>NC_091697.1:64212500-65462500 GCF_041296265.1 Equus caballus
AGGCGCTCTATTTGCAAGTACTCCCACGTGAGGCATAGAGCAGGGGGGAGCCGAAGCAAACAGATCTGTCTTACAAAGAGACTGTTCTGTAAGGAAATATTTTTAGAGGCTGGAGAAATGGGTAGCATGCCTCCCACTCCGGCTGTAACTTTTGAAGGTCGATGGCCGAGGAGATCTTTTATTGACATAACAAAAACTATTCATTCGATGTGCACGGCTCACGCTCCACGCAACCGTCTCCATGTGGCTCAGAGTTTTCATAAAGTTTGATCCAGCTTCTTTGGATTTAGTTTCTGGGAAGAGGGATATAACTTGAATGTTTTTCTTTGGAAAAAGCTGCTCTTGAGGGTTTTTTGAACTACTTCTCAAGTTGTGAAAATGAGATCAGGGATAATCTTTCAACATGTTAGGAGGTTTATATTTCTCTTGGATTTCTTTCAGGACGGCTTTATTTTAGCACTGCAGGATTGGAATAAAATCTCTTAATTTCTTTTCTCTATATACATCAGTCTAGACCAAAGTGATATATTTTAGGAATATGTAAGCTGATGACTAAACTTGCTTTTGAATAAATGAGTGCATCATGAAAATGATAGCTTGATTTCAGCTGTAATTTTCTGTTCAGATCACAAATTTTACATCTTAGTTCTGTTGATAAGCTCCTTTGCTTATTTTAGATTGTTTTTGTTTTTGTTTTTAGGTGGCTGTCAGGATTACACAGGTATCTTTGTGAAGGAACTGGGCTTAGAGTGTGGTTGGATATGAAAAGGAATCTGCCAGTTCCTGAGGAAAGGCTATACAATGGTGATTTACATACTTGACTCCATTTAACACCCATACGCAACCTCACAGACGCTCCACAAGGCAGATATTATTATATTCACTTTTACAGATTTGGACACTTTCTCAAATTATAAAGCTAGTAAATAGCAGAAATGAAATTCAAAATCAAGTTGGTCTAATTCCAAAGTCTATGCTCTTAAACATTATCCTTTATTGCCTTCTATAAATCATTATGAAATTTTCTCAGAATTCCTCTCTTTAAAAGACCTTTCGAGCCTTGACATGATTCTTGCTTACTGAATAGCTCTGTCTCCTTTGCCTTCTTAACAAATACCTAAAGAACAGTCTAAAAAATGTGACAGAATCCCATTCCTACATATAGTGGTTTGCAAGCTTGATTGTCATTAGAATCACTTGGAACACTTTTAAAAAATACCAGTGGCTGGTCCTACCTTAGACCATTTACATCAGAATCTCTGGAGGTTGAGCTAGGACATGGGCATTTTTAAAGGTTTTCCTGCTGATTCTAATACGCAGCCAGGGTTCAAAACTTGTGCTCTATATTGACATAAAATGCATAAATTCTAGATCTCCACATTTTTTTCTCAGCTATACTAAAAATTGTAAAGATTTTCTGTCATCTTGGAAAAGCAACCGGATGGTATCTTTCTGTATTTCCACCTGGTCTTATCAGCACACCATTCTTCCTAATTGGTATGCTCAGAGGATGTGTCAGATTTGTCTCCATCTATTTCCCCCCATCAAGAAACGTGGGTTAGAAACAGCAACATGGAAGGCAACTGGGGATAAAAGAAAACAAGGTTGATACCACTTGGTCTTAAAAGTTTCTTTTTCTTCCCAGCAACTTAAAGGACTTGTCATTCAAAGGACTCTGCCTAACTGCCCCCAGCATCTGCAACCACTTTTTATTTGGGAGGGGCTGGGGTGTGTAACCTGTGTAAAGACTCTCCTTTTGATGTTTATCCATTTCTGCAGCAACATCCTGGCACTGAATCCCTTCTGACCATTGTTAGATTTATTTGCTATTGAGTTAGTTTTTAACTAGGCTCCCCAGCTTGGCTTATGCCTTTGAGCCCACTGAACCAATTCAGAGAGTGGATTTATACAGATCCTGCTTTTCTATTGAGAGTTGGCAAACTTCTTTTCCTCTGTTATTGGCAAAGATGGGGAATCAATGGCACATTTGCCTTTCTTTAGCAATAATATTTATTGGCAAAACATCACCCCCTATCATTGCAAATGGCAACATTGTCAAGTGTCACGGTGTCTACAAAACTGAGGTTTGTCTCAAGAGGCAACGCTATGAAATCAATGTAGATGTTACCTGAGAGGAAGACTGTTGTTCTCAAGAGAAATTCTCGAGATGCATATCACATCCAATTTTCACACCAAATGAATGATCTACACTGAGCTTTGGGAAATGGACAGCAGGAGAAGGGAGTACACTACTTTTTGATAAATTGAGGTATAGCTAAGACTTACAAGTTGTGCATATCTTCTGATTACCCCTCTTGATCTACTTTCCACCATTTTTCTACCCTATTTTTTGCTCTGGAAGGCTTGAGCCACGTGGACTGCATCAGTAGGCTCCCTTTACTCTGGCTATAAATTGGCCAGTGGGAGGATTGGCTGGTGGTTGGTCTGTGGGATAAGAAGGTCCCTGCACTCAGAGAACTCACCTCAGAGAATACAGGAAAAGCAACAGGCAATTACACTGAACAATGGTGGGCACTGCTGGAAGAGGAAGGAGCAGATGCCCTGGGAGAAGAGGGAAGGGTCATCTAATCCTGATTGGTGGCACTGATGAAGGATTCCTGGACGATGGAACATCTAGGCTGAGGCATAAGTATGAATAGGAGTTAGCTAAGCAAAGATAAGGAGTTTTCTGGACACAAGGAGCAATATATGTGATGATCCAAAACAGGAGAGAGCCTGGCATTTCTTAGGAGCTAGAAAAAGTATAACTGACTCTTTTAGCCATATAAAATCTGGCTTTTCTAGAGATTGTATGAGGGGTTGAGTAACTAACCTACAAGTGCAGGGGAGTTAACTCACTGTCGGGAGGAAAAATTTATCAGAGGGATACAGGAAAGAGGAGAGACATGAATAGATAAATAACCTCTCCATTCCTCCCTCTAAAATAAATAATGATAAATTTATTACCACACTTAATCCTCAAAACACCTTAAAATCCTAATGTATGCCCAAAGAACTTTTGTAACTTGCCCAATTTGGCACTTTTATTATGTGACAGAGCCAGGCTTTGAAGTGAGATCTGCCAAAAGTAGTGCTCCCACTACAGAGTCAGGTGGAGGCTGGGCTGACTGCTGCAAAGAGATAGTCTAAGTGGGTTGGTGACTACCTGTTAAAAATAGCACTTAAGAAAAGCAAATGGAAATTGCCAAGCACTATTACCATTTGTAACTAGGTGATAGATTTGGTCTTGTGATTTTTTCCCCTACATTCTTGAGTATAGGGTTGCAGTTTCAATGGTGCCTTAAAGTGTATGCAGTAAAACACAGCTGGTAACTGACTTTAACTATAATTATTGGCCTCTTACCAGTATTTAAAGATGCATTGCATGGATCAGTGCTTTGAACTTTGCTTTTTAGTTTTTATCAACAGTGTACCATTACTTTCCTAAAGACCTTTTCTTCACCTTTATTTAGATCTTGCACTGGTCTATAATTACATGAAACTAAAAATTCTCTGCGGATTGATTTCCATAAATTACAAATATGTCATGCGTTATGTTACTAGACAAAAGGTCAGCAAACCAATTTGTTACACCAGTAGCACATTTACTAGAGCTTGGACAATGATCCATTTGTTGAAAGCCTTCTGGTTTTAACTCTTTAGGCTGGATTTCAACTGAAACACAAATTATATGTAAAATGGAATTTAAGCCACGGTTACCCTCAATAGTTAGAAAATAGCATAATTTTCTACAGGCAGTTGTGAACTGTTCTTTGCTTGTAACATACGTACTTTTAATTCAATTTTCTGAGATAGCGAATAAATACATGGTATTTTGCAACATCCTAAATACACCAATTGCAAATTAATCCTACTGCCAATATGAAAACTAATTCCACCATATTAAATTAGAACTTCAGTAAAAGGAATACTAACAGCTTAGTGTTATCTTGAAAATAATGAAATATTACACATTATGCAACTTGAAAATTAAGCCAAATTTTCCCAGTTTCTTGAGTGGTCCTTAGTAATCAATTAAAAGTGAATACAGTAAAATGAAATTTAAATGGTACTAGTGAACTAATTACGTTTCAAAGGGGAACGTCTATCCTGTCTGGCAGCAACTTGGTTGGAACAATATTCATCAAATGATTTTGCTATTTCTCTATTCTGCAAATTCAAACTCAAAGGCTTTTGGTTCTTCCCTTAAAATTTTCTGTTTTGAAAACTGCAATAAGGCCTATGTCTGTAAATAACATTACATTTTTCAATTCTCTTAGAGTTGAAACATTTTAGTTATCATTGACTTCCCCTCTCCTTTGCTTCATCACCCAAAGTGATGTCAAGTCCTGTTTTCTAGTCATAACTCTCCTATCATTGTCCTCTTTTTTTGTGCCAATTACCAACATCAAATCTCCATTTTGTCTCATTTTGGTTATTAACTAGTTCTTCCTGCCTTTGATCCATAACAAACATTGATATCAGATAATATTACTGGGACATGGGACTAGTCAAGTTATGCCCTTCCTCAAAACATTCTATTGCCAGAGCCTGGGGTCCCATGCACCCTGCCATAAAATTCAGGGTATGTTACATTCTCATTCTAGCCTCCTAGATCAAATTTCTCTTCCAACTGTTGAATTTCATGGTCTTTACATCTCTTATATTACTCATCACCTTCAAGTTACACCCTGCCCTTTTGTGGTTTTGCTTATTTCTGAAATTTCCAGCTCCCATTTTTGCCCATCAAAATCTTTCATTTATTTCACAGCTCAATTTAAATTTTTACCCCTATGTTCCTGCATAGCAGTTATCATATTACTTATAATCTACCACCAATTATTTGTATACATTTATTATTATTATTATCATAACTATGCGTCCATTGTCTCGATCATTCTCCATGGCATATATTTTACATTCCCCACTTTTAATAGATGATAGACTGAAACTGAGAGTTTAAAAACCTTTCCAAGGTCACATAGCCAGCTCTGGCAGAACCAGGATCAAAGCTAGATCAGGTGACTCTAAAGCCACAGGACCCCAATATTCTATGGCTTTCCACAGCTACTTCCGAAACAGAATTGGGTGATATATATACATACATGCATGCACACACATACGGTGCCATGCAGTAATATAAATGATAGGTTGATAGATAGATAGATAGATAGATATAACCATTGTAATGTAAATTTACAGTACTCCAGTTTGTCTTAGATTTTTCAGAAATGTTGACTGCTAGCTAGCCACGTAATGGTAAACTTAACAACTAATATGTTTTCTCTATTTCTTGAGTGCCTCCTTGATGAAAGGTGCCTGCTGTGCCTCATTCTACATATGAGGGAATGTCTCTGAAACTTGAGAGTGATATCACCAGCCTAAGACGGTTTGTTTGAATAGGTGGTGGAGTCTACCTTTTGTGGTTGGGCTTACTATCCACAGTATGTTTCAGAGAGTAAATTAAAGAGGCTGACGTTGGCATTGAAATAGAGCTGCTCTCATGCTTTAACAACCTCGCTTTGCTTTGAGTGACAACTAGGAATAAGGTTTAGAACTGCACTTGCCACCCTGTGCTGGTGTGGGGCTAAAGGACAAGAGTGTGCTAAGTCACAGGGAATCCAGGATGAAAGGCAATCACGGATGGAACAATCAAGCTGTGAGGCAGCTTCGGTTGCCCCTTTGTTTCTTCTCCAATTGAAAGTCTTTTGTGTGCTTTTTTTGCAGTCATTTTCCTCTCTGCACTCTACTTTGCTAATTAGAATTCTAATCACTCTGACAGCTAGAGGTAGAAAAAAAATTATTCTTCCATGCTGGAGAAGGTAATTTCAAGGTGTTTTAGCTGCCAAAGAAACAAACTGAAATTAGACAAAGAAGCTAGTTGTCATAGGAGGACAAATGAATTTTGTTTTCCCATTCTGCCTAAAAATATGAAACTTTAGCAAAGACACATTTCCATTTGGCATTATAATAATTCTAAACACAAGAAGGTTAAACAATATGCTTTACTTTCCTACAGGTAAAGGTTTTCTGATAAAAATAGTCTTTTATATATTTGTTCACGTCAAAAATAATTTACTGTTCTTGGGGTAAAATGAAGTATAACATCAAAGGTCTGACTTGGTTTCTGTGATACGTTGTTTTTGAAAGTGTTTCCTTTTAATCTTTGATTTTCAGATCTTCATTAAACATTTAAGAGACTAGAAATCCATATTTAAAACAAAGAGAAGTTTGTGGTATGATTTCTTTAATAAAATTGGGATGTTAAATTTTTAATGCCAGCTGGTCTAGAAGTGTTAAATACAATTGCATCCAAGATGTACTTGAAAATGAATTTTCTGGAAAGATTGGTTTCCCGAGAAACTTTCCAACTATGTTAATAATTAGGCTGAATTTCAGCTGTGTCTATCAGGGATCCAGAAATAGGGTAGGACTGAGCAAACATTTACCAGATAAGCTACTGTCTGAATTGTCTGGCATTTAACTGATTGCTCAATTTTACTATGTTGACTGGACACTTGTTAAAATACACTGAATTGGCTGTCTGATCCAATGTTACTTAAATCTAATTGAATATATATTTTAAAAAGATGCTGTTAATTAACAGAGGTCATTGAGTGACCCATGCTAGACATCCAGGACACACACATAGGTCTACACACAACATAAGGCCTCTAGGGTTTTGTAATATAATAACGTCATTTATTGTGTGATATAACTTTCAAAAAGAAGGTACTTGGGACAATGTACTTTTCAGATTTTCATTGCCTCTAGTCAACTGAGGATTTATTTACAATTTATTTCTTTATCCATTTATTCATTCATGTCACGATCAAAAAGCAGTGAGGATACAATTATGCTGAATAAATGAAACCTACGTTAAATAATGGTTACAGCTATTCTTTTAAGTCTAAGTTCATTATTTTTATTTTATATACATGTATGTTTTAGGGTCACGTAGCTAGCATAATTTTTTATAAAGGTAAACGTTCAAAGTGTTATTTTAGTCAAGAGACAAACTATGTTTTTTGTTGTTATTGTTGAATGATTGATTTTGCTCTTTCAGAGCAAAAGGGGCACCATTAATAATTGTATCAGAATAACATGCAAAAAATGTGAAATCAGAACTTGTAGTTACCTTACCAGAGCTTATCCTTTGGGAATAATGAAGCTTTCAATCTAGTTTCTGCCCATGTTCTAGCTCAGCTCTAACTTCTGTTTCCAGCATTTCTACCCTTTGGATTTGGGCTTGTGTTTGGTCAACCCAGATTCTGCCCCAAAGGACTTCCCTTTCCTATTTCCTTTGTTTCTTGAGGCACCATACTCTTTCGGAGAAGACACTGAGCCTCGTTTCAGTTTCTTTCCACTGATCCCTGGCACCAGCGTGTTTGGCCACTAAGACCTGCCATGTCCAGAATGATATCCAGTAAAGCAGCATTTGGATATCAGATCTAGGGCTGAGGAAGAGGCTGCACGAGAACTCTGATTCATTAAAAGTGGGAAGTCAGTTTACTTAAGCATTTAAAAATCTAATGATAAAAAGTTATATATGTTAGGAACAAACATCTAATTTTGGCTATTATCAGTGGGCAAATATTATTATTATTATTATTCACAAATGTCTTCCTATTAATAAAATTTGTAAAAAAAAGAAGTACTTATGTTATTTTTAAAAAATCCCTCAGTGTCAAATATTTACACTTAGCTGTCACTCATTTATTACATTGTCCTGAGTAGTCAATAAAAATGGTTTAATTTGATGCATACTATGATATGGCACACAGAGAAAGACAAGGGCTTTAATCTTAACTCTGTCATCTATTTCCTGTGTGACCCTGAGCAAGTTGTTTAACATCTTTGAATCTCAATTTTCAACTGAGACATAAGGATAACAACAACTATCCGCTAGTACCTTTGTGAGTATAAATGCTGAAAAATGTGAGTTTTATCCCCCTCCTTCTTCCTTTTGCCACTTCTATTATTATGTGACTTGCTGTGTTTCTATCTCATCTATCTGTGATTGATTGATTGTTTGATTGATTGATCAATCCATCCATCTATGTGTCCATTGAGGGGGAAACACCCACGGGAAAGTTTAGACATGTAGCTGGCTAATGTTTAGATTATGTATTTTTTCCCTTATCTTCTCTTCCAACAGTCATGGATTCGGTGACAGCTTTCCCTACACAATGTCCTCAGAAAAAGGACTTGCACCATTGAAAACCAATCAGTCATTGCTTTAGCTCAGCTTTGGATTTTGGGAGTCTTTTTTTTTAGCATAGCATGGTAAACAAACAAAAAGTCTTGAAATCTATACTTTTCAGTCATAAGAATCAGGAATTTGAGGAAAACTTTCTACATTCCAAAAATAAAATACCAAAATCATATTTGATATCAAGAATCAAAGTCTGCTGTACCAAGAACATTGAAATTATGAAAATTAAACATATACTGCTAAAGAAGCAGGATATGACATGAGAGCACTTCATTTTTCTTCCCCTCCTAGAATGAGGTAAGAATTAGATGAGATGTTAAGACAAAGCTGAGAGCCTTTGACAGGTCTCAACTCTACCTTTCCCTGGAGTTGAAATCCTAACAGGCAGTGGGGAAAGAAGTGATTTGGGGAAAGGGATCAACTCCATGATGTTTGAGCCTCTGACGCAGTAAGGACTCAAGGTCTGCCTCCTGACGTGGGAGGACTCAAACTCATGTAGCACCCAGCAGCACTATGGGAGTCTTCAGAAGAGGGCAAACAGCCTCTGGAACAAGAGAACCTGACATGACCATTAAGCCTTCCTTTGTTTCAGCAGAGTGAAGAGGAAATAAGAAAAAACTACCTACCGCCACCAGAGAGGAGGGAGGAAGAAATCTCTAGCTGGTCCCCAAGATCTGAAGCAAAGTTTTCCCAGAGTAGAGGCTATGAAGATATGGCAGATATGGCCTAGTCTCAGACAATCAGCATGCAGGTGAGAACTGATGTTTGAGCCTGTTACCACATGTGGTCTGTGTTGAGATATTCCAGAGGGGGAGGAGTTAAGGGCAGAGAGACAAGCTTCCTCCCTTGAGGCCAGAAAGGACAGGACAGCCTGAAACCTGACACTTCTCCCCAACAACTCCATATCACTTTCAGCTCTGTGCAATTTGGCTCCTACAAATCTCTCTAACCCCATCTACTACTGTTCTCCTGAGTCTGCTCTAGCCGTATAGTTTTCTTATTCGTCTTCAAACATGAGAAGGTCATTCCAACTCAGACCTTTGCAGGCTATTCTCTCTGCTGAAAACACTCTTCCCTAAGATTTTCACGACTATATCCTCTCAATTCATTCAAATCTCAAATCTTCATTCAAATCTTCCTTCAAAGCTTAAAGGTTCTCTTCTTAAAGGTTTTTCCAAATCATTTTTCTAGAATAGCCACTTCTTCGTCCTTGCTGTCGCATTATCCTGCTTTATTTTCTTCATAGTGCTTATTACCATCTAAAATTACATTATGTATTTATGTGCATATTGTATAGGTGTGTATGTGTCCATGTGTGTGTCTCCCAACTAGAATGTGAGTCTATGAGGGCAAAGGTGTTGTGGGTCTCCTTCATGTACACATCTCTAGTGTCTAGCATATAACAGGTTTTCAATTAATATCAGTTGAACAAATAAATGAATTCCCCTCTACACAAAGATATGTCCTGGAAGAAAGGAAGCAGAATGAGTAGAAATCTTGATAGGCTGGATAGTTACCAAAAGAGTTAAATGACTGAATAAATCAGAAGTGAGAAGTTTGCCCTTTTTTTTAATTAAGATTTTTTTTTTCCTCCCCAAAGCCCCAGTACATAGTTGTAAATTCTAGCTGTAAGTCCTTCTAGTTCTTCTGTGTGAGCTGCCGCCACAGCATGGCTACTGAGAGATGAGTGGTGTGGTTCCGTGCCAGAGAGCTGAACCCCAGCTGCTGAAGCAGAGTGCGCTGAACTTTCACCACTTCGCCACCAGGGCTGGCTCCAGCAGGTTGCTTTTAACAGGTGAGATTAATAGTCTACTCTCACTCTGACATGCAAACACACCATTCCCTTCCCTTCCCTCTACAGACCAGAACTTTGGTTCATGTGAAGGCTACACTGTAGCAAAATAAAGTTGCTTTCCTGCATATCTGAACTGTGACTACATATTCTAAGTTCACCTACATTTATATAGTCAATGTTGATAAATTATTACTTTGAACTAAACTCTTCTGTTTCCATTGGTATTGTAGCAAAAAATTAGTTTCATTTACAGAAAATTTTTGGAAATATTTATTAGTGGCGAAGAAAACAAGTTTTGATAATTTAGCTAGATCATAGTCCACACACGCAAATCATATAAAGTATTCTATTCAATAAAGTTTGTAAGGCATTTGGCCAGAAAGATGATGTTTGGAGCTATATGTGAGTTGAATCCACTAGTTTTTCTCTCCCAATTCACAGCACCTTCCTAAACAAACAGCCAGTTTGTCAGACTTGACGAGGGTTTTGAACTGAGCTAACACCTGTGCCAATCTTCCTCTACTTTCTATGTGGGTTGCCCCCACAACATAGATGCTGACAAACGGTGTAGGTTTGCACCTGGGAACCAAACCTGGACCACCAAAGTGGGGTGTGCTGACCTGAACCATTAGGCACGGGTCCTGCCCTTAAGATTTCTTCTCTGACTCTTTGATTGTTTAATTTCCACATATTTGTGGACCTTCCAATTTTCCATCTGCTATTGATTTCTAGTTTCATTTCACTGTGAACAGAAAAGACATGTTGTATGATTTCAACCTTTTTAAATTTATTAAGACTTGTTCTGTGACCTAACATATGGTTTATTCTGGTGAATATTCCATATGCACTTGAGAAAAATGTATATTTTGCTCTTGGTAGGTAGAATGTTTGGTTTCTGTCTGTTAGGACCAATTGGTTTATAGTGTTAAGTCATCTGTTTCCATATTAATCTTCTGTCTGGTTGTTCTATCCATTATTGAAAGTGGGGTATTGAAGTATCCTACTACTATTGTAGATTTTTCTATTTCTTCCTTCAATTCTGTAAATGTTTGTTTCATATATTTAGGAGCTCTTATGTTTGGTGCATCTATATTTATAATTGTTATATCTTCTTGGTGAATTGGCCCTTTTATCATTATAGAATATCTTCCTTTGTCCTTGTAACAGTTCCTGACTTAAAGTCAATTTTGTCTGATATTAGGATAGCCAGCCCATGCTCTCTTTTTGATCCTGTTTTTTGTTTTTTTTTCATTCAGCTCATATATGTCTTTTGATTGGGGTGGGGGGGTTGTTACTCCATTTATATTTAAGGTAATTACTGATAGGGAAGAAAATACGATTGCCATTTTAAAAATTGTTTTCTATATGTCTTACAGTTATTTTTCCTTCATTTTCTCCCTCACTACCTTCCTTTATGTGTAGTTGATTTTTTGTGGTGACACACTTTAATTCCCTTCTTATTTCCTTGTATTGTCTATAGATATTTTCTTTGTAGTTACCATGAGGATTACATAAAATATCTTAAAATTATAATAATCTATTTTAAATTGATATCAATTTAACATCAATCTCATATAAAAAGTTTTCCTTTACACCTTGGCCTCCTTCTATATTATTGATGTCACAAATTACATCTTTACGTATTGTGTACCTGTTAACATAGATTTATAGTTAGTTTTTATGCTTTTGTCTTTTAAATCCTTTTAAAGAATTAGAAATGGATTTGTGAAGTAAAATTACAATACTACAGGTTTTTATATTGTCCATATATTTACCTTTACTGGGTAAATTTATATTTTTATATGGCTTCAGATTACTTTCTAGTGTCCTTTCGTTTCAATTTGAAGGACTCCCTTTGGTGTTTCTTGTAGGGCAGGTCTAGTAATCAAGTCCCTCAGCTTTTGTTTATTTAAGAATACGTTTATTTCTCCTTAATTTTTGAAGAACACTTCTTCCAGATATAGTATCTCAGCTGACATTTTTTTCTTTCAGTGCTTTAAATACATCATTCCACTGCCTCCTGACCTGCAACATTTCTGCTGAGAAATCCACTCATTATCTTATAGAGGTTCCCTTGTACATGTGAGTTCCTTTTCTCTTGCCACTTTCAAGATTCTCTCTTTGTCCTTGACCATCAACAGTTTGATTTTAATATGTCTCAGTGAGATCTCTTTGGGTTTATTCTACTTGTAGTTCATTGAGCTTGTATTTATATGTCTATGTCTTTCTTAAAATTTGGGAAATTTTCAGCCATTACTTCTTCCAATAAGCTCTCTGCCCCTTTCTTCTCACTTCTTCTTCTGGGACTTTCAAAATACATATATTGGTCTACTTTATGGTGTCCCATAACTCTCTTGCTTTGTTCACTTTCTTTGTTCTTTTTTCTTCTCAGGCTCAATAATTTCAAATGGCTTGTTTTCAAGCTCACTGATTCTTCTGCCTGATCAAGCCTACTGTTGAACCCCTGTAGAGAATTTTTTTAATTCAATTATCACATTTTTCAGCTCCAGAAATTCTATTTTTTATATATGTAATTTCTATCTCTTTGTTGATATTTTCCATTTGTTCATAAATTGTTTTCTTGATTTTGCATAGTTGTCCATGTTCTCTTTTAGTTGATTGAGCATATTTAAGATGCTTGTTTTAAACTCGTTTTCAAGTAAGCCAGAGGCGTGTGTTTTTTTAAGTTGGTTTTGGAGACTTATTGTGTTCCTCTGAATTGGCCGTGTTTCCCTGCTCCTTTGTATGCCTTGTGATCTTTTGTTGAAAAACAGGCCTTTGAAAAAACAGCCATCTCTTCCAGCTCTTCTAGGTTTTGCAGACTGGCTATGTGCAGGGGAAAATTGTCATTAGTCAGCCCAGCATGAAGACTTAAGGTCTTCTCAGCCCTTTTCTGGTCATATGTCTTCCCTAGGCATCCGTGTGTGCTTTTTCCAAATTATTCCATATAAATCTCTGCCTTTAAATGTCTTAATTACCCTAAAAGTCTTGTCCCTGCTTCTTCTTAGGGCCTTAGATGTTCTATTGTATTCTTCTTCCCATAATCTCTTACTCCCAGGCATCTGCAGCTATGCAGTTTCCCTGCAGTTTTCATGTGCTACAGTGCCTGCCACAACTTTCCATGGCTTCCAACTTGAGATCCAACCTGTGCTGCCATTCTTGTCTGAGCTCTGAGCCAAATGATACAGAAATCAGTACTTCAGACAGCCCACAGGAAGACCAGAATGTTACAAACAAGTTTTACTTTTTTCCTCTCATCCTAAGGGAGGAAACTTAGAATTGGGCAGTTTCCTCTTGACTGTGTCTTGCCACTCCGGGAAGGGAGTGAAGTAAGGGCAAGCAAAACACCATAAAATTTTCTTCATTTTGAGTGTGGCTTTTACTTGATTGGCTGTTTTCTTGGTTGCTACAGATTCTTGACTAGTTTCCAGACCTCCCACAAAGCTATTTTAGTCAGTCTGTTGTTCTTTACTCAACGTTTCCATGCAGGAATGAGAGCTTGGAATTTCCTAGCCTGCCATCTTGTTATCATCACCCCAAGAAAGGTATTTTTAATCTGTACTTTATATGTAGTCTAATAAGTACTTTATTGTGAAACTAAAATGAAGTCTTTTCGGGCATACAGAGACTCAGTAAATTTACCAGTCATAACCTCTTCCTGAGAAAACATGAAAAATACTGCAACAGAATTTTAAGAATAATAATAATAATTCAGGGAAGAGAAATCAAAGAGTAGTGGTAAATTTAAAAATGCAGAAAACATATGAATATGTTTTAAAAATATTGATAAGTAATGAAAAATATAATAATTTGAGATAAAAATCCAAGATAATTCTAGAACAGTAGTTGATTACATAGAAGACTGGAGCAACATAGAGAAGTGACGGCTTGCTATATTCTTATGTTGTTCAGGGTGGAGGATATGATTTATTCCAGGTATTGATAAGAAAATAGAAGCTAATATTTCTGGCAGAGATTTATATGACTGATATTTATGACTGAGATTAAAAGCACAGATCCTAAGTAAAGTCCTGTAAATCACAACCAGTAGAATATTAAAATGAATGATCATATTTAGTGTTGGAGAAGGTATAGTGAAATGAGTGACTTTATACACTGTCAGTGGAAGTGAAATTTCCTTTCTGTAGAACAATTTCACAGTATTTATAAAAATTTAAAATATACAAATTTCTGCATAGCAATTCCACTTTTGGAAAAAATACTTGGTAGTTTTTCTAAGAGATGTGTATAAATATTTTATTAAAGTAGTCTTTCTAATATGAAAAATCAAAGGAAACTTATAGGTCCATTAAATGAATTATTGTGGATTTTAGTGAATACATACAGTCAGCCCTCTATATTCATGAGTTCTGCGCCTGTGGATTCAACCAAGCATGGAGCAAAAGGCCTATAATGGTTGCATCTGCACTGAACACATACAGACATTTTTTTTTCTTATTATTCCCTAAACAATACAGTATAACAACTGTTTACATAGCATTTACATTGTCTTGGGTATTATAAATAATCTAGAGATGATTTAAAGTATACAGGAGGATGTGTGTAGGTTATGCAAATGCTATGCCATTTTATATAAGGGACTTGAACATCCAAGGATTTTGGTATTAGCAGGGGGTTCCGGAATCAATCCCCCATGAATAACAAGGGAAACTGTATTATGAAACACTATTTAGCAGTTCAACAGAATATCAATCTACTTGGAAACAGGTCTAGGACACATTATTTAGTCAAATAGTAAGTAGTAGAAAAAGGTATACATTATGGTTGTGTTATATAAATAACATGAAAATGTCACATATTTGTATGTGCCTTTGCAAATGCATGGGAAAATCTAAATGATGCTAATAGTTCATGATGGGAATGGGATGGGATAGTCTTGGTGAACCAGGAGCCTTCCACTTTTTACCATATTTGCTTCTGTATTATTTGAATATATTGTCATATTTTTTGGTGTAAATAAAAGCATGTTTAGTCAAATAACCAATTTGGAATAATCTTGACCACCAAGCCACATAGGTAATTTATGTTTGTCATTAACATGACTGAAAGGACCTAGCTACCTTGTTTCAAGTCTAAACATTTCTTCTTACATGCTTTGGCACAGACACAAAGTAACCTGGTACTTAGTGTCAATCTTGATACTAATTGAGAATTAGCAAAGTGGGAGAGAGAAATTTGTCTCTGTTATGGGAAGAGAAACAATGCAAAGAGAAAGAATACAACAACTAAGTGCTAGGCTGAATCAACAAATAGAAATGTACATACGATTAAAATTCCGTAAATCAACAAATTCCAAAGTAAGGCCAACCCAAAAAAGAGCATGCCAAGATTGTCTACTTACCTATTGATTTGTCTGCCTAACCACTTAACTAATTTCACTGTTTGACTGTGATAGAGTGTTATCTTTAATTGTTCATATGTGTTTTTTCTCAATTCACAATTATAATATAAGGGATTCCATGAAAAAAATTATTTGATTATTCACACAGTCTTTTTGGGAGTTGCAGAGTTTTGGCACCATGGCATTCTCAGCTTTGGAGCACTTCTTCCTACATTTCTTTTAGCAGTCAGCAGAATAGTCTGACACAAGGGAAATGCCTGCCAAGGAACTTTAGTAGGAGGCAGTTTTTAATTAACAGGGGCCAGAGAAGGTGATAACCCCAAGGGGTAGTGAAGAGAAATTAACATGGAAAAGCAGTTCCACGCTTCTGTGGGTCCCAAAAGGCCAGCCGTATTAGTGGTGTCTGTTCTGATTGAACTTTTGCTGTATCTTTTTATTGATTCACTTGTCAGAATCTGACAAAAGGACCTCTGCCCGTCAGTTGTTTGCTCAGAGTGGCGGGCTGTGGCTGGAAACTGCTTCCTTGTATAGCTGACTGCAGAGTGAGCGCTGTCGTTTTGGTTATCATTTTACAGACATGATTAATGTTGTTAGGCTTTATGCAAGAATTAAGTGTGTGTACACACATACAGCCCGACAGGCTTACTTACCCTGGATTTTTGAGCCTCTTTATTCTCTTAGTTCTTTGCCTGGTTTTGCAGAAAACTCCATTAATTATTAAAATATTTTAAAATGTAATTTCAGGGATAATAATTACACTGACTGTTGCGGACTCTTTTTTCTGCCATTTACCAAATCCTTGGCTTAGGAAGCATTTTAAAAGAATAAAATCCTGTGAATAAATATTTCAAGTTTCTCTCCCAAGGATGAAAATGAATAGTAAATAGAGCATGTAAAGAGCTTGCGAATCAGCTCATGTAGCAGAGAGCAGAAGGTGGAGGGATTTTCTGTTTTGTAACTGCCTGAGAGGGTGCACTGAGCTGGCAGCCCGGGGTGGGCCTCAGGGGAGCTTTTGTGCTTTTAGCACAGCGAGAACAGAAACATTATTTTAAGAACATTTTAAACACTGTGTGAGTCTTTTTGCTTCTATGAGAACCAAGCTTACTCCAGAATTCTATGTATGTTTACTGATTTCAAAATATGCTTTTTCTAAAGCAAGAGCAAACTTCCCTCATTTCTTTTAAAGATGTGATGATAATTACTTTTTCTAAATTCATATAGTATTATCCTTATTATTCTCTTACTTGAAGCACAGTGGTTATTGAGGTCACTTAGTAAGAAAACAGTAAGATCATCAGGACCCTGGTCCTGATACATTCCCTGAGATTTTTTTTCTTCTTCCGTCTCTGTCTGTTTTTGAAGTTTTGAATCCATTTATAAAGAAGTGACTCCCCAGAGTTATCTACCACTCACATCCAAAGTTAATGAGCATCTAGATCTGTGCTGTCTAAATCAGTAGCCATTAGCCATATCTAGTAATCGAGCACTAAAACTGAATGTAAACTGAGATGTGCTATAAGGGTAAAATATACACTGGATTTATAGATATATTATGAAAAACAGAATGTAAAATATCTCATTAATAACTTTTTCTATTGATCACAAGTTAATATATCTTTGATATATTGGGTTAAATATACTGTTAAAATTAATTTCACCTGATTTTTTTTTTTACTTTTTAATGTAGCTACTAGAAAATTTAAAATGGCATATGTGTCTCACGTTGTCTTTCTGTTGGACAGTATTAATCTAGGCAGTAGTAAAAGTTGCAATTTATTAAGAATTTGCTATACGATGCGTGCAATATCAAGCACATGATATGCATTATCTCATTTAGTCACATAATTATCATTGAGATAGGTATTACTGCTACCTCTATTTATACACAAAGAGATTTAGGCAAGAGTAGTAGGTAACTACCCTAAGATTATGAAACTACAGAAAATATTTTACTTTTCTTTCAATAATTACTTATTTTTGGGTGTCTACATAGTACTATGTGTAAGACATGGTGCTTTCCGTGAACAATGCACTATACTTAATTACTCTGTGATATGTACAAGTGCAACTGTAGATGGATTTGGGAAGATTAAAGATTGCCAAATTAACTTTTGCAAACTCTATTCAATTAGATATACTAGATTTTAGTAAAGTATTAAAGCACTCATGGAAATTCCTTATGTTCCATGGTAGGAAATGGTTTAAATGTATTTGTATTTGTGAAAAAGGTCAAAGAGGAGACATCACATGAAAGAGATTGGCAAGTAGTATTGAATTTAGAATGAACTCTGATTTCAGATGTAAGGTTGAGGCCTACGTATCTTTGGTACGGCTGTGAATCAGGCAGCTGTTGCAGACCTAGAGAACTCTCACATTTTCTGCAGAGCTGGAATTTTGTGTATTTTGCGGAGCACAGGACACTTCTTCGCAGCTGTGTCAAGGTAAGAGAAAAGTCATAATCAGGAAAATGAGAAGGGAGAAGAACAGAGAATGAGAGAGGGCAATGAAGAATAGTGGTTAAATATCTTCTTCTACAACCTGTGGGAGCTGACAACTCTTCTTTAAAAAAAAAAAACAGCATTAGAGGGTCTGGCCCCGTGGCCGAGTGGTTAAGTTCATGCGCTCCGCTGCAGGCGGCCCAGTGTTGTGTTGGTTCGAATCCTGGGCGCGGACACAGCATTGCTCATCAAACCACACTGAGGCAGCGTCCCACATGCTACAACTAGAAGAACCCACAACGAAGACTATACAACTATGTACCGGCAGGGGGGAGGGGGGGAGCTTTGGAGAGAAAAAGGAAAAAGTAAAATCTTAAAAAAAAAACAAATCAGATCCCTTTAAAAAAAAAAAAAAACAGTATTAGAAAAGACTGCTTATTCATGGCCAAGGAAATTTCTTGGTCAAAGATATAAAAGTAGAGGAGGTAAAGGAATAGAGAGGAAATGTCTTTTCTTTTTTAATTGATTTTCTGAAAACTGTAAGGCATGAACAAAAAAGAAGGGAGATAACATAAGAGACTATTCTGAGATATCTGAACATTCTTGGATTTTAGGGCCTAAATACTTCCGTAAGACCTCAGGAGCCTCTGGACAAAAGGAGAAATCTTTGGGGGGATGGAACAACTGGACTCATTTTACATATTGTAAAAAATTTCACATGCAGGAAGATGGTTCTCTTTTCAAACTATATTCTGCTGAAAATAAGTGTTGTGAAATTACTTATTTTGCATGCATTTTTATTTATTTTCTGTGCATATTTATGCAATTCATTCAGAAAAAAATATTCTTTTTCCTTAATTAGGTGATAAAAATCATAATAAATTATTGATATTTAGAGGATTTTAAATTACATTTTTTAAAAAGTTGCATTCAATGCATTATTCAGTTTTTAAATTTGAGGTTTTAAAAATGCTGATAGTATTATTACTATTTATTTAACTTCTACCTCATACAAGGCAATCATATGACTAATTACTGCATTTGGTATTCACAATGATGATGTCAGAAATCATTTCCTCATTTTTAAAATTGCTGAAAGAGTGGAGTTCAGTCATGTTAAGTAATATTCCCAAGATTTAAAAGATGGTAAAGGGTGAGTAGAGATTTAAAGCAAAATTCAAATGAACCTTACATTAGCTTTCTTTCCTCGATGCTTATCAATGAACATTACTAGAGTTAACTTTGAAGCCCTAAATTCTAGGATTTGTTTGCAATGATTCTCATTATTATGTCTCCCCAAATCTGTTAAAGACCTTAATATGTAACCAGGCTCACAAAGGAAAAGCCTCAACATCATTTCCAATTCCTTCCTCTCAGACTGACATGAGTTCTTTCTGGTCTACTCTTTTCCACACCTCCAGCTGTGCCTTCTCCTTTTCTTACTAACCGCCCTTACTTAAAGTCAAATTCTTTGCAAATCGCTGAATTCTCCTATAGGGGTTCTGTTTCCAGTCTTCCCTCTATAATCCATCATACATATTGCCATCATGGCTGTTTTTAAAATTTGGTTGTATCATTTCCTTACTTTAAAATATCAGGAGGATCTACTTTGCCTCCTTAGATTTTTAAGTTCAGACTCCTTGGGAAGGTAGTCAGTGCCTCAACCTATCTTTCCAGCCTAAGCTCCCACCTTTCCTTGCCTAAGCCACCTACTTTCCAATCACACTGAAACTACGCAATGGCTTCTTAATAAGCCAGTGATAATTAGATGTCTGAATCTCGCCAGTGGAGTACCATTTCACCACATGTGTGTGGTCACAGCCAGAGATGAATTCATACCACATCCCTGAAGCCTGAAGGCTTTGTGCCCTCTGGTTGTTATTTGATGATTCAGATGCACACTGCCAGACCTTTGTAAGTCCTGAGTTTTACCTGACAGATTCCAGAAAAATGCCTGAAGGGACTTTGGCCCTTTCAATCTCCAAATAAAGTCTCAAACCACTTCCTGCTGGAAAATGTGGTCCTGATGGTTTTTATTTCTCTGTTGTCATCATTTAGGTCAAGACAATAGATATCGAAAAAACATTTATTATTCCTAAAAACAAGTCCTCGGAAAAGTATTGACAGATAATATTTTAATTGGTTTAGCCTCTCAAGTGATTAAATAATTACGAAACCTCTTCTGTTTAACAATGGCTTGAGGTGCTTTGTATTCTTGCCTCAAAGCGGAGCAGTTTCTAGCTGGTAACGCTGTGATTGATTTTTCCATATCAAATACAATGTTACGGTCTATTGTTTCCATAGCAAACATATAGAGTCTGTCTTCAAATTCAGACTGTGATCCTGCACTAGCCAGTAATACTTTATATGACCACATCCTTCCATTACAAGTATGAGTGGATTAATATTGATTTTTTCCCTCTTGTCCTAGACTGAAGGTCTATCTTAGCAATAATTTACACAGCTGGCATATAAGGAGATGCTTACTCCTCCTTACTTTCATGGTAAAGATTATTGCTTTGTCTGAAAATCATTTTCTGCTATTTTTAACCCATAAATAGGTTGAAAAGGGTAACATACTTTGCAGTTCCAGCCATTTATGTTGCCGTATGTTTCCAATAACACCTTGGAGCTTTCAGAAAACTTTGAGATTTTACTCTGTATGAAACTTTAGAAAAACCACAGGGAGCTGGCAAAAATACATATCACCATAACCTGATATGATATGATTTAGCTAAACACCAAGAATTCTAAAGTGTGTGTGTCACCTATTTTACAACTTCAAATTCTGTTAACTGTAAGCCAAAAATTTCCAACAGAATCTCTGTGCTTTGTCCAATTATAACGCACAAAATTTCCCTACACCAAAGCCCTAACGTGCATCTGTCCCCATCTCTGTACCATTGCCTGAGAACATTTCATTGCCTAGAATGCCCTCACTCTCCATTATGGCTACACTAAACCTACCCACACTTCAAAACTCAGATCAAATTTTACCTTCTCCCTGAAGTTTATTGAAATTACTCTGCTGCCTGGTGATTTTTCCTTTTATATTCTTCTATTAGTAAAGTAAGCACTATAAATATTAACTTAATTGCGTTATCCCTTGTGTTTTCCTAATTTGGCCCTGGATACCACCCAGAGTAGAGTAAACTCCTAGATAGAATATATACGAAAGAGTCAAACCATAGAGTCTGACAAACATTAGTTAAATCTGAATTTGTACTATATTTTATAATTCTTTAGTATCTCACCCAGTACTTACCATCAGGCTAGACTAGTGTTAATTGGTAGCTGAAAATATCCAAAGGGATGGAATTCCTTGTTCCAATGCTAGCAAAGCTGAAAGAGAACTAAATTAGAAATTAATCTCAGTTTCAGCCCTTGCTCCACTACCATCAAATTATATGACCTTGAGCAAATTAATTACCATTTTGGGATTCAAATTCTTTGCTCAAACTTGACATGATTGTGCCTGCCCTGATCACAAAGAGTTCCTTTTTCTTTTATATTCTTAATCTAAAATCCATTGGAGAGAATCTACTCTAAGTTATGTAACCATAACTCTGTTTCCTATTTTCATGGGCAATTGGAGTAGAAATACATTCCTGACCCAAGCTGAGCCAATCAGATTCCTACTGTAAAGTGGAGATTTGTCTCTCTCTTGGTTTGTAGACTTATTTTACTGGAGGGTATTTTTCAGTAACTGCCTGAGAAAGAATTCCTTGTATGTTTAAATACATCTTTATTCTCCCTTCACACTCAATTTAAATTTGATTGGGCATAGAATTCTAGGGGGAAAAGAATTTTCTCTCATAGTTTTGAAAAGTGTAATTCTACTATCTTCAAGCTTTTGTGATGCTGTTGAAAATCTGATTCATGTTTCTTTGTGTGATCTTTGCCATTATTGATTTATAAATGCAACTTTCTTCTAACTCTCTAAGGATGTTATTTATAGATGTTTTTAAAATTAAAATTTGTTGAGCTTCTTGAATTCTGGGGAGGTGTTTATATTCATGTCTTCATCAAACTTGGGAAGTTTTTGGCTATTATTTCTTCAAATAATCTCTCTACCCCTTTCTCTCTCTCTTCTTCTTCTGGAACTCCCACAATGCATGTGCTAGTTCTTTTGACAGTATCCAAAAAGTCCCTTAGGCTCCGTTCACTTTCCTTCAAGCTTTTTTCTTTTTATTCCTCAGACTCAATGATTTTAATTGTCTTGTCTTGATTCACTAATTCTTTCTTTTCCCCACTCAAATCTGCCTTTGCATCCCTCTAATGAATGTTTCATTTCAGTCTTTGTATTTTTTAGTTCTAGAATTTCTTTGTGGTTTCTTATTGTTTTCTATTTCTATTTTGTTCATATATCATTGTCTTTACTTTTTCCACATCTTTGTCTACTTCTTTGAACGTGTTTAAAATAGTTGTTTTAAAGTCTTTGCCTAGTAGGCCCTCCATTTGGTCTTTCCCTTGGACAGTTTCTGTTGGTTTATTTTTTCCTCTGAATGGGCCATACTTTTCCATTTCTTTGTATGCCTTGTGGTTTCTTTTTTTTTTGTCAATAACTGGATATTTGTATCTAATAATGTGGTAACTCTGGTAATCAGATTCTCCCCATTCCCTAGGTCTTGCTATTTTGTTTTGTTTTGTTTTGTTTTAGTTGTAGACTATCTCTATTCTGAGGTTCAGCCTGAGGTGTAAACTTAAGGTCTTCTCAGATATTTTCTGAGTCTGACTTTCTCTGAGTATGCATAGTGACCTTCAAATTTTCCCTGTATATGCAGTTGCTTTCGAATGTCTTAGTATTTAATATCTGGCTTCCAAAAGGAGGAAAAGAGAAAAATAAAACGGGGAGGGGGAAGGTGTTGCCCCTTTAAACTCCCTAGAAGTTGCTTCAGTCCAAGGAGGAGAGGCTTGCAACAATGAGGGTGTGTGAAAATGGTTGCCCACCTCTGTGTCTGCATCTCCATGATTAGAAGCAGCACTCAGTGATCAGGACACCGATCCCAGATATTTGAAGGACAAGGTTCTTATTGCCCACCCTCGCTCCCACAAGCCACATGCAAGCTGCTCCAGGAACACATGCAAGGTTGCCTGCCACAGGGCTAGGTTGGGAGATGGGTAGCCACTGCTGAGCTAAGACTGAAATTGACAAAATTAACTGCAATTTATCCTCCAAGCTTTCCCCCTGGAAGTTTCAAGTCTTCAATAGACTCCAGAATTCTGAAATAGTTACATCAGATAGATTCTGCCAGTGCAAGTGTTGTCTAGATGGGGAGACAGATTCCTGGTACTTCATACTCCGCTATCTTCTCAGAATCCTCCCCATAAAATAATATGTAGACATTTATTTAATCCCTATTTTGAACCACATGCCAAAACCTCTTTTTAAGGTATGGGATGGTCCTGAATCTTGAGCCTCCTATTTTCAAGTTCTCCAATCTAAATATCTCATCCAAGAGGATCATATGGGACTGGGGAAAAAAAAGACTTAGTCATCTCTCTGTGTGCAAATGGAGCAGGGACCTGGGTTATTCAACTGCTTTGAATGTTGGTTTTCAAATATTCTGTTTTCAGTTCAGCCTCATGTTCAAAGTGCTAAACTTCTCAAGCAGTTCGTATAGAAAATTGGCTCATTTATGGTCAGTGTTCCCCTTCTCTTGGCACTAAAATTTGAGGCTCTTTCACTTTACTAAGAATGTTATGATTCTACCATTTGCTTCTCATCTTCCAAAAACTGGTTGAAGTAAATTCATCTTCCTTTTTCCTCTCTATTGTTCCTCTGTCCTTGTGGGATAATAATGTAACAGTGCCAATTTTTATTATCATACTACCTTTTTATTAGGTTTTGTGGGGAAAGAAAAGATGTGATTCCTTCGCAACATTTGATGCCTTTGCAACATATGATCCCTTTGCAACATTTAACTGGAAGTGGGACTCAGGATAATGGATAAATAAGAAGCATCTTAGGTGATTCCATTTCACATTTGTTTGAGAAAATTGCTTCAGAGGAGAAACAGAGATAAATTGGGAAATATTGGTTCAGAGAAAAAAGACAGACATGAAAACAGAAAATTACGTTTCATGAAATAAGTGCTTTGATAGAGGTCTATAGGTTGCTATGGGAGCAAATGAAGTAGAGGAGAAACTAGCTAATATTTGAAAGGATATTACCTCAGGAGGTAATATCTGAAGGGCAAGTGCAATTCGGCTAAGGAAGAAGCCCAGAGAGTAGATTAAGGAGAGGGGGTAGTATGTTACAGGTTGGACACAGACAAGTCATTAGAGGAATTTAACAATGTTTGGCATGGATGAAGCACAGATGGGAGTGGTAGTGAGGAGGCTGTAATGACAGTGGTGGTAACAGATGAGGCCAAAATGTAGGAGATTTGTGGAAGGATTTCAGCATGAAAGAACAATTATTAGCTGCAGTGTTAAATAGATAATGGAAGGAGGAAGGAGAAAGAAAAATGTAACCTGGAGGTAAAGGAAATCAATTAAGAGCCGCTTGCTGTAACCAATGTAAGAGTCAATGATATCATAAACCAAGATGGGGAAAAGGCAAAAGTGGAAAAACTCTACAGATATTTGGGAGGAAGAATCAATAAGATTTGGTAACTAGGTGTGTAAAGAGATAAAACAAGGAACACCAAAGATGACTTCCAGATTTTGATTTTGGAGTAGAGTGTCTCTGACACCATGTATTCTGAAGGAGAAACACAGATTTTTGAGAGGAGTGGCAAGAGCTAACTGAGATTAAGTTTGGATGTTGATTTTAATTACTATTACCATCTATTGGAAATGTCCAATAGTCCATTTGTATTAGACGTCTATGAGAGAGTTTGGGCTGGAGAAAAAAGAGGGAGTAGTCATTAGTTTATATGTCATAGTTGGAGAGTAGAAATTTCCCAAGGGAGATTATAAAATCAGAGTAGTAACAGCTACCAGCTATTAAATATTTATTATGTGGCATTCATAGTTGTGAGTGTTTAATGCTAACAGCAACCTTACAAGAAAACTACTTCTCATTTTATTACAAGGAAAACAAGGGCCCGAGGGAGTAAGTTACTTTCCATGGGTCTCCTGATAAGCGTGCAATAGAGCCAAGATTCAAACTTGGGTTTTTCCTAATTCTAGAATATATTCTCCACCCATTTTTCTCTCCTCAAAGATAAGAGAAGTTAGTTTGAAGATGGAGTTCATTTAAGGGGCAGGCAGATGAAAAGAATCCCTGAAAGTTAATGATAAGGAACAGCTGTATTGATAGAGGAAAACCAAAAGAATGTGGTGTCATGGAATTTAATAGAGGAAAGAAATTCAAGGAGGAAACAGTTAATAGTGGCAAACACCACAGGAAGTTCAAATAGGAGAACAGAAAAGTGTCTGTTGGCTTCATCCATAAAGAGGTCTTTGCTGACTTTGGTGAGAGTGAATACGGTGGTGTGCTAGAAGCCAAAGCAGATCACTGTGGACTGTTAAATAAAAGAGCAGTGAGGACGTACAAACAATTAACTCAAGATATGAGTCTGTGAGGGTGAGGTGAGAAGAAGGGCACTTGTTAGATGTAGCATATGGTAAAGGGATATCATGAGAGAGACTAGAGCATGTCTAGATGCTAACTGGAAAGAGTGAACATCCAATAGTGAATTTAGAAAGAAAGGCCATAATTTATAAAGTAATGTTGCTAAGGGTGCCCACCATGACCTTGGAGCAGAATTTTATCCTTAGACTTAAAATTGGAAATATATTTTTTTCTGATTATAAATGTAAGTCTACTTTCTCTAGAAAATTTAAATAAAAACATGTGTAAATTAGAATCTAAAAGTACCTCTGTAATTTCAACTTTAACCCAGGATAACTGCTTTTGAAAATTGTGTATTCTTTTAAGCTTTTAAAAATGAACCTGTAAACATATGTATCTATTATTTAAGATGGGATTATAATATAAATACTAGTATATAAATAGATTTTTCACCTTTAAATAATATATCATAGACAGACATCTTCCTACATTAATAATAGAGAGCAACTTGAGCCTTTTAAATTCTTCATAGTATTCATAGTGTTCACAGTATTCATAGTATTCCCTTGTAGAATGTTATCTTAATTTATTCGGGCAGCTATGAGAAAAATACCATAGACTACCCAGTTTTAAAGATTAGACATTTATTTCTCACAGTTCTGGAGACTGGAAGTCAAAGAACAAAGGACCAGTAGTCTGGTGAGTGCCTGCTTCCTAGTTTGTAGATAGCTGTCTTCTCATTGTGTCCTCACATGGCAGAGGGGCAAGGGAGTGCTTCGAGCTCTGCTTTGTAAAGGCGCTAATTCCATTCATGAGGGCTCCAACCTCATGACCTAATCACCTCCGAAAGCCCCGTCTCCAAATACCATCACATTGGGGATTAGAGTTCAACATAGGGATTTTGAGGGGACACAAACATTCAGTCAAGAGTAGATATATTTAAACAATTCCTTATTAATGAATATGCAGAAACCTTTTAATATTTGCTATTAAAAAGCAGAGTAATTATATTCTACTATGATCCTTTTTTTTCTTGGCATACATTTCTAGAAATATAATGGCTGGGCCAAAGAACAAAAAAATTTTAATTGTTAACACATTGCCAAATAACTCTAATCCTTATGCTCACCATCAGTACATGGGTGGGAAGGATTTTCTCCAAGGGATGGGTGGTAGGAATGTGAATGAAGATATGATTTTATGGATTGGGCAAAGGAAGCTGAGGGACTGTCTTGTCCATCTCTCATCCTCACCTCATCCTTCCACCATGCTTTCTAATTTCTCTGTGAAGTAGAAGCAAAATGTCCTTCTTAGAGTGACAATGGAGGAGTTGGTATCAGGATTTGAGGAGAATGGAGACCATTTGAAATAGCCGCTATGAGGAGAGGAGGAGAGCTGAGGATGGAAACTGTGGAGAAAATCTGGTAGCTTTAAGGCCCCATTTGATGTCAAAGACCATAAAATTGTGCTCATGGTAATCTACCTGATCAGGTGATTTTTTTTCCAGCAACACTCAGCAACCTGCTTGTGGGAACAAAGAATATGTCCAAAAGGATTGATCCAGGTTGAGATTTTGCTAGGTGGGCACAGCCAAGAGACAGGAACTAAGAAGGGGTAGAGCTGATGTATTGTGAGATCTAGGCTAGAAACAAAGGAAGAGAAGACTCTCAGAAAGGGGCAAATAGATTTAGAAAATTTAGAGTATCAACTGGCCAGGAGTGTTTCAAAAATATCTATTTGTACTGTTTTCACTAGAAATGTCTTCAGCATATTGTTTATATATTATCGTGTACATGCTTGCCTCTATTTATAAAGCTTTTGAAACATCCATACCAAATTGCAAATGATAAATGACTTTTGATCACTTGGCAAGTCAGTACTTAAATTGCCCCTTTGTCCAAGTACATTTCCATTTTTAGCCCTTACCATGACCTACAGACATACTGTTTTGTGTAGGTACAGCAACATTGCAGCTGAAGATTGGCAGATCTGCACGAAAAATATTTGTTATAGCCATACTACTAAAGCTAATTAGTTTTATTATAGAATTTAAAATAATAGAGATTATGTTGCTCTAATAAGTTTATATGACCAGATTTTCATAAGTATCTTTGAGGGTTGTCAACAAACACTGTCTTTATAAGTTGCCATAACAAAACGTTCTTCTGATCAAATGTAGTTCATAATATCCAGTGTCTTATGAGCTCCTTGAATTTCTATGTGTAGCAAAATGATTTGAAATAATACATTATTTTGCTTAAATGGAATATAATTCCTATGAGCTATTTTTATCCAAGGTCTCCTTGATGGATTTTTTAAGAAATTAAAAACTAATAAGACTTCACAGTATAATTCACTATGACATACCTAAGCTTGCCTCCTTGCTGAAACTTAGCATTAGCTCTCACTTTTATGAATCATGCAGCTAACTACAAAGTCAAGAAGGTCAGATTAAAGTCCAGTTTTGTTTTTTCTTTCTTAAGAAGTAAGTTCTTTCACAGCCAACTCCTTCCTCCTTTCCTTTGTGTTATAACTCTATTGCTTTAACTCATAATCTGAGAATTTAAAGGAAATTCACTAATATTCTTATTTTATTCATTCTTAGAAAATAGCATCTAAAAGTAAGAGAGACCCTACTGTATCACAAAGGACATTAAAATTATGTTATTATGATTCCCATGAACAGGAATTTTGGCAGAAACAAATGTGAGTGATTCAAAAACAGGAAAGGTAAAACATGTTCTTTAGGAATGACTAAAAATCACTTAGAGATTCAGCATAGCACAGGGAAGAATATAAATCAAAAAGGATAGCATATGTCAAACACAATGATTATAAATACTAAAATCAATTTGCTTCTCTTTAATTCTCTCTATTTTTTTTTTCAAAAATTTAATACACTGATCAGTTGCATGAGAGTAGATAGATGGGACAAAATACAAATGTGAGATTTTCATTATTTTTATGTTGTACATGCTCTATTTAGGCAGTACGTGGGATCAAGAAGCTGAAGTCACAACTAGAAGGAGTAAATAGGATCTGAAAGTGTGGATATAGAAACACAGAAAAGCATCTTGGATGGTACTGAGAAAAGCTTGAGATGAGGAGCCAAAGAAATTATCTTAAATAAGCTATCATATAGTGTTGGAATGCTGTGTCAGAGAGACAGTCAAGAGCCAGAGGACCCAACAGTGACAATTCAAGGCAAGTCAGTAGGTTAAGCCAGGGAGTCCAGCATGCAGGTTGGAGGAGAGTACTGAGAGAGGGGATCAGGGAAAAGCATGGACAAAGGCTAGATAGGCAGTATGAAAGTAGGACATGCCCAGGAAGTGAAAGGTAAAGAAAAGCAGCAAAGTCAGATTACTGGATAGATGGGTGTCAAGAACACTGTCAAGGTATTCCCAGAGATCTTCTCTGTGAAACCAAGATCTGCTTCAGCTTGGAGACTTTATAGATAGTTCTTGCTGGAGTGGGAGTTTGTCCTTGTCACAGGAGGCTCACTGCATGCTGGTGAGAGCAGAAGATGGAGGTATGTGGAAGTGTACGGGAATGGGAAGAACAGAGAAAAGAACAGATCTTTGCCGGGGAGATATGATCAGTCAACACGGATTTTTCTAAGTTGAATGTGTACCAGCAAGAATGGAACTTCAAACATTCCAGATTTGGAAACAAGGAGAAGAAGCAGGGGCTCAGTTTAGGGGATTTCAGTAGGAAGCTCTATATCCACACCAGAGAAAATATTAAATTCTGGGACTCTTCGATAACAATTTTAAGATCAATGTGAGGTCCAAGAGAATACCCTCTGTGTGGTATTGAGGAATAAACTGGAACTCAGAGAGAAGAGAATCTTATCACCGAAGTACACGGGAAAGATATAGTCTGGAATTGGAGTTCAAGTTATAAATAAACAAGTAAGAATAAACAAAATGACTAGACAATATAGTAACAGAAGATTCAGTGAAATGAAGACTCTAAAGCTCAAGTTCTTATCTTGGAGTCCACAGACCCTCAAGGTGTCTATGGAGGGAATTCAGGTGGTCAATGAACTTGGCCTAACTTTCACTAATCGCTAGCTAGAATTCAGCATTTCCTTCAGTCACGAATATAGGCAATAAGAAGTAGTAACAATGGCATACCTACAACCAATAGAAATCACAGATATTTTCATATCACATTTGATTTGTTGCAGATCTCAAAATATCATTTACATTCATCCATGCTTCAAAATTACAGTGGTTGTTTGACCCACTATTGGATCTTGTTACTTAATTAATATAGAAGTGCATATATAACTACAACACAAAGTTGTTTTTGAAAAAATTTGACAACAGTATTTTAATATGTTTGTTTTCCTTTGTTATCCTATGTATACCATTTTATGCATTTAAAAATAATTATTTTAAGAAGGAGTCCAGAGTCTTCACAGACTTCCTGTATTAGTTTGTGAGGGCTGCCATTACAAACTGGGTGTCTTAGCAGAAATTGATTGTCTCACAGTTCTGGAGGCTAGAAGTCAAAGATCAGGGCATTGTCGTGGTTGGTTTCTTCTGAAGGCTGTGAGGGAAAATCTGTTTCCTGCCTCTCTCTTAGCTCCTAGGGTTAGCTTTGGCATTCCTTGGCTTCTAAATGCATCACTCCAATCTCTGCCTTCATCCTCACATAGTGTTCTCCCGTGAGCATGTCTGTCTCCAAAGTTCCCCTTGTTATAAGAACTCCAGTCACATTGGATTAGAGCCCACACTAATGACCTCATCTTAATTACCCCTATAAAGACCCTATCTTCAAATAAGGTCACATTCTGACATACTGGGGGTAAGGATTTCAGCATCTATTTTGAGGGGGGACATAATTCAGCCCATAATGCTTTCAAAGGGTCTATGGTACACAAAAATTAAGAGCTCAGAAAAGCCTAATAACACTTCAGGTTTAGCTGGGCTGGTCAGATAGACTGTGCCCTAAAGATTACCCAGCCTGCATAGAGTTTGTTTGCTTGTATTTCCTCATACAGGCAAACTACTTGTGTACTTTAAAATGACTGACTTCCTAGTGAACCCTGAGGGAGAAGAGTGATACCACCAGAGAAGAGAAAGGGAAAAGACTGTAAATTCCAGGGGCCCAGTGTCAGGAGGGGAAATCCCTTCTAATCTCCCCAGGTGGTGGCAGCTGAGTAAATTACCTAGCAAGCAGCTGTAACGCATTACATTGCAATTATCCCCAGAGAGTTCTAAGGGCTTGTAAGCAGCTAAAGATAAAAGGCAGCACTCCTAGAGGAAGAGCTGCTTCCTTTGCAATTCTTCAGCGTTTGAGGAAAGACACCAAACGGGACAGCCGTCCCTTTTAGTAAGCCTTAAAGTACAAATAATCTCCTAGTTATGCAAGGGTCACGTGTCTCAATATACTGCCTACAAATATAAGACATGCAAAGGAATTGCATGGGGAAAACTAATATAATGAATCTTACGAAATAAATGTGGGATGTACTTCTGGAGTGAAATCTGCCAAAAGTTTCCACAATAAATATTATGATTGCCTACTTAAATCTTGACAACAAAATAAATAAATAGCAGACATTTATTAAGGGCCTATTAAATGCCAGACACTGCAGTGTGCTTTTTACAAGAGATCATCTCACTTAATCCCCACAACAATCCTAAAAGGTAGGTTCCGTTATTAATCCCATTTTTAGAGATGGGGAAGACAAGGATCAGAAAGTATAAATAGTTAAGACACTCACTGTTATCACTGCTAGTAACTGATGGAGCCAGATATGTAATACCCATTTTTAGATTTCCTAATCCTTTCCAGTATACACAAATAAATATCACAATTGTTAAAATAACTTTTTTCAATAATAGAACTCAATATCAAAACATTTTTATGTAGACTCAAAAAACTTTTAAAAAGTTTTTTATTTATATTAAAGGCTCAAAATTAACAAATACAACTGTTAACCCCATGCAACATTGAAGGAAAGAAAAGAAGGTAATTATGGACCTAATTACCTCATGCATTTGCTACAGCACAAGTAGTTGGATGTATAGGTATGTATCTGTTGTAAATAGAATAACTGTAACTCTTATACACCTGCCATTTTTTTATGAGTAACCACTTAAGGGAAATAGAGTATTACGTACTCTGCCAACAATGTACACTTGGACGGTAGCTTCCAGTCCACAACAAAGTTTTTCCTACCTAATGTGTACAAACCAGATGTTTACTAAGTCTGCTCCCTTTCCTTCCAGGGACAGCATTCTGTAATACAGGGTCGAACAGAAATTTATTGTCTCATGTATTTCTCTTCAGCATTTTACTACTCCTGGCTACCTTCTCTAGTCCAAATGTCATGGGGCTGCAAAAGATGGAATAGAGCAGGCAGTGATGGACTCATGAAAGATTAACAACTGGCTCTCTGGAGGATAAAAGCTCTGATTTGTAGTGGTTGCCCACTTTTGTGGTGTCAATACTCTCACAATGTTGAATTTCAATCTACCAACGTGATGCCACTGAATTCAGAGCCTGGAAGATACGTGCAGTAGCACACTATTATCCTGTGTGTCTAGCATACAGACAAAATAGATATAAATACCTCGAGGTCATAGATAATATTAAAATGTAGTCATTGGAGACTGTAGTTCATGATGGCAATGTGGGAAGATCCTGAACTCACCTCCTCCGACAGACACAGTGAATCTACAGCTATATATGGAACAATTTCCTCTGAAAAAAATCTAAAAACTAGTTGAATGACCCCTTCACGTTGGATAAATGAGAGGGAAACAATATTGAAGTGGGTGGGAAAAGCTGAGACACAATCTCACCATAAATCCCAACCCTGGTGTGGCAACCCACAATTGGGAGGGAGCTGAAAACATGGAAATTCTCCCTGAGGAGCAAAGGGGTTGTACCCCACATTGGACACCCCAAATTTTAAGACTGGAACCTAAGAGAAAAGCCCCCAAAACATCTGGCTTTGAAGACCAGTGGGGCTTGTACCCACAAGACTCACGTGGTTGAGGTAAACAGGAACAGCTTTTAAAGGGCCTGGGTGCAGAATCATCTGCCCCAGGGCCCAGTGTAAATGCAGCCCTTTGAAAAGTGCCTGGACTTTATGTGAAGGAGACTCATTTTCTAATTTTAAGGCATTGGTCCGAGGGCAGGAGCCTGCTGGGATACACTCCAGGGGTGGAGGCTGGTGAACACCATCTTCCTGCTCTCCTTCTGCCTTGCTAAAACCTTGCTAAAGCTGGCAGGCACCATCTTTTTTTTTCCCCTTTCCTGCAGGTGCCATCTGTATGCTTCAGCCAGTGGGCACCATCTTCCACAATTTCCCTCTGCCTTGCTAAAGCTTGTGGGTGCCATCTTTCTTAAAATTTTCTTTGTTTCTTTTTTCTTTTCCTTTACTTTCTTCTTATTTTTTCTTTCTTTGGCGGGTGCCATCACTGCACTCCCCCTCTGCCTTGCTCCAGCTGGTGAACACCATCTTCACACTCTCCCTCTGTCACATTCCAGAATGCTCATATCTCCCAGAAGGGAGGTTCTGCACACATCTGGTGTTGCAATTTTTACATCTGGTGACCTGGTTTTTTGCAGCTGCCACCCAGGGGATGCCCCTTGATTGCCTGGCTTTGGAGGCCAAGAGGACTCATGTGGCTGGGTCCCATGGGACTGTAACAATCAAAGAGACAGTTCTTGGCAGACTACCACTTCCAGGGCACTATACAGAGAGCAAACTGAAACACACCCCCAGTCTTTCTGCAAAAGAGGCTTCTTTGCTTATGTAAGCATTTTGACTCGAGGGGCAGGCCCAAAGAACAGCAAAAATAAAAAATAATGAAAAAAAGTAAAGATAGCTTAAAGGACTTGAGGGACAATATCAAATGGACTAATTTGCATTATAGAAGTCTCAGAAAGAGAAGAGAGAGAGAAAGTGGCAGAAAACTTATTTGAAGAAAGAATGGCTGGAAACTTCCCTAAGCCAAGGAAAGAAACAGACATCTAGATCTAAGAAGCCCAGAGAGTTCCAAAGAGGATGAAGCCAAAGAGACCCACATGAAGACACTTTATAATTAAAATGTCAAAAGTTAAAGACAAGCAAAGAATCTTAAAAACAGCAGGAGCAAAACAACTTTTTATATATAAGGGCACCCTCATGAGACTATCAGCAGATTTTTCAGCAGAAACTTTGCAGGTAAGAAGGGATTGGCACAATATATTCAAAGTGCTGAAAGAAAAATATTTTCAATCAAGAATACTCTACCCAGCAAAGTTATCATTCAGAATTCAAGGAGGGAGAGAGTTTTTCAGACAACAAAAGCTAAAGGAGTTCACCACTAATCAAGCCTTTCAAGAAACGTAGAAGAGACTTCTTTAAGCTGAAAAGAAAGGGTGCTAATTAGCAACAAGAAAACATATGAAAATATAAGTCTCACCAGTGAAGGTAAATATATAGCAAAAGTAGTGGTTTAATCACTTATAAAGCTAGTATCAATGTTAAAAGACAAAAGTATCAAAAATAACAGTAAGTACAATAATTAGTTAAGGGATACACAAGATAAAAAAGATGTAAAATGTGACAGCAAAAACATACAACACCAAGGGGGTGAGAGTAAAAATGTAGAGCTTTAGAATGTGTTCAAACTTAAGTCGCTATCAACTTTAAACAGACCATTATAAATAAAAGTTGTTATATGTAAGCCTCCTGGTAACCACCAAGCAAAAACCTACAGTAGATACACAAAATATAATGAGACAGGCATCTAAGCATACCAGTAAGAAAGTTATCAAACCACAAAGGAAGAGAGCAAGACAAGAAGAGAGGAATAGGGGAACTATAAAACAGTCTGAAAATAATTAACAAAATGGCAATAAGTGGATACCTATCAATAATTACTTTAAATGTAAATGAACCAAGTTCTCCAATCAAAACACATAGAGTGGCTGAATGGATTTAAAAAATAAAACCCATCTATAAGCTGCTTAAAAGAGACTCATTTCAGACATTAGGACATATGTAGATTGAATGTGAAGGATGGAAAAACAGAATGCAAACAGAAATCAAAATAAAGCTGTGGCAGCTATACTTATATCAGAAAAAAATATACTTTAAAACAAAGACTGTAATAAGAGATAAAGAAGGGCATTACATAATGATAAAGGGGTCAATCTAACAAAAGGATATAACATTTGTAAATATTTATGCATCCAACATGGCAGCACCTAAATATATAAAGCAAATATTAACAGACCTAAAGGAAGAAATAGGCAGAAATACAATAAGAGTACAAAAATATGTAATATACAATTACATGAATGGATAAATCTTCCAGACAGAAAATCAATAAGTAAACATCAGCTTTAAATGACACATTAGGTCAGACTGATGTAACAGATATATGCAGAATATTCCATCCAAAAGCAACAGAGTACCCATTCTTATCAAGTTCACATGGAACAACCTCCAGGATATATCATATGTTAGGCCACAAACAAGTCTTAATAAGTTTAAGAAGACTGAAATCATATCAAGCATCTTTTCTGACCACAATGATATGAAACTAGAAATCAATTATAAGAAAAAAACTAGGTAATTCATAAATATGTGGAGATTAAACAACATGCTACTGAAAAACCAATGAGTCAATGAAGAAATAAAAAATGAAACACAAAATACCTTGAGATAAATGAAAATGAAAATACAATATACCAAAACTTATTGGATGCAGCAGAAGCAGTTCTAAGAGGGAAGTTCATACTGATAAATGTCTACTTCAAAAAATAAGAAAAATCTGAAATAAACGACCTAACTTTACACCTCAAGGAATTATACAAAGAAGAGTAAACTAAACCCAAAGTTAGTAGAAGGAAGGAAATATCAAAGATCAGAGCAGAAATAAAAGAAGTAGAGAATAAAAAGGCAATAGAAAAGATCAATGAAACTAAGAACTAATTATTTGGAAAGATAAATAAAACTGACAAAGTTTTAGCTAAACTCACCAAAGAATAAACAGAGAGTGCTCAAATCAATAAAATCAGAAATGAAAGAGGAGACATTAAAATTGATAACCACAGAAATACAAAGGATCGTAAAAGACAACTAAAAACAACTTTATGCCAACAAATTGGACAAAATAGAAGAAATGAGTAAATTCCTAGAAACATATAACCTTCTAAGACTGAATCAAGAAGAAACAGAAAATCTGAACAGACTGGTCACTAGAAGGAGATTGAACCAGTAATTTAAAAACTCCCTACAAAGTCTAGGACCAGATGAATTCACTGGTGAATTCTACCAAACATGCAAGGAAGAGTTAATACCAATCCTTCTGAAATTCTTCCAAAAAATAGAAGAGGAAGGAATACTTCCAAACTCATTTTACAAGGCCAGCATTACCCTGACACCAAAACCAGACAAGGACAACACAAGGAAATAAAATTATAGGCCAATATCCCTGATGAACATAGATGCAAAAATTCTCAAAAAATATTAGCAAACTGAATTCAACAATACATTAAAAGGATTGTATGCGATGATCAAGTAGGATTTATTCCAGGGATGCCATGATGGTTCAAAATATGTGAACTAATCAATGTGATACACCAAATAACCAAAATGAAGGATAAAAATCACATGGCCATCTCAATAGAAGCAAAAAAAGGCATTTGACAAAATTCAACATCAATTTATGATAAAAACTCTCAACAAAGTAGATATGGAGGGAATGTACCTCAAAATAATAAATGCCTTAAATGACAAGCCCATAGCAAACATTATACTCAATGGTGAAAGCTTTTCCTCTAAGATCAAGAACAAGGCAAGGATGTTCTCTCTTGACACTTTTATTCAACATAATATTAGAAGTCCTGGCCAGAGCAATTAGGCAAGAAAAAGAAATAAAAATCATTCAAATTGGAAAGGGGGAAGAAAACCTGTCACTACTTGCAGAGGACATGATACTATCTATAGAAAACCCTAAAGACTTCACCAAAAAATTGCTAGAACTAATAAACAAGTTCAGTAAAGTTTTGTGACACAAAATCAATATACAGAAATCTACTGCAATTCTATACACTAATAACAAACTATGAGAAAGAGAAATTAAGAAACCAATCCCATTTGCAATTGCATCAAAAAGAATTAATACCTAAGAATAAATTTAACCAAGGAGGTGAATGACCTGTACACTGAAAACTGTAGGACATTGAAGTAGATACAAATAAATGGAAAGATATCTTATGCTCGTGGACTGGAAGAATTAATACTATTAAAATGTCCATACTACTCAAAACAATCTACAGATTCAGTGCAATACCTATAAAAATCCCAACGGTATTTTCCACAGAAATGGAACAAACGATTTAAAAATTTGTATGGAACCACAAAAGACCTTGAACAGCTAAAGCACTCTTGAGAAAGAAGAACAAAGCTGGAGGCAACACACTCTCTGATTTCAAACTATATTACAAAGATATAGTAATGAAAACTATATTACAAAGAAATAGTAATGACATAAAAACAGGCACACAGATCAGTGGAACAGAACAGAGAGCCCAGAAATAAACCCATGCATATATGATCAATTAATCTATGAAAAAGGAGCCAAGAATATACAATGGAGGCAGGACAGTCTCTTCAATAAATGGTGTTGGGCAAACTGGACAGCCACATGCAAAAGAATGAAACTGGACCACCATCTTACTATACACAAAAATTAACTCAAAATGTATTAAAGACTTGAATGTAAGGCCTGAAACCATAAAACTCCCACAAGAAGCATAGGTGGTAAGCTTCTTGACATCACTCTTGGTGGTGATGTTTTGGATTTGAAACCAAAAGCAAACGGGACAGAAGCAAAAATAAACAAATGTGACTCTATCAAACTAAAAAGCTTCTGCATAGCAAAGGAAATCATCAACAAAATGAAAAGACAACCTATGGAATGGGGGAAAATATTTGCAATTCATATATCTGATAAGGGGTTAATATCCAAAATATGTAAAGAACTCATACAACTCAATAGTAACAACAAAAAAAAGCAAACCATCTGATTAAAAAATGGGGAGAGGATCTGAATAGACATTTTTCAAAAGAAAACATAAAGATGGTCAACAGGTGCATGAAAAGATGCTCCACATCCCTAATCATCAGGGAAATGCAAGTCAAAACCACAATGAGATATCAACTCACACTTGTTAGAATGACTATTACCAAAAAGACAAGAAATAACAAATGTTGACAAAAATGTGGAGAAAAGGGAATCCTTGTGCTCTCTTGGTGACAATGTCAATTGTTGCAGCCACTATGGAAAACAGCATGGAGTTTCCTCAAAAATTGAAAATAGAAACTACCATATGATCCAGCAATTCCACTTCTGGGTATTTATCCAAGGTAAATGAAAACCACTAACTCAAAAAAGATACGTGCACCCCCATGTTCATTGCAACATTATTTATAATAGCCAAGATATGAAAACAATCAAAGTGTCCATTGATGGATGAATGATAAAGAACATGTGGTCTATCTATCTATCTATCAATCACACACTCTGGAATATTATCCAGCCATAAAAATGAATGAAACCTCGCCATTTGCAACAACACAGATGGATCTTGAGGGCATTATGTTAAGTGAAATAAGTATTTGATCTTTCACCATTGTGTGAAATTAGTTGTAGGTTTTTATTGTCAGTCTGTTAATATGGTGCATTGTATTGATTGATTTTCAAATATTAATCTAACATTGCATTCTGTGATACAAATCACAGTAATGATATGTTATTTAATTTATATATTGTTGAATTTCATGTGATAAAATTTATTTAGAATTATCATGTCTGTGTTCATGGGAATGTTGATCTGAAGTTTTCTTCTAATGTTTTTTCTCCTCTGGGTGTCAGGATAATGCTGGTTTTATAGAATGAGTTGGGAATCATTGCCTTCTTTTTTATTTTCCAGAAAAGTTTGTGAAGACTTGATATTACTTCTTCATTAAATCTTTATGGAATTCATTACCTAACTCGTCTGGTTTCCTTGTGGGAATGTTCTTAGGCGCAAATTAAATTCTTTAATAGATAGGAGGTTTTCAGCTTTATCCATTTCTTCTTAAGTGAGCTTTAGTAGCTTGTTTTTTTGAAGAATATTTCTATTTTATATAAATTGTCGAATTTAGTTGCATAAAGACCTTTATCATGTTTCTTTATTATTATGTTAATGTCTGTAGGATATTTAGTTGGGTCTTGCTTTTCTATCCAGTCTGACAATTTTTACCTTCTCTCTGGTGAACTTAGACCATTTACATTTAATGTGATCATTGAAATGGCTGATTTTCAGTCTATCATCTTGCTATATGTGTTCTGTTCATCCCAGGTAGTCTTTGTTCTCCTTGTACACTTTTTCTTTCTTTTTTTTTTTCTTTTCAGAGAAAGATTTGCCCTGAGCTAACATCTGTTGCCAAATCCTCTTTGTTTGCTTGAGGAAGCTTAGCCCTGAGCTAACATCTGTGCCAATCCTCCTCTATTCTTTGTATGTGAAATGCTTCCACAGCATGGCCGATGAGTGAAGTAGGTCTGCACCTGGGAGCCAAACCTACAAACCCAGGCCACTGAAGTGGAGTTCACAGAACTTTAACCACTCAGCCATGGGGCTGGCCACCTCATCACTTTTTCTGCATGCTTTTGGACTGTGTATTTTTTTCCAATTCCATTTTCTCTCCTTTATTGACTTATTAACTATAACTCTGTTCTGTTTTGCATATGTGTGCTTGCCTTAGGTTTTATGGTATACATCTTTAAGTTATCCATATACTCAAGTAATATTACACCCCTTCATGTACTGTATAAGAATATTACAATAGTGGATTCTCTTTCCCCTCTCCTACGCTTTATGCTATTGTTGTCATTTATTTCACTTCTAAATATTTTACAAACCCTACAATACGTTTTTATAATTTTTGACAGCTATTTTTAAAAGGTATTTTAAAACTAAGAAAAATTTTTTTATACACCCACATATTTACCATTTCTGATGCTCTTCATTCCCTTATGTAAACCTAGATTTCCAACTTGGCATCATTGTTCCTTCCGCCTGATGGACTTCCTTTAATATTTATTGTAAAGTAGGTCTGCATGTTATCAATTTTGTCTGCTTTTTTTATGTCTGAAAAACTTTTATTTCACTTTTGTTTTTGAGAGATATTATCATTGCTTACCGAATCTTAGGCTGCCAACTTTTTATTTCAATCCTTTATTGGATGTTGCTCCACAATCTTCTAATTTTTATTGTTTCTGATAAGAGTCTGACATCATTCTTATCTTTGTTTCTGTGTAAGCAATGTGTTCTTTGGATGCTTTTAAGATTTTCCCTTTATAATTGATTTTTTAAGCATTTTGATTATGTTCTGCATTAGGTGTAGTTTTCTTCATATATCCTGCACTTCTTCTTTGTTGAGTTTCCTGGATCTGTTGGCTTATAGTTTTTATCAAATTTTGAAAGTATCAGCCATTAGTCCAAATATTTTATTGTCTCACTTTTTTCTCTCTTGTCAGGGACTCCAATCACATAAGTAATAAACTGCTTGAACTTGTCCCTGGGCTCACTGATGTTATAATCATTTTTTTCCAATCTTTTTTCTCCCTGTGTTTCATTTTTTTATGATTTCTATTCTTATATCTTTAAATTCACTAATCTGTTCTTCTGCAGTGTCTAACCTGCTGTTAATCCTATAAAATATTTTATTTATCTCTGGAAGTTTGATTTAAAAAAATTTTTTTTATAGTTTCTTTTTTGTATTATAATCTCTTATTATGATTGCCTTAACATGTACCTGTTTTCTCACTCTATATTTTTGAACATATTGAATATGTTTATAATAACTGTTTTAATGTCATCTGCTAATTCTATCATTTGTATCATTGCTGTGTCTGTTTCTATGATTTATTTTTATCTTTCCTTTTTGCACGCTCAATAATTTTTTATTGGATACCAAGTATTTTTAATTTTACTGTAGTTGTTGGATATTTTTTTTTTTTTTTTTTTTTTTTTTAAAGATTTTATTTTTTCCTTTTTCTCCCCAAAGCCCCCCGGTACATAGTTGTGTATTCTTCGTTGTGGGTTCCTCTAGTTGTGGCATGTGGGACGCTGCCTCAGCATGGTCTGATGAGTAGTGCCATGTCCACGCCCAGGATTCGAACCGACGAAACACTGGGCCGCCTGCAGCGGAGCGCGCGAACTTAACCACTCGGCCACGGGGCCAGCCCCATAGTTGTTGGATATTTTATAGTTCTTTTAAATATTCTCAAACTTCATTCTGGTATGCGATTAAGTTACTTGGAAACAGTTTTATTCTTTGTAGGGTTACTTTTAAGCTTTAAGTGGCTTTTATGCTAGGGCTAGTTTCTACCAGTGCTGAAACTATAACCTTTTGGGTGCTCTCCCTGATGTCCAAGTATTACCAAGGACTTTTACTGCAGCTGGTGGGAACATGAAATACTCTGGCCTTGTTTGATCTCTGAGGCTTTTCCACCTCCTCCTTTCTGGGGATTATTTCTCCAGCCTCAAGTAATTTCTTTGTTAATGCAGTTACTAATCTTCAGTAAAAGACTTGAGATGAAACCTTTGTAAATCTCTGGAGCTTTTTTTTGCAGTTATTTTGACTCTGGTACTCTGCTCTGCAAATTCTAACCCCCATGGAGTTCCCAAATTTTCAACTTTATCTTCCCTTCTCATGAAGATCATAGGGCTCTGTTTGAATTCCATCTCCCTTTGCGATGGCTGGGACACTTTCTTTAGGCAGTAAGCTGGAGAAATCATAGGGATCACCTCATTGTTTCCCTTTTCTCAAAGATCTCTGTCCTGTGCTTCCTAGGATCCAATGTTTGAAATCCACTGATTTATATATTTAGTCTAGCTTTTGAGTTGTTTTTGTGAGAATATAAATCTGGTTTTTGTTACTCCATCATGGCTGGGACATGATCTTTTGGCCACAGATGAAGTGACAAATTCAAACTGATAATTTTATTGTCACATTGCTATAGGCTTTAATTAACACTGGCCCTGATATCAGTTCCCCTACATTGAACTCAGCATATATGGGGTTAAAGCCAAAACACGCATCCCCTTTGCCTGCTTCTTTAGTTACACTCAAATGTAAATATCTGTTTCTTTAACCTTTAACTCCCTGAGCTTTACAACCAAATAGAAGTTACAAATTGCTAAAGCCCAGGTGGCCTCACACTGGGCTCACACTGAAGGTGTGGCTAATCACAGGTCCTTGAAGTTTATTACAGAGAAACTGATGTCCAGAGAATATCAAGAAGCTGAAGCTTCCCAGACCCCAACTCCTTGGCTTCCTCGCACCAGAATCCACCATCTACCACAGAAGTAGACAACCAAGGATATCTACCTGCAGATTCCCTTACCTCATCATCCCCTCCTTTCTGCAATTAGCCTCACAAGGCCAAACGCAGGCTGGTGGGAAAGCAGGTACCCAAGGTCACAGGCTCCTTCTCCCTATAAGCAGCGAACCTTTAAAACCTTTACTCACTTCTTAATGGGGAGCCAGCACTTCTTAAGGCACTAGCCTGCTGTGTGGTCCCTTTGCCTGGCAAAGAAAATAAAAGCTGATTTTTTCCTTTTCACCCAAAATTGTTCTCATTATTTGGATTGGCACTGAGTTCAGAAACCAGACTTTCAGTAACAACACTTATGTAGTTCTTCCTATTTGAAAATACTTCATGGTCCTTATGAATCTTCTGAAACATGCTCCATAACTTATTGCTGATTTCTTGTGGACAGTTTGCAAATTTGATCTTATTAGATAAAATACAAATGATATAATACTTCTTGGTAGACCACTTATAACTTCTGACTCAGCTCCACATGAGACAAGGACTTGAAGAACTTGGAGGTGGGGGCTGTAAAACTGCTCTTTGTGGCTGTCAGGGAGGGATAAAGGTGGGCAGGGAATGAGCCACCAACAGTCCAGAATGTCTCTGATGCTGGGCACAGCAGCGTTGCCCTGTGCCACTTGGACAAGTGAGCACAAGAAGTGAGAGGTTACCATGTTTCCTTTTCACGTTGGTTGTGCACAAGTTTTGCTCTGTTGTCAGTGCTTCCATCAGGCTTGCAAGTAGAATGAGGACAGAGTACACTCCATCTCCCCAGTCATGCACCCAGAGTCATTGTTTTTTACAAAACAGAAGCCTAGCTACACTAGCTCAAATTAAAATGGTGTTTGTAGAACTGGAGGATATAAAGGATCCAAGAGTTAGAAATATATGTAGATTCCATAGGAACTGATAAATCGTAAGGAAAAAAAGAGGGCAACTACTTTCTTTAACTCCTCTTATGGCCTCATATTTTCCTTCCCCTGCTTCTCTCTGTTACTCCATTCCAGGCTTCTTCCCCTGTGGACTGGCCTCCTCTGCTCATTGTCACTACAAAATAGTGCCCTCAGTCCTTGGTCTTCAGGATGGTTCATCTTAGCTCTATATATTTAATTGTCTCTGTATTTCAGAGAGAGGAATTTGATTGGCCCAACCTAGGCTAAGTGTCTACCTGATGTTACTGTGGCCAAGATGGGGAGAAGAGTCATTTGGTACAGGTATGGGCACCCAGGTGCACGCATGAGAAAGAGAATAGAGCTAGACATGCTCTTCTAATGATATTTACCATAGTCAAGCATTTACGACAGGCAGAATGAATAGGAGGGAAGGAGGAAAATGAGAGCCTAAGTTAGTCTTCTATGGATTTCTGACTTTATACTGCCGCCATTAGCCCACCACGGTCTTCATTGCATTAAGGCCTCTTTGGTATGACTAAGTCAATGAAAGCGTCGTCTCTTGTTCCTCATTGCTCTCAAGTCCCATGTGGGGATCTTGCTCATTTTAAAAAAGATAAGTCCTGTGGATCCCAAGTAGGAAGAAATACTATTTTAGAAGAAATTCTCTCCTTCTGAGAGCTTCTCCCAGAGCCAGCTCCACTCTAGTGTCTGGTTCTACAAGCCAAGGAAATGGCCAGCTGCAGATTTAGCAAAATTGGAGGCAATGACAGGTTTGCTTGACCAAAGGTTTCAGCATTCGGACTCCTAAAGTGAGCATTAGGACACAAATCTGAAATACTTAAGGAATTTAGAGGCAGTATTTCCTCTCACTGGCGTATAGCCTCTCCTCAGGGCACAGTTACGCCCCTCCTCCCTCATTTAGTCAGGGAACTTATTTATTATGCATGTATTTTCTTCCTGACCCTTTAAAAGAACCCCTAATACTTTCAAAGAAAATCTGTTTCAGTTTGGAAAACAAAGTCCTCTGAGCCAGAGGACCCACTGGGTTCAGCAGATAATTCTGCCCTAGTCAAGTCACTATAAAATATGAAACAGATTCTAAATTATTCTACCATTAGGGATTATTCTTCCTAAACTACTGTCAATTCTGTTTTTTAAAAGTATGGACTGTTCACTTAGAAGTCAGTAAAACTAAGTGAATTTGCCTACACTGATGACCTACTACCCCAGAGGAAAACACAATGTGTGCTCCTAAGGACCATTTCTTTGTGTTATTTCCTTTCACTTGCTTGTTCTCTAACAAAGTCCTACAAAGAGGTGGTGTGACTATCTGTGCTTTGCAATTCAAGCTGCTTTTAGAGTGGAGAGAATTTGCCTAGAACTGCCTCTCTCTTGCTCCCCTGACCCCTTGGCCCTTGCATTCATTAAAGCGGAGTTCCTGGCTCAAGTTAAGGGAAGATTTTAGTTATTATCCTTGGCAAAGGAACTCTCCATTGTGGCTTTGATTTGAACTTCAGCTCTTCTGAGTACAGGGGTCACATGTGAATTTTTTGTTATGCTTCCTGGCAAATGTTCCAGAATAAATGAATCTGATGAAATTCTCACGAAGCATTTGTTTTTTAGTGTTTCTCTAATACACAATAAATTGTAATTTATGAGGTGTAATTGAAGAAAATTCTGGAGGAAGTTGTGTATAAGATTAGGGGGATTATTAAATCAACTTTATTGTGTTTTCAAAACTTAAAAATGGTTTACAGCGATAATAAATTGCTTGAGAGTGCTATCAACCCATAAATTTTAATAATTTAATAAACATTCTGCAGTGAAGTTGGGCTCATGGCCAAATCCCAGGTCTCGTTTTGTGTTGTGTATAGTAATATGTGTTTTAGTTTACCTGGCTGATAAAGGAACAGACTGTTCTCATGCATGATGCGCAGTAATTGGTCGTTAATTTTAATGAACTAAAACAGGGAACTCAAGTTTGAAGTCAGAAGAGTGTACTAGATTTCTCTGGCCCTCCTCATCTGTTGTACTGGTCACTGCTGCTACTTAGTATCATCAAAGTGAGAGACTCATTTCATTTCCTCTGGCCCTTTCACCTTGAAAATCAGTTATAAAAGTAGTCACTGACTCACCTCCTGTTAGCAAGCTGTTAATTGAATTGTTAAAATATTTTTCAAAGAAATAAATTTGAAATACTCAATAATTTGCAGATGGAGGGTTCCCAATATACACTGGCTGATTAAAATAAATCAAATCTGTATCAATTTAATCAAGCAAATAAAATGTGTGATCTCTTTAGTATCTCTTCTCTTGTGAACCTCGGTGAGGTGATCAAATTCCAAACAACTTGCTGAGAAGAGCAGGGTCTGTGTGGGGAGTCTGTGATGGCTTCAAACGTTTGCCTTACTGAAATGGGCTCATTATATGAGCATCATATAAAACATTATTCACATGTCCATCTAGACATGCCTGTGCCTAGATTTGAACCAAATTAATTAGGGTATATTTAATAAAATATTACTTTGCTTTTTTCCCTTTATTTTACACAAACGAATTAAACTTATCTTAAAACTGAAATGACTGCTTTGATTAGACTTTATATTCCATTGTTCTTCATCTGCTTTTTGTGATAACCACAAAAATAGGTACCAGCATACTAGAGGACACTTACGTAAGATTTACACTATTGACTTTAAACATTCTGTCTTTTTCAAAAGCAATTTCGTGACCACGATAAAAAAATGTGTGATGAATACTAATAAGATAGAAGTCTTTTCCTCTGATTATTTAATTCTCACTTTTCGTCCTATTCATGTGACTGAAAAAAATATCATACTTGATGATTTCTACCACCAAAAGAATGTCACTTGGTAACTAGATGTGTATATGTATTTATTCATCCATGCAAGACAGGCACATGCTAATATATGCACTTGCTATGCCTACGTTTTCACTTAATGAAGAGCTTAATAAAAATCAGCATTCATAGCCCCTGCGTAGTCAGATAAATTAGTTAATGCACAATAAGCAGCTCTTATGTATAATGCAAAAGATTAGTCTTATGATTTGCATAATGTGCTACAAACAGCCCACTGTTTCAAGCAGTAGAAGCTTCCCCATTAAATGTGAGTTGAAAGCTGAATGACGTCAATAAAGTAATTATGCTTCATTTGGCATATCTCATTCATTCTCTGGAGTTCAAGACCCTATCTGAGCTCTGTTGACAGCACTACTGAAAGGCATTGGTAATGGTTCAAAAGCAAAGCGGTGGGACTCTGGAAAGGAGCCTGGTGTGCACAAGTCTCCACTATATGACTTATTCCCTGGCAGAAACTCATTTTACACTCTGGCCTATGCACATGTTTATGTATAAATATGTGCAACTAGAAACTTGTTAGTTTATACTGAGAGTAAAAGGATTTTCAGGCCAATAAAGTATCTATATCCATGACTTCCAGATTTCCCAGACTTCCCCGTCAAAAGGCAAGATTGCCAATGAAGGAATTTTTGTCTTTCTCAGGAACAAATTTATGAACACCCTACTTCTGCCAACAGGATACACAGAATTCACTGTCTCAGCGTTGCTTCCCTCCCTCTTCCCTATCCTCAGAGAATATTTCCATGTCTGTGAAAAATTAAAAGGCGTTCTTTGAAAATGAATCTAGTTCCAAATAAACACATATGTTTTACTAACGTGCAAATCAAGACCCAAAGAAGTTACACAATTTACCTAAGACCCAGTTCTACTAGGCTTAGAATACAAGTCTGCTGACTCTTATTCTTATGACTAGTGTTTTCCTATTTTGTCTAAGTATTTAAAAAATGACTTCTTTTCACACTTGTTTACTATCTTGAGGATGGGGAGACAAATCTTTTTACATTTGTCATGGTCAGCTGGCAAATATTTTTGCCAAGCTTCATATTAAAACCGTAAAAATGTTGGCTATGGAATTGCCTCTGAAAGATGATGCATTTGCACGCTCAGAATCTCACTTTAACTCGTTGCTCAAAAGCAGACTGTAGCTGATCTTTTTTCAGTATCCCTTACATCAACAGCATTTGGACAAACGTGGTAAATTACGATTTTCTTCTGAAAATGACATTTTACTGAAATCCTTATTTTCAGATTAATTAAATCTTCTTTATGGAATAGAAATAGAAAAATAATTTTGTGTGCTAGAAAATTTGTTTTGGAATCATTTATTGCACATTATACTGTTCATTATATTACATAATAATAATGTTAAGAAATAGTCACCGGGCTTGCTGGTACATAGACAGTCTCATCATTTTCTACAGTTAACTTCACTCATCTGTGTGCTTACGTGACTGTTCATATGCAATATTCTGTCTTGGCAAGGTCAAATGTGTGACTTAGTGCTGGAAGAGGAGTAAAATACTTTCGTAAGCTCTGTGATGTATTGCTGCTATTTGGTAAGAAATAAGAAGCCAAAACCCAGAGATATTGTTAAGACATGGGTGAACATATTTATATTCAGAAGTCTGCAAAATAGTAGAGATTTTGACGTTTTAGTGAAAGAAAGCAATCAGAGAAAGGAAAAAAGAGAGAAATTCTTCAAGATTTCTTATACTACAATCATGATAAGAAACTGAAGGAACATTTAAGTAGAAATCATTGCATTTCAATTTGATAATTTTATTCATTTCCATAAACAATTTTATTTATTGAGGTAAATTTAAATCAGATACTCATTCTTCACCTTTAGCTAAACAATAATACAAATAATAGACAAATAGATTACCTAAAAATATTTACGAAAGCTAATTTGAATAGCTCCAAATTGTTACAGAATTAAATCTGGAACATAGAATATCACTTCCTACGTAGTACCACTATGACTAAGTAAAAAGTGAGAAATCAGAGGATGGCCCCATGGCCTATTGGTTAAGTATGGCATGCTCCATTTCGGCGGCCCGGGGTTTGCAGGTTCAGATCCCAGGGGTGGACCTACACCACTTGTCAGCCACGCTGTGACAGCAACTCACAACTATGAGCAACTGTGTTGGGCACAGATGTTAACTCAGTGCTAATCTTCTTCTTCAAAAAAAATGAATGACGTCAATAAAGTAATTATGCTTCATTTGGCATATCTCATTCATTCTCTCGAGTTCAAGACCCTATCTGAGCTCTGTTGACAGCACTGCTGAAAGGCATTGGTAATGGCCCAATTTCAGTTAAACAGAAATATGTCTCCAAATGACCAGTCTAAAAACATTTTTTGAGTGGCCACACAGCTATAGCTTTGGCTACTTTGATATGGACTTTGACTAATTATCATATTGGTCTCTAGTAGTTTGTGTGTGTGTCCATATGTGTGGCTCTTTTTGTGAGCCTCTTTTCTTCAGCAGATTCAGATGAGATGGATTGCTAAAATGCGACAATGAAAAATATATTTGCTGGTGCAGCCCTAGTCTTACTCATACACTGGGCTCCCGGGATGCTCAGTCTCCTGAATTGTCTCTGTGTAGAGAAAGAGTAAGATATAAAAGCCCCACCCACCAAATGCAGCGGAAGTGCAGCTGAGACAGTCAGTTTCGATGTCATTTTCCAAATTTAAATGGTATAAAGTGATTAGGACAGATGCCTTGAATAAAATTGTTCCCAAATTTGATATGCAACATTCATAATGTAGACTGATTTCAACTAAGGGTGTACTTCATTCTGCATCCATGTTGGCAATAGAGGGTTTTTATTAGGTGCTGGTAAATGGTCTTTGTGACTACTGCTATGACAGTCGGTGTTATATCTTAATTAGTTGCATTATTTCTAGTTCAACTAAAATAGCTAAAGGGTCCTCCTGGGATCTATTCTGGGATATGATTTTGTTTAATCTTATTATTAATGATAATAAATTTTTACTTTGTTGGAGTATCATCTGTATGCCAATGATTCCATTATTTAAACAAATAATTATTCCACATTACAATTTCTTTTAGAACATGACAATAACAAATCATAGTTACGGCTTATTCAAAGTAAATTAGGTCTAAAACACTAATAAAATTAATTGCAAGATGTTTGATTGGAAACCAGAGCTGGTTAAAACAGGAGCTCTCTCTTATGGTCTTTGATAATGCATTACTCTCTGGAATAAAGCTACCAGCATAAAATATCTCAGTGCTTGTTAGCAAACAAAGAGTAATTGAAACTTGGTTGCTAGGAGACATTATTTCTCATTGTTGACAATGCTGATTTTCTTTGATTACTGTTACTATTGTTGTTCATTACACAAACTGAATGTTTTTATATAACATTGAAGAAACATATTTTGGAACCCAATTGTTGTGTGAATACCACCATGTGCTACCAAAGAAATGTTTATTCACAGGTTCGGCAGGTTAACTCTCTGGTAAGCATTTGTTTAGAAGGCTTAATACATATTTTTTGATTTCTTGCAGAATGCCAATTTTGCTGGAAAGTAAATTCTAAGTTTTCACATGGCAAAGATTTTGTATAATCCACGAAATTAAGATTTTTTATAAAAACAGAAAAATATCCTTATCTATGTAAATTTAACTTCTTTATTGAATTACTTCATTTTTGTATGCAAGATTATTTCATTTGCATGAGAGAAAATATTTAAAATACAAGAAAACATTTATTTTAAATGAGATAGAGATTTAAGCATTCTGGATAAGAAAGCCAGCAGTTTTAGAATGATTTTAAGCAAAACGAGCGCTTTGGTTTTCAGTTTTCTCTGGTAAAGAATATTCAAGTAACTTTATTTACAAAACCAGAGCTAGCATCGCATCTGGCAAAGCTTCAAACATGTAGACAGCTATGCAGGATATATCTCAAAAATCTTTACTCCAAATAGAATTCCCACTATTTTTTGCTATCTAACCTAGTGTTCTCACCACTGCTTGACACTCAGATCTATCTGCTGGTCCCTGTCCTCACAACTGTGATAACCACTCTTATGGCATTTATGTCATCCCTACTCTTCACATTCCTGCTTTACAGGATAGATAGAGCACTACACACAAGAACTCTATATTTTCTCTCCCATCACACTTAATTGTCTGTCTTTGCTCCTCCTTTTCTTCTCTCCTGTTGTAGAATGATAATCTGTTTCCATCATGTTTCCATTCCTTCTTCTGCTTCTGTTCTCTTCCTTCGGAAACCTTGGCTCTCAACTACCCTCTCTTTCCTTTCGCTTATCAGTATCTCTTTTTTCTTTGCCTGGTTACATATTCAGGCTAAGCTTACAGTTCTATGTTTTGTTTCTTTGTTTTTTGCTTACCAGACTTCTTTAAAAAATCATTCTGTGTTTATGGATTGTCTCATTTTATAACACTGTGAAATCTGACTTCTTCAAATACTCTAATTGAAATTGTTCTCATATGCACAAATGACCTCTAAGTCTCCTAATCAAAGACTTTTCTGAGTTCTTATTCTTTAGGCTTCATGTTACTGCTGGTGACCTTTCCTTCTTTTAGCTCCCCTGTTTTATCTCTTTCTTTAAAATTACTATCCTGGATATCTTCCCAGCTCTTTAACAATTTCTCGCATGTCTTCTTAAGCTACACTTTCTGTTCTTGTATTGTAGTGGAGGAAAAAATTTTCTTCTACCCTACTAGGTTCTTCTTGCAGGTCTAAGAATAAATTGACTTGAGCAGAATGTCAGGAGAAAATAAAACAAAGTTTAATAACATGTATACATGAGAGCAATCCAGGAAAACTGAATAACTCACCAAAATGACTGAAGCCACCACCTTAAATATCATCTTCAGCTAAAGACAAGGGAGGATGTTGGGGGTAGTGGTTTATTGCTTCAAACAGGAGGAAGGAGATTCACTTGGAGATGGAAAAACAAATATTTGGTAAACAAATGTTTACCATGCCATGCAGAGATAAGGGGACATGCAGAGGACTTTGATCAAATGGGCCTTGCTAGGTTCCTCCCTATCTACTACATGTAGCTCGTATTATACCATAGTTATCTATGGTATTAGCTCCTTCCCAGAACAGGCCTTCTGTCTTAAATTCTTTTGGGGAATTAGGTGGAAGGTCAAATTTTCTTCCTGAGTCTTTGGGGTAGTAAATCCTGCTCCCCTACAGTATCCTAAAGTCACCATTCCCATCATTAAAGTTTGTCTTGGCCCACTTTTCTTCTTGCATTCTGTCCAATAAATATTTCATCCCATCCAACAACCTCAGCTGTCATCTTTGTACAGATTTCTAGGTAAAATTATGCATAAAATCCCAACTTTCCCCAAAATTCAATCCTGTATATTCAACTGCCATCTAAGCAATATTCCTATGGATGTCTCAGTGCACCTTAAACTCATCAAATCCCATAGTTCCCACTCTCACCTTTCTAAGAAAATTTTATTCTTCCTTATTACTTCAATGCATATTGAGGTACTATCACTTTGCAGCTATTTTTATTCTTGTTTCTTTCATAAAATCAGTTGCTTGAGCTGTTAGATTTTGTCCTAGTTTTTTTGCCATCTCAGTTCAGCTTCCCATTGACTCTCCTCTGGATTACTGAAGTCCTCTAATTTATCTCTCTAAGTTATCTGATGAATTTATCAGTTTTATATAAACAAAATTCTAATCACACTATTTGTGTGATTAAAATTATTAGTGATTTCCTTAAAGGCAACTCAAACATCCCTCCTAGACTTACCTCCCAATTGTCTTTCTTTACTTGAACTACCACGGAACTTGGCACCTCTCTTTGAGTACATTATAAATGCTAAATTATATTATAGCTTTTACAAAATCATGTCTTGTCCCATTCATAATAGGATATAAATTATTTGAAGGCAGCGTTTATATTTGATTTATCCTTGTACCTTCCACAGTATCTTGGTCACATTTAGTACACATATATAAATAAATGAAAAAATAAGTTTTTGATCAGAAATATAAACAAAGATTCTTTTTCAGCATAAAAAAGTACATGATCAGTTTCTGCGTAGTCTTAAATAATGCACCTTTTCAACATATTTTTCTTTCTTTTTTTACTTTGGAGACAAGGACTATTTTGAAAAGAGATCCTAAATCTTCACAAAGAGAAGTGTTCTTGATTTGCATTGGCATATGTTAATTTCATGACTGCATAGCACAGAAGGAAAGGGGAAAGTATAATGTAAGTTTCCTACATAATACCTGAATTAGTATAATAATCCCGGAAAGTATACTGTGATAAGTTAAAGATGCATATTGTAAACCTTTGAATGACCACTTAATAAATAAAATATAGAGATACAGCCAATAGACCAATTGCATTGAGAAAATAGAAAAATAAGGACTCAAACTTTCTAAAACAAAGCAGGAAAAGAGGAATAAATGGATTGAAGAACTAATATGGAAAATATTTTTAACAAATAGCAAAATGGTTGACTCAAACACAAGCTTATCAATAATTACATTAAATGCACATGTCTAAAACTCCAATTAAAAGGCATTGATGTGGGGCTGGCCCCGTGGCCAAGTGGTTGAGTTTGCGCACTCCACTGCAGGCAGCCCAGTGTTTCGTTGGTTCGAATCCTGGGCGCAGACATGGCACTGCTCATCGAACTGTGCTGAGGCAGCGTCCCACATGCCACAACTAGAAAGATGCACAACAAAGAATATACAACTATGTACCAGGGGGATTTGGGGAGAAAAAGGAAAAAAATAAAATCTTAAAAGAAAAAAATGCATTGATAATCAGACTGGATCTAAAAGCAATACCCAACCATATAAGATCCAGAAATTCACTACAACAATATGGTCAATTAATTTTTTTATATAGATACTAAGGTAATTCAGGTTTTCAACAAATTGTGCTGAGCAATTTGATTTCTATATGGAAAAAAAAGAAATTTAAATAGATTTAAGACCTAACCTCAAAAGCCAAGTCTGTAAAAATTCTAAAGAAAATTCTAGTATAAAATCTTTGTGTTCTTTGAAGAAGACATAAAAAGCACAAATCATAGAAGAAAAATGGATAAATTGGACTTTATCAAAATTAAAAACTTGTGTTCATCAGAGGATACCATTAAAGAAACACAGAGACAAGCCACAGAATGAGCAAATATATTCTTAAAACATATCTCTGACAAAATACTTGCACCCAGAATATATTCTTTAAAATGATTACAATGGATCATCAGAAGATAAACAATCTAATTTTAAAATGGGCACAGTATTTGAGCAGATAATTCACAAAAGAATATATAAGGATGGCTAATAAGCACCACAAAGATGTTTGACATTATTAGTCATCAAGGAAGTGGAAATTAAAACCAAAGTGCAACATTACTATAAATCCATTAGAAAACCTAAAATTAAAAAGATTGACAGTACTAAATATTTGAGACGTTGTATAGCAACTGGAACTGTCACACACTCCTGGTGGTATAAACACTTTGGAAAATTGTTTGCCAGTTACTTTTTAAAAACATATAGCATATGAACCAATGTTTCTAGGTATTTACCCAAGAGAAATGTTTATGATAATTTTATTCATAATAGTGAAAACAATAAACAACCCAAATACCCATCAACAAGTGAATGGACAATGTACTGTTGTATAGCCACACAATAGAATACTACTTACCAATAAAAAAGAATGAACTATTGGTATAAAGAACAACAAGGGTGAATCTTAAAAACATTACAATGAGTGAGAAAAGCCAGACGCAAAGAATATATATACCGTATGATTTCATTTAAATGAAATTTTAGAATAGGCAAAATGAAACAATAGTGACAGAAAGCAGATCAGTAGTTGCCTGGGACCAGATGCTGCAGGGTTGGAGGTGGAGAAAGATTAGCTGGGCTGGGGCAAAAGGAAACTTTTGGGAGTGAGGCATATGTTCTATTTTCAGATAGTGGTGGCAGTTACTGGGGTATAAAGCTCATCAAACTATACAATGCGAGTGGATGCATTATGTTTAATGCAAATTATATCTCAATAAAATTGAGTAAAAAATGGTAAAATAAAGATCTATGAATGAATTTGATCTCATTTCCTCATTTTCTTAGTACTTAAGTTTTCATAAAGTTTTAATGTCACTCACTAAGAGAGAGAAGAGTCATTCTGGGAAGCATCCTACATACAGTATCCATGGACCTTATGCAAGGCTACCATGTGCCTCATGTGAATTTATGAATGGCCTTTTAATATGAGAACAACTCAAGTTTAGAAAAACAGACATATCATTATGTATTCACTCTAATAGCTCTAGTGAAACTTTTGCTGAAGATTTCATTCACTGAATATTTTGGCAGGGATAAAGTGGTGGGGGTTATCATGAAAATATCTACATTTAATTTTTGTAATTTTTTATTATTCTTGCTAATATCTCCAAATATATTTAAGATAAGATAGTGTGATGGGTGAAAACAAATACATATAGATACAGAAGGTTATAATTATAGTTATTTGGAGAGTAAAGCAAATCAGAAGCAACAAATCATACATTTTGAAAAAACAGACTTTCACAGAAAATTGAGTGGGAGGTACAGAGTTTTCCCATATACTCCCTACCCCGACACATGCATAGCTTCTCCTGTGGTCAACATCCTCCTCCAGATTGGTATATTTGTTATAATCAATGATCTTGACACATTAGTATCACCCAAAGTTCATAGATTACATGAAGTTTCATTCTTGGTATCGTATATTTATATATGCATTTAGACCAATTTATAATGTCACGTATCCACTATTGTAGTATCAGAGAGAACAGTTTCATTGCCTTAAAAATCCTCTGTGCTCTGCTCATTCATCCCTCCCTCCCCTGCCAACTCCTGGCAACCACTGATCTGATCTTTTTACGGACTCCATAGTTTTCCCTTTTCTAGAATGTCTTATAGTTGGAATCGCATAGTATGTAACCTTTTCAAACTGGCTTCTTTCATTTGGTTATGTGCATTTAAGATTTCCCATGTCTTTTCATGGCTTGATGACTCATTTCTTCTTTCCTTTTTAAAAATATTTCATTGTTTGGATGTACCATAGTTTATTAATCCATTCCCCTACTGGAGGACATCTTGGTTGCTTACAAGTTTTAACAATTATGACTAAAGCTGCTATGAGCATCAGTCCACAGCTTTTTGTGTGGACAAAAGTTTTCAACCTCTGGGTAAGTACCAAAGAACATGACTGCTGGATTGTATGGTAAGAGTATATTTAGTTTGTTAGAACCTGCCAGACTGTCTTCCAAAGTGGCTGTACCAGTTTGCATTCTCTCTTGCAGAAAGTTTCTGATGCTCTTTGCATCTTCACCAGCATTTGGTGTTGCTAGTGTTTTCATTTTGTCCATTCTAACGGGTGTGTAATTGTATCTAATTATTGTATTAGTTTGCCTTCCCTGCTGACATATGATGTGGAGCATCTTTTCATATGCTTATTTGCCAACTGTATATCTTCTTTTCTGAGGTGTCTGTTAAGGTCTTTGGCCCATTTTTTAATCAGGTTGTTCATTTTCTTATTGTTAAGTTTTAAGAGTTCTTTGTATATTTTGGATAAAGGCCCTTTATTAGAAATGTCTGTTGAAAATATTTTCTCCCAGTCTGTGGTTTGTCTTTTCATTCTCTTGGCAGTGTCTTTTGCAGAGCAGAATTTGTAATTTTAATGAAGTCCAATTTATCAATTATTTATTTCATGGATTATGCCTTTGGTGTTGTACATAAAAGGCATTGCCAAACCCAAGGTCGTCTAGATTTTCTCCTATGTTATCCTCTAGGATTTTTATAGTTTTGTATTTTACATTCAGGTCTATGATCCCTTTTGAGTTCATTTTTGTGAAAGGTGTAAGATCTGTGTCTATATTCATTTTTTTGCATGTGGATGTCCAGTGTTCCAGCACCATTTTTTGAAAAGGCTATCTTTGCTCCATAGTATTGCCTTAAATTATTTTTTGAAAATAAGTGATGTTATATTTTTTCTTTTTTCACTCTGCCAATCACTGTTGCAAAAATTTTATTAGCTAGTGCTTTTACTCCTCAGTGAATAAATGCCTCCAGTGTGAGGTCAAGGATGACTAGCTCCCCAGCTGTCAATATTCAGGCAGACAATTGATCTTCTCATTTTATTTAATCTTAGTAGCCATTTCCTTTTCTCCAGCCCCAACACTACTTAGAGAAACTAAATGTGTCCACTGTCATCAGTGCTCAGTGTAAGTGTATATATGACATGAATCAAAGACCCTTCAGGCCAAAGTAAAGACTGGTAATTTATTACTAAAGAACAGAGGCTTTTCTGAAATTTCCTTTAGTTCAGGCAGATCGCTATGAATTAACTAAGCAAGAGGGCAGCAGGTGCTCTCATTAAATTTACAGTCACTGGCAGCAGATAGGAGAGTAGTTTTAAAAGAGTGTGCAGCTGTGTGGACACCTGTAATGGCAGCCATGTACTCCCAAATATGACTCAGCAGGGGTAGGTGGGCCAACGCTCCCTCACAGCGCTTTAAGCGGCTCTGGTTGCAAGCGTCCAGACGAGTGAATTCTGAACGGAGTGTGGAGAAATGTGTTTCCTGAAATGATAGATGACCCTCTGAACCCCCAGGGTTACATGAAACCCTCCTGAATTGTCTGGGAGATCCTAGTGCTCTTGGGGGCCATTTCCTGTGAAACAGAAGAGTCTTCTCTGGTCTATTTCTTCCATCCTCTTCTTTGTCCACTTTCTAAAAACTGAATTTGAAAGGGAGCACCCTTTCTCTAGGTCAGTTTTGATGATATAAGCCAAATCTAGTGGGCTTTACAGAGAAATTATGCTTTGTTAAACGGTAATTTGTTCATTGTGCATATTTTCTCTGGAAACAACCCACCATTTCAGTTCATAAGGGAAGAAAGAGTTCCTTTTCATGGTGATAAAATCTCTGTTCAATGTCCATCTTCTCGATTTTTATCCATTTTTTTCCCTGACTATCTTTATCTTTCCACATATTAATAGGAAGGTGTAATATTTCCTAAACACTTGGGTAATTTGCAGTAAGTTTTTCTTTCTTTCTCTTTCTTTGTTTCTTTTTCTTTCTTTCCTTGTTTCCCTCCTTTCTTTGCTTGCTTCCTTCCTTTTCTCTTTTTCTTTCTTGTCTTATCCACTAGATTTCATCCTCTCATTCATTTATTTATTTTCAAATCAGTTCACCATTGATCTGTGACAGCATACAGTTAGACTACATTCAATAAAATAGTGTAAAATACGTGATAATTTAAAAAACAGAACTAAAAAATAGCTGAAATCTTATAGTCAAAATTAGAGGAACTAGTGCTGTTTAGTAGGATAAATGAGCATACGATATTGCTCTACTTGAAACTCGCATTTGCCCAAATCATCAGAGATTAACATTCTTGATAGACTTGAGGCAGAACAAATGATCTGTTAATAAGCTTTGCATTTTTCCTTTTTGCACACAGTAAGTTATTTATTTTTTTGTGAGGAAGATTGGCCTTGAGCAAACATCTTTTGCCAATCTTCCTCTTTTTGCTTGAGGAAGATTGTCACTGAGCTAACATCTGTGCCAATCTTCCTCCATTTTCGTACATGGGATGCCACCACAGCCTGGCTTGATGAGCAGTGTGTAGGTCTTTGGCCAGGATTTGAACTGGTGAACCCCAGGCCATTGAAGCAGAGTGCATGAACTTAACCACTACGACCCTGGGGCAGCCCCACACAGTAAGTTATTTTAATCAGGAAAGCCATTGAAAACTTTGATGGTGATAGTCAGTGCTGTTGGTGAAATGATGTTAGTGTGGCAGCAGATGCAGTTACTGTATAGGCTACAAATTTTTCTCTATTCAGTAAGGATAGATTATACCTGACTCCAGCCAACCACCTTATAAAACTACAATGGAAGAATAGAATGTTAGGTCTGGAAAGGAGCTTAGAGTCCAACTCATCTGACAACAGCTTTGCCATTGGTCATAGGAAAGAAATCTGAACCGGACAAGTCTGGCGCACCTGTCAGCACTAGTGAGGAAGGAAGAAAGGAAGCACGGTGAAGCCCATGATGAGTGATGACTTTGTCTGTACAGGAAAGCAGGCTTTCATGGTTCGGTAAGTACGTTTCTAAAGCACGGTAATTGTAGCCTCTCTCTTGCCCCTGCTACATACATGAAAAGAACTTTTTTAAATATAGAAATATTCATTAAAATTATATTTTCTTAATAGGAATTAATAAAGAAGAGCATATTCACTCCCAAACTTTATGAAAAATTCCTCAAAGCTTTAAAAAATATGGCACTATATGTCAATGTGATATATATTTACCGCCTAGTTGCAGATAGGCTTAACTTCCAGATGAGTGTCCACTTATGTGAGCATGTTAAACTATCCCATAAAATATGGGAGATGTGTGTGTGTGTATGACATTCTATGCGATGAATATAAAAGGTATGAGAATTGTGTGTCGAAGGCCACTTAGTGGCTAACTATATAACCAGTGTGAATAACATTTAGTAAAGCACTATTTGCTTTCTTACTAGACTAACATAACCTGTGGGAAGAGTAGAGTGTCAAAAAGGAAATACGGGCTTATGAAATTTTTGTGCTTGTCTTCAGGGTAGCCATATGTCTGTGATGGGCATGCAAGTGAAATTTAGATTACAATATATATCAAAAGATAACACCAGAGGATTTCAAATAACTAGAAGACAGACATAAGACCAATGACCCCCTTTTCTAAATAATGAAGTACTTATATATAAAAGCAACCTAAATGTCTGATAATTTATCTTGTGAAATGTATGCTGGAATATAGATGTGGCAGAATTGATTACAAATCATTCTAATCATGCCAAAGGCAAGTGCCTTTACTTACTCAGATGCTCTAGCAGATGACTCTGTTGCCCATGTGACTTCACATCTCCTCTTGAACCTCTGATTTCAGCCAGAGCTACAGCAGACTCTGCAGTGCCCTGACAGGGTCCCACCAAACATTTACCATCTGTCCTTTTGGTTTCTGACCTAGTGTCTTCTCTGTAGTTGCAGGAGTGTGTAAGTACAGCCCTGAGGTGTAAGGGAGTTAGTGCCTCCACGACAACCCTCAACCAATGGAGAGGTCAGTTGAGGATAAATGTTCCATCCCTCTGTGCTTTAGGCTGACAATTCTGGAAAGAGTTTGGGTCACTTCCTGGGAAGAACTGTTGGGACTGAGCCCTCATTGTCCACAAGGGCAAGCTCAGTAATACATTTTATTGGTGGCCTTTCCTTTCTGTACTCTTCCTCCTCCCTTACTCCTGCTTCCAGAATAAACTTACTGTCTCAGGTTCTGCATTCTGGGAAACCTAAGCAAAGACAATTACCAATAATGCAGTTTTCTTCCTTAACATGCACAGTGAGAATCTGTGAGATTTAAATGTATTTGTGTGTAGCATGAGGGCAATTTTAGAGGTTAGGAGACTGATGCTATTGTCTTCGCTGTTTATCTGACTACTGGCATTATCTCGTCTTGGCTACAGTTTCTTTAGCTGTAATATGAGAGAAATAATCTCACAATTTTTAGGGAGCTGTGGGCACAAATGTAGTCCATGAAATGCAACTTCATCTATTCATATCTGTTTCAGAGAATCTGATTTATTCTCCTGTTGAGTTGTGAAACATACCTTAACCAGAGGTGAACATCAGAATCATTGGTGGAGTTTATATTTGTTGATTTGTTTGTTACTTGATCAAAACCTACTAAATTCTGTGAAAGGACCATGAATGAAGACAACAATCCCTGTCCTGTCACTTTCCAGCTCTGGTCTATTTCCCATAAACAATCTTAACCACTTCCGTTTGTAATGCTTCTGGTTATTTCCTTGTTTTGAAATAAAATGCAAAATGCATTTTCTTGGTTTAACAAAATGACTTTCCAGAATAGAATGAAAGAAAATTCCATCCCCTTAAAGTACTCAATGTCTCCACCCACCCATTTTGATTGATGGATTTTTTGATGATCCTATTTGTATCTTTGTGTATGATGTGCTCTAACTTGATTTACAAATTCTGGTATTATTGCCTTACTCTCCACACTATAGGAAAAGTGTATTATCCTTCCTTCTACCTCCTGTTCCCACTTAGGATCTCCTATCTTTTATATTATCAAAGTTGACAATATTCACGTTCTAACCTGTAACAATAATTGTGCCTTATGTGTTTTGGCTATACATTGTAAAAGCTGAAAAAACAAATCGTATTTACATTATTATATCAACGTAAATTTTGTTCATGGAATAGCCAAGTAGTGTACTAAGATTATATTTTCTTCTCCTTGAGTCCAAAATCATGGCCCTACTTCCTGAAGCATTACCAATTCACCAAATCTCAAGTCGGCCCAAGCATCTCTCTTCTTAAGTTGTTAATTCTGGTAGAAAACTCCTGGTGAAAATGATTACCTAGATGAAAATACTTTACAGTCAACTAGCTTCACTAGCTTCACTTCCAGAAAACAAATAGAAAAGAAAAATATGGAGAACTTTATGCTTTTCAGCAAAGCTTGCATTTTTCTGTTATTGTCAAACTAATTTTCCGGGCTTACCTCATAGTATTTTCCACATGTTTCCTTCTGCTACCTTTGATTTTAGTTTGTTACTCATTTCTTATATTCTTTTTTTTTTTTTTTTTAAAGATTGGCACCAGAACTAACATCTGTTGGTCTGGGAACATACTTTATATGATTTCTACTTCTTAAAATTTCATTGAATTTGAAGAACATACTTATTATTTCAATCCTTTTAAGTTTATTCAGACTCTATCATGTACATATGACCAGAATACATATTCTGCTATTATTGTTTCTAATGTTTTATAAATGTCAGTTTAGTCAAATTGTTTGGTAGTATGGTTTAAGTTGTCTGTATCCCTGCTGATTTTCTTGAGTTCTTTTATCAGTTATTGAGATGAAACATTAAATTCTGTTATTATTATTATCTGTTTCTCTTAAATTCAGTCAGTTTTTTTGTGCATTTTGTGTATGCTGAGCATTATTTTAGGTGCATATATTTATAATTTTTATAACTTCCTGATTGATATTTTTTATTGTTTTACAGTGACTTTCTTTGTCTCTAGTAATATTTTTGTCTTATATTCTATTTTTTCTGATACTAATGTACTTATCTGTGATTACTGTTTATATAGTACACGTTTTTCCATTGTTTTACTTTCAATTTGTTTATATATTTAAATCTAAAGTGTACAGTTGTATCTTAATTTTTATTCAGTCTGTCAATCTCTGCTTTTTAGATTGGAGTAGTTAATATATTTATATCTTGTGTAATTAATGACATGTTTAGACTTATGTCTGCCATTTTGCTATTTATTTTCAATGTGCTCATGTCCTTTTTGTTTCTCTGTTTCTCCTTTACTGACTTCTTTTGAGTTAAATTGTTTACTATTTTAGTCCCTTATACTTTACTATGTTTTTGAGGGATTTTTTAAATTGATTTTCCTAGGAATATAATCTGTAATTTTTCTTATAATCTCTTTAGATTAAAATTAACTTAGTCCAGTAAAATTTAGAAACTTTGGTCAAAAATAACTGTATTTCTTCTCCCCTTTATTGTATTATTATTGTCTCACATATTATATCTTATATGGTATAAGCTCAAGAATACAGATTTATAATTTTTAATGCAATTGTGTTTTAAATAGCTAAGGGAAGAAAATAGAAAGTTATATCTATCCAGTGTCTTACTTTTACCTACCTATGTAATTACATTTTCTGTTGCTCTGTAGTTCATTATGTGGATTCAGGTAACCATCTGATATCATTTTCTTTCAACCTGGAGAACTTCCTTTAGTATTTCCAGTAATGCGGATCTGTAAGCAATACATTCCTTTGGTCTTTGTTTATATGAGAATTTCTCTATTTCAACTTTATTTTTGAAGTGTAATTTTGCTGGGTATAATACTCTTGATCGATAGGGTTTTTTTAAATTATTATTATTATTCACACTTTGTATATGTCATTCTCCAGCACTTGTAGTCTAGTGGTTAAGATTTGGTGCTCTTACCACCTGAGCCAAGTTCATTTTTCAGTCAGGGAAGCACACCACTCATCTATTGGTTATCATACTGTGGCAGGTATGTGTTGCGTGATGCTGAAAGCTATGCCACTGGTATTTCAAATACCAGCAGGGTCACCCATTGTGAAATGGTTTCATCAGAGCCTCCAAACTAAGACAGGCTAGGAAGAAGAACCTGGCAACCACTTCTGAAAAACTTGGCCATGGAAACCCTATGAATAGCAACAGAGCTTTGTTGGATATAGTGCCAGAAGATGAGAAGATGGCACAAAAAGATTGAGTAGGGTTCCACTCCCCTGTATACATGATCAGTAGGAGTCAGAATCAACTCAAGGGCACTAACAACAAATATGCCATCCCACTGCCCACCAGCCTCCATTACTTCTGATGAGAAGTCAGTTTTTAATTCTACTGTGGTTCCCTTGTATGTGCTGACTTGTTTTTCTCTTGTTGCCTTCAAGTTTTTCTGTTTACCTTTGGCTTTCAACAGTTTGACTATGATTAAACTAGGTGTGATCTCTTTGTTTTTATCTCACTTGGAGTTCATTAAGTTTTTGAATATGTAGGTTAATGTTTTAAATCAAATATGGGAAATTTTCAGCATTATTTCTTCAAATATTTTATCTGTCTCTTTTTGTTTCTTCTCTCCTTTGAGGCTACCATTACACATATGATGGCATGCTTGATGGTGTTCCACAGATCTCTGAGGTTCTGTCCGTTTCTCTTCATTCTTTTTCCTTTCTGTTCTTCAGAGTGAATAATTTCTATTTATCTATCTTCACATTTTCTGATTTTTTACTTTGCCATTTCTAATATTCTGTTGAATCCCTTTGGTAAATTTTTCATTTCAATTATTGTCCTTTAAACTCCAGAATTTCCATTTGGTTCTTTTTTTATAATTTCTGTATTTTTATGAATATTTTCTTTTTGAGAAGTCATTTTCCTTACACTTTCCTTTAATTCTTTAAATATGATTTCTTTAGTTCTGGCTTTTACTTTCTGCCAGACTTATTTGTGTCTCCTCTGTGCACTAGGTCTCAAGTTCAGTTAGGGATGAGTAGATAACTAGCCTTTTTTGTGCTAGATTTACTTTTTTTAATGCAATTATGTGACAGGATCAATTAGTTGGACCAAGAATTTATTTTGTTTTTTAAAACAATTACACATTTAACAAGCAGGGCTGGAACAATTAGACATCTACATGCAAAAGATGAATTTGGACCAGTAACTCACATCATATAAAAAATTAATTCAAAATGGATCATAAACAAAAATGTAAAAGCTAAAACTATAAAACACTTAGAAGAAAACTTAGGGGTAAATCTTCATGCTCTTGGGTTATGAAGGAATGATTTCTTAGATTTGATACCAAAAACACAAGCTATAAATAACAAGATTGTTAAATTTGACTTCCTGAAAATGAAAAATTCTGCACTTCCAAAGACTACTCAGAAAGTGAAAAGACATGCCATGAATTGGGAGAAAATATTTGCAAATCATATATGTGATAAATAAATTAGAATAGATAAAGAGCTCTCATAACTTAATAAGAAAACAAATAGTCCCGTTTAAAAATGGGCAAAAGATTTGAATATACATTTCACAAAAGAAGATATACAAATGGCCAATAAGCACATGAAAGATGCTCAACACCATTATTCATTAGGGAAACACAAATCAAAACCAAAATGATATATCACTTCTTACTCATTAGAATGGTTCAAATAAAAAGACAAAAAATACTGTTGAAGATGTGGAGAAATGACTACCCCGTACATTGCTGGTAAAATGAAGCAGTCACTTAAGAAAACACACAGTAGAACACAAATGTTGCCCCTTAGTTGGTCATAGAAAAAGCCCTGCCCTAACTACTTTTCCTGTATCTACTCCTGTCTCTTTCAATCTGGAATCAAAGTGATCTTTTCCAAAAGCACTTCTGATGGCAGTTTTTCCCTTCAACGTAAAACTTTTCGTTGTTTTCCATTGCTCTGAAGATAATGAACAAAATCTTTGACAAGATTTTACAAGGATCTGTAAGGTCAGGTCTCTACTTGTTTCTTATCTTGCATAACTCTTCCTCCAGTTCTCTCTACTCTGGCCTCCCTGCCCTTCTTCCAATTCCTCAAACATGCTTCTTCTCAACTCGTTCCTTTGCACATACCATGTGCTCTGACCTCAGTGACTTCTCTCTCCCAGCGAAGCACCTCCTTTTCCAGCTCAACATTCACTTCTTCAAGAAAGCCCTCACTGGGCGCCCTGCATGTTTGTTTCACTATGGCCTTCACATTCTTCTCTTTCATCACAGTTTTGAGTTTTGGTTTACTTGTGTAGTTTATTTTTATTTTTGTTTCTCAACCACTAGGCTGAGAGTGGGGAACGTGTCTGGTTTTTGCTCAGCATTGTATCCATGATACTGAGATGAGTGCTTGCCACGTGGTAGATATGCAATCACTCTGTTACGTGAATGGCTCCCTTCACAGTAGTCCCATATCTTATTCAACATGTCCCAGGCTGAACTAATAATCTCTGTCTTTATGATCTCAAAGAGCAAATGCCTATTAGATGGTTTTGGCAATTCAGAATATGCTGAAAAAGACAAGGTTTAATTTTGGCATACAGCTCATTTTAGAATTTTAGCCATATCATAGTAGACAGTTTCAAAATTGATTTGGCATCACATAAATAAGAGGTTTTGTGTGCAATAACAACTCCAGAATCTCTAGATTTGTAAATATGAAGGTATTTGTACTAATCAAAATAGGCTACGTTATGCTGCAATAATGTATTAACCCCAGAATATCAATGGCCTAACACTGAAAAGTTTATTTCTCACTCACGCTACATACCAAATGTGGTTTGATGGAGGGAACTCTGTTTCACATAGTTACTAAGGAACCCAGACTCACTGAGGCTCTGCCACTTGGAACCTCATCAGTGTCTGTGGCAGAAGAAGACCCGGCATGGAGAAATCACACCAGCTCTTCCGTGCTTTGACTTAGAAGTGACATCCATGATTCTGCTCATAGTTCATTGGCTGAATCTAGTCACATGAGTCCATACAATTGGTTGAGATCTAGGGAATCTTAAAGACTACACAGATATTTGGTGAGCAGTAAATGTCTCTGCTACAGTATTCATTCTTAAAGTAAATTATTTACTGATCCTTTACATTTAGATGTTTCAAGTCAGTATTAAGCAAAGTACAACTGAATGGATGCATGAATTTGTGTGCACATCTACTCTGTATCCACATATGTAATGGCCCGGACTAATTCTGTACTTACTGATTTTCCTTCCAAAGCAAGGAACTAAAGTGTAGATAAAACTAAGCTCCAAACTTAAGTCTGTTATGTTTTGCTTGATTGAGATTTTCCAAGAGAAGTTTCAGAGTAATCATAATATTATCAGTTCTTTGGTATCTTGTTATATTTCCCCGAATTTTCCTATTGAGGCGTTCTTGAAAATTCTGCAAATTTTTCTTATTTTATTACTTTTACTTTCTTACTCTTAAATGTTTTCTTGTTTTGAGAATTTACTGCTATTTTAGCCTTTCATTTTGTATGAATTGCTTTGTTTTCCATTCTGCAAGTATCATGCCAGTAATTATGGAGTGTTGTAGGGCAAAGCAAAAGTTTTGGGGATCTAGGCAATGGTTTGTTTTGTTCTATGTGGTGTCCTCATAATGTGACTTCATTACTTTAGCTGTGCGACCTTGAGAAATTTCCCAACTTCTCTGAGCCTCAGTTTTCTTTTATGTAAAACAAGGTTTATCATAACTTCCTCAAGGTTTTTTTTTTTAACAGGTACCAATAACCTATGTAAAACATATAACACAAAGCCTAGCACATAATAGACATTAAATAAATGTCAATTCCCTATTACCATATTGCTAATCAGAGACTGTGAGGTAGAGTAGAAAGAGTCCTGAAGAACTGGGCTGGAAATCATGTACCATCACTTAATAAGTGGGAGAAAAAGACAAGTTATTTGATGTTTCTAAATGTCATTTAATGCTCTCAAATTAAGCAATCATGGCAGGGCCGTCCCGGTGGCACGGCAGTTAAGTTCACACGTTCTACTTTGGTGGCCCAGGGTTTGCTGGTTTGGATCTCAGGTGTGGACATGTGCACTGCTTGGCAAGCCATGCTGTGGTAGGCGTCCCACATATAAAGTAGAAGAAGATGGGCATGGATGTTAGCTCAGAGCCAGTCTTCCTCAGCAAAAAGAGGAGGATTGGCAGCAGATGTTAGCTCAGGGCTAATCTTCCTCAAAAAAAAAAAAAAAAAAGCAATCATGGGCACCTGGCCATACTGTCATAAAGAGTCAGAAGAGCACAGGCACAGAAAGCATGGTTCTCAAGTCAGCCTACAGAGGCTCACGGCTAGGTGGCCATTCGACTTGTTGATCACTTTGGATTTTTAGACACTGGCCAAAGGCAGGAATGATTCCATTTGTGGGGCAGGGTAGAACTTTCTTTCTTTTAAGTGAGCAACAAAGTTGACATCTCAGAACACCAAAACTTCATTTGCCATCCAAAAAAACTAAAATGCAACATTCAGGTATTTCTACTGTAGTTTCAGCTCTGTACTTATGAGAAGTCATCTAACTTTTACATGTAATGGAGAATTTTGCCTGCAACAGGTCATGTACTTTCAAGGAGAAGGATGTGCTGGCCCTTTTACAACCTCTCCTGGAACAGGACTAAATGCCAATGATAACAGATCACTTGATTTTCCTTATTCAAGGCAGGTTTAATCGACAAGTCTCTCTACAGTTTTTAGTAATAATCTTAAATCACAAACTGTCACCTTTTCTGAACAGAGATTTTTTTTCCCTCTACAGAAAATTTGCAAGCTTTAGATGTTCCATTCACAATAACAAAAATGAAAATTCACCCTTCTAAGAAAGATGTAGATCTTAGTATGACTTGCTTTAGAACAAAAGACCAGTCACAATGTATTAATTTCTTTTGTTTCCCGTGAGAAATGAATTAGCATCAGTTGTACAGTGAGGAGAAAGGCCCTTATGGTTGTTAAAGTGTCTCCTAAACGCTTGGGCAAGTTTCTTCACTTCTTTAAGCATCAGTTTTCTCATTTGTAAAATGAAGACAGTGATAGCACATTGTGGGAAGTGAAATATGATAATGAGAGGAAAACCACTTTCTGGTGCCTGGCACAACAGTGAATAATCACTAAATGTTAGTTAACTTGTATTAGAAGTGGTTGCAGTAAAGCAAATACATCACCAATACCGCCATGTGGTTTGTAGTAAATATCTGCAGAAGGCAGTAAATTTTCAAGTAGCTCAGAAAAATAATCTAACATTTACAGTTTTAAGATTCTGTGACCTATTGAATTAAATAACTATCTACCTATCTTATGATCTCATTAGTGTGAATCATAAAGAGTTGACTGTATATTTTTGTTACCATGAAAACTCATATGTGTGTATCATACAAATATGACAGGTAATGATTATTTAAAGGTTATTACACAGTTTATTTTATTAAATGATGAAAATATTTTTGGAATTTATATGTTAATACAGATTCTGCTTACAAAAGATAGTATCATTACTACTGTGTTAAAAGTGAATTCAGAGCCTATTCCTAAACTACCCATCTCATTATTTGGGCAAAAAAAATTAATTTTTGGCTTTTGGATATTTCCATAATATTTTGAATGAAATATTACAAATTCTGCAGAAATTCTAGGAAGTTTTAAAAGTAGTCTTCAGAGTAGTAAAATTATTGAGTAGCCTAAAACCAAATTTTTTTGATACAGCTGCCACCGTTTGGCAAATTAATTTTGGTGTGGATAAATGTACACATTTATAGAAGGTTTTATAGTTAATGTATTTAAATGATGTTTTATAGTTCATGTCCTATTTATGTATTTAATAGAAGACAGAAACTTTCTTTTCAAACTCCTATTATCAGGACTTTAATATACTAGTTTATAGCCCCAGCCCAAGTTTGTTATAAGAATAAATGAGCTTACACAATTATTTATATCTCACATGAATTATTATTCCAAATTTCTTGCATCTTTGAGCATGCTTCTATATGTTACAGATTAGTATTCAAGTTGTTATTCTTGTTGATAAGTTATAAACATTAGTATATCTTTCTCAGTGACACACTAGAAGTAAACTATTAAACAAGTCATAACACCAATGAAACATTTACTTTCTTTTTTCTAAGTAAAGATTAAATAAGCTAAGCATAATACCAATATTAGAAACATGGTTTTAAATAAATTTTATTCATCCTGCTTTTTACTATAGGAGAGAACATTGTTGTCATATGATTTCATTTGAGATAAACCAGTGAAGTTTATTCATTTATGAGTTACTTGGGTAAGATATTTTCCATTCATAGCTGTTACTATTGCAGAAATTGTGTTTGAAAGTAGATATCAAAAAATATCTAGGAATTTATTTTTAACTGAGATTAAAATAAATCAAATATATATAAAATATCAAGAACCAATTATTTAAAACCAAACACATCTAACTTAGATATCTTATTTATTTTTTTTTATAAGAAACCATCACAGTTTGACATACCATAGTATTGAAATGGCTGACCTTTAAGAGCTGTATTCAGGGTGGGGGCCCTAGGGGGTGGGAATATCACATTCCACATCATTCTGTCCATGTGCGAACTCTCTTTCAGGATTACAAATCACTAAAGACAGATAGAGTCATCTGTACACTGTTTGAGGAAGACATTTCCTCTCTTCTGTTTCCTATTTACAATTCCACTGGGTTCATAAAATGGTCAGATGCTACAGAGCCATGAACAAACTACACTGCTTTTAATAGAGCCATTCATCTGCTCCTTTTGAAGGTTAGTGCTCTCTCTCAAGGGAGGGTTCTCAGATAATAAGAGGAAAATGAATGCCAGTTGAGCACCTGTAATCAAATTACTCTTAATTCCCTCAACTCTTGTCAGATATTGAACTCCTCATATCGTTTCGTAGGTGGGCATTTTACAGACCCCCACGGTGTAATGCAGTTAGTTTCCTTCCTCGCTTCCCTTTCTCTTTCCTGTGCTCCAGCCACCATCCATCATGACTGGGTAAATCCTGTCAGATGGAAAGTCCCAACCGTTCAAGCAGTCAGACGCTGCGCCAGCCTGGTCTACCCGTGCACCTGTCACTTCCCAGCATTCAGCTTGCGAGGAAGGGGGCCAAGAGAACATTTATGGAACGGATTTGGGCAACGTGCCCAGCATGTCAACAGGCACAGTGTGGCCCCAGCCTTGGTCCTGGTAGGATGCTACTGCCCCTGAAAAGATTCACAGTCCACCCCACCTCCACTCCCCATAGAAAGACTCATCTATGTAAAATGCTTGCTGCTTCAAACCTAGAGCAAACCATAATTTAGTCCAGACTCTCACAGACCCAATGTGTCACATGTAACAAAACAAGCGCAGTATAAAGCACTGAGCTTCTGAGTCTTTCAGCTGGTCCATAACTCATCCTGCTCTAAAGGCTGTAGAGGGAATTTGCAGAATGGGGTGAAGTGTTCCATTTCATTTGTATTGTATCACTTGGGATCTGAGATGAATTCAGGATGCAGCCACAGACATGCTTGGAATTTCATTGATTTTGTTATGTTGGTTGGAACTTACATATGCTTTATGGTTTTTTTTAATCTCAACTTTTTGTGAATGTAATCCAAGCATAACACATGGAAAATACTGGTGGTACATGATGACTGAGGAAAGTATAACACTCAAGGTATTGTTTTTTTTTATTCTATGTCAAATAACTTTCACCATAAAATATCCTGAGTCAGGGATATATGCAAAGATACAAATCAAAAAATTGTGCCATTGTGATGAAAATAATCCTTAAACTTTATTCCAAAACTATCTGCAATCAGATAACTCATTCATCGGCTATGGCAAAATGAATGTTAGTCTTGAAAATGTCTACCTCACCAGTGTGTTAGAAGGACAAGTGAAAACAGCCCCCATCAAGAAATGCTTACGTCAGCTGTAAATTGGTATGCTTCTTGTTTCTATCCACTCCGAGCAGCAGTATATCTGTCTATCTATCTATCATCTATCTAATCATCTATCTATCAGCTACAAAGGGCCACACACTGTACTAAGCTCTGGATTAACGTAGTGAATGAAACAGATACCATATCTGTGCTTCTTGAGCTTATAGTCTCAGACTTTCTAAGTATTTACCAACAGTGAAAGTGGTTATACATATAAAAAACACTACTTAGAAAGAATCTTTGGCCAACAAATTTATATGGACTCTAAAAATTTGTGGAACATGACTGAATCCGACTCTGACGTGAGACCAACATGTATTTTTTATTATACTTCCTTTCACAAAGACCCACACCCATGTGTTCTGATATTAATATGCAATTTATTCTTCCTGTGGACCTGGCGATAATCCCTGGGCAGAATGTATGACAATAATATCTTTGATGTTTGGATCTTGTGTGTCCACACCTTTTATCCCATCACATCTTGTTAGGATGGTCACTTTTTGTTCCAAGACCTTCTTTTATCTGTGTTTCCTTCTTTGCATTTATTCAAAGAACTAAAGCTTTGCCATTTGATTGCAAAGAAAGACTTTAATTCTTCCAATACATTAAAAAATTGCTAGGCGACTATTGATAGGTTAATACTGGCTGCTCTGTGTCTCTAATCTGATGTTGTTCAGTATTTTATTATAAATGAAGCACTTGAAAGCATAAGTCTCACACTTTGTCATCATCTATTCAGTCGTCATTTCCTCCTTATTCCTTGGTGACAGATCCCTGACTTTGTTCACCATTCTCAGGGTCCATGGACATCTGGAAAAGTAACTCTAGGGGAGAATCTTGATTGGTACTAGCCTATTAGTGACTTCATTTCCAATGATAATTGATTGGTCAAGGTATGATCATGTGACACAATTCTGGCCAATGAGATGTTAGGACAATTCTGGAAAGATTTCCCTTACTTGTAAAAGAGACAAATGAAAGATTATTTCCTTTTCTTTATCTTGACATTGTTATCTGCATGTGATTCCTGGAATTGAGATAGCCACCTGAGGACCTTGAAGAGAACAAACCTAAGACAAGTCAAACAGTAAGTCTATGTATTATCTCACGTAACAAAATGGGTGGAAGTAGGGTAATTCCAGAGCTGAGGAAGCAGAGCTATCTTCAAAGACACAGATTCATTCTATGTCTTCTGTACTTTCCCCAGCTGCTCACTGGAAGCAGTGCTGGTGGTACAGCTTGCCCTCGGCCAGGTAACGCTGTACCAGGTGCACGGGCTGGTGGCAGGCCGTACACGTGCTGCTGGGGGTCCGGTGGGTGCCCGAGGTAGTGTAGTAGATGCAGAAGTGTAGAAAACGTAGAGCGAACCTGTGTCTTTGAAGATACCTTTGCATCCTCAGCTCTGGAATTACCCTACTTCCACACATTTTGTTATGTGAGACCATACATAGACTTAGTGTTTACTTTGCTTGCTGTGTTTTCTGTTACATGTAGCCAAAACATATCCTAATTCACATACCTTTGTTTAAAGATATATGAGATTTCAAAATATAATGTCATGACTAAGATTAAATCAACCCAGTTTTGAACTTGAAAAAAATATATTTTTCCTTTGATCATTTGGCATCAGCGCAAGAACTGAGACTACTTGCTTGTCATGAGCTTTCACTTCCCAGGTTATGCGAAAGGTAAACAACAAGATAGATCCCTTTCAATATCATATCTGTGCTCTGTTTTGTTTCTAACTACATGTGTACCACTTTCTGTACTCTCCAAATTCCTGTCCTCTACAGAATTATAGCTATAATATCAGGTGTCCGGGTCTGTTGTTTCTAGGCCTGTGGTGATGAGATGGATGTTTTCAACTCTTTTGATAGGAAATCACATCCCTCTGGGAACAGAGCTAAAAAGGTGACCTCCACGTTCATCTCACAAACACTCAGCGTATATACCTCTTAACTGAATCTGTGTGAGCTGAGAGCTTGTGGCGGCCATCTTCCCCACTCTGGGGGGAGGACCAAGGAATGAAGCTAAATCAGAGAAAAATGTTTGCAAGATGGAGACTCACAGAGTCCTGTGTATACTTTCAAGCTGATGGATTCGACTATCCCTAAAGCTCAATCTACTCGCTAGACTTTTTCAGTGACACGGGTTGAGTTACGATTACTATGGTAGGCAGCATAACTGTCCCTCAAAGATGCCCACACCTGAATTTCCAGACCTGTGAGCATGTTATGTTACGTGGTAAAACGGATTTTGCATATGTAATTAACAATACAGACCTTAAAATAGGGAGATTATCCTGGATTGTACATGTGACTCTAATCTAATCACACAAGCTCTTAAAAGCAGAGAACCTTCTCTGGCTGGGGGCAGGAGAAACCTGCAGCAGAAAGGGGAAGTCAGAAAGATTCTAAGAGTAAGAAGCATTCAATTGCTGAGATGTTGGGGCCCACATGCGAGAACCAGAGAGAGAGGCCTCTAAGAGTTAAGTGCGGCCCCAGCTGAGAGCTAACAGAAAAACAAGGACCTCAGTCCAACAACTGCAAGGAATACTCAGCCGACAGTCTGACTCAGCCTTGAAGTCATTCTCCTCCAGAGCCTTCTGACTAGAGCCTAGCTGACTGACACGTTGATTTTTGGCCTTGTGAGACCTAGAGCAGAGAAACTAGTCAAGACAACCCAGCCTTCTGACCTGCAGAAAAGTGAGATAAAAAATACATGTAGCTTTCAGCTGCTAAGTCTGTGGTAACTGTTTACAGCAGCAATAGAAAACCAATATAGTTGCTAAGAAGGATTTTTGACTCTTCAAGCAAAAAGAGTCTCGATGAATATAACGTTGGTTTTAGATCCAAATATATCACAATATTAGAAGAAAACATACTGAATTTTCTCTTGAGTATAAAATAGGCATGGTCTTGGGGAAAAAACAAACTTTATTCCAAAAAATATTTGGGTTTTTAGGATATTGTGATTAGTTTTTGTTTTTCTCTTTATGATAGAAAAGCAGCTATCTTGAGAACAAAACTGGGCCCCAGATTGATAATAAGTGAACTATGTAGAGGGGAGAAATGAGACAAAAAAGAAGACATTTGGAGTACTAGTTCCACAGCGGAGCTTGCTGCAGAGATGACTAAGTACATTAACAGGTCAGAGGCAAGCTAATCAGAAAAGACTCACAGGCTTGCACATGGTGCCCGGGTGAGTGAAAGGCCCAAGGGAAAAGAAGGTTGATGGAGAAGGCCTGGCACAACAAAGGAAGACAAGACCCCCTCAGCCTGACTAGGTGGCTTTGGAGGGAAGATTTTAAACATAAAACTAAGAGATGAAAATAAACATCTAGGAAACTAACTGTGGAACGCCAAAGCTAAAAGAAATAAAGGAGATACTTGGAGAAAATTCAGATTATGTCAAGTTAGATGTTAAATCTATGTTGAAATGGAGCAAAACAAAGCATTGCCAATGAAGGATGCTCACCTGAAGAGTTCACCGTGGTGTTCAGGATTTTTTCGGGAGATCAGTCATATAGGCATGCAGCGCCCACATGACTGACCTCAGCTACTCAGACTCCAGCCCCTCACAGCAAAGACAGGCATTCACTGTAAATCATATCTAGCATAAACTATCAAATTGGTCCAAGTCTCGGATGTACAGAAGCACTATTAAGGCATAACGTTCCAAGGCTCAGAGCTCATCACCCAGAAGCTAGCCAAGGGCTGGTCCTGAAAACAGATCAGTCTCGGAAATGTGCAGGGTTTGACCAACCCAAGCCTGTTGAGTTAACTCTTTCCTGCACAGGATGTTTTGTATCAGAGCCCTTGGGTTATAAGGCCTATGAGTTGTATGGAGGGTAACAGGACACTCTTTACAAGCAAGTTCACGAGACACCATGACTGCATCAGGAAAGACTGCAGCAAGAACCCTCTTCATTGGAGACACATACTGACAGAGAAGTTCCTTTCTGTGCAGAGAAAGAGAAGCAGAAGGAAAGTGTGTTCTGTGGGGCTTTGGCCTTTATTCAGGCTGAAGTCTGTAATCCTGTCTATTATCATGAACCAAGAGCTCAGTTTTTCCAATACCACAGGTGCCTATGAAAACCCATGTAGCAGCTTCAAAGGCTGTAGAAACTACCTCACCTCTTAGTGCTTCCTATCCTTTTTCATGTCATAATTCACATAGAATAGAATATTTCTATGGCATACTGAACAGAAAAGGTGACTCTCAGTCAGAGGAGGCCAGCCCAAAGGCTCCAGGTGCCTCAGGTCCTGCCCAGGCATCCACAGGCTGAAAGGATCCATAAGTTGCACATCTGCCAAATATTAGAAGCTTAACAGGTCCAAGAGCTATAGTGTGTTCTGAGTTTGCCTTATATTCTTTGGTATGATATTTCTTCCCCATGAAGGAAAACTACTCATTCCCCCTCAGAACTGTGCCCTTTCTTAGCTAAACTATTTATCTTGCTCACACAAGGAAGTAGAGGTATGAATTTGATTTTTTTCCTCATTGGAAGATAATATTTTTCCATCACTATGCTGATTAATGTAGTAGATTCCATGTTGGGAATATCCGGTCCCTGGGAAAAATCACAGAGAGAGAGAGAGAGAGGAAAGAAAAAAAAAAAGAGAGAGAGAGAGAGAAAGAGAGACTGACTTAGTTCACTTTAGTTTGAGGAGATTCATAAAGGGTCATGAAGAGTCATTTTTTTTATTTTTGTGCATGGTTCCAGGAGCTGGCTTAGTACTGGAGCTACAGCAATGAAACAACCTGCTTTTACTTCTGTCTTCAAGAAGTTCATATTCCATTGGAGATGGGGAGTAGGCAGAAGACAGACAGTTAACACAAGTGAGTGCTACTATAGCAGTAAGCACAAAACTGTTGGATGGGAGAAAAGACATCTCGACATTTGCCTTGTCTAAAATACTATATAATATTGCAAACCTTTAACAAGTTACTGCGGGTTCTCTTTCTAGTTATGGACTTTGGGGTCCTGAAAGCTTAAAAAAGATAAGGTTGAGGCATAGTTGAAGATGTTTACTGTCTGTGTGCAGTGAAGGATCCGTTGAAGGACAGCAGCTCAGGACACCTCCCCGGTGCGGAGGGATACAATTGTTATTGTGATTGCATGCCTCAATATGACTCAGCCAGAACTTCCCCTCCATGGCGTTGTAAGATCTGCTCTCAAACTTAACTTCCTTTAAGTCCAACATGTGGCTAGAGCAACTCACATAGTGGGACAAGAGTGAAAAAGCAGAGGGAGCACTTGAGGAATATTACCTCTGGGTTGGTATGAATTTCCCAGTCAGAAACCTACGTGCAAAAATGTACCTTTTAAAATTCTCGAATTCAATTTAATTTAGCTCTTGAGGTCTTTTCAGCTGATGGTAGAAAACATCATTTTGTCAATTCAGGGTAAGCTTAAACTGTTTTAAACTTATTTAAACTCAGTCAATTCAGAATTTGAAAAAGCTGATTTTTAGCAACATTGTGATTCTTCCCCCCCTCTTCCTTCTGTCCGTGGTGGCCTCAAAGTTCAGAGGGGAGAGTGGAAGGGGCTTGTGGGTATCATGGCCTCCAGAGAGAGGGTCTGCTCCTAGGCACCCTCTGAATCCCTGGGCATCCTTGAGATGTAACTCATCTCTTTTGGTCCCCATTTTCAAGCTGTAATTCCCACTACTCAAGTCTGAGGGCCACACATTCTACATTTTCCTGATTGATACCTCAAAATTATATCCTATTAAAGAGCAGTATAGACAGATAAATTAACTTGCTATTGTGACTCAACCCTTTGTCTTATGAGATCCTCTCTCACTCCTTTATGAGTTCTAGGCATCTAGGCTCTTATATTAAGAACTGCTTTTTCTCCCACGCAGCCAGATGCTCCACAAATTACTCAGGGCATAGGAGAGAAGTAACATGGCTACCACTAGGGAGTTAATACAATGTGTGGAAAATTAATAGCATGGTGACAGTTTGGTGATTGTGCCCTAATCTCGCTGCAAGTTATAATTATACATTCAGCATATATATGTAGCAACCAAACCAAAAGGAATGGGATATGCATTTAAAGGAATTACTCTAGCAGAAGCTTTCATAAGTTTAAGGTAAACTACAAGCAACATGTGCCTAGGCCTTTCAGTGACTGTTCTGGCTATTATGCTACTTTGCTGCTGGTGCTGGGTGCCAGATAGATAGAGAGAATCTGTTTTCAAATGTGCTTTTCTTCCCCTACATCAAGGAGTTGCAAACTTGTTTGTAAAAGGCCAGACAGTAAATATTTTAGACTTTGTGAGCCATAGTGTCTCTGTCACAACTACTCACCTCTGCCTTTGTAGCATAAAAGCAGCCATAGACAATACACAAACAAATGAGCACGACTATGTTCCAATAAAACTGTATTTACAGAAGCCGGGAGCTGGCTTTGGTCCCCTGGCCATCATTGGCAGATCCCTGCCCTAGATTTGAACATAATCCTTTCTCAGTTTTTGCCCTGCTGGAACAAAATGACTACGAAAGGTGTGTTTGGGGAAAATACACCCATTAATAACACCTCTCAATTCTCAAGGCCAGGCTGCATCTCTCTTGTTGCACTCAGTAACCGCATACCTGGCGTAATGTTCAGTATATAGGAGACATTTAAATTCTTTTTCAAAAAAAGGGTGGACTTTCTTCTACTCTGTACAAATAAGGACACATTTCTTGTTTGATCTTGGCAAATGTCTGTGGTCAAGGGCAAATCTGAGACAGTCTCAGAACTGAAGTTCTCAGTGGGGAGGGAACAGATACTACTAGCGATGCCAAGACCATTCTCTCCAAAACAGACCAGATTCGAAATAGGACATATTCAAACGCTGAGCTTGAGTCCTTTCTGAAATTGACATTTTTCAAATATGTGTTCTTTATAGATAACTTAAAAATGTTTAGCACCTAAGAATTGTTCTGAATAGTATTGTTTCATGATAATGGTATGTTGCCATTTGGCTGCTTCTTTTGAGAGAGCTAAATGATGTCAACTATTGTTCCACTAACCCTAAAGGATGGAGCTGTGGCTGCCTCCAAATTATATTTCCCTGCCTTTGTTCCCTCTAATTACCCTCATTCTTATTAGCATGTTAGAGGGCATGCTTAAATACATTTCTGGTACATGTATCGGTCCTAAAGATATATCTATTTGTAGATGAAATCGCAAACAATTGGTTCTGTTGTCTTAGTTAGTTATCAGCACGACTACAAGTGCTGAAAGATTGCAAGAGATTTAAATGCCAGCATTTTATTCATGGGACATACTGACACTCTCCACTTGGGGCAAGATGAAAAGTCCCTTATTTTCTTCATTGTGATCCAAATTAAAGCAAAGTTTAATTAAAGTTTCATTAAAGAAAGATCTTTTGTAGTCCTGGGAAGCATCTTTTTTCTTTGAGCCAAATATGTTTTAGAATGACATGCTTTCATCTCAAGTTTTTAATGTTTTGCTGAGAGAAGAAAGGGAATAGATACGCCATTAATGAGGTGTGATGTGGCTCAGCCAAGAGTATAGAGCACCAGGTGTTCTATCAGTTCTCATCTAGACTGAATATACTGCGGTGCAACACCTATAAGCTTGGCTGACTGACAGTCTCTTAACATGTTGCCACCTGAGTGACCTCTAATAGGATGCTACCCCTCTAATCAGACTTCCCATTGCATTCTCATCACTTTAACTATTGTTTTCTTTCACATAAACCTTTTTCATACCAAATCTCTTCCCACCTTCTTCTTACAGTTCCTTCACTATCTGCCCACAACGCCCTGCTTCATCTTCTGCAAACAAACACACTCTGCGAGTGTTATTCTCCCTGGAAACATTCGATAACTCTTCTGCTCATTTTGAAGATTTTACACATGTATTAATTTATTTTTCTGTTTGGCCTCTGACATTATTATTTGCAAATGAATTTCAGCATTCTTACCTGAATTTGGGTGGGGTTATACAAAAGGGGTACACAATAGAAATAAGGATACAAATAAAATTTACACACTTCCTTGGCTCAAATTTCCCTGGGAAACAGACTCTGAGACAAAAACATGCATGCAGAAGATTCCTGGAGAGAGCTCTGGGGAACAGCGTCTCTGAGAGCATAGGGCACCAGGATTGGGCGGAGGGAGAAGTTAAACTGCAAGAGAACTGCAGCTGAGACTTGAGAAGATCATGGAGAGCTCAGGCACTGTGGTGACCCTTTACAGGTATAACTTACCTAGTTATCGATTGCAGGAGGAGGGTGTTCCTTTGGGCAAGGGAGTTCTCTTTGGGGAAGAGCAATTCCTAGCACTCTCTCTGTTACTTGAGTACAACATCAATCTCAGGATTTGTTGCCCCACTACCTCTTGGCCAATAGGCTTATAACTTGGGTTGAGTCACTGCATAATTCAGTTGGATCATATGAGTCTAAAAAGGAAAGAAAGGGACAATACCCTGAAGTAGCTATGAGAACTAGACAGCATGTATTGGAAAGTACTAAATTCTGAGAGTCCTTGCTTAAGGACACCAGATCATAAGATTGGATAGAGGGGAGTTTATCTGCTGAGATATACAGAGTTTAAATATCTGGAAAAGATCCCAGAGACGGATGAGCTTGTGACTAGAATGGTTCCTAAAAGCATGGAGAAATGATGGTCCAATCTAACTGCCATTGTAATGCCAGAATTTTCTTGACAAACGTTGGAAAAACAAATTGAAAACTCACAATGGTGGACATACTATGGTAGATGAGGTATATCAAGCTGGAAGATCCTCCAGGTGATTATGTTCCAGGAAAGGCCATAAGGAACGCACTTGTGAGAGGAGTACAAACATCAATAGAAATTTCAGGGTGGCTCTCTTCTCTTAGCCAGGACTGATGGTAGGAAAAGGCATTACAGAACAGGTAGGCCCCTGAAACAATAAAGGTCAAGTGGCAATTCTCACATGCAGGAAGCCATGTGGATACAATTAGCGTAATGAGTTGCAGGGGTTGAGTGACAGCCAAGGGGACCTAACTTGTAGAGGATTATGGAGATGCAATAAAGCGTTCCTATAGGCAAAATATATGTGGAGTCAACGTGGGAGCTACTCAGCTTGTACCATCAGAAGCAAGTGAAGATGGATGACCCAGAGGCTGAGGCTTCTTGCCCTAATAAAGAATCATGATCCCTTATGCAGTTTCTGAATCAAGCCAGTTTTCAGACAGGCAACCTGAGAAAGGGTGCTGTAACACTACGGCAACTACACACTGTGGTGATCCTTCAATCTTTTCTTAAAGAGATCTACACGACTCGGCTGATTGTGCCCTGAGGAAAGGGAAGTACTCGAACATTTCTAGCACTGTTGGGCTTAGTGTCCAAATTGACATTAATACTCTAAGAAGCAAAGTGTCATCCTGGCTCCTCTATTAGAGTGGAGGCATTTAGGGTCCGAGTAATAAAAGGAGTCTTGACCAACACCTGTCTTACAGTGTGTCCATTGGGTCAGCTGACCCATCCAGTGTTCATTTCCCTGGTCCTTGAATGTTCAGTTGAGATTGACATATGTCATCGTTGGCTAAACCTCCACATTGAGTCCTTGGCCTGTAATATATGAGGTTTCATATTGGGGAAGTGCAAATAGAAGCCTCTGAAACTGCATCCTCCTCCTCCTCCTGTCAAAATAGTAAATCAAAAACCAGCATCCCAGGATGAATGAAAATAGTGCTACCCTTAAGGATCTAACGCAGTGCTATCTGATGGAACTTTCTGTAATGATGGAAATGGTTGAGCACTTGAAATATGGTTAGTGGGACTGAGGAAATGAATTTTTACTTTTATTTGATTTTGATTTATTTGAATTTAAATCTAAATAGCCGTATGGACCTAGTGACTACCTTACTGGACAACATAGATCTAAAGGATACAGGGTGAAGGTCCCCATCTTTTTTCCATTTAATTCACTTGTTTGGCCCCTGCAGAAATCTGTTGAATCTTAAAAGATGACAGCAGGCTACTGAAAACTCAGCTAAGTAGTATCCTGAATTGCAGTTGCTGTTCCAAACGTGCTATTTTTTCTAGAGTCATTTAACATGGCCTCAGGTCCAAGGTCTGAGGCTATTAACTTGGCAAATATTTTTATCTATTCCAATCAGAAAGTAGGATTACAATTTGTATTCACATGGAAGAGGCAACAGTAAGCAATTATAAAGTTGCTCCAGTGCTATGTTAATTCTCCTGCCCTCTGCCATAACATAATCCAAAGAGATCAGGACCATCTGGCTATCCTGCAGAACACACTGATCCACTACATCAATGATGAACATGACAAATCTGCCTCCGGTGAGTCTTTCCTGCGAATTGCTATCAGAGAGTCTAAAAATGTCGTTGAGTATATGGAACTTGCCACATGACTGTTTTGTTGTCTTTTTACTTATTGTGTTTACATCAATACTAACGGTCTGAGACTTATTTTCTTGTATCCTTCCACCTGGCATCAAGGTGTTGGGTGAGGAGGGGAGGACTGTAGCACTTCCCTATCTCTTGCTACTGAAGAGTCTGTTATCTGCCAAAATATGAACCAATTGGCATTGGTTGGTTCTCAATAGGCTATTTATATCCAGGCTGGTCAGGTGTGATACTTCAGTGAGAAATTGTATCTCCACTTCTGGAATATTTTTCATAAATACCAACACTGGTAATTTAGAATCAGAGCAGTCTTTCCTTTTGGATAGTGAATAATTTGTACTATCCAGTTCTTTTTTAGGGTTATCCATTAGTCATCAAAATATTTTTTGTTATTAACATAATTACTTCATACTTTATGATGTGGTTTAAATAAAAGGTTATATGTTTAATGTTTAGTATTTCCGTAAATCATATTTTCTAATATGAATTAAATTCTTCCTTTCAACGTATTTCCAAATCTTGGCTTGGTTGGTGATATCCTTGGAAGTGTTCTTGGGTGACAAATCTCACCCACTTTGTGAAATTTTGAGATCTCAGCCAATGGAGTCTATATGAATATCAGCATTTTGTATATTCCTAACCTTTCTTCCTTGGGTCATAGTGATTCCTTTTGCTAATCCACAGTCTATGTACTAAAAATAGTATATTTTTTTGAACTGCAAAGTAAGGGTACTTTTTCATCCCTCATCTGCGTTCAGTCTATGTCAAATATCAGCAGTCTCTCTTGGCTTTGTTATACTCAGAATCCCTTGAAACTTTGTATTTTTAGCAACTGTTCATAGTAACCAGTTTCTCTTCCTAAAATGACCTTGTGAAACCCATTGTTATGTAGGCATTCTGTGACTAAGATTTCATTACAGGATGGAGCTGGCTGAAGTTTGAGCAGATGCAGCTGGTTGTTACAGCTGCCGGTCGCAGCACGCTACATCAGACCAAATGTTCATTTTGTAGACACTGCTGAAATCTTTCACCGATGGAAGTCCCATTGACTTTGAACAAAATGTATCCAAGTGCCTCTTCAATGAGCAAGCTAGAGAGGTGAGCACAAACCCTGAGGCGGACATTTCTATGCTTGTAGAAAGTGGAGTTATAGCTAAAGTTTAAATTGGAAGGTTAAAGCTTGTGCACCAGTGTAGTGGTCTATCAGACAGGACTATAATCTTTCTTTTCAGAAGCTTCAGGGTACTCAATTACTGTGTAGAAAAGAATGAGGATTAATCAGCTAGAATGAAAAGTTATTGCTATGTAGTTTCAAAAAAGCTTGTGCGAAGGTCCCCCAAACCAAATGTTGTTTCTTCAAAGGATGGAGAAATTGTCTCTTCCCCAAACACAAATTCTGAAGTTTTGTTTTTGTAGCTACTTTAATAGACATGTGCTTAAAAAGACACTTGTAAAGAGAAATTATATGTTTCAAGCCCAATTTTACCAACCCTTTGTAATAAGTATAAAGTTAGAGATGCATTTTGAAAGCACAGTCTTCTAGAATTGTGGGGTTGAAAGTGAAGGGGCAGGCATAAAAAAGTACAAACAAGGCAATGGTAGCCTTTTTACTTCTCTTTTATTCTTTACCTGTTGTGCCTCTCCCTTCTCTTAGGTATCACAACATCTTCTTCATTGCTTCTATTTTGCTATCTCCATCAAAGAGAGGAGAAAACATGAACAAAGAGATCTTAGAAACACTGTTGAGATAGGTAGAGGAGCTTACATTTCCCAAGAAGGAAATGTCAAAGGAAACAAGGCCTTTCAACACTTCTTTCTCTGTGCTGTTCTAGAGTACTTTATTGTCATAGCTTCCTATTCAACCTACATGCTTATGATTCTCAAGTCTGTATCTTAGCCTTGTTATTGCTAATAACTGATACACCTTCACGATCTCTATTTCAAGTATCCACTCCCTGATGAACGCTTCCCATCTTTCCAGCTCTCATTCTCTCTCTTTCTAGTACCCCATTCTAACAGTCCTTCTACCTCACCAGTCCCAAGAACCCATGACCCTATCTTCTCAATATCCCATGCTCATCTCATTTTCTCTTGTTCTTACTTAGCCAACTTAAATTCTACAGTCATTTTAACTACTTCCTTGTAAACATCCACAATTCCATTTCTTGTATTTTATTTCATCATAATCTCTTAGCAAATACCAATTTTGAATTTAGAAAAACTGCACCTGTACACCTGAGCATGACTGGAGATTAATATATAAACATGTTGCCTGGTTTCACTTAAATTCATGATCACTAACTCAAAAGTTGATCCTTAATAATGCCAGCAATCTTACAATATTTCTCTAGTCCATTCACTCACCTGCTTTCTTAGACAAATAATTCTTATAATTTCCTCTCACCTCAAATCTCTAACAGTTTATCTGTATTTTTATTTACAATTGAGAATCTCATTTCCTAATTCACTAAGAAAATTAAGGCAGTTGAAAGAGAACTTCCATAAATTCCATCTACCACTTTCCTACCGGAGTCTGCACCTACGTAGTCTGCCTTTTCTCATTCTGTGATAGACTGACTAGCCTTGCTCTTGCCTGATGCCAGACACTCCACTTGAGTTCACATTCTCTTCTATCCCTCCTTCCCTTTATCTTTTCTCTCTCTGTCCCTCTCCTCCCATCATTCCTATCAACATATAAACAAACCGTTATTTCTCTCACCTTTGAAATCTTCTTTTCTTGACCCCATTCGAGAAAGTGGAGATCACTTGAGACTGAACCCCCTTCCCACCTGTCACTCCATTTCATTGCTTCTCTTTACAAAAATTTTTTAAAAAACAAAAAACCTGTTGAGGGCTGGCCCCGTGGCTTAGTGGTCAAGTTCAGCTCTGCTTCAGTGGCCAGGGTTCACAGGTTGGGATCCTAGGCACGGACATACACCACTGGACAGCCATGCTGTGGCGGCAACCCACATACAAAATAGAGAAAGACTGGCACAGATGTTAGCTCAGGGCTAATCTTCCTCAAGCAAAAAGAGGAAGATTGGCAAGAGATGTTAGCTCAGGATGAATCTTCTTCAGCAGAAAAAAAAACAACAACAGAAAACTTGTTGAAATAGTTCTTTATGCTGAGCCTGTCCAATTCTTCTTTTCCACTTATTTCTTAAGTCCAATCCAATCCAGCTTTTACCCACATTTGTTGAACAGAAATGTTCTTGTTAAGGTAGACCTCAAGTAGATGAATACAGTCCTCACTCTACCTGACCAATAGTAGCATTTGACAGAGTTTACCACTCTCTCCCCTTTGACAGACTTTCTTTTGGCTTCCAGGCAACACACGCTCTTCGATTTCCTTTCCCCCAATAGCCCCTTCTTTGTGGTATCATTTTAAACTTTTTTTTTGTCACACACTGAACGCTTTTTCTTCGCAAATATGCTCTACCTGCTCAACCCCAACTCAGTAAATTGCCACTCTCTCCTTTCAGTTGCTTAGGCCAAAACCTTGTGGCCATTATTGACTCCCCTCCCATCTTGCTTTACTCCCCAAATGCATTTCCTTAGCAAATCCTGTTGGTTCCAACTTCAACCTATGTCCACAATCTATCTGTTGATCTAAGCCAACAATATCTCTTTTTTTTTTGAGGAAGATTAGCCCTGAGCTAACTGCTGCCAATCCTCCATCTTTTCACTGAGGAAGACTGGCCCTGAGCTAACATCTGTGACCATCTTCCTCTGCTTTATGTGTGGGACACCTACCACAGCATGGCATGCCAAGTGGTGCCATGTCTGCACCCGGGATCCTAACCAGCGAACCCTGGGCCGCTGAAGCAGAACATGTGAACTTAACTGCTGCGCCACCGGACCAACCCCTAAGCCATCAATATTTCTTGCCTGGATTATTTCAACAGCCTCCTAACTGATTTCCCTGTTTCTATCCTGCTCTCCATACTATCTTTTCTCAACATGAAAGCCAGTATGTCTTTTAAAATGGAATTAGTCATTTCTCCCGCTCAAAATCATCCAAACTAAACCAAAAGTTCTTACAACAACCTGTGAGGCTCTGCATGATCTGGATCTGTTTTCTCTCTGACATCATCTCCTCGTTTTTGCCCTTATTCCACTTTTCTTCCACCACATTTGTCTTCTCACTGCTCCTTGAATATACCAGTTACATTCCTGCACCAGGGCCTTTGCACTGACTGTTTCCCCTGTCTATTCCTCCATATGCCTATGGAGCTTTCCCCCTCAACTCTTTAAGTCTTTATTCAGAATTCACCTTCTCAGTGAGACTACCCTGACCACTCCCTTTTTAAGACCACAACTTTCTTCCACCACTACTCCTCAGCTTTGGCACTCTTGACGCTTTGTCTAACTCTTCTTCCTTCTTCATGCACATATTATCTTCTATTTTACTTATTTATTATGTCTATTTTCTATCTCCACATACTAATAGGTAAGTTCCAGGAAGGCAAGGATTTGTCTGTTTAGATCTTTTTAGATCTTCAGCAACTGGATTGTTGCTTAGAGAATGGTACACACTCAGTAAGTGATTGTTAAATGAATTAATGAGTGAGATCCAGAGGCCTTCCTCCAGTTTCTATTGATAAGCGTATTTATCTCGCCAGGTCCCTTAGATCTACACATAACTGCACAAAACTACTGTCCACTCAGTAATCCAATAGAGTGGCCCTTCCCCTCATTGAATGTAAAATGTCTGTAATGTAAAATATGTCATAAAATGTTTACTTATAAATGTTTTGCAGACATTGGATATAGCACTTATTAATTTAAACAGTAATTATGTGTATTTAATTTTTATTTTTGAATTATTAACCCAAAAATGTTATGACAAATTCTCATGTACACTTCCCGCAAATTTAAGAGATGTTATAATTTTGACATTTTTGCTTCATAAAATTGTCATCTCAGCTATATTTTAACATTTCCATTTCTATCCCCTCTCTTTCCAGTGGTAACTACTGACCTAAATTTAGAGAGTTTTATACTCAAACATATACTCTATAGATGTGGCCATAAAAATTTATTGTATTTGTTTATAGCTACAATTTTTCTTAAAAACTATCATCCTGTACATAGTCTTTGATGAATTACTCTATTTAGTGTTGTTTTGCATTTATCCATATTGATACATTTTAATTACTTTATGGTATTTCCCTTGATAATTCAGCAGTTGTTTATTCACTCATTCCTCTACCAATGAAAAATTGTGTTCTTTCTGATTTTTCACTTAGAATATGTGCTAAAACGATCCTCTTTACACGTGATTCATTGTGTATGTCCTTGTGTTGCATTTTTACATGCTGAATATATCTAGAAGCAGAATTGCTGAGTACTGTGGTTTGTACATCTTTAATTCAATAGGTATTGGCCAATTTCTCTCAGATATAGCTGTACATTCCCACCAGCAATCAGACACATTTGGTTTTGTCAATTGGATCAACATGAAATCGTTTGTCCTTGTTTTAATTTGTGCTAAGAATCAGTGAGAATGAGAAACTCATCATATGATTATTGGCATATCCAAACTTCTTCTTCTATAAATGAGCTTTTCATATAATTTCTGCTTTGCTATTGGATTCTTTATATTGATGTATAGGATTTCTTTATATATTCTGAATACTAACTCTAAGTCATTTAGATTGCAGATAGCTTTTTCCAGTCTATGATTAGTCTTTGAACTTGGTTCATAGTGTCTTTTGTCATGACGAATTTTTTAATTCTGATTTTTAGTGTCAGAAAACAATCTTTTCTATGGGTTTGTCTTTATGTATCTTGTTGAAGAAATCTTTTTCTTTACTGATATAATAAATATATTTTACTCTAAAAGTTTTACTGTTAGCATTAGGCTTTTAACCCCTCTGAGATTTGCGTGTATGTGTCTATGTGTTTGTAGAGTAAGATATGGTTGTGGCTTTCTATTATTCCAGCATCGCTTACTGAATTGTCCATTCTTTTCAAAGTAATTTGTGATGCCACTTCCTTCATATATCACTTTTTGATATATGATATATGTGCGTCTATTTCTTGGTTCTTAATCCAATACCATTTCAATTCTCCATACCACACTGAGTTGACTGCTGTAGCTTTATGATTTTAATTAGGAGACAGTGGTCCTTCATCCTTTTCCATCTTAAAAATTATCTTTGCCATTCCACTTACTTTTTGATTCACTCTGATCTGGCTTCTTTGGCTACCAATTTATTAAACTCATTTTTTGCAAGGATCATTAAGAAACCCCCTAATAGATAATGTGGATGATTTTTAGATTTTCTCAATTGAACCCCTGTGCAACACTGAATACAAGTTGGATGCTGCCTTCATTTTAAAACACTGTTGGCAGATGTTCAAGGTCCTCTACCACCAGGGTCCAAGCTCTGGTCCAGCCTCATCTCCTGCATTCTCTGGCACCCCCCTCCCCCCAACACACCCAAGCTCTAGCTCTAACATTGCTGTCACAATGCACTTCTGTTCATTTGTTCTTTTGTGATTTTTTTCTCTGCCTGAAAGAGAGCTTCTCATCCAGCCTAGTGAAAACGTACACACTTTCAAAATGGTCACAGTGAAACCTTCCCAAATAGTCTTCAAAATAAATTTTAAAATAAAAAAATGAAACTATGAAACAAAATTATATCATAGCTAGTTCCAGAAATATTCATTTCTTTCCTGATAGGTTCTGAGCAACTTGAGAGCAAGAACCACATCCTTTTGCTTTTTTTTTTTTTTTTTAAAGATTTTATTTTTTTTCCTTTTTCTCCCCAAAGCCCCCCAGTACATAGCTGTATATTCTTCGCTGTGGGTCCTTCTGGTTGTGGCGTGTGGGATGCTGCCTTAGCATGGTTTGATGAGCAGAGCCATGTGAGTGCCCAGGATTCGAAACAACGAAACACTGGGCCGCCTGCAGCGGAGTGCACGAACTTAACCACTCGGCCACGGGGCCAGCCCCCACATCCTATTGCTTTGGTTTCCTTAACCTAGTACGTGGTACATAGCAAGCATTCTTTCATGTATTCATCTCACAGCAAATGCTTACTGAGATTTTCTGTGCACCAAATATTCTTCTATGCACTTGACATACATCGATGTACAAACAAGACAAAAGTCTGGGTTCAAAATCAGGGGAAAAGCTGAATTATATAATCTATACTGTATGCTACATGTATCTGCTTATGTATAATTTTCTTATCTTTTTTTCATGTGAAGAGTGGTGTCTATATTTACAAAGCAATTCTTATTGAAAATGTTTCAAGAGCTTTTTCTCACTAGCAATAATTCTGAAGTTAAATTTAAAGAGATTCAATCTTAAAGGAATTAGATAAAAATAAGAATTAATAGAATTTGTCAGTGCAGTGAGAAACTCAGTTGACTATAAACGTGCTTCCTATAGCACGTACATGTGTATTTTGAATCTGCCTTTAAGTGTCTAATTTCGTCTCTGATCAGTCTAATAATATTCAAATGAAATAGATGTGAAACCAAAGTCATCAGGTGTGCATTTATATTTGTAAGCTCTAAAAGGAATGCTTTAAACATGGATAGGACGTTGGTCTAAAAGTGCTAAAAATTCCCTTTCTTCGTGCTAAACTTAATGTTGAAACTACGTTTGGGACAAAAGAAATCAAACTGTCCTTTTAAAAAATTTGTTTTGTTCTTTTATGCAAACTAACAATTGTTTGGCCAAGCAATGTCTGAAAATACCTTTATCTCTTCCATTCAGTAATTGCTGGACCAGGAAAGACCTTCATACAGGTCACATTATTGCTTAATTAATTTAGCATTAAACCATGACAGGGCGTGTTTTAGTGTCTATTAATGCACGCCTTGGGTGCCTTCAGCTGCTCGAGGCATGTATTAACAGCCCAGTAAAGCATGCCCTAGAGTCGCCTAGTGTCATTATAAAATGGTTATTTAATTTAGAATTTTATTTTTAAACCTTATTTTCCAATGAATTTACACTCTATTCCTCCACTGTATGAAATAGATCTTCCAGTTAGAGTTTTCAAATTAATTTGCCATACAAGGGGGAAAGTCAGCAGGACCATTTGGCTTCCATGTTGTGAATGTATTATATATTTATAAACTTGCTGCATAAATGCAAACAGAACAATAAAGGACGGCTTTGTCCACTACATATATGTTTTTAGAAAAATTTGTTTGCTGAGTAGAGGAATAATTTTCCATTCGGTAGAACTGAGTTTTCCGTCATCAATAAGTAACACTTGCTCTTTGTTACCTTCCCCTGGATGTATAAGTATAAATGAAAAATTGGCTAACTCTTTCTTCTCTCTAAAATGCTACTTTTGATTGAATAATGAGATATGGCATAACTTGAATAATGGAATGAGAGCATATGAATGGAGTTGGATAACTCAAAATACCCCAAGCTCCCATATCCTACTGATGATTCTTTTTCAGAAGCAGCAGCAATTCCTGCCGTCCACCCCTCCCCCCACCTTGCTCAGGCTGTCCCTTTGGGGCTGGAAGCCCTTGAATTGAACTTACCTTAGGACATCACCTTTGAAGAGGAAACCAATACTTCTCAGCCCCCACTCCCACCAGTCCTCATTGTCTCCAGACCTATATCAAAAGTCAGATCACACAGAATACTCTAGAGGGATTGTAATAGTAATGCCAATTACGGTGTCAAACTTGGGAAAACATGGCTTGCACATCAAAACAATTGTCAGATTTCTCTTCTGCTTATCAGCAAAAATTTGGAAAATGTATGTGAGAAATGATGCTGAGAGGGGTCGGATGAGGAAAGGAGGAACATGATTTCTATCAGTCTGGTTTTCGGAAAGTAGGCATAAAATAAAATGTGGAATCCGTGACCTGGCTTGAGTGTTGGAAGTGGTTTGCTCAAAATATGCCTGAGTGAGGATTTCCATCACAATCCATTTAACTCACATGGTGGACCGGTACAGAGGACACAAGAGTCTGGGACAATGACAGTGATTATTGTAGGCTTAATTAGGTGATATCTTCCATTGCAGCTGTTACTGCATATATGTGCAAATCAGCCCAGGCCCTGGTAACTGTTCTGCAGCTACTGAGCTGGCAAATGCTTTTTCTCTTTCTTTCTTTCTTTATATCAATAAGCAAAACGCATCAGAAGCTGTTTGCTTTTAGCTGATGATGGCTGCTTACCTTCATCAGCTTGCATGAAGGCTGCTACAGATATCCTGATATGTTTATGGAACCTAGAGAGTAGTGAGTTTCCCGAAGCCATAGAAGATGACATAACTGCCTGAGACTAGAAAATAAACTCTATTAAAATACAGAGTTCTGGGACCTCAGTGATGTTTCTGGACTCTATTCATCTGGAGCATGTCAAAATAGCCTCTTCAAAGTGGAAGTTACTTGCTGTATCTTACACCTCCTACCTTTAAAACAAATGAACAAAAGAATGCTTGGTAGACCTCTTTGATGTTTGGGAACAACTTATACTTGATAGATGAACAGGGTTTGAAAAAGGCCTCCCGCTGGTCCAGGCTGCAAGGCAAGCAACGAGGACACTGTCTCCTTTGAACCAGTGGACTTGATGGAGCAGGAGTGTTGGTAGCAGATTAGGAAGCTGTCAGAACAGGTGGAAAGACCCAACAAGAGAATTCCAGGGGAGACCCTAGGATTTTGGAGCAAAGTCGTAACTTTTGGTAGTTACTGTTCTAGTAGGCAAGGAAAATGAATAACTCTTAACTATAATAGTAATAGTTAATAACCATAATATAACAGTAATAATAAATATAACTATAATAGTAATACAATCATATGCCACATAATGACATTTCAGTCATTGAAGGATCGCATATATCACATTGGTCCTATAAGATTAGTACCATATAGCTTAGGCGTTTAGTGAACCATACTATCTAGGTCTGTGTAAGTACACTTTATAATGTTCCCACAACGACAAAATAGTTTAACCACGCATCCCTGTCGTTAAGTGACACGTGACCATAGTTAATAACTAATAACTCTTTTTCTTTAGAGAAACAACTCCTGGTCTTACCCTGGACACACATATCAACTGGGTGCCTGGTCATCAGATAGCAGCTGACCCTGTAACCTGAGGTGTTCATTTTTAACTTCCCAGGAAGCTAAAAGTCAGAAGGCTGGCAATATTTTATTATTAATTATAGGTGATAATAGAGACCCAACTTGAAAGCACAAATAAGTAATGTGAGCACCTTTTCTGGGCATACTTCTTGCATATTGTCATTCCTGCCCTAAGCAAGACCTATGGCTTCATAACCTGAAAAGGATGCCACTGAAACCTGGATAACAGAAAATGTTGCACTATGTGATGTCATCAACCAGAGGTAAGTGTTGTTACTTCTGTAGCTGGGGCAATCTGAAGAGCACTGCAAAGGGTCATTCTTCTCACGGTCATAATTCCAGGTGGTGCATCTCATTGTCCACTTGTTTGATAAAGACACGTCTGAAGCTATAGATCACTGATACAGAAGCAGCAGCTAACTGTGTAATTGTGGAAGGAATAAGATTTGGGGTGAAGGGGATGATGATGTTTCATGATAAAGAAGATTGGGTAAGAGCTATCTGGATGAACTTCTCTGAGTTTGAAAATATATGTTTTCCATGTGAGCAGTCACGATGAGGCTCTGCTGTGGAAGAGATTTTCAACTCTCAGGTAGATAATATGAGGTACTGTATGGATGTCAGTCAGCCTCCTTCCCTGGCATGGAAGCCACCTCAATTCTTGTTTGAAGGGGTTATGAAAAATGTGGCCATGGTATGAGTAATAAAATTTTGCATGAGCTTCCCAATAGGTATTTATTTTCACCAAGGCTAGCCTGATGACATCATTCACAGGGAACAAGTTTCCTAGCAACAGTGACAAACTCTGAGACCAGATATGGTCCCATACCTTAGATGACTCAGCCAGCTATAAATGATAGTTCAAATATAGCCCTCTTCTTCTGGAATAGATGACTATCTGTGTTTAGATCCTCTTTCCTTGTCTACCATGCTTCCACCAAGGACCTCACCTGTGGGCCTAGTAGATACCTTGTCCATCATTAAATATGAGGTATCTGGCCTTGTGAAAAGATGGTTGGTCTATTGAAGCCTTAATTTCTGCAATTGCTGAAAGACCTTGTGAGATTGGCATCTGCCCTATAGAATATGATATAGAATAAGTCAATGGTTAGTATTTTGTGATTATTCTCCCACGGCCAGAAAACATGGGTCTAGACAACAGTGAGAAATGAGAGTGGCCTCTACGCTCTTGCAGCCAATGGTTCACTTCCAAAATTTTTGCTCCACATCACCTTTTCCCTAGAGTCTACTGATTTAGATGTATCAGGACTCAATGTGTAGATGCTTCCACCAGGGGACATAGCAATGATTCCACTGAATTAGAAGCTGAGACTACTCATGGACATTATAAGTACCTCATGCCATTGAATAAATCAGCAAAAGAGAGGGTCTCTATGCTTAGAGGGGTCATTTTTCCTACTTATCAAGAGAAATAGGATTGTTGCTAAGCAATGGTAAAAGAAAAGAATATTTTCTTGGGACAAGGACTGCCTCTTCTGTAGAAGATTATATAATATCCACATGGGGAGGTAGCTTATGAGTGACGTTTTGAATAACCTCACCCCACAAAGAAGACTGAATCAGCTGAGGTGCCACCGAAGGAAGGCAAATGGAAGATAGAATGGATAGCAGAAGAAGGAACTTATTAGCGCCAGCTATAACCTCAAAACAATTTCAGAAACAAAGATTGTTTTCTTTACTGCCATGGTTTTCCGCCACCTTCTCTTCTCTTGGTTCCCTACTATCTTATGTAGGGTTTAGTGGAGATGGTTAATATCACAGTGTAACTCTCAGATTACAGTCTGTTGTTATATAGTGATAGAACTGGAATGCTGGATACATTAACTGATGAGAATTTCGATTGTTCCTCTGTGAGGAAAGGAAGAGCATATTTGTGTTAAGAAGTAGCATATTGTTGTTATTGGGATGCTTAAGACTAGAAAATGGTGACAAAGCCAAAGAATGGAAGAAAATTGACACTTGTCATTGTTTTCTGGTTGCCCAGAACCATGTGACCACCCTTCCTATGTTTGATACAGTTCCTGCCCTCTAAGTACCATCACCACAAGTCTGAAACCTGAGAACAGCCTTCCCAGCTTCCTTGAGCATTGTGACCAAAGCCCTGTTAGTCTTCATATGAACTGCTAATTAACTATTAGCTATTAAATAATGATTTTCAACTATTCAAACTACTAATGTTTACTATATTATGCTGGAAATTGTAAGGCATAATATATGATGCCTCAATTGTGGTAACAGAAGTCAAAGAAAGGGTTGACTTTGATTTGAGCCTTATGGAAGAGCAGATTTCCTGAGGGTGAGCAAGGTGGGAGGCCCCAAGGGAAACATGAAACTCACAGGGAAGAAACACTTGGCCACATCAACTGGGTACTTCTTGGCTGCAGACATTCTTGTCACAGCTCACCCACTGGATATCCTGACCCATAAGGAAGAGGGCTGTTCTTTTACACTTTCTCTTAAAAACAAGACAAAAAACTTCTATGTCACATTTTTTTCAACATGAAACTTCTATTTCATAAGTAAGAATATACTGTTATTAATAGACCCAGATATCTCCAAACTGATCTAAGTCCTATAGCTAGAATTAAATTGAGGATTTTTTTTCCTCTCAAAGATATTTTGCTTGCAGAAGCATTTCCAAAGCTGTTCTTGTTATATTTGGAAGAGACCAAGGAGTGTGAATAAGTAAGTGCTCGCTTTTGAGTTATGCCAAGAACTAGTCTAGCATTTTAGATTCCCAGGCAAAATAATTTCACAGGCTCTTGAATGTGACATGAACATGAATGCAACAAATCCCTTTATTATTATTCTTTCTTCACTTACTTGACACGGTTTTTCAAATTGTTTAGGAAAAAAATGCAAAACATTCCAGTATACTCTGAGAGTTCTGCACTCTCTTTTAGGTTGAATCACTTTATTCATTCTAAAAGCTCTAATATTGAAATATTTATTATTGTCTTGGGTTTACATTAGAGTATAAGCATTTTCCCAGGAAAAAAAGTGATTCTGACATTATTCATTAAACAATTTAAAATATAATATGACAACAGTGCAAGGTAAGTCAGTTCTCAGAGGTTCCTAGATTCAGAGTTGAAGATGAACCCTTTTTTTTTTCCAAACAAAAAAACTTTTTCAGGGTTGATTACAGAGAAAAAAATAACAATACTGATAGACTATCAGAGTGAAACTTGGAGTTGGTCTGTCTTTGGACATTAGGAGCACAGTAGGAGTATGCTGGATAGTGGTTGGTTTGGGAAGGGTCATGTGAATGAAAGGATACCAAAATAAATTTTAAGTTAATCTGTAATTTTTACCTAGCATGTGAGAAATGCAAAAGGTACAATCCATGTCTTCATTATCTTTAGATTAAATCTGTTTTTCTTAAAGGAATTCCCATTCTCTCAATCTCCCTCTCTCTCTCCTTCTCTTCTTGTCTCTGGATCTTTCTAACTCCTCTGGCAAACCTATGTCCGAAGTTAAGTTTGAGTTGAGCTGCAGAAATTTCTGGCTTAGGACACATTTGGCTTAGAAAGAAGATTCCCATTCAACTCTTGGATCCAAGAAATCCTGCTGGACCAAAACAAACACAACAGCCGCCTACACACTTATGTTCCTCTCTTAGGGCCCTGACTTTCTGGTTCACAAAGATCAAGAGCAAGCATCATTAAAATGGGCATGCTGGGAAGGGGTAAATAGCTATTTTGCAGTAATTTGTGGTTTAATCTAGTGTGGTAAGTGCAAATAGCTTGGCCTTACTTTACCTCCTTTTGTTACGAATTGTACCCCTTGGTAAACACAAATTTTATTTTTACTTAATCACAGCCCATTACAAGTCCATATGGGAATCTTTCCAGTGCTCCATGCCAGTAATGTTGGTTTAAATGCCTGCACAATTTCCCTAGAAAATCAGACTTCTATTATGTCATCACACAGACTGCCTGGGAAGAATGTTTAGAGAACTAAAGCAGGGAGAAGGGTAGGGGAGTTCTCAAGAGTGTTTCCTTGGAAATATAACTCTCTCTACTTTCTAACTACGACTAAATATTGAGGATAACAGGAACTAACACACACATCTTTGCAACAAATTATTTTTTCTCCCTGGCACATTTTTGGTAACTCCCTCTGTGTCTGTTCAAGCATCGGTTCCCCATATGTTGGAGGTGTCTTGGCATTTATTAGTCAGACTGGGTCAGCTACGATTTGCAATGTTTACTTTCACAATAGCCGTGTGCACTATATAATTTTTGAACGAGAACTCGTGCAATGCTTCCCATTTGCCTTCAATCACTAGCAGATGCAGAACAGTCAGATCATTTCCCTTTAACTGGCCTAAGGGACTAAAGGAATTCAGAGGAATTCTAAACCAAGTGGTTGCTCTGCGTTGCCTGACTTCACTTCTTGAACCTAAGGGTAAGAGTCCCTGGTAACATAATCTGACTCCCTTCTGAAGTATTCATTTCCTTTCCTTTGTTTTCCTTCTGAGCATCAAACTTTATAAACTCATTTATCCTTAGACATTCATGCTACATGTGAATTGGTGTTGGAGGAAGTAGGGCATTGAAAACTAATCTTGAACTTTCTATAAATGCTTCTTCTGTTGTTTTTGAAAAGGCTTTGTAGCATAGCAGACAGGTCCTTGGAGTCAAGAGGCCTGGGGTCAGTTTCTGGCTCTGCAATTAGCCCCCAGATGACTTCAAGCTGATCTAACCCTCTGGGTCTCTGGTTCCTCATCGATAGACTACGGCTCTTAGACACGGTAACAATGACCTCCTTGTCCCTGGTCACCCTGCTCCAACTTCTGCTGTTTGAAGATTTGCAAATCTGTCTATAGGTGTAAATGCATACACACATACATACACTTATCCATTAAGTCCCAAAAGGGATCTGGGAATCTAGGTGGGGAAGGACTCAAAAGGAAAGTTTAAAGAAGGATATGCCGAAGCAGAAATTCATGAAACTGGAGACGCTTTAGGCGTGTTGTTGAATATGGAGATTAGGGAAAAGAGAAGAAAGAAAAGCAAGAATTAGCCTAGAAAAGACAAAAGGGAATTATAAAAAGAAAAGAATGAAATCCCAAACCTCATTTTTCTCCATTTGTTTTCCTCTAACAAGGAAATTCTAGTGTAGAGATTTTTATTGATTTATCTCTGGTTTGGATCCTGAGCTCTAAGCTCTGGCCAAGAGAGAAAATTCGCTGCTCAGGACGGAGACCACATTTCTTTGTTGCCAGAAGTAACTGGTTAAACACAGAATGTGTTGGGGCCTGTAAAACTTATATCATTCAATGGCTATCCTTTCCAAAAGTCCCTCTACAGTGAGGTAAGTGTTGAATTGGATTCGCTCTCGGCATCCCACAGTTATTGCAAAACAGGCTTTTGTGATTTAGGGTGTTGGTGTTGACCAAGCCTTGTTATTTTGTCAAACAAATTGACCCTTGTTTTTAGAGCTGTCTGTATTGTTAAAGAACTATTAATGATATATTTCCTATTCATCTGCTCTTAACTTCTTATATGATTGTTTGGTAAATACTATTTGCCATCCATAGACATTTGAACCTGCAGTTTTGGACAATAGTTATACAATCAGTATGGGTTGCGAGTCCAAATTTATAAAGTAGAAAAAGAGGAATTCTAAATGTCCAAAGCACTGCATTATTTCTAAGCAAAATTATTGTGGTAATCCAGAAAACTCCTCCAAAACCCAGACATTTACCAATGCAATGAAATATTTTCTCCAATGTGTTTATTTCCATTTTGCAAAAAACCCTCAATTTTGAAAATGAATGCAGTTTTGATCAGTAGTCATGTAGCGTGCTGAACGAAGCTTTCTTATTTCTGATTTCTTGTTGAGAAGGTAAACTTTACACATAGCAAACCTCTCAACTTCAAGGATGCCACAGTTGCTTAAAATGCCCCTCTTCATTGTAGTTTAATTTATAGCTAATTACATAGTACGATTTGGAAAACACCCAAGTGTTAAAACTAGGACTCTGAGTATCTCTGAGTTTTTATGTTCATTCTGTTTGTTACATATAAACTCCTGGCTAAGACTGTCATACGGTTTCTGTTTCTCTCACAATGAGGATATGAGTGGCAGTCTTGTTTTTCACCACCACACACACAGATTAAAGAGAAACAAAATAGCTTAATAAAATAGGTAGATTCTACTTTTTGTCTTCTTATCCTGCCCTTTCTGCACACAGCCAAATTTTTTTCCATGCCAGCATTATTTTGGGTTAAGAATTTTTTTGAGTCATATATAGAAATTTATTAGAATGACAATCTGTACCAATAAATATTTTGCTGGAAGAATATGCCCATTATAATGAATTCGTACATGAAGGGTGCTCAGAACGATACTTGGCACACAGTATACTTTCAAATAATGTTAACTATTCTTGTTATATTTTGTAACTATTAACCCAATTATCTGTACCTCCCCAACCCCTACTCATTCCAAAGAAAAAAACAAGTTGGAAATCAGTCTGCCTAACCCATACAGGAAAGAAGAAAGGAGGATATGGGTTGCAGAGAGTGAGTTTAAGTTCATGAGGCATTCTTAATAACAGCTAGCATTTTTCAAGCACTTCTATGTGCTTTTCATGAATTTTATGACACACTTCTCACAAGAGCTTGTAGGGGAGGAAGACAAATCCTCTACCCTCTAGGTTCTTCTGTCTGGTCTACAAATTAAATTGACATGAAACAGAATAACAGGAGAAAATCAAACAAAGCTTTATAACATGTATATGTGGGAGAAACCCAGGAAAACTGAGCAGTTCTCCAGAATGGCCAAAGTTGCCACCTTAAATATCATCTTCAGCTAAAGACAAAAGAGGATGTTGGGGATAGTGGTTTGGGGGTTTAAAGGGGAGGAAAGCAATTCACATGGAAATGGAAAAGCAAATGTTTGGTAGATAGAATGTCGATAAGAATGGACTTAGCAAGGATCCTCCTAGTCTACCAATACCCAGTTATCTACAGTGATGGCCTGTCCTGGGGACAGGCCTTTATCTAAATTCTTCCAGGCAGTTGGGAGGGGAGGTCAAAGTTTCTTTCAGAGTCTTTTGTTCTTAAAAATAATCAAGGCAAAGAGGCACATTTTGAGGTGGCCAATTCTGATCCCTTACAAGCTCCAAGAAGTAGGTATTATTGTTATTGCTATTTTAAAGATGAGGAAAATGAGGCTGAGAGAGGTTAAATTGTCCATGGTTGCAAATTAGTAAGTGAAAGAGCTGGAGCCCAGGTCAAAAGGTTTCAAAGCCCACACTCTTAGCCACTTTTCCAGTCTGCCTCCTTGTTCTAATCACCAGCCATATTCTCAATTCTGTAGCTAAACGGGCAGGGTGCCTGGGACATAGTAAGCCCTCAAGGAATTTGTATTGAATTTATTTGGTCCCTTTGATGTATGTGGGTGTGTATTTATTATTTTGTGAGACACAATGACTTGTAACAAGATCAACAGTTAAACAGAGCCAGGATGGAACCTAGGGCCATTACAACATGCTGCCCAATAGGACTGACTTTTGTCATTAAGGATCTTTGGATGTCAAAGACCTCATCATTTTTATATCCCCAGTAAACAAGACAGTGCTTGGTACCTATAGTATCTCAAGAAACATTTGTTCACTCATTCACTTCAACGAACAGACTGTTTTCTCCCATGTTCATATCTCTGCTTCTATCTGCAGCAGTCTCTACTCTCATCCCCCTGCCTCCCTTTTGGCAAGTCTTTGCCATTATTCCTATATACCTAGCCCTTTCCTTCTCTAAGCTTAAACCCATAACTTTTCAGCTATACAAATGCTTTCCAGGCCACCCTAAACCAAAGCAATGCTTCCCTCCTCTGACGTTTGAGGGCCCTTATTCCCTGCACCACTCACTTGGCACTTATTGCTGACTGTAGCTGGCCATTTTCCAAATTTTGTAAGCTTTTTTCCCTCCTCACTAGTTTATAAGCTCCTCCAGGGCCGGAACTATTTTATATAAATGTATGTTTAACATAGTCGCCAAATTAGTTCTTTTTTACGTAGTGAATTTTCAGTTTACTACAAAGACAGCTTTATTACCTGCTACATTTCTATGTGGAGGAAAAACATTTGGTCCTTGTGGCTGTTCAGTTAACTCACGTGCAAAATGAAATTTCCATCTTAGAGAAGAACTCTTTCAGTTAAATTTAGGCTGTGTGTGTGTGTGTAAATATTCTGAGCATGTGTATTTAGGCTAGAAGAGCTAAAAATTGTAGAATTTTTTAAAAGAGTTTGTGATGAATGTCACATCGCCAGGTCAAATTAGTACTTATTTAGGGAAGGGTGATAACAGCCCTAGTGATGTGAAACTCGGTCTAGATGCTGGCATTTACTATGCCAGCAATCACAATGGCTAATTCACTACTAAATATAGTGAGAATGTGCTAAAAGGAACTTGTTAATCTAAAGGCAATTTCTGATTTGAAATGGGCAAAGAATTGGCCCTAATCTTGTTACACATTGCTGAGGAGTTTCCTTTTAAACCCTGAGTAGCTTCAAAAGACAGTTAGGGCAAAGGATGTTAAATCCAAAAAAAGATATACAAATGAGTCATCTTGATTATTGCCTGACCTCTACACCATTAATCTTTATGTGTTGTTTTCTAGGGTTGATGCCATTTACTTTGATTCATCTATTCAGTTTCTCTAGGGATCCTGCTCTGAACTAAAAGAGAGAGCGTGCTTTGGAGACGTGAAATTCATGCATTCTGCTAGTCACTCTCCAGTGGAGTCCACCCCTGACATCTTTTAAAATCATTTCTACTCTTTCATCCTGCATCAATTTTCCTTCTTTTTTTTTTAACTTCTACTCTTACCACAAGGTTCTCCTGCTAGAAAGCAATGATTGTGCTAATCTCCACCTTTACATGGAATTGAAGATGTTGTGTTTGTTTCGGTTTTGTTTAATTGGGATACTTTAATTTATAGTGCATCCAAGTCTATAATATAAAAGTGGATTCAACTTTTTCCATACTGAAAAGCACAAGTAATTCAGTAGAAGGATAATTTCTTTCAAGTGAATCAGCCATGTTTGAATATCATTGAAAAGCTAATGCTGACTTAGAATTATCAACAATCAATTCCAGGTTTTAAAAAACCACATTCCTAAAATGCTCCTTGCAGTATATCATCATGTCCATAAATTTCAGTGATTCATCTACTTCCTTAGTTTAAATAAGAAATAATTCTCCACCACTGTTATCCTCTTACTCCCCCGAGCCTCCACCAACACGGAAAAAGTGGGAAGTGTGATTGCTCTGTGATCTATGGTTCATCCTCAGAATTTTCCAAAAGGTAGTAGATCTGGGCCATCTGCCTTCTCCTTATCCTACGCTTTTCCTAGTCACTGTTTTATGTTGCTTTCTGTCTGGAAAGCTGCTCTGATTCCAATATCTAAATACACTAGGATATGGCACTTTGGGCTTTCCAAAGTATTTTCTTTATTTCTTAGATAGCTCCTTAAATAAGAGGTAGCTTCAGGGATCTTTTTACTTCAAAGTCCTCAGAACCAGTAAGTACATTCACATTGCTATTCCTCAACAGTAAAATGGCTGTGTGTTATGCATTTAGAAAACACCAGAAATACACGGGTCTTTCAGATCTACTTTCCTTCTTCATAAATCTAGTACCATTTGGAAAGGAAATGAGAAGAAAGGTTGGAGAGACTCCAACTTATCTTTTGCTGAAAGCATAGAAGGATTAATAGAGAAGAGAGTACCCTCCAGTTAGCTTTCTCCTGTTTTCTCTCTGCAAATTCCCCCGAAATTATAGTTACAATGAAATATCACAAAGATATTATGTTAAACAGTCAGAAAGAAGCTATTATTCCATCCTCTCTGTGAAACCTGAGGGAAATTTATGTTTCCTAAACATGAGAATCTTTCCTACGTTTTTCAAGCTATAAAAGAATAAACGAGAGCCACAAAAAAAGATATGTGAGGTATTTGTCAGATTGTGAATCATTTCTCCATTGAAAGTACAATTGTGGCCAGTAGACCTAGCTAAGGAAAGACAAATAATCCAAAAAGACCATTCTGTGGTGACTGAATCAAGGAAAGGCCAGTATCTGCAAGAGTTAACTGCTGCTCCCCTCCTTCCTTCAAACTGCGTTCCACTGGGCTGGAGCTCAGCCTTCTTCAACACAGCTCCTAGGTTTTGCTTTTCTGATGTCTGCTGAGATATATCAGTTTCGGCAAACATCGAGATTACACAAAGCTAAAGGGAGATGTGGCAGATATGAATCCCAAAGCGACAAGGTCTTCCTTGGAGATGTTAATAGTCAACACATTGAGAAATATCACAGAAAAGGAATCAGATCCTTAGCAAGGGCGCATTTCTATCTCCTACACAGCAACAGCTTTAATACTGAACTCTTAATACAGAGAGTTTCAAATCTTTTCTTTCCCTCTAGTGAAGTGGGATTTTTTTTTCAATGGACTGACAAAAGACAGCCATATGGTTTTAGCAGTCCAGGGAAAAATTCTTTGTGCCTGCTTTGGGCTGAATCACACTCTCAGAACTTGTTGTGTGTGCTACTGTGCATGAAAGAGGGCATATTTTACCCCCAAAAAAAATTGGATAGAGAGAGTGCTTGGGGAATAGATTTTGGATTTGAGACAAAAATGACTGTGTCCTCTATTTTTTAAAAAACATACGAGGCAAATAAGCCTACTGCTGGAATATTTTAAAAAAGAAAAGAAACCTCAATTGAATCACCTCAAAAAATATAACCACAATAGCCCAGCAAAAATTGAACGGCGTCAAGTGTGTGAAGCTACTGGGAAGCTGTATCTTGCAGCTCCAAGAGCATATTCTTGATACAGAGGGGCAAGGTTTGCACTCAAAACTCACACCCCACGCCACATGCCACATCACAGCTGCCCCAGGCTTCGTCTCATCTTTTCGCTCTGTTCTCCTTGACTCAGAAATGAAAGGAAGAAACAAGAAAACCTGTCCCCATAAGGCCGGTGTGAGGCAGGAAGGGGGGAGGTGGGGCTGGAGGGGAGGAAGGAGGTTATGGGGCTGTCAGTCAGCACCAGAAAATGCCATTTATGTGGATCCAGTGCTCACTAAGGAAGCAGAAATAAAGCACTCTGATGTGGCGCCGCCCCCTCCCCCGCCGCACTCTCGCTCATTACAGCTCTTTCTTTAAACTGCTGGGTAGACAGCTGGCAGCCAGTGCCTCAGAGGAGGCTGGAGTAAGGGAGCATATAAATTACTGTTGCATTTTACAGCTAAGATAAACTCAAACTGCAGGGTTATAGCCTGAAATGACATGAAGGGAAGGCTCCAGCAGGCCTCTCAAAAGAACAAGGAATAGAAAATGGATGGAAAGAGTTATTCAGGGAATACGGGATCATGGAGAGGGAAAAAAAAAAAAAAAACCTAAACAAGTTGTATAAAATCTGCTGCTTTAGTGGGTCTTAAAGAGCTTATGTCAGCTTAATTCTATGTGGTGGCATAATGTAAATCTATGGGAAATGGGGCTGCCGGCATCTCTGCTCTATTCCATTTCTGCAGATTGCCAAGCATGGCAATAAATGTCAAGTGATTATTTATTTGATCATTAGAAACTTCATTAGATTTTGATTTGATGCTCTTCAACCTCCCCATGCCCCACCAGTACCTCTGAAAAGAAAGCTCAGTTTTGAAATTCAATCCAGCTAGTTTGACTGGGAAAAAAAAAAAAATGTTATGAAATAAAATCTGGTAAATACCAGCATCTAGATGACAACATTCTGCATAAATATAGAATCTCCTCTCCAAGGAGTTTACAGCACTTTGCTAAAGTGATGAAAGATACATTTTGGCGAGAATGGTAAAAGTTTTGGAAGCCTTTTTAGTATTTTGTTAGATGGAAGGCTGTTTCTGAGGTGAGATCAAACCCCTCTGGCTACAGACAGTCTGATTGTATGTTCTTGGCTTGACAGTCTTAGCTTATAATGCATTTGAACTTTCGCTCAGTTTTCTTGGACGTGGTTTATTTGCAGATTATATTACCTGGGAAAAGAGTTTGTGGGCCCCTAGTTGGCCTAGGTAATCTGGGACTCGGCTGGTTGGTGCCTGAACGTTTGTTTCACCCTTGCTCAAAGCATAGAAGCCAAGCCTTATTATCTGCATAAAAAAGGTCTTGTTACTATCGTCAGCAGTGTCAGATATATTGTTTACAGCTGACTTTTACTGCAGTTCCAGTTTCTCCTGTGCCTTTCATGCTGTAATTTTCCTAAGAATCATGAATAGTACGGGAAACAAAGAAAGGATGAGAGAGAAGGTGCTGCAACTGGCTTGCATCCTCAGGGAACAGTCCTTGCATGTCAACTGGCTCGCCAAACAGGGGTTGGACTGACTTTCATAAAACCAGGGATTTAAGCACAGTGTGGGGTATGTATTATTGCCACAGAGCACATGCTGCAAAGAAACATAAAGAGACAGGCTTTATCTCTCTGCCTGAAACCCTCTTGGAACCTTGTGAGAGCGCACATTCTAAATCAAGAATCAAAACGTTTTCCCAGCACAACTGCAAATTGAAAATAGGCACTTGAACAACACAGGCAGAGATGGAGAAGAAGAATGACTTTGAAATGCCTGCATCCCACCTCACGCCACCCCGGGTCTTTCTGTAGACATGAGCGGTATTCATCTCTGGTAAAGGGTATGGAACACTTCGTAGAAACAAATGACAGCTGACAGAAAGATCCATTAGCTGCCTGAACTTGCCCCTTGCCAGCACAGAGTATTTTTCTTTTCTTCTTTTTTCTATCAGAAAGAAAACACAGATATTTTTATGTCAAGAAGCACCCTAGAGCCATAGATTTTTGTTTTCGTTTTCCTGGAGCACTTTCTAGTATTTGCAATTGAAACAAGCTCCTAAATGATGAATTTCTTTCATTAGTCTAAGTGGTGTGAAACATTGAGGAAAACAAGCTTAGGAATACATTACCGTGTTGCATGTTTAAAAACAACAATGACAACAACTTGGAGGTCAGAAGTCCATCCTCTTTTTGTGAGAGAAGTTGCTACCATAAAAACAAAACAAAACAAAATCTTTACTGCTGCCTGTCGATCAATGACATTTATTGAGTGTGTCCTTGATGAAGAACTCGGCGTTAGGCCCAGCTGGCATGATGAAAAAGCAACGGCTTTCAAGGGCCTGGGGTCCAGTTAGGAAAACACAACCCAGGCAAGGAAGGTGAGTCCTTCCTGAATAAAGTCTTGAAGAAAGAGAAATGGAAGTTAAAGGAAGCGTATGAGACCTGGAGCCTTCCTAAGCAGAGAAGGAGAGATCGGGAGAGCGGTTTCTTCTTTGTGCAGGGGTATTTGGAAGAAGCTGAGAGACTGTTGGTAGAGAAAAGGAGAGACGAAATAAAATGCCCTAAGGCCCAGAGGAAGGGGCATGGTCTGGATGAGAACCAGAAATGGCTTAGTTTTCGTTGATCACAGATTCTCTGTGAGAGGAGTGATACCAGCTATGAGAAAGGCCGGAGTTTGGGCAGAAGATCTCCATAACCCGGATGAGGAGTAGCAATTTAATATGCTAGGCAACAGGAAGCAATTATGATTTTGCGGGCAAGAGTGTCATGTCTAGAGCGAGGATCCTCTTGCTGCAGGAGTGTGGGCGGCAGGGGTTGTGAATCTTTGAACCGGGCTTCTCAGGACACAGATTAGCTGCTGTATCTATGCATTTTATTCTAGGTGATTTGTCGATGAACAGGTCGTGACCCCTACATTCAATCTTGTGGGGGTGAGAGATATGGACTTAACTAACACAAGGAAGTGACAGAGGGCAGGGAGAAGAGCAGAGGGAGGGTGAGGGCTGCAAGGGACGGACTTCACAGTTACTCACTGCAGCCCTGGGGCCCTGATGCGGGCCAAAGCACAATTTCTCTACCTGACAGCAACTTGGGTAGAGATGCAAGGAGAGCAGCATGATGGGAAAGGCTAGGTGTAAGATAAAGCCACAGATACAGACAGATGCTAAAGCTCTGTGACCAATCAAATAAGAATGAACATATAACCTGGTGCCTCGCCAGAGGTGAAATGTTAGTATATGCCTAGGCATGTGTGTGACTGTGTGTGTATGTGTGTGTGTGCGCATACATGCACATTTTCCTTCTAACTAGAGAGGTTGCTACCTGATTCTAGGTGAAGTCGAAGACAGAAAATCACCTTAAGACAAACATTCCTTGTTAGGGCTACTAGGGCACTTATTCACGTAAATATAGAACAAGTATTTATATAAATATTTAAGTATTTATATTTATAATATTTATAAGTATTTATTTACATCAATATTTAAATAGGTAAATATAGAGCAAGTTGTCCTGGGTGAATAGCCTAACAAGACACATGTATTTTGAGTGACTTTTTTGAAACTGCTTTATTGATCATAATTGTGGAAGCTAGGTAATGGACACGTGGAAAGTCATTACACCATTCCCCTAACATATATGTATATTTTGGAAATTAACGTTAATATATATATATGTCTAGAAAACAAAGGGAGCCTGTAGTAGACCCTGGAGCAAGTCCACACCTGGCTTGCTCCCTGGCTAGAGACCATGTATTAAAATGACAGAACTGTAACACTGGGGCATGATACTAAAACACAACACAGAAGGATTTCCCTCTCTCTGTACACCATTGATAAGGGTCCCTGTCACAGGCACCCTGAGCCAGAGCACCGTATTAGATGAGGGAGCACTGTAGATGCAGCCCTTCCAGGGTCAGGGTCAGCTGGAGCATCATGGCCCCTCCCTGCAGCTTGAATCTTCCCCAGACAGACTCAGCCTCTGCCCAGCTCCTGGTCACCTAGAGCTTGAGCAGCATGTGGAAAATTTATAGCAGCTTAGCTCTTCCCTACCCCATACCCTTGGTGCAACTCACGCCAAAGCTATCCCATCTCTACCATCAAATAGGTCAGCCAGGGCTAGACGGAAGTGACTGGAAGAGGAATTAAAAGAGTTTTATCCTGAAGGGCTGCGGAGAGCTGGCTACATCCAGGGGCCTGTGGAACCAGCCAGAGCAGAGGGCATAGCTTCACTTTAGTGCTCTGTGTGCAAATTGCGTGCAGAGCTCCATTGGCTCGCATGATCACTCCATCCCCAAATGATTAAAAGGACGCTCCTGTTTCCTAAGGAAACAGAGCCAGGTTCAACTGGGGGATTGATGACCAAGGAAGACTTTAAAAAGGCTGCATAAATGAGGGGAAGGAGAAAGCCTGTATACAGTAGTTTCAGGACTAAGTTCAAAATTTCCCTTTCCTGAGGTCTTTATCACCCAAACTAGAAATAAGTTTTTCTTTGTTTTAACCTTCTTTTACTGGCACAAATATTCCATCTAAAATTGTAATTTTATATGAAGACCCCCCCCCCCCTTCACGTTGACTGTAAGTTCCTGATTGCAGAAGTGTAGGTTAAACAACTTTGTAAATGCCGTGGTCCATAAACCATGTGTACTGAGTTCTTATGATGAGCCAGACACTGTGCTCCATACTTTTAGATGAATGAACTCACTTAATTGTCACAAAATCCTAGGAACTATATGTGATATTATTATCCCCATTTTACAGATGAGGGAACTCATGCACCAAGAGTTTAATGAACTCCCCAAAGTCACAGGATTTGAACCTAGATAATCTTCCTTTGGAGTCTGCACACAATGATTAAGTGTTCTGCCCTGCTCACAACATGTGCATACAGCACGGGCTCAATAAATATTGATGAATGGCTAAACGGAAGTGGGATTAGTCATAGCATAGGGTCTGAACAAGGTGGGACGGTAGTGGTAGACATGAATAAGGAGTGCTTTTTTTCTGTGATGAGAACTGGGTGGAAGTTAGAGGTAATATGAAAATGAACTAATTTAAGCACTTCCTACTTGTGGAGTAGACAGAGGGTAAGGGGGATGAGAATGGTTATTAGGATAGAAGCAGTAGGCAATCAGTGGACAATAGAATGTAATAAGAACAGTTGATAAGGAAATGGATAAAGATTTTGATTAGTGTTACCAAAACCAAAGCGGGTTTGCCTCCTGGCAAGTTAAATCAGACTCTCTGCCAGAAGTAGTTGTCTCATAAAGTAAAGTATATTTGCAGCAAATAGGAGACCATGCAGAATAATTTCCAAAATCATGGCCTCCCCAAACAAAGGGAAGCAAGGACCTTTTATTTGGGATGGGGAATGAATATTCAAAAGGGAGAAGTGGGCATTCACTTGCGCAGACTCAGTTGGAAACATGCTTCCGCAGACACTGCAGGTTATGGTAACAAGGCCTAAGCTCCTCCTGGAGAGATCTTAGCACTAAAAATAAGGCAAAGGCCATAGGCATAGCTCTTGTGGTGAGGCTTGGTCTGGTTCAGGGTGGTTGGTGATTGCATCTCCTTAACAAAACAAAAGGGGGGTAAAAAAACAATTTGGGAAAACAGTTAATTGCTCCCAAACCCACCCTTGAGTTCCTTAGGGCAATTAGCTGGTGACAGTAGGATGTTTTGAGGACTTTAGGGTTGAGCTTCTCTGGCAAATTAAGTGCCAGAGAAAAACAAGACAAGAATGTAGCCAGAGAATAAGGAAAATCTTCCTAATCAGGGAAACCAATGGCATATTAGTTAGAAATATACTTGGCTGCAAGCAACAGTATGTTAACAAAAATTAGCTTAAATGTTGGGATGTACTTTTCCTTACGTAACAAGATATCCAGAGTTTCACTGTTGATAGTGTTGGCTTATTTGCTCAAGGATGTCTTAGGATCTTTTTTCCTTTCTGCTTTGTCGTCTCAGAATGCTGGTTTTCATCTCTGTGCTTGTCTCACGGTCACAAGATGTCTGCTGCAGATCCAGCCATTACATCGCCATGGGAGACAGAAAGAAACAATGAAGAATAGAACCTGCTTCATCTGTCCTCTTTTATAAAGAAATCTTTTTATAACGCCACCTTTCTCAGTAAAGTTTGGTTCAGATCTCATTGGCTAGAAGCAGGTCCCAGGGTCAACTCTACCATGAATAGCTTATGCATTACCAGGGCATATATATTTCCCAGTTAAGATAGGACACTTAAATTCCACTTTATTTTGTCTCAAAACCTGCTGCGTGGTTGCCTATCAAGCGAGTTCTATAATCACAATGATTCACACCCAGAAATGTTCCAACATCATTTTTGGCCATCCTTTGTTGTTTTGCTATTATACGCCTCACGGCCTTGCTGCTGTCCTGGTTTGCCAATTTAAGTAATGTATCATTGAGTAGTTATAAGACACTTCTCTATGGAGCTTTAAGAGTTTTCAAAGATAATATTTATTGTGGCAACTCAGTGTGGTAATTTGGAACCGAAGTCCTGTTGGAGCTAGGAATGGAATCCAGATTCTCCAGCCTGAACTAGAACTGAGCGCACACTCTTATGGGAGACATCCCACAGTCTCTTTCTGTGGGATGAATTCTATCAAACCCCTCCTGTTCTGTGTGTGTGTATGTGTGTGTGTGTGAGAGAGAGAGAGAAATAAAGAGACAGACAGAGAGAAGGAGTGGGCCACATATAACATCTTTCTTAATAAGTTCAACTCTTGAGTGTCAATGTCAGATCCAAAGTTCTTTCCTCCCTTCCTGTCCTCCAATCACTATTGGTATTTCATGGATTCATGGTTGTGATTTTTGTATAGTGTCCATATTTACCATTGTCTTTAATTCTAGTATCAATTTCAATTAGATATTTCTGAAATTGGTTAGTTTGGTCCAAAATCATTCTAGCAATGTGTTTTTTTTTTTTTCTGGTTCTACAACTTTCAAGTTCATGAAGTTGATACAAAATGATCCAAATAAGAGCAGAAGCAAAATACTTTGAATTCTATAATCCTGGAAAATCAGGGTTTCCATTCTACCACAATTACGGATTAGTTCCCATCTCTTTACATTAAACACTTTCTTTCTTGTAAAAAGGTGTCACATTTGTAAGTGACTCTTCAGTCCCTTCCTGTTTTAGTACAGGAGTAAGATGACCACATTTAGAAAATTATTATAAAATAGTTACAACTATTTCATAGCTGCTTGCTGTTCTGTCTTCCCACCTGAAGCATTGGCTTCTTGTTGGCAAGCACTTCACAGTTTTTCTGTTTCCCACAACTCTCAGTTTGCACTTGTGTAAGCAAAGAGACAGATTGACAGGCCCCGGGGGGATAAAACTGCCTTCTGTCCTTAAATGTCTTTTGTTTTAGTCTGGGACCTGTGATAGACAAACATAAAAATGGTTCATATCACTCACCCATTTCTTCTGTTCTTGGGGAAGAGGGAACAACAATGTTAGATGCTTCCACTTAAGTCCTTCATTCCAAACTCTCCTGATTCTGCTGGGCTCCTGAACCATCAATTACACCATCTCTTTAGTATCTTCAATCTCTTCCTCCCTACTTACGCTTTTCTTTTAGACTACAAATGTTCTCGAATCTTTCTAATCCTAAAAATCCTTCCCCTGAATTTATCCTTCACTCTTTCCCATCACTGTCAATGTCTGTCACCACATTTACATGTTTCAATGACTTCTCACTCCTGTTATACCCTGCCTTTTGCTGGATTAACAACTGTCAACAAGAGGCTTGGATGGATGAAAAGGCCTGGCACAGACTCCACTTGGATAAATTTGTTCTAAAGAAAGAGAAAGAAGTCAGTGCCACTGGAATATGTGGCAAGACCAGAAATATTTACCAGCACAGACACAGGGCAAGCCTCTGGCTCCATATTATAAGAACACAATTACTGCTGCTGATGTCTATGGATGAGGGAAGGTCATATTAGATTTATGGGAAGTTTAACTGAACCCCCAGATCCAACATCGGGTAGCCTAACCTGAATCACCTCATGTGGACCAGGTTCATTTAGTCAACATCAGTTTCTCACTGGTATAGTAGGAATTCTAGAGAATGAAGTACATTCATACTCCAACAGTTATTCTCTGGACACTCAAAAATTAAAAGGCATACATTTGCACACCAAACTCACAGGGAGAACTTAAGGAGACTAGACCTTGAGTCCTTACAGCCACCCTGGGTTCTTTTATCAGAGCCCCATGAGGTATGTTATTTTAGGCTAAATAACCCAGATGTGCAGACGTGTTGCTGGGGAAGGAGGAAACCAAGGAGGAGATCAAGCCCCTTGGGAAGTGGCTGTCGTATTGTAACAGATGGCTGTCGAGTCATACAGCAGATTTAGGGGAGGATCTTTTGGAAAGGACAAGCAAAGTTAGAAACTGGGGTGCAATCGGAACACACATCATGAAAAGTTTAGCTTCTAGACTGCTTTTCCCTTGAACTGTGGGAGATTCAAAATCTTTTCTTCACATATTGTGTCTTGTTATTTTTTTGGACACTTCAGTAAAGCCTGATGTACAAGTATGACTTGTGGAATGGATAAGTGGGGAAGACACATAGAGGAGTCCAAGAGAGGTGGAGGACTCAGCGTTGTCATCAAATCCACGCCCTCCCTCTTTCCAGATACCCTCACTGAGGTGAAACTTCATGAGCAGAGCGAAATGAACACATGTCTCATTAGCATTGCTTTGGGTTTTGTGTGCCGCTCTCTCCTCTGCCAACGCGTGCTTCTAGGTATTCTACTTTATAGCCTTGGCCTGAAAGATCACCATCCTACTGACTCCCAAATCCTTACATTCAGTCCAGAGCTTATATTCGATCCAAGCTCAACTTGATCTTGCTCGTCTCCTCCTGGACGTACTCACTCAATCAGCTCCTGGCTGATTTCTTTACTTTCTCTCTATTACTCCACTGCCTTCCTCCCTAAAAACATTCATGTTTGCACAATAACTCAAGATAAACACAAGCTCTTTTTCTGCGTGTGTTTACAAATGTCACCAAATACTTTCAATTTCATCTCTACTATATTTTTCAGTTTTATTTCTTCCTCTGCATCTCACTCTCATACTGCCTCCATTCCCTCTCACTCGATTGATTCTTCCTGCCTCTGTTATCACCTCCCCAAGCCACTTTCCATCAACATTATATTTCTAACCCACAAATCAACTTAAATACAATAGAAAATAAAGTAAATACATAATAAAGTTTAGAATTTCTGTGTAGCATAGTATTTACTGAGTTTCACCAACCGGCCCATTTAGTTTCATCTTCTCTTCCTCTCCAATTCAGTAATGAGCCCTATATTCCAACACTCTGATATCTAGCTATTCTTTTAATATAATATATTCATTATTTTTTCTCCATGATTTTATGTATATTATTCCTTCTAACCAAAATACTGCTTCTTCCTTCCCCCTTTTCTCCAAATATCAAGTGCTTAATCATCCCACAAAATCAAATCCATATGTTATATCCTCAGGAAGAAGCCCCTGACTCTTACCATCAAACTTCCTCAGAAATGCCCTCCTTTTCCCCCAAGTGCTCTGTACACAGCTCTATGATAACATTTTTGGGGGATGATGTCTCAGGGGTTTTTTGACCTAGTTTTTTTGAGCTCAGGTTGTCTTTTAAAGCTGTGTCTCTATAACATAGCACAATATCTTGTACATAATAATTGCCTGATGTGTGTTGAGTAACCAAGGAGAGAGCAAATCTAGGGCCAAGTCCTGAAGTATGGTCAGTAAGAATGGAACTCAAATCACCGGTGGAGACATTTGTTGTCGAACAGAGAGAAATTGCCACCTAATTCAATCAGCAAGCATAATACACATGTATATAAGTGCTCTCTCCCTTAGGTAGTTTTTCACCAGCCCATTAGGATAGAGACAGAGAAAATCTCAACACATATCTCTAATTTTATTTAGGATTAATGTGCATTTTTCATTCCCACACAAGAACAGGATTTTTCCCTGAGGTTGCTGGTGTAAGCGTCAATGATATATTCATGACACTTACCTTCAGCAAGTAATGATTCATCTCCCTGGATCTCGCTGAGTCTGTAGCAGATCTGGAGAATTTTCTGAAGTTTCTTTTATGTCCAGCAAGACTGGCTGAGACTGGACATGAAAGCTGTCTAAATACTATAATCTATTCCCACCCCACGGAAATGCAGGCTTCACGCTCTCTCTGTTCACTGTCATGAATCATGATGCTGACAAGTAAGTCAGATTCATAACATTAAACACAAGCTGATAGGAATAACTTCTTCCTGTATCCATTGGGAAAGGGCATGGTGTTCTTCCATAGATCTGAGCTTCTCCTGCCAAGTAAATGTAAAATTAGAATAGAGCAGGGCCAGTTTCTATTTCATTTCCCTGGCATCAACAAGATTCATTTTTTGCCATGAGAAGTCCCTATCCTGTTTTCTTTAAAGCTGCTTGCTGCCTTCTGTAAATTCCATTGTGTCATTGCTCTAAAGTCTATTCATATTCTATTATTGGGTTGTTATTATCATGGCCTTTGTTATAATGAATAATAATACGCTGTAGCTACATGACATCTTTCTTCTTGGATCATCCTGCTCAGCCGCATAAAAGAAATTAATCAAGTTCCACCTTTAAGGAAAGCATTAAGCTATTTCATTGTAAAAGCGAATTGGCTTTGTTTGCTCTGTTACAATTGTGTGCAGTTTTCTAAAGAGGCATGTTAAAATATCAGGGGAAATTTTGCGTTGGCCGTTACTTAAACTGATTGACTAGTCTCCTCAAAATTTTTTAAAAAAATAGTGTTTTGAAATGCTAAGTATATGAGAAAAACAGATACATGCACCTGAAGCACAACAAAGAGATCAGTGCATACATTAAGTATGTAAATGTAAAGTTAGCCTTTTTCTCATGCAATACACATTTTTAAAGGTTTGTCAAGAACAGTACTGTACCTGGAAGTCTTGAGCTGGCAGTGGTTCTCTTGTTCTCCCTGCTCAGAATACCTGCAGGAGTCTATGCAGAAGCCATAGACAGGAAATGTTACTGACAATATCTCATAATGTGACTCTTCATCACCTCTACCACCTCCCCAACTAGGGTAACTGGTACCGTTCCATCCTCTATAGAAGGAAACAAGAAGGAAGGTAATTATCATATTTAATTTACATATGATGAAATTTCTAATAATATCTTCACTGTTGGGCTTAGATTTGAATTTAGTTTTTTTGTCCAGTGAGTTTTGCTAAGTACTTGGCATACTACCCCATCTCTTAAATTTATGTTTTAAATTTTCTACGTCTGATAGAAGAAAATAGTAAGGAGATACAGAAGAATTTCTGTCTTGAGCTATCTTTAGCTCCATCCACCTGCCATCTGTAATCGTGGTTGTTTGCAGGTTCAGCACCACCTGAGTCCACATTCATGCAGTAGGGTCTGGTAATAGATCATTTTCACATTGGAGATGCTCCATTTACAACCTGGGCTTTTGGCTGTATAGTCTTTGTTTTAGGGTCTATGTGTGTCTAGAAGCAAGTAAGAATTTTCTATGTAAAATTACAGCCATAATCTTGAAGTATATATGTACTAAGAAGACCTCAAAGCACTTTTTTCCATATAAAACAGAGAAAGTATTGATTTAGTCTTATTTGAGAAATGACCCATAATTCAGATGTGAAAAAGTGTGGGAGAGTGAGATCAAGAGCCACAACAATCGCTTCTAATTCCCATATGCAATGCAGATACTTCTCTTTCAAATTAATTGTGACTTACTGTGGTAGGGTGAATAATGACCCCCCAAAGATGTTCATGTCCTAACACCCCAAACCTGCGAATAAATTACCTTACATAGTTCAAGGGGTTTTTCAGTTGTGATTAAGTTAAATATTTTGTGGTGGGGAGATTATCCTGGATTATCTGGATGGGCCCAATGTAGTTAAAAGGGTCCTCTCTCTTATAAGGGAGGAAAGAGAATCAGTTATAGAGGGAAGATGATGTGATGACTGAAACAGAGAGAAATAGACTTTTGAAGATACTACTCTGCTGGCTTTGAAGATGGAGGAAGGGGCCACGAACCAAAGAATGCAGATGGCCATTAAAAGCTGGAAAAGGCAAGGAAATAGCTTCTCCTCTAGAGCCTCTAGAAGGCACACAGCCTTGCCAACATCTTGACTTTAGCCAGTGCAAGCCATTTCAGAAATTTGTGTTGTTCAAGCCACCTAGTTTGTGGGTAAGTTGTTATAATAGCAATGGAAGAGTAATATAGTCGCTAATGATGAAGGAAGTATAGAGGTTGGGATCACATACTCTGGATCTGGCCTATCTGGGTTTGAATCTCGGCTCAGCCATTTATCAGTTGTATGACCTTGAGCAAGTTATTTATACTCTCTGTGAGAATAGTGCCTGCTATAAAATAATAAGAGGTCAACAAATGTTAGCCATTTGAGGAAAAGATAGCAAGAGTTAACCAGTGCATAGATCAGGGGAATTTTGTCTCAGGTAATAATTAGTAAGGAATTTAAAGCTTGCCTTATTAGTCTCCATCTCTTCACATGAAGGATATAGATGTTATGTTAGTAGATGTCTCAATCTCCTGTGAATTTTGACTCTCTGTCCATCATTGTGCTAAGGTTACTATCTACTTGTATTTAGTTCTTTAGTTCATTATACAGGAGTTGTTTGGCTTCTGAGCTCTAACTTACAAACTGAAATAACTTATCCATCCAGGGAGCCTATGAAGTTTGTTAATACTTACATACATTTGGCTTTAATTGATTTTATCAAAATCTTCTGTCTTAGACTAAGTATTATTAATAAAAAAAAAAAAAAAAAAAACCTTGACTTTCATGCCATTTATTGTTTTAATGAGGGAAAGAGTAAAAGCATTAGAGGTAATAAGGGCAGAAGAGTTTGGCTACTTCCAAGGGCGTCTTTGGAGAATTATTGACTGAAGATGTGTGGTTTCTCAGCATGTTATCAAATGTTCTTATGGTGTGGATTTCAGAAAGACGGATGGTGAGAAAAACTAAAATTTACCCTAGTCATGGTCTGAAGACAGCTTTCAGAGTACTGAGTTGAAGATGCAATGTTGACAACCAATCATTTGAAGAAAACCACTGTATAATTACTTTGTGCATCTCAAAAATCGAGACACGAAAAAAATAATCAGATGAGCACAACGTGATCCTTTGTTGCAAAGACAGTATATCACCCTGGTTGGTGGGAGAAGCAAAAAAAGAGAGACAGAGACACATCATTTTTTTCCTTGTAAAAGTTTCAAAGATACTTTAATTTCTAACAAATTACCCATATCTTCTTGAGTAGTGAATTTCTCTTTATCACCACCACCCCCAAAACAAAACAGTGAAGGGCTAATATGAGACTAGGAAAGGCTCAAGGAAGAATGCTGGCAATGAAACCAGACAGAGAATCAAAGTACCGAGGAAGTGAAAACCCAGAGAGGGTCAGATCCTTTCAATGAAGAACCAGTGAGTTCCAAATTGCTCTAGAAAATATGGAGTGATTTCTCTGGACATATTATAGAAAACAAGTGGACAGGAAGGATTTGACTTAATTCCCTATAATTTATTCATAATTTCTTTGAAAGGATTTTTTTTCATCAGAAGGATCACTGAAATAAATAATTTTATACCACAACAACAAGCTAGCATTACATAGAATCACACTATAATTGATATTGATGTAACCTAATTATTGCCTCTGGTTTATTCCCAAAAGTCCTACTCAATTTGCTATATTGTCACAAGGAATTTCAAAGAGGGAAAAAAGATGTAAAGAATTCTTTATTCACTCACTGAAAAGTTATTGTGCAGTATGTGGTATTAGGCACTGTGCTGGTCCCTGGAATGTGTTAAAATAATTCCTTCTAATAATGGATGGAAAAAATAGAAAACATGACTACAGTTGACTGTTAAATGTTATAGTTTACTGTTGAGGAATGTAGCAAATCAACTCTATGGAAAGGCTAGGCTAAGACAACAGACAGCTTCCAAGCTGAGGATTAAAAGAAAGGGCAGTGAAATAATAAGGACGGTTTTGGAGAGAGGCACCCAGTGCAGCTCAAAGATCTTGAAGAGGGCTTTACAAGTCTGAAATCACGCGATCCCACAAAATGGTATGGATATCATGAGTTGCTGAATTTCTTGGGTTCTATTTTATTTTATTTTTAATGTATTTTCTTCCCATTAATGATTATCTTAGGAGTCAATAAATTTTACAGCTTTGACATATTTGTATTAATATTATTCTAGGAGAAACAGTCCTAACTGTTACACAATGTATTTGGAAAAGAAATACCCACTGAGACCTCTACACCTCCATGTCAAATAAGAAAGAGCCATCAATGTGTTTGCTGCTCCACTTGTGGGGCTAATCAGTCTGCGCAGCCTTACAGGATGGTCAGAGTAGTTAATTAAGAGTCAGGGGAACTCAGTGCTACGGAGCAGAGAGCAGTTTACAGCGAAGGCAGGGTGAGGTAGCTTATGGCTAGTGCTAGCACATTAATCCCAAATCGGTCAACCAGCAGAGTTTAAAGAACAACAACATCTAAATTGAGCTTTGAATAATTGATGACAGCAGCTGAACTATTACAGAAAAATGTCTCTTTCGTCAAGGAAGCCTATATGCCTGTAATTGCTAAGCTTATTTTCTCTCTGATTGGATACACGTTCTCACAAGAATATTTTCTTTCCTCTGAAACATGAAGAGGAACTCCAGTGACATATTTTTGATGGAAGTGATAGAAAAATGATATGCATTAAAGAGGCTGCCAAATTAACTGAACTGACTTCAAAAGCTCATGCCCATAATTTTGTTGTACATGTAGGTACACAACAGGAGAAAAATAGAAATTGAAGATTAACTATTTTGCTGAGGTTGTTCGGTGTGAGGGGGGCATGATGAGAGCATCCACCACAACACAGAATTTGAGATAAAAAGGAAATGCTTTTTAAATCAAATCAGAAGACAGACAAGTTTTTAAAATATAGTGATTGCAAAGAATCTTACAAAAGAACTGAGTGTAATTCATTACAAACTTGTGAGTCATTCTCCCAGATGAAACAATGATCTTTCTATCCTTCTAACTCTGTCTAACATTCGGAAAGAGTATTATTTGCTGAATTAGTTCTTGCCGAGCTATGAAACAGTGCATAATGCAAGTGACACTTCTCAATCAATTTTTCCTATTACCTCTTTTTCTTGTGCATTACAGATATTACCTCTCTAATAGTTTCCATAGAAACAGTTAATGTTGGACTTTTCAAACTGCAGTGGTAAGGGATGGAAGAGCAAAGAAGATAGTTTAGGAATGAATGACCAGCAGATGCATTAAAATAAAGTTAAAGATGTGAGACATTTAAGTGCTGAATGAAAAGCAGAAAAATTTCGTTGGTGCAGCATGAGGTTTTGCAAACTTGGTGAGTAAAGATTAGACATGACAAAGTTGCAAGTCAAAAGTCTGGGCACTAAATTCTGATCTTAAATATATATGCATTTATTTATATGTATACAATGTCCTAAGATTCCTTAGTAGTCTTCTACTACTACATGCCTTACTCATTTATGTAAAAAGGCACAACTAAAATTAATGAATGATGCATTCTTTCATTCAGTAAAGACATATAAAATGCCTATTGTATGCCAGGCTCTCATCAAGGTGTTTGGGATATATCAGTCAACAAAGCAGAAAAGATCCTTTCACAAAGCTTATATTGGGGTCAGGGGGTATAGACAGTAAAAGGAGTAAAAATGCTATAAATTGATAAATTCTGTGAAAAAAGGGAAAACTTCAGTGGAGTAAGACAGCTATGGGTTTGGGTTGTAGCTCTAATGAGGGTGGTCAGGGGAAGCCTTATTGAGAACATGAGTTAGGAGTTGAAGGAAGTGAGGAAGTACACTATTGAAATATCTGGGGATATCTGCCCTCCAGGCAGAAGGGACAGCGCCAAGGCAGAAAACTGCCTGCTTATTCCTGCTGCAGGCAAGTGTGTGAAGCCAGTGTGCTGGAGGGGAGCGAGCAGGTTGGAGGTTGGAGGTCAGAAATGGCTGTAGCCAGATCATTTGAGTTTTTAAGCCATTATGAGGATTTTAACTTTTATTCTGAGTAAAATGGGAAGCGAGTAGGTCATTGGTTCTCACAGTATGGTCCCCGGACCAGCAGCACCAGCATCATCTGGGGAATTGTTAGAAACGTGAATTTTCAGGACCTACCACAGACCAGAATTTCTGGGGATGGCACCCAGCAGTCTGTGTTTTAATAAGTGCTCCAAGTGATTCTGATGCATGTTCAAGTTGGAGAACCACAGCACTAGACAATTCTAAGCAAAAGAATATCATGATCTAACCTGATCATTTAAGAGTTCTATAGACGGACCATAAGTAGGATGGCCACATGAGTTACACTCCAAATTTGGACATTCTTGGGAGTAAAAGGGAGCTAAAAATAATCACAGTTATAATTTATCTACTGCAGGTTATAAACTGGGATTTTCCAGGGTAGGCCAGGACATATGAAGTTACAAGCCTCTCATTTATTTCTATAAGATACTACAGGCTTTTTCTCTAAAAAGAGATCTAGTCACCAAGACAGACTGCTACAAGTTGAAAAAGAAGAGGAAGAGAGAAAGTACTGCAAAGCGTCTCTTCCCAGTCTGGAAATTTTCACCCTCATAAGCTATACCCAGCCTGAAGTTCACAGCAAAGACATCTCACTTGAAAATGTGGACAACTCACCATACATAATCTGAAATGATTTAAAACGAAGCCGGAGCTGGAATGGGATTTTTATGGAAGCCTGACCTTTGGTCTTGCTCATTTCATTAGCAAGTATTTTACTGCTGACATTTCATCTGGGCCAAAGTTTGTCCCTGTGCATTTTGAAGTCATGACATTTCATCATGTGGTATTTTGCTTTTGATTAAGGGGCTATAGCGTTAGTTGCCTTATAAATTTAATAGTATTTAAATATTTTATGCGAACATACTCTTTTTAAAAAATTGTGGCCATGGAAAGGTACTAATTTGATATAAAGTATTTAAATGAGGGATCTCTCAAGAGTGGACTGTTGCTGTGATCAAGGCGGGCTGAGACGCACTCTAAACAGGCCCCACCATAGACATCAGACGGGGTCACGTGATGTGCCCAGCCTATGACCTTGCCTACGCCACCCACACCCTTGCTTCCTCCCTCTGACCCTGCGGAATGTTTCAGGTCTCACGAGAGCTCATTTCAACGTGGTTGAACCACAGAAAGTGAAGATGCCAATCTTCACTATTAAAAACGTTGCCTAAGGAAAATGTAAACTAGCTAAAAACTAGAAAGAAATGCAGAATTTAAGCTTGAAAAGAGATTAAGGATTGAATCTAATGCTTCTCAAAGACAGTCCGCAGACCACCTGTGTAAAGGTCACCTGGGGAGCACATTAAATATACAGACACTCACAGACTGCCTGCTAGACCTGCTGAATCGGAATCTCTGGGCAGGGGCCTTAGAAATCTGCATTTTTAATAAGCGCTCTAGGTGATTTTTATGCACCATAAAGTTTGTGAAGCATTATGATATGAACAGTGCCCAACAAAAAATTATTCAGAGCAACAAAAAGTAAAGATAAGAACAGTTAATAATACCAAGATAATTTTCTATATAACTGGGTTTAGTTTGAATGACTGTAAATTAAGGAGAAAGAGAGAAAAAAGAGATATACCAAAACCCAAAGGACTCACTGTGGCAAGTTGCAGGAAATGTTAAAAGCTTGAGAAGCAGCCAAATAATTGCTGAGGGGTGGGAGGTTGGTGGAGCCTGCCTGGAGACCTCTTGGGACTAACTTCCCATCACTAATTTACAATCACATGCTACATCTGTCACTTTTACAAATCACTGGCAATGCCCACCCTTTAAGAGCAGGGGGTGACTTGCAATGGTTGCTGGTGTGGGCCATCCAGACGAGACCTTTCAGGATGTCAGCAAAGAATGTTGGTGACGCACATTAACACACACACGCTCCTTTATGTCACTTTCAATTTACTTTATCTTAAATTGTCAGCAAGAAGAACTCACGCCCATATTAATAACTCGAGGTTTGCATTTAAGCCAAGAAAAATAAACCCCGCTGATAGCTCTGCAGACAGCTGGTTTGCACTAACTAGAGCCAAAAAAAGACATGGCTCTTTGTATTTGTGGAAATTTTATAATCTTTAGGGAAGGGAAGTGGTGGAAGAATGGTTTCAATGTCTTTGTTTAGGAAAGGCATTTTGAAAAAATAATCGAGATTGTCATTAAACATGATTTTTACTGTAAACAGCAGAAAAAATGGAAACACTGTGAAGATAAAGTCATGACGAGTTTCAACCATCTGGGAATCTAATTGTGCTAAAGAAAGGATTTAACATATTCTTTTTACTTTTCTAAAGATAAATGAAGAAATTAAGATGCTGCTTCTGTGAATCTAATTCTGATCAAAAAGCAAGAAATTGTTCATGATAAGAAGTGCTTTAAGAGGAACTAAATGCTGACCCTAACCAGAGATGGGACCAAAATATTTGAAAAGTCAATTTCAAAATTTCTTCAAGGAAAAAAGCAGGTTTGTCTTTTGTACGAGCCTTATAAGGGAATGTTGCTCAAGGAGTAGGGTAGAAAAATGAACTTGAGTTTATAAAACCTCCATTCTAATGGGGAAGAAAATATTTCTAAGGAAACTGATTGAGTTGCACAGGAAGCTTTCTCAAGAGCTGGGAATATAAAAGAACATGCGGAAGAGGTGGAAAGAGGGGCACATAGCAAGGAATGAAAACAAAAGAGCTGCCTAGGCTTAGAGGAGCAGTGTCGAAAAGGTTAGAGGCCAGAGTTACCGTGGCTGGTGGAAATGCTGAAAACAAGAAAAGTCTTTGCAAGCTGTGTTCAGAGACAGACTGTGAACAAAGAAGGAATAGGATCACTACTGGGGAGAATGGTACACTGTTAACAAATGACCGAAATGTTTACCAGACTAGCCATCTATTAATCTTTACAGGCCCCTGCCCCAGCGCATTGCCTGTTACCTATCAATGACATCACGCATGTTGAGGGAACGGATGGATAAAGAATTCAGGTAGTGAGAATGATTTTCAAAATGGAAAAGTAGTAAATATGATTTTTATAGAAGAAATTTTAACACCAAGACAAAACATGAAACTAATAAAGGGACTTGGTTATTTAAAAATTCTCTCTCTCTACAAACTAAGAAGAATGACATCTCAAGAGGCAAGAATCTGAAAATCTGATGTTAGAACTGTCATTAACAATGTTCAGGATCAAAGTGTAGAAGTTTCAAAGATGCAATCAGAGTACTAATCCAAAATTTCAAAAGGGGAAAAAGATGGATTTGGGATATTTCAGAACAGTGATCTATTTCTGCTATAATTTTATAACATCTTATGAAGCAGAGAACTTGGAATGATTTAGATACAAATGATGTTTAGAATTTAACAAAAAATAAAAGTGTAAGAAAAACTAATAGAATTTGTTTTTTGTAGGATTAACTAGTCTATTTATAAAGGAAATGCTGTCGTCATTATGATTTCAGTAGGGCAACCTGTAAAACTTCTCTTTTATACTTAGAGAAAAGATGGAGAAGGGTTAACGTGGTGATGATACAAACAAATGGATTCATAATTCCCAAGTACACTCCACTGGACCAAAATGCAATGAGACATTCACAAGCTGTGCTATATGACTCTGTGTCTGGCCTTGTCTTATTCAATATTTTGATCAATGATTTGAATTAAAAAAAAAACAGAAAAGGTACTTATAAAATCTGAATATGAGGGGCTGGCCCCGTGGCCGAGTGGTTAAGTTCGTGCGCTCCGCTGCAGGCGGCCCAGTGTTTCGTCAGTTCGAATCCTGGGCGCGGACATGGCACTGCTCATCAGACCACGCTGAGGCAGCGTCCCACATGCCACAACTAGAAGAACCCACAACGAAGAATACACAACTATGTACCGGGGGGCTTTGGGGAGAAAAAGGAAAAAATAAAATCTTAAAAAAAAAAAAAATCTGAATATGACACAAAGCTAGAGACAAAAATAATATTAGGCTGCCTGTCCAAGCAAGATGGCATGTACTCATTGTCTTAGTTCAGGCTGCTATAACACGGTACCATGGACTAGGTGGTTTATAAACATCAGAAATTTCCTTCTCACAGCTCTGGAAGCTGAACTTCTGAGATCGAGGCACCAGCACAGTCGGGTTCTGGCGAGGAGCCTCTTGCAGGTTGCAGGCTGCCATCTTCTCACTGTGCCCTCACACGGTGAAAGGGGTGGGGGAGCTTTCTGGAGTCTCTTTTTATAAGGGCATTAATCCCATTCATGAGGGAAGAGCTCTCGTAACCTAATCCCCTCTCAAACTTCCCAGTTGCTAATATCATCACACTGGAGGTCAGGATTTCAACATCTGAACTTGGGAGGGACACATTTAGTCCATAACACTTGTCGCATCTTGCCCCCTGCACTCAGTGCAACTACAAACCCTAGACACAACACAAAAGACAACCAGAGAAGAACTCTGAAAGGTGATGTGATAGCTGAACAATACCCCCCTATAGATCTCTACAGGAGCAGCTCTGGTGGTCTAGTGGTTAAGATATGGTGCTCTCACAGCCACAGCCAGGGTTTGTTTCCCAGTCAGGGAACCACACCACCTGTCTGTCAGTTGTTATCCTGTGGCGGCCGAGTGTTGCTTTGATGGTGAAGACTATGCCACTGGTATTTCAAATACCATGATGAACTGGTTTCAGTAGAACTTCCAGACTAAAAAAGACTAGGAAGAAGGACCTGGCCACCTACACAGGGTCACTAAGAATCGGAATCGATTTGATGGCACTGATAACAGCAAAAGATGTCTATATGGAATCTGTGAATGTGTTACCTTACGTGGCAAAAGGGATGCAGATGTGATTACTTTAAGGATCTGGAGATGAGAGTATCCTGGATTATCTTTGATTATCTAGGAGGGCCCAATGTAATCATAAGGGTCCTTATAAAGGTCAGGCAGGAAGATCAGAGTTAGAAAGGGAAAGCTACATCATGATGGAAGCAGAGAGTGTTTGAAGATGATATGCTGTTGGCTTTGAATATGGAGAAAGGGGACCACCAGGGAAGGGATGCAGGTAGACATCAGAAACTGGAAAAGGCAGAAAAGAGATCCTCCCCTAGAACTTCCAGAAAGAACCAGCCCAACGTACACCTGGATTTCAGCCAGATGAGAAGCAATTTTGGACTTCTGGTCTCTAGAACTGTAGGAGAATAAATTTGTGTTATTTTAAGCCATCGAATTTGTGGTGGTTTGTTATAGAATCAATAGGAAAGTAGCACAGATGGTAAGAAGAGGAAGGACTGATTAGGGACTCCAGAGCTGGAGGAAACACATAATGGAAGGGTGTCTCGTGACTTTCCCTTCATCACCCAACAGAAGAAGATGACTCATACGTGTTCCAACCTTTAACCTAGTAGCCCAGCTGCCCAGTTAAGCTCATTCCTCTAAATGATTGAACAGGAGAATAGCTAAAATAAAATATAATGACAACATTAAATGTCAGTGAAATGTAGGGAAACTAGGTCAATTGTACAGGTTGATAGGAAGGTAAAATGGTACTCCATCCTGGAAAACAGTTTTACAGTTTCCTATAATACTATACATCCAAGTCTGATATGATGCAGCAATTAATCTCTTGGGCATTTATCACAGAAAAATAAAATCCATGCTCAAATAAAAACTTGTATACAAATATTCATAACAGCTTTATTCAAAATAGCCCCAACTCAAAACAACCCAGCAGTCTTTCAACAAGTGACTGGTTAAATTAGCTATGAGACATCTATAGTGTGGAATATTACCCAGTAATAAAAAAGTATGAACTACTGATACATGAAACAACTTGGGTGAATTTTAAGATAATTATGCTCAGTTAAAAAAGCCAATCTTGGGCCAGCCTGGTGGCATAGCAGTTAACTTTGCATGCTCTGCTTTGGCGACCCAGGGTTTCCTGGTTTGGATCCCAGGTGTGAACCTATACATTGCTCATCAAGCTGTGCTGTGGCAGGCATCCCACATATAAAATAGAGGAAGATGGGCACAGATGTTTGCTTTGGGCCAATCTTCCTCAGCAAAAAAAAAAAAAAAAAGGAAGAAAGAAAGAAAGAAAAAAAGAGGAGGATTGGCAGTGGATGTTAGCTCAGAGCTAATCTTCCTCAAAAAAAAAAAGAAGCCAATCTTGAGCCAGCCCTGAGGGCTTAGTGGTTAGAGTTCAGTGCTCTCACTGCTTCAGTAACCTGGGTTTGTTTCCCCATTGAGAAAGCACACCACTCATCTGTCAGTTGCCATGCTGTGGCAGTGGCTTACATAGAAGAATTAGAAGAATTTACAACTAGGATATACAACCATACACTGGGGCTTTAGGGAGGAAAAAAAAAAGAGGAAGATTGGCTACAGATGTTAGCTCAGTGCAAATCTTTCCCAGCAAAAAAGAAGGAAAAAAGGCCACTCTTGAACGGTATTTTGATTCCATTTAAATAACATTCTTAAAATGCAAAATTATAGAAATGGGGAATAGATTAATTGTTGTCAGGGGTTAGGGATGGTGGGAAGAGATGGGTGTGGCGATAAAATGGAATTGTAAGTAATCCTTTTGGAGATGGAACTATTTTTTTTGTTGACTATATCAATGTCTGTATCTTGCTTATAGTACAGTTTCGTAAGATGTCACCGTGAGGGAAAACTTGCTAAAGAGTACACGGGATCTCTCTGCATTGTTTCCTACAATTCCATGTGAATCTATCTCAAAACAAAGAACTTAATTTAAAAAAAAGATTTTGTAAAAAGTAAACCAAAAAAAATTTTGTAGATGGTAGAATATTCAGCACTGCTCCTAATAATGAATTTTCTCAGCTTTTATTTGCCTTAAAAAGATTTTATTTCTTGTATGTTTTTAACAGATATTTTCACTGGGAACGGGACGCTGGGATGACGGTTTTATTTTTCCCTGCCTTAAGAATATCAGTCTGTCGTCCTCTAGCTTGTATAGTTTCTGATGAAAACATTCCTTTGTGCGTAAAGCTTCTTTTTTCTCTCTGACTTCCTGTAGGACTTTATCTTTCTCTTTGATTCTTAGCTGCTTGAATATGGTGCATCAAAATATAATACTTTTGTTATTTTTTCTGCTTAAGATTCTCTGCATCGTTTCAACAATCTGGAAAATCTGAACTAAAATCAGGTTTTGAGGGATAAATCCTTCACTTAGCCACAAAAGTCAGTTGTAGGGAAGTACTTCCAAATGGCAGACTAAGAACCTCTGAAAATCCTTTCCTCCATAAAAGCACTAAGAACCGTGCAAAATGGTCAAAAATCAACATTTTTCTGAACTCTTCAAATTAACCAAAATCTTCCAACAATCAAGGAGCATTTATTCAAGAAAAATGGCTGAATCTTGGTATGAACAGCAAGATAATGGTAATGAACTTGCCTTGTGTCCATTCCCTTCTTCCCAGCTTAATGGAAGCCTCGGAAACTATTAGCCTCACAGCCATGATGGCTACGAAATCCAGAGTCTAGCGGCCACTGTAGGGGCAACATTTGTTTGGAGCTGCCTTACAATCCATATCACCAAAGAATGGTCACTCTTTGCCTTGTATGACAGCTCTCTGAAAAGCTCATTTTCAAGAATTCGTCTTTATTTGACTTGACTCAGAACTCACTCCGTGGGAAAGGCCCTATCCATAGAGTGTTCATTGAAAATAATTTTAAAAGTTTAGAAAAATTCTTTAGACAAAGTGTTAGGAAAAAGAGGAAGAAGGAGAAGCAGGAGACAGATCATCCTGCCTGCTGTAATGAGAATAGAATTTACAGGTAGGTGGGTGGAAAGAGGATAGAGACATAGGGAGTAGTAAGAGGACTGAGAATGGATCGTTGCATTCAGAATGTGGATGTTATTGGGTATTGTACGTAACAAGAGCATTTGTAATGAAGTGGGGAGGGCAAAAGCCTGATTGGACAGAGGTTAAGGGAGAAGGGCAAGGAACTGCAAACAAGAGCAGACAATCTGAGAATCATGATACTTGTGACCTCCCTGGTACCTTAGGTAGATGCTTCATTTTGTAGGTGTGGAGTGGAAACCTTCAAGAAATTGACCACAAAACATATATATAGTTAGTTACTGGCAAAGAGGGAGCTAGCACCCACATTTCTCACTCTCATTTTAAATATCCTTCAATCACACAAGATTGCCTCCTGTTGAAAAAAAGAAAAAAGGTAGATTACTTTTATTTATTATTAGTTAAAAACAGAGACTCTGGACTTTATAAATTAAGTATTTTTGCTTTGTCCAGGAAGAAGCTGCCCATTATTCGGTTATGATATTCTGGAAAAGATGAAAGTACAGAAATGGTTTCGCCTTCCCTTTTCCATCACTGCTGTCTTTTTCAGAGTGGTTTCAGAGTGGTTTTTCAGAGGGGCGATCTTCCCCTTGGTGACTTATGCAGATCCCACATTCAGCCATTGTTTGACCTAGGAATATTAGCAGCAAAAGGACAATTTCATTTTTGTATTTTAGTCACTTTTTTTTAAGCCCACAAAAGAATATTATCTCTGATTCTTAAATCTTTTGCTTAGAATGAGTTATATCCTGTTTTAGAATAATGAGACTTGAATTTCTCTTTTTACTCAAAATCAAAGCCTTCTAAAGACCTCTCTGCACCCCGTTCCCCCAAACTCTTACTCAGTTTTGATGTTCTCCGGAGAATATAGGCGGGTGAATAATCTCAAATTTTTGTCTATGTATCACCCAGCTCAGTGTGATGTCATAGAAGAAAATGGAGAGAATAATCCACAGTGGTCAAGGAGCTTAAGACTAAACTTGATCCATAATTAAATAATATATGCATGTGACTGAGCAAAGAGCTTGCAGCTATTGCTAATCTCTGATGTTCTTTTATAAGGCTTATCTCCATTTGAAAGCTTTCTTTTAAAACATTTCTTTGCCAAATAGTCTAAATTATTCACTGCTTCCAATATTAATTTTTGTTATATATTTATAGTGTTTTCTATACAACGGGGTAGAAACATTTTATGCAGACTTTTAATTAAGATTAGTCAAAGCCACTATGCTAATAATAATAACAAATAGACGCACACCACACATATACACTGTGTAGTTCTGGCTCATTAGACAGAATATGTAGAAAATAGCAATCAAAGCATCATTTCTTTGAACATTTAGTTTAATTATGATACTATATACTACATGTAATATTTATTCTAGGGGTGTGTAAAGGATTTTAAGATGAAAAAGTGTAATTATGGTAATTATGATTTGAGGGCTTTCTTTCTTGAATATTTCCTTTGGAGGTATATGTGCCATGAAAAACTATGAAGTAAAAAAAGGCTCTGGGCATGAACAAACACTTCGTTTTTCAATAATCCTCCTCGTATTCAATGTTGCTGCCATATTAGCATATTGTCATTTCTGCTTTTTTCTTTTCTTAAAAAATCAATTTGCATAATTATGTAGAGTGCAATCTCTCTTTCAGGTTGTTCTTGGGTGTGGCGCACTTAGCATTGCATATTCCTACGGGAGACAAGCTTCTGTAGATATTCATGACTTTTTGGATGTGAAAAGAAAATAAACGTACGTGTTTTCTCTTTTTTGCTGGTTTCCTTGTGAAGAGGAAAGCTTTGGCACATTAGAACAATGAATGTAAATTTGTCTTATTCTCTTTCTGAAATGCCATGTGTCATATAAAAATACATATGTATACACAGGCTTTCATTTTTGTTGTGACGAGAAATAGTTACGTGAAATTCTGACCTCTACATTTCTTTCTGTTCAGATACATAAATGAGTTATGAATACATGATTAAAAAAATAGGAAAAAATTAGTTAACTAGTGGACTTGTGTCCAACGATCCTTAAATAGCACACACACAAACACACTCATACACCCACAAGTATACACTCACATGCGATGAATTGCCTACACAGGGAAAATTATTTTTTTATGTCAATAAATATTGTGAATGAAACTGTTCACTTACACCAATTTTTACTGTAATTATTTATGGCTTTTATAAGAAATATCCACTCATATTTAAAAAGAAAAATAGTAAGGCAAAATGGAAAGTTACAGAAAAGAAAACAAAAATTTATTACAAATCTCATTACTCATCACTCAATAATTAGTTTTGGTGGCCATTGAACTACTCTTCCTTTGTTCACATGTAAGCAGTCTAAAAGACAGGAATAGTTTAGACAATGAAATAGTATCATCACAGTATTTTAAACTTAAAATTAAGTTTAATTTTATTAGACTTTAACTGAAAAAGGAAACTAAGGTGAGACAAAGAAGTAACTAAGCTTGTGTGTGTGCCAAGCACAGACGTGCATGCATGGAAGACATACCTCTTAAAGATAGCCTTTAAATAGAGAATAACAAAATTTAGAGTCCTTTATTTTTAGCAAAAATGTCCAGTCTAGTAAAAGATATTATGTAGCTTACAGAACAGTTGGGAGAGCTGGAGGACCAGGTTTATGACTAAAATTCAACAAATAATATGCAGAACCATATCAAAAATCCAGTGTAATAAGAAGTCACTCCCACCACTTCTACCGTTCATATCTGAGATGCTAGAAATGTTACTTGACAAGTATTACCAAAATCTGAACATCTTTGACCATCCATTCCAGAAAAAACAAAAAACAAAAAACAAACAACAACAAAACTAAACAGCTGGATTTGTTACATTTCTTGATTTGAAATTGAAGACTCATGTGGAAACTTCTCTCTAGCAGATCCTGGGCCACGTGCCTGCACGCTAGCTGCAAGGTGGCTAGAGAGGCCAGCGTTCTGGATGGTACCTGTGGGAACACAGCACTCATAATATGGGAATTTATCATTCTGTTGGGATTTTTGAAGGATTGGATGGTCACGTATCACAGTTATTCATTGCATATCTCTTGTTTCCTGATCTTACAGTTTCCTTTTTCATTACTTCCTCCTTTTCATGGATCACACTCAACAAAACTTACTGAGAAATTGTACATGGGAGGTTTAATTTTGAGCACTTGTATGTCTAAAAAAATAGTTATTTTTAACTACATATTTCAAGCTTGAAAAATATTTGACTCTGCTGAGAAATATGAGGAAAATATCACTAATACTTCCTCCTACATCTGCTCTTTTAGCTTCCATTTTTAATTATATTATCATTTTAACATTTCCAAGAATTATTCACACTAGATCATATAACTATAGTTGCTTTGGTTCTTTAATCTTTGGTGTTGGCATAAATGAATTCAACTCTCCCAAACTGTGCTTTTCTACAGTTTCTATTTTCCTAAGCTCTTTATTTTGTGTTATCTCTTGTTTGGCTAAGTTTCATTATGCAGCTGTCTTTTACTTTAAATATGAAGGACAAATTCACCAGATATAAATCTGGGGTAACATTTTTTCTTAGAAATTTATAGGTATTTCTAGACTTTTTCTGGAACTGAATGTTTCTTTGGAGACCTCTAAAAACTACCTGACATTCCCCCTTTGAATGTGACTTGCTCTTTCACTCTTTGGTAAATACCCATATAATTCTTCCTTTGTTCTTAAAGACTGAGGAATTTACAAGAATGCATGTATTTTTATCAATCCCTTTATATCCATTTTTCCTGGAATACTGTGAGATTTCATCTTTAGATTTAAGACTACCAAACTCAGGAGGCATTAACTATGGACTTGACTTCTATGATACTTGCTCTGTTCTTGAGAACACAAATTGCACATAGCTAGGTATCCTTTGCTGTAGCCATCATTTTCTCCATAGTCATGTTCATGTTCTGTTTTGTTTTCTACTGCTTAATTATGTGATTTACTTCAGCCCGTCCGCTACACTTTTTACTTTGTTTTCAGTGATGTTCATTTTTGTGTGATGTTTTTAATGTAAACTTTCAGAACCATTATATTTTTATAGTTCACGTGATTTGTTTCCTAAGATTTATAAGCTCACTTTTTTTTTTTGTTTTGCTGAGGAAGATTAACCCTGAGTTAACATCTATGCCATCTTCCTCCACTTTATATGTGGGTTGCTGCCACAGCATGGATGACAATTGATGTATGTCTGTGTCGGGGATCTGACCCTACGAACCCGGGCTACCGAAGCAGAGCATGCCAAACTTAACCCCTGCACCACAGGGCCAGTCCCTATAAGTTCACTTTTCAACTCTTTCTTTCTTTTATATTCCTTTATTTGAACATGTCTAACTCTTTTTCCATTTGTTAAATTTAAACTAATTCTATCATCTGTAATTTCCTTCTGTTTTTCTGATTTTACCTGTGTTTCTTTGAATAATTATTTTCTCTCTCTTCTTCATTGGCCTTTTTTAATGCTTTTAATCTTCTATATAAAGTATGCTTTAAAGAGTGGTTTTTATGCTAGAGCCCATCTGATTACTTGATGAGAGACACATCAGGATGGCCCTGGAGCCTTCTCCCTTTTGATAGCTTAGCTGATAGCCGGGTTGGTGGACTGAACTGACTGCAGGGAGCCAAGATCTTTGGCTCATGTCAGCATTCCTGGTATCTAAGACTGTTTCCAGGGCTCTTGGTTTGTATATCTTGAATTTTTTTTAGTAATTTTTATTTAATTAATTTTTGAGGTAACACTGGTTTATAACATTACATAAATTTCAGGTGTATGTCATTATATTTCAACGTCTGTGTAGGCAATATCATTTTCACTACTCAAAGTTTAATTGCCATCCATCACCATACTCAAGTACCCTTTTACATATTTTGCCCTGCTCCTTCCCCCCATCCCCTCTGGTAACCACTAATCTATTCTCTGTAGCTATGTGTTTGTTTGTTGTTGTTTTATCTTTTACATATGAGTGAAATCAAACAGTATTTGGCTTTCTCCGTCTGACTTATTTCACTTAGCATAATGCCCCCAAGTCCATCCACGTTGTCCCAAACGGCAAGATTTCATCTTTTTATAGCTGAGTAGTATTCCTTTGTATATGTACCACATCTTCTTTATCCATTCATCCATCAGTGGACACTTAAGTTGTTTCCAAATCTTGGCTATTGTGAATAAGGCTGCAGTGAATGTAGCAGTGCATGTACCTTTTGAATTAGTGTTTTTGTGTTCTTTGGATAAATACCCAAAAGTGGAATGGCTGGATTATGTGGTAGTCCTAGTTTTAATTTTTTGAGAGATCTCCATACTGTTTTCTCTAGTGGCTGCATCAGATTACATTTCTACCAGCAGTGTATGAAGGTTCCCTTTTCTCCACATCCTCTCCAACACTTGTTATTTCTTTTCTTTTTAATAACAGCCATTCTGATGGGCATGAGCTGATATCCCATTGTGGTTTGGATTTGCATTTCCCTAATAATTAGTGATGTTGAACATCTTTTCATGTGCCTGTAGACCATCTGTATATCTTATTTGGAAAAAATGTCTTTTCAGATCCTCTGCCATTTTTAAATCAGATTGCTTGGTTTTTAGTTGTTGAGTTGTACAAGTTCTTTAAGTATTTTGGATATTAACCCCTCATTAGATATATAATTTACCAATATCTTCTCCCAATTGTTACATTGTCTTTTCATTTTGTTAATGGTTTCCTTTGCTGTGCAGAAGCGTTTTAGTTCGATGTGGTCTTGTCTATTTTTTCTTTTGTTTCCCTTGCCTGAGGAGACATATTCAAAAAGATACAGCTAAGATTGATGTCAAAAAGTGTACTGCCTATGTTTTCTTCTAGGATTTTTATGGTTTCAGGTCTTACATTCAAGTCTTTAAACCATTTTAAGGTAATTTTTGTTTATGGGGTAAGATAATGGTCTACTTTCATTTTTTTGCATTTGGCTGTCCCGTTTTCCCAACACCATTTGTTCAAGAGACTTTCCTTTCTCCATTGTATGTTCTTGGCTCCTCCATCAAAAATTAGCTGTCCATAGATGTGTATAGTTATTTCTGAGCTCTTGATTCTGTTCCATTGATCTGTGTGTCTGCTTTCTGCCAGTACCTTGCTGTTTTGATTACTATACTTTGCAGGACCTTTTGAAATCAGGAAGTGCAATACCTCCAGCTCTGTTCTTTTTTCTCAGGGTTGCTTTGGCTATTCAGAATCTCTTGTTGTTCTGTATAAATTTTAGGATTCTTTGTTTTCTTTCCATGAAAAATGTCATTGGGACTTCAATAGAGATAACATTTAATCTGTAGATTGCTTTAGGAAGTATGGACCTTTTAACTATGTTAATTCTTCCAAAGCATGAGCACAGAATATCTTTCCATCTTTTTGCATCTTCTTTGATTTCTTTCAACAATGTTTTATAGTTTTCAGTGTACAGGTCTTTCACTTCCTTGGTTAAATTTATTCCTAGATATTTTATTCTTTTTGTTGTGGTTGAAATGAGATTGTCTTTTTCATTTCCCTTCTGCTATTTTGTTGTTCTTGTATGGAAACAAAATTGATTTTTGCATGTTGAACTGGTACCCTTCAACTTTACTGTATTTGATTTCTAATAGTTTGTTGGTAGATTCTTTAGGGTTTTCTACATATAAAACCATGTCATCTACAAATAGTGACAGTTTTATTTCTTCCTTTCCAATTTGGATACCTCTTATTTCTTTTTGTTGCCTAATTGCTCGGGCTATGTCTTCCACTACTATGCTAAATAAGAGTGGCAAAAGTGGGCATCATTGTCTTGTTCCTATTCTTAGAGAGGTAGCTTTCATTTTTTCACTGTTGAGTGTGATGTTAGTGGTAACCTTTAGATATTTATTTTCTCTTGAGTACAAGGAAAAGTCAAAATATTTACAGAAGGATATGTGTCATGCTTGAAAATTATTTTAAATTCTTTTACCTTTGTTCAGAATTCTTTGATGTCTAATAAATGTTATTTTCTAAGAAAAGAAAATATTAAAATTTTAAATATGATGAGTCAAAACTTTTGGTTAGCTCTTCTTTACTTCTTCTGTTTCCCAAGTTGAATAGAATTTGTGGGTATAAACAAGAAATTACCAAAGATGGCACAGCACAAATTGGAAAAACCTCTCATTACTAAGACAGTTGAAAAGAGCAAATGTTTATTGGATTCTTTTCTTCCCAACTCTTTAATGAAAAAGGATATCAAGAGAAATTGTTTTCTTTCCTGCCCTAGTGATGGAGAATTATTAAAATGAAATAAAAAAATAATGCACCCTGCAAAGATGTACAAAAATTCCACATTTCTACTGGTCTTAGTTAACGAGAAGTCTTGATATATTCTCACAATGCCAATTCTTTCCACATAGTTTGTCTTCTGATATTTATAGCATTATAACTTACATTTCATTATTAGCTACCACAGTAAACAAGTTCTTTAATATATTTAAGGAGTTTCTCCCTTATTCAAAGCTAAGATTTTTACTGTTTACATATAACTCAAGAATTTTTGTTAACTCTTTTTTCCAATGAGTTAATAAAAAATATTGGTTTGCCTTGTAATATGTGGTTATGGTTATTGGGCTATATTGCTTAAATGGATATCCTACATTGCCTTTTTATATCAAGAGACAACACAATATGGCATAAATACTACACCATTTCTCAATCACAAAGATTTTATTATCTTCATTAAATTGTCTTCTCTTATGTCACTAGCTTATGCATTATTATGAATACTCATAAACGATATTTTCCATTGAGGAGTCAGTCTCTACACAGAAAACATGAAGGTGGGAATGGGGGAGAAGACATTGCATCCATGAAATGGTAATATGTAAGTACTATTAATAAATTATTATATCCCCATTGTAGGAAGGACTACTGAAATAGCTGTGTTGTTAATTAACTGTGTATATCAGAGGAAAAAAGACTTGGAATAATTAAGAACAAAAAGGTATCTGAATACTTCCAAGTTCTGAGAACTACTGTAATCCTATTTATGCAAAATTATGCTACTTGAATTCCAAAACTTCCTTTCCTCAACAGATATTTTATATTCCACAAGACAGGGTGTCTAATGTGAGGCAGTTCCTCCCAAAAGGTGCTTTTGATTCTAATTAGTCGTGAGCAGTAAAAAATGTTTCTTTGGAGTTATCAACAAAATATTAAATTCCTGGAGTAAACCTCTTTCATTTCCAGGTATGTTGAATTACCGTTCTGCAGATTAAAGCTCCTTCTTAGAGCAAATGTAAAGTTAAATAAAACACAAAAGTCTTCTGTTTGAAGGCTTTAGAGAAATTCCAAGGGAAGCAGGCATTAGAATGCCAAGATTCCAGATGGAAGGGAATCAAAGAGTGGGGAATTGACATTGTGTAAGCCACCTTTCTCATAGAGCACCTGCTGATACTTGGCAAAGTTGGAAAGGCTGAGAATATGGGAATAGGTCCACAGACAAGAATCAGAGCAGCCAGCAATGCCTCTGGCAATTTCCCAGGGCTAAAGAGACCAAAATTTGGAGTCTAGACTCTAGGACTGCCAAGATAGTTAGCACTCAAGGGACTAACATCCAGAGGGAAGGAAGATGTGGAAAATTAAGCCCTATGCTTGTCATTTCCCCAAAGTGCACTTCCACATATGTAAACTTCACAGGGAAAATTGCTAAGAAGGTAAGTAGAAAACTTTTGAAAAGCAGAATGAAGTTTTCAGTGGTCTCACTATGCTAAAGAACAAAAATTGAAGATTAGAATCTTCCAGGGAAGAGAGTCACTAGTAAACAATCCTGGATCTCACCTGAAACCTCAAAGAGCTATCCACTGGAGGAGGTGTGAACCAAGGATAGACAAAGTTTTTATGAAAAATATAATCTAGTCTGGTGCCAGCACAGTCTTTGATTTGATTGAGGTAATCTGCCTTCACTTTATCCATCTACCACAAGATAAGGGAACTGTCTCTGGAGGAAGATGGCATCAAGATCCTCAACAAGTTTTCATACACAATGTCTCATATTCAATCAAAATTTACCAGGCATGCAAAAAAAATTTCAAGCGGAAAAATAGAACACACAATAGAAAAAGATACACAGGTGATTCTATACTGGGAAGCAAAATCTTGATATTTAAATCCTAAACAAAATATCTCTTGATAAACTTAGTCATTCTAATAATACAAGGTTGGTTTAAGAATCAAAATCCCGTTTGTATTATTTACCTCATTAACAGAATGAAGGAAAAGATGCGGAAAAAAGCTTTGATGAAATTCAATATCCATTCAAGATAGAAACTCATAGCAAACTTGAAATAGAAGGAAACATCTCTAATTTGATTTTAATAAGATTTACAGTAAGTATCACACTTTACTGTGAAATATTGAAGGTCTTCCCCATAAGACCAAGAACAATGCAAGAAGGCCCCATATCATCATTTCTCTTCAACATTTTAGTGGAAGTCTTAGCCAACGCAATAAGACATGGATAAAGAAGATATGAGGGTTAGGAAGGAAGAAAGAAATATGTCATTATTCATAGATGACACTACCTTTCTGGGGATAAAACAAAACAATCCGAATGTTCATGAGTAGTGGAATGGGTAAATAAATTACAACTGAATGTTACACAGCACTGAAAATAAACAGACTACTGCCACACCTACCACAGATGAATCCTAAAAGTTGGCGTTGAGTGAAAGGAGAATATACTATGCGATTCCCTTATACGAACCTACGGTGTTAGAAGTCAGGATAGCAGTTTGCTTGAAGGGTTTAGTGACTGGTAGGGGCATGAAAGGATTTGTGCTGATAATATTGCAGTTTTGTGTGTTGGTTATGTGGTATGTCCACTTTATGAAAATTAGATGAGCTTTACCTTATATTTATGTACTTATTTATGCATGCTTAAATAAAATTTATTTATAAAATTGAACAACTGGATGAAAAATAAAATGTTCAGTCAATCACCTAGCTATTTCCCATGTAATTCTGCAAATTCTATCACGTTTAAGAGAGAGTCATGAGCCCAAGGACCCTCAGCAAGTCATGGCTTTCACGCAGTACCTTCTTTGTGCCCACTGCTACATTGGCTTCTTGGGGAGAAAATTTTAAAAAAAGAAAAAACAACTCTACACAAACTCACTTTATCCCAAAGGTAGTAACAATTATTTTTGAAAGACAGAGTGAAAAATGATGTGAATATCTTAAACAATTATCAATAGTGTGTAAAAAGGCAGAGAAAAGCAATCATATATTTGGACAGGATTTTATGTACTTCCAAAGAAGCAAATAATGATAGCCAACATGATTTCAACTTTCTTAGAAAATGACATCAAAGTACTTGGTAATGTTATCAATAACACGAAAAGTTAGGAGTGTGCCCGACAAAGACACTGAGACCTCTGTGTAGTCCTTGAAGCACAAAATTATTCTATGCACAGAATTATACTTTTACACACACCACACACAGATGTAAATAATGTAAATATCAATTTTTAAAAAGGTAGAATAATGCCACCATCCTATTCCCTTCACTGAGTTGTTAAAAGGAAGATAATTTGAGGGAAAATCTTTCTAATAATTCCCACTACATAATAATAATTATTATTAAATTTTAGCCTTCACAGTAGCCAAAAACCAGCATAACTCAAATGCTAACTTTGATGTAAATATTATGCTTTTCAATAAAGCTTTATGATACTGGTAATTAACCATATGTGCAGCTAAGATCTACTTTATGGACTTGATAGTAATGAAAAATCAGATGTTGCTGTTTGTTTATTAAGCTGATACTTGCAGAAACATTCCTTGAGGCACTCAAAAGACCAACTGCAAAGGTTTATAGATTTAATTTATGCCCACCACACCTCCAAAGGGATCTGACGCAGCTACAAACTTTAGTAAGTTATAAATTTGGAAAATATTCAGAGCAGCATTTTACAGAATATGTTCTGCATAATATTAGCTCCATGGGAGGTTAAAAGTGTAACAAAGGGGAAAAAAATAAACTTATTTTATTGCAGTTAAACAAATTGAAAAATGGTAGGTTTATTTGGCAACACCGATTTCTTCAGCGTAGGGCTTCATGAACTAATGTGCACTGTGAATCCACAATGGGGGCAGGACATGTGTCTAAGAAAACCTCACAGTTTCTCCTTTACTCACACACACAATACTTAACACACCAGACGTGTGGGGGTTCCCCTCCCCGACAAAACAATTCTCTACAACACCAACGGGGTGTCCTTAATTCAATTTAATTCTGACACTAACCAGAGTTAGGACAGACACCAGGGGTTGAGGGCTCAGTTCCACAAGGCTGCTTCCCACTTCAGACTTCAACCTGGCACTATAGGTCCCCAGTTAGCCACAGCTTCTAACTTGGTTGCAAATTGGAGGTTCCTATGACCTCCCCACCCCCTTTGGATTTGATCATTTGCTAGAACAGCTCACTCAACTCAGAGAAACACATACATTTACCAATTTATTATGTAATAAAGAATATGATAAAGGACACATATGAACAGCTGGATGAAGAGATACCTACAGTGAGGTCTGGAAGGGTCCTGAGTGGAGGAGCTTCTGTCCCCAGGGAGTTGGGGTGCACCTGGCACGAGGATGTGTTCATCAACCTTGAATCTACCCTAACTCCTTACTTTTGGGGCTTTATGGAAGCTTAGTCATATATTCATGATTGATTATTATCTCCATTTCTAGCCCCTGTCCAGGGAATAGGGCATTGGGCTGAAAGCTTCAACTTCTAATCATGGCTTGGATTTTCTGGTGACCAGCCCACATCTGGCAGACCACCAAGAGTAACCCCATTAGAGCAAAAGAGCTTCCTTTCACCCGGGTAATTCCAAGAGGTTTAGGAGCTCAGTGTCAGATGCTCCTATCACTCAGAAAATTACAAAAGTCTTAAGACCTCTGTGTCAGGGTCAAAGGCTAAATATGAGAACAAAAGATCCTCCTAGCACTTCTACTTACAAAGTTTTAGGAACTCTGTGTCAGGAACTGAGGCAGAAACCAATATATACATTTCTTATTATTTCACAACATGTTATGTTTCTCAGATATATTTGGACACTGGAAACAACTTCCTTGACGACACGTCACTTAGTAATATGGTCTGCTATATGCATTTTGGGAAATGCTACTTTAAACTATAATATGAAAGAATATCATTGAGGATTTTCCTAGTTATCCTCTTCAGAGCTACTTTTAATTTTATATCCAGCTACTCCTCAATCCCTTCTGATGACTGGTCAGGCCTGTAACTAACAGGCAGAACTAGGACTAGACTACCAGACCTGTTCTCAGGAGGCCTACAGTTGTAATGTGGTATGGCAGAGAAGGAAAGATATGCAACATTCACAACTTTCTGCCCTTGTTGTACAAGACCTTTCTCCTCCACCTCCTGTGTCACCACCAGCAAACAGTTCTTTAGCAAGATCTCCTTGCCCAGATACAAACCTCTACTTTCTACCATCAGTCTTAGTTGGCTTGCGTTTTAATCCTCAGTCTTACTGTCTTCTTTTTCTCAAGGCGTTGTGGCTATCTGATTTAGCGCGTGTCATAGGACAAACATATCTGAAAGAGGCCACAGCAGGGAAATGATAACAAAAGTGCTAGCAAAGAGCATTACAGCAATTACCTCAGATATGAAATTTCAAGTGTTAAGGCAGTTGGAGGTCAGCGGCAATCTCTGGCACATTTCAAAGGCTTTGGAGCTTACTCTTGCTCTGTGGGAGTATTGTGGTAATAAAAGCATAATACAAGCCTAAGGACCTTTAAATGCCATTAATTAGATTCACCATAAAAGGATTGTGAAATTAGAATTATTATGCTCTCAATTATGATTTAATTCATTAAGATGACACCATTTTGTTTTACAATGACGGTTCAAGACAGTCAGTAGAAAGTGATGCTTTGAATGTAGAAACTTGTTTTATACTAAACTCTCAGAAAAGTATGATATACTGTTCAAAGGAGTGGCTATACCATAAAGAATATGATTACATGAGCTACACATACACAATCACATGGACAGACAATTATGTTTCCTTTGGCATGTGAAAGGATACTTGAAATTAGGTGGTTACTCTTTTTCTAAGAAATATTTTATGTAATTAAGTGCAAAAGAGGGAATGATATAATTTTTAACATGATGTATTGCAACTTGTAAACATCTTATAAAAATTCATTGTAAAAGTAAGAGGTAGAAATTGATACCAAAGTGATACCTTCTAAAACTGTTTAAAAAACATTTCCAAAGCTGGCTTCTGTTCTGACAAACTTTTTATTGCTTAAAAATGATCAAAACTTTAGGGGCTGGCCCAGTGGCATAGTAATTAAGTTTGCACACTCTACTTCCGTGACCTGAGTTTTGCAGATTTAGGTCCCAGGCGCAGACCTATACAACACTTATTAAGCCACACTGTGGTGGCATCCCACATACAAAAAATAGAGGAAGATTGGCACAAATGTTAGCTCAGTGACAATCTTCTTCTCCAAAAAAAAAAAAAAAGAAAGAAAGATAAAAGATCGCAATGCTAAAAACGCTCTGTGACTGATGCTGGTAGTCATTAATGCTATACTTACCAGCTTTAGTTAGAAATAATAGAGAGAACTGAGGTGTTACATTGGGGTGTGAGCATAATGGCAGCCAGGAGAGCAATACAAACCCTCTTACATATTGAAAGAAATACTTGTCTGCCAAAAGCAAGGAAGGAAGGAAATGAGAAAGGAAGGAAGGAAGGAAATAAAAAGGAAGGAAGGAAGGAATGGAAGGAAAGAAGATAGCTAGATCAAGGGAAACAGCCACATAATGAGAAATTAGGTGTTGGTGTGGGTATCTGTGTGTGAGGAGAGGGGTGAGTATATGGTTTTAAGACTATGTATGTGTGTATGTATGTGTAAAGGAAGAAAACCTCTTAATGACATCAATTTTCCCTAAGTTAACTCATAAATTAAACACGATCTCAGAAAAATATCAGTAGATATTTCTTCCTCTGGAGCTAAGCAAGTTGATTTAAATGTTCACATGGAAAAATAAGCAATCAAGAATATCCAGGAAAACTCTCATTAAAAAGAGCAATACATGTATTGGAGGAGGGGGGGCTTACCCCACCTGATAGTAAATATATTATAAAGCCATTATAATTAAAATAGGTTGATATTGGCTGATTAATAGTCAAATAGAAAGTCTAAAAATGGACTTATTTGTTTATGAAAATTTATTATATGATAAAAGGTTGCATCTTCGGTCAGCAGGAAAAATGGACTTAAGTGAGTGATGATGTAGGAACACTGCATAACCAACTGGAAAGAGAGAAAATTGGCTATGTACCTCATGTCTTGCACCATATTAAATTAGGAAGGGATAAAGAACTAAATATTAAAAATGAAATCAGGGGCTGGCCTTGAGGCCAGGTGGTTAAGTTCCCGTGCTCCACTTCGGTGGCCCAGGGTTTCACCAGTTCGGATCCTGGGCATGGACATGGCACCGCTCATCAGGCCATGCTGAGGTGGCGTCCCACATGCCACAGCTAGAAGGACACACATCTAAAATATGCAACTATGTACCGGGGGGCTTTGGGGAGAAAAAGGAAAAATAAAATCTTAAAAAAAACCATGAAACCATAAAAACTAGAGGAACATATGAATGAATATATTTATAATCTGGAAGTAAGGGAAACTTTTCTACCTAGAACACAAAATCTAGAGGCAAAAGCAAAGACAATTAATACATTTGACTACATAAATATTTTTTAAAAAATAGCTTTTGCATGGCAAAAATAAGCAAAGAAAAAAGAAAATAGGTGAAAACATTTGAATATATATCAGAGATAAAGGGCTAATGTCTCTAATGTGCAAAGAGCTCCTACAAGTTCTTAAAAGAAAAGCCAAGAAATCAGTAGAAAAATGGGCAAACTTTATGAACAGGCAGTTCATAAGAGAAGAAATTAACTTGTCTATTAAACCTATGGAAATCTTCTTGACCTAACTCATAATAAGAAAAAAATAAATTAAAACCTTATCTTAACACTATTTCTTACCTATCAGATTAGCAGACGTCCAAGAATTTGACAATATAATCTCTTGGCAAGATGGCAGAGTGACACACACTCTCATGAATGTCTGATCAGAACGCAAAATTTTACAATCCCTCTAAATATTTGACAGCATCTAATAAAATTGCATATTTCTTTGTTCTTCAATCCAGAAATCTTACTTGAATGACTACATCTCAAAAATACACCAGGAAAACTACCAAGGAACTTACACACATGGTTATTCATTGCAGCATTATTTGCAATAGCAAAATACTAGAAATAATAATAATAACCCCACTGTCTTTTAAGAGGGTACTGTTTTAATAAACCAGGGTATGTCCTTGTGATGAAGTACTACGTAATCATAAAGGGAAATAAAGAAGGTCTCTATATAATTGCTCTTCAGAACATATAGTTAAGTGGTAAGAGCAAGAGGCAGAAGGGCAGGAGACTACAAATATGCATATGAATATGTGTATTTATTGTCTATCACCATGAATGTGATAACCAGACATTATTGTCCTGCTGAGATGATATGCTGTGAAGAACGTAGAGCCACCTGTGAAATATCTTATCCAACATGAGCTTGAGTTCAATCAAGCCTTTAGTGATAATATCTAGTGCATATTAGATAGCAGGAATAGAGAACCACAAAACTCTTGACCTGGTGTCTTGAACAAATCATATAAACACAAGAAGTATAAAGTACTATTATAGCTTACAGAGACTCAAGAGTCATAACAATTTTGTTTGGATACCAACTAGATACCAATTTTAAGACATTTTTTAAACAATTAATGAAATTTTAATATGGAATTTTTCTTAACTACCTTAGATAATGTGAAGTAAACAATAGTTATATAAGACAATGTCCCTAAATTTAAGATGCATGCTAAAGAATGAAGAAGTGAAATGACACGATGACTGAGATTTGAATTAAAATACTTTAGCAAAAAATAAGAAGGACTAATTAAAACAAGTGGAGCAAAAACAAATGAACAATAATGAAAAAACTCCACTATTCAATGTTTAGGGTGCAAATATGGAAAAATAGAACTTTGCAGTGTTTCCCTAATCCTTGCTCAAATAGAGTTCATAAGGAAAGGTTTTTAAATTCAATCAGTTAAGAAACGGTTTTTTTTACCCACTGGAAGATTTCAGGGGATATGGAGCTAGGGAATTATGATTTTGGGTGATTTTGCTTTATTGGGATCCCCTAAACAGAAATTTTCAATTTACATGTGTATTAGTCAGCATTCTCCAGAGAAACAGAACCAAAAGGATATATTAGCATCCATATATATGAGGAGATTTATTATAAGGAGTTGGCTCACACAATTATGGAGGCCAAGAAGTCCCACAGTCTGCCTTCTGCAAGCTAGAGAAGCAGAAAAGCTGGTAAGCCAGGTAAGCCAGTAGTTTATTTGAGTCCTAGTCCAAAGGCCTGAGAACCAGGAGTGCCAATGGTGTAAGTTCCAGTCTGAGTCCAAAAGCCCAAGAATTGAGGGGAACAATGGTGTAAGTGCTAATCCTAGACTGAAGGCCTGAGAACCAGAAGCATCAATGTACAAGGGCAGGAGAAGATGGATGTCCCAGCTCAAGCTGGGAACAAACTTACCCTTCCTCCACCTTTTTGTTCTATTGGGACTCTTAGTGGATTGGGTGATGCCCACCTTCATTGGTGATGGAGACCTTCTTTATTCAGTCTACTGATTCAAATGTTAATCTCTTCTGGGATCATCCTTACAGACACACTTAGGAATAATGTTTTGCAGTTATCTTGCCATCCCTGAGCTGCATCGAGTTGACATATAAAATTAACCATTACAGCCTATATGAACTTTCGCTCGCACAGTGGCTGCAAACTGAGAGTGTTGGCATCTGGAGACACTGAAATAGAGTGCCATTTCCCACCCTGCTTATCACTTCTCTAACTAAGATGTTTTCATTTGAAAGCGGTGTTTCATGTGAAAAGAAACTATAAGAGGTAAAATTAAGGAGTGAGGATAAAAGAAATCTGTCAAATAATAAACACCGAAGTCTAATTAACTTAAACTCAAGTAAATAACTTCGTGAAATCTTTGCCTTCATTACTCCATTCTTTCTTCTGTGAAAATGAAATAATGAGCTCTACGTGTGAAACATTACTAAAAAAGTATAGAGACCAGGTCAATTTTATTAATTGCTGCAAATTGCCATATCCATTTGTTGTTGCATAAAATGTGCCAATCAAATAAATAACTTTGTATTCTAGAATAGCTCTGTTTACTTAGCTTTATGCAGGCATAGCCATAATAACAAGCTGAAGGGGATTGTACATACATTAACTGCTACTTGGCTATGGGGATCCTGCAGCCATTCTGGAAAAAATGAAGAAAGGAATTAGTAGACTTTCAGATCCTGGTCTTTTGGGAGTAAGAGCGGTGAAAAGGAGAAAAAGGGACTAATATGTTTGGAGCGCATGCTATAAATGTTAGAGACAGATTTGAGTGTCCCAGGAAGAGATATTTATTTCTTACATCTATTTTGGTAGCTTAGCAAGGGATGGTCTTAGCCATTTGGGTTAGATCAAGAGAAGAGGATGATAACAACCATTGAACTATGGACATGGCCCCTTCTAACAAAGATGCTTTGTCACCCATGAAACATCATTGTTAGGCAGTTATATAGGTATCCTCTGCACTGCACTTCCCTCTCATTCCTCTGCACGTAGATGGTCTATGGAAGCAGTGTGTCGTTCTTGGAGCTTTTGACATGGTGAGGCCAGTTCATTTAAGCCCAATGAAATAATCCTGTATTTAGAATAAGAGCTCAGAAAAATATGTTTGCTTTCCTATCTCTCTGTTTATGTTTCCTAACAAATATGATTTTACCTTACACCATGTGGCACTTGTAGTATGTGTGTCCATCCCCTATTTGCCTCAGAAAAATGTTAGGCTCTTTTACGTATATTATCTTCTTTCAATCTCTACTCTAAGGTGAATTTTGATACCCTCATTTTATAAACAAGGAAATGGACACAAAATTCAGCATTTATTCAGGGGGAAAAATCTACCAACAAACTAGAAATAGAAGAGAATTTTCTGAATCTGATTAAGGGACTCTACAAAGACTTAGAGCTAACATCATACGTGATGGTGAAAGACTGAAAGTTTTTCTCTTAAAAGGGCAAAAGAGCAAGGATGTCTGCTCTCACCATTTCTAGTCGACATTTTACTGGACATCCTAGCCAATGCTACAAGACAAGAAAAATAAATAGAAAGTCATGCAGATTAGAAAGCAAGAAGTAAAACTGTCTTTATTTGAGGGTAATGTGATTGTCTATATATATAGAAAATTCCAAGGAAACTATAAAACAGCTACTGGAATTAACAGATGAATTTAACAACATCTCAGGGTGCAAGTTCAATATTTAAAAATCCATTATCTCTCCATCTTACTTCTATGGTAAGCAGAATAATGACCCCTGCCCCAAAGATATCCACAGCCTAATCCTTGAAACTTGTGAATATGTGACCTTATCCAACAAAGGTAACTTTGCAGATGTGATGCACGATTATCCTGGATTATCTGGATGGGCCCACTCTAACCCTATTCTAAGTGGGATTAAGGTCTAAGTTTATTTAAATCCTTAAAAGTGGGGAATCTTTCCTGCCTCTGGTCAGAGAGATGTAAGGATGGAAGAAAGCTCAAAGAGATGCAAGATTACTGGCTTTGATGATGAAGGAAGGAGGAGACAAGGAAGGAATGCAAACAACCTCTAAAAGCTGAAAAAGGCAAGACAATAGATTCTTCCCTGGGGCTTCCAGAAAGGAATGCAGCTTGACTGACATCTTGATTTTAGCCCTGTGAGACATGTTTTGGAAACATAATACAATCAAAGTTGTTTTAAATCACCAATGTGTGGTAATACGTTACATCAGTAAAAGAGAATTAATATCAATAGCAGTGGAAAATAAAAGTAAAGAACAGTATAATTTATAATATTATCAAAAGTATGAAATATGAAAGGATAAATTTAGCAAAATATATGTAACACCCATAATGGAGAGCTATAAGATTTTGCTGAGAGAAATTAGAGAAGACTTAAATGAATGGAGATAGACGCCATGTTCGTGGATTAGAATACTCAATTGAAAATTGAAATTTTAAAACCAATAGCACTTCCAGTGGCTATAACCAAAAAACTTAAAATATTTGGGAATAAGTTTAATAAAAATGTGCAATACTTTTACCTTAAAAGCTAAAGCATTTCTGAAAGAGTGTAAAGACTATCTAAATAAATGGAGAAATGTATGCTGCTCTTGAATTAGAAGATGATGTTGTTAAATTATCTAATGTCCCAAAATGATCTATAGATTCAATGCAATCCCAATCAAAATTCAAGAAGACTTTTTTTGTAGAAATTGACAAGCTGATTCTAGAATTCATATAGAAATACAAAGGTTTTAAAATAGCCAAAATAATTTTGAAGACAAGAGCAAAATTGAATGTCTCACGTTACTTGATTTCAAGACTCAACCTAAAGCAACAGTAACAAGATCTTGTGGCATTGGTATAAGGTTATACATATAGATCAACGGAAAAAGAATTAAGGGCTTCAATCCAGAATGTATAAAGAATTTATACACCTCAATTATAAGAAGAAAAACAACCTGTTATGGGTTGAATTGTGTCTACTCAGAAGATATTTTGAGCTCCTAACTCCCAATACCTCCAAATGGGACCTTATTTGGAAATAGGGTTGTTGCAGACGGAATGGTTGAGATGAGATCATATTGGAGAAGGGTGGGCCTGACATCCAAGTTGACTAATGTCTGTATAAGATGAGAAGAGACACAGACACTGAGGGGACAATGCCATGTGATGACAGAGGCAGAGATTGAAGTGCTGCAACTACAAACTAAGGAATGACAGGGATTACTGCCAAACCACCAGAAGTTGGAAAGAAGTAAGGGAGGATTCTCCTCTACAGATTTCGGAGGGGATGTGACCCTGCCAACACCTTGAGTTGGACATCCAGCCTCCAAAGTATGAGATGACGAATTTCTGTTATTGTAAGTCACCCGGTTAGTGGTATTTTATTGTGGCATCCCCAGGAAACTAGTATACGACCCAAAAACAACAAAATGGCCACACACAGAGAAATACACAAATGGCAAATAAGCACATGAAAAGATGCTAAAAATTATTAGTCATTGGGGAAACGCAAATGAAACCACAGCGAGAAACCACTCTACGCTCACTAGAATAACAAAAATTTAAGTATTCTCAAAGATGTGATGCTAATAAAATTCTCACACATTGCTGGTTAGAACGTGAATTTTATAGTCACTTGGAAAAACAATGTGACAGTGTCTTGCAAAAGCAAATGTACATATACCATATAACTCAGTCATACTACTCTTTCAGCAGTGTTTAGTATTACCCACACCCCAATACACACACACACACACACACACACACAGTCTTCTCAAATGTAGCTTTATTCAAAATAACCCAAAACCAAAAAAAGCCTGTAACAACTAGAAACAAACTGTCCATCAACTGCAATCTGGACGAATGGCTGTGCGGTACAACCATACCATGGTGCAATATTCAGCAATAAAAAGGAATAAACTACCTATTCCACAACAAAATGGGTGATTATGAAATGTGTTATACTGAGTGAAAGACCCAGACACAGAGCCAACTTGTTGTATGGTTTCTTTTATATGAGTTTCTATAAAAGGCAAACCTATAGTGACAGAACACAGATCAGTGGTGGCCAGTGGGTAGAACTGACAGCAAAGGGGAATGAAAGAACTTGTGTAGGGTAAAAGGGCTCAATATCATGACTGAGCTAGGGGTTACAACACTCTATATATTTGTCAAAGCACATAAAATTGAACAAAGTTGGCAAATTTTACTTTACGTAAATTACATTTCTAGGAGAATTATAAAAATTTCATGGTTTCGTTTTTTATATAACCAGGTACATCTTCCTATGCCTACTTACCCAGCATTTCATGTTTATATGCATAGAGATGACTAAATAAATGTTTCTCAGGGTTAGTAGTCATTTCTAGGTGACACAGTTTGAAGATTTATTTATTTATTTATTTATTTATTCATTTATTTGAGGAAGATTAGCCCTGAGCTAACATCCGCTGCCAATCCTCTTCTTTTTGCTGAGGAAGATTGTCCCTGAGATAAAATCTGTGCCCATCTTCTTCTACTTTATGTGTGGGATGCCTGCCACAGCATGGCCTGATAAGCGGTGCATAGGTCCGTGCCCGGAATCCAAACTGTCAAACCCCAGGCTACCGAAGCAGAGCATGAGAACTTAACCGCTGAGCAACCAGGCTGGTCCCTGAAGATTTATTTTTCTAACTGTGTGTATTTTGCTGCATCACATGAATTCTTCAAAATATATCATTTCATTAAAAAAGTCATTATTTTGGAATAAATGTAAGAAAAGTGCTAACTACATTTTCATATATTGTTGTAAAATATGCCTTTAAAAATTTTATATTGCCATTAAATTGGATCAGAGAGCACATGATACTTGATATTGGATCTATGTATTAATGATTTAGGAAGCATCTACTTTCTAATCTTGTTCGTAAGATCTGGTCTCTGTTATGCAAGTTATTTTATTTCAGCATATATTGGTAGTATCATCTGATGTTATCAAAATGGGAATGCTTTCAAGCATTACTCACAGAAATAAATTCCTCTCTGAGACCATTACTTTGCTCTCAACTTTAATCCAAAGGTAGATTATATCTCATCTCCTTTAGTATTCCAGTGATGTATTATGTTTTTAAAGAGATTCTATGGTGAAATGAGTTTGGATAGCTCTGTTTTAGAAAACATAACCCATGTCCTAATATGCACAATATTGGTAAGTTGTAAAGCCTTTTAGAGTTTCCCAATTTTCCAAACAGTAGCCTATAAAATTGGGAATAACTGCATCTAAAACCTACCCTTTCAGATTCTGGGATATATCGGATACTAAAAATTCTTCAAAAGATATCACATGTTTAGGGGACTGGCCCCGTGGCGCAGCAGTTGGGTTCACATGTTCCACTTTGCTGGCCTGGGGTTCACTGGTTCAGATCCCGGGTGCGGACCTATGTATCACTTGTCAAGCCACGCTGTGGCAGGTGTCCCACATATAAAGTAGAGGAAGATGGGCATGGATGTTAGCTCAGGGCCAATCTTCCTCAGCAAAAAAGAGGAGGATTAGCAGCAGATGTTAGTTCAGGGATAATCTTCCTCAAAAAAAAGAAAGAAAGAAAAGATTATCACAAGTTTAATAAGGTGTTTTCTGTATTTTTCTGACTACCTATGTACATATAATCCATATATATCAACATCTACATGTCTATCAATTTATCTATTGTGATATGTATGTTAAACATCAAAGAGATTTACAATGTAATTGCATGAATATGAGATGTAGGTGTATCTGAGATACAACAATATCTGTGCTGTAGTGAGGACATACCATATGTTTGTGCTTTGTATGCTAAGTACATTCCCATGAGGTTAGATGTGATTGAAATAAAAATACTGATTTGAGTGGCATGTTTACATTGTAATACATTGCTTGTATTTCCCAGGTCTGTCTTTATACATGAGAGTAAATCACCCACTTATTAATCTGATTTTAAGTGTACCCGTCTGCATAATGTTTCAGTTTGGAAGAATTCTAGGTTTGTTTTCAAGGTTCAGGGGTCCCAAAGATATCTTCATTCTTTTTTGGCCTCTTGCCCCACTTCAGTGTCCCTGATTCTGAGGAGGTGGGAAATTCCTACTTTGGAGGAACATCACCTGAAAGTGGAGGTGACATATTTTAGGTCCCAGAAGTATTTATATTTTAAAAATATGCCATGCATGCTAGACCCACAAATGAATCTCTTTGTGGCACTGCAGATCTTTTGAAATGTATACAAAGGAGAGTTTGTGTTAGTGTAAGAGCTTTTGGTCAGCCGTCCGAATACTGTACTAGCATCTTGTCTTTGACGTCTGCAGACAGGAAATCTGACCAAGTTAAAACTTTTTTATTGTAAAAAGTGGAAATATAGCAAGCCTTTGCTTTATTGAAAGTAGAAAAATAATCTCTAGTTATACACTCATCTATGGTAGGACAATAGATGAGAGAATAGAATCTTCTATCCCAGGATACCGTGTAAAACATATTCATGAATCCATGCATTCATATGAACTATGGAGGGTTTTTTTCTCTAATAAAAGCAAATGACTCTAGCATAAAGCAGTCTACACACCAAGCATGAAAGGATTTCACTGAATATGCAAAAAGACACATGATAAAACTGGCAAGTGAGATGTGCGAGTTAAGCTAGTATGTCTTTGGAGCTGGCTGCATATGTAAAGCTTTCAACAGAATAATATTACACTTTACTGACAATGAAATGTCCATTACATAGAAGAATAATCATTATCATTAAGTGAATTTCCTGCTGAGTACATTTTTCACTGTGAGCAGGCTCATCTCTTGGGACATTTGCAAGGTAGTCTCTGTAAAATTGTTTAGATCAGAGAAAGTAAGAGCATTGGTTGTTTGATTTAGTTGTCAAATAAGAAAATAACTTGAGAAATTTTAAAGCAAGCCACCAAGGTAAATTTCTCTTCTGGCCCTTTAGGACAAACTTGTAAACTTCTTCCTTGTATTTTCATCAAAGTAATTTAAAGAGGAGGAGCAGAGATGTTGACGTTCTACTTAAAATAAACCAATCCTGTTACAGATGAATAGTTTCTATCGTCCTTATAGTCACAGACATCTGTATAGCAAGGCAACTGCCCCCAGATTCACATCGGTCAAAGGGAAATTAGAAAAACCCTTTGAGAAGGACACTTTTATTCTAATAACACTTAAAATATGAATAAAAACCAAATATTTTTCTATTTAGTCATGGAAAGTTTCATTTTCACTAAATTATGGGTATTTTCTAGTTGATTTCACATCTTTGTTTGTTTCTGGCCTTCATGACACTTTTGTAAATACATCACAAAAAGACCTCTCAAAATACTTTTATTTCAAGCTCCAATTTTTAAGCATTCCTTTAGCATCAGCGGTGTTAAAGAGTTACGGGAACAGAAATTGTTCAGATTTTGCTTATTCCTCAGCTCTCCTTTCCTTTGATAATAATCTAGTTGGTAGAGTCAGGAATGCTCATATTGGTCAAAGAGAACGTTTGTGAATATTATGGATTTGTGACGTCATCACATTCCAATCAAACACATTTTCTGAAGAAAAAGTGTAATAATGGTAAAAATTAGTTAATATTTTATGAGTGGTTATTATGTCCAAGGCACTACTGTGAGAGTTTTGGTTGAATTGTTTTATTTAACCCTCTCAACCACACTGTAAGGCACTCAAAATAAAATCTTTATTTTAAAGAAACAGAAATTGAAGCTCAGTAGAATTAGGTGATTTTCCGGTAAACAGAGAAGCCAGCATTCCAATCCAAGCGCTCTGATTGTAGAGTGCATACCCTCACGCATTATACTGTTCTGCCTCACTGTGGATCAGCCAGCAACAACCATCCAAGTGCCCATTGCATAAAGAGAAGGAAAAAATGTTTGCTGAGTGTATATAGTTGCGTGGATCGGATCTGTTAGCAGAATTCTTTGATCTTGACCTATATTGGTTTTTCTTATTTGTATCCCACAAAGCAGTTGGAAGGAACATAGATGTAAACAAGCCAAACAGGTTTCCTACAGTAGTCTTCCAGCCATGAACCAGAAAGGTCCTTAAAATCAGATTTTCTATATTTAAACCAAGAGGTTTGTTTTGTCATATAATTTTCTTTTTCTTTAAGGAAAATATTAGTCTTAATAGCTAATAATGATTGTTCTTAATCACAGCAGATGCTGAGTTAAGTGCTCCCCATTCCCTAATTCATTTAACATCTGTGTCTGTTGTGCAGGGCACCAAAGCTCACCCACGTATCCAAATCTGATGCCATAATTTCTTTCAAGGTAAAGCATGTTTTCTAAGAACCAGGATCATATCCATAAGACCAACTATTCTATTGTGCATATATGTGGAAGTGGAGAGCTGGAGTGCAAAACACTCTGTAATTAATGCATACTCCAATGAATTTAGTTAAAAGATGATCACAATGACCAGCCAGTTTTATTATTTCAAACAACAATTGAATTAGATCTACTAAACATTTACCTAATCAACGTCTCAGCAGTAGCCTGTGTAACTGCTAAAAACTATTGGCCGTTTAGTTAGAGCTATATGGATAGGTATTATTTTAATAACGTATTTACTAGCTCACTTTCCAGGATGTAAACTGTGCTTTTTTTGTATGTAAAATATACATGCACTAATATCCAAGGAACAAATCTGTGATTTAATAACTTTCATGCCTTATTTGCAAAAATAAGATCAGTTTATTTCGTAATTGTTCATTCTAATCAACTCTCAATTTTGGTATACTGAGCTGAGTTAGTTATTATACTTTACCTGTGGCCAACTCTGTGTCTTCACTCATGGAAATGGCTGTTCTGTTTTCCTACCAAGTTTTATTATATTTTGCATTTCCACTATATCTTTGCCTTAGAATTAGAATTTCACGAATATCACTGAATTTCATATTTAGGCAGTGAAAGAATTCAGTGCGTTAAGAAATCCATTCTTAAAATTAAAACGAAGTAGATAGAATAAAATGTAACTCTTCTTTGGAGTTAAAACTAAAGATTTTGAATCTTAGCAGATCCTTTTGTTGGAGTGTAGTTCTCTATGGGATCCCTTTCTTTATACACGCAGATTTTTAATAGAGAAATGTTCATAGGACATTTAATCTCTACTATATCAGAAACATTTCACAGGCTCAAAAAGAACCAGATCAGAAAGATAGCTACTCATAGATCATTGAGATAGAAAGAGTCTCAAGAGGTTTTCTAATCCATAGCCTTACAATTGAAATCTGAGTAGAAAAATAATAGTATTCTAACTTTTCCTACGCTTGCTCTTTAAAATCAGCAAGAACACCATTATTTGGTAACACTTAATATAACAATCTCCTTTATATTCAGAATGCTCTTCACAGTTCTCATAAAGCTCTGTATTTAAATTCAGTATTCAAATTGATCTCAATAGAGACCTAAAATCTCATCTTCTATGGAATCCTCACTGTCTAGCCAATACTCCCGAGACAGTTACTGCCTCTCCTCAGTCTGACAGCCAGCAGACTCCTTTTCCAGACTTCTCTTAGGTGTAGTATTACTCTAAATGAGCCCTGAGCAATATCCCCCCAGTGCACAATATGCTCTCATACAGTCCCTAGACCCAGAGGATGTTCCATCTCAGCTCAGTCTGCTAAAATCAAGCCCAGTCCCATGTCACCTCCTTCATAAATGCCATCCAAAAGGGGTATACTCTTTCTGCTTCTCTCTGGCACTGTGTATCTCTCGCTTTTTAATCCAAATATCAAGTGTGTGTGATTTGCTGGACTAATGAAATTGTCCATAGGAGGTGATGAGATGTGCTGGACTTCCTTGAGATCTCTTACTCTTCCTGACATGGAAATAGGATAAGAGAGACTTTTTTAGATATTCTTTTTATTCTTTTAGATGGTCTTTCCCTGCTCATTTCTTAATAATGTTATTTCCTTTTTTTATTCTAACTTTGAGGTATTTTATCTAACTCTGAATTTCAGCAATGCTGACTGTAATTGGTGTGTGTGTGTGTGAGAAAGAGAGAGATGGAGAAACTATATAGTCCCCACAATCCTAGTAGTATTAGTTTTGAATATCTTAAAATGGAAAACTAGACTCATATTCCCACTTAGGTACTATGTAAATCAGTTAAAATTGCATAGCTCTTCACCTCTAAAATAAAAAAAGAAGTAGCAAGACTTCATTACATACACAGAAAGTGGAATAAATGTAGTTCCTAAAAGTGTCAGAATAAAATTTTATATTCTGATAATTTACAGTTGAGTCTATGGTTTTAGTGTGTAAAGAGACACATATCTAGTGGAAATGGATGAATTGGGTCAAGTAAAATTGGAACCTATTAAAATTCCAGCCTGAACTTTTGAGGGATAGAGAAGCTTGGCCACCCAAGTGATATGTTATATAGCCCATTTTTTTTGCTTCTGAGTTTCCTATTTTTCATGTGACCAAGAAAATAGAAGCCTCAAGAATCCTCCCCAGAAACCCTTTATTTTAGAAGGCATGTTGGAACAGTTAAGAAAAGGTTACAAATCACTGAGTAATATCTGCCCATCTGAGGTTTCAAACAAGTCTTTAATGCAAAGAATTTTGAATCACTCAGATTCTTGCATTTATCTCAAAACTCACTTTGTCACATGATGCCTAAACTCTAACGGCATGTTTCCATTCAAGATCATTATTTTGTCATTACAACAAAGGCGCCAAAATAAGTCTGCATTTGCTAACCATTCAAAGAGGAAAATCTGCATGCTTCTCACTTGTTTGGAACAACTCGTTTCAAAAGATGCAGTATATTTATATGCATAAAGCAGTATCCCACTAATTATAATTTCTTTTTGCCTATTCAAGAAAAACACAACAGATGTATTTCTACCAACTCTTGGACTGTCACATTGCAAAAGAACAATTGAATAAATGCTTCAAATACGTATTCAAGCACTTCAACAGGAATAATTTTTCAGCATATTCTTGTTGCCATATTACGGCATTTAACCCTAATACTATCTTTGTTGGGAACGCAGATGATGAACAAGATGGTTTGCATTCTACTCAGATCACTCTCCTCTGTGATCAGCGAGCATCAGAAACAGAATCTACAGATAGCAGAGCAATTGCATTTTAAATGTCACATAGCTGCCTTTATTATTCCAGCTGGCTTGTGGAAAGAAAGGTCCCTCTGTTAACGAGACTAACACTGCCAGTCCCATTATAATAGATTTAAGCAAATAAATAACATGTTTGCCATTTCTTCTCTTGTTTTTCATGCACTATTTTTGTCAGTGATCTCATCGCTACAGACTTTTGAGTGGAATAACTATAATTGTTGCATAGCTTAGGAAATGAACATTACACTTGGAGTCTCTATTTATTTCAGACAATTCAACATATTAATCCAAATTATCCAAAAAGCCTATTCTCCTCATAGTTCTTGCTCACATTTGCCATTAACGCTAACATGACAAAAAGATACAATGGTTTAGGTTTAGTGGTTCACTAATGCGTGGTGGTATCTATTGCACAATTGACAGAATGAGAGGAATAATAACCATGTAACTTCAAAAGGAACAAAGTCTCCTGCAAGCTAGAAAAGGAATAGTACAAGATCTGTCTAAATTATTGCCAAAATTGATTTGAAAATAGAGACCACCCATCTCTGGTGTTATGTAATTCAGGGAAATTAAGAATCCACTGGAAAAAAATTCCCATCTGTATTGAGGAGCCATAAATATCATTTTATGGAAAAGTCTGCTGTCTAATTGCCCACAATGTTAGCATGTTTAACACTGACTCTATGGCTAAATGGGCAAGCTGCACTATATAACCCATACTACCTTAGCCCTTTCCAATTTAGCAGTTCTCATGTAGACACTACATGAGTCGCATAATGGTTCTTCAACGTATTGAGCTTTTCACTATTTACAGGCTCTCTCTGGGCCACCTAATGAGGAGCGTGTCTTTAAATATCACGTTATACTGATGATTCCCAATCTAGAGTTCCAGTTCTACCTGTCCCTATAACCCCAAATGCAAGTATTCAGCTGCTTAGTTGACATTGCTACTTGAATGCTTAAAAGACATCTCATACTAGTGTGGCAAAAATAGAATTCTTTACCTACAGACTGCCAAAACTTTCTATTCTCATCATTGCCATTCAGTAAATAACAGCACTACCCACCCACTTACTCAAGGCAAAAATCTCAGAGTAATCCTAGACTTCTCTCGTTCCTTTCTTCATGCCCTCCCAACACACACACATGCATGTGCACACATACATCAGTAAAACATGCCCGTTGGTTCTACCTCCCTCCTACCCCTCAGTTTGTTCACTTCTCTTATCTCTACTACTATCACTGTGGTGCCAGCTATAGCCTTTCACCTGGACTCCTTCAATAGCGTCTTGTCTGGTCCTACCTACCCCTTCCTCTCTCCCCTTCCTACTCCTCACCTCTCCTCTCCCTTCTCTCCTTTCTTTCTAGTATAGAGAGTTCCCATATGTCATTTTAAAATGAATAATGTCAGAATTTCCTAAACTACTTTTAAACAGAAAAAAAAATAGTGGGAACAGCATATGAGCATTTTTATATTAGAAATATTTAAACTCAGAGAATAAGAAGTGTCTTACATACTCATAGATTTAAACGCAGTTGGGGAATACACCAACAGGTTTCTGTGCGGTGAAGTGAGTCTGGAAACTTCCGTGTAACCTAATCTCTAGCATAAACTCTCTTAATTCTAATTATTTTTAAGTCTATTGTGTTATAATGATTAGATAGCTAATTATAACATTTATATTGCTAAATTATGTATCATTTTACTTTCGTTTAATGAAGATGTAAGCCCTAAAGAGTTCTAAATATTTAAACTCTCAGAGTTATATGTCTAGTTAAGACTGAGAAATACATTGTGCTCGCCATTGTCTTTATTGTTCAATAATTTAGGAATAATGCAGCTTAGAATTGCTTAATTTTAAAAAGGGAGCTCACATTATTTCACCTCCTTGGGATCAGGCAACTGTCAGGTAGGTTTACAAAGAAAGTGAATAGCCAGAGGAGGTAATTTTGTAACGCAAATATAACAAAATTCTTTCTAAATGCACTAGCTCTTTTATTTTGTTGTGGTGCTGGTGGTTGTTTTGATGTATTTGTTCTGGGACGTCTTCAGGGAGAGAGGAGGAGGGAGATCCAGAAAGAGTGACATCTGTGCATATTTCAAAACTGAGTGGTAGAAATCAGTACTACTCAAGAAGCAACACCGAGCATGTTTATCTTCATATATTTTCTTTTAAGCTTCAGTAATGAACCTCTAAAATTGTTATAGTACACACAGATAATAATCAGTGAGGTTTTTCACATTGCTTCTGGAAAAACTGCTTTGTGTTCCAGTTTTAATTAGTGTATTATTATCCATTGCTAATTTGAGGGGTTTAGTCTAGAATTAGCACACAGCTGCAGAGAATGCAAGCACATGAATTGCTGGATTAGCTGGAGGCCACACAAAGGGGAAGGAGTAAATGAGGGAGATGCAACAACCCGTATCCTCCAAATGGCTCCCCAAATTTACCAGCTATTACCTATAATTTAAAAGTGAGTTCCTTGATGGGAAGGAAACTATGTTTCTGTATTTGGGTTGTTTTACAATATAGTAATAAAATTTAGGATTATCTGATTTCCTTTTTTTGTTGTTGTTGGAAAGATTTGAAACACTCAGAAAACTAAAGAGAATAATTTAACAGATGGCTTACCTCCCACCCAGATTTAAGAAACATCAGAATGTTGCCTTTTTGGTGTGGATTTCTTCTAAAAGCGATAAAACTTTGCAGAAGCAGTTTTAGTCACCTCTGTAGCCCTCCTAACCCCTTCCCCCCTTGTCTTCTCTCCCTCCCCAGAGGTAACCAGAATCCCCAGAGTTGGTGAGGGCACTTTCCATCTAGGTTTTTATACTCTTGCCAGATGTTTGTAAATTTATGACATAGCCAGCAGTTTTCCATGTTTGAATCTTATATAAATGATATGCTATATCTATATTACGCTGCTGTGATTTAGTTTTCTCACTCAACATTATGTTTGGATGACTTCTCCGTTGTGATATACATACACTTGAGTTTGTTCATCTTAACAGCTGCAATAAAAATCTTGTCCATGCTTCCAGTGCACATGTGCTGGAATAGGAATCCTTTACAGCAGAGGTTCTCAAATGAGTGTGATGCCACTCCCAGGAGCATTTGTAAATGTAGGGGAGCTTCTTTCTATCACAATATATTAGTTTGCTGGGGCTTCAATAAAAAAGTGCCACAGACTGGGAGACTTAAACAGCAGAAATTTGTTTTCTCACAATTCTGGATGCTGGAAATCCAAGACCAAGGTGTTGGCAGGGTCAGTTTCTTCTGAGGCCTTTCTCCTCAGCTTGTAGATGGTCATCATTTCCCTGTGTCTTCATATGCTCTTCTCTCTGTAACATATCGGTGTACAAATTTTCCCTTCTTATAAGGATGCCGGTCCCATTGGATTAGAGTCCACCCTAATGACTTCATTTTAACTTAATAACATCTTTAAAGAAAGTTTACTCCAGACATGGTCAAATTCTGAGGTACTAGGGGTCCAAACTTTGACATGTGAACTTGAGGGGAAACAAACCATTCCAAAACACACAGCGACTAGGGTTTGCTACTGGGTAGAGAGGGCAGGGGCCGAGGACCCTGACTATCCTGCTCTGAAAGAAGACATTTCACCCGACCCAAGAACACCAATAGGATACTTCTATAGGATAGACACAAAAAAGTGGAATTCCTGGGTTGGAAGCATATGTAATTCATCTTTATCAGATATCATCAAAATGCCCTTTAAATAATTGTGACAATGTAAATTCCCAAAAAGCAGCATATGGAAACTCAGATTTCCCCGTATCCTTGCAAGCAATTGGTATTGCTCTCAGATGTTTAAAATATATGCCAGTCTCATGAGTATGAATCTCATAGGCACGCTCATTGCTTCAATTTTCACTTTGATCCCAAATGAGGTTGGATAAATGTATGTATATGAAGATACATATGTATCATTCGAGTTACCTACTCTGTGAATTACTCCTTAGAGCATTTTCCCGTTTCTCTATTTTATATTTATATTTTATATATCCGGGATACTATCCTTTTGTTGTTTCTATGTTTTTCAAATATCTTCTCCCAACGTGTAACTTGCCTTTACCCATTTTTCTGGCGTCATACTGAAGAATAGTCTAATGTGGTCAAGTTTATCAATACTTTCCTTTGTGTAAGTGGTATTTGAACTATATTTAGGAAAGCTTTCCTAACCCAAAGGTCATGAAGAAATCTCTTGCAGTTTTTTCTAAAAGATTTCAAGTTTTGCCTTTCAAATTTAGGTCTTTACCTAAATGTTATTTTTGTTATTATGCAAGGTAGTAGTTGACTTAGGTTTTCAATATGAATAGCAATTGGCCCATCACCATTTAGTGAAGATGTAATCATTCCTCTACATCTCTCAGATAATAATTTCCCAGTTATGTGTGGTTCTTTTTCTGGGTCCTCTGCTTATACCCATTTGTCTATGTGTTTATGCTACCACCTAGAAGGTTGTGACTGCTACATCTTTTTGATGTCAATATCTCCTAGGGAAATTATCTCTCCTTCTTGTCCTTCAAAAGTGCCTTAATTTTCATGGCCTCTTATTCTTCCATCTGAATTTTTGAATTAGCTTGCCATGTTCATGAAAAAGAGAAATATGTGAGATTTTCTTTGAAAGCGCATTAAACTTATAGATGAATTTGGTAAACAATATTCATCTTTAAGTATTGTTTTCCTATCATGAACATGTTATATCTTATTAATTCAGGCTTTTAAAAACTTATTTCTTTTAGTAATATAATGCTTTTTCCATATCATGCATCTTAAATTAGATTTATTTATAGTTATCGTAAAACATTTATTGTTATTATGAATGGCATCTTTTCTTTGTTACATTACTAGATTGGGTATTAATGGGTTACTTAAAGGATGATTTTGATTTTTGAATGTTAGTCTTAGATTCCAGCAAAGTTACCAAATTCTCATTGTAATTCTAACAGTTCATTTCTAGAGCTTCTTGGATTTTATATGTAGATTATTTGTATCAACCACAAATGGTCAAATTTTCTCTTATAAAATTTTATGCCTTCTTTTTGTATTTTTGCATTGGCTAGGGCCTTCACAAAAATGTTGAGTAGTGTCAATCGGCATATATAATTTTTTGTCTGTCTTTTAGTAAGAATGCTTCTCAAGTTTAACTTTTAAGTGTGATGTTTGTTGTAGATTTTTAATGGATACTCTTTAACAATCCCCTATTCATAGTTTGCAAATTTCTTTAAAGATTAATCAGTTTTTATTTTTGCCAAGAAAATGTCTGTGTCTATTGAAATTATCACTTGGTTCATCTCATTTGGTCACCTAAGGTGGTGAATTTCTTGAATTCTTGGGACAAATCTTGATTGGTCAAGCTGCATTATTGTTTTCTATGCTGTGACAGGTTTGTTTTTCTACTGTCTTATTTACATGGATTTTCATTAGTATATTGTGTCTGTAATTTTCTTTACTTGAACTGTCCTGTCCAGTTTTGATTTTGTATTGAAGTTCTACTTGATTCAGAAAATGATTTGATTAGTGCAGCAGAGGCGTTTACTTACCTCCCAACATCTCTCTCAATCATTTTCCCTTCCCTTCTTGATAATAGATGTCTGATAATATTTGGGCATATTTCCTGTTCACTTTTATCTAGGTGTGACCATGTAGTAAATTCTGGTAGGGCTGTCACCTTACTATGTGAAATGCTTCTCCTGGAATTATGCATGCACAATATTAAAGTCTTATATTATGGCTCTGCGTCTAGTCAGGAAGATACAAACAGAAAAGTTGCATGAGATTTTGGGGAAGTTTTCTTAAAAGAGAAGATATGCACCCTTATTCTTCTGCTTTCCTTCTTCTGTCTGGCACACTAGACATGATTGCTAGAGCTCTGTCTGCCATATTGAATCATAACATGACCTTGAAAATGGAAGCCCACATACTGAAGATGGTGGTGGAGAAAGATTAGAACCTGGATTCCTGAAGATGCTGTAAAGTTGTCCTGGCTTTTAGCCATGAAAAATGTGTGTGTGTGTGTGTGTGTGTGTGTGTGTGTGTGTGTGTGTGTATAATGAAGCTCTATCCCATTTAACCTCCTGATATTTTAAGGTTTTCAGTCATATACAGCTGAACTTAATGCTTATTAGTACTGGCAGTAATTTTATTCTTTTTATTTTATTCATTGAAATAATTTGTTTAAAATAAGAATTATCTATCCCTTAATGGTTTGTTAAGAATATCCTGTAGATCCTCTGGCCTTAAGTTTATAGTTTGTCTCAGTAACTCCCCCGTCCGAGTTTCCTTCTTTGGAAAGGAGGCTCCTGGTAAGCATGGAGTTGCTATTCTCCAAACATTCATGAGGTAGATCTGCATGGTCCAAGCAGTAGACCGTGGACTCAGGAAGTATGCTGCTCATATCTTCCTTCAGAAAAAACTGTCAGGGAAAATGTAGTTGACTGAAAGCCTTCAGGCTTCAGATGTCACCCTTTTGAATCCACTGCAGTGTTCATGCCAAGGATACGCTTACACCGAACTACTACCAGTCAATGATGGAGGATGATAAGAGTGCTGACACAAGTTATTTCTGCCCAACATGGGACTATCCTAAGTGTCAACATTTACTCAAGGACTTCCTTTTGACATGGTCAAGACTTTCTCAGAACTTTCCTGTCATCAGAATCTCTTTCTACTCAGTCCTCATCCCTACCTTCTCCCCTTCCTCAGGAGACAGACCAACATCATATGCAAAAGGCATTCCCTACTTATTCCTCTTTTCCCTTCTTTATTCCTTCACAAGATTTCCCTCAATAACTGACTTACATGTTTAATTTTGTTTTGGTATATGCTTCTCAAAGAACCAGTACTAACACAGAGTCAAGGGGTTAGAAATGAAAAAGGGAGGCACTGCCAAGTAAGCGAAGAAATAATCCACTTAGAAGATCATCCAGATAATTAGTAATAAAGCCACATGGTCTCAATGTATGCAATAAAAATAAAATTGCAAAAAGACCTAAGAAATTCAAAGCCAGAGTGGTAGGCCTATAGCTCCAGTGTCTGCAGTTGGCCTCCAGTCTACAAGCCACCTTGTGTTCATCCTACCTGATAAGCATGATGTCATTGATGAAAGAACTTCATGTGAGGTTCTGCATGATATCCATTAGAGAAGTCCCACTCCGGGCAAAAATAGCCCTTTTCTAGTACCTCTAACATTACTCAGGCTGCTGGCAGCAGTTCAGGGCATACATGGCCTTGGAATGAATCTCATGAGGCATCTGAAGATGCAGCAGCTGTGGGCTGTCAGTCAACTATCTCTCCTCTTGCCCCAGCAGCAAGTCCTCTTGTAAAGAAATCTGGGAGGCACAACTCTCTGTCGCAAACCCTAGATTCCATTTTGTCTAATATTAGTACTGGAGCATCTATGTCCATGTAGAATTTTATACATGCTATATCTGATATTATATTTGATATTATAACTGCTATTAATACTACTGCTAATTATCTGGTTGTTAGCTTATTGATTATCTGGACTACTTGATTAGTGAATTGTTGTTTGGTTATGTATGTCATTTTCTTTATTATTTTTTCTTGTCTTAAATTTTATTTTACTTGTTATTAATGTTGCTATACCTTGTTTAATATCAATTTCCTGAAATTTTATAAATGCAGCAGCCATTCTCTTACTCACTAGTAAATATCATGTATTTTTTTTCATTTTCAAGGATTTAAAAATAGAAAACAAACATTCAAATAGTGTATTTCTTACAATCAAGCATATTTAATCTGAATCTCATAAAATGGAAAAGTAATTCTCAGTAAATAATTCACAAGTACGAAAGCTATTGATGGGGCGGGGCCTGGGAAGGAATCATTGTGATAATAAAACATCAATTATCTCCTATTGTCTTTCAGAGAAAACACACAAAAAGTATTCTAGTCCATGTGGGTAGGTACCAACAAGACGTGAACGAACAGGGGCAGTTGTTTACTTCCACCAAAACCAATTCTGGGTGGAACTAAAGGAGAAACTAATGATATACCCAATCTGAAAATCTTGAGACTTTCCCTCGGGGAGACTGACGTCTATTTGTGGACTAGTTTCTACGTGTTGATTATGTATATGGAGGCAGAGTGTAATAGAGTGAGCAGCCTTGGGTAGAAGTCAACCAGAAGTAGGAGGAGATTTGTCACAGGTGCAAGGTTTTAAGTTCTGCTCTAGCCTCTTTGTCACATTGCCTTTTAACAATCTTTGGCTGTCTCACCTCCATGTAAATTAGGTAGCCCTACCTGCATTGGAGGAATAATAACAGGACGGCAGGGAAGTCCTACTGGATGAAGAGTGATGGAAAGAAGTGATACAGACCCACAACCTTCAGGTCTCTCCCAAATTCTGAATCTCTTCATTTACATTGAAATCTATAGATTATGTATAGGTTTTTTAAATTACACCGGTCCCTTTGAGTCTATTTCCATTGTCTGCCATTTTTCTTAGTTTCATTCAAGTTAAATTATCTTTTTATGGGTGTAATTATTTTTTATGAATATCAGACATTGCATATGAATGAACATTTTTAAACATTAACTTCTCTACAAAATATTGGCAAATCAAACCTAGCGATATAGAAAAAAGGATAATACATCGTGACCAAGTGGGATTTATCCCCAAAAGGAAAAGTTGGTTCAATATTAAAAAATTATCAATCCATTTTATCGTGTCAACAGACTGAACAGGAAAAATAAAATGATCTTCTCAATAGATGCACAAAAAGCATTTGACAAAAATTCAAAATCTGTTAACTATTTTTTGTAAAACTCTTTCAGTAAACTAGGAATTCAAGGAAACTTCCTCAACCAGATAAAAGACATTGATTAAAAAAACAAACAAAACAAAACAATCTGCAGCTAACATCACAGCTAATGGTGAAAGACTGAACGCTTTTCCCTTAAGATTGGTAACAGGGCAAGAATGTCTACTCACCATTTCTGTTCACTGGCAGTTCTAGCTAGTATAGTAAGTAAGAAAAAAAATAAAAGCTATGTAGATTGGAAAGGAAGAAATAAAACAGTCTCTATTCACAAATAACATGGTGGTCTGCATTAAAAATCACAAAGAATCTATAAAATAGCTGCTGGAACTAATGGGTGAATTTTGCAAGATCATTGGATACAAAAATCAATATAAGAAAATCAATTATTTTCAATGTAATAGCAGTGAAAATTTAGAAACTGAATTTAAATAAAACAGTGCCTTTTATAATAACACTAAACTATGAAATACTTTGTGATAAATTTAACAAAATACGTGTAAGATTTGTATGTTGAGAATTACAAAACAATATTCATAGATTGGAGGAGTCAATATTAAGAAGTTAATTCTCCTCAAAAATATTGTTTAGATTTGGTGTAATCCAAATTAAAATACTAACAAATTTTTTGTGTGTGAAAATCAAAAAGCTGATTATAAATCTTATGTGGAAAAAGTAAAGAAGCTAGAATAGCTCCTCAAAAACCAAAAAAAATCAAAGTTGGAGGACTTGAAGTACCTAACTATAGGACCTACAGCAATCAAGACAGTGAGCTAAAGAGAAGGGACAATCATACAGATCAACGAAACAGGCTAAAGGGTCCAGAAATAGACTCACACATATACAGTCAATTGATTTTCAACCAAGTTTCCAAGGTAATTTAACGATAAAATTAATATTTTCAGTAACTGTTGTTGGAACAATGGAGCCATATGCAAATAAGTGAATGTCAACCCATACCTCCGACCATAAACAAAATCTAACTTGCATTGAGAATGATAGACCTGAATGTAAAACTTAAAACTGTAACACTTATAGTGTTATAGTAAAAAGCACAGGAGAAATCTTAGTGACATTGGGGTAGGTAAAGTTGACTTAGGGCACAAAAAACACAAATCATAAAAAACAAAAGTGATGGATTGGACTTCACCAAAATTAAAGACTTTTACTCTTTGAAAGATGCTGAGGGGGCTGGCCCAGTAGCGCAGTGGTTAAATTTGTGTGCTCCGCTTCAGCAGGCTGGGGTTTGTAGGTTCAGATCCAGGGCAGGGACCTATGCACCACTAATCAAGCCACGCTGTGGCAGCATCCCATATACAAAATGGAGGAAGATGGACACTGATGTTAGCTCAGGGCTAATCTTCCTCAGCAAAAAGAGGAAGATTGGCAATGGGTGTTAGCTCAGGGCCAAACTTTCTCACTGAAAAAAAAAGAAAGACACTGAAAAGAAAAGCCATGTGATAAGATAAAATAACTATAAAATATGTATCTGATAATGAACTTGCATCCAGAATATATGAAGAATTCTCACAAACAAATTGGGAAACAAAAATGCTCATTAAAAATATGGACAAAAGATTTGAACATCAAAGAAGATAAACTGATAGAAAATAAGCTTACAAAAAAAATTCAACATCAGTAGTCATGAGGAAATAAAAAATTAAAACCACAAAGTGACAACAGTGCACACTTAGAATGGCTAAATTTTTATTTAATCAAAGAAGAGAAAACTTGACCATATCAAGAGCTGGTGAGTGTATGAAGCAACTGCAGCTCTCATACTTTGTTGGAGAGAATGGAAATGGTTACAGCCATTTTGGAAAACTAATGAGCAGTTTCTTTAAAAATTGAATATATACTTATCATATACTTACCATATGCAATTCCACTCCTAGGAATTTATCCAGGAGAAGTAAAAATATACATCCACTCAAAAATCTGTACATAAATAAATATGTCATATATATAAGTATATATTTGATATATTTATAAATACAAATGCAATATATGTGATATATATATATAAGCTTTATTCAAAAATGCCCCAAACTGGAAACCATTCAAATGCCCATGAACTGATGAATGAGAAACTGTGGTACATCCATACAAGGGAATACTACTTAGCAATAAAGTGGGAAAAAATGACAGATTTATATAAACACAGAGATGAATATCAAATGCACTATGCTAAATGAAAATATCCAGACTCAAAAGGCAACATACTGCATGATTCCATTTGTATGGCCTTGTAGGGAAGAGGAAACCATGGAGACAGAAATCAAATCACTGGTAGCTGTGGGCAAGGGTTGGGGGAGGCTATTGATCACAAAGGGACAGGAGGGAACTTTTTGGATGATTGAAATATTTAATATCCTTATCATGGAGGCAGTTACTCGAGTGTATGTGTTTGTCAAAATTCATAGAACTGTACGCTAAAAAGAGAACCTAACTGAACATAAATTGCACCTCAATAAGCTTCATTTTAGAAAAATCTGTCAATTAAGGATGAATATGATATAATTTGTACATTTGTTTTAGTAGACAACTGGTAGCACTAGCAATCTGGGATCATTTCAATCACTAAAATTGGATTAAAGTGACTGGAAGCTGGTGTCAATCCTTGCAACAGCTGGTCTATAACCAAATCAGCCTTGCTCCTGGAGTGTAGCCATCAGGGTCTCCTAATCCTTGGTGGTCCTTGGACTTCAATTTTTGTCCCTCTAGCTTTGCAAATCAGCCACAAATTCTACTCAGCTTCTGAGCCTCTCACTTGCCTATTCCAGAATTGGCAGCTGTCTTTAGGAGAAACTGTCCTCAAATATTGTCCCCATTTCTCTGGATTTCTTGTCTTGTTATTAATCTTATTCCCATAATTCTTTGCTCTTTGATAGCTATCAGGTATCTTCAAGCAGATTTAATAATACTACTAATAATAGTGATTATCTAGATGTTCTGATGATTCTCATCTTGAGAGTTGGTTTAATTTATCTATTCCACTATTATGCAGGGGAGCTCTGCCATTTCCAACATTCATCTTCCAAGGCTGTCTTAGTCATCACTATTTCTAAGCAATAGGAAAAAAGTGAATGTTTAGAGCAAGAGTTTTTTGTTTTGTTTTGTTTTTTTAATCCAGTGATATCCATTTGCTCACTTTTCACCGGGGAAAGCTTAGTCTTGACCACACATCTCTAAGGGAGTCTGAGAAATGTAGTTTAGATGCACAGCCCAGGAAGAATGAGACACCAACCACCTTTGCCACATGAGGCTACCAAATAATATTCTAAATTCATATTTTGCTTCCTGTAGCTCATCAACTCAGAGATCTGCTCCTCATTTAAATCTTTAGGGTGATAGATATCTTTTCTTGTTATGTAATATTTTTTCATATGCTTTATGATGAACTTTTAAAATTTATCCTAGAATAGAGACTTATCTGGGCTTCCCCTTTGTACACTCTCAAGGATTCTGGCCTCCTCCTCCTAGAGGGAAGATCACACTCAACCCCTAGTCTAATTCCCAGAGTTTACCAGCCCTTTGTCCACAGCAGTCCTGCGGGCTTGAGATGAATTCTTTGTCTGGTCCTGACCCTGCATTTGCATTTTAATTCCTGAAGGTGCAATCCTATCTCCCAAAGCAAACCGCCGACTCTCTGCCTGGATTTCTGCGTGTTTTGGTGGACCATCTCTTTCTGTTCACAGTCAGAAATCACAGCTAGTGTGAAGGGAAGGAAGAGATGGCAACGTACTGCTTCAGAATGTGGCAGCCTCGGTCCTGAGAACAGCTGCCTGGCTTGGTTTTCAGTATGGACAATTTTCTGAGGCAGGGGTGAAGCACTAGGAAAGAAACGAGGGGCTTTGAACCACTTTTGAGTGGAATGATTTCCGCTGTTTCTAATTGTACAGAACCTGGAAGTCATTTTATTTGTTGTTGTTTTAATTCAGAGGTAATTGGAAACCCCCTGATTCTGGTATTGGTTAACTTCAAGTCCTGTTTTGGTGACAACAGATGAGTATTCATCCCTTCTGAGTTTTAAAGAAAATATTTAGTGGGAAAATTGGGATAGGCTGGGTCAATGACTGCTTTCCAGACCTCATTTTAAATCAGAATATTGTTGTGTTTGGCCCTATTTTACCTGATTTTTTTTTCATCACTTAGTCTTGAATTATCTTTAGAAAATTTTCCAAATTCTTCAGCCCCCTTCATCAGGTTTAAGAGCACTAAATTGAAGCCTTCCTAATGTCTACAGTACTTGGACAAAAAGATATATAAAATCAAGGGCATAGCTCTGCAACTGGGAATTGCATTATACACTGAAAATGATTTAGTATCTGACAAGCCATATGAATAGTAAAAAAATGTTAGAAATACTTTCTACTCATATCTGCACAAATTCCGAAGACCAAATCACAAATACCAGAGCCCTCATTTTATGCCAGTGAGTGTTAAACTCTGGATGCAATTTTCATGCACAGAAAGGGATCAGAGGCAGAATTATATAACTATTGAACCTCTACTTTTGTGAGGATATTTTGTTTTGTTTTTAAACTCAGTGAGTTAGTTCAATATGTTTTTTTGTGATGAAAGGAAAAAAAAACATAAGAAGAGGTTAGCCACTTAATGCACTCCAAAAAGAGGGTGAAAATGAAGCAAATTTTCCACTTTCTTGGTTATTATTTGTGGGGCTATAATTATATCCTTTGGAATAATCATTATAATTCATATATTACAAATAGTTACTCTCCTCCTTTTGTGGCATAAAATGTAATGATCCTTTCCACATCTACATAAATAAACCTCCCCACCCTGTATCTTTACAAATCACTGTGACATAGCTCCCAAACTAGACACTCCATTAAATTGATGAGTGAATAAATTACAAAGACCAGCAGTCCTTCCTAATTTATACGCTACTTAAAGGTGTTATAAAACAAAACTTGCTTTTAACATTTCCAGGCACTCCACTCAACTAAATTAAATAAGATTCACATATTTGATGGGTAGAATATGCTATTTATATTTATGTATCAGTGATTACATCCTTTGCAAATGGCTAAACCACCATTAAGTAAAGCAAACACACAAAATGCATGATTGTTCTACAATTTCCGCAAGCCTAGGGATGCGTTTTGCTTCTACACACATTGGCAGAATGCAGTCTTTATGTCTTGGAATAGGAAGTTCATATACAGCCAGAGAACAGGAACTAGTTCTCGTTTTTGTCTTTAAATATAATCTGTTTTTGCGATTCATCCAAGTTTTTGCTTTTTTGTTGGATTTTGTTTATCTGCTCCTCTGTGCATTGGACGTTTTATTTCTGTTTTTAACCCTAATGGGATGTTCCTAAATGGCTATATTACCAATGAAAATGCTTAAGCTCTTGTTTTTCCCTTTTCAGAACAATATCCCACTTCATTTTCCTAAATTCACTAGGCTTTTGTGGGTTTTCCCACGTGTTCCTTGAGAAGGTTGACAGATCTGGAATTTTATGAGGGGAGCTGCACCACGGGTTTCTTTTTTCAAACCTTACTCGTGGAGAAGTTTCTTTCCACCACTTGCCAGGTTCAGGTCACAGGCTCTCTTTGCAGCGTGTCGGGAGCCAATTAGGGTGCGTGTTCGGGCCAGAATGCCCTCTGCTTTCAGACGCCGCAGCCCTTTCTCAATCTGCTGGGCTTTTAATGCGATGTTGAAATCTGCTCCTGCTTGACTCCCACAGCTGGTTTTGATCAGGCTCCTCTAAAGAGGAAGTTTCAATTAGCACAGCTCCAAATGTGCTCTGGAGGTATATTTTTATGACTACTCAACTAATAGCACTCTTTGTTCTTAGTGGTGTGTGACTCCTTAACAAACACAGCCATTTGTGTGAGTCACCAAGTGACTTTATAGCAAGGCTGGGCTTTGCCAAAACCAGAAGAATGAGACGGTCAAATTGAATTAGTGGTTGAAACACATTAATTTATGCTAGATAAATGTTATTGTGGTCCCATGGGCAAGTACTCAGGTCATAGGCTTTATGAACTATTTGCAGCAAGAGGGCTTCATGGCAGTCGATCAGCTCTCCAGCAGGACTGGACAAAGGACTTATAGCCACTTACTCTCTCCTCTTCCCTTAAATTGCTTCTGCCTTTTCCCCCCCATCACCGCTTTCCATGGAGACAGCTCACCATTTTGTACACGTTTTGTGATATTTAACATATAAGCAGTTGGATTAATGATTTGTGTTGGCTTCGCCTGACTCTGGTTGAGACGTGGCCATCTATTATGCCTGCGGCCCTCGCCACAGGCAGCTGTGTGTTTATCATTCCAGACTACAGATCTCAGTGGGTACGGAGCTCTGGCTTAGCACCAGCTTTCGGAGTCGGTGCAGCTGTGCGGTAAATGGAAACCTTGATGTCTCAAACACAGCGCACACAACCATGTCCTGACAGGGCTGTTTCTCTTCTGGGGAGGAATTAGATCCACTTAGGGCTGGATTATTTCTAAAGCAAGAAAAGTAGAAATAAGTGTTTTCTGGCTGCAAATTGTGGCAAGTGAGAGATGATGCCAAGAAAGAATTATGCATAAATGACAGTGTTTAAACTTGTTTTTATGTGTTTAGATGTGCCTCTGCCAAAAAACTGACAAGGTCTCTTTGTTGGCATTTTTTCAGAGAGACCACTCACACACCGAACATTTTCTTAATAAAGAAATAATTGTAAATCACTGGTGTCTAGGCAGGTGATAACCAGTTTACCTTAAACATGATCTCTTGCAAAACCCAAGGAAAACAACTGTCTAGGCAAAGAGTGAGGAATCGCCGTCTCCCCCATTCCACAACCACCAAAAATGTCTGTGTATCCATCGGGCCCTGGCAAATTCGGTGCTGTGGATAAGGGCGAGAGCTTCAGAGTTGATTCTAGGTTTAAACACTGATTCTACCTCTAACTGGCTCTGCCATCTTGAGCAAATTGCTACTCTCTGTCTGAGTCTTCACATGTAAAATAGAGGTAACAGTAATACTCACTTTTGTGTGTTAAGATTAGTGAAGTTCATGACTGTGAACCATGAACAAAGTAAATGGGGAACAAGGCAAGCTCTTAACAAACGATTGTTTCTATTAGTTATTGGGGTTGCTGTTATTACTGCTATTGACCCAAGAGAAGAAAGTCTCTGTTTTTATTTCAATTCCCCAGTGGCTTCTGGAAGGAGCTACTGGTACCATAGAGATTGCCTTTTCCTGGCATAGTCTATCCTCACCTGAAGAATGTTCAAGCCATCATATTCTGCTCAGCCCATTGACCCTGACCTACCTAACTCTTTGGTCCTCCTCTACCCCGCTGTTTGCTTTTTATATTTGCAGACAGCCTCTGTGACACTCATCTTGAATATTTAGCATTGAGCAGAGAGGCTGATGTACGACAGGTGTTCATCACATTTCTGGCGAATTCAATTTCATGTTGACAAATGCCCGTGTGTGTATGCTTATAACTATACATGTATACTCCTCCAGGGTGAAATTTTCTCCAAAATTCAGCATAAATTCCCAAGATTAGACAAGATATCTTTTTTGGATACAAAAAAACCTGTTGCTGCCCCCTTTTGCACTGGAAAAAAAAAAAAAAAGAGAAAAGAATGCAATCTACTCCCAGGGCCTCTAAGCTTTCTGAATTAATTCAACTCTGTGTATGTTGTTCTAGCTGAGTTTCCAACTGAAGCTTATTCAACTGTTTGAGTTGAATCTATTAGTTGCTATTCAGTCATTTCCTGGTTACTTGGCTGATTTTAACAACAAAAACAAAAATGTAAATTTAGTCAGAACTTTCTAATGTCTTTGTGTGTATAAGTACATTAAAATTTTTTTATTTGTCCTGATTTTCATTTTAAATTGGACTTCCTTAAGACCAGGTCATGTGTCTTCTCAAACTCCAAAAAATGTCCATAGCACCTTCTTCAATATGTATCTACTGAATGTTACATAAAATGATGTACATGGCTTAATTTCCCATGGCCAATCTAACTTTCTAAACCATCAAATAGAATTTTTCATCCTATGGGCTTTTTACTGAGTTCCTAAGAAAAGTGAAGTATAATCTAATGTGGAAATTGTTGTTGGGCCTCAATACCTGTGCTTTTCAAAAACCTGTTATCCCACACACGTAAGAGTGCTGTCGATCTTCTCGCTCCTAATTTAGTCCCAGCGCCTAAGATGGTCCTTTGGCACATAAACCCTGAAGTATTTGTCGAAATAATTATTTAGTTAATGAAAAGCAGTTAAACAATAAATTAACTCATTTCTTCTCCATATTTCTGACTTTTCCTTCAAGTTGTGTTTTATTCCCATTTTTTTCCCTCATTCGTTTTGTTAAAACAATAAAACATTTTGTTTTGCTTCTTTACCCATATGTTTTTTACTATTGAAAACACCTCCTCAAGGATCCATTTCTATGGAAAAAAAATTGGAACTGAGAGTATTAAGCTTCATAGTGGACAAATGGTGAAATTTGCATAAGTGTTAGTCTCATCTCAAGGATACTGAGTTTTAAACTATAACCAATTAGTGTGGTTTCTTGTGGCACTTTCTGAGTCACTCGTGTTAAGAGAAGTCCTCGGTACATTAGCAGGCTGCAGTCCAGGGTGTAACATCATGAACAGCATCTGTCTAGGGCCAGGAGTCACAGCGCTTCATAAGCTTCCCATGGAGATGGCTAATCAATAAAAGTTCTATGCTCAGGATTTTGTACATTTTGTTAATTAGGCCAAAGCAATAGGCCTTTGTGGCAATTATTCAGACAGTGATGTAAAAAGATAGCCTGACAAACAAACCTCCGTAATCCACTTACGTCTCACAGAAGCCAAAGGGTTGGAAAAGCCTATTAACAAGCTCCCTGCCTGCCTGTTTGGAGACGTTGTCGAATTGAGAGTCTCGGCACCTGAGGCGGTCTGTTAATAAAGATCGTTTGTAGCAGATTTCTGTTCTATTAAGAATGGACATAAAACAGCATAATTTAAAACATGTCAATAACTCAAGGCAAAAATGCCAAACATAGTCTGTTCTGTCTTTATAAAATGGAGCCAAGTATACACAAGGAGAGCGCCAGGAAGGCTTCTGCTGACTGGCTTTAGAGATTGATCATGATGAATAATGCGATTCTTCAAGTTAAAACAACCTCGTGGGTGAGTTTCTCTTTGTCTTTTCTGTACTAAACTCAAGGGATCTTTTTTATTTAAGGGCCAATGAGATTCCTAACATCCAATCCTGGAAGATGCCTGGAAACCTGTGCCCTTTGTCAGCCTCGTGAATTCATAATAGCATGTGAGTGCTTCATTTTTTTTTCCCATTTTTTCTGTTTTTCTCCTCAGTGGTATTTATGGGTTGTTTGGGAACAGATCTTTATAGACACTGAGCTAGGATCGGAATGTCTTAGGAAGATTCACTCAAGAATATAAAACCACCAAGCGCAGAGTCACCACTTGTGTTATGCATTTGATTAAATATGCTAGTTGTTTTCAATGACTCTGCTGTATTTTTAACACAAAAACAAGGACCAGAAAGTCAATATTCCTATGGCATTTATCTGGCACTTACTGTATTACAATAGCAAAGGCTGACTGATGGCTTTGGGATTCTCAATGAGTGCTTGGGGAGGATGAGAAGGGAGATACAGGGGATGACAGCGCGTTACTGCAGACGTGTACTAAACCCTGCCATGTTGAACAGGCCTGTAGATTAAATTTTAACATACTGTCTCCCACATTAGGTTTGGGTGGATGGTTGAGTCTGAGTGATATAATCTGCTGCGTTAGAAAGCCTCTCATGAACGGAGTGGTGGTTTTAATTAAATCCAGTAGGTTGAGAAGAGTGGTTTGGCAGTTTCAATTGATTTATTGTGTTTGAGACATCTGGGCCTGATATATTGTATTGACGTGCAGAATTGTTTTTGGACACTTACCCTACATATTTTCATTCTGGTTTTGGGGACTCATGGCCTATAAATATGTACCATTTTCATTCTACTGTGATTTAAGATTTCTCTTTGTATTTTTCTTATTTTGGTAGGATAGTAAACTGTTGAATTCATCTTGTTAAAAATGCGATTGTTTGAAAGCATGAGATTTTGTGGGTTTGTGTGCACAAACAGGGCTGCTTCAAAAGTAGTCCTAGGTTGAAGTTCATTATCATCCCACCTAAGTTTGTGGGGAAAGAGAGCCATAGTTGTTTGTTTTTTTAACTTAGTCTATAAATTGCCAAACTGTTTGCTCCATGTTATGGCTTCCTAAATTTTAAAGTTTTGATTTTAGATATAGAAATGAACACCATGTGATAAGAAGTTTGTTTCCAATTATCTTAAAGTAGTACGCATATTCAGCTGGATATTATAGACAAGTGTCCCCCAACCCAAATTTTACTGTAGGCAAGTTAATTTTAAAAAGTCTCCACTTCAAAGCATGTGTGAAAAGGAAGAGAAGGGAGGAGGAAGAAGGAGGTGGAAGAAGGGAGGGGAGAGAAGAGTCAAGCTGCAATTTCTTCTGAAGTGAGAGGGCAAAGAAGCAGGCAGGTTCCCACCAGCCTACGTGATTCTCAAGTCTACGACTGAGTGGTTGCACATCCCAGTGACAGACACCATGATGATGTGTCAGGTTCCCAGCCTCAGAGCTCTCTTTCCTACAGCTGTGGCCACTTGGCCCCTACCTGAACCCCCGGCCGGGGTTCTGGAACGAATCAGGGAAAATTTAAGGAAGTCTGGGTAAATCTCTCAGGCCAATCAACTCAGATCAGCCTGTGGCTTAGCTCACTTTGAACTTCTGCCTCAGTATTAGGGGCTACGTTCTGCCATTGTTCTTTGTAGTCAGCCTTGAAGTGATGTTTAATCCACTTAGAATGACTTCCTATTTTTTGTTTTTGTGCCCACTTCTCTATCTTGGTAGACCATCTTGTTAGTTCTTGTAGATTCCTTTCCTGAAATTCCCAGAGTACAGCTTTGAGCCTAAAGTTGGGACGTACCTGACACTAACCATCTATTGTCTGTGGCAGACTCCACTGATGACCACCTACCATCCAGATGTTTCTCTGTGGGCTACAGCTCTATCTGCCAACTAAATGTAGTCTGCCCTGTTAAACTAGGCTCACTCTCATATAGGTGATTGTACATCTTAATACACAGCATGATCCACTATCTTCCCTTTAAAACCCTGATTTTTTCCCTTGTTTCCTTTTGTGAGATTATCAGTTTAAATAGGAAAGGATTGCTCACCACCACTCTACATAGCTATATAGGGTTGATTTGAAAACTTTTATTTTATTCTCCACGGTACCTGAGCTACTTCAGATAATTCATGAACTTATTTGGTTTTCTGGAGGCTGTTTAGTGGAATTCTCCAAATTGGATGAAATAGGATATCTGAAAGGAAACTCACTCACAGGAGGCACTTACTGAACATCCACCTATATTTAAAACATAAACAGGCATGGATTTTAGCCCAGCATAAAATCTGTTTGGAAAAATCGCATTCATAACAAATTCAAGCAGGAAATAATGCCAAATTACTTTTTTTACAAACAGCTTTACTGAGAGATAATTTGCATACACTTAAATTCACCATTTTAATTGTACAAATCAAAGATTTTTAGTAGTTTTACAAAATTGTGCAGACTTCACCAAAATCCAAGTTCAGAATGTTTTCATCACCCCAAAATAACCTAGTCTTAAAGAGAGAATTAGTTATGATTTTGTAAGTAAATTATCTTAAATTAAGTTAATCATAGGATGATATTCTATACATAATTTAAGAAGAAAGTATGGAGAATGTTACACGTTTAGAAACAGCATATTGAAGTGCTCTCCCAAGTGGCTAATTCAGATGATCTGGTTGACCTGATCTGGGGATCAGACTCTGCAATGCAGCCTGCCCTTCATATGGAAAAAATTCTGAGAGAATTTTGAAAATAGCTCATTCTGAAGTACAATAAGTATATGTGGGCAAAAGTATATCACATGTTAGAAAGAACTGTGGCTTCTGTGCTAAGTTCAGATGAGGAGGGATTTCCTCATTATTGAACGTCATCAATCAGATTTACCTGTGCTGCGGGCTCACTGCACAGACCTGCAAGATCCTGTGCCTGAAAGGGAAACACCAAGATTTCCGGAGCCACGTTTCCTGATAGACTGTAAAGAGCTGGCCTTGAAAGTGCAGCATAAAGAGAAGCTGGAAGAGTGTTCTCAGCAGTCGTAAGTGTGCACTTCTTCACGGCCAAAGATAGTGATCCTCCTGGTGTTTTTCAATTGTGGTGATCATACCCACTAGGCTAGAGAGTACACCAGCAACACATTGAGTGTTTAGGAATTTGGTCTATGAGCCAGGTATGAATTTAATGAAGCACCCCTTCTGAGAAACTAAAGAATTCATCTGAATTATTCAAAATAAAAGGCTGACTGTTTGCTTTTACTTTCACTAAAAGATAATATGACACCTAAGAAATAGCAGTGAGCAAGGAAGAGCTTGGTTTGGCAGGCTCTCCAATCTAGTTTAGAAGTGTTTTTCAAGCAATTTTCCTTTTATGAACAAGACCATATTAGGCCATACGGGGAAATGCATAATTAAGTGTTCAGCCTCGGAAGGTTTATAATCTAGTTGAAGAGGTAAAGTGTGCTTCCCTCGGACAAATTATGAGAGTTAATTCTTACTGCAGGAAGTACCTTCCTTTAAATGGCTCTAGGAGTGACTGGATATAAACGATATTTAGTAAGATGGACACTTGGTGATGTCTGATAAACATGATCAGAACAAAAGCTACCTAGATCCACCATCCTTTTCCTTTCTACCTCTTCATCTCCCACCCAAATCTCCCATTGCCTCTAAGGAGACAGAAAGTTTCCTGTTATTGAATTGATCAGAAAAGTGGTAATCTCTTATTTTTACTGGATTAATCATGGATTTTCAGCAGAGTAGAAAAGACAAAATAAAGGAGCTCAACAAGCTTGACAGCTAAACTCCCGGAAACAAACTTTTCATTTTTCCTACAAAATGTTCATCTTCTTATGCAGGCATTTATACTTTCCGGGGAAAGACGGTCATTTGGTAGTCTTGCTAAAGTCCCAGCACCTTGTGATTCGGATGTATGCTTGTTTCTGCAGCTCTTTAAGACAGATTAGCAGCATATCCCCTCCTCATTCTCATTTTGTATAAATCAGGGGTTAATTTTGTGTTGACACACTGATACCTTACTATTACAGAAATCGGTGTCCTCTTATCTTGTTCAACATCCAAAGCAGTTGTTTTAAAAGTGACAAATGATATCTATAGGTCCATGGATGCGTGGGTCATATATTATAAGGCTCATGATTTATGTACAGTTTTTGGTCTTACGGGCAGTGGCATTTTGTTTGCAGGATTAGACTGATTGGGTTCTGCACAAGATCAAATGGTATCTCCAGAGGAGTAAAACTCTAACTTGCTTAGGTGGAGTATCTGCCCAAATACTTACTAGTGATGTAGGGGCTGAGATTCTCTTATCCTGAGTTGTTTCCAGTACCATCTCAGGCTAAACAGACAATGGTTTTGAGGAGAACTCTCTCCTGATCAAAGTCCTCAATGCACTTTTTCCTTTGGTGTGGTCTTCCTGCAACCACCTCCTGACCACACTTTATTGTTCCAGAGGTTTTTGTCTTCAGCTGGAATCTGAAATACTTTTTAGTGGTACATTGATGATGGAAGAATTAATCAATACAAATTTAGTTTTATCCAATTCTGCTGGTTCCAATTTAATGTTTGTCTTAAATCAAAGGGATAAAATAGGTTGGGAAGCAGTTTAAACTTAGAGGTGGTTAGAGGTGGTTCAAAGTGTATTTAAAATTTAAGTGTTATATAACTGCCACCTTATTTTAGCAATAACTTTAGGGTAGTGGTTTTTTTTTTTTTTTTTTTTTGAGATTTTCATTTGACTTGCAAAGCATGAGAAACCTTAAAGAACTTATCAAGGAATATGGCAAAGTCTTTTTGGAGGGGAGAAAGTATATCTTTTTAACTAATTGACACTACTTATGATACTATAATGAGATTATTATCCCTAAAGCCTTGCTCCTTAAACAGAGTTTAACTGACTTGGTTCATGACCAGAGACTTATTCTGGGCTGGTTGTGGATAAACTTACCATGTACGTTCACCTGGTCAGGCAGGTTGAGGAATAACTGGTTGTGGGTAGACCTGCAAGATGCCAGAAGGAGAAAGATCCTTTTAGAGAGGTAATTTTCATTGACTTTATCATTCTTGAGAGATCTGGTCTTTTAAACCTTCCACTTGTACTCTTCCAGGTCATCATTTTCTTTCTATTTTTATTGTTTTTTCCTTCCAATGGTTATTGTACCCACTTGGTCATTCTTCTATTAAAATACACCATTGTGCTTACTTTCTGGCTCCTTTTTCCAGATGACTGAAGAAAGTCATCACAAAAAGGACCCCCCATCCCCCACCCCTTATTAGGCCTCTGAGTGTCTCTGCTGGTGGTTGAAATCTTTTATTCATGAAGCCTGACATGTCCATTCCTCATTCCATGTTTGGATCCTCTCTGCAGCAATCTACCAGGTAGATTTCCCTGACATGTGGCAAGGATTGGAACCTAATATATCCTGAGATCACTTTTTCTATTTATGGACAGATCAGATTGCTATAAAGAGCTTCCTTGAGATGCATTGAAATCTGTGTCCCGTAACTTCTACCAATAGATCCTACTTCTGCACTCAGGGGATCATGCAGATCCCCTGATTTATGAACCTTTAAAATTCAGCCATTAGCCCATTATTGGGAAGACTTGTGAGAAAATTAGACTTCCTTTCCAGCTAAAAATTCTCTCTCTTCACCACCTGGTCTTCTTCCCTTCTGGATCCTCCTTCTAAGATTAATCCTCCTCTATGGCCCTTAATCTCATCTCCATCCCAATTAGTACAGGAACTTGATCCAACTTAATCCATACTGTTTCATCACTTAAATCCCTAATTGCCTTCTCTCTACTTTGCAAATTTGCTCCAGTCTACCTTGCACCACATAAAATAAATTAAATAAAGCCTCCCCTTAGCCTTGCTACTTCCCAGAAACCATACAATCTTGTGCCTTTCCTTTTCTGTCAAACTGTTTTATTAGATTTGTATAATCAATCTATGTTTTACATTAATTTTTACAGGCTGCTGAGATGCTAGTCAGCACACTGTTTTATGGATTTCAAATAAATGTAGCAGTTGACAGATTTCTGAAGGTAGGCAATGGTTAAGTTTTGATAGGAACTAGTTTATAAGATCAAAACAAAAAGGTTGATTCTGTCTAATGCATGAATGAATATACGTAGTCTGATCTCTTTCCATTTAGGAATAATCTTTTAGGAAGTTTTTGTCTTTATGCCACATTTAAATAACACGTAACCCTCCTTCCCAAATGCAACTATGCAAAATGAGCATGCAGTAATATACTATTAAAGGATGTTGTAATCTATTAATTTTTTTTGTGATGAGTAGAACATATTAATAATGTGTATAATTTAAAAGGAAAATTCCAAATACTATAGACTTATTGTCAGCATCACTCAATACACAGGTGGCAGAATGAAGTATCTGATGACCTTCTCACACTTATTTCCCTTCCCTTCTCACCCTTGATGAGATGATGATCTTTGGTAAGACACAGTAAACTGACAAAGACTGTTACCATGAAAGCATTAAAGATTTTCTATGAATATTTGTGAAATAAAGGCTTATTTTGCGGATTTGTTACTCTGAATAATCTAAACACTGTAAACTCACTCCGAGGAATATTGTGAAAAGCTACGGGCCCTTTCTGATAAAGCAGAAAATGAAGAAAAGAGCAGAGGAGTTAGAAAAGACCTGGAGAAATATAAGAATGAACCCCACTCTGCTAAAACAAATGCCACAGAAGACACATTTTTGAAACAAATAAATGGGGTAAAGAGAATTTTTCATAATATAAAAGTAATTCTTGATTATACAGAATTAATAACAGATTTCTATTGAATAAAGAAGTCCCCAGGTGCATTCAAAATGATTACTTTTCTCATCATTTAATTCTTGCAATTTGCAGGTCCTAAGATGAGCTATCTGTAAATATAAGAGTTTATTAAATAGGATATACAAATAAAATTCTTTGGTATATATGCTGGTTAAAATTTTATGAAATGTTCCAAATTCTAAAATTCTAATATTTTCATGTTTTTCTGTAACAGTGATATTCTAGAGTTCCCTAAATTCTGAGTACCACATAAAATTGCATTTGATTAAATCGGTTTTCCTTGATGGAAGAGAACATCATTTAAACGTTTGTGATTTCTGACCTATGGTTGCTCTCTGTTAAATGTGATTCAAAGGTCAAGTCCAACTTAAAGCCATGGAACACAGCACAAATTCATTATCCATTTTAATTCCTGTAGTGACACAGTTAAGATCCCATGAATATCTGTATCTCTCACCCAGAACTGTGAAGGAAATCCATCTCTCTGATGTTGCCAAACCATTCAGGCCTCCATCAATGAGATTGCAGAGGCCTTCAAGGTTCACAATATTCACCAAGACACCTATGGAAATACGCTATTGCTTTCCTACGATGCAAATACAGATCACACAAGAAGGAAAAGTTCCATGTATTTCTCACCACTAAATGAAGCCGTTAATATATGTCTTAACTCCATGAACTATGCAGCTTCCAAAACAACCAAGAAAAGGAGCCAACAAGTAGGATTTGTTATGTAAGTTCATGAACTTTCTCCACTGGAAGGGGTTTTGGAATTAATTCAGCAAAGCCCCTTGTTTTAGAATTAAGGTAAGTGAAGATCAGAAAATTTAAGTGACTCAAGATTGCACAGCTCGTTAGAGGCAGAGCCAGGACAAAAGCTCAGGACTCCTGACTTCAGTCTAACCCACTATACCAATAATTAGTTGCTAAGACAATTTTGTATTCCTAAGATGTCTTTAGGTATTAAAAGTCAACTACAAGAAGTGTATATTTCCCTAGACCATGCATTCTCAACAAGGGCTATATCACCCCCAGAGGCATGAACATGGGTTCTTGCGGATCAAAAAAATCTTATATGAGGGACCAGCCCAGTGGTGCAGTGATTAAGTTTGCATGCTCCTCTTCGGCGGCCTGGGGTTCACGGGTTCAGATCCCAGGCACGGACTGACACACCACTCATCAAGCTATGCTGTGGTGGTGACCCATATACAAAATAAAGGAAGATTGGCACAGATGTTAGTTCAGCAACAATCTTCCTCAAGCAAAAATAGGAAGACTGGCAACAGATGTTAGCTCAGGATCAATCTGCCTCACCAAAAAACAAAAAAAGCCCCTTAAATGTTAGATATTACAATTGTCACAATTGTTTGTAGTCTTCCTAAGGGCCACAGTATCTAATCAGATATGCAACTTGTCTATGGTATCCAAGTTTCAGGGTGAGGGAGCTGTGAGGTGGGAGAAGGAAGGGTTAGGAAAAGAACGTCTAGAAAAGTTCTTTCGGGGCAACAACTGTTAAAAAGTTGAGAAAGACTGCCCTGGACCAAAGTCCATGGTCAGGATCTTAGGGAACTTGCCAAAACGTTGGCTGAGTACAAATGCTGGAGGCTCAATTCGTTTTTAGAGTTAAACCAGTAAGCTGGGATCCAGAAGCATGCTTTGCTGTTCTCATCGAGTTTTGGTGACGTATTATGAAGCATAAAAATCTGCTTTTTATAGTGCCAAACTCAGCTCTTCGTCATCGTATAACTAGAGGATAAATAAGATGGAAGTTACACTGCGTGCTCAATATTATTAGCAAGGTAAGTATAGGGTGCTGTGGGAATTCAAGAAAAGTGCTGAGTGTAAAGGAAAATACTGAGAAAGTGCTCAGGATCTAAACCCTACTTCTGTCCCTTAACACTTATCAGAAAGTTTTTCTACTGAGGTTGTCCAAGTTTCTATTTCGTCAACTATAAATTTAGAGTTATCTGCCTCACATGATTTGGGGAGAAATAAAAGTAATAATATATGTACAGCAATAAACCTGAAATATAGTAGTCACCAAATAAATAACATGTATCATTATTATTATTACTTGTTAAGACCTTCAGAAGCCATTAGACCTAGACTGGTTCTATGTCAATTTATTCAGTAGGCAATTTGTTCTTGGAGTCTTTCTTATCTCCTCTTTTGAAAAACTCCCCCCTTTGTTTTTGCCCCTTCCCACTTTCGTTCTTCTTGCACTCTTGACACCCCCTATCTCTGCCTTTGGCTCCCTCGTGCTCTCTTAGCTGAGATCCAGTTCTGCCTGCATGGGGATACCTCAGCCAAACTCAGCTGTTATGATTCTGCATGAGCATCACCATCACCTTTTATTTCTACCCTCCCATCCCCAAAAGGATAGAGATAGCTCACTGATTTATGTCTGCCCCATAAGACCCTTAACTCCTTGAGGGCAGAGATTCATTTATTCAACTTTTCCAGCCATTATTCTACAGCTGTAAACAGAAAAAACAGAATCCTGCACTTATGGAATCTGTATTCCCTTAGGTTAGAAAGACAGTATGTAAACAAGTGAGCCATAGTGTTTACTAGTGGTAAATGCTAAGGAGAAAAATAAAGTAATGAAGAGGGATAGTAAGTACAGGAAGGAGTATAATTTTAGTAAGGTGGCCAACTGAAGTTCCCCCCAAAAAATGGCATTTGAGAATAAGATCAGAAAGAAGTAAGGGGTTTTGTCATGGAGATATTTCGGGGAAGAATCCTATCCTGAGAGCTGAGAGGTGCATTTCCACGGCTGCCACAGGCCCAGGCATGTAGGGCCACATAGACCCTGGCTTTTACTCTGAGAGAAATAGAATCATGTCTTATGCTTCTTAATACTGCAAGTATTGGGCCCAGTGCCTAAAACATGCTAGGCATTGAGTAAATGACTGATGACTGTATCAACTCATTCAACACCACATGTACACACTTACACCAATTAAATGATAGACAAAGACTGGCTTTGTGATGTCCAATTTAGATGGGTACCATCTAGGATAAACCTGAAAACACAGAATCCACTGCAGACAATATAATTTGAAGAAATCATAGCAAAATATATGGCTTTATACCTGTCAGTTCTGTGCAAATAGACAATAACTACAGATTTGGTGAGGAAGCTGGGGAGAGGAGTAGGCAGGGTAAAGTGGAAAAAGTATTAGGAGGACCCTCAGACAATTGGATAGCAACTAGAGTTGGCAGACTTAGCAAATAAATAAATAATTCTGGACTCCCAGGTAAGTTTGTATTTCAGATAAATAATGAATAATTTTCTAGCATAAGTATGTCCCATTAATATTTAACTGGGTGTTCAGTTTTTTTGGGGTTTTTTTGTTTTTTGTTTTTGGAGAAGGAGATTGGCCCTGAGCTAACGTTTGTTGCCGGTCTTCCTCTATTTTGTACATGGGATGCCACCACAGCATGGCTTGATGGTATGCAGGTCCGCACCTGGGATCCAAACCTGTGAACCCTGGACCGCAGAAGCAGAGCTCGTGAACCTAACCACTATGTCTCCAGGCTGACCCCAGGGTGTTCAGTATTTTATCTGGAAAGCCTACCTCCAACAGACAAGTGTTAAGTGGAACCCCCACGTCAAGACTGAATTCTCAACATGGCCTGACTGCTGTGAGTTCTCATCCAGCAGTTTGGTTGAAATGATACATGGAATGTGAGTCAAAATAATGGAACTTCTAGGTACAATTTTTGTTGTATATATTTTACATTGCATACAATATATTAGTGTAGTAGCATATCTACATATGTAGTTTATATATAATTTACAAATAAACACTTATTGGAACTGAACTGTCAAACATTTATTCCTGATAGGGGAGAGGAATCAAAAAGAGTTATCAATAGATGAGCAGCATTGCGACAAAGAGCTTCTATTCCTTTTCCCTTTAACAACAAAGAAAAGATATTCAAATCAGGAAAATCCTTATATGCTTGGTAAAAATGTCACTAAGCTATTTAGTTTGGGGAATTTGTGAAATTAACCAGATGTGCTGAAATATACTTTCTTGTTGCAAAATAGCTGGTAATCCACTAGGATAAATCGCTGTGAGGTAATCACATTCGAACAATTCATTTGGTGCATTCTTCTTCTTACTTAGGGAAAAAAAGAAATTTGCTTGGACTTGATCCTTGCACTTCACAGGATCAGTCATACTTTGTTGATTTGTTCCAACAATTGCCCGCCCATTAAATTTGAAAAGATAAAAAGTGGAAAAAATATAAGAAGCCACAAAACACCCCTTCTCTGTGGAGTGACAGCATTGTAATACCACAGAATCTAGAGACAGATGGTGGCTTATAGCAGACATCAATCTTCAATGAGAGTAAATTTCGGATAATGCCCCTCTTTGGTAATGGACATGTCTTTGCAAAGTTATTGCTGACAGCATCCTCTAACGTGCTGATTTGCTAAGACAAGGTTTTTATTGCATCTAATCTTGTCGTGAGGCATGAAAAGAGTGGCTGGGTACATGTTTTTCATGTATAGTTTTTACAAGAATTGCCTGCATTAGAGAGTGGCTAAATTGTTTTCCATATTTTATGGCACATTTCAAATGTTCCGCCACACACAACATTGATCACTCAGTCCATTAGCTTATTATGATATCCTGAAAGGAGACACTTCCCTTGGGAAAAGCCATAATTTGAAATGAGATGAAGGCTCTGACTCCCTAGGACAGAGTGGGGTGGGATCTACTGAGCAACTGCTTAATTTCCTCAAGGGAAATAGCCAGTTAAATATATATAGAAATGTAAATACACACATATATTTTTCAAAATGTCTGACCTATTCAAATCTACTTTGTCTTCTGAGGGACTTGGACACTTTCCAGCAGCTCAAACTGGCTTCAGTAAGGATGGGGCAGCTTTTACAATACAAAACTTTTTCATAATTATGGGAAATACTCATGGCATTATCAGGGTTCTAATAGAAAAAATAGAGGGACTTTAATATAGGGGTTTGTTAACACAGGTTGTAGAAGAGCTGAAAAAACGCACAAGACCATGGAGCATCCCAGAGATCAGCAACAACAGAAAGTGCCACCATCACCAGGTGGTTCTGACGGATCCAGGGCCATTCACTGGGGCTAGACCCATTCTGGGGTTGTCTTTGGGAGCTGGGCCCATGAAAGGAAGAGTTTTCCAATGGACCTGGAATCACCGTGGAGGTATAGCCCCTGAAGGAGACACCATGGAACAGAAAGCGAGAACATACCGGGTTCCCCCTTCTTTCTACCCTCTGGTTTCCAACAGTTGCCCCCTTTGGCAAGGAAGCCTTGTAAATGCAGTTCCCAGAAATGCAGAACAAAGTAGAAGGGCAGGGAACAAAGCTAGGAGCCAACAGATAAATAAATAACTTGGACAAAATTAAAGCAGCTTCATTTCTTTAGCACTTCGTTTAGTATGTTACTGAGCACTGTAAACTCTATCCTACACATAAAGACACAATTTTTCCCAAGCTAAGTAAACTTTGAAATCTTTGTCCATAGGAGTAAGGATCGAAGTGGCCATTGGGGACATCAAAGCAAAGCGTTTCTCAGAACATTTCAAAAATTGCTGTGAGATGGCTACTCAGGCTCCTAATGGCATTTGTGTTTCAGGAAATGTAACTGAATGGGAAAATGGTGGATGCCCCATTGCATTCTGCACTTCGTCTGTGTCAGAATCTTATGCTAGGTGCTTCCGCGTGTTTCACTTCATCTTCAGAGTGGCCTAAAAGAGGAATTCATATCTCTTGTGGGGATATAAGCTTTGATATCTTTATCTACCTCTGAAAACCCCAAATGATGTCCTCCCTGTAGGACGTCCTTTGCATCTGCTGTTGAGGTAGGTCAACAATACCAAGTTCTCCTTCGACAAGAATGCACAGATAACTCCAATTATGTAAAGCCTCTGGTCTGGAAATGTAATAGCACATGAGTTACTGTACCGTGTCAGGCCTTGGGTCCAATCAGTTATTTTGTCTCTGACAATAACACAGATGGTTCATGGACTGTCATGTTTGTTCTCTAATAAAATTCTTAAATACTCTTAAGGTTGTACTCCAACTAATAATAGCTTGGACTTGCTGAGTACTCCTAGATGACAGGCACTGCTGTAAGCATTCTACTTTTATTAATTAGCTTAATCCTTGCTATAAACCTATGAATTTATTACCATCTTCATTTACAAATGAGGAAATAGAGGCAAAGAGCATTTACATAACTTATCTAAATGCACTGAGCTAGTGATTGCGAGAGCTGGATTTGAATCTTGTGTCCTAAGAATTATAACACAAGACTTCCCGATATCCCATGATGACCTTTCACGGATTCATGGCTCATAATTTTACCTAATTCTTTATGCAAGAAATTTCTTGATGGATAGTTGCAATTATTTCTTTTGAGGAAAGGCAAAATTACAATCATACGAAATATGTACACGTTGAGATATTGAATAGGTTTGGGTTTTTAATACGCTCTTTCAAGTATAGGAATTAGATATGCTTGCTTGCTGGTTCACAATATCTGGCCATCAATATTTTTCGCATCCAGTATTAATTAAATAAAATTGTCTTTAAGCTAGATAAAGCATTTGAAACAATAATATTAGGATTTTTGTTTTTCAGATATAAAATCCTAGGGGAAGGGACTGATGAAGATCTGTTCAATGGAAAGGAGCAAGCAGTGGCCACTTTAAGACCCCTGGGTCCTAGGTAAGTCATGGCACCACAGAAGAGTCCATCATGTTTGCTTGGATTACATTTGAGGCCTGGGGCAGGGTCTTTTGTCTTCTCTTGTTATAAGCAAGCAACTAGTGACATGAGCCCAGCACTGGAGAAACTAGGGCCTAACAGAGTTCACAAACATCGAATCTAATACCAGCCACTTCTACCATGAAGAACTCCAGGACAACGAGCTTATCCTGTCTTGGGGCCCAGGATGGAGAATGGGAGAGTTTTTATAATTTTCATTCATCTACTTCTCAGTCCACTACAACTAACAAATGGGTTGTTTTTATAAGTAAAACTTCGTGAACAGATGAGGATGATTCTAGCTCTTATCTTAATTCCTCTAGCTAACCTAGAAATTCATTGTATACTCTCCTTTTAATTTACTTATGTGTACAAACTTTGCTAATTCCAAGAATTCCATGTTTGTCTACTATTCATTGCAGAGGGAGACATTGATATTTACCTAAACTGTTGTGTCCAAGAGTTATTCCTAATCATAGTCCTTGTCTCTACTTACTTACCACCTTTTGTGACTTTTTAATAGATTGCTATCTTATCTCTTAGCATAGATGCTACCTACAGATTTAATAGATTTATCTAATAGGTTTAATACATTTAACCTTTTAATCTACAGAACTGTAAGTTTTATTCTTTGATCAGCAGTCTCATTTTCCCCAATGTGACCAATAAAGTCACTCTAAAGAGGTCACACAGGCTTATTTGCCACATTTCATCTGCAGTCCTGCCCTGTTCCATCCTGACTCGAATTTCTTGAGACAAGTAGCCGTGGTCCAGAAATTGGGCTTCTTTTATATAATTGGTAAACAGTGGCATTTTTCTGGACAGACTTCCTGGCTCTGACTGCTCGCCAAGTCACTGTCCCCTTCTGAATGCAGAGCCTAATACTACTGGTTCTTTGAGCAGCTGTCACCATGCTTTGTCCTTGGGCCACTGTCCCCCTGCTCATGTTTGGGCTGAATTGACATTTGAGATGTGGCCTGGCTGGAGGAATTGGTTAATAGATAAATACTCTTCCGGAGAGTAAAGAACTGACTTAATCCAGGCCTCTCGTGGAATGTTCGAATGTGAAACACAGGAAAGGAAGGGTTGATAATAGAGTGGCATAGAAAATGAGAGGCAGATAGAAAGTAGTAAGCGCAAAACAGGAGCAAATAGAAGCAACAAGGGAGTGAATATTATGAGATGGAGAGCAAAATTCTCAGCAACAAATTCAGGGTCCAAAAGCAAAGAGGCGGAGACCAAGGCAGCCAGCCCAGGAGAAGGTCTATTTGACTCTTGCTGGGAATCAGAAACCGGAGTATCTGGACTCACGTTCCACGGATCCCCAAAACCCATTATGCACCAGCTGAGACCTTTTTCGGTGGCTCCTTACTTCAGGGTGTATCCCAAAATTAAGCCCATGACACCACAGTAACAAAGCCCCTGTCATGGGCGCTGCTTCTGGTCTGAGAGAGGCCACACAGCCATTGTTATCCTAGATTAAGGATACCCATACACGCTGCTCACATTTTCCACAATTTAATGCAAACTTTTTGGGCTTTTGACCCCAAAATTCTTATAGGTAAAAATATGAATTTGCATACTGAAAGTGAAATCCTTTGGAGCTGAGAGGCCTAGCTGTAAAAATGCTGAACACGCTAATCATATGGAAATGTATTCCTAAGGTCCTAAAAACGTAGCTCTTCTTTTATTGTATAACGTGTTGTTCTTCTGTGAAACTTGTACATTTCTGTTGTATTTGGAAAACTTTTGTTAGGACAATGGAATGAATGTTGGTAACTACTTTAGGCTCTGTAAGACAGGAAAAAGTTTTCCTCAGGGTCCCATGCTGGATCTGAAAAGTAAACTAACAAAGACAGATGTACAGGAGAAAGCCTACAAATTTATTTGCTATAAGTTTTACTTGACACAGGAGCCTTTATAAGGAAGTTGAAACGCCAAAGAAACAGACCTGTGTATCTTTATGCTAGGTTTGGCGAAGAGTGGACAGTCCTGGAGGAACATGATGGGCTAAGGAGCAGGAGGTAATTGTAATAAATGGAGGGAAACTTAGCACGGCCTGTTAGGATTCTTCTTCGTATTCCTTTGTCTCTGGAGATGAGATGAGAACGGTCCTTTCCTCTGGGTGTAGGTTGGCCACCTTTCATGAGGAGTTTGTGACCTGCTTCAGGGAAAAAGGGTGAGGCGGGTGCAGAGGAGGTCAGAGTGACCTTCCTGCTTCTAATATCTTCTCAAACTCCTTTGGCTTAAAATATTCAATATCCCAAGATGCCATATTTTAGGGTAACATGTCCTGAACCCCATCAGCTCCCATAGCATCCAGTACTTATCTTTGCCAATATGTATTTTCAATTATTTTGTTAGTGCTCATTATTGCTGCAAACTCTCTGAAGATAAGGAACCAAGCCTTCTTGTTCACCAGAGCACATAGTAGGCATTCCATAACTACAATGCAGTCTATACAGAAGGCGAAATATAATGATGTACACCTGAAATGTACATAATATTATAAACCAATGTGACCTCAGTGAAACTTTTTTAAAAAGAGAAAAAAGTAAAGAATAAATGCCATTTTGTTACCTTTATTTGCAGGTCCTGGTTCATTATGTCTTTAGGGTTCTAATTTAGGGAAACTAAGGACAAACGAGGCACAAAGATGGGGGACTGCTTCAGGGTGTAAGTTTCCTGTTGGTAGAAATGCTCTGGACCATGAAGTCCTTGTCCCTTCATCAATTGGACGTAGCCTTTAGCCTCGCCTAAAGATCCAAAGAGCTTTTCAAACGAAGTGAAGTTTGAGAGCATTTCGAAGTGAAGTTTTTGCTTGTTTTATAGTTCTCTGCTACTTGAGCTGCTTGCACTCACACCCAATAAATGCACTGTCTCCTCATAGTTTGAATTTTGGTATTTGTACTTGCTCAGCTGACTGCTCCCTGCTGGTGCTAGTTTGCAGTGACGTCTCTGGCCCTAGCTCCTAGCCTACCTGTTCATATAGGAGCCTTGCATATTCTGGTGTTTTTATAGCCATATTTTCCAAAAGTAGTCCAAAAAATAATAACTCTGAGGAATGTGAATAGTTGTTATCAAGGATCTGTGATCAAATGGTTGTCAAAAAGCTGGTCTGAATGGGAGATTTAGTAAGATGATTTTCCCAACGTGTTTGTCTATACTTTTTTCTTGAAGCATATCAGTGGAACCGCATATCAGTGGAAGCTACTTGGAGAAATACTACTTTATGGCCTCCTTGGTAGAGTCCAGCCTTTTATTTTCTAATAGTAAACTTTTTTTTTTTTTAAGATTTTATTATTTCCTTTTTCTCCCCAAAGCCCCCCGGTACATAGTTGTATATTCTTCGTTGTGGGTCCTTCTAGTTGTGGCATGTGAGACGCTGCCTCAGCGTGGTCTGATGAGCAGTGCCGTGTCCACACCCAGGATTCGAACCAACGAAACACTGGGCCGCCTGCAGCGGAGCGTGCGAACTTAACCACTCGGCCACAGGGCCAGCCCCTCTAATAGTAAACTTTTAAGTGAACTATAATGAACTCAAAGAAAGCTGCAGAATCGACTATGCAGCTCAATAGATTTTCATAAAATGAACATCCTTGTGTAACCAACACCCAGATAAAGAAAAAGAACACCAATGTCATCCCAGAAGCTCCTCATTACACCTCTCTCTAAGCACTACCCTCATACAAGTAACGACTATCCTGATTTCTAATAGAGATTAGTTCCAACTGTTTCTTAGCTTTGTATACGTGGAGTCATTTAGTACATACTCTTTGTGCCTAAATTCTTTGCTTTACGTTATGTTTGTGAAATTCCTCCATATTGTTACATGTAGCAGAAACTTCTTCCTTTTTATGACTGCATAGTATCCCATTGTATGACTATAGCATAATTTATATATCCATTCTGTTGACGAACATTTAGATTGTTCTTAGTTCAGGAGTAGTATAAATAATGCTACTATGAAGATTATTGTATGTCTTTTTCATTGTACATATGTACTACTTTTTGTTGGGTATATACCTTGGATTAAAGTCATGGGATATGGATAATTTCAGATAAGATTCCAAAAATCTCTATGAGAATGCCAATTGCTTCACATCCTTGCTGGCACTTGGCATTGTCAGTCTTAAACTGCATCCATTCTAATGGATCATTCCCCAGATAGCTAACGTTTATTGACCACAGGGAGATCTTTTCGTCTGTATGTGTGTGTGTGTGTGTGTATGTGTGTGTGAACTGCTTTTTTGGGTCCCTTGGTCACTTTTTAATTTCATTTTCTGCCTTTTTTCTTATTGATTTGTAGGAATTATTTATGTGTTCTAGATATGAGTTCTTTGTCAATTACATGTACTGCAATATATTTTCCCCTTTTGTATATTGACTTTTCACTTTGTTAAGGGTGTCTTTTTTTAAACAGAAGCTCTTAATTTTAATGAAGCAAAATTTATCAATTAGTCTAGCATCCTTTGAACTGATTAGTGATCATGTCATATTTGCTCTAATATCTTTATGAAATAGTCCTTAATAGTCTCTTCACTAGGTTTAACTGATAACTTGTAGCTCATTATCTCATTTATAAAATTTAGGACTTTTCTCCATAGATGCCTTTCCTCATCCATGCCCACTTCAAAGCTCTAATGCCTTTTATTAGACCCCTCTTGTGACCTTGGCAGATTTTCTCATAATTTGTCTTATGTGATAAAATGATTCACCACCCAGATGGTTCTATCAAAAATGTGACAGTTTCTCTGGCTATTCCCTCCTTCATGACAGTTACAAATATGGTAAATGTAATTTACTCTGGCATCATTCCTTGCAGAACCACAATGTACCCTTTCTTCATTCAGAATGACTCATTCATTCACTTCTTCAACAAATGCTCATTGAATGGCTACTGCAGATTAAGCACTGTACAAGACACTGGTGTATAATAGTAAGCAAAATCAGGCACAGCACTTACCTTCAAGGAGTTTACAGTCTGGAGGGAGAGATAGACATGACTTCAATAACTACACACAGCTATGTAAAGTTATAATTGTGGCAAGTGCCGTAAAGGAAAAGTGCCATTATCAGGGGTGGTCATTTTTCCAAGGAGGTGTGTCAAGGGCTTTGTTCTTCTTTATGGATCAGGTGTGGGACTGTTAACAAAATTTATGATTCCCAGGAGGTCAGGTACGAAGAATTACCGCAACTCAGTGGTTGTGGTTGTGCCGGATGATAGCATGGTAGGTGGCTTGTGGTCTGCTTAAGTGGGAAAACATGGCGGCAGTAGCCAGACCCAGAAAATCAGAGTGTGTGTTGTCTTTGGAAAATATGTTGCAAAGTGACAATCCTCATACTGTGGAGTAAAGGTTCATTTTGAAAGAATTCCTGTTCTAAAACATTTATTGTAATTTCTTCCAATGGATAAAAAATAGTTCATGAATATTTTAAGAGGTATCCCTCCCCTCCGGGAAATGCTGGCAGAAAGCCTGAATTCCTTCATGTTCTTCCCATTTCTCCTATAGAATATTCGAGGTTTTTTGATCAATTTTGTGTGTGTGTGAAAACATTTTCAGCAGCAGAGATTTGGTCGCTTTCTAGCCTAATTAGTTTTTTATCTTCTTAGAAGCCAACAGTGCTTCAGTCTACTTCATCTATGAGAACTACCTCATTATTTGCATCCAGGAATGTCTGTGGAGAAAATCTGCTCATATCTTGGTAAATGTATTCTTTTTTCTTTCTTTTTTTTTTGATATTTTTTTCTGAGTTTCCAGTGGACAAATAATTCAGTATTGTCTAATGGATTGTAGAGCAGTCTTTGCTTTCAATATAGTTATTTTCAGAATCTCATTTTATCTAATATTTTAACTGCCTTATGTCATAGAGGTATATTATTTGCTTATTTCAAATGACCATAGGGCTCTATTTCTTATAGCATGATGGAATGAGCATAATATCTGCAATACGTTTAAAAATAGTAATTTTTTCTCTTTATTATTAAAAAGTAATATAGAATCCTTATAGATAATGGTAATAAAATAATGAAAATTTTAAAATGATCTTACTTTTAGAATTTGCGTGTATATTTTTATTGTCACATATTTTTCTATAAAGATATGTTTATAGAAATAGCATCATACTCTGTATTGCTGCTCTTTCATTTTCTTTTCTCATTTAACTCTAGATAATGAACATCTTTCTGTCATTATATAGCCATAATTAACAAAATTAGTGGCTATTGCATATTCACTCATTTAATGTGTCATAATGTATTTAACCTTAGTTTCTGTTTTTTTTTTTTTTTAAGAATGGCCTTCTCCAAGGTTTTTATTTATTCATATATTTATTTTTTAATGATTGGCCCTGAGCCAACATCTGTTGCCAATCTTCCTCTTTTTTTCCTTCTCCTCAAAGCCCCCCAGTACATAGTTCTATATTCTAGTTGTGCTATGTGGGATGCTGCTTCAGCGTGACCTAATGAGTGGTGCCATGTACATGCCCAGGATCCAAACCCGTGAAACCCCGGGCCACTGATGTGGAGCACGTGAACTTAACCACTCGGCCGTGAGGCTGGCCCCTAACCTTAGTTTCTTAATCTAATTCAATTGCACAACAATATTTAAAAGTAAAATGTGTGGCTAGAAGACCAAAGGAGCGTGTAATACAATTTTGGATAAAAGAAGATAGCAGAAAACAATCACACAAATGAATCAGAAAACATATTTTCTTCATTCATAGTAGAATAAAAATAGAGAAGCTGAGACACATTTATTTTATCAGGAACAAAAATGAACCAAATATTTTAAATATGTACCGAAATTATAATCAAAATTAGATTTGTATAAAAAGATCATCAAAGTGATGGCATACATCAAGAGAGTTGGAAAATGCAGTTTCTGTGTCAATGCACAGATCAAACAGCATGTTTTTTGCCTGAATTATTACATAGTTTACTGGTAGTCTTCATAGGGTGCATCCTTTTCTTAAGTGAAATTCATCCATTCGCCATTTTTCCTTCATTCACTCATTCAGCAATTGTTTACTGAGGACCTGATATCTGCCGATCTCTCTCATATTCCACAGATACAGTAATGAACCAAACAGATACAGTCTTTCCTTTCCCAAACTCACAAACTAGTGAAATGGGCAGAAATTAAACATATAATTACACATAGAAATGTAGTGGCCTGGGTTTTTACCATCCCCACTCTCTTTTTCTTCAGATCTGGCACAAATCAGACCAAAGACATAGAGAGACTAAAGGGAACGAGTCCTGCCAGGGTGGGGAGTTCTCATTGTCCTGAAATCACACTGCATGAAGTTAAACCACAGGCTGGTTCTCCCTCTTCCTTCTCTTGCTACACAGTGGACTCCAAAGCCCAGCCTCCTTCTCCTATCCCCACATTGGCTGTGGGGCTGGGTCCAAGAAATCCAGAAGCCGCAGGGAAGGGGGAGAGAAAGAAGCTTCCAAGCAGGAAGCTTTCCCTATTGCCTGGAGAGAGACGCTGGGTTTATGTATCCATACATCTATATGCTTGGATATTTACGTTTGGGAACGTAAGGACTCATGCATGTTTAAAACCTTTCAGTACAACTTGTCTACTTTTCTCCTATTTGTTGGAGAAGTATGTTGAGGGAAATAGGAATCAACTCTTTCAGAAATCTTGAGGACTTTTGGTGCATTATAACCAAAGAATCAGCTAATATAATTGTGCATCTGCCTATATCAATATATTACCAATATATAACTTTGTGTGCATTTTATAATCATCTTTCTTATGCCCTGCTATATCTAAGAAGACCCTGGAATAGTGTATCCTGGCTGCGTATTGGAATCAGCTGGGTGGTTTTAAAACATTCTGAATCCTGGGTCCCACTTCCAGAGAACCTGATGCAGTAGTTCTGGAATGTGGTCTGCGCATTGGGAATCCGGAAACTGCTTGGGTAACTCTAATGTGTGTCCGAGGTTAAAAATCACTGGCCTAAAACAAAGTGTTATGGCTTTAAAAAGAGAAAGAAAAATGTATTTTCCTTCCTTATTAATTGTGCTGTGAATATAAGCATTACAATTGGAGCTTAAACTCTACAGATTAACTATTGTTGTCTCTTGTTTTTCCACACCCCCACCAAGGCAAATGTCTGAGATAGAGTTGCTCCAAGATTCTCCCTAAATTCTACGCATCAGCTCACCAATTCTTGCTGATGGTATGCATCACTACTTCACAGGACCTGTGCTGGGAAGTTCCCATGCCTCTGAGAGGCTCTTCCCTGCTTACAGCTTTATACCACGGGAGGAACTGAAGTAAGCATTGTTAAGACAGCAATTCTATTACCGCATATGCTGCTTTCTACTGAATTCATATTCTCAGAACCATGCTTCTTATGGTGAATATGTATAAATGTTATTTCAGAATATAGACGAAACTACACTTAGAGCACAGAGCTAAATGACTTAAGATGAGGAAATAAACATTTTCCATTTATCCTGTGGCATTTTTACACAAGATTTGAAACATAGCAAATTTTTAAGCTTCAAATAACTCATTTAGTTTCTCTTCTCTAATAAAGATTTCCTTGAGGTGGGGACAAGAGTTTTAAGCTGAACATGGGAAATACGATTTCAATTTCAATCTGAATATACCTAAACTCAATCATTAAATTAAAATGTGAGTTGCTGTGAGTGTTAGACTTAGATAATTTCATGTACCAATTAGATTTTCCTTTAAAATGCTCATCACATTTAAATTGGACATTAATACTTAAATATTTACATTTCCAAATGGTCTGCTTTCTGAAACTTGCAACAAGCATCAAGTTAAATTTGTAATGGGATTCATCCCTCTTTCAATTCAAAATAATATATATATTTATTGAGTGCCTACTATATACTAGGCAATCATCAGCACTGATATACTAAATTGATGTTGGATTCTCTTAGAAATCTCATAGTCTAGTGAGGGAAATAGGTAATTAAAAATATAGACAAATAATACAAAATTATAAATAGAGATAAGTACAATGAAGGAAATTGACACTGTGCTCACAAAGGGTGAAGAATAAGATTTTTTTTTTGGTCAAGGATGTTTCAGAAGTGGTAGTATAAAATTTCTGGTTGTCTTGCTTTTTCTGATGTTAGCAGCCACTGGTGATCATTGCCTAGATCCATTTTTCATTTAATGTTATGAAAAGCCTCTTTAATTTGGTTTCTGGGCAATTTGGACACATATCCTGCCTTATACCTGGAATCAACCATTTCTTTTAGGAACCTTAGTCCCTTTAGTTTAAAACGGCATTTAGGGAACACAATCTGGGTATTCACTGTTACTGGATTGGTCACTGTGGATACAGCTAGGAGACACATTGCACGTTCATACTGATATTTTCTATTTAAATTCAGAATTACCGGGCTTTTATTTAACCTCTTCAACCTTGCATAGAGATATTTTCAACATCATGAGAAAAGATGATTCCCTAGCAAGAGTGGGGAGAGGGCCCATAAGCTGAGTCCTGTGAACATAGATATTTAGGGGATAGAAGGAGGAAGAGATCTGACAAAGCTGGCAGAGAGGAGTGGGAGGGTGTGGTGCCCTGCAAGCAAGGATAAAATGATGTAATGAGAAGGAGAGGAGACCAGTAAACTGGATGGTCCGAGACGTTAAATAATACGATGTGAAATTGTGTGAATTTCTATTTGGCAAATAGGAAGCAATTGTTGTAGTAGAATGACAGGGGCAGAACCCGTCAGAGTGGGTTGGTAAGTAGCTGGGAGTTGAGAAAATGGAGACAGTACGAATTCTGAAAGATGGAAATAAAGTGTCCATTTATAAGCTGTTTTGCCTCAAGAAGTATTTCTTAACTGATAGAACCTAGGTCTCAGTCAAGGCAAGTTCTTTCTTGATGAAATCCGAGACAGAGTGAGTAAGCTATCCATTCTTACAAAATATAAATTAATGGGCATAAATAGATTTCAACATAAGCTTCCTTTTACATTCCTGGATTCCTTAGTAGACTGAATGATTCAGTAGATGAAAATGTATTTACACACAGTCCTTTCGACAAGCCTCTTCTATAAACCAAGAGAAGTTCCTTCTTCACTGAACAGTAGATGTCTATAGGACTGGTAAACCACTGACGTCTTATCACTGGTCCCATCATGCACATCTCATTTCTTTATATTAGCCCTGAATTCCTCTTCTTCCCAATGATTATTCCATCATTCAGACTGTAAGAAGATTCACAGGGTAAAGAAAAAACACCCAAACTTTCTGTCATTTCCATGTGTTGTAATAGATTCACCTACAGCAATTACCTAGACTATATATTCTCAGCCTCACCGGCTTGGCCAGATGGTGTGTTCCTCTCCTCTACAGCCTGTTAGTTTATTTTACCAAACCCTTGAGACTGCTTTAACATCGCATAAATGGGATGGATGAAGGCCAGGTTCTTTCTAGGTTAATGATTTTGAGATCAGTATTTTTGAAACCTAAGCACTGTTTCAGCAAAGGAAAAAAATCAACAGATGGGAGAGAGGGTCACTATCAGTGATTATGATGGCAATAAAACAGCTTACGTAGGAAAAGAACAGACTGTGTGGCTGAGTTAAGTCCTTCCCCATAATTATGTGGTAATGGATACAACAGCAAATCAGGCCTGCCTGTTGCTTCAGAGTCTTTAGGAGTGAAGATAAATGGTAAAATGACAATAGTTATTCTCATGCTTTTTGGTTTGGCAATGTTTTACTTCTTACCAAGAGTTCTTTTTCCAAAATTGCAAGGCCTGCCTTTGAAATGAAGAGGGTCATGTTATTGATTAACTTTTATTTTTTAACATGCAGTCTATAGCAAGTAATTTTAATATTTTTTGAAGAATAGTGATCTTCTAAATCAAAAGAAGACTCCATTCAAATGGACCCAGTGTGACTGCTGAAGTTCAGCAAATCATTTCTCTGGGGGGAAATTTTCTTTGATAACTATGATTAAAAACAGTTTATCTAAAAACAGTACCAGAGAAGACATGGGTGCTTTTATTACAAAGAAATTCCAGAAAGGGAACGAAGGCAGGTTTTAAAGAAAGGAAAATATGAAGGATTAATATTGCACTTTGAGCCACATTTTGTTTCTTCGCACAGGTGCAGGGACAATAAGAGCCCACTCTGGCTCCTGGTTTGCTCTCTCTCTTTTGTCTTGATTATTTCTATCACCAGTGGGCTTCATCTTTCAAGCAGCATGTCCAAGAAAGATCAAATTAAAACAGCTTAGGCAGAAGTGAGGGGGGCATGGGTACAAGAGGTGGAGCTGAGTATGGCTAAGGATCACCAATCGCTATAATTTTGTGGGGGGAGAAAATCTCTTTCTTTCAAGCCTTATATTTATTTTTGAACTTAATATCCTAGCTCCTAAATTATCTGCATTTGCTGATTCATGTATAACTGGGCTAAAAGAAGTATTGTACAGAATAGACCAGGAATATAGATTAAATGTCATGAAGAATGGCCTTCAACAATTGCAACACATAATTATAAATGCCTTTCCTATTGGCTAAAATCTCAAGGCCTGTATAGAGTGAAAGCTAAGCTGATTCTCAGAAATTTTGGACCTCAACAATGGCTGGCAATGCCAGTTTTACTTCTATTCCAGGGTAAACAGAATCAGTATTGTGGAAGTGGACCATTCCATTCCTAAATATGAAGTCATGGATGTAAACCACCATTTTTTTCACTAAGTTTTTAGTTACCTATACAAGTTTCACATTAAAACAAAATAATTTAGCTCAAAAGACACCATAAATTTGAAAATGCTTAAGTTGTACAGATTGAGCTGTAGCTCTTTGTAACTCAACATTTTCTTTTAGAAATGATCTTATCCACTTGGAAAATATGCTTCCTTCCTGATTTCCATTCACTTATTTAAATATTTAAACCTAAAAAGCACTTAGCTCCCATTTGCCAAAATGGTTCATATCCTGACACAATCAAAATTGCCTATGCTGATGAAAGTAAGTAACGAGTCTGGGAAGAATAAGGGCTTAATATTTCACACTTTATCTTATTTCAAAATATTTCTTTTGCAAAACTTGGAAGAAGTGAGCCCACTTTGTTCTTTGTCTCTCAAATCGGGAGTATTGAAAAGCCCAGCTATCCACCACACAAAAATAAACCCCTTTTTAAATTCATGATGGGAAGCTGAAAGCCAACAAGGAGAGTCAGTGGGCAACAGCCGATATTCTGGATGTTTTCCTGTCCATCTCAATGTAACTTCGATATCTACTATTTCACTGTCTTTCAGCCTACTTCTAATTATCCTGAAGAAAATCTCAAAGTCTCCTTTAAGCATAAAAGTCAATCAATTTTTTATGCAACATCATAAGAACGAAACATTGTCAAGTTTTACATTTGAGTCAGTTTCCATCATTTGGAAAAAAAAAGAGAAGTCAGAGTCAGAAGCTCTGCCTTCACTTTCTGAACTGAGTTTAGGAACACTTTTATCTCCCATGTGCAAAGAAGTCCTCTATTTTTTTGTGGAGTCCCTGTCAAATCCTGTTCCCTCGCATTTGGGAATTCCATCTGTTTACATTAGCAATGAGCAGGCTAGGCAGACAATGGAGGAAAAAAATATCAGAGGTGGGAGCCAGAGTCTTGAAAACATGTGAGAAATGCTCAGAAAACACACACATACGTACACATTTTAGTAGTTTCCTGGAAACAGTGGAAATCCCTCCTCTTCTTGAAAAACCTCCCTTCCTCCCTCTGCTCTCCAATTCCTATCCGAAAGCCAGTGTTTCAACAGCAGTAATGTTCCTGGAAGGAAAAAGCGTGTTTCCGAGGCAGCATGGGAGACTGAGAGTGGCGAACATATGTGCGGTGTAGTGTAGTACTAAAATGTAGGCCTTTTTAATTAGACCCTAAAACTGCTTTTTTAACACTATTTTTTTGATGTTAGAGAGTTGTATGGTTTTCTGTCATATAGATTCATGCTACCACCCAGCTTTCTTTTTAATTAATACACAAATAGAGGATACATATGGGTTGCCCAGAGATGGCACATTTATCCTCACTAATGAGGATACAGTGCGAGGATGCTCACTTCTTGCCTAAGGCTATGCTGTTTTCAGTTCTTCATCCTGTAATTGCAGAATTAAGTAGTTTACACTGGCTTTTGTGATAAGGAAAAGGAGAAACACATTTTAGAAGGTTAAAAAATCCACTTGGATATGGCATAGTTAAATTTCCCGTGAGTGCCAATCCTTTGAAATTTTCTGGATGAGTGATTTCTATCTTGCCAGCATCTACCCCCAACCCCACCCCATAATTCCCAGAATAAAACGCTTTGGTTGGGAAGAATTAAATAGTAAGAGTTCAAGCCACTCTAATTGACTAATAAGAAATAGTGAGCCAAATCCCTGAAAAGGAGCTGAGAAAAAGTGAGCCATGATGGCAGACAAAAGTCTGGAGAGGGCAAAATACAGCTCATCATGTCTTGAGCAAAGGCTTAAAGATGGGGCTTTCTTAAAGCTTCTCTCTCAGGTATTCTGCTAGATATAAAAACTAGCAGAAACAAACCCTGCTGCCAGGCGCAGCACCATCAAGTGAATGAGATGGGACAGATATAAATAGTGAAAATATAAGGTAGACCAAGTTTAGCCAAGAGAGTGTAAAAATATTAACGTTGGGAAAGGTTTCTTGGAGGATGTTGGAAATCCAACTGATGAAAAGGTTTAGCAAAATATTTGTTTCAAAATTGAGCTCCTTGCATTAAAGAGTTTTAATTTATTATTGAAATTGTTAACATCTTTTTCCCTGTCCTCTGTCCTTGTGTGCCTGGTGCAATATAGACCAGGGAAGAAAGGAAGTGCTCAGTGAGACACACGGAGGGGTGAAACTCAGAGATTGACCTGGTAAGGTCAATGACACACTAACAGTTGAAAGTAGGAGTGTAGTACAGACATCTAGCGGTTTGCATAACAGAAGAAAATGGCCAATATCTCACTTTCTAATATTCCTCACCCCATGAACCTTAGTGTAAGGGTAACCTAGAGTCCTTTCATTTGGTACACACAGAGAAATTTCACAGTTGGGACCAAAATAAAACACATAAACAAAAAAATCTGTTTGCCATTGATATAGAAAATATTAAATTGCTCTATTTCTGGATGGAAAGATACATGATGTAAGTTACTTATTGACATAAGGTTATAAATTCTAACAATGAAGTTAATATGAATAAATAATTTTCGCACATTTGTATTAGGATATATTTTGCTGTGTTTTTTTCTAATGATGATAACAGGTGTGGTTACATAGAGAAAGGTTCATTCTTATAAAGAGACGATATAAATTGCTTTGTGCAATATCTTGCTAATTCTATCAATATTATGGACTGATCAAAACACTTTATTAGCAGGGAAGAAACCTGTGGTCTAGTCCTGGTTCTGCCCATTACAAACACCATGTCCTTAGAGAAAATACCCCAACTTTTAGCTGAAAAAATAAGCATAATATCCATTCTTCTTTTTTTGTAGCAATTTTTGAGGATTGATAGAGTTATTTTATGTGGAAGTGCCTTAAACATTTGCACATTAATATTCAGTTAAATAGAATCTCGTGAATAGATGCTTTGAAATGTTAAATTTGAAGTGTTAAATTAATAACAAGCTGCAGTAAGCCTCTTACAACTCAGCAGTCAAATCCCTTTACAAAGTTAAAGACCTGATGTTCAAGAATTTCAAGGTAACAGTGTTTCCACATGCCTTTGTTTCTTGCTGGAGTTAGATCGTTGCTATAATTATCTAGTCCAGACAAAACACCTGGGGTTTCCAACAAAGTCGCCTACACCAAAGCCATATAAGTTATGATGCTCCTAGATAAATTTGATCCATTGAAAGCTTCGTTGGAATTGAATTATTTCAAATAGATATCTTGGACAAACACAGTCAAATGTAGTTGATTGTTTGATTCTAAAAATCCTCAGGAATGATGGACTATTCAAATGTGGTTGCTAATCACCTTGCATCACAAACACATCAATCTAGCCACTTTACCTAATTTGCCTGTTTTCTGACCAGCACGATTGTTTTATTTTGGAACTGAATTTCCAGAGGTTCTTTCTAGAGGTTGGGCAATGGAGCATTTGCTTATTTTGAATTAATTCAAACATTCTCTGAATAAAAGAGCTCAGATCATGTATTAATTTTTAGTTAAATTTACTTCAGTTAATCTGCCCTTAGAAAGCAATTAAATTGCTATATAAAAACTTCATTTTGATGCTTGTTTCCATTAAAGTTTCTTACAAATTGTGTTATTCAGGGATAGTATGTCAGAATCTTGCTGAAAGAGTTTGTAGCTTCTTGTAACTAAATAGAATTAAAAATACATAGCTCTATTTCAATAGTGTGTGGGTTCAGGTTATTCTCAGCCAATTTTTTTAAAATTTTTTTTCTTGAAAAAGTCCCAAGTTAAGGAAATACACAGTAGATAACTTACCAAACAAAAAGTGGGTGGAGGGGAGGGAAATTGTTAGGAAGGCATCTCACAAAACCAAAGGTAGAGAAAACAACTAGGCTTCAGAGAAACCAAAGCAGGAACAGGAGAGCCTACAGGAGCCAAGGATCCCCTCTGGACCTCATTTGGGGCTTGCAAGGGCTTGTATCTTTGCTTCTCTCTTCACTTCTTTTCCCCCTCTAAATAAATTGTTTTCTTAATGTGTAAAAATCATAAATGTACAGTTTAATGAATTTTCACAAAATGAACTCACCAGTGAAATCATCACCCCAATTGATAACTACAACAGTATCCATAGCCAGAAGCCCCCGTTTTGCTTCCACTCATTAGTTCTCTCCTCCCCAAAGGTGAACTTCTGGGGCTGGCCCTATGGCCTAGTGGTTAAGTTCAGGGTGCTCCCCTCCGGCGGCCCAGGTGCAGTTCTGGGGCATGGACCTACACCACTTCTCGGTGGCCATACTGTGGCAGTGACCCACATATAAAATAGAGGAAGATTGGCACAGATGTTAGCTCTGGAACAATCTTTCTCACCAAAAAAAGGCTGGGGGGGGGGGGGGGGTGGGAGGGGAGTAAGTGTAAATTAAAACTACAATAAGATGTTAAAGTAACATAAAACTACATTATATTATAGTAGTATATATCCAGGATGAAATTAAGAGTATAGTAACTATAGCATTTTGCAAATCTAGAGTTTTCATTTGATTTCTTTATACAGATTCCTTATGAAGCCTGCATCTTGTTATCTATTTTTTGAGCATGTTAGTCACAGCAATATTGAGGTGCATGTGGGTTAACCCCAACGTCTAGATCATCTACTTGACTGTTTCCATTGTTTGCTTTTCATCTTCTCTTGGTCCTATCCCTTGATATACCTTGTAAATTTTGTTTGAAAGCTGAATAGTTTAAGAAAAATTGAGAGGCATTGGAAATGTGACCTTCCTCCAAGAGAGGATTTTCTTTAGCTTCTTGCAGAATGTTGGAATAGGGGTATGACAATTTCGTCCAGTCTTACCATGAATAGATTTGGGACCAGATTTTAGCCTTTTTAAGGATTGCTCTGTCTAGTTGTTCAGATGTCCTAACTGAAAGCTGAGCTCTTGACTGGGTCTTTGACTTTGGTAGGCTCTTAGCTCCTGTTTTTATCTCCCAGAACACTCAGACTAGTGATAACTATACTTAGGTTTTCAGCCTCTTAGCAACTGTTTCTGGTTGGTTCCCCAAACTTTCAGTCTGTTTCGTTTATGAATGACAAGTGCTTCCGGGGAAGGCAGCACAGACTGTCAGGTTTATTTCTCTGAGCTTCCCTTCTTTTCAAAATATCAGCCCCTCAAACTTAAGCTGCCTTGCTAGCCCTGAATGTCTAAATTTTTCTCCCCAAGTCTGTGAGCCTCCTGGAAGCTATATTCAACTTTTATATACCTTAGTCAACTCTTTCTGCTTGATTTATTAACGTGTCAGGCAATACTACTTATGAATCAGCAAATGGATTGAGGCAAAAGGCAGTATGGAATGTCATGTTTACCTCAATGTGTTTCTCTTCTCCCAGGGGTGTTGACCCATGAAGCATTGGCTGTTTTGATAGCTCAATAATATTTCAAACAGATTACTATTGTATTTTGTCCAGTTTTTGCAATTGTTTATATTGAAACTTGGTGTGCTACAAGTTAACCCACCATTGCTAGAAGAAGCAGGATTCCTTTCTTCATCATCTCTTCCACTGTATGCCAACATTCTCTGCTTTTTCTCAATGTAGGTTGAAAATGGCCTCTCTGGAACCTCATGATTTCCAAGTCCAATACTCGACAGACATTGAAGGAAGTTTCATATGTCAGTTTCAAATTTTAAGATGAAGTTTAGTTGGTTGAGTGTTATAACTCACCCTGGGGTGTGTGCATGTGTGTGTTGGGGGGTGTCATTTGGCCTATTATCTAAATCACAGGGAATCTGAGAAAAAATTATCTAAGAAGGAGTAGTGGGATTTGAATAAGGCAAAAATGAGAACACTATTACTCAAAAAGAAGCAGAATCAAACAGAGAAGAAAGGTAGATAAGCATAAAAACACTTGGCCTGAAGTCTCAAGCTACAATCTCCAAGGCCCTATTTCCTGAACGCTGTTTTTTTTTTTAGAGATTTTTTATTTTTCCTTTTTCTCCCCAAAGCCCCCCAGTACATAGCTGTACATACTTCGCTGTGGGTCCCTCCAGCCGTGGCATGCAGGACGCTGCCTCAGCGTGGCCCGATGATCAGTGCCATGTCCGCAACCAGGACTCGAACCAACGAAACACTGGGCCGCCTGCAGCGCAGCGCGCAAACCCAACCACTAGGCCATGGGGCCAGCCCCCTGAGCGCTGTTTTTTAAGTGAGGAGCTACCATGGTGTCTTTCCAAATTATGATAGTAAAAAACTGTCTGTACGTGCTTGATCTAGTTTTAGTTGTATTTCTGTGACTCACATTCTAAACATCTTAACCAATACAGAAAACTCAACCTCTAGGTTGATAAATTATCTGACATAATACAGGGTGAGAAAATAACAAGCAGGCAATTCTGAAATTCTCTCACACTTACATTGCTCAATTCTGTTGATCCTCTTCAGTAGGTCCTTGATCTGATTACATAGCTATGCAGTGGTTCATAGTGTTTTGATTTCCTTTGCATTTCTAATTGCTAAACATTCACGTTAAGAAATGAGACTCTATCAGGTGGCCTTCTAATATCTTCTGAAAAATGTTGGCTCTCTGTTGTGTCCATGTCACCATGTCCATGGAGTTCAACATTAGTTTATAACTCGTGCTCTCCATGCCTTAGTCCCTAATATGTGTCCTGTGTTCACGTAGGAATAGGTGGGGCCATTCAAATCTCACTTGGCTAAAAGAATCCCTAATTATGTGGCTCCACTTTGAAAACAGAGAGTCCTTCATTGAAAACAGAAGGTCTATATATCACTATGAAACATTTCACCCCCAAGTAACTCAAAATCTCTTCCTGGTTAATAGGATATCTTTCCATATTGGATAATTCCATAGTCTTTCTAGACCGACTTAAATCCTTTCTTGAAATAGACCATTCTAAAGACAAACATAAGTAATTTACAACCCTTGTGGAATAACCCTTGTTTATTCATTGAATAAATATGTATTGGATAAATCATATGTATCAGCCTTACTCTAAGCACTGATGATAGAGCAATGAAAAAGATAGACAAGTTTCCTGCCATCAGGAAGTTTAAATTCCAGTAGTCGAAAACAAAAATCAATGACAATTAAATAAATAAACAAATTTGAATAATTATTTCAAATAAGAGTAAAAGCTATGAAGAAAATGAAATAGCATCATATAAAAGAAAATGTAAGTATGGGGAAATATAAGATGTGGTGGGAAAGGGAGAAGGCTTTGAGGAGTTGACATTAGATCAGAGACTCAAAGAACTAGATATCACCCTTGCAAAGATATAAAAAAGAGGTGACTCACATAGAAGCAAAAGCAAATCCCATACCCTTGTGCTAACCAGACTGCAATGATCCCTTCCTCTTGATAGTTATGCCTTTATATAATATCGTGCCAAAATAAATAGTGCTAACTTGTGTAACCAAAACAACAATGCAGAAATAATGGTGTGTGACTTACGAAGCTAGGTCATAAAAGACATTAGGGCTTCCATCTTGCTCTCCTGGAGCACTCATTCTTAGGGAACCAGTTGCCATGTTGTGAGGACACTCAAGAAAATGCATGGGTAAGGCCATATGGTGAGGAACTAAAGAACTCTGCCCAGAGCCAGTGAGGAACAGAGGCCTCCTGCCAACAGCCATGTGAATTAGCCATAGTGGAAATGAATCATCTAGCACCAGATAAGCCTCCTGACGACATCAGCCCAGACCAGCATCTTGACGGCACCTTTCTGAGAGACCACAAGCCACAACTTACCAGCTGAGTCACTCCTAAATTCATGTACCACAAAAAACGGAGATAATAAGTGTTTGTTGTTTTAAACCATTAAGTTTGGGATAATTTGTCACAGTAATAGATAACTAGTGTAGAGTCTGTAATGAAGTGGAGTGCTGCTGTAAAAAATACCTGAAAATATGTGGGAATGGCTTTGAAATCAGGCAGTGAAAAGATGCAAGGACTTAGAGGAAAGGAGAAAACCTAAAATTCTGTGAACAGACTGTAGGCAGAAGTATGATGACTTTTGAGGAGGCTGATACTGAGGTCTTAAAGCAGAATGAAGGAAAAAGGATCCTTGTTGTATACTGGTAGAAAGTTTAGCAATACTATTATCTGCAGCCCTGTGGAAAGTAGAAAATGTGGTTAGTGAATGAAATGATCTAGCTAAGGAGATTTCTGAGCATCTTCTTCCCAGCTACAGTAAAATGAAACAAGTAAGAGATAACCTAAAGGAAAAATCATTAAACAAAAAGAGACAGAACTTGATGGTTTTAAAAATTCCAAGGATCTCCAGGTGGCAAACAATGCTTAAATCAAGAAATGGTTTCTAGGCAAAGATGAAATATGAGGCCCTTCCAGGAAGACATAGTCTAAGGATAAAGCCAAGGGAGTGGCAGTAAAGATCACTTGCCAAGACCCTATGAAGAGCTAAGGTGGCATCTCAGAGAAACTTCGGTCAAATAATAGGGTTTCTAAGAAGCTTAAGGTGTTGGCCCTCAGCAGTCTCTAGGAAAGGCCAAGGTAGAGAAGGCTTTATCTTAAAGAAATTTCTGAATGTGAATTTTACCTAAAGGATTGAAGTCCAATATGATTCACAAGTAACCTATAGAGTTTTAAATGTTATATCGGCAGAAACACTGACAGCTTGGACTAAAAGAGACAGAAACAATACAAAATGAAAAGAAGATCTTCAAAATTCTATTGGCTAGAAGCAGGCTAAGGAAACTTTGCAGATGCAAACATAGACTACCTTTTGTAGAAAAGGAAAGATGAATGAGAGGATGGAACCAAGAGATCAGAGAGTAGAACCAAGAGCCATACAGGGTTATTCCTGGGCAGGAGTAAGACTGGGTCTTAACAAAGGAACTTCCAATATTAGTCTGGCTGAATTTCAATGACTCCCATGTGCCTCCAATTTTCCTTGTTTTTGAGTAGTTATCCTAGGCTTATCCCACTATTGTATGCTGGGCATATAAGGGGACAGATAACTTATTGCTATAGTTTATAGATCTTAAGATTGAAAGAAACTATACTAGAAGAGCTATACTTTAGGAATTACACCTGAGGAGTTTTGTCTGCACTGGGACCTTTATTTAGATGACAAAATTCTGGCTTTTGAGCTTGACTATATTGGAATGGGGCTTTTAAAGGGTTGTGAGAGGGAGGCGAGTATATTTTGCATGTAGGGAGTGTGTGGCTCATTGTGGGACAAGGGGCAGACTGTGCAAGGCAGCCACCAAAATGATCCCTGATTATTTCTGCCTCCTGGTAGTACCTTCCCATGTTGCGTAGGAATGACTTTTGTAATCAGCAAGATATTTTGGAAATGATAGAGTATGATTACTGAGGCCAGACTATAAAAGCCATTGTAGTGTCTGTCTGGTTCTCTTTCCTCACTTGCTCTGGGAGAAGCCAGCTGCCATAACATGATACTGCTCAAGAAGCCCTATGAAGAAGGCCATGTGGCAAAGAACATACAGTTCCAACAATCAGTGGAGAACTGAGAGTCTGCTGCCAACTGTGTCCGTGGCTCTTCCAGCCCTAGTGAAGCCTTCAAAGTGACTGCAACCCCAGTGAGCATCTTAACTGCAACATCATTTGAGATCTCAAGTCAGAATCACACAGATAAGCTGCCTCAAATTTCTGATCAACAGAGACTGTGGTATGATACATGTTCATTGTTAAGCCGCTATTTTGGAGGGTAATTTGTTATGCAGCAGTAGATAACTATATGGTTTCAGGAATGGCAGGACCATTGCAGTTGAACACCGTGAGTAAAACAGAGAATGACAAAAGATGAATTTGGAGAAGAGTTTATGGGTAGATTATACACTGAACTGCAGGCTATGATAAGGAATTAAATTTGATTACAAATTCAATTTAATATCATTAAAGAGTTTTAAGTATAGGCAGAACATAACTGAGGAGAAAGAGAAATAAACCAAATTTAATTGTTTATTCATTCATTCAGCAAATATTTGTTATATGCATATTTATGGCAGATACTGAGCTAGGTGCTTGTGATACAACAATGAACAAGATACGTAAAATATCTCCTTTATAGAATTTACATTTCAACGTTCCTGGTGATATACAAGTAGACAAACTAAAAGTAAAACAAGATAAATATGCATTGTGACAGACTGTGCAGGAAATCCAGTCGAGGCAGAAGCAGTAGCATGATGGGGGAGAGCTGGATGAAAGAAGCTGCTTTGAGGTCACGAGACCTCGTGAAGATGATAGGGTTGAAGTCCAGACCTTTAGGAAGAGAAGGCACTAGGCGTGGAAAGTAAGTGATAACTATCTTCAGGCATGTTAAAAAGCTCTTTATGTGGGAAAGAACTTGACAAACTACAGAACAGAAAAGAAGCAAGTGTTGTCAGAGCACTTCGAGAGGGTAAATGAGATAAGCTTGGGGAATAGGCAGGAGTCAAGTCCTATAGGGCCTGGGGGTCCAGAGAACGGGAGTTTAGAATTCAGTTTAAATGCAGCAGATAACCACCGGAAGTTTTTGAACAGGTGAGCGTTAAGAGCTGATTTATATTTTAAGAAAATATTTGATGCTATCTGAAGAATTTTTAAAATATTTTACATGAAACATAAATAATTTATATGAAATATATAGTATTCAAATTTATATTTTGAAGGGAACAGGAGAAAAAGCAGGAAGACTAGCTACCAGTTATTGAAGCAACTCTAGGTAGAGAAAATGTGGCGTGGGTTAGGCTGGTGGCAGTCTATATAAAGAGAAGTGGATGGACCAGTTGGATCCAGGACGTATTTTAGAAATAGCCATTGTAATTGCTGCTAGATGGGGATGGGAGGATGTTTAGTGAGTTGCAGCAGCCTCTACTCTTATAATTTAAAGGCATGATTTATTTTCCTGTCGAAAGAAGTATATGGCAAATACTTAAAAAATTAAAGCAAATGTAAATTAATTTTGTTTCCAGTTGCTAAAGAAATTTATGATAACTTTTGAAAACGTTACCAAAATAAGGAATTACAGAATTAGTAGATAATACTACTTCTTTGAACTTGCCTAAGGTATCTAAGAAAACAAGGAGCAAGCATACATGGTAATGTGTAATAATAAATCCTTCAGATAGAAAATGCCAGCAAGATCTGATGGGGCAAATAGAATGAGAATGATTTTCTGATGTGGACCTCTCTTTATTTAGAAATTAGATGTCAAAGCTCCTTCTTTGCACACACATATTCATTTATATGTATTTATTATGTATGTAGATATTTTGTATGCATTATAGGTTCTTGTATTTTTACTATGACCAGAAAATCTCATTGCTTTCCTGTCTACCTCTCATACAATTTTAATGTTGCATTTTATATTATCTTCAGTACATTATTTTCACTTCATGACCCTCCACTCAATTTTTTCAAGGAAAAAAAATCATTCAGTTCTGGTGATTTTTTATTATATTACAATATTTTCTGCAAGAATAATATCAGTTTTGTCAACTGAATTACCTAGAGATTGTTAATAAATATCTGAAATATTAGATATTATGCATTTTCTAGGCATTTGTTTAAGATCAAAAATTCTTCCTTCTTGACAATTGTTCAAGTTGATTTCCACCACTCTGCCATGTGTTTACAACTCAGTTTCCCATTTTCGCAGGTGAAGCATTATATATCAAGCCATATTGTGTTTAAGGAAGCATAGAGGCTGCAAAGTTGTGTGCCCAGTTAAAAGGCAGTTTCCTTGTGGCAATACTTTTCTCCCAAGTCCATTCTTTACAGATTTTGTAGGGCAGGACAAGAAGGAAAAACTTCTGCTTGGAAATCTGCAAGCAAGATGAAACTTGTGGTATAAAATCACAGCATCTCCTATTCTCATTTTCAACTGAAATGTGTTCCATGTGGTTATTCTCCCCCTTAAGTTGTGTTAACTTTATTGGTTACTTGATTCCTTCCTTCTCTCACATTTTATTCTCCACCTATTCTTGTTCATCCATCCACTTCTTTTTCTTCTTTTTACTGTCTGTAACTCACAATTGTATCTCCTCATGAACTCAGCTACCATCTCCACACCCTTTTCTGATCTCATTTTACTCTATTCTTACTGATTTTCATACCCATAATCCAATGTGTGTATAAATTATTATATGTGTATACTTACAAAGGTATACAGGTGTAAGAATTTTTATATACTGGTGGGTCTGTAAACAGATCAATTTCTCACACTGTATTCTATTCTTCTACCTAAACATTTCCTTCTTCATAGTCTCTTTTCATCTCTCCTAGAATGCACATCCAGCTCTAGTATTCTTGTTTCTGATTCGCAGTTTTTTTAACAGTGAGAACTCTACAATCACAAACATGGAGCTTCCAGCCCTGGAGATTTTTGTTACCATTTGGGAATAACAGAAGTGGATAGAGATGGATGAGAGGAGCAGACTTTCTAGCAGCTCCCAGAGGAAATTGCTGCAGTGCAAAATCATGCTGGGGGCTGGAATATGTTCTCTGTAGATAACAGTGATTACTTTGGAGTTTCTTTTCTTTTTTTCCTTATGATAAATATACTTTAAGGAGGAGAATGTGATGCATATATCACATATATTTATATACACATAAATTTGAAGAAAAATAATAAACGTATTAGCTATGTAACCACAATCCAGTTTAAGAAGTAGAATATTGTTTGTTTCTTATAAAACCCTTTGTGCCCTATCTCAAGGCATCTTGCCTTTCCCTCAAGGATAACCAATAGCTCAAATTTCGTATTTATAATATCCTTACTTTTCTGTGTAGTTTTATTACCTATAAATTGGCAAGTGCTCCAAAGGGAAGAGAAGTGTAAAATGTCATGTTTACCTTAATGAATTTTCTTTCTCTTAAGGAGATTTACGCTTCCAGTTTTTGCTGCCTGAGGAGTTCCTCAGTGCCTTCAAAGTTTTTTGTTTGTCTGGTTTTTGTGTAGCTCTTCTAGTTATTCTTGATAGGACAATTGGCTCCTTATGAGCTAGTCCATCCATTCCAGAGGAAAGTTACTTCTATATTTAACTAATAATATGAAAACTACAATGTGATATGAAGAACCTGAACCCAGGCTGGGAGGCTTCTTGTATGAAAGAACATTGTAGATGTTTAGAGGTTTGCCAAGGAGGAAGGTAAAACAGCATTTTAGCAGATGGAATCAGGGAAAGCAGTGGGGATGTGGAATGACATAATATCACTGGGGAACTGCAGAGAGTTCTTGGTTTCCTGCATCCCTCTTTCTTTTGAGGGCTGAGGCTTGCCAATTCCAGGTTGTCTTGAAAGCTTGAGTAACATCCCTATCTTTAAGAGTTGGAGAATCAAAAACTATATTAAAGAAGGCCAAGATAAATAGCATGTTAATATGAGTTTCACTATCAGGTTCTCTTTTAAAAACCCCTCCCCTAGACTGACATCAGCATCATGGTGGAGTGAGCTCTTCCCTTAGACTCTCCCCTGACTAAGATACAATGAAAAGGACATTCATAAACCAACAGAGGACATTCACACAACACAATAGACATCTGAGAGATCCACACAGCCATACATCTGAAGGTGGGGGTGCTGGACTCCCCCAGGAAGCAGTGGAAGGAAGTAAAGGGATTGCCCCTCCCTCTCATGCAGTAGCAACCTAGGCGCGAGAACTTGTGGTGGCTGGCACATGACTCGAGAAGAGAAGGGGGAGAAGGTAGCCCTCCATGGGAGCACTTGCCCTCTCAGTTGGCTCTCAGCTTGTGGGAATGCCCCACACTAAGGCAGCTAAGAAATCACGGGGGCGTCCACACCAAGCCAGATAGATGGTGAGTGCAGAGCCAGGGGACTTAAGATCATACACACAAAAGAAAGTGCCCCTGCTCCCCCCACCTGGTGCATCAGCTCTGCCCTACAGCCTGAGCAGGGGATCCCCTCCAGAGCACATGTACATACACACGTAAAGCAGTGGTGGCAAGTGGGTAAACACAGATGGGCACCATCAGCATAGCTTCTAAAGGATATGCAGAGCTGTCAGAGATCAAGACAGGCTCAGAATACACGGGTCCAGCCCCCCTCACTCTGGGGCAGCAGGTGGAATCTGCAACCAGATACTGTGCGAAGGCAAAAATCCCAACCCATCAAATAAGATGAAGAGGTATATTAATACTCCAGACCAGAAGGAGAATGACAGGCACCCAGAAATCAATCCTGAAGGCACAGAAATTTGCAATCTAAATGACAGAGAATTCAAAATACCTATCACAAAAAAACTCAATTAGTCACAAGAAAACTCAGACAGATAGTTCAATGAGATCAGGAATAGAATTAGTGAACACAGGGAATTCTTCACAAAAGAGATTGAAATTATAAAGAAAAATTAATCAGAGATGTTGGAGATGAAAAACACAATGAATGAGATAAAGAAAAATCTGGAGTCCTTAAATAACAGAGCTGATATTATGGAAGACAGAATTAGCAATTTAGAGGACAGAAATATAGAACTGCTTCAGGTAGGGGAGGAGAGAGAACTGAGACTAAAAAGAAATGAAGAAGTTCTCCAAGAAATATCTGACTCAATTAGAAAATTCAGCATAAGAAGCATAGGTATTCCAGAGGGAGAAGGGAGGCAGAAAGGAGCAGAGAGCTTCTTCAAAGAAATAACAACTGAGAACATCCCAAATGTGGGGAATGAGCTAGAATTACAAGTAAAAGAAGCTAATACAACTCCTAATTACATCAATGTAAAAACACCTTCTCCAAGCCATATAGCAGTAAAACTGGCAAAGCTAAATGACAAAGAAAAAATATTAAGGGCAGCAATGCAGAAGAAAATAACCTACAAAGGAACTCCTATCAGGCTTTCAGTGGATTTCTCAGCAGAAATCTTACAGGCTATGAAAGGGTGGATGATATATTCAAAATACTGAAAGACAAAAACTTTCAGCCAAGAATAGTCTATCTGGGAAAATATCCTTCAGATATATTGGAGAAGTAAAAGCTTTCCCAGATAAACAAGCTGAGGGAGTTAATTGCTACAAAACCCTCTCCCACAAGAAGTGATCAAGAAAGTCTGCATACCTGAAAAAAAAAGAAAGTATTTACAAAGCCTTGAGCAAGGAGATAAATAGGCAGACAAAATCAGAACACTGCAGCTCTCTATCAGAACAGGTTAGCAAACAATTAAAACATTAAAGATAAAGGGAAGGAAAAGATTTAAAAAATCTATAATCACTTCATTTTAAGCTCAAACCCACAACAGAAAATGGAATAAGTTGTGACAACAACAACTTAGTTGGGGAAAAGGAAAGGGATGGACCTCCTGAGAACATGGAAATAAGAGGCTATCAGATTTTCTCATCTATGAGATCTTTTATACAAACCCCATGGTAACCACAAAACAAAAAATCAGAACAGATACACAAATGATAAATAAAGAGAAAACTGAGAAAACCCCCATAGAGAACCACCAAATTGAGTTGGCAGTCCAAAATACACGGGATAAGAAACAAGGGAAATACAGAACAATCAGAAAACAAGTGATAAAATGGCAGCATTAGCCCTCATATATCAATAACCACTCTAAACGAAATGGATCGAATTCTTCAATCAAGACGCAGAGTGACTGGATGGATTAAAAAACAGGACCCAAGAATATGCCACCTCCAGGAAACACATCTCAGCTCTAAAGACAAACACAGGCTCAGAGTGAAGGAATGGAAGATGATACTCCACGGTAATGGCAAAGAGAAGAAGGCAGGTAGTGCCATACTTATGTCAGACAAAGTAAACTTCAAGATAAAAAAGGCAGTCGGGGCTGGCCCCGTGGCCGAGTGGTTAAGTTCGCGCGCTCCGCTGCAGGCGGCCCAGTGTTTCGTTGGTTCGGATCCTGGGCGCGGACATGGCACTGCTCGTCAGACCACGCTGAGGCAGCGTCCCACATGCCACAACTAGAAGAACCCACAACGAAGAATACACAACTATGTACCGGGGGGCTTTGGGGAGAAAAAGGAAAAAATAAAATCTTTAAAAAAAAAAAAAAAAAAGATAAAAAAGGCAGTGAGTGACAAAGAGGGCAGTATGTAATGATATGAGTGACACTTCACTAAGAGGACATAACACTTATAAATATATATGCATCTAACCCAGAAGCACCAAAGTACATGAAGCAACTATTGACAGACCTAAAAGGAGATATCAACAGCAACACAGTAATAGTAAGGGACCTTAACACCCCACTTACATCAATGGATGCATCATCCAGACAGAAAGTCAACAAAGAAACAGTGGAATTAAATGAAAAACTAGACCAGATGGACTTAATAGATATATATATATATATATAGAACACTCTGTCCAAAAACAGCAGAATACTCATTCTTGTCAAGTGCACATGGAACATTCTCAAAGACAGACCATATCCTTGGAAACATGGCAAGCCTCAATAAGTTTAAGAAGACTGAAATCATAGCAAGTATCCTTTCTGGCCGTAATGCCATGAAACTAGAAATAAACTACAATAAAAAAATTGGAACAGTCACAAAATGTGGATACTAAACAACATGCTACTGAACAACCAATGAATCATTGAAGAAATTATAGGAGAAATCAAAAAATATCTGGAGACAAATGAAAATGAAAATACACCATACCAACTCATATGGGATGCATAGTCCTAAGAGGGAAATTCATAGTCATACAGGCCCACCTTAACAAACAATAAAAATCTGAAATAAATAATCTTAAACTGCACCTAACAGAACTAGTAAAAGAAGAATAACCAAAGCCCAAAGTCAGCAGAAGGAGGGAAATAATAAAAACCATAGCAGAAATAAATGAAATAGAAACCAAAAAACCCCCCAAAAAACAGTAGAAAGGATCAATGAAACTAAGAGATGGTTCTTTGAGAAGATAAACAAACTTGGCAAACCCTTAGCCAGACTCACTAAGAAAAAGAGAGAGAAGCCTCAACTAAATAAAATTAGAAATGAAAGAGGAGAAATTACAACAGAACAACAGAAATATAAAGATTTATAAGAGAATATTATGAAAAACTATATGCCAACAAATTGGACAATCTAAAAGAAATGGATAAATTCTTAGACTCATCCAACTTCCCAAAACTGAATCAAGAAGAAATAGAGAATCTGAATAGACAAATCACAAGGAAAGAGATTGAAACAGTAATCAAAAACTTCCCCAAAATTAAAAGTCCAGCACCAGATGGCTTCTCTGGAGAATTCTACCAAACATTCAAAGAAGACTTAATACCTATTGTTCTCAAACTATTCCAAAAAATTGAAGACGACAGAACACTTCCTAACACATTTTATGAGGTGAACATCGCCCTGATCCCAAAGCCAGAAAGGACAACACAAAGAAGGAAAATTACAGGTTAATATCACGGTTGAACATTGATGCAAATTCCTCAACAAAGTACTGGAAAACCAAATAGAGCAATATCTTAAAAGGATCATACACCACGGTCAAGTGTGATTTATACCAGGGACACAGGGATAGTTCAACATCCACAAATCAATCAATGTGATACACCACAATAACAAAATGAGGAATAAAAACCACATGATCATCTAATAGATGCAGAGAAAGCATTTGGAAAGATCCAACATCCATTTATGACAAAAACTCTCAATAAAATGGGTATAGAAGAAAGTACCTCAACATAATAAAGGCCTATATGAGAAACCCACAGCCAACATCATGCTCAATGAGGAAAAACTGAAAGCCATCCTTCTGAGAACAGGAACAAGACAAGGATCCCACTCTTACCACTCTTATTCAACATCGTACTGGAAGTTGTGGCCAGAGGAATTAGTCAAGAAAAAAAATAAAAGGTATCCAAATTGGCAAGGAAGAAGTGAAATGCTTGCTGCTTGCAGATGACATAATTTTATATATAGAAAACCGTAAAGAATCCATCAGAAAACTATTAGAAATAATCAACTACAGCAAAGTTGCAGGGTACAAAATCAACAGAGAAATATCAGTTGCATTTCTATACTCTAATAATGAACTAAGAGAAAAATAACTCAAGAATACAATCCCATTTACAATCGCAACAAAAAGAATAAAATATCTAGGAAAAATTTAATCAAGGGGATGAAAGACCTATACAATGGAAACTATAAGACATTATTGAAAGAAATCTATGATAACATAAAGTGGAAAGATATTCCAAGCACATGGATTAGAAGAATAAACATAGTTAAAATGTCCCTACTACCTAAAGCAATCTACAGATTCAATGCAATCCCAATTGGAATCCCAAGGACGTTCTTAATGGAAATAGAACAAAGAATCCTAAAATTCTTATGGGGCAGCAAAAGGCCCCAATAGCTAAAGGAATCCTGAGAAAAAAGAACAAAACTTGAGGCATCACAATCTCTGACTTCAAAATATACTACAAAGCTACAGTAGTCAAAATAGCATGGTACTGGTACAAAAACAGACACACAGATCAATGGAACATCATTGAAAGCCCAGACATAAAACTACACATCTAGAGACAGCTAATCTTTGACAAAAGAGCTAAGAACATACAATGGAGAAAGGAAAGTCTCTTCATTAAATGGTGTTAGGAAAACTGGACAGCCACATGCAAAAGAATGAAAGTAGACCATTATGTTTCACCTTACACAAAAATTACCTCAAAATGGCTTAAAGACTTTAAGGTAAGATGTGAAATCATAAAACTCCTAGAAGAGAATATAGGCAGTACACTCTTTGACATTAGTCTCAGAAGGATCTTTTTCAATACCATGTCTTCTCCAGCAAGGGAAACAAAAGAAAGAATAAATAATAGGACTTCATCAGACTAAAGAGATTCTGCAAGGCAAAAGAAACCAGGAACAAAATGAACAGATGGCACAGTAACTGGGAGAAAATATTTGCAAATCATATATCTGACAAGGGGTTACTCTACAAAATATATAAAGAACACATACATCTCAACAACAAAAAAACAAACAACCCAATCGAAAAATGGGCAGAGGATCTGAACAGACATTTTTCCAAAGAAAATATACAGATGGCCAACAGGCACATGAAAAGATGTTCAACACCACTAATCATCAAGGAAATACAAATGAAAACTACATTGAGATATCAACTTACACCCATTAGAATGGCTGTAATCACCAAGACAAAAAATAACAGATGTTAGGGGCTGGCCCCATGGAAGAGTGGTTAAGTTTGTGCACTCCGCTGCAGTCGGCCCAGTGTTTCGTTGGTTCGAATCCTGGGCGCGGACCTGGCACTGCTCATCAAACCACACTGAGGCAGCGTCCCACATGCCACAACTAGAAGAACCCACAACGAAGAATATACAACTATGTACTGGGGGGCTTTGGGGAGAAAAAGGAAAAAAATAAAATCTTTAAAAAAAAAAACCAGATGTTGGAGAGAATGTGGAGAAAAGGGAAGCTTCACACACTGCCAGTGGGAAAGCAAACTGGTGCAGCCACTATGGAAAACAGTATGGAGATTTTTCAAAAAATTAAAAATAGAAACACCATACAGCCCAGGTATCCCACTACTGGATATTTATCCAAAGAACTTGAAATCAACAATTCAAAGAGACTTATGCACCTCTACGTTCACTGCAGCTTATTCGCATTAACCAAGACCTTGAAGTAACCCAAGTGCCCATCAGCTGATGATTGGATAAAAGAAAATGTGGTATATATACACAATGGAAAACTACTCAGCCATAAAAACAGTCAAAATCATCCCATTTGCAACAACATGTGTGGACGTTGAGGATATTATGTTAAGCGAAATAAGCCAGACAGAGAAAAACAAACTCTATATGATTTCACTCCTATGTGGAAGATAAACAAACACATGGACAAAGAGAACAGATTGGTGGTTCCCAGAGGGGATGGGGGTTGAGGGTGGGCATAAGGGGTAAAAGGGCATGTATATATGATGACTGAGAAGTAATAATGTACAACTGAAATTTCACATTATAAACTATGTTGACCTCAATAAAACAAAAAAATAACAATAAATAAAAATTTAAAAAACAAAGAAACCCAACTCCTCCCTTGCTGTCTTCCTCAAGTGGACTTTCAGTGTTGTATTCTTCTGGAATAGTTATCATAAGACCCTCACTCACTGTGTCGACCTCTGATGCGTTGGAGACATGCTGTGCTAGCGACATGCCTGACCTTGCTCTATGAGGGCCTTGGTAGCTTACTGGGGATCTGCTCTGTGCCCATCACTCAGTGCCTCAAATAGCTCATCATCGACTTAGAGAGCCAAGATCTAAACACGCAAAAAGTCAGTTCACCTTAACAATGACTCACTGACACCTGCTATGTCTGGAATGTCACTAATTCCTGTGATACAAAGATGCATTGGGTACGTACTTGTATGCCAGGAAATATGTACAGGAATCATCTGGATGTGACAACAAAAACTAGAAACAGTAAAAATATCTATCAAGGGAGAATGAATAAACTATGGTATAAACATCCACTGGAATGTTACAAATAAGTCAATTTTAATTCATTCTGTTTGAATGTATCAACATGGGTACATCAGAGACAGAATGTTGACTGAGAAAAAATAGACTGTTACTTTTTATATAAACCTTGACCACACACATATGTAGAAACATTTGTACTAGTAATAATAATAGATAATTTATACAGAACATAACATGGCCCTTAAGAACACTTAAAATGCATTTTATTTTCACAATAACCATCTAAGTTAGACTCTATTATCATTCCCATTTTGCAGATGAGGAAACTGAGAAGTTTAATAACTTGCTCAAGGTCACACAATTAAAAAGTGGCAGAGCTGGATCCAGAGTCTATGCCCTTCAGTGCTATGCTATACTGCCTCATGGAAGCCTGACACTCTTGATGGGTGGCATATTCACCAATTTTGTGATAATGGTTACCTCCCAGAGGAGGAAGGAAAATTGAATAAATGGTAGGACTTTTATTCTATGAATTGCATATTATTTCCTAAAATGAAAGAAGAAAAGACCTACAGCAGATTTGACATGATAATAAAATTTGCCTTATCTCGTGTCTCATATTATTTTTTGCCTCTTTTTCTGTTTATTTAAAATGTGCAATGAATTAAAACTTTTTTAAGAAATGGATTTCTTGTCTGATAAGAGAAGTAATCATAAAAATAAAAACTATCTTGGTGCAATGTTATCATTATAATTAGCAAAATAATTAGAGCTCTTGAATGTTTACAAAGCATTATTATCTCATCCATATACAACCCTGGGAAGTGGGTAAGACAAGTGTTTAATAATTTTACATACAAGCAAACTGGGACTGAGAGAGTTTAAATAACCAGTTAACGCCATGCAGGGATTAGTGGTTAAGCTAGTTTTTCTTGCCTTATCAAATGACAATAACAACAACACTCCTCTCATTAGGAATAGTCCAGAACACACAAGGCATGAGAAAATGCCTAGAAGGAAAGAAATTCAATGAACGACACAGTAACTCATCCATTCCCTTATGGCAAAGAGAATGCTTCCTTTTCTCTGTCAGAAATCATGGATGAAAGCATGGGCAACAACTGCAAGATATTCCCTTCCCCATCTCCCCACCGTGGCCACCTCCACCATAGCAGAATGAGAAGAGGGACAGGTGAGGCAATCTAGTCTGCACGCTTTCTTCTAGACCTGTGCTATCCAATATGGCAGCCACTAACCACATGTGGCTACTGAGTGCTGAAAATGTGTCCAGTGCAACTGAGGAATTGAATTATAAATGATAGCTAATTTAAGTTTAAAAATTGAAGCAGAGAAAATATTTTTCATTAAACGCAACTTTACTATTTTTAAGACATTTCACTTTAGTATTTGCTTCATTTAAGATGCTATTGTTATAGTGTGCATGTCAGACTTGTTTCTAGTTTTATACATAAATGCATCACTAAGCAAGTCAGATTTAGTCAGATCTAGTCAGTGTCAGTGGATTGATTCAGTTTGAATGATTTTTTTATGCCCAGGTGTAACACTGTAATAGGTTTATTTGAATATTTTATGCAAACAGCATAAGTTACAGTGATACCTACAATGCACAATTCATTTAATTCAACATTAATATGGAACTTTAATCTACCAACTCTATTATGATTTTGTAAATTTTCCTTCTCAGTAACGTGCTTCATGGAATTGTTTGCACTTATCACATGTTGCACGTCTTAAATACCTAATCTGTTTTTCATAATACTGTCATCCCCTCAGAAAAATCATTTTGAAAGCTTAATATAAAAAGCATTCAGAGAGTTTCAAAGTGAGAAAATAAAAAAAGACCCAATCCCAAGACGTGGCTCGACAGTCTTTCCCCTGCTGCTTGTAGAGCTGTAGAAGGCAGGTGGGGTTACATGGCCATAAGGGGACAGAAATTCCCCACTCAGACTCGAGGAAGTGTAGGAGACCAAATAGCTTTACTTATCACAAAAGTGGAAAATGGAAGTTTGGAGATGACTAAGCATGAGTTCAGAACAGTGAGGGGATCTCCATGATGCTGAGTCTCATGGTAGAGAATAGCTGCCCCTTCTCAAGAGCCCCTTTCCTTCCTGACAAAGCTGGGAGACGGGCCCTGCTCCCCACCTCTTAGCTTAGACTTAATGAAAACATATAGTATCTCACCACTTGCCTATCTTCTACTCTTGTATATACTCCAGAGCAGTAGGAAACTCAGAATTTCCAGAGCTATGTGTATGTAGGTGGGGAGCTCTCTGGTAGGCTTCTGTGGGCCTATTTACCTCCCAACCCCAAATGAAAGTGATTCATGCTCGATGGTTCTGATCACAGGCTATCTCAACACCAGAGAGGATGGAAACAGCTCTGTGTGAGTGCTACCTGAGCGTGAATATATGTGTAGTAACCTTGGCTGACTACTGGACACTATGGACCCATGGTGAGAGCGGTGGTAAAGGACCTCTTCTCTGCTTTTCATTCCCCAGATGGAGAAGGCCTAAGGAAAGAAGGAGAAGAGGAAAGGTTTTAGCAAACTTGAGAGGGGAAAGAGAAGATGTTATTTACAGGCATGGATTACATCTTCAAGTATTATGCAGGTCACTCTTCAGCCACTGGATGGGAACTGGATTTGAAGCTAGGGCCATGATAATTGATCACTTGCCAAGGCCAACTCTCTCATCCCATGACAGCCCAGCTCTGAAGGGGATCATGGACAGGAACATTCTCCCAAAAGTGGTGATATTTTTTTTAAACTCATAACCGTAGCCAGTTTCCAGTGGATGTGAATTGGGTAGGCATTGGTTGAGGTATACATGTGTTGGAGGTAGAAGGATCTTTGCGGTGATGGACACTGGGCTAGCCGGGGCAGAGTCTGGGAACAGGACAGATACAGCTTAGAGACCTGTTGTGTCAATCTTTCTGGGAAGAAACTGTATGAGACGATGATTTCTTCCCACTGGGTAGGTAACTTGGGGATGGGAAGCCTCTCCACAGTCTGTTCATTGGGCCAGTCTTGATGACATTGCAGAGCACCAGATTCTCTTAGCCATCAAAAGTGGAAATATTCATGGTGAAGACACATAGTGCCTGGAGAAATAACAGGGCAAATATCAAGGGAGAGGCTGGGTGTAGATTGAGTGGGAAAGGAAATAAAAGAATGAAAAGAGGAAAAAATGTCCCATGTTATGAGGAGGAATAGAAATGTTCCTGTCATGCATTATCACCCCTCTTCTTCTGACAGACACACACAAACCCTGATTCAAGCCCCATCTCCTTGTGTCTGATCAGGGCACTGTAGAGCCCATGGTACCGTCTGAGCAAAAGTATCCCTGGACTTTTCTTGGAGCAGAAAGAAAATATCTGCATGGATGTCCTCAAGCATGGCCTTGTCTTCTCTGGTGAAGGAGACCTTGGTGACTTTTGTTCAGTCATGATGGTGATGATGTGCAGATTTTATCCTTGATGCAAACAGTTTAACCATCAGGGTGGGGTGCCACATTGTGATCTTCACTGACTTGGCAGAGCCTTGGAGATCTCCTCCAGGGATACCTGCAACTCATGTCCCACAGGTAAGTCCTGCACCTTGTGCCAAGGAGTCAGCCCCTACTCAGCCCACTGAAGCCTAAGTAGGCAAAGTCACCAAATGAGTCCTCCTCCTCAGCTACTTCTATGTGGTCTAGGTCAACACATTTGAAACAGTTGAAGGACAAATTGGAGCAGCTGAAGATAGATTTTGAAGAGGCAAAGAGAATGAAGGGGTCCCCATGAAAGGAGACACTAAAGCCAACAGATAAACCTCCACTGGTGTCTAGGCCAAGAGGGGTCGAGAGAGTAGGGGCACTGTAGTTCTTCCTGGCTCCACTCCAGTCTTTCCATCCTGCCCTGGATCTCATATTGTGGACCTGGAAAAGCAAATTTTAGCTCCTAAGGAAAATAAGCATAGTCTATAATCTCAGAAGATTTTTATCTGCTCTTAATAACATACTTAATAATATTTTACATTCATCATTCTTTCTGGTTCTCTCAACTTGAAGTTCAGAGAAGCTGAGTACCCTATAAATGGAAAAGGCAGGACTAGAGAACTCATGGGATGTGCTGTTCCATGAGCCCATGGACCAAGGCTATCTCAGTAAGGCAGAGGAGCTGGCATAAAATATCTGAAAGACTGGCCTTGGGCCATACCTGGCTTCTGGATCTTCTCTCACCTTGAGAAACACATGGGACGAGGCCATCAGACAGAATGTGTGCACACAAGGCAGCTAGAAAGTGGCGTGTCTAAAATGAAGTACAGCACAGTCCACGTAGGACCCCCACCTTCGCTGTGCCTCTGGCACTCTTTCCCTTTCCCTGACTCCTGATCATACGAGACAACAGGAGAGCCCTAAAAAGCAGGAAAGTCTTCCTCGAGTCTAAAAAATTTTGTCAAATGTTTTGTGTAACACCAATGTTGCACAATTCCAGAAGGCATCATTCATTCACATTTTACAGAATTGTGCCCCAGAAGGTGAACTGACGTAAAATAAGACAAGAATGCAGATCCCTGGAGTCATATAACCTCAAGTCCTAAACATGTAATGTTAGGACAACTAAGATGCATGAATGGTCTGGCACCTTGGAGATGGAGAGGGCAGAAAGTCTTTAGAGCCAAGCTGCTGAGACCACAAATTTCTCTTTCCAGCCAAGTTCTGTCTGAGGAGATTCCTAGGGGATACGTCAATGCTGAGAGTTGCCATTTAGAACTGAAGTAGACTCTTCAGCCTCACGACAGAGGCCTAGGAGACTTTGCATCTATTTGGTTACCCAATAGGATAACCACTAGGCACACATGGTAATTACAAATTTAGATTAATTATAATAAAATAAAATTTAAAATTCAGATCCTCAGTCGGACTACCCACATTTCAATTTGCCCAACAGCCACCTGTGCCTAGTGGCTAACATATTAGGCAGGGCAAATGTAGAACGTTATCTTCCTCACAGAAAATTCTGTTGGACAAAGAACTTCTATTAGTCTTGGAATCCAGAATCTAAATTGGCCTTTTATTTTCCTGTGGTCATCAAGACAGCTTTGGGTTTCATTTGGAAGGCCAAGTGAATAGGTGGGGAGGTGTAGGCCTTCGGCGGATGCCTGCCAGCAGAAGAAGGCTGAAATGGCCAGCCTTGAGCAGTCAGTGCCTGAGACTATGAGACAGAAGAGGGTGGAGATGGGCTCTATGAACAGCATCCTTGAGGAGGTGGTGATGAGTTCCACAAGTTGCAGGGTCCTCTGTAGAAGTAACTTCTCTATCAGGTTTTCTGCCTCGGATTGTCACTAGAGAATGTGTCCATTTGGGTGAACAGAATCTTTTGATTATCTAGTGAGCACAAAGATGAGCTTATCTGAGGGCAAAATGGTGTAGATTGTCAAAATGTCTTTCCCATCCACAAAGGATATACTAGGGAAGATACCTATCACCTGTTCTGTGTGTCAAGAAGTGAATATAGCCACATGAACTGTATATGCAGTCCATAAATTAAAAGCACTTGACATTTTCTATAACATATCCCAGTGATATGAATCATCCGCTGTCCAGTAAATGGGTTATGCTGCACATTTGCATTCATTAGCTGAGCTGTCATAAGGACAGTGTTGGAACTGTTACTTCTAGTCCCAATTCCAAGCATGGCAGACACTTACGAAACAGGCTGACTTTGCTCACGTAGCCCCATAGCAGGTCTCTGCATGCAAGCTGCCATCAGCATCTTTCTTCTCTCTTACTGTGCTTTTCAATGAATGCTAAAGAAATGCTTTAGGAGCTGAGAAAGCTGTCAGATCCCCTGTGAGATTAAATGAACAAGCTCAACAGAACAGAAAGGCAGAAGGACATCTGCTCGTGCACGGGCACACTTGCTTCGGCTTGCAGCTGCCAGGAAAAGAGGGAACTCCAGTGCTGGCAATAAAAATGGACTCCTTCTTCAGCCACTTAATGATACGATTTTCTTAGAAAAGTACAGTTTTCTAATGGGCGTGCCCATTTAGACACTTTGGAGAGAATGTTTCACCAAAAAGAATTTGCTTTGCCTTTAAATTGCTTCTGATAATATGCAAACCCTTCCACATAAATAAATGCTTTCTGGGAACTCTAACTCCTTACAGCTTCTCTACTTACTATTGGGGTCAACCTGTGGGCGTATATACCTCTGTTTGGATATGATTGCCTCACATGCACTCTGCAGACCAAGAACACCACCTTCAAAACCAACCCCATCTCCCAAAATACACTTTCCTGCTCAGGCCGAGCAGAGGATCTAAAAGATGCTGACAGAAAGTATAATTTTCTCCTGAATAATCAGATTCACTTTGGTGACACAGCACACCTTTGAAATATGTATCCCTCATAGTCACCTACTTCTCAATGCTCCTTTGCCAGACCTTCCTTGTCTACTAACTCTTAATGTCTAAATGCTCCAGAGACCAGTCCTTGAGCTTCCCCAGGTGAGCACCTCTGCCAGGTGACCTCATCCAGACCTCTGACTTCAAGTCCCACGGTTATGCTGCTGACTCCCAAAATCAAATCTCTATCCCCTTAAGACGTCTAGTTTAACTCCAGATGTCCCCATTAAAAACATGGTCCACCCAAAGCATCCCCCATCTTGGTTGATAGCAACTCCATCCTTCCAACTGCTTAGGCCAAAAGCATCCCAGAATCCTTTGAATCATCCAGTGAGGTGCTGGTAAATGCTTCACAATCAACTCTTTAGAAAAAAAAAATTGTTGAGTTTGATGATTTCCATGTGTAAATGTTCTCATCATGGCTGGTTTTAAGTTACCAATGTGACTTCACTGTGGGCAGAGGGAAGAAGTGATGGCACAATCAGCTGGTGTGAGCTGGCTCCAGCACACTACTGGGCACTTGCCTCTTGCTCTCGCATCCCACATTCAATTCAGAAGTAAATCCAGTTGGCTCTACCTGCAAACCATATCCAGACTCCAACTCCCTCTCGGCCCCTGCACTGTCCCATTCAGGTTTGAGTCACCAACATCTCTCATCTGGAGTTTTGCAGTAACCTCCTAACTGATCTCTTTTGCCCCAATCTATTCTGAGCCAGAGGGATCCTCTTAAAAGGTAGATCACATCGCTCCTCTGCTCAGAAACTTTCAGTAGCTTCGCTCTCACCAGGCAATGTAAAAGCCACATATAGTTCTCCATTCTTACTTTATTTTTTTGTATATTCTTTATCATCTTCTAATATAGTAATATACCGATTCATCATCTATTTATCCGCTTTCTCATTCTAAAATGTAAGCTCTATTAGGCCACTGATTTTTGGCCCTTGTATCTGAAGCCCCAGCTCCTAGAAGAGTGAATAAATATAAAGTAAGCATTTGATAAAAAGTTGTGGAATGAATGAATAAATTAACAAATGAATCCTACCTCTGACTACTTTGGTCTCATTGCTCCCTATCTTGCTATACTCCTGATTCCTGGACCTTACCTGCCCCTAGCCAGAATGTGTCCTGCCTCACTCTTGACCTGGATGGCCATCTTTCGTTGATTTAGACCTCACATTTGATGGATCAGGCTCTGACACCTCCCTAATTGTCCCCCACTTCCAGCTCGGCCTGTTCTGATCTGCCTCATTGCCAGCCACAACCTGGTATAATACATGGACTATTCCTTTTAGGCTGCCTCCTAGCATCTTCATATTTTTAGAAACCTGCCCAAAATGAATAATCATATAACCCATTTGCTCTCCGGTATCTGATACTAAGAGGATCACTGAAAACTAATGATTTCAATGAATGACTATACTTTAATATTAAGCAAGTCTCCATCATTACCCAAAAAAGGGCAAATAGTGGACAAGTAAATAATCAGAGTTGTGAGAACTAATATTTATAGAGCTCTTACTGTATGTTGGGCACTTTGCTTTACTTCTTTTCACAACTTTTCATATCCACTCTTGTCAGCTTAGATCAAGAGTTTGGACTTCTGAAGTAACTTTTCAATCAGAATCCTTGTTTTTCCCGTTTTCCCTTCCAAATCTATTGTTCACACTATCGTCTCCCTGACTTTTAAAAGTATTTTAAAACACTCCTGAGCCCTTTCACCAAATTAAAATCCAGACTCTATCAGCATTCAATGATAATATTTAACATCCGTGAGTGCTTACTATTTTCAAGCCTTCTTTGAATGCTTTACGTATAATTATCATATTTAATGCCCTCAACAATCCAATGAGGTAGAAAAGGAGACATGAAGATGTTGAATGGTTTGTTCAGTGTCATGCATTTAATAAGTAGTGAAGCTGGGATTTCAACCCAGTCATTCAACCACTCCGCTGTCCTGTTCCCCAAATGAGTAAACTCGCCAGGGGTGCCACCTCAACTTCACCTCCTGCCATGTGTTCCACCTACCAAGCTATACTCCACACACACAGGCTCACTTTCTGCTCCTGAAACACCTGAAACTTAGTGTCCTTCCTCAGCAAGGCTTTCCTGGCCCACCATTCTAAAGTGAAATCCTCTCTCTTGTAGCACCTAGTTCTTTCTCTTCACGAGTAGTCACAATTTATGGATTTACCTGTTTGTCTACATATTCTTTCCCTTCCCTCACCACATATCTATTTTATTCAAAACAGCCTACACCTAGAACTTTGCCTGTTCCCAATAAATATCTGTTGAATACGTTCATGAATTGAGCATCATTAAATCCTCACTGCACACCTTGAGGAAGTAGTACTCTTTATTGACAGAGAGGTAAACAACCGGCCCAAGGTCAAAGAGCTTGGAGGGGTAAAGCCTGGACTGGAACCCCAACCTTTCTGGTTGTGGAGTACCAGCAAGCTGTGCTACTTCCCGAGGTGCTCAGGATTCGAGGACCCTAAGCAAGATTACTAAAGCAGCTGGCAGATGGGCTTAATAATCTCCTCTCTAATTATCTGCAAATTTGTAAACCTTCAAGTGAAAAATAAATCCTCCCTACTCAGGTTTCTTTTCAGAGTGATGACTGAATGACCGAATGGAGCCTCATCGTGGGGGCTGCGCTGAGCAAATCGCAGCGCGAGGAGGCAGCTAATTGCCGAACTTGATTGCAACTGCTAATCACAGTCATAGGGAAAAAAGTGTGGGGAATTAATTAGGCAAGGACCTTCGGAACAGCAGCAGGAAGCCTCCGAGTGACCTTTATTTACAGTCAGTTAAACAGAAGTGTGACTAAAAATGCCAGGGAGCAAATCAGATTATTAATATTGATTGCTTAAAGAAAATGAATAATTTAGAAGCCAAGTCAGAATAAATATCCAGTGACAGAGATGAAAGAGCACGGTATACCACATTTCTAACATTCATCCGTCATGCAGCAGTGTCCCCTGCTCAGAAGTTGAGAATTTTCACCCTCACAAAGCACAATTAGTTTCATGACCCAGCATGATTGCCACCAGGAGCTATTGTCATTCAGCCAAGCATGGGGAAAATGCAGGGTGTTGAACTAAAGCTTTTGTCAACATTTTGCATGGTAAACTAATTACAAGTTCATGGAAGGTTTACTTTCCAATTTTTATCAATAAAACAAAAGAAATTGGATTGCGTTATCTGTACTTACTGAGCAAAGCTCACAGGTTTCATTTTTGATGACCGCATATTTTTTGTGGTGCATATACAACAGAAGTTTTCAATGGGAAGGGCAAAGGTTTCAGACTGGTTTTAAGTAAAGATTTACAGGGGCTGGCCCCGTGGCCGAGTGGTTAAGTTTGCGCACTCCGCAGCAGGCGGCCCAGTGTTTCGTTAGTTCGAATCCTGGGCGCGGACATGGCACTGCTCATCAGACCACGCTGAGGCAGCGTCCCACGTGCCACAACTAGAAGAACTCACAACGAAGAATACACAACTATGTACCCGGGGGCTTTGGGGAGGAAAAGGAAAAAATAAAATCTTTTTTAAAAAAAAAAAAGATTTACAGAGATTATCTCCAACTTCCAATAAAGGATGCCTCTCATATACTGGAGTCAGTTTTATAGCATACACCCCTAGCAACACACCTCTGTCCTAACTCCATTTGGTCATAAGACAGATCTAGAAAATTTACTTATAGCAGATCTTGAATACATGATTTGGAATTACATATTTTCTTTAAGCAGTGATTTTCTTTTAGATTTTCAAGCTTCGTTGAGAGGTTTAAGTTATACTTAAAGTTATACTCTCTGCTACCTGAAAATACTAATTAAATTTCCTGGTGGGGGCTTATTGCAAGCATTATGTTTTAGGGCAGTAGATATTAATAGTTTTGCTGAAGTGGAAACATTTCAGAACTACCCCAGCGGCAGAGAATCCAAGCATATTTACTTTGGATAGGACTCGGAGAAATTAAGCTCTGTTGCTATCAGATTAATGTAGCAAATTAACTAGCTGTGTTCAAAGCAGCCACAATTTCTATATGACAGTAAACATAATTTGTAAACCAATCAATAAAGCAAGTCAAATCACTCATTTTCTCTATCCAGTATAGGCATTAGTATTCATTTATGCCTATACTAATTTATGTCATTCATATTATGTATCGAGTATAGATATTAGCATTATGTCATATAAGAGAAATAGATACTGAGATGAATGTTTCCCATTTTTATACAGCAAACAGAATTGAATTGTCTCCTCTTTTAAACGTTGTTGTTGGAAGTACATCCCCTTAGCACTCCACCATAGGATATCAAAATGTACCTCTGGATCATTTCCTCAGGTGTTTCATTTCTCCACAGTTGGAGAGGAAACAATTATGAGCCTCAATGAGGGTGGAGATCATTTTACATGTGAATTATTGACATGCATTGGTCTCATTCTGTTGCCTGTTAGACTTTGGCAAATACCACCCAGCTAATTGGTTTGACTGACCTTAGGTGAGACCCAAGTCCAGTAGACTTATGTTCTTCTTGTCAAAAAAGATGGGTACTGAAGGTAGGACGATTGCACCATCCAGTCCGGCTGGATATTGATTTAACCATTAATGGGGTATCTGTCAAAATGAATGAATTCTCAGTTCTTTGTTACAGATAAAAGTTCATAGTCCTAATCTAAAGGAACCGTTTGATTGATTATTTCCCAATAACAGGAATTACTACTACTTTTGACCTATCCAAGGGAGCAAAAGGAAGAAGGTCATCCAATTATGTGTCTATTTTGTTATATGGACTTTTTTCATGAGAATTTAAATTAATATAACACTGCTGGCAGAGCCAAAAACGGTCGCGGAAAATCAGACTTCTCAGTCCTCAGTGGAAAACACCCATATGCCAGCAGATGGATAATCTTCGGATGGAAGAAATCTCCTTCACTTGATACGGTGCAGGGAAATTGAGGTCAGTAGAAGATTTTTCTTTGCCTCACAAACTTGAAAAATATCATTATTTATAGGCTATTTCTAGTATCTCTTCCTGGATGTTTTAAATTAGCTGGTTGCTTTATTTAAAAACATGCAAAACTCACGCTCAAAGGAAATGCAACCCCAACAACAAAATGCAGAGAGCTTTAGCTATATGCCAGCATGAAGCCTTAACCACGTTTAGTGTTCATGTAACGCGACTTTTATTGAGATGTGCTAAATGATTCAGGTAGCTGGCAGGTGGGTTACCACAAGTCATAAGATTGTGAGAGGATTCTATGGGCTTTTGTTTGCATCTAGAAGCTAGCACATTGACTGTGGAAACCTTTCTTCCCCAAAGCAATTTTCACTTTTGAAAAAAACCAAACCATGAAGAATTATGACCTCTCATTTAGATTCCAGAAGCCTACCTAAAATAGGACTAGACTGTGGGTAGAAATTAGAGCTCACCATTTCTGATTCTTTTTCTAGTTCCAGGCAACAAAATGAACCAGGTTCTTTGGAAAAGCAATCATGTACAAATGTGCATCTTTTAATACATGAAAGCTCACGTTAAATACATGACGGTATGGCATTCTTAGATTTCTCCCTTTTGCTACAAGAGGGTGGTAATTTTCACATTAATTGTACATCATTTGTAATGGGGATGCCTGGCTTTACATGCAGATGCTCCCTATTCCTTCCCATTATGGGAGGCAAGTAGTATGATTGCAATAATTCCTGGTATCAGATTATAAAAGCAGCATCTTTAGAATTTGTAAATGCGCTGTTTTTGTTTTATTCCTTTGTTTACACACAGATTAAAACATGATCCCCCATGACCGCAGCCTGTAATTGAATAGAGTGTTCTGAGCTTGCCACAGAGCCATGGAGCAATGCTCGAGTGACTTCCGAACAGAGTCAACACCTGTGGAATAATTTTTCTCCTTGATTTTTCACCACGGCCTTGAATTTTTTGATAATGTTGAAAAGACACAATAAAAATGATATTATTTAATAAGCCAAGAAATGTAGCTAGACACTACACTGCCTGCTGAAGGAAAGAAAGATTTTTCAATATTACTTGACAGATCGGGGGTGGGGTGGGGCATATATTTTCCATGTAATTAATTTCATCTTAATTTGCTTAGCTTTCTGTAGAAGATCATCAGATTGAAACTGCAATATGTTTCTTTGTCTTTTTTATCCCCCTGAAGTCTCAGCATAATTTAGAACGAGGGAAAAGTGATTCTTTTGCATTTTGCATGCAAGTCACAGTTTCCTTATTGGGTTGCAGAGGATCTCTGGTCTCTAAGCTGCAGCACACAGCTGCCACTGCATATGTTGCTGCTGAAAACTAAAACTTGCTGAAATAATCATTCCCTATGTTTTTAAGAGGGGGTGTTTAAAGTACTACTTGACACATCTCATTCTTTAGGGAGCTTGAATTCATGTTGCAGAAGAGCAAAGCCAATAAAAACCTAAGATTTCTTTTTTTCTACTTAATATTGAATATTATGAACAATTCATCGAGTCACTAATAATCAGAATTCTTTTGAACCTGAGGCATTGTAGGTACTTGAGCTTCTGGAGTGCAAACACAAATATAAACTAACACCATATAGTGCACATAAAATACAGATACTTTCCATGTACATGATTGAAAATAGAATTTTTTATACAAACACACAAAATTAGCATCCCTTACATTTAAAACCATTAGAAATTTTAACTTTTTTCCTTCTATGATCTTGCTACTGATTATTTCCAGCAACTTTTCAAGTAAGTAGCAGAAGTGGAAAAATAGTGTTTTAATTGCTTTACAGTATATAAAATCCATACTAGTTACATTAAATCATAGGATACATGAGATACCTCCACATAGGTAGACATACCTCCACGCCTAGATGTCCACGGACTTCTACTTCCTCTATTACATATAAATAAGACAGTAAAAAATACAGCTTCCAACCAATGATTTCCAAAGCTAACACAGTGAAAGAACTATTTGGGCAAGCGAGGATCTCCATAAATTTTAAAGTTACTTTTTTGCGGAAGAACATTATTTCTGAAAATAAAAAGCTTGGTTTTACTTATTTATTTATTTATTCCTAGGACGTGAAATTAAAAATATAAGTTAATGGAAGATAGTCTGGGCAGAATTCACGACAGCTTGAAGAGCAAATTATCATTTAGAATTTCCTACCGTTTTCTCTCAAAAAAGTCTTAATAAATAAGGATACCAAGGCAATTTTCTCAAAAGCCCCAAGCATGTTTTATGGAGGATTTGGTTTTCTTCCAGCTTTTTTCCCCATTTCGGGCTTCTGGATTGTTCAACAGGAATAAGAAACATTTCTAAATGAAACATTTTTCTAAGTGTGGTTTTAACCCAATAATCATTACCACATTGAATTTTAAACAATTCTAAAGATTTTTCTTTTTCTTTCTGAGAGAGAAAAAGGGAAAATAAGTTGCATTGAATATTTCAGTGGTTTTGTAAAGAATATTTATGTTTAAATTTGAATGCAAAGTGTGGAGAACTTGAGGTGAAGTGGAAGTCAGTAATGATAGAGTCTCCTTTTAGCTACGTTTCAGTCAGTGTGCAAGAGGATCTGCCTTTTGTGGCTTCATTGCATTCAGATGATGTCAGCGGACTCTGAGGCAGGAAATCAGATACATGTTCCTTTGGTGTTTTTCTTGGGAAAGTTGGGAGTACATCCCGTGGGGAAGATCCGTTTCTCCTCGCCTGCTTAATAGCCCCTAGAGACACAGAAAGTGACCAGAATATCTATATTTGATTACTATATAACTATTTGATGTCTGAATAATTCAAAGATTTTTTAAAACATTTTTCTTAATTAGAAAGTTCATGTGTTGCCAATACAAAATAATTTTTAAAAATCCCTTGTCATTAACTGCTTAAAGATGAAAAAAGCTATCTATGACTTGACCCATTTAGCTCTTTATAGATAAAACTTATACTGATCAGACACTCTGCTACCAAGATGGCCCTAACAATTCATATGGACCATGTTTACCATGTCATAATCTATTTTATGTCCATGATTAATTCTCAATAAATTCATCTTTCTTTACCAAACCTGCTGAAAATTAAAATTTTCAATTACTACAGTTATTAGGTTTGGCTGTATGAATAAACTTTTATAAAATACTTATTTTAATCTTTTGTTCAGCTATCTTAATAGAAAGTTCTAATAAACGGTGTGAAATCCAGAAAAGAACATGTTTAGAATACCAGATACAGCAAACTAGCACTAACTGGAATTAAATTTTATGCAGATTTAATTATCCCATGTGAAGATTACTACTCAAAATACTTACACTTCTCCAAAAACAAAAATTATAGATCGGGAGCATTATTCATCCTTATACAGCACATCTAAGAAAAATACTTTATATAATATCTTTACCCCCAATTGAAGTTGTAAAAGAATTGTTTATAAAACCGTTTACAAATATCTTAACTTGAGAGGGAAAATACGTTTTAAAAATATAGAGCCAGTTGGCTAATTGATTGCTTATGTGGGAGTTTGCACAACAGAGAATGGGGTATTAGTCCTCAGATAACAGAGGGTAGACGGTGATGTATAAACCCTGAGGTGACACTGCTCCCCAACTTGACTGATTGCTGTGAGAAGCAAGAGACCAGAGGCCAAGAGTGACTTTAGATTTGCCAGCCTTTAGATTTGGGTAGCCCAAAGGCAAATGGCTATATGAGAAGAAATAGGGCCAACAGAGAAATTTTTGGATATGATAATGAGTTCAGCTTAGAATCTTTTGAGTTTATGTGAACTTCCAGGTTAGGATATCCAGATGAGAAATAGGAACAACTAATGGCCTAAAGATCTTGAGGCTGGAGATACAGATGCGGGAGTCATCCATATTCGTATCTATACATCTACTGTTGAAAATAAGAAATGAACATTGAATAAGAGAAAAATTACGTATAATCCTGCTACCCAGAAACAACCAAATAATACAATATAAAATAAATACATTGTCCAATCTTTTCACTACACACATGTGCATACGTGAATGTGCTTTCCAGCCACTCACTTGCATGCATAACTATTCTGTTTTGAAAACCTGTAAGCAGGCAGCTGAGATGTTTTAGCATCAGCATTGTTCCAAAGCCCTAGAGTTAATTTGTCACCTTGTGACCAATTGCAGTAAAAGCAGCTAGGAGGAAAATAATAGACTAGGAGAACACCTTTGCATATTCCAATATATTAAGGGCTAGTAAATAAACTTTTTTAGCGCACCTTGTTTCAAAAAAGATTTGAGGCAAAAAAACCCACATCAAAGAACACCTCTGTATCTTAGGTTAATATATCAAATCAAAATAGTCCCACTTATTCCCTTCTACCTTCTTCATACTTGCTCCTCTTCAGTTTCAGACATGATTTCAGCCAAGTTAAAGTAAATGCTGATTAGGATGATCAAATAACTGATTGGCAAATCAAACGTCTCTTCTCATGTTAAGGATAAGAGAGCTCGCTCTAAGCTGGTATACATCATGGTTACGGCAGTCCCATTGGACCTGTGATAACAGTCTTAGGCATTATAGCCTCAAATTGCTAAGTTTCAGACTCCAAGCGGAATTGCATTTCGCTGTAATGTCTTAGTTCAAGCACACAAGAAGTGAAAAAAATTTACTCAGGGAAGAAAATTGCATGTAAATAGAAGGTATGAAAAAAATTGCCTTCATTTGTACTCCAATAACAGAGTCTAAAAATACAAAGAACAGTGGGTGTGTGTCTCTCCGGTTTCCAGTTGAGAAAAACACGCAAAAGTTCACAAAGCTCAATTGTTTTTCCAAAATGCCCGATTAGGAAAATCAATTAACTAGGCATAATGGGCCCTGTGGAGAAATTGCTTCATTTCATTGGAACAGGAAGAGAAAATGTGAAAAAAAAAACACATTTTCTTCTATTGATTTACCCTTCCACAAAGCTATGAAAGAGAGAGGGGGAAAGAATAAATAAGAAGACGCTCAAATGTGTCTCCACCTGGTTAAGCCTCAGCTGCCAGTTCTGAAATCCCCAACCTCTTTCTCACAGAATTCTGATTTCGATGCATAATTCCTGGGCAGGAGTTTACTCCTGAGGGCTACCACTGAGTCTTAGAGTCCTGGTCTCCCAAGACTAGCTTCTAAATAGGATGGAATCTCTCCAAGCTATCCTTCCTTTGGAGATCTGGAAAATAAATGTACCAAGATTTTTCTTTCTTCAGTTTCAGTTTTCATGCTAATAGTGGCTGAACATTAGCAACAACAGCCAAACAAACACAATTACGGAGTTTCCAGAAATTTTCCAACTTTATCTTGGTGATTAACCCAGATACCCAGAGACTCTTGCTCATATATTTTGCTCCAGAGCATGAAGTTAATCAAACTTTGCTTTCCTTCAGTCCCTGGGTCTTCTCTAGCTAAGAATACTGTGTTGTTTCGAATCCAGTTGATGCAGTGGAAAGGCCTGACAGACCCATTGGTGTGAGAATAGGGGTTCATCCAGAGAACATTTACACAGGGCTGAGTTTATGAGGATGATTTGTATTTCTAGAGATGACAGGGCTCTGACCCTCAACTGTTAAGTGCCTTCTACTCTACGGGTCCAAGATCCTAGAAGGGCGTTTTCTCACCATGAAAGCTCTGAACCATCTCAACAGAAACTACAACCTGGAGGCCTCGGATCCTACTTGGATTTCAACCCCAGCTCCACCAGATACTGCACAAGTGAGTTCATCTCTCTCTGCCTTCATGTTTCCTCCGTCAAAGAGAGATCATAATATTACCTACCTCAGAGGGATGCTGTGAGAATTCAATAAGTTGTTAAGTTAAAATAGCCCACGACTGTGCCTTTCACATCATAAGCACTATATAATTGCTATCATTGCCAGGATTCATCTCGCAATGAAGTTTTGTTTGACCTACAATTGGTGTTACGGGCTGAATTGTGTCCCCTCTAAAATTCATATGTCCTAACCTCAGAACCTCAGAATTCGACTGTTTTTGGAGATGGTCTTTAAAGAGATAATTAAACTAAAATGAGGTCATTAGGGTGGGCCTTAATCCAATATGACTGGTGTGTTTAAGAAGAGGAGATTAGGCTGCAGACACGGAGAGAGGACCATGTGAAGACCCAGGGAGAAAACAGACATCTGCAAGACAAGGAGAGAGGCCTTGGAGGAAACCAACCCTGCCAACACCTTCATCTCAAACTTCTGGCCTTCAGAATTGTGAGAAAATACATTTCGGTTGTTTAGAACACCAAACAAAGTCTGTGGTACTTTGTCATGGCAGCCCTAGCAAACTAATACGATTGGACTTCAAAAATTGAAAATTTCTAATGAAAGTTGTTGTTTAGGGGCTCTCTTGAAAGTCAAGAGATCTGACTCAGCAGACCCCCCTCAGCTACATGGCAACAGCGGAAGGCAGCTGACTAATAAAGATTGTTTTCTTTAGAGAGGAATGGATTATCCAGCTGACCACAAGGCCACCATTTCCCATTTTCTCACATCTCGTTCATTTTTAGTGATTATTTACATTGGTTCTTAGTTTTCCAAACTTAGCTAGACAATCCATATTGCAAAAAAATCTTTTTCCTGCCCTGACACCCATGGAAAACCTTCCTGTGGATGATAGCATACCACTGGTGGGCTTGGGGTTGTTCACAAGTGGTTACCTCTGTAATTCTACTTCTTTCCCCTCCTACCCCGTATGAACAGTAAAATACACATTTTACAAGTTACTTTGTGCTTGTGTCTGTGTGTGTGTGTATTGGTGTGTTGTGACTCCAGGTTGGAGAATTACTTTCAATGGGACGGAAAACATTTCAGTCTTTAAACAAATTTGGATATCACGAAGCCATAGCCTTCATTTTCCTGGTGCTGGCTGGAAACTCACCCACTTTCCCACATGCAGCGCATCACCACCTCATTCTGTAAAGCACCATCATTTCTAAGATACCAATCAAAGGCCCTGGTGACGTGGTGGCAGCGAGGCTGGGCTATAATCCCATGCCGAGCACTCTGTAATGAGGACAACTCCTGCTTGGAGGCATTTCTTTTCATGCGTTGCAGCTACCACCAGAAGTACGGTTCGTGTCTGCTGCTGGCTGGTCATAGAAATACTGTCAGTTTTTTCATAACAAGCTCTAAGCACTTGCAAGTCAAAGGGAGGGAGGGAGAAAGAGGAGCGTGCCCAAAGTCATTTCAATAGGCAAGCTCCGAAGTATTCTAAGGTTAATACTGCCTAATTAATGACAGCACCAAATGGAGCCAAAAGCGTGAAGTCTGACATGGCTAATAATGAGGGCTAGATAGATATACCCCACTTCCCATGTACGTTCATAGGGCTGCCTGCAGAATATAATTGAGGTAAATAGGGTTTTCTACTTATTTCTTACTCTTTAATTTAATGCTGAGAAAGCGTTTGCTATTCTCTTTTCTTACCTCAGAGAACCTCAATTAATTGTAGCAAACCTTACACCTGGTAATGACACTGAACGAATCCTTGACACAGAAACCCTTGAAGGGCATTTACAGAAGGACGGGAGACATAGTCATATGCATACGGTCAGCATGAGTTTCTCTCCTTGCGGTTGCAGCCCCCGACCCTGAATCCTGGGTTGGGGAGGAGGAGGGGGGATTGTTATTTTCAACTCCTCATGCTTGTGAAAACTGAGACTTCCCAGTCTTTGTTTTAAACGCTCAAATCCACATCAGTTTTTAAGTACCATGACCCTTTAATGAAAACAGCCAATAAGATAGGATCTGAAAAAGCAAGACAGATTTTAGGAAGAAGGGATTTTTTTCTCGTGCTTTGTTTTCCCCGTCTTGAAATAATCACAGCTGTCTTTCACCAGCAAAGGTTATTTTTATCTAGCATGTTTTAAATTAAAAAACAACAACAACAAAGGGAGCAATCGGATGTTCTTCCAGCTCCCATAACCATCCACAGAAAAGAGGGAAGCATTGGCTCTGCGCAGCTAAGAATCCAGCTTTAATTATATCTTCCTTGTGTTTACGTGAACTCTAGTTTGCATTTCAGAAGCCTTATGGAAGGATTCCTGTGGCTGACCCAGGAGTAGTAGGGAATTTCTCCATCAAGTGAGTATCGATGAGCTGCAAAGTTCAGTGAACAGGAAAATTCTGCTCCTTTTATTGCCAATGTGACAGGTTACTTTATTACCATGCCTTTCACAGCAATTTAACAGTTACCCTGGTAACGGATTCGGTGAGGTAATGGGATCACAGGCCTCAGAGCAGAGGCAGGCTGGCCGCTCGGAGCAGCCATCTGCTGGCTGCTGTTCCAAGGGCTGGCTGCCCCAAGGAGCCCTGACAGTCTCGGGGCCTGCATCGCAATGAGGCAGGTGAAACCGCAGGCCTGCCCTATTTAGCTGTACTCTGGTGATTTGTCTTTCTAATTCTATTGAAATAATAATCAGGATTTGTTTCTGATTAATTAACTAACCTTTTGGTAAAAAGATTAGATAACGAAATTGCTGCCTATTCAGAGATAATGAGATTTTTATTACTCTGTCAAAAGAAAAAAGTACATTTATGTGTCACCAGCCGCTGTGTCAAGAGGAAAAAAAAAAAAGATTTAAGTCTTTGTCAGCTGTGTATATTTCTAAACAGACCAAGGGTGTGCTGCTTCTGCGGGAGCTCCCCAGTCTGATTTGAAGCCGCGAGGAAGAGCTTTTAAAACAGCAAACAAAGTAATAAACACATGTAGGCCAATAGGCTTTTGGGGAGGGTGCTAATTTGTTTTAAAATGTCTCCTAATGGAAGAGAAATGCTTGGGAGTCTCGGGAGCTCGCCTGCACTGTGTGGGTGTATTTATGTAAGTGTGAGAGTGTGAAGAAAGCAGTAAAATCTCCACGCAGGCTTTAAAATGACATATGTAGACAGGCTGCTTTTCCTCTGCTCTGCAGATATGTCTCCAGCTTGCAGTACATTTGTCTTCTGGCAGGAGTTGTACTTGGGCAATGGGAAGGGGAAATCATCTGAGCTTAGCGGCTGGGAGGTCACCTGTGACTGTCACAGGTAGGCTGCGTTCGGAAATGAATTATTCTAACTGGCTGAGTCAAAAGGGAAGCAGCCCTGTGCCCTGTTTCACTCCAAAACGCACAGCCGGTCGATTTAACCTTTTCTCCTAAGAAGTCACAGCTCCATCCTTTGTCAGGGGGCACTTTTATTTTCTCATTCCACTGTGGCTTCTTCAACATTGCAATACCAAAAAAAAAAAAAAAAAAAAACCCCAGGAAAAGTGCCTCCCTCGGATAAAGAGATGCCAAATGAGCCAAACAGGCTGTGTGCGGCAGTCAGTTCGCGGGGAACAAAGCACAGTGTATTTCCAAATAAAATTTCACAGAGCTACAATATTGTTTTAATTACTAAAACCTGAGGAGGAAACACAGTGCGTGTCTCTTCCTGCAATGCAATCAAACCGAGGAGCGGGAGGGAGGGCCAAGTGGCGGGCTGGGACCCAGCTGAGCATTTTGTTAAAGTGTGTTCATGTCACTGCCTTTTCAGATTCAATGAGACACTTATGCGTCTTGTGACATCCTGTGGCCTTGGCTGCCTCAGTTTGTGTGTATGAACATGAAAAGATTTCAAGTTCTAAAAATGGAAGTTTCTGTTCTGAATTTCATATGGTTCACAGACAAGTTGAAACAGACCAAAAAAAAAAAAAAAAAAAAAAGTGAAGGGAATCAGATGTGAACATTCCAGAGCCTGCTTTCCTGTCCTGGGGTTCCCACTCTCCAGCCCCCTTTATTCTCAGTCCCTTCTGCATCTCTGGTTGCCAGCAAACGGGCTCCATTTCTGATAACAGATGCTTGACAAAGAAAGAGAAATAAGACATTAGGAAGGAGAAGGCTGCTGCCGGGGTGGGGATTTCTGATAGTCCATTGCCAATAGCTCTTTACAGGAACTTGCTCCTGTTGGCTCTCAACCAACCAAAGGGAAAGAACGGGGCGGGGGTGGGGCGCCTTTGTCTTCCAACTCCCAGTGAAATATAGGGTTAATATTAGCAATTCTTATTAAAATTAGCCAAATGTTATTAAATGATCTTTGTATAAAAGAATAAGTATAGTTTTCCCTTTGGCAGACAATGACATCTGCAGCTCTACATTTTCCTGAAATGACTATACTTAACAAAAACATTACTTCATTTTCATGGTATTTCTTTTGTGCCTAGGAGCAACCCTGTAATTGTTCCCTTCAATTACAACATTACTATTTTAAACTGAAACCCATTTTATCTGCATGCCAGCTTTTTATTTGTTTTACCAACTATATCTATTTCCATTACTGCAAGGCTGATGGTTTGTCTCAAGAGGAAATCAAATCCATTAATTCAGAAATTTCAAGCCCGACTAGCTTTGCCATAAGCAGCATTTCTTATGCTAATAGCAAATGTGCTGAGACTGAAAGGAGCTGACATGGCCCTGTTTTTTATCATAACTTAAGCATTTATGTAAGAAGGCAAATCTAATAGTACTAGGAAACTGTAAGTGTGATTATATATAATTCACTTTCCTGAGATCTGGACAAGCCTCTGGTTTGTGTAGCCATGGTTTAAATCAGGCTGCCACGAGCCTTTAGCTCACCTGACTTTTCCTATTTAGCCAACATATTGCTTCACAACAGATACAGCCGGCATGAAACTAGATTTGCGGGTGGCTGTTGTTTTTTTTTATCCTCAACTTCTTTTTTCTCCTTGAAAGGGAGACTTTTGCCAATGCAGAAAAAAAAATTCCGTTTGGTATTCAGGTGATGTCTGAAACATATCTCTGTAGCAGCCCTAGCCTGAGACAAACCTGGCCCCATTCTGCTTCATTTTTAATGCACACTGCCTGGGTCCTATCACATGGTTTGTGTTCAATTAGATAGCTTGACTCGATAAAATCTGACTCTGACCCAGAAAAAAAGAGAGAGAGAGAGAGAGAGGGAGATTGCTCATGACTCCTGCATAAGCTTTTGCAGGTGCTGTGACCTGTTTATGTCAAAGCTAAAGTGTAAGAGATTCCTATCACAGACCCACATCATCTGCTGGGATCTAAAAAATACAGAAAGCTCTCAAGGACCCTGGCCCGCCTTTGTCACCGCAAAACCCTTCAGTGCTGTAAATCAGTCCTCATTGGGAGCTCTTATATACCAGCCGTCACCGATAAGCTTTGGAGAAGTAGACAGGCTTTTAGGAATTGCTGAACCATGAAGTTGACCTGCTTAGGGTTTTGTTGTAGGCTATTAAATCCAGGATGGCCGTTTTAAGATGATTCTGCTTTATTCTTCCCTTGGCCTGGTTAAGCCACTCTACCCCTAGCTCATTATTTGGCTGATGATAAAAAAAAAAAAGAGAATGGAACAACCTGCTGTTCGAGAATACTACCTTTACACATCAATTTAATGAGAGTGACTTATGCTGACGTAGTTTACGGGCTCAAGCAACTTGACGCTAATTTTGCAGCTAAGAAAAGATTTACTAACTGTACATACCGCTCTGCTTTTGTTGGCATGGGTACCCCGATTCTTTTCTCCAAAAACAAACTCAAAATCTTTTGTAAACATGCCTTATTTGGTTAACACATTGTAAATGGATCCCAGTTGTGCGGCACAAGCGCTCTTCACTATTATGTAAACAATTATTCACTGAAAGGCTTGCTTTAAATTGCAAATGAATATATTCCAGCCGTAATGTTGCTTTCAGACCTGCCCAGTGGTATAAATCTGGTCATTTGTTTTTTGCACTCTGCCTATTACTAACCAGTTAGAAATGTGCTGATTATTTGCACAAGCCTTTCACACTGCGAGCACAGTTAAATTGCTGTTTTATTTTTCCTGTGTTTGATGAGTGTTAACAAGAGCGCCATTTGAGGAAACCCAAACCAAATACAGCTCTTTAATTGGGGTTGGGGGTGTTTGGGAAAAGCCACCCGGTGAGTAATTCCACTGTTTAATGTTTGAAAGTTCACCCACCCCACCATAGGACTTATGGCAAGATTAATTAAAGGGGATTGACAAAAATTCAGTGCCTTGCTCAAGCAACACAAATGGCTTGAAATATGGTGCATCCAGTCATGGGGGAGCAGATGACTTGGTGCTGAGTCGAATTCCCAACTCCCTCTTTTAAATGCCTGCTATTGCCAATCAACTCCATGTTTGGATTGGGTGGTTTTACATTCTATATCCCTCAAAGAAGACACAATTTGGAGAGAAAATGATGGCATGCTCTCATTGGGCACATGACTTGCCTTCACAGGGTCTGCCCAGGGGCTGATGAAAATTCCAGCTGACTCAGAGAGGTTTGTCTTCTTTTTTTTTTTTTTTGCCTAAATAGTCAATTATTCATTTTCAAGGTTTCCCCACCCCTTGCAGTTTAGTGGAGTTTCACTAATGTGCTGATCTGCAAAGCTTTGGAGACAGAACTATTATGACCTCAGATGGTCGCGTTGGTATGAACCAGAACGAGTGTTGCAGCTTTATCTAGCTCCATTGATAGAACTACAAAACTGTACATGCATTGCCTTACATAATGCTGACCTCGGATCAAGCCTCGAATAATGGAAAATGCCCCAAGTTCTAGCCTTGGATTTGTCCTTAACTAGCTCAGTGACTTTGGACACTTGTTTAACCTCTGTAAGCTTTATTCGTGACATAGCGGGGTGAGTCAGAATGATCATTGTCGTTCTTCCCAAACTAAAATTCTAGGATGCCTGTAGTGCATAATTCTAGCTGCTTTTTTTTTATTATTATTATTTGAGGAAGATGAGCCCTGAGCTAACTACTGCCAATCCTTCTCTTTTTGCTGAGGAAGATGGGTCCGAGCTAATATCTGTGCCCATCTTCCTCTACTTTATATGTGGGACGCCTACCACAGCATGGCTTTTGACAAGCAGTGCCATGTCCGCACCCAGGATCTGAACCAGCGAACCCCAGGCCACTGAGAAGTGGAACATGCGCACTTAACTCCTGGGCCACTGACCGGCCCTGGCTGCTTTTTGTGCATCCATAAATAAATATAGAAGAGAGACTCAATAGTCAAAATACATGGTATTTAGTAGATAAAAGTATGAGGCTTTTTGTTTCCGTATTGAACATTAAAAAGGAGATTGGTAGTTTCTTTGTTACTCCAAGTTCTGTAGAGTTAATGTAGAATAGGTCCGCTTCCTTCGGCGACTAGTCTTTGAGCCATAAACGTCTAACATATCACTGAGTTAAGCATAGTCAGATGTATTAGATCTAAAATAGTTTGTAAGTGTATTATTTCCAATTTCTTTAGTATACTTTCTCCTATAATAATCAGGATTCAAGCTACCTTTCTCTTCCTGACAAGCTATTTATTCAGATATTCTATCTTACGTATTAAATTCAATTTAGGTGAAAGAATGAAAGTAATATGCACACAATATGTACCTGTGAAAATAAAGGAGAAAGCCTCCCCCACCTGAAACTTTCTGTTCTCCAGATATCGATCCAAGTTATCACTCATGACAAATTGGTACCATAAGCCTGAGCATGAAAGCCCATTTAAGAACCATTATTATCAGCTTTATTATGATGGCAAATATAGGATGTATTCAGCTCTTTTGCTGTGCTAAACATAGTTTTCTAAATAAGAAACAAGCTCCTGTAGCATTTTTCTTACCCACTATATATGTTCTATGTGTAGTTACACAGAGCAAATAGAAATATTTTTGAGTTATATATGTTTTAGTTAGAAAAACACTTTGGAAAATATATATATATATATATTGTACTTTTCAGCTAGTCCTGAGTCCTGATAGTTGGTTCATTTTACAATTTAGCTATAAGACCAAATTGAAATATTAGCAATGCGTCATTCTATCAGTTTTCCCCTCTGCTAGGCATTCAGTGCCTCCTAGAAAAAATATATTTGATTGCTTCATGCTTTATTGTTTTCTTTGCCCACTCAGTTGCTGTCCAGATAGATAACTGTGTTGTATGATTTTACAATTCAACTTTCCACCTTATAACACAGTGTCTAGGAATGCCCCATCTGAAAGAAGGAACTGCTTATTTCAAGCCAAACATGTGGAGTATTGATACAGTCCATTCTGAGCGGAGATGTGTAGAGCAGCTCCCTGGGGTCTGCTTGACATATTGAGGGGGGGAAAGGTGTTTCCAGTCTTTATTGTGGTCTTGGCTCTTTAGACAAGGATGGACTTGGTCTGATTAATTTTTTTTTATCAAATAAACTTTCATGTTTATTGCAATAAACGGTCACCTAAATACCTGAAAGAGTTCAAGTAAGTTTTTCTATCATTTTGCTGAATGAGTTCAAAAATTTTGAATATTCTAACATATAGTCCAGCCATGGCTGAGTTGAGACTTTCCTGCTATTGTCAATTAACCAACACACTCTAGATGGAAACTATTCTGTACCATTTTCAAGAGCAGACAAAATTTCCTTGACGTGACCTGGATCTCAGAAGATGTCCAGGTATTTCAAAAATCTTTAAGATAAAAGTCACACGGCCTTGATTGATATGTTCTCTTCAATTACTTTAACTCTAAACTCTTTGAAGGTAAGGAATTTACCTTCCTCATCTTTCTAATCTGAGCTCTAGCACAATGCCTCACATTTAGCAAGCATCTAATAAATGTTTGTTGAGCTAAATAATTATGGCATCCTGAATGTTCATTCTTCCCTCTAAGGTGGTAGAGACAAGTCATGTAATCATCTATGTGTATAAGTTACATGTATAGGAAAATGTTCATTCCTATTTAGAGAATGTCCTATTTGTGAATTTACCTATGCCTAGACACAGATTCAGAGACTAAAATGTCATTCAGATTACAAAAATGAAGATTTCCCTAAAATACAATTAAAATAATACACCTGTTTGAGTTAAACCAGCATGCCAGGGGAATGAGGGAAGATTATAGGCACAAACACATGAATCTCAGCATTTAGGAGAGTCCTGATTGTGAAAATGTCATTCTGCTATTATGTACCTAGAATGTAATTTTCTGCATAAACCTGTGCAAGAACCTGTAGCCACACCTTCTTCCGCTTTTAGACCTATTGGTGTGAGGACTTATAATTTAACGATCACTTATTTAAATACTTTAGTAGCAGGAAGAAGATAATTTAGTGGTCATTGTCATATATTATTTTGCTCTTTTTAAATAAACACGTATTATTTTTTGTAAAAATAATAAAGCTATTTTGAAAAAGAAAACTAAATATGCCATTCTTCCCAATGCAGTGTGACATCAAACCCAGACAAAAGGAATCAGGAAAGCTACCGTGCAGATAGATGTTACAACTATGCTGAGTCTTGAAGGATAAGTGAATTTAGCCTGAAGAAAGGAAGCCGAGATTCATTTTAGGCAGAGGGAAGAGCATCTCATACCATGTTTAAATCATACCATGTTAGAAATGGCTTTCCTGACAATTCAAACGTTATTTATATGCTATAAAAATGTAATAATTTAGGAATAATCTCTACCTCTTCCTTCAAAAGACTATTTTCTTTTTTAAAATGGAAGTTTGAGATTTATAATAAAACAGCTATTAAATGGCTCAATTTGAGCTTGTTAATTTTAACTTCTGAAAATATTTAATCTTGTTTATTCATTCAACTATTCAATAAAATTTTATTGAATCTATATAAACCTTCTCTAAGAACTATTACAGCTACTGGGGATGTAGGGGTGAAAAAAAACAAATGTGGCCTCCTGCTGTCATGATCTATGAGAGCTTTGAGGCCATCTTCTCCTGAATCATCAGGAAGAGTGAATGGGTCCAGAAGAAAATCTTCAAGAAGTAGATACTCACTTATTACTATTTTGTTTTGTTGTTGTCATTGCCTAACAAATGACCACAAAACTTAGTAACTTAAAACAATGATCGCTTATTATCTCACAGTTTCTTCGGATGGAGAATTTTGGAGCAGCTTTGCCGGGCTGTTCTGACTCAGGGTCTCTCAGGAAGTCGCAGTCAGATGTTAGCTGCGCCGCCGTCTTCAGAAGGTCAGGCTTGGCTGGAGGAGCTGCTTCTAAGACCTCTCAGACACATGGCTGTTGGCAGGAGGCCTCAGCTCCTCATCACGGGGCTTCTCCACACAGCTGCTGGGGTGACCTCATGGCACGGCGCTGGTTTCCCCTAGAGCTAATGATCCAACAGGCTGAGTTGGAAGTTGTGACTCCTTTTAAAACCTAGCCTCGGAAAACGCATGATGAGTTAATATGTTAGTATTCTACTAACAAGCCTTGATTCAGCGTGGGAGGTAAACACACTAAGGCAGGCACACCAGGAGCTGAAAACCACTGGGAGCCACCTTGGAGACTGGTTACCGCAAATACTAAGCCTTGATTTAGAAAATCTCCACATCTCCAAATCTAGTTTATGACGTAGTCATCAGTTCAGAGCTCTCATTTAGTTCACCAATAAGTTGAAGCTAACAGTTCTTTTACTTAGAAGAAAGGATCTAATAAGTTTAAGGAGCAAATTTTCAGGGAGTATTGGGCTTTTTGTTGCTTTGTTTTCGCTTAAATAATCATCCCTAGTACTTTGAAACCATTGTTCTCCATCAGAAATTCATGGCCTGGAGTGAGCTTTTGCTCTGTTCTCTGTGAAGCATAAGGGCCCCAATATAGTGCTGGAGCACTTCCATGAACCATGGTATATTCTTCCCAAGTAGCAAAAATTCCAACCCACTGAGGAATCACTGTAGTTCTTTTATCTGTTTTATATCCTAAAATTCTGAGCAAGATATCAATTTTTCAAAATTTCTGTTGCAGAAAAAAGAAGTTCAAAATACTGATCTAATTCAATCAAGTGCAATAATTCTTCATACAGCATCCCTTACAGATGGTCAATGGGTGGCTGGACTACTTTACATACAACAGGCTCACTTCCTTATGGAAAACAGCAAATTCATACTCAGTGGAAAGCCAAAATCAACTCACTGAAACTTCAACCCATGGATTTTAACTCTGCCTTCTGGATCAGTGTAAAACAAGTTGGCCCCCTTTATTGAATGACAACCGTTCACATACATAGCTGTCATTTCTTCCCCTTTATAATCAAGTAATAAGTTAACTACAAATTGATATTCTTACTATAAGTCATTACTATTTAAATCCTCTGAGGCCACATTCTATTTACCTAGTTTCAAGACTTCATCATTTCCTTAAAGATATTGCTTAATTCAAAATTTATCTTCTTCTTCCTTAGTCCAAATTAGTGAGATTTTACTAAATACAAAAGCAAATACTTATTAGATTTCTTGGAGATTGTGAATTTAATTTCATGGCCCTCTGGAAATCTGAAGCTTAGCTGAAGCAAATTCCTTTTCTGCCTTCAAATCTATTTCCTCACAGAAGGACTTAAAAATCAGATTGCAAATCCTAACTGCTACTGCCGACTATCTGGTTGACAGGTATGCCTCGAGTTTACTTGGAGTCAGTGATGAGATTACCTCATCCCAAGAGTCCTATTCTCCCTTTTGCCTAAGGCCTTCCTGGTGTTAATTAGGTGTAAGGAGAAGCGCAGAATTAACTCTTTGAGGAAAAGCATTTACCTTCCTCTCATTAAGTGAACTGCAGCAATAATGATGTAATAATACACTGCTGAGGTTGCCATATTTTAAAGGAATCCCCAGTGTACCACAGAGAGTTCGTCGATGTAATTCTCAGCCAGAGTGCTAAGGGAAGGACTTAGATGTGTTGACGGTGTGCTCAGTATCATTATTCTTGGGGACTAGCTAATTTGAAAGATTGCCTTGTTGGTGGTGGCTGACTTGCTATCTTTTCTCTGACCTTCATAAATGGTAAAAATGCCTATCTCGTAGTAATATTTCCATCTGGCTCTGTGCTCCTTTGAACCGAAACCATGTGGAAAGATTTTTCTCTTGCTCTGTGTTCCTTAACAATCAAGATGGTTCATTCAGGCTTTCTGGAGAGTTTTATTAATGCCAATAGCTTGCCCTGTCAGTGCCCACAATGACGACGATTGCTACGTTTTTTTTAAATGCGCTGTTGTATAAAAGTCTTCAAAACCATGTTGAAAAAGTAGCATCTTTATTTATATAATACAGACAGTGTTTTGGAACTACTAAAATCAGTGATTTATGCGGGGTCAAGAACAAGGCAAACGTGCCTCATCTCTCCATATCCATTTCCCATTAACTTTCTCCTAAAATCATTCAGTATGAGACGCAGCTGAAGGAACAGTCCCCTTCAAGTAAGAGGAAAAGAGGTGGCCTTGCCGAAGACAGAGCCAGGGGAAGTCAACTCTCCCCTCAGAGGTGAATGTTCTGGGTTTAAGGAGTAATTAAAAAGTCTTGTTAAAACAGGCTGTCCATTACGTTTAGAGAGCCATGCTCTTTTGGTAAGTGGAAAGCTAGGCTGTAAGAATTCTGACAACTAATTTAAGACTTTGGAGATTAGTCATGGCAGCGAGATGAAAACTAAAATCTGATTCTCATTGCTACTTTTATTGCCTCTTTCTAATTTAAAAGTCATTAATGAAGAAGGTATAGTTCATCATTATAAGAACTCATTGAGTTCTTAAAACTCATAATCTATTCGTTTCCAGGAAAATTAGAGAAATTTCTCTGGATGTCTTTCGTTTGCGACTAATTTTTGAGCATTTGGGGGGCTTTATCATGTTTGGAGAAATGGACTTCAAGGGGATAAAATGGTCTTTTAAATTTTTCTACAGGTTGTATTTGAAGAAAGGTATCTGAGGAAATGACAGGAAAGAAATCCTTCCACATGATTCCTCTTACTCTAAAAATTAACTAAGCTCAAAAATTAGTTCTAGAGATGATGTTATCCTACTCAAATGGTATATTACATTACTGCTTCAGACGTTCTGATCTTGATGAATCTACATATACAGAGTTGTCAAAAAGAAAAAAGACAACGCTAAGTACTCTAAATAAATAATATTTAGCCTATCAATAAGAATGTATTTAAAATGTTTAAAGCACTATATAATACTCAAAATGGTCCCATGTCATATGCTCCAAGTCTTAAAGGAACAGTATGAAGTCACTAAAATTGTGTGTTACTTCTACTTTACAGATGACTAAACTAAAACAGAAACTTAATGATGGTAATGGATGGAGATTACGGGGCAATTAATGACTCATTTTGTGTACCTCTCATTTTCCTCTCTGAATTTACCAGAGCTCTATAGCACACTATTATAAAGAATAAAACTCTCTGGCTGCAATCTCTGTAGTTATATTTCCATTTATTATATATACAGTAATAAATCATATTAAGGCTGGTACATGAATGGCATGAATTTATCAACCAAACCAGGGCAATTTTGAGAGTGAAAGGGGCTGCTTCTAACAATTATGCTGGGACCTTATGTGGTCACTCTAAACATGAAGTAGAGATTGGAAAACTGTTGACCAAAAAATTTTTGTGTATTTTTTTTCAGTTTTGTCTGCTTTGTTTTGCCACAAGAATGAGAATCCTTTCTTTTGTGTGTGAGAGGTTTTTTGTTTATTTGTCGCCAGGATAAGAGGTAGTTGAGGAGAGTAATTCTGCTCCTAACCAGGATGGGGCATTTGTTCCCTCTTCACTTCTTCTTCTTCTTTTTTTTTTTTTTGAGGAAGATTAGCCCTGAGCTAACTACAGCCAGTCCTCCTCTTTTTGCTGAGGAAGCCTGGCCCTGAGTTAACATCGTGCCCATCTTCCTCTACTTTATACATGGGATGCCTACCACAGCAAGGCATGCCAAGGGGTGCCATGTCCTCACCCTGGATCCTAACCGGCGAACCCTGGGCTGCCGAGAAGCAAAATGTGCGAACTTAACCGCTGTGCCACCGGGCCAGCCCCCGCTCTTCACTTCTTAATACCTCTCAGGGCTTTATGCATGTTAGTCAGACACTCAGACAAGTGATACAAAATAATAATTTTAGGGAAAACTTTTTATCTTCAGATGTTTTCCAGGGTATGTATATGTGCATGTGTGTATATGTGTATTTATACATGTATTTTTTCTTGTCTTAAGAAGATAGATGACAGTAATGGAAGTGACTAATGTTGAGTACTTTTTTAAACACTCAAATGTTGCATAAATATCTTTAGATGCTCGCTAAAATTTCATTTTGGAATACTGAGAGTTACAATCTCAGACAAAATAATCCAGTGCTTACATTACTAGATTTTAATTTTTATTTCTCAATAGCAATTACTCAATCTGAAATTATTGTCTTTTAATAAGGGATTTCAATGTATTATGTTATCACTAAAATATTTGTACTTATTCTTACTATCTTCTGTTAAATTTTTCTCCTATTCTGTTTTATTTCTTATTATTTTGCTTGTTTACTTTTTTCTTTCCTGAATATTGTTTGGTTGGTCACATTTTATTTGATCCTTATTTTTTCAAATAGGTAATTCTAACTTTATTACTATTTTACTAGTAATACCATATATTAGTAACAGAAAGATTTTGGATGCGTTTTCCTAACAACATCAAAATGCATCAGTTAACTGTATTAGTCAGCTTTCCATTGATGACAAAGAACCTTTAAACCTCAGTGGTTTACCGCAAAAAGCTCATTTCTCTGTTATGTTTCATGTCATCTGTGAAGGTTGCAGGTTGACTGTGGCTCTATTACATGTATCTTCTTCATTCTAGAATCTAGGCTGAATGAGTCCTTTTTAGGAAATGCATTCTTTTGGCAAACAGAAAAATAAAATAAAAAGAACTAAGGCACTCAAGACTTTCAAAACTTCTGATTGGATATGGTGTATTTCATGTCTGCCCACCTCTCATTGGTCAAAGCATAGCACATGTCCCTGATATCAAAGGGGGTTGGGATGTATGCTCCTCCCACAAGACGGTGCTTCAAGTCATATGGCAACAGAGAGAGTAGAAAATAATTGGAAATGATGGCACAATTTACTACAGTAACCTTAGCCTGTTGTTTTAAGACAAGATCAACATGTACTGAGCTCATCTAGGTGCAGGGAACTGTAAGAAACAAAACTATCCGTGTTTTTTTTTTTTGTTTTTTGAGGAAGATTAGCCCTGAGACAACATTCGCCATCAATCCTCCTCTTTTTGCTGAGAAAGATTGGCCCTGAGCTAACATCTGTGCCCATCTTCCTCTATTTTATATGTGGGATGCCTGATAAGCTGTGGGAAGGTCTGTGCCTGGGATCCAAACCAGGGAACCCCAAGCCACTGAAGCAGAGTGCGCAAACCTAACCGCTGTTTCACCGGGCCAGCCCCAAACTATCTTTGTTTTGATGAAACGTATGTTCAGGTTGTGACTTTCCTACCCCACCACTATTCTGGTGTTGAATTGAAATTATATGGAATTTTCACTAAATTTTCCCGAACTCTGACTACCTTGCAAAGCAGCCTATTCTTATTGTATGAATTTGATATCCTGTCTAATCTCTCTGGGGGTATGAACATCTACTTTAAAGTTTTCGTCTATTTCTGGTGTCAACTTTACTTTCTCAGGTTACAGTTTATCCTTTTATGTAGTCTTGGTACTTTGTTCTATGTTGGCTTTTCTCATGTTCCTGGTGATTCATCTTTATTGAAGACTAAAGAGGTCTTCCTCAGTTCAGGTAAATGTCATTGTTTCCCAGACAACAACTGTGGGTTCTGTTAACAAGTCATTGGCTGTAGTGAAGAATCAGCAGCAAATAACCAGGAAGGGGGAGTGAACACATTGTTCAATTGGTTTTATTTTAAGGTACCTGGGAGCTTATCTTCTGCATACAGGTGATTTTTATATATCATGAGAGTTATTAGGACTCCTGCTCTATTTCTTTCTCAAACCTCAAAGAGCACTCTGTTAAGTTTCCCAGAGAAAAGTTGCCGTATTATTTAAATAACTTATCTCCCTGATCTATTGTGAGGACAAACACCAGAACCGGGGCACTAAGTGTAGGGTCTGGTTGAGCGATTCACAATCTTTTAAATAATATCCACAGACTGTCTCAGAGCCCACTCCTGCTGCTTCTGATCTGAAGGTTGCTCCCGGTACAGCCGAGACTAAGGTGAGACATGCAAAATGAGTGAGGTTCTTGCCTCAGGTACAAAATTCAAGCAGGTACTCAAACAGTCTGTAAGCAAGGTAAATACTATTTTAGTGCAATATTTTAAAGGAATCAAAAGTAATACAAAAATCTGGGATGGTTAAAATACCAAAACTTTAAATAAATAAAGTCACTAACAGTGCCATGCCAAGCCAAATTGGAACATAAGGCAAAAGGAAAAATCAGTAATACTGATATTTTTTTAATCATGGAACGTTTGCATTAATTTTTGTTTTAAAAAATAGTATTTACCTTAATTACCGCAATTTTTGGCACTTTCTCAAACTGCATTCAAGACAAGTGTCTCACAGACCTCATTCACTTCACCCTAGTTGTGGCTCTGACTCAGGGCCCTTCCAGGAAAACCTGCCATTTCAACATTTCTATATTATACCTGTATTATGTGAGCAGTTCTTTGGCTTTGTTGCTTTAAATGAAAAATCTCATCTATCAACTTTAGAGATTTTACGACTTTCCCAATATTATTGTCTACTGATGGAACTTTTTTCTGCACTGCTATAGATTTATTTTTATTTTTGTTTGGGTTTTTTGTTTTTTTTCCCTAGTAGGATTTTTTTTTTTTGGTGAGGTAGATTGTGCCTGAGCCAACATCCACGTCAATCCTCCTCTATTTTGTATGTGGGACACCACTACAACATGGCTCAATGAGAGGTGCGCAGGTCTGCACCCAGGATCTGAACACTTGAACTCCGGGCTGCCAAAGTGGAGGACACAACCCAACCACTACACCGCTGGGCCAGCCCCCTCAGTATGATTTTAAGAGACAGAGGAAAGGTAAGCTTATGTGTATACGTGTACTCAGTCAGCCACCCTGAAGTGGACGATGGCAACAGATGTAAAAGCAAGAGAAAAATAATGGTAAAATAAATTATTTAAATTTAAGGCATGTTGTGGGGGAAGCAAAGATAATTATAAAAGATGAGATACCCAAGTAAAAGACTCATAATTATTTTTTAAATGGCCACTGTTTTTCCTTTAAAACTAATGGAAGAATTTGAGGTGAACGTATTTTAGAATTTGGAAATAAAATGTTTGAGTACAAAGAAAATAGATAAATTGGGTCTTCTCAATCCAGCCATAAAGAAAGAATCTAGAAAAGTAGGGAGACAAACTACTCTGCTTCCATTTCCTGTGAAGACTCCAAAGTATTGTATAGATAGATTCATTAGAAGAGAGACGCATAACGGAGCAAATAGGAAAACTTTCAAAGCATTGCATTATTAAAAAAAAAATCTTTGAATTCCAGTAAAAACATAGTCAAAGGCATCCCACATTGTGTTGTGACAGAGACCTAGACCGGCCTTGCTGACTGTCTAGCTCTAACAGACCTTCCTTATTGTTCTATTGGCAGTTCAAGACAGCACACTAAATGACTAAGTTGTGCCTCAAATACTGAGGTGTTCAAATAAAAATATAATATCCACCACTTATTAATTGCTTAATATGAGCCGGAGACTAAGATACTATCTCATCGCTTCCCTACAACACAAGAAAAAGTAGGAATTAAAACTTTCTTTATTTTATAAATAATGAATCTGAGGCTAGAGACGTCAGGTCACTTCATCAAGATCACAGCCCTCTCTAGTCCAAGGCCTATAGTCACAACCACCAGAATGCATATTACAGTTTTAGCACAGAAGGGGTATCGTTCATCTATATTGGTGATCAGGCTAATACTCCAGTAAACATGGACCAGTAAATAGAGGACCACAATTACCTCTTTCTTCAATCATTTCATTAAAAGCTGTTCATTATGAGTGTGCTGCATTCTTTGTACTTCAGTTTTCTCATGTGTAAAATGAAATGATGCCTAAGATTCCTACCCACTTGATAGTTCTGTGGTTCTCTGATTATTATCAACCAGCTGTTTGTTCTAAGTAGGACATAACTGGAGACCCTGGTGGACTTAAACGGGAAACTAAGGGAGTAGGATTCAAACAGGCAAATTTGAAGGTAATTTTCGTGCAGCTCTTTTTATTCTCATTCTCTTCTTTTCATCCTGAATCACTCTGTTTTTTGTGTACCAGCCTTACCTTTATTTCCTCTTGTAGTGGTAGCACCAATAAAACTCCATTTGGCCCTGCTTCCTCTACCCAGCATGCCCCCACCTTTTAAAACCGAGCCACCTTTAGGTGAGCAAAACACCTGATGGTCCACCTCAGGGGAGTCCCTACATCTCCCTAGGGGGCCATGCCAGCTCATCCATCCTGTGGGAATCTCAAAGATAGCCTATTGTGTTACTCAAACAGCCAAAAATTGTTTGCTGAGCTTTACTTTCAGAAGTTTGTTTCTATTAAAATTACATGTTGTCAGGGAACTTCAAATTAAAAGAATGAGATCCCATTTCACAACCATTAGACTAAAATTTTGAAAGTGTTGGAGAGGATATTCGGCAACAGAGACTGTTACAAATTGCTTGGTGGAGGGGAGGGCTAACTTGTACAACCATTGCAGAGAGCAACTTGTCAAAATATCAGAAATTTGAAGATACGCATTCCCTGGGACCCAGCAATTTCATTATCATACATGTGCACCCAGATGCATTCTAAAAATGTTCATTGTAGCATAGCTAGTAATATGGAAAAATTGTAAAAATCTTAAATGTTCATCAGCAAAAGAGCAGATACATGAATTGTGATAGACGCAAACAGTGGAATGCTATTCATCAATCAAAATGAAAAAACCAGAGCTGTGTGTAACAGCATGAATAAATCTAATCTAGAAGCGTAATAATCAGGGCAATAAAAACAAGTTGCAGAATGCTACATACTATATGAAGCCATGTAAATAGTTTAAAAACCTGTGAAACAACAGAGTATTTTGTTTATGGATATATAACTCAAAACTCACAAAATGGGCTTAGGGGATAACAAACAGGATTAGGAAAACTGCTCCTTCTGGGAAGGAAGTGATTGGCTTCATGGTGCAGAGTTTTGTGTTTGTTGGACCTAATTCTTAAGTGGCTAATGTATACCTAGTTACTTGTTTCACTATTTTTTACACTTTTTTACATGATAAATATTTTAATCGTGAGTAGATATATTTTTGTTTTCTAAGTATGAAATCATATAATGAAGTTCAATATGTTTTTTGAATTACAGATATTTTTCTCCCTAGATAATGATAAGTCCCCAGTGAGAATGAGAATCATTGCTCTAACCAATCTACCTTTACTGTTAATTTAATCATCCATCCCAATTTTAAGTGCCAACCCTGTGTTAAGCAACTTGTGCTTATTAACCAAGTGCTACTTTAGGGTGTTGACCGCCATTTTGATTCCCCCCTCTAGGGGACCCCAAACTTTCTGGGAAATAGTAGAGGCCAGGAGAGCAATCTAATCAGCTGGTTGCTGGATTGGTCCAACCCCAACAAATTTTACCCTGGGCTCAGGGCTGTCGTTGAGCAGAATGACACTGACTTATTCAAAATCAAAGGAAAAACTTTGGCCAGCAGCCCCAGAACTCTAAGTGCACAGGCTTGAGGTAACCCCTGAATGTATCATTCAGACTCTTTCCCTTCCTGACATCATTCTTGTGTCTAAACTGTTTTGTAAGTTTCCACCCAAAGTGAAACTAGGGAATTAATGTGTGGCCAGGCCTCCAGTGAGTCTTTACTTCATTTTGTTTGTGAGTTTCCTCAATAAAAGTTCATTAAAATAAGGTTTGATTTCCACTGCCAAGATAACAAGAATCATTGTACACGTGATTTGGCTCTCACTGAGACCTGGAACTCCATTTCCTCAGAGTCCTACAATACCCTTGGCTCCCTTACTCCCACATTTTCTGCAGGTATTCTCAGCACAAGAACTGACAGGTTTTTTCTCTTAAACTTATTTATTTACTCCCAGTAGTCAACCTCTCCTGGCCAACCTCAATACCTCCCACCTCTCCTCAGCTACGCATTCTATTACCACATCTACATTTCTGTCTTCAAATGACCCGTCTCTTCATTAACTTAGTTCACTTTACCTCTTTTACTCAGGTTTTATCTTGTGCAACCATTCTTGAGTAAGAGCTCCAATTCATTAACTACACCCCTGCTTTTTCACTGCTGATAACCCTCTTGTTCTCTCTCTTCCCTGGATGGGATTCCAGGAGCCATCACGGCACTGAAATCCTTCCTTTGCAAATGCTTTCAATTCCCTGGCCTCTCTCCCTCCATGGCACTCACTTAGCAAATACTGGCTCCAGTTTAAACCCAGGTATGTGTTTTCTCTGTGGCTGAACCTAAGCAACTAAATATTGCTGGAGAAGAAATTACACAATGTGTAGACTTTTTTAATTTTTTAAGTTATTTTTAATACAACACACAAACCTCAAACAGAATTCAACACTAACCGTGATTCTATTGTATTTTCCTACTAAGTTTTTGTTCTCACTCTCCAAGTGAGAAACTCGTGATAATTTGAAATTCTTCATAATTTTTCTCTACAGTTCTTAAGCTTCTCATCCCTTCCACCTTCCCTTTGCATTTCTCACAACTTAAAATCTTGCCTCATACTTAATTGAGAAAAGAAAATCAATAAAACTGAAATTCCCTAATGATCTAGCAAACATATCTACCAACTCAATGTGCATCTGTACCCATACGCTCTATCTTCTCTCCTTTTATAAAGATCCCTGTCTCTATTAATAACCAATCTATCCATTTGTGCTGTATATCACTTCCTATTTTGTCTTCTCAAGGACTTTACTCCTGGGATGTATTAGTTATCTACTGTTGCATAACAAATTCTTCTGAAACATAACAGCTAAAAACAACAAACATTTATTATTTCACAGTTTCTGAGGGTCAAGAATCCAAGCATGGCTTAGCTGGGTGAATCTGGGTCAAGTTAGCAGTCAAGCTGTCTGGGACCTCAGTCATCACACTGCCTGATTCAGCTGGAGGATCCACTTCCAGCATTCACATGGTCGTTGGTCAGTTCCCCACTGGCTATTACCTAGAGGCTTCAATTCCCCACCACGCGGTCTCTCTATAAAGCTGCTCAAAATATGGCAGCTTGCTCCCCCTAGAGCAAGAGATATGAGAGAGATAGAGAGGCTGAGAGACAGAGAGGCCATGTAAAAGCTGGGGTCTATTATAAAATAATGTTGGAAGCAACCACTGCATATCTTCTGTTTTATGCTCTTGGTCATAGTTAGATAATAGAAACTATATATATGGGTCTCTACCTCTGGTTCCTTGTAATTTCCTGAGTAATAAGAGCGCTAGGAGCATCTTTTGTTTTAACATTTGCTCTTTGACCCTAGTTCCTGACATAAAATTCATAAGTCCCTTGGAATTTCCTGGGCGATAGCAATGAGGTGACTAATGAGGTGACTCTTTGTGGGCTTCTGGATTGGGACTGATCACAAGAAAGACCAAACCATGATTAGAAGCTTGGAATTTTCAGCCCAATCCCCATTTTCCAGGAAGATAGAGGGGCTGGAAAAGGAGTTAATGGTCTATCATGCTTATGTGATGAAGCCTCCATGAAAATTCCATAAGTAGGGGGTTTGGAGAGCTTTCAAACTGGTGAACACGTGGAGATGCTGGGAGAGTGGAGTGCCTGGGAAGGGCATTGAAGGGGCTCCATGCCCCTCCCCACATACCTTTCCCTATGCATTTTTTCCATCTGGATGTTCATCTGTGTCCTTTATCATATCCTTTTATAACAAACTGGTAAACAGGAAGAAAATTGTATCCCTGAGTTCTTTGAGCCAATCTAGCAAATTAATTGAACCCGAGGAGGGAGTTGTGGGAATCAGTTTATATGGCCAATGACCCAGAAGTACAGGTGACAACCTGGGTTCGCGATTGGCTTCTGAAGCGGGAATGGGAGACAGTCTTGTGGGACTGAGCCTTTGACCTGTGGGATCTGATCCTCTCTTCAGGTAGATAGTGTCCGAATTGAGTTAAATTATAAGACACTCAGCTGGTGTTGCAGAGAATTGCTTGGCATGGGAAAAACCCACACACATCTGGTGTCAGAAGTGTTGTGGGTATGGTAGTATTGTTGGAGTAAAGGAGAAACAGAAGGAGGGCTGAGGCTTTTTTCTTTTCAGCCGCATAGACCAATCCTAATGTAATTGGGACGAGTCTATCCAAGGATAGGAATACTAAGAAGTGAGGTCAGTGGGAGTCATCTTGGAGGATCGCTACCACGTGCAGTTACCGTTGTACAGCCTGAATTGTAAATATCTCTCTTCCTATTGAAGCATTCCCCTCAGCATGCAAAGTTGCTTCTATCAAAAAAGAAAACTCCCATGGCCTCACATTCCCCTCCATCTGCCACCTAAGCTGTTTGCCAAATCTCACTGCCAAACTTCACGGGAATTGTCAATAACCGCTGTCACCATGCTGCAGCACTGTTCACTCATCCTCTAATGCCCTCCTCTTTTTTCTGGCCACGCTACTCCTCTGAAATAATTCTTGTCAAAATCAACCATGGTTTTATGTTGCCAAGTCTAATGGACCCTAATCGGCTTTCATCTTACCATAGCACTAGCAGCAGTTTGAAATATTGTTGCTCTCTTGGTGTGAGTGCAGAGGCAAATTTAATTTTTGTAAGACTGGAAGATTATACAATTTTGGCCGCCCTATTTAAGAAAAAGAATTAAAAATCATACTTGTAATATTAGATATGCAATAAACATTTATTTAGAATGAAAAGTATATCACACAAAAATGCAAATATTAAAAACTTGAAAATGCCACCAACACTGAAAATAGAGCAGAAAATAACACAACTCCTCTATTAGTCTTTTTCTTACAGGTTTGGCTGTGTACTCTTCTATTCCCTCTTCACGTAATAATGATCTTGATATATTATTTTCTATAACAAGAATAGAAAGATAAAAGCTTCTCTTCTGAAATGGTTGATCAAAAAATCTTTTTTTTATTATTTTAGTTTAGAAAAGTTACTTTTAGCCTCACAACTCATCAATGATTGTTAGGATTATTGTCCAATTTTGGAAATTTTCTATCAGTTCAGTGCAAATATGAGCTACATGATTTTGATGAACTTTCCACAGACTGACTGCGACTCCATACATTTCAAACCTTACTTCTCCTCCACTTCAGGTGTCGGGCATCATGACAAGCCCTCTGACTCTTCCCACTGCCTCTTCCCCCTGCAGTAGCACTGCTGAGTGAGTTAGCATCGTTGGCATCCGGGGCACGCTTGGAGGCCATTCCTACACTGGGATGGCTAACAAAACTTACCTGTACAGCAGAGGGATTGTGAACTACACAAATCTGTCCCACAGAAGCCCTAAATAAATGAATGCATGAATGTGTTATATGCCAATATGCAAATGTATACGGTGTCTGTAGGTTAGTTTTCTGTTGCGGTGTAACAAATGAGCAAAACCTTAGTAGCAGAAAGTAACGCACATTAATTATCTCACAGTTTCCACACATCAGGAGTCTGGGCACAATCTAATGGGGTCCTCTGCTTAGGGTCTCAAAAGGCTGTACTCAGCATCACCCAAGACGGGGTTCTCATCAGAGGCTCAACTGGGGGAAGACCCACTTCCAGATGCCCTCGGTTTGTGGGCAGAATTCATTTGCTTGCATCTGTAGGATTCATGGCATCCAGCTTCTTCAAAGTCAACAATGGAGAGAGAAAGTCTAGCAAGACAGATGCTGTACTCCTATATAATTGCAAACATGTAATCACTCATTCCATCACCTTTGTTGCATTCCACTGGTTAGAAGCAAGGAACATGCCCTGCCTGTAATGAAGGAGAGGGAATTACACAAAGGCCTTACCATCAGGAGGTGGGGATCACGGGGCCATCTAAAGTCTGTTCACCACAGTCTGTCTTAAAGAATAGATATAGAATAATATAAATAATACTTGCCATGTAGAAAAATAATTTTAATGAGTTCAAAATAATTTGCATATATCACTAAGTTTCAATGGCTCTATGAGGTCATATGTGTCTGTTTTCTATATAGGCAAATGAAAATTTTAACTTTTTCAGATTTCAAAGCCAGATAATTGAGCTAGAACTTGAACTTCTCAAGTTTCAACTTCTAGTTGATCACTCAATGATAGTAGCCTCCTCTAGAAATACTATAAAGTTGAATTTTTGTTCCTTGAAATAGCTTTTGAGTACCAGAACCACTCAAGACACATGTGTGGAGAATTAAAATCCTAGTTACCATTTATGTACAATAAAAATACATTTTAATCTTGAGGTTTTTTGATATATCACCTAGTCTTCAGATTTATAAACCCAAAGATTTTGTAGACTTAACTTCGTTTTTCTTTTGCAGGTACTCGAAGCTATCCTCATCATTTAGTACTCATTTTTGTTTTCTAAAGACCCGTATAGCGATGTTCATTGCAATCTTTAATTTGTTCTAAAAAGGGCAGCAAGAATACTTCTTCATGACCTTAAGAGTAAGTTTTCACTGATAATAGTGGTTAAGCTATAACTTGTTTAATTTCAAAGGCCCTGCATGTTTTTTCTTTGCTATCACTCCTTACTAGGTACCCTAATCTAAGCATTCCTTGTTATTACGGTTTTATCCTCCACACAGATATGCTTTTGAATTAAACTACCAGGTTCTTAAAGCAGAGAAAATACAGATATTTCCACTTGTCCAGGACTCCAAACAGCCATGATATTAGTTAGCCATTTAGCAATATATGCCACATTAGCAATCTGAGTGTTTTTTGAATCAAAGCTGAAATTTGTAGTGCCTCTAACGTGTAATTCAGTCGCATGTTTTTACCATGCATTCGTTCACGCATATGGGTTTTATGATTGAACTCTAAAGATTGTATTTTGGATTCACTTCTACTCTAATAAAAGTGTACACATACCAATGCTTCTGTTCCTATTTGGAGACCCAATTTGGTACAGTTTGGTCATCTGTTATAGAGTGTAGATATGCTTTCCTTCCTCTGTTGAAAGAGTAAGTCATGATAACTTAATTATGCAAAATCACATTACTAAACAGCAAACCGTTTATATTGTATCCGCATATGGTCATTCAAAAAGAGCCACCTGATGATGTGAGCTATCAGTGTCCAGAACAAACACCATTAGAACTAATATGCTTGATACTTTGGAGGAGATACGGAATTTAAAAGCATGAGCTTAGTTCTAGTGTTATTGCTCTTAATCAACCAAGCTTTCAAATAAATGTTCATGTTTATGTGAATGTCTAAATTGTGAATTTTAAGAACGCTAAGATTACATTCAAAAGTATTTCCAGATTTTGCTGAAAATATTACTTTTGTATGCTTTTGTTTGTTTGTTTTTTGGTGAGGAAGATTGGCCCTGAGCTAACATCTGTTACCAATATTCCTTTCTTTTTCATTTTTTCCTCCTCAAAGCCCCTTAGTACATAGTTGTATATCCTAATTGTAGGTTCTTCTAGTTCTTCTAGAACTTCCAGGTGTGGGACACCACCTCAGCACAGCTTGACATGCAGTGCTAGGTCCACGCACAGGATCCGAACTGGTGAACCCTGGGCCACTGAAGCAGAACACGCGAACTTAACCACTCAGCCACAGGCTGGCCCCCAAAATATTACTTTTAATGTATTCTTTTTTATTGCAATTGAGCAAAGTTGAATTATATCCAACAAAAGAGTAAAAGTAATCAGAAAATTTATTAAATCTTTTTAGACAAGCTTTAAAGATTTGAATTAAAGTTAGACTTTTGGATAAACTCATACTTAATGGTTGTCATCTGTGTACAGTGTGATTTCAAGGGCTGTGATAACGTAAGTAAAATTTAAGTGGTTTTGCATTTACTCTTCTGCCCTTATGTAGAGATGTTTACGCATATTTTTCTCACATTAATTGAACCATTAATTGGGGCAGCCATTATTATAGTCTTTTAATAATTGAAAAGAAATTAACACTACAATGATGAAAACCATCAAATGGGCATTTTCAATTTAAAATTATTTCCCAGAAAATGGATTTAGAATATTATGCTGATTCATTACGAAGTGAATGGAGTATGCATTTGTTATTTCAGGATGAAAACATAGTAATCGTGAAAATTTATTGAGCATTTACTTCTCTAAAGTGTTCATTTCTATGTACTAATTTACTTCTTTGTGTGTAAACATTATATCTTCCCAACTTTATAGGGAAGTACTATCATTTTCCAAATTTCACAAAAGAGGAAACTGAGGCACAAAATGGTAAATGACTAGTAAAAGGTAAAGCTGAGATTCCAACCCAGGAAGTCTGGCTCTTAATGACCAACTTAACATCATCTTCAAGAAGTCCGCACTGACTGGAAACTATATTTTACTAAGAAGTTACTCATAGTCTTTTCAAGAAAATGTTTCTTTTAACAGCGTAAAATTCATGTTTTGTCTTATCTGCTATTGAATTGTATAAAAAATTGATAAAAGGTGCCCACAGTCTACCCTGTTTTTGTAACACAACACTCCAGCAAAAACTCAAAATTATCACACTGGTTCATTTGCTTTCATACCATTTCTTCAAAGTACCACCAATGTCAAAAATCTGCTTCCTCTTTTGTTCTTCGTGTTCAACGCCACTTCCCTGCCTCATACCCACCAAGTAATGACAATAGATATTCTTTAATTGCTCAGCCAACTATTTTGCCCAAACGATTGTATTTATTAAAATAACCAAATTGATTTTCTGTCTATAAGAAAAGACATTTTGAAATCTATATGCTTCTCGGTCAAAGGTTATGTCAATAAAATACTCAGTAAAGTGAAGATTTGGAAATTATCCAATTAATTTGATCAATAGAGAGACAAACTCAATATATTAAATCCTAATGGTTTTTTCCTCTTCTGAATTACTGTCTGCAGACTACGTTGATACGATTAGCCAGATAATCACCACATCTCACTGCCACTTGTGTGCCATGGGTCACTTGCTCCTCAGTATTGTAAACAATTGGTAGACTCTGCAGTTTCTTGAAATTGTGACCCTTCTGTACAGTTAGTGAACAGCGAAGTAAAGCAATTATAATTGCTTTATAAGTGTGTATTTTAACTGAATTATAACTAATTACCCTAATGAACTACCTGATTTTGATTATAAGAATACGCCAATTAATATGAATGTTCTAGATCACTTTAATATGGATATACAGTATTGACTTTAACATTTCCACCAAATGCAGAGATTTGCGTAGGAACTTTTGACAAAATCTATTTCACCTGTTTTGAAATTTCACCTTGTACAGGTTTTAAGCAGGAATTCAGAGAACCGAATGTGAAATCAATATTAAAATGTTGTCCTGACTTTACAGCTGTAACAGTAACTGGGGACTGCTCCATTTCACTCTCAAGGGTTTTAAAACACTGATCATGTTCAGGTCTCCCATGTCTTGTTCCTTCTGTTTCATGATAATATCAAGAGTCATCCGAGGCCATGTTTTGTGCTGTGAGCAAGTCCAAATTATGTGTAATGAAGAGTCTACTGTCATTCTATTAATAGCTACCTTTTCCTAGGGAAAATAATTTTTTTCATTCAAAATAGAAAAAATGTCAACTCACTTGGTTTAAGCCATAAGCTTTTATTACATTCAGTGTCAGAGAAAAGATTTGGGCATTGAAGCATAATTTTGGACTCTTTGGAGCTCATTAAAAAAATCAATTAAAAGGGGATTAATCACCTGTTTATGATGTGTCAATTTAGGGAAAATACCAAATGGCGTGAAAAGACTACACTTAGAACAGTCTAAAAATAAGAAGTATAAGAGTGAGGCAAGTGGTTCTTTGCATGTATTCATGACACTGTATGATTATTTTGCACCTTAAGCTGATTTGTAACTGTTGAAAGAGTTGACCCCTTCCCAGAAAAGGAGAGGATTTAGCAAATATAAGGAAATCCAATATGAACTTTCTGGACCTATTAATGTGCTGACTAGCTTTGGATACCCTCCTAATTACTTCTTCATGTTTTGCACAAGTCATCAAAACCTGCTAATATGTCTGTTGGGCCCATGATTGGAGATATATATGCATATATATATACATATAATATGTACAAATATTTATATAAAATGTATATAAATATTAAGATACAGAGGGAATACATAAATATAGATTATATGATAGTATGTATCCTTTAACACCAAGTTATTTACCTCTGTAGAACCACTGGAATTTGTGAAGCACATATGATTTTTTATTTTAATGTTTTGGCCCAATTTTTGGCCCGTTTTCTGTTTCTCTATTTCTGCTTTGTGCAGGAATTATGTCCAAAAATACCATGTGAATCTTCCATATGTACTCATTTAAACTTAAAGCAATTTTCCTTAAGAGTTTTTAGACTCCATTAAATCATATAAATATCTTGTTTTCTTACTTTTAAAGTGCCTGCCTCATACATATGTATTAGCGAAAGTTTAATTGGTCTAGTTGATAGGTAGTTACCAAACAGAGCTGTTAAAAATATGATCTAAGAAAAGAATAGCTATTTTCTAAGTTATCTTACCCAAAGATAAGATACAAAATTAACTTGATATTTAGGAAAATATTTTTGAATAACAAACATTTTTCATTTTAATTTTTGGCCTGATTATAGTTGCTAAAATAATGCTATCTGGAATCATTCAAATTTAGGGAGAAAAAAGAAAAGCATTTCTATGATTTTTAAATTTTTCATTACATTAAAAAATAACAAACTAGAAGTGTTCCAGTTTTCAAAATACTACCCAAAATACTGAATTAAGGGGAAAGTACAAAAGAAAATTAGATTTATAACTCAATGTAAACATATGGGATTTACTTCTAACATTTATTGAAATAGGCACTGTAGGTATCTAGGTCAGAGACCAAACAGAAAGGCAGAAACCATACTAGATATTACAAACAGAAGACGTTTAAAGAGACAATTAGTTACATAGGTGTTGAAAATCTGAAGGAGCAAAGAAAGAAAGCTGGTATGAAGAGATCAACAACGTAGAAAGCAGTCAACCCCTTTCAACTGGAGGAACTAAATGGAAGAAGTGATGATACCAGAAAGTAGATTGAAGTAGAAGCTCTTGTGAGACTGATGCTTGAAACTCTGAGAGTAGCATCCATGGCTACTGCTCAGACCACCAAAAGGAAGTGCCACATATCTCAGATGTGGACCTCTAAGAGATGATGCTTTATCAGCTATGCTCAGTCTGGTGGAGATAGCATGTGAGGGCACAGCTGGTATTTGGGAGGTGGAAGATAGGGTGATTGGGAGGGAGCACAGCTAGTATTTCAATCACTGAGTGGTATGACACAGCTGGTGCTCTGACTGCTGAAAGACATGGACCAGATAGTGCTGGAAGCACTAAGAAATTGCAAGCTGATGTATTCACTGTCTGCTGCTCCTGGAAGCATACAGACTTAACTGGAAAATGGATACGAGCCCATTGCTTCCTCCTCCTGCCTTCAAATAACCCTCTAGTTCCAATTCCTCCTTCCTCTCAGCCACTGGTGACCACAGATTTACTTTTTATTTCTGTGAATTTGCCTATTCACAGAAATTTGCTTACTCTGAATATTCCAGAAAAATGGAATCACACACTATGTGACTTTTTATTATGTCTTCTTTCACTTAGCAGGAAAGTTTAGAAGATTTGTCCATATTATAGTATGTATTAATACTTTGTTCATGTTTATAAGTAATATTCCATTGTATGATTATACCATATTTTGTTTATCCATTTGTTAGTTGATGAACATTTAGGTTATTTCCACCTTTCAGCTCTTATAATATAGCTATGAATATTCATGTACAAATTTTTGGATGCACATATGTTTTCAGTTCTCTTGGCTATACATCTAGAGTAGAATTGCTATTATGGTTGCACTATCTTCAACTTTTTGGAGAACTGCCAAAAAGTTTTCCAAGTCAGCTGTGATATTTTGTATTCCCAACAGTAATGTAGGAGGGTTTCAGTTTCTCCACATCCTCACCAACACTTGTTGTTGGGCATCTTTTTTATTATAGCCATCCTAGCGGGTGTGAAGTGATATCTTACTAAGGTTTTTGATTTGTATTTATCTAATGAGTAATGATTTGGAAATCTTTTCATGGGATATTGGTCATTCATATTTTTTTTTGGATAAATGTCCATTCAAATCCTTTGTCCATTTTTAATTGTGGTTATCTTTTTATTGTTGAATTGGAAAAAGTTCTTTATATATTCTGGATACTGGACCCTGATCAGACATATGATTTACAAATTTTTTTTCCATTCAGTGGGTTGTCTTTGCACTTTCTTATGATGTCCTTTGACAGCAGAAGTTTTAATTGTGATGAAGTCCAATTTATTTTTCTCTTTGGTTGCATGTGCTTCAGGTGTCATATCTAAGAAACCATTACCTAATCTAAGGTCACAAAATTTTCTGCTAATAGTTTTACAGTTTTAGCTCTTACACTTAGGTTTTTGGTCATTTTGAATAAATTTTTCAATATGCTATAAGGTAGGGATCCAACTTCATTCTTTTGCATGTGGATATTCAGTCGTCTGGCACCATTTGTTGAAAAGCCTATTCTCTTTCTCCATGGAATGTATTGGCACCTTTTCCAAGATCATTTCACAATAGATGTATGTGGGATGTTTTTCTAAACTCTCAATTCTATTCTGTTGATCTATATGTCTAGCCTTATGCCACTACTACCCTGTCATTTTAGTTCTTTTTTTAAAGTCTTTATCTTTTGCAATTTTGCATTGATGTATACAGAGATAAAATGATATGAGGTCTAGGACTTACTTCAAAATAATCTAAGAGAGAGGTCAGGAGGAGTGGGTAGGTATACAGGTTAAATAAGATTGGCCATATGTTGGTAATTGTTGAACCCGGGTGATGTGTGCGCAGACGTTCTTTACACATTCTAATTTTTATATGTTTTATATTTTGATAATAAAAAAATAAGTAAAATATCCACCACTGCCTCCATCATATTACGGTTCTGGAAGAAGTAAGGGAGTAACTTCAGTTTACATTTCTCAAGAGGAAATACTTTCCAGCGTATCTCAGGAAATGTATATATTTTTCCTACTCCCGAATCCTGAGAAAAATTAGTCAAAAAACCAGGAAGACAGAGGAAAAACATTATATTTCTCCTGTAAGATTTAGAGCTTAACAATCAACGTACAGACATTGGTGGTTAGAAGAAACTGCTGACGTCAAGTTGAAAGCAATAGCAGGAAATGCTGACACGAGAATGAAAGGTTAAGGTTGACATTTCTAGGAACCAGGACAGGGGCATATTGAAGGGAAGCAATTCTGATCTAATCCATCTTACTTGTAGTTGTCGTCATGTTTTAAATATGTTCCTGACCTTGATTGCTGCTAAGAGTGAGGCACTTTGGCAAATTATAAATATTAATAAGATTATTTACATAGCACACTTTATACAAATCGTATAAGTGATGTTCTAGGAAATAAGTTTTGGAACCAAAATACATCTTTAAAGTCAGTAATTTTGACATGTCATTCTGTGTATTGCTGTGAACTTTTCTAGGGGATTTTAATGTTATGTTATTCAAATGCTACCCAGTGGTGCTCCTTGGCATTTCCCAAGGATGGGATATGTGCTGTGGTACAGTTCTTTGTAAATGTCTGAACAGAAGGAACACAAATACAAGAAGATGTTATTGTGGAATATTCCAACAGGAATCCAGAAACCGATCTAAAATCTGTATTAACAAAAGCAATATTGATTTCAATGATAAAACCTAAGTTAGGGCAAATGAACAAAACATTTTCATCATTAAAAAGAAAATGAGATTTATAGAGCAACAGGTGGGACATTCTTATCCCAACAGGTGGAGTATTCTTATGGATACATTCTTAACAATTTGATCCACATTTGAAAATTAAATGAAATTTCTCTGGGCTGGAATATTTGTCATGAAAAAAAGATCAAGATTATATAATTGGCAATTAATGCTTTGCAAGTTTTAGAACTTTATTTTAAGAAAGATAATTTTTAATTGTTAAATGTGTTGCATTATCTTTCAATTATTTAAATGACTTTTATTTGTCATTTGTTTTATATGAACATTATTTTCTTTAATGTTTTCTGTCATAAAATGTCCATATCAGGTAGAGATCATTTTTACGTGTTATTGAAAGATATATTCCTGTTAAAGCCATACTTTTATTATATCATATTTGACATAAAATCTTTGAAAGTATAGTATAAAAATGGTTTACAGTTTATTATTATTGCAGAAAAAATATTATGAAAAATACAGGAAAACTTATAATTCCAGGACTGCCTGAAAATTTCCAGGAATTCTGGTTTCTCATTCCAGAATCCTGAAGATTGTTGTCTGTCAGGAATTTGGAAATCCTCCCGAAATTCTAATTTGAGGATGAAAACTAGTGTCATGATGGGCTGGCCCAGTGGCACAGCACTAAGTTCGTACATTCTGCTTTGGCAGCCTAGGTTTCGTCAGTTTGGATCCCAGGTGCAGACCTACAGACCACGTGTCAAGCCATGCTGTGGCAGGCATTCCAGATATAAAATAGAGGAAGATGGGCACAGGTGTTAGCTCAGGGCCAGGCTTCCTCAGCAAAAACAGGAGAATTGATGGCAGATGTTAGGTCAGGGCTAATCTTCCTCAAAATAAATAAATAAATAAGTAAATAATAAAAAAACTGGCGGCATGTAAGTGTTGGCCTATTGTGCTCCAGAGGGACAGTGGCCTGAAGCTAGGAAGCTTTTAAAAACGACAAGTGAGGGCTAGCCTAGTGGCTTGGTGGTTAAGTTCGCATGCTCCACTTTGGTGGCCCAAGGTTCACAGGTTCGAATCCTGGGCACAGACCTAGCTCTGCTTGTCAAGCCATGCTGTGATGGCATGCTGCATAAAATAGAGGAAGATTGGCACAGATGTTAGCTCAGCAACAATCTTCCTTAAGCAAAAAGAGGAAAATTGGCAACAGATGTTAGCTCAGGGCCAATCTTCCTCACCAAAAAAAAAAAAAAAGAAAGAAAGAAAGAAAAAAGATGAGTGATCTCTTAGACTGATTTAATAGAACCATTCCTCAGAGAGATCCAGAAACTCAGTAGGAAAGGACACTGGTAAAAGACTGGACTTCCTATATTTCATGGAATGGGGGCTCAAAATACTATTTGGCAGGGCCGGCCCACTAGTGTAGTGGTTAAGTTCACATGCTCTGCTTGGGCAGCCAGGGGTTTCACGGGTTCAGATCCAGGCAGGGACCTACATCAAAGCCATGCTGTGCTGTGGCGGCATCCCGCATACAAAATAGAGGAAGATTGGCACAGATGTTAGCTCAGGGCCAACATTCCTCACTATAAAAGAAAAAAAAAAAGACACAATTATTTGGTCCTTACAGAGAAAGGTGACCCCTTAAGGCTAGAACAGTAGGCGGTATCTGAGATTTGGAAAGAACTTAAGTTCCAAAAGTAAGATTTAAGTGAATGCTAGAGGCTCAGCCTACAAGAGAGAAGGGTACTCAATTACTGTTGTATAGGGAGTGTCCAAAACCACCATGGGAAACCTGATAGAAGGAAATGGAAGTGGTTTCAAATGGACATAAGCAACCACTATTTGGCATCAGGATGATAAACATCTAGTTAATTGTAGAATCTGCAGCTTTAGAGATGTTTAGGAAAAGGTTGAAAATTACTTATTCTGAGTAGTGAAATCTGTCTGTCTAAAGGAGCGAGGTTAGGTTCTTTGTGTTCTTCCATAGTTATTATTCTATGGATCTTTCTAAGAGTCAGAATTTGAGGGTTTATTTCCTTTAGGCTGTAGGCTTTAATGAGCTTAAGATCTTTTTACTGTGCTATGATCAAATGAGAAATAAATCCATGTAGTTAAACATAAATTGTCTTGAAATTTAAATCACAAGAAATATGGAACTTAGTTAAGTGTTTATTTCTCTTCTCTTGGGGCGTTAGTGGGGGAGGGTTGGGGGAGGGGTGGAAGGTGTGAGCATGCATGCGTGCGTGCGCGCACATGTGTGTGCAGGCAATGTCGGTTGTAGGGAAGAGGTGATGCTATATGTTTATGTCACCAGCCCACGATTAGATAAATTCTTGCTGAAAAAACATGAAGTGATACTTTGGAAACATGAAAGATTTAATGTACTTTCCAAGAAAGCATTTCTTTGCCTATTAGTCAAGATGATGAGGCTCAGTGACCATTTCATAGATACAGCTGACATTTTGCAAATTGAAAACAAGCACGGACAAGCTATTTTATTTTCAAGTTATTTTCAGAGTCAACAGAGAATACCGTACCCACAAATATGCTTACCTGAAATAGAAGAGCATTTCCATTCACTTTTCACACGAAAAGTTTTGACAGTTGAATTGAAGGGAATTGACTTTGACAATTTTTCTGTTTGGCTTTTAATACTTGCTGCCTTTCTACAGAGAAACTTAAAGATCAATTAAGTATATTATGCATGTTGAAATTGTATAGCATTTAACTAAAAACCTAAAAGCAATAATGCTTTTCAAGAATGGAAAAGAGGTATAATAGTCCATTAGAAGTGGATTATTTGTATCATTAAGGAGAATGATTATGTGCTTTTGAATGAGAAAACACACTGAAGAAACAGAATTTGATGGTGAATGAACATTTGGTTAATAGTTATGCAGCATACATTCAAGAAGAAATAAAGATATGTGTATGTGACTAATGGACAAATGAATTTGCAACACAAGTTGCATATACCATTAAAACACAGTTATTCCTGGAAAACCCATGAGAAGATTTTGCATCATGTTAATACACATTTTTCAAAGATACTAATTTTGAATATAATATGCTATTTCCTCTACTATTAAAAAGTTAAATTGCTGCCATTGAAGGATTTATACACCTGCCAGATGCTGCACAATTCTTCAGTCAAAATACAAGCATCTCAATCACAACCCGTATGTACTCCTTCTTCTGGATTATGAACTGCGATTTCATCTCCATCCTCAACCAACCATGAGACTTGAAACATAGCCTGCCAATTACGTGGAAATGTACAAAATTGTATGGAGTTGAGACTGCTGTCAGTGTTAGGTGTGTGTGTACACAACACGTCCTTTCAGACATACACATGAACCATACTCACTTTCTTCTTTTTTCTTCCTTAATCTTAAATTAAGCAACAGCCAAAATACTCAAGAACTAATCTTAAGGAATAGGAAGGCATAGAGGAAGAACTCCTCGTGAGTGAAAACATCCCATAAAAATGAGATTACAGATCTTTTTAACTAGATTGAAAAATTAACATATCACTTATGCTAAAATTCTTAGTGAGAACTTACTAGGAGCAGAGAAAAATATTTTCCTTTGATGTTCTCAAAAAGAAAATAACTAAATCGGCTTATTATCTTAATCTTTTTTGGTATTGTCTTAAACGCCCCGAAGGAGAGAATCACACACACACATGCGTGCAAACGTACACAATAAAATGAGACGAGCTGAGGCAGCACAGACCTGCATTGTCAAATAAAAAGTTTTGTGATGTTTATTTGTACCCTGGACTTGAGTGTTACCAAGAGACCATCTTTTCCAGATTACTTAAATTTTTGCTTAGCATGTTCCAAGTTTTATCATATGCTCTAGTATTTTGCATCTGAACTCTAAGCCTCTCGAAACCTTCTTTCAGCCTCTAATCTGTGGCTTCTAATCTTCTGTGATTTGGGAAATCACATAAAGTATCTTGTTATAATTGTGGCCAATATCAGATAAAAGAGAACAGGTCTGGAGTGGGGGCTAGAGGGCTCCGTAATAACTCTGACGGTTCTTCCTATGTCCCTGAATGATCGCTCACACTTTGAATTTCAGTTTTCTCCTCTGTAAAATATGAAGTTGGACTCTATGATCTCTAAACTCCGTGATAGCTCTGGGACTTGTTTTGGTTCTCCGAGGCAATTTTGTGGTGGTGGTTATTTTCTGATTCCTGTTTCTTTTCTTAGTTTGCTGAATAAGTGACCTCCTTTTGAAGTGTTATGTATTTTATTCCCTCAGTTATTCAGTGGCAAATTCTTTCCAAAGAATTCCAGTAGAAAATGAAGCTTAACAAATAGATGGTGTAAGCCACCCTTTTATGGCATCTTAAAACATTCCATAGGTGTCGATGCAAAGATTTGCAATAACATATTTGTATCACCCTAGCAAGTCCAATTAAATTGTCAATAAACGTTTGATGCTTGGATGAGGAAATGAACCTGTAACTGAGTAGGTTGGGTGGTATCACATATCAATCAGAGAACAGGATTTACATTTTAACAGCTTTTCCATCATTCTTCATTTGTTTTTGTCGGTTTGCTTAGTTTACAAACAAAAGTATACGTTGTCCCTTTTGTCCAAATTTAAGCGTAAATAGAGTTTCCCAATCCATACGGACAGAGATTAATTCTTTTGATAGAAGTTATTCTGTGTTCATTTACTTGTTATTTGCCTCTTCCTGAATCTCCCATAACTAGTGTTGTAACTGAGATACAGCCATTCTGTTCTCTGTATGTGTGTGTATATATATATATATGTTTGAGGAAATGACTAACAATGATTAGTGGTTTGTTAAAAGGATTATTTTTTATTAAGTAGCTGTGTGCACTGAACCTAATTTCTTTCTTTTTACGACTTCCCCTTCTATTACAGGCTGTTAAGCTCAGAGCCTAGACCAGCTAAGCAGCAGACTCAGTAACAGTAAATGAAGTGCTGGGAGCTTACATCAGACTAATTAGTCTAAGGGATAAAAAAAAAGTGGATGGGGGAAGGGTTTGGGAGGATTTTTCAGGTTGCTTTGTGAAAGGCAGTTTGCTTAATTAAGCCAACCACTAATTGTTAAATATTTTTCAGGCATTAACAGAGCTACTCTGAGTGTAATTAAATTTTGATTTTAGTGGTATTTGCAGGGATTAAAGTCACAATCTGCCGAGGCACTGAGGTTAGTTAATATTCACTTCACTGCCACAGCTGTCCTCCATTATAATACAAAGGACAGGAAAAGAGACAGCAGAATGGGGGTGAAGTCATGAGAAAGCTATTCATTCATCTGAACCAGCTCGTCACTCCACAGCCTTGTACAAATGGGTCTGAGTTGGATGACACACAACCAGGCATTAAATCTGATTTAATTTGATGCAATAAAGGGATGTCTAAGCCCTGTGCATTTTTTATTTTTATACATGAGACTATGGAATGGATTTAAAAAAAGGATAATCATGTGATTATCATACGTTTCCATCCAAGTGGTATTTCTGGACTTATTAGCTCTACAGGAGTCTACCCGGCTTGTAAACCAATTCCTGCTAAGCCATTATGTGTCCCAACTGAGCGTGAATGAACCCTTTGGAAGGTGGTGGTGACTTTAAATTCCTAGTAAAATCTAAACTGGCAGGATCAGGGTTTTCAGTTCTTTTTTTGGACTGAAACTACTCTCCCCCCGACCACCCACAAAAATCCTAAGGGGTTGTATGCACTTGAAAGGGATGAAGCTTAGCATCCCGTGAAGGACAAGGAACATTCCTACTACTGACACATAACATTTCTGAGGGTTTATGTTTTTTTTTTTAATTCCCTAACTTTAAGCAATGTCTTCCAGTTATTACTCACTCTGAAAAGAAGACAGACAAAGAAAGAAATCATCTTGTCCTTCCTTCCAACGCCACCCCCCAAAATGGGAGTCTAACCTAGAATTTACTCTCATTTTGTGTTCAATCATTACAGTGGCTATTGACAGTGGAATTTTCAGGATGATCCACAATCCAGGTCCCTGAATCCATACAGAGCCATCAGTGGTATTAGGATCCCAATATATGCAAAGTACCAGCCTTGGGACTAGGTCTTCAATATAAGCTAGGACTAGAGGTATTAGTGTGAGGAACCTAGCCACTTGCATCCCCTATTGGGGAAAATCATTAAAGGAAAAAAAAATCACCCAAAACTGGAGTATCCCTAGTGTTTACCTTGACACGACATTAGAATAAGAGAGAGAGAGAGAGACAGAAAGAGAAGGGAAGGGAAAGGATGGGTAGAGAAGGGAAGGAGATCAACCCAGCAAAATTCCATCTCAAGGGAATTTGACTACAACATTTCTGTTCATAATGAGACAAGATCAAAGACCAAATGATTTATATTCATCATGAGATCGCTTCTGTAATCTAGTTGGGTTACAATACAGTGAACCCTACATTTGAGTTTGTTCTATAACAGAAGTTATTGTCTGGCTCTTTCTGCAGGCAAAGAGAAGTGAGAGATAATGAGTGGATTATATAGGGCAATCACCTTGAATTTCAATTAATATTACCATAATTTAGTTCTAGTGTTAAGATGACCCTGGTCCAAAGGACTAGGTTACTTTTTAAGGGTATTTGGATTTTCACTTCACATGAAGCCCTCCTTAGCAACTGGGAAACCATTTCTACTGGATAAGTCAAAGCTTTCTATTTAAAAGAGTGCAATGCAGTACTTTGGGAAGAAGTTTAACAGAGAGCAACAAGCATTAACCATGCAGTCCAAATATGCTATGTAAATGTCTCCTGATGCTCCAATTTCTTGGGTCTCTAACTGACCAGAGGTAACAGAGGACACTCATGTCCTACACTAGTTATACCTCATTGCTACTCTTGCCGTGTGACTGTTTCTCCCGCTCTGCGGCTTGGAAGCCTCTCTTGGTGCCTTAGTAACAGCCCATGTAGTCACTTCTGCTCACTGCCTTTCTCTTAGTTTCTTAGATAGCTGTGGTGTTTCCTTTCAAAACTTTTCATCTTAGCGGAGGAAAACAGCTCTTTTTTCTTCTATATTGTGGCTGTATTAGTAAGTGAATGAACACAACAAACAAACAAAAAACCCACTCTCAGGCAGGGCATTTTTCTCTTAGCCTTTCTTTTGTTACCAGTCACACGTGCTAGTCACCATACACAATCCCAGATGAAAAGTAGTTTTCGACATCATTTCAGTTGCAAACCATGAAGGCCTTCTCTCTACACCCTTTGCCTGGGGTGGAGGGAATATACATACTTCTTTGCTTTAAGATTCCTCACCCCCAATATATTATCCAAATCAGGATCTAAACATGAGAAACAAAATCTCCAATGATTTCTATGTATAATACTAATAATTTTTATTATCGCTATCCTTTAGATGTAAAGATAAAGCCTGAAATTCACCATCATTAGGACACAGTGCTTTTAGTCTCAAGAGACAGAAGCCTAGATGTGTTATGCAAATTAGCCCACAATTCTCTATTTGTTCCTGGCAAAGAACAACTGTGGACCGTTTTAGAATGGTTGTTCAGGAATGGGGTAGTCCAGGACCGTGAAAAACATCAAAGCTAGCTAGCTACCCACATAGCATAGATAGTAGCCATCTCTATGGCTGCTAGAGAATCACGCTTCAATTAAACTGAGCTACCTATTCACAGACAGGATGAAATAATTCTGGTCCACAATGTTCAAATTCATGAAAGAAAATTTCCATTTTGCCTATGGAAACACAAGCCTGTCCAATCTATAATTTGCAGTTACCATCATGACACAATGCAAGCTATTACGCTTACCAAGTAGAGTTTGTTTGGTATTTACAGCTCTGTTCCAACCAAATTGATACATCAGCAGTTTATATCAGTGAGCAAGGCAGTCATCAGCCAAGACACATTGACCAGTTTTTTTCAATCAAAATTCGTTTGGAAACTAAAGCCCCAGGAGATGTTTTTTCCCCATGTTAAAAACATGACAAAAACTTCACTCTATGCCCCACATCCACCCCTAAATTCTAAGATAAAGTAGTGTGGCAGGTATTGTTTTTATTATCATAGTAATTTGTTGAAGAAATAAAATTTGATTTAGGGTAAACCAAGCTGTAAAACAAACTCAAATAATCCAAAGGACTGATCATTTTTTTATGTCTTATTCTTTTCTGGAGCTTACTTTTTAAAAGGCTTCCCTTTTTCTTCAACATCATCAATCATTTTTAATAGGTTCAAGAACACCTCGGGCTATGTTGGGATTTCCATTACACTTCTTTTCAAATTATTTTGTTCGTACTCAGAATAGAAAATTGTTAGTATCTTCATAAATTTATATTTGCTTGATTCTTAAAGTTCTCTAACACAACCAACTTGGAGCTAGGAAGTGTCATTATTCTGTTGGTGTGTAGGATTTGTTAGATGAACTAAAAATGCTTTGAAAGCATTTGGCAAAGTTTCAGTTACAGGTTTTTATAACAAGTATATAATATACTGAAATTTAGGCCAAATTGTACAAGAAATTCTTAACAGAGTCTGAAGCTGAAGTGGAATCAAATTTTTCTTAAGCTGATGCTCCATTCTTACCAAAATTTTCCTCTGTATATTCTGACGGGAAAAAACTTCATCATGATGGTGACAAGTGATATATATTACTTCTTGTTTCATTTAGCGTGGGGGTGGGGGTGGCCAAAGTCATGTAAATTACCTGTCAGCCATGCTGTATATTCCCCCTGCTATTTTTATGATACAAATATTTATACCATGTAAAGACCTTGCTTTCCTAGCTCACAATTCTGTGCTTAGAAGACCACAGCCATTAAGTGATTGTAAACAGCACAATTTGAGTCTTGTGGCCACCCTGGAAGATCAAGATGAAAGAATTTAGACTTTGAGAAAGCAAATGCTTGTTTAAACACATGTATGATATAATTAAGGGAAGACTCTAGAGAAATTATCCAAAGCATGTAAGAATCAAATAGATTTGCTCTAACAAGTATAAAAACTCTATTCAAATAAAAGCTTTTTGTGGCTTTCTAAGAGACCATACTTGAAAAAATGGGGGGGGATAGAGGTTATAACTCATTCTAGGACTATATAGCATAAGTAAATGAACAATAAAAATGATAAATTGGGTAATAAAAAAGATTACAGAAATAATGCTTTCACATACTGGGCATTCATTAAATTGACTTCTCAATGTAACTACTTTAACATTTCTACTTCTGATTCAGTACAGATTTTTGGATCATTAAATTAGATAGTAAATATTATGCATTTTTCAGGAAGGTAATTTATGATCTAACAAATTCTCCAACAGAGAGTAAAAATGGTTGATGACCAGACCAGAATTTTCTGTAGTAAATTTCTGGACTTAAAATCATTCCTTAAAATCATTTCAACAAGTACGTATTGTATACCTGCTACACGAAGAACTGTGTAGCAAACTAGCATATAATTGACACACAACGATTATTTTATATACCTCTGTATTCCTACAGGGTTTTGTGAATACGTTCTACTTTATGCATTATATTCTATATTCTATACTCTATATCATATAATAATTACTTTGGCTACAAGTTTTATTTTCACATAAATTGCAATGGCACTGTCACTGCCTGCACGGAACTCACAACTTAGGAAGAAAAGCATATACACCACTAAACAAGTATCAGTAAAGCACTATAAGAAAACAGATAAAGATTCAATTAGTTCTTCCTAGCGAAGGTAGAAAGAAAGGCTTTAAGAAATGGTATTTGATCTAGCTCCTCAGAACATGGAAATTCACCAGACAGTGAGGTAAGGAAAGAACATTCCAGGCAAGAGAATAGAATAAGGCACAGATAAATGGACATACGTGGCATATACACTCCATAATGGAGGCTTGCTACTCCAAGAGATGTTTGATCACCTGGGGGCTTCCTAGAAATGCAGAATCTGAAGCTCCATCCTTGCACTTCTGAATCAGGATCTATATTTTAACAATATCCCCAGCTTATTTGTACGCCCACTAAAGAGTGAAACACACTAGTTTAGAAGGCTTCATTGGACTGTTGGAAGTCCACACTGTTGGAGGTGGACAGAAACTAGACAGGGACACAACTAGACTCCAACATCCAGGAGCCTGCAATTCATCCTATAGGCGTGGGTGGGCCACCCAAGATTTTCCGAAGAGCAGACTAACATTATAGAAGCAAAGTTTTAGGATGCTTCTGCTTGCAGAAAATGATGAAGGCGGAAACTACTTAGGATATTTTTGTAATAGTTTAGGTAAGAGATCATGACGAGTCCCTGGCCTGAGACAATGGTAGTAAGAATTCACAGAATGAGACATGTTCCAGAGAAATGCCTCAGAAAGGATTGCTAGGATTTTACCACAGCTGGAACAGGCTGTATTCAGAGAGGAGAGACTGAGAAAAGGAGTTGCTCCAGGAAGTGACTAGTTTCAAGATGATGCCTGTAATATATTGTTGAAGTCAAGTATAGATGAAAGTTATTAGAGCTATAAAGGTAAAGAAATTTCACAACTAGGATGCCGGATTGGCCAGCAGTAGTAACACCAGTCCTTTACTTACTCAATCAGTCATTTATTCAACAATGTTGTTAAATGCCTGACGCCTATATGCCAACTACTTATGAGCACTGAAGAAACTGAGTCTCTGCCTGCAAGGGTCTCATGTTCAAAAAGTTCAAAAGCCAAAGAGGTAAGAGACAAAAAGCCAAACAGGTAGATGAATAAATATGTAACATAATTTCAGGTGGAGATTAGTGTTTGTGTTATAAAGAAATATGACAGGCTCAATAGCGAGGAAGAGGTCAGGGAGGGACTCTCTGTGAACCTGACAAAAGCAAAAAGGTGAAGTGTCTAGAAATGTCTTGGGGAATTCAACTGCTTTTTGTTTGAGGGAGATTATACCTGAGCTAACATCTGTGCCCCCCTTCCTCTACTTTATATGTGGGATGCTGCCACAGCATGGCTTGATAAGGGGTGCGTAGGTCCATGTCTGGGATCCAAACTGGTGAATCCCAGGCCACTAAAGCAGAGCGTGTGAACTCAACCACTATGCCAAGGGACAGGCCCCTCAACTACTTTTAAGAAGGCATTTATTTTGTTTCATTGCTTCGCAGAAGAAATTAAGTCATTATCATTTTAATGATAACCAAGATAATACCTTACATTTGTATTATTTTTCAGTTTTACACCTTCACATGTTTTCACACTGATCTATATAATCCTTCTGAAGGGGAGAGAGGACTGGTTTTACAGACAAAAAGTCCAAGTTTCAAACAGAAGGAGTGACTTGGTCAAGATTACATATCTAAAAATTCTGAGATCTCTGACCTTTTGACTTATAGATGACTTTATTAAATAATGACTTATGCAGTGAAGTTTGTTACACACATAAAAGAGAAAGCTTCAGGCTAGAGATCTAAAAATATAAACCTCATTGTGGTGGATTTAGGATGGCAGCAAATTCTTCTCTACTCCTCCCGTTGAGGAGTGAAGTCAAGCTCTCCCCTTGAATCTGGGGAGGTGAAGTGCCTTAATTACCAATAGCTTGTGGAAAAAGTGATGAGCGATGCTTCATGACTTGCAAAGCTAAGCCTACAGAAGCCTAGAAGTTTCTGCCCTTGCTGATTTCATCACTCACTCTGGGGGGTAAGCCAGCCACCAAGTAAAAAGTCAAAGTTACCTGAGACCACCAAACTGTGAGGAAGACCAAATGAGCCATGTGGAGAAGCTGCATGGAGAGAGATACCCAAATATTTCTAGCTGTTCCAGCCATAGCAGCCCTGACACAGGCAGAGGAGTGAAGAAGACTTCAAAGGACTCCAGATCCAGGTACATTAGATGTCAACCACATGAGAACCCCCAGGGAGAACTGCCCAGCTAAATCCAGTCAAAGCACAGAGCTGTGAGAGAGATTCATACGTTATCGATTGCAGCCATCAAATTTTGTGTAAATTTCTTACACAGCAGTAAACAACCAGAATACTCATTCTTTTCAAGAGGCATGTGATGAAATAAAAAATATTATAAATAAATGGACACTGACTAAGCTAATGACTTGGAAAGGAATTTGTTCTTTCATAGATATTTCATTCTACAACATCAACATAAATTTCCACGTAATCCAAAGGACAATTTTTTCTTAAATTTTGCTCTTATTTTGGATTTATAATGTATTTGAAATATAGTGCTCTGAGAAAACAATACAGCATCAAAGAGAGGTAAAGCAGGGAGGTGCCTTTCTTAGAGGCTGTTAGTGCAATCATCTCAATTTGCACATGAGGAAAGAGAAGAGGGATGAGAGATTCCATGATTTGAAGAAATTCACTCAAACTTAGGGATAAAACTTGGAAACCCCAGGTCTCTCGAATCTTTTCCTTTCTCAGAGATTACTTTAAAAATCAGCATTTCAGGGGCTGGCCCCGTGGCCGAGTGGTTAGGTTCATGCACTCCGCTGCAGGCGGCCCAGTGCTTCGTCAGTTCGGATCCTGGGCACGGACATGGCACTGCTCATCAAACCACGCTGAGGCAGCGTCCCACATGCCACAAATAGAAGGACCCACAACAAAGAATATACAACTATGTACCGGGGGGCTTTGGGGAGAAAAAGAAAAAAAATAAAATCTTTAAAAAAAAAAAAAATCAGCATTTCAGCAGATAATGAGATGGGCATGGTATTATTTGACTACTAGATTACATTTTACATTGTCAGATGAATCCAAGTATTATATATACTAGACCCAACACTTCATTTCCAAAAGCAGTACTATTTGTTTTTCTGATATGCTGTATTACGCTCTATTGGTTGGCAATTTAAAAGCAAATGTGTTCACAGGAAAACTAACCTATGGGGATAAAAATCAGAGAGCAGTTACCTATAGGGTGGGGAGGGTTTTGACTGGAAGGAGGCAATGAGAACTTTCTTGGGTGATGGAAATTATCTATAACTTGATTGAAGTGTAGGTTACATGGGTATATATATTTATTAAAACTCATAGCACTGTATTCTTAGGATCTGAGCAGTTCACTAGATGTCAATTACTTATTAAGAAAAATAATAACAAGAACAAAAAAGAGAGGAGAGAGAGATTTTGTTCCTTTGCATGAGAAAATGACTTCTCAACAGTTGTTTTTGCCAATAGTGGGGATGGTTTAGGCTTATTTAAGTACCTTCTTTCTCTGTTTTTCAATTGTGAAATGGATGGGTGAGGTCAAGGGTGTGTACATCTCTGTTCATAAAACAAAGTAAAGCTAAGGAGGCTACTCAGAGGCTAGGCATATGTGACTACATACGCTAGTGTTAGAAAGGGTCTGATAAATCATCTAATTCAACTTTTTCGTTTTACAGATAATCTTGGTCTTGCTAACGTGCTTCCTAAAACTTGATGGGAAATGAATATTTTGAGCCACTGTTTTAGAGTAGAAGCCCATTTATCCAGTGGAATCTGGTGAGTAAATAAAAATAGGTTAAAGCTGATATTCAAAAAGAAAGAGAGAAACCATAATGTAATCATTTCTTTTAAACTAAAACATGAATTAGGTTTAAACATTCATTCAGTCTTTTGATGAAGGACTATAGCTTTGTGTTTTTCCCCCTGCAAGTGGATGCGCCAATCGGAGCATTGCTTAGACTAGCGTGGGTAAGAGAAGTGGGATCGCAGGGTAGGAAGAGCCTGGACTCTGGACAAAGCTGCCTGGGTTCTGAATCTCAGCTCTGCTACATGCGTCAGCTTTGACTTCCAGTTTAGTCTCTTTAGATGGCTAAGAATTTAAAGAGAACTTTTTCCTCTTGTCTTTTTTTTTGGCAATTGTCTAGTTCATCTAATTTGATATCAACTTTTTTGTTGTTGTTATTTTAAAGAATCAACTTTATCAAGTCTTTCTTCAGCAAACTTCTTTCCACAGAAGTTCAATACTCTTTCCTTCACGTTCGTATTTGGCCACTTGGTGTAATATTTATTAAATTAAATGGTAACAATAGGAAGTAAAGCTTGTGTGGTCTAACACAATAAATGCTCGGTAGGCACCAATTCAACAAGTGAGGGCAAATGAGAACAGCCCACTGGCCTGTTGCTTGCAGAGTACAATGGGCTTTAGTCAGTGCATTCTACGGAGACAATGAGAACTTTGGCTAATCCAATGAGATTCAAAGAATGGCTCCTGTTCTATGAAACTGTCATTTTAAGACACTTGGAGACTTTGTGCCATTTCAAACTTTAACTTGAGAGATCTATGTTTATAGTTTATAAATTAAATACTTATAACATCCACTAGATCTCTATTTTTCTGGAAGTTTAGGGGGAAAAAATTACTGAACAATTCTCAACACATCTTTAATATACAGAGATTACATTTTATAGTGTCAGATGAATCCGAGTATTATGTAAATTATACATAAGATGTCAACTCTCAAAGCAGTACTATTTGTTTTTCTGATGTACTGTGTTACACTCTGTTGCTCGGCAATTGAAAAACAAACATGGAAAACTAATCTAAGGAGATAGAAATCAGAAGAGTGGTGACCTGTGGGGTGGGGCAGGGGTTGGGTGGAAAGGGGCACAAGAGAACTATCTTGGGTGATAGAAATGATCTCTTTCTAGATTGGGGTGCGCACTGCGTCGGAGCTGGTGTGTGACCCAGATAAGCACTCCAGCACTCCTGTGCCTTCTCCAGTCTGAGGACACCCACCACCTTTTTGGTTATCCCATTCTTGCTCCTTGCACCCCCCCAGAACTGTTCACTAGTAACATGTCAGCAGAAGTGGCATGACTTCCCCACGTGCATATCTGGCCAGGACAGGACAGGAACTAAATCCCCGATAAAAACGTGTTTTAGAAATTGACACTGCCATGAGCTAGGACTCTATTTGTGTTTTAAAAGCATCTGTTGGACTACTTCATACTGACTAAGGGTTGACAGGTCACATTCCAGTTCTTCCATTCTACTCAGGAAAGTGGGGCCACATAAGGACATGGCAATAACACATCACTTGGCTACATGGGCTAAGCATGCATTCCAAAGATAAACACTAAAATCTCCAACCAGTGCTGAAAGCATGCATTTTCCTCCCAGACAGGCTGATTACAGCCTCACCAGCGGAGCTGAACGTTGATCCCCATTCAGTAACACGCTGGATGCCTTTGTGCCGGCATTTCCCAGCAGTGAAAACATAATGGAAAGGAAACTGCCAAATGACTGCTCGCTGCTGCTTCTTTTTCTTCTTTTTTGCTTTTTAATATAAGAAAAATAATTGTGAAGGGGAAAAAGAAACTGAGTAGGAATATAAAGGAAGACAGAGGCAAATGTAGAAAATAAATGTAGATAATCTGAAATAGGGGAAGCATTTGCAAATATTTTATGGTTTACTTTCCTTTTAAGGAAATGAACAATAAAACAAAACTAAATAAGAAAAAACAATGTTAATGACTGCGACTGGGGCTAAGTGTGAAATGAACTTTTCAGGTTAAACTTTATCTTCTAATAATGGCATGAGCAGTTCTTATGGAATATCAGTGAAAATGGGTGTAATTGAGGAGAATACATGCCAGCTCCCCTCAAGACTGCCTAATAATAAAGCTGCACTTTTAGGATAATAAAGACATTTTCTACCCCATTTCAAAACAATAATCCTACAAGGGGAAAAACCTAATGTAAGTCCATATAAATCAACAAGCAAAAAGACCAAGTGGGCCCAACCATAGCTTGTAATGGCCACTGCCATTTTTCCTATTAGGAACTGGATGCCTTTTCTAGGCCCTTCTCTATTTGCTGCTTCTGCCTTGTAGCCCTGGTTGTCATGCATGTGAAACTCACGTGAGCACTAAACGCATTCATTATGGCCACCACCGAATTCCAAACGAGGATAATTTTAAACTATGTTTTTTTCAAGACAAGTCAATGCATTGCAAACAAGAAAGCCCTATTTTGCTTCAGAGAGCAGACTGACGCCCACAGCAGAGAGGAGCTCTGACTCCGCAGTGCTATGTGTGCGAGGATCGGGGGTGGAACTGTCACAGTGAGGAGCTCTCAGAGAAAGAGAGGTGGAATTCAAAGCCAACACCAGTTCCCCCAGGGTCTGTTGTAATCAGGAGACAAATGGTCTGTACTCAGCAGCGTGTATTCATTCTGTTGCAAGAGGCTGCCAACGCCAGCTTTCCTCCGCTTTTGTGGAAAGACAGTACGAGTCTTTTTTTCCCTTTCAGTTGCTTTAGAACAAGAAGAATAAAAAAGCCCACTGCTGACAAACACTGCTTTGGGCATTTGACACTGGTCTTTGATCTAGTTACTCAGACAGTTCAAAATGAACAAATTAGGTGTTTACAACAAAAGACATTCCATTTCAGCCTGTTCAAGTGCCAAGTGGGGTGGACGGTCTTCTCAACAGAGCTGGGAAATCTCTGCCTGCCAGGCCACTGACGGGCACTGGGAGTTGATTCCCCCACAGAAATTAATAAATTATGATACTGCTTTTGAGAGTTAAAAAAATAAAGAAAACATGGGGTTGGGGGTCAACAAAGTGAAATCTAAACCTTCTGGAGTTGAGTTAGGACACTCCAGGTCACTCACACTAGGGACCCAAAGGGACATCTCTTAGTTCTTCATGGGGTGGTTTCCTTATGGGACCAACCCAGAGCGAGCATTCATTTTCATTTCTGCCTAAGGACCATGGCACCCATTCAGGCTATGAATCACATAGAAAAGGACAAAATCTTTATCCAATTATGTAAATTTAGCTATTAAAAGTATTCTAACATTATTCTCAAAGAGAGGAGGAAAATTGGGTGTCTCTGTGTCATTTCTATTCATAAAAGGGAACAGGTTTTTTCTCTTGTCTTGTGTCTGTTTCTTTCTATTGAAAACAGTGCATCTTAGAAAAAGACTCTTTGCCTTGGTTTCCTCTTTGTGAAATGAAGTGTGTATACTCTGAAAAGATTTGTTAAAAGCTTTAGCAGGCCTGTGACCAATGAAGGGCTGCCTATAAATAGAATAGATAATTTGCACCATATTTTTCTATTAGGGGACACCTGGGCTCTTTTTAATAATATTTTACAATGTTTAGAAAAGAAGACACCATCTCAGCAACTGTGCCCAGCAGCAGTGGGCTTTGGGGTATGGCTATGTGATGTAAGGGGTACAGATGGAATGTGCTGGAAAGTAGTGCCTTAAAATCACATTTCATTTTCAGCAAGCCACGGGGAGTGGAAAAGGGAAAATGAGTGGAGACAAAGAAAGAAATCTGTTAACACAGATCCAAACATCCCCTAGAATCGAAATGTCAGACTTGAAAATACCAAGTGAACCAGTTTGTCTAATATGTTACTATTCTGGCTTATAATTACCGGAAAGTGGTTATTTATCTGTTGTGTTCAGCTCCCCTGTCAGTACTCCTGAGTTTAATTATCAGACTTCCCTGAAAGTTCAGTTTCCTCAGTTCCCTCCTCTTTCGCAACAACATAAATCGAAATTTCTGCGTGGTTTCTGTCAACTGTTTTGGCACCCCTTCTCTCTCATCCTCCACTCCTGCCTTGAGAAGGCTGCTCTTCCTGCCTCTCCTGGCGGTAAGGGAGGCAGCTGTTTGGTTGGCGCAGTTTCAACCCTCACAGCCATGACTCTTTGGTAGATCCAAGTTCACAGCCTCTTGTCCATGAGCTCGGTGAAGAAGACAAGGCTCCTGAGGAGGTGGTTGGCCAGCTTCACTTCCACAGAGCACAAGGGCTTCAAGCATCTGCCCGCGGTGCTGCAGCCGAGCCAGAAATTCAAAAGTGCTCCAGATAAAGAGTCCTGGGCCGTAAAACAACCAGTTTTTACCATGCCCTCACCCTTCACCTCCCAGGCAAGGGGTCCTTCCTGTGCAAAAGATCTTGTTCTGGGTGTGACTCCTCCATGCAAGCCATTTGTAGGAACAGAGCCTTGATGTCAGAGACAAGAGCTGGATAAGGTAGGCAGCTTTGGGGTCTGAGCATCCTTAATTTTAAAAAAAGGAAAAAAACTAGAGCTTAGCTGCTGCATTCCTGTGCTCTCATCAGTCCTCCACAACTGGATCCAGCCATGGGGAGAAAAATACTTAGGATCAGCTGTTATTACAAGATCTGCTAAGAATCTGGACTCATCCCACAGAAACTGTCCTAGGTAGAAGTAAGCGATCAGATGGTAGTGATGTTTGTTGAGGTTTGTTTGTAGCTCAGCTCAACAGCAATTGAGAGTTTCTCTAGTCAATTAGTTGGCCTCTGAGGTATGATTCTCTCTGTTACCCAAAGTTGGTAGCAGTTAGCAAGTATGGACTTTGAATACCAGCTCTGTTACTTACCACCTGTCAGACCCTGGGCAAGTCACCTGAATCTTTTTGGTGCTTCAATATTCTCTGTACAGTGGGGTAATAAAAGTTCCAACCTCATGGGGATGTAAGATGTTATAATATATAAATGTATTATATGCCAGCTACTCAGAACGGTGCCTGGCACATAATGAGTGCCATCTAAGTGTTAGATACTATTATTATTATTATATCACTATTTCATTTTCTTCACTGTTTTCCCCTCCCCCATAGTTCCTGGCATGTTGATTTGATTTACTTAGACTAAATATTCAATAAATACCAACTGATTAACAATGTATAGTACAACATTACAGGCTTTTAGGGAGAACTAGCTCATTGACAAACACTTTGATCAAATAGTCTGAGTTCAACGTCTAACAGGTGACTGTGCACACTAACTTATATGCAGTAGAGCTCCTCTGTTTACAAGCAAGTGCCTAAAATGGGCAGAATTTTACATATTTTATACATTTTAGAATCTAAGGGTTTATCATCTGTATTAGTTTCCTGCAGCTGCCATAACAAATTGCCACAGCCTTGGCTTAAAACAACAGAAATTTATCTTCTCATAGTTCTGGAGGCCAGAAGTCTGAAATCAAGGTCTCAGCCAAGAGGCCCTCCCACCAGGGGTGCTTGGGGATGATCAATTTCCTGTCTCTTCCAGCTTCTGCTGGCTCCAGACATTCCTTGACTTGTGGCTGCAATCACTCCAGTTTCTGTCCCCAACCTCATAATACCTCCTCCTCTTCTGTATGTCTTCTCCTTTGTGCGTCTGTCAATTTGCCTCTGCCTCCTTTTCTCATAAGGACACTTGTCATTGGATCTAGGGCCTACCTGGATAATCTGGGATCAGCTCCCCCTCTCAAAATCCTAAACTTCATCACATCTTTTGCCATATAAGGTAAGATTCTGGGGATTAGGAGGTGAACGTATTTTTTTGAGGGACACTATTCAGCCCACTGTAGTGTCTACTACCAAAATATGCTGAGAGAGGCTATAAAGTTTGTCTGACTTACTTTAACCAAGTACAAATAATTTATATTTATAAATTTATAAGGAATGTTTGTGCTGGTCAAATAATTACATACACAGACACAACACACATGCTTACACATCAGCTTTTCTCCATTCGAGTGGGAGGGAGTCTTTGTTTTGTCCCTGGGAGAAAACTTGTTTCACTGGGTGAGGAGCCAGAAGGAGGAGGAGAAGGGAAGACAAGAAGGAAAGAGGATGGCAGGATTCCTCTATCACCTCCCATGAACTCGTTTTCATTCTCCTTCTACGAAGAGATCGTACAAAGCAGAGTCTATGAAGGGTCATGGGGTTCCTCACAGAAGGTAGAAAGGACCTCATGAGATCCACAAGCACAGGGAGAGCTGCTTTGGAGCCCAGCGACCATGAATGGAACAGAGAGAGAGAGGAGGCCTTTCTCTCTGCCTCTGTGCAGGACCAGCACAGCTCTTGCTTCCTGAGAGTCGAAGCTTTGGGAGCATTCTGCAGCACCTCCCTTATCTTAGATGTGAATGATCTCATGATGTGCTGCCACATTGGCAAAGCCATGGAAATGGGCAGGCAAGTCAGGCCAAAGAAGAAGAGACAGCAAGGGATCCATCCCACTAGAGACCTCCAGAAAGCTCTTAAGGGCATTTACTCAGATGGGTGAAGCGCTGTTAGTGTGTGGGTGGAAGTTATCACACAAGTTGATATTTGCATAAACATTTCCCTACTTAGAGAAGGAAATGAGCATACAGAGCACCATTAAACTCTAAAAGATTGAGAGAGTGGGAGAGGCATTTTTAGCAACAAATTCTATTGCTGCTGTAAAAATTTATCAAAAACTTAGTGACTTAAAACAGTACCCATTTAATATTTCAGTTTCCAGGACTTGGCTGGGTTCTGAAACCAAGGTGATGTTAGAACTGCATTCCTTCCTGTAGCATCTGGGGGGAAACCCACTTCTAGCCTCATTTAGGTTGTTGCCAAATTTAGTTCCATGTGGCTGTGGGACTGAAGCCCTCGCTTCTTTGCTGGCTGTTGGCTGAGGCTTCTAGTGGCTACCCACACTCTCTGACCCACGACCCTCCACCATCTCCAAGCCATCAATAGCATCTCTGATCCTTCTTGGGTTTCTAATTTCTCTGAGTTCTCTTCTCCTTTTGAGGGCTGTTTTACTATGCAAAATTTCTCATTGCTCCAAAATTCTGTAACTCTGTTTTTCCGGTAGTGAAAGATTACAACCCATTATGCAATCTTCAGTGCAAAATGTATCTTGTGGTTTTTGAGCCAATTGCTGAACTATTGTCAGTGCCATCACAAGAGTCTGAACAGTAGGATGCTGCCAACCTATATAAGAGCTGTGCTTTTACAATAGATAACACTGGGAGTAGATGATACGATAACAACACCAAATCGTTTCCTTTAGGAAATCACCAAGTAGGCATGCAATTGAGTCCTTCAAAATAAAGGTTTGAGCTATGTGAGTTTAGAATTATCAGCAGACATTATTTTTGTACAAATCATGCATGTGTAGTTTAAAGTGTAACCAAGTGTTCAAAGTGAAAGGCACAGAGGCCTCTAACTTCTAGCACACCTCAAGCGCAACCCACAAAGAATGCAATGAACTCCTCCTATCTATAGCATTCAACTTCTTCCATAAATCTCCCCAGATGTCCAGAATCAGATAGCATTCTCCAAAAGAATTGCAATTTGGCAAACCTTGTCAGAACCTGAAGTCTAAATATTACCTCGAATCTACTGACTTTCAAATAGGGCTTAAAAAGATCTAAATACCTAATCTTATCATTCATGTTGATAATACTAAAAAGATTTCAATGGGTCTTGACAAGCAAAGTGGGTCAATACAGTATTCACATTTTAAATTGTTGAAAACAAGAAGGAACTCATCTTTTAAGTTTTGTCTTTCTCTTTCTCACTTGACCTCTCTCTATTGCAGTGGCCCTAAATTCATATCCAGATCATTTTTTGTTCTACTTCCATATTAGTAACATTCTTCAAAGACTAAAGAAATGAATATTTCCATGGATGTTTCTAAAAGATTACTAGTAGTTATTGAAATTGAGCAACTCAAATTTCATGACACTAAACAGAGATGCTTCCTAAAATTCAAATCTTACGTCTAGAATGAAACTGAATTTCATTCATTCAACAAATATTCATTGACTACTTACTGTGTACTATATTTATCTGCTAGGTATAAAATGTGAACAAAACAGTCCTTGATCTCAGAGAATTTATGTTCCAGGAGAAGACCTACAATAAACAAATAAATCAAAATACTGTGAAGAAAGATAACGTAGGTAAAGGAATAGAGTGGGACTTGGGAGAGGTATTCTCAGAAAAGGTACTTTCTGGCACAGTGACAGATTAAACAGGAATGAACATCATGAATATGTGGGGCAAGAGCATTCCAAGCAGAGAGCCTGAAGAATGAGTTCAGAGGCCCTGGGATAAGATGCCTTTGGCATATACAAGGAACATCAAGGAAACCAGTGTATCTCCAGTGGTTAAAGAACAAGTTAGGAGCAGTGGAAAATGAGTTTGAAAGGACAGCCAAGATCAAATCATGGAGGCCTGTGGTAATGACTTTGCATTTTATTCTAAGTGTGATGGGAGCCAATGGAGAGTTGAAAACAGGAGTGAGGTGACTTGATTTACGATTTCAAGTTATCACTTTGGCTTAAGTTGAAGAATAGAGGTCAAGAATGAAAGCCAGAAGGCAAGTTAGAAAAGTTCTTGTACAGCAAATGCAAGCTCAGGCGAGGGATGGACTGGGGTGATGGTTGTAAAAAAATGATCAGGTTTAGGAAATATTTTCAAGGTTTTGCTGACATGTCTTACGAATGGAATGTATGTGGAAAAGGAGGAAGAGAGAAGGTTGAAAGCCCAACATGGACGAGTATAGAGTAACTATCAATTACATCCTCAAACATAAATTCCATCTTCTCTTTAAGGAGAAGGGATTGCTAGTTTTCTTCATTGTCTATCCCCTTGGGAGGACTTACTTATGTCTAGATGTGAGGAGATAATGACGGATATCTAGAAAGACAGATACTACTCCTGATGCTGTCCATGGCAAAGTCATACTAACAATATGGAGAAGAAAACGTTGTGACCCATTCTTTGTATGTGGGGGGCTGCACTGAAGGAGAGAGGCCATCATGAAATCATACACTCTGCCTTTTTCATAGCAGCACAGCAAGGCAGCCACCATTGGGGGGACAGATAATCATTTTGCTTTAAACTTTAAACTGCGTGACATAACTGTGTCAGCTTGTAACTGGACTGGCATTTGACAAAGTTTTCAGGTATGTTACAAATACATCTTTACCAGAGGTAAAACTTATTTCCTTCCAAGACTCCTTTTAGATCAAGGTTTGAAGATTTTGCTCCCCTCCCTTTGATTTTCACACCTGCTCAAATTTTGGTACTAAATATATATTAAATAAGCCTAGTGAATATTTTTATGTATTGTAATCCAGAAATACTCAGCTATGTAAATTCCTTTAATTTTTTTCATTTTCAGATTCATACGAAGGCCCAATATCAACTATTTAATTTAGGTCTGATTAATTTAATAAATCGATGTTGGAATCTTAGATAGGCTAGACACTGTAGATTCTGGAAATACAAATGTGACACTAGATGGTTTTAGCCTAATAGGAAAGAAAGAGACATAAATAAATACCTGAATTATTATATAATGTCAAAATAAAAGAATGATTACAGTGTTGTAGGAATACTGATAAATAGGCTATAATTGTTACTTGGGTGAGGGTCTTAGACAAAGCGTTTTGAGAGAGCTGACATTTGAGTTGGACCGTGAATGCTTAGAATCATGACAAAGAGGAAAAGTAGGAGAAAGCATGTGTTGTTTGTTTCTGCCCAGGGTGGTAGTTCAAGATCCATGGGGTGGGGAGCAGGATAGCATGCAGGTCAAGAGCGTGGTCTCTGCAGCTACGGCCTCAGCTTATGTTCCACTTCTACCCCTTGCACTATGTGTCACTGTGCAGTTTACTTAATCTCTGCATGCCTCAGTTTCCCAATCTGTAATACAGGAATGATAGCTATTTCATAGAGCTTTATAAGGAGTAACTAATTTAACATTTAGTGCTTTTAAGAAAAGCTTTTAGCACATAGCAAGAGCTATACAATGTTTCTGTGATTATAGCGATAAAAATCAGGCTAATATTTTCTTATTTGAACCATATTAATGAAGAAGGTAGGGCAACTTCTATAGAGTGCTTTAGGCTTTAAAAAGTGATTATTTTTCCTCTCTCTTAATCTCAAAACTTAAGACTGAAATTACTAGGATGGAAACTTTACTTTCTAATGACTATGTTTGTGGTTAGTTACTTCTAATGAGGTTAAAACAAGTTATAGGTTTAATGCCCAAACGGGTCATGTGGCTTCACCCTGATCTTGGCCACAGACAGAGCCTTCAGCCCTGGCTAACCATGAGGCAAATGGGTCATGAAGGAGGCAAACCACACAGGGAAAATGTATCTGCATTACTCGTCAATTAGCACCCCCAAAATAATTCAAAGTCATGTCCTAATGGCAGTGATGTCACTTTAATTAGTGAATTTAATGCTTTAAAAATTATAAATTCAGCTATATTGTTCTTATGGCTGCAGAAGAGACCATATTTTAATTGTAAGAACTAAATTCTGAGTGAGATTCTCGTATGCTTACTGCATGGGAATACCTCATATTTGGATGCTAACTCATATTTCACAAAAAACTCTTCCACTGGTCTTATCATATTCTAATTTCCAAAGTGATGAAATACCAAACTTGAGAATCTTGAGCAAAACCATGTGGTCAAGGTGCAAAGATGCCACAGAGAGAAACGGTGAAGCATTGTGGGCGGGGATGTACTAGCTTTCTGGGGTGGTAAAGCCCAGCTGGATGATGGGCAGTGAGAATGGAAAACAAAGGAAAGGCAACTCACAGAAACCGATCATTCTACCCCTTCGCCATCGACTCTTTTTTCCCTCTTTGCCTGGCAACCGCTAAACATTCTCAGTTGCCAAAGCAGATTCACAGCCAAAGTCTCCTGTGCCAGAAATGTATTTAAATGACAATGCAACACTTGTTGTTAAGGAAGAACAGCCCGGTGAACGGGAGATGCCTTGCCTACAACTGCTTTCCTGTGTTTAAACCGTCCTTTGTGCATCATTTATTCTGAATACATTTGAGGGCAGCTGGAAACGAACAGAGGAGTGAGTCTGAATATTGAGAGAGCTGAAGGAATGACATTTTAAAGGCAAACACTGAGACTTTTCAGCCAGAAGAAGCGGCAGCTGCTACAGATGCTGATATAGCGGATGACACTGGGAGCAGTGAGCTAGAGGGGTGGAACATCCGTTCAATACAAGAGGCTGCCATACAGAGAAAGCCATCCACTAAACACAAATGCTACAGCACCCAGGCAGTGCAGAGTGGCCCGGGTTCTTCTCTCAGCAAGATGGCTTGCTGAAAGATAACACAGGAGATAGAGATAGAGAGAGAGAGGGAGAGAGATTGATTTAGAATGCATCTGCCTCTGTGGCAGAAGAGACATTGTGAGTAGTGTTTCAAACCTAAGAGTGTAGCCTGCATGCTTCTTTCTTCAGAGCAAGCTGCGCACACCTCCCTTGGAAGTGAAAAGATTTGGCTTTATATTCAGTGACCTTAAAGAAACTCTACTTTGGTACCTTTGATTCAAGAATTCTTTGCCAACCACTCTGGTTTGAAATCATTACTAATGATGGGGACAAGTGCCAAAACATTTGACTAGGTGTCCAAAGCATTTGAGAGTTTAACAATACAGTCTTGTTGGCTGAAAAACGCCATTTAGATGTCAGTTAACCTTGAGGACTTTCTGACCCATGTCCTATAGAAGAGTTCACAAAAATAGAAACAAAGAGAATCAAAATGCACCTAACTCAGTATCTGCAAACCCCATGAAACAGTATATCAAAGGACTGTTTCCAAGTCAGTCTGACATTTGAAGAACAGCAGGGCTTACATCAGGTGAGGTATCAAAGAAAACAAAAAAGGACGTCAGGCAATTGCAGTCTTACCTGGCCTTTGCTAGGAAAGAAAGGCTGGAGAATCTGAGGCATCCATTCCTCAATATCTTCATAGCAAGTCAAATGCTTTCATTTACACACAGGAGTTACAGAGGCCCAATTTCCATTTGGTCGTTCAGGAACCCTTTATTGGGGTACTACCCTGTACCAGGCAGAGGGGACTCGGCAGCAACTGCAAAAGTCACAGTGGCTGATGACAGACATACATATGTCCACAATTTCAAAGGCATGCAATAAATATCCTCAAAAGGGATGCAGTGCTTTTAGAATGCTATAGAGTGATTTTAAAGAATCACTCAAAGAGGAATCTGGTAAATGATAATAGCAATAGTTTGGGAAGCTGTCCAGGCTGTTGTAGACAATGAAAAGTAGGTAGTGCCATTAATTGAGAGAGCGTATAAAAGGAGGAATAGAATTAAGAGGGAATACGATGAATTCAGCTTTGACTATGCCTCTCAGATTCACATAGTTGTCCCCAAAATAATAAAATGGTTTGAACTGAGTTTCATTTCCTTTTCTGCCACCATCACCATGGCTGACACTATAACACATGAATAGCAGAGAGAACAGAAAAGAAACAGGCAGGAAAAACTGATTTGCCTACATCCAGAAAAAGCATTTAGGACCCCTGAGAGTTCTAGGCAGCTGTGCAGGACACTCAGACTTCTTCTGTTTTGGTTTTGGTTTTTCCCCACATTTTCTATAATTCAATTGCTAAAAAAGTGTGATCCCAGAATCTGCATAGGTTCAAATTCTACTACTTGCTGGTTGGCTGACCCTGATAACTTACTAAGTCTTCTTAAGGCTCTGCTCCGTGAAATGGAGGTAACAATACCTAATTCACACATCGATGAGAGGATTAATGGGATCCTGCACATTATTTAAAAACTTAAAACAATGCCTGGGACATAGCCGGTGCTCAATATGTATCAGCTACTTTATTTCCCTACTCTTGTTTTCCTCCCATTCCCTGCCCTCAACCCTTTCTCACTTTCCTTGAAGAAAGGAAAAAAGCTTTGGACTGAGAAGATCTAGGTTTCAATCTTGATGCTGTTACTTATTAGCTGTGTGTTCTTGTGAAATTTCCTTGGCCTTCTGAACCTGAGACACCCTAACTATAAATTGCAGATGTTAATAATGTATTTCTTTTAGGATGTGGTGAGGAGTGAGTGAGATGCTGTGTCTGTTGGATATTCTCCATTTGTCCTCCAAATCCACTCTCCCACCTTCTACGCACTTCTGTGCCCTAGGTCCTGACATTTATCAACCAAATCAATGGACAAGTCTACTCTCTGCCTTCGGGATTGGTTTGGTGAGTAGAAGACACCAAAAGAAATTTGAGAAGACAGGAGAGTGAGGTCAGGGTAGTTATTCCCTCATTCTCTCTCCTCTCGGTGCCTGTGGGTGAGCTGCATCCATCTGTTGAAGGTCTCAGATATAGTTAAGTATCCTCTTTTCTCTCTGGGTCCTGCTAGGTGCTCCCTCTGTCACACTTTAAGTCTAGGGTGGGAAAGGGTCCTCATTGTTGCTAGTCCCGATGCACAGCAACATCCCTTGCTAGTTTCCCTAAAATAAACCCATAGACACCTTTGTAAATAGTCCCTTTATTAAATTCTTCTCAATTATCCCTGTTTGAGGATGCCATCTGTTTCTTTCTAGGATCCTGACTGCTACAACATGAAAAGTCCCTGGCACTATGCCTGGCACCTAATAAATGAGAGTTTCTTCTTTAAAACGATGCCTGCAAATGACTTCCTCAAGCATTGTGTGGCTGTAGGGTGGTATTCACAGTAAAAGAGAAGAGTCCTGACCTTGACAACATGGATCTGGACAACAATATAGAATGTTTGAGACAGTGGGAAAATAATATTCCCCAAAGTAGAATAATCTATATCCACATCTTTCTTGGAAATTCAGACCAAACCTGAGTCTTTGATAAATGAGGTTTACATTTATTGTTCCTATATGTTGCCACCTCTGATGTTGCCAAGTGCAACAGTGCTCTGTTCGTCATTCTTTTAGACAATTCCAGAGTCCTCTAACACAGGAGAAAGAAGAACAAATCATGAAAAAGAAGAAGAGTTTTTGTTTTCTGTCACAGATTTGCGAATTATGCCGCTCCAAAGGAGTTTCTCCCAAAGCCGCTAGCTAGATGATTGGGTGGAATCAGTACAAGAACAATTGGAAGTTGATTAAATCCTTTAAAAATAACATTAAAAATTTCAGTAAGGTTTTACATGGAAAAAAAAAGTATCTAAATTTATTTTCTTATTTGTAACAACTCTACCAGCATCGCCTCTAGCTTAAAGTCAAATTATTCACCTTTTGGTCTACAAAAAAAATAAATAAAGGGATGTCAATTATGCAGCTGAAAAATAATACGGGAGTTAGTATTTTTATGTGGCACATTTCTCCTATTTTGTTTTATTTTCCTTTCACCCTGGCTTTTTTACACTTCTTTTGGGTTCATTTGGTGTTTGTTCTTTGTATTCAAACATGCTTTTTTTAAGCTTCATGTTATATTAGCCTCATCCCAAATACCAAATATTTTAAATTTAGGTCCTTAAATTTATGCAAGATATTACATTCATGGTGCTATTTCCATAACCCTTGACACTGCATATTTAACAAGGGCTTAAAAAAATTCCAGCAATTGTTCCTGGTTGTGAGAAAATATGTGCTCATAGTCCAGCCACTTAAAGTGTAAGTAGTATTTTAAATCATTAGCGCTAACATGTTGCGGTGTGATATTTCTTTTACATGTTAATATTAGCAATCTCTAGATGTTTTGTAGTCTTTATCTGCTTCCAAATGTTTTTGCTTGCATATTTTAAGAATTGTAAATCTCATTGATGCGCAGACAGTAAATACTGATGTCTCCATTTTGTTTAATTCTGTAAACTCTGATTCTTCCTTCTCTTCTGGCAAATCCCTCGTGGCTGAGGGTCTTAGTCTTCCGAGTGCCTCATGTGAAGCAGGATGGTGTTCCTTCCTAACAAAACTGACACACAGTGATAATCACAGGGCAGGATTCTTTTCTTTAAAGAGTTAAAGGCATATAATTTACCCCCTAGGAACCTATGGTTTGCATCTACAAGGCTGTTCTGATGTGTTGGTTTACTAAGAAGAAATAGATGAGATGCTGACAGATGAGGAAGTGCTATGAGCAAAGATGTATTTTTCAATTTGGGGTTCAACGGTTTCTTTTCCTCTTTTTTTTTGTTTTAATTTTCTTTAATGCTGATAGAGCCAAGTCAAGGTGAAGAACAGCTGGCAGTATTAAGATTTCTCAGCTCTCCCTCTTTCGCACTTCCAGCCTTGATTAGTGCCTCAAATGTTTGGCTGTGGAGCAGCCATAATAGGTTTCCACTCTGTGCAGTCAGGGAATTTCTCTAGAGGGCTGGACCAGTTCTTTACGGGCGACCCTGAGCCATAAGCTTTGCAATGAAACTGATGCACTTGGGAGAAACATTAAAAAGGCATTGCACAAAACAATATCTTAGAATCAAAAGGTAAATGTACTCCAGATATAGTGCACTTCACTCTAAGACTACAAAAAGGCTCTTAATCCAGCAAGTTGCTTGTTTGGTTAGAGTTTTTTGCATATGATTTAAAAATATGCATTCTATCATTTGTAAGAAAAATATTATTACTTATTGCTTAGAATGGTAGCTAATGCTCAAAGAAGAGAGATTCTGAGTGCCACCTTGTGTAGTGAACTGTTTGTCAATTGCCATTCTCTATAGAGAAGAAGAGGAAAATTGCAATTTTAAGATAATCTTTTTAAATCTGCTATCATTTTCCACTACAAAAACTGTTATTCAGACTTGTTAAATAGAAGGTCTGATGGCGGCAGACCTCATTCCCTATCCAAACTTCCCCTTGCAGAAAAGAAAACACCTAGTATTTTGATGGGGAATAGTCCTTATCACTAGAAAATTTAGGGATTATAATACAAATACATGGGTCCAGTAGGTAGAGACATAAAGAGAGGAATCTAAAGAATAATTTTGGAGTGTGTGACCTGCTCAGTGCATTTCATATAAATAAGGGTTGAGTGGATCATATTAATTCAGTGGAAAGAGTACAGATTTTTGCAGCAAGGAGTTGCAAATTCTAACTCAGCCAGTCATTAGCTGTATGGTCTTAAGCAAGTTATTTAAATTGAGTCTCAGCTTCCTTATCAGCAAAACAGATGATAATACATTTGAGGATTAGCAATACGCTTTCAGAGCCAGTGCAGAGATTGGCAAACGGGGTTGCCCGATAAATCATTATTTTGGCAAACTGTATTTTGTTTAGTCTTTATCACACTGTGCTATGGAAGAGAAGAGTTTTAAAGAGGAAAATGTGAAGCTCAACCATACAAAATCTGCTTATCTAGCATCGACCTTCTCTGTCCTACAGCTTTGTCCTAAACTTTTCCTCGGTTTCCGTCTACTAGCTTATTCTTCTTTGTTTGCAAGAGGGAAGAGCTTAATTTTCTCTGCCAATTGAACACCTCCACAGTGACTAAGAGTTTCCCTGAACTGTTCCCCTAGCACAGGGAAGACTGCATTATCTCCCACAGCAAGAATTACACTCGTCCCTGTGCTCTCACCTCCTACACAGCGTCTCTGCCTCCTGGCTGAAGAGAATCCGAATCTGAGAGAGAACTTGGGGACCTAATTTTTATTCTGATTAACCAATCTCAGTCAATACTCTTCATTCTTGATTAGCAGTTGATTTTACTTCACATCTTAAATAAATCTATAGTGAAAGAATAGATGTACTCTTTCAGACAAATCTTCCGGTGAGGTCTCAGACTTTGCACCCAACCGGCCTGGGTCTCCTGGGTTTCCTGTTTGTTGGCTGTATGACTGTGGGAAAGTAATTAATTTCTCTCCTCCTTTTTCTCACCTGAAAAAGGAGTATATAAGTAGTACCTACACTTTAGAGTTGTGGTGAAAATGAAATGAGTTAATACATGCAAAAGAGAGTAGAACATATCGTAAATGCCATATAACCGTTGGCTGTAATGTCCTAGGGGTTTCCATTGAGCTTCTTTCACAGTTAACTTTCATGTAAAGAAAATATACCTATATTTTGCCCCTGGTCCCGCTGAGTGAGTGTGCTTGGTAAAGGCTGATTCTTCAACTGTTTCCTTCTTTATCAGGCTATTTGCCTTGGGGGCTTTCTCCCTAATCCCTCTTCACCCCAAAACCCAAAAGGATGTCTTTGCAATAAATTTCAATCCATATCTCTTTTCTTTTTCCAGGTTTATTGGGATATGATTGGCATATAACATTGTGTAAGTTTCAGGTTTGCAATATGATGATTGATATTCTGAAATGATTAGCACAATAAGATTAGTTAGCACATTTATCACCTCACTTAGTTACAATTTGTGTATGTGTGTGTGGTGAGAACTTTTTTTTTTTTTAGGAAGATTAGCCCTGAGCTAACTGCTGCCAATCCTCCTTTTTTTGCTGAGGAAGACTGGCCCTGCGCTAACATCCGTGTGCATCTTCCTCCACTCCATATGCGGGATGCCTACCACAGCATGGCTTGCCAAGCGGTGCCATGTCTGCACCTGGGATCCGAACCGGCAAACCCCAGGCCACTGAAGCAGAACGTGCAAACCTAACTGCTGCACCACTGGGCCGACCCCAAGAACTTTTAAGATGTACTTTCTTAGAAACATACAATACGGTGTTATTAACTATGGTCACCATGCTGTACATTACATCCTCAGAACTTATTTATCCTAAAGCTGGAAGTTTGTACCCTCTGACCCCCTTCACCAACTCCCCACCCCCATCCCCCACCTCCTGCCCCGGCAACCACCCATCTGCTCTCTGCTTCTATGAGTTCAGTTTCTAAGATTCCACATACAAGTGAGAACATACAGTATTTGTCTTTATCTGTCTGACTTATTTCATTTAGCATAATGCCTTCAAGGTCCATCCATGTTGTTGCAAATGACAGGATTTCCTTCTTTTTATGGCTGAATAATGTCCCAGCTGTCCACGGACACTTAGGTTGTTTCTACATCTTGGTTCTTGTAAATACTGCTGCAAAGAACGTGGAGGTACAGGTATCTCTCTGAGATAGTGATTCTGTTTCCTTCGACTATATCCCCAGAAGAGGGATTGCTGGATCATATAGTGGCTCCATTTTTAATTTTTTGAGGAATCTCCATATTGTTTTCCACAATGGCTGTACCAATTTATCTTCCCATCAGCAGTGCACAGGGTTTCCTTTCTCCACATCTTTGCCAGCACTTGTTGTCTCTTGTCTTTTTGATGATAGTTACTCTAACAGGGTGAGGTGATACCTCATTGTGGTTTCAATTTGCGTCTCCTGGACGATTAGTGATGTTGAGCACCTTTTATATTCCTGTTGCCCATTTGAATATCCTCTTCGACAAAATGTCTACTCAGGTCCTTTGCTTATTTTTTAAATTAGATTATTTCTGTTTTTTTGCTATTGAGTTGTATAAGTTTTTTATATATTATGGAAATCAACCCCTTATCAGATATGTGGTTTGCAAATATTCCTCCCATTCTGCAGAGTGCCGTTTTCATTTTTTTATCATATCTTTTCCTATGCAGAAACTTCTTATTTTGATGTAGTCCAACTTGTTTATTTTTTGCTTTTATTGCTATGCTTTTGGTGTCATAGCCAAAATATCGTTACCAAGACCATTGTCAAGGAGATTTTTCCTTGTTTTCTTCTAGGAGTTTTATGGTTTCAGGTCTCACATTTAAGCCCTTAATCTATTTTGAATTAGTTTTTTATGAGTGGTGTAAGATAGGGATCCAATTTCATTCATTTGCATATGAATATCATTGTCCCAACACCATTTGTTGAAGAGATTGTCTTTTCCCAATTGACCATCTGGACTTCCTTGTCAAATATTAGTTGACTATATATGTGACAGGTTATTTCTGGGCTCTTGATTCTCTTGTATTGGTCTCTGTGTCTGTTTTGCCAATAACATACTGTTTTGATTATTGTACATTTGTAACATAGTTTGAAATCAGGAAATTTGTCACCTCCAGCTTTATTCTTCTTTTTCAGGGTTGCTTTGGCTATTTGGGCTCTTTGTGGTCCCATACGGATTTTAGGATTTTTTTCTAGTTCTGTAAAAAACGCCATTGGAATCTTGAAAGGGATTGCATTGAATCTATAGATGACTTTGCTGACTTTCAGTAGTATAGACATCTTAATTAATTCTCCCAATCTGTAAACATGGAATGTCTTTCCATCTATTTGTGTCTTCTTTAATTTCTTTCATCAGTGTCTTATAGTTTTCAGTATAGAGATCTTTCCCTTCCCTGGTTAAATTTATTCCAAAGTATTTTATTGCCTTTTATGCTATTGTAAATGGGATTGCTTTCCTTATTTCTTTTTCAGATAGTTCATTGTTGGTGTATAAAAACATGACTGATTTTTGTATGTTGGTTTTGTATCCTGCAACTTTCCTGGATGGTCAGGACTGTAGGCTAGCAACAGTTATTATAGACATTGCCCTCCTCTTCAGAACTTGTTTGTATTTAAACAAGTTCTTGCCTCTGTAATTCCCTAATACCATTTATTTACTGTTGGTTTCATTATTTCTTTTCTTTCTTTGCTTATTTTGGTGAGGAAGATTTGTCCTGAGCTGAGATCTGTTGACAATCTTCCCCTTTTTTCTCCTCCCCAAAGCCCCAGTACATAGTTGTATATCATAGTTGTAAGTCCTTCTAGTTCTTCTACATGGGATGCTGCCACAGCATGGCTTGATGAGCAGTGTGTAGGTCCATGCCCAGGATCCAAACTGGTGAACCCCAGACTGTTGAAGCAGAGCACATGAATGTAACCACTACACCACAGGGTTGGCCCTATTGCATCATTTCTTATGACACTGCGTCATCCATCCTGCTACCCATGAACACCGGCTTCCCATGACTTCCATCCTGCTACCTATGAACACCGGCTTCCATTTCAAAGGTTGCTCCTGAGCTTCATTGAAATGATCACAAATGCATATGCACCCAGAGTATACAGGGAAATTTGAACAACATGTTGTTTTCTAGTCATATTAAATTTATCGTACAGAATTTTACAGTGTAAAAACATAGAACAACACATCTCCCAGTAATGTCTCTGTGGACTGTAATCACAGCATTCATATAATGTGATTTCTTTCAATGTTGACTCCTCTCTTGACTTCTTATGCCACAACTAACAGGGACAATAGGCAAAAGGCCCAAGGGTGGAGTGAAAAGAATAGCCCCATTCTCACAAGGGATGTCTTTCCCTTGTTTGGCACAGCTTAAGACAGAGTGGAGAGTAAAACATCACCACATCTGTCAAAAGAAAGAAAAGATGTCAATTGAAGGGACTCCTGGCTTTGCATGACTTCTGTCTCCCTGCAGAGGTGATAAGTATGCTCCCCCAAGGACTGCCTGATGATGAGGTGGAGGGACTGCCCTCCATGCCACTGGCAGTGGTGCACACAGACCAAATCACACCCATAGCACTCCCTTGCCATCAGTGGGTTGTATAGACTTGAGGCAGTGTGGTAGTGGAAACTGAGAGAGACGACACACAGGACCTCACAAATTAGCACCCTTTTCCAGGCCCAGTTTTCCATGATCCCATAAAGAAATGACAGGCTGCCCAGTGGGGGCAATCTGCTTTCCAGGCCACCGTCTGGGAACTGGGCCCTGGCCATAGGGTCCTGGGATGTTCCATAGGTGAGGATCATGAAGTTCCTGGGGGTATCTGGTCAACCATTGTTAAAGGTAAGGTAGGGTGTAAAGAGAGAGAACCCTGAAAGAGAAAAAAACAGACCAGGGCCCATGCTATTCTGGTCTGGGCTCAGGGTACCCCACCCTGACAGCTCTGTTGGCTTGTCCAGTCCTAGGCACCAAAGGGACCCCTCTTGCCTGGCTATAAGAACAGTATTGACCATCAGGCACCTCTCTGGAGGCATTCCTGAGACTCTCTCGAAGAAGGCTAATGTGTCCCACAACTTTGTTCTGTGGTTGTTGGTCACCCTATAAGCCGAGGTCTTGCTCATTCTTCCTGGCCAGCTATTGCTTTACATAAAATGATTCTTTTCTCTCTGAATATTGCAACTTTGTACAGCCAAATCACTTTGTGTTTAAGCTGGAAAACATCCCTCCCTTAAAGTCCCTAACCACGATCTAAGATAAGGCTGTGGGGCTTAAGAAAACTTCAGTAATGGATTGAGAATAGAAAAGAGACTTACAACACACTAAGAAAGAGAAAGAAAGAAAATTCATGTAAAAATTCCTGCTCTTACTGTCACTAACCCCAAGGATTCTTTAACGACTATTTACCCTATTACATGATGCCAGCGCAGAGTATGTACTCAAAGAAAAAATATTAGTTTAATGAGTGAATGAAAAGTTGCAGGATTCAGGCCATCTCCCAGGCAGGGGAAAGATCTTTCACTACGTTCTCTTGCCTTGGAGTTAATGCCCCCACCCCAAAAGGCTTGACTCTCACACAGAGACTGATAGGCTATTCTCAAAACCGCCACCCAGGGTGGATGATTATCCCCACTAGCTCAGGTCCACTCACAGTGAGGATAACCTCTTTTGTTTTTGTTCACAGACATTTAACTCAGTTTCCATTCTAGAATTAGATGGAGGTTTTATCTTTATCCAGAAAAAATCTCATTGAAGTTTTTCCCCCTAAATATAAGCATCTTCCTAAGCAGAATTCAAGTTTTTAACTTCAGCAACACAAATCTTGAAATTGCAGGTTCTCCCTCTCTCTCCCTTCCCAGCCCCAGAACATTCCAGTCACCAGGCAGGGCTCAAGGCCTGAGTTTCTGAACTTCTCTAGCCACCAAGTAGCCTCTGCAAGTGGTGACATTTCCTAAACAAATGACATATTTGGGGTGGGGATGGGAATCCATCTGACTTCTCTCCATGTTGTCTCTCCTTATTAAAGAGGGAGCATTTTGCCTGGCCTTGTTCACCATACTCAGATCTTGCTCATTAAAGCTAGCAATGGTGGCTGGTCAAGGATTCTGGTCATCTTTACATATTTTTCTGCCTCAGAGGTAAGACTAACAATCACCAACATGCATTATAAGTTAGCTGTTGAAAGCTTTAAATTGTTCGTTTAAATGTCTAGTGATGAGACCTTTCATTTTCAAAAAATTATAATTGTTTAGAATTCACAGCCTTATATTCAGACTTTGATAATTTCTTGGGTGATAAATGCTCTGTCAGTATCAGGTTTTAAATTTAATTTCCTTTAATCTACATATAGTCTTAGTTAGGAAAAATTTTGTTAAAATTAAATATTAGAGTTTAAACTGATTCTGCTATCATTTAGCCTTTCTTTTCAAAAATGTTTAATTTTTTTTCCTTGAGGACCTTTGCATCCTTATAGTTAATTGCTAAAATAATTACTAAAATAAACATTCTATCGAAGACCCCTAAGAGAAATCCAGTTGTATAAGGGAAGAATAAATCAATGAGTTAGTTTGTTTAATAGTAAATTGACAATTAATACCAGAAGTTGCTTAATTTTAAAGGATAGGCTCTTCAAAATTACTTTTGTATAATTTTAAGGAAGATCACAAAATCTAAGAATGTAATGTTTCAGGTTAGCTTGCAGTCCTATGTCATTACAGAAATCCTGCTTCATATTTATTTAAAGGAAAATATTGACCTTCCTATCTATTCTATAGACAACTGTTAACCTTGCCTGAAGAAGGTGATGATTTTTAGAGTTATGATTGTTAATGGCCTTTGAATGCAGCCTGCTCAGGCCTTTAACTCCCCTGTTAGTAAGGTTCAGCCCTTTCCAGATGGGAAAATGATAAGGACACTAAGAAGATAGCAGGTCATTCTTGGGCAACTGCCAGGAACTTGCAGCAAAATGAATCACGTAGGGCTACAATGCTTTAGCCAGCATTTTTCCCTTTTAATTTATCAAGCCAAAGCTTGTTGACATGAAAGTGAATGAAATTGTTATACACTAGGCTCTAAAAAGCCAGCTCAAGGGTTTAGTGCAGAAGAGCTCTGACTATAAATAACAGAGAAAATACAAGGAATGTTCTTTCTACTAGCACCTGCTCTGTTTGAGATGCATCGACAATTAACTCAAATCCCAATGTCAGTAGCAACTGGAAAAGGGCCAATTCTCTGAAATATTTTAGAGGCCTCATAATCTGTTGTAGATGATTACCAAAGGGCTAATCCTCAAAATAGTCATTTTAGTTTTTTGATATGGGGGGCTGTATTTATTTGTTTATCAAATGTAATAAAGTAGCTGACAGAAGTGACAAACTAGCATTGATACTGCTAGAAGAGTGGCTTTGCAGTCAAAAAAGGTTAATACCTTCTTGCTTGAAAAAAATTATTTTTCAATGACTTGTCCAAAAAGGAAAACAATGATATAAATCACAGGCCAGCATTCATAAATGAAATCTCTGAATTTAGCTGAAGCATGTAAATCAGGTTTTACAGTAAAAGCAAGATACCTGCAATTTCCACTATAAGTGAAAGACAAAAATTTAGCTGTTAGAATAAGATTTAACACATGTGTATTAAGGGGGAAAAAATCTCCTTGATGAAAGAGCATTTAACATTTCAAACTTTTAGTCAATGTTTGCACATAGTGGCTCCTGATTAAGTATCTTCCTCTTATTAAAGAATGTTGCATGTATTAGGGAGAGATGAAGTATGATTCTGTCTCTTGTCATCTGAGGATGGAATAACACAGTGTTTCCATTGCATATGCTTGGACCCTGTGGAAACTGGAAAAAACATATAGTTTGTGATCCAGTTATTTCTTCATGGTGGACTTTATTTGTGCCTTTACTAAGGATATTTGTTGAATGCCTCCCTTGGGCAATGCATCGCAGAAGGTTTTGTCAGTTTCCCAAATTGACCATGCAGATGAGTTAACTGACCACGGCACCTACCTTTTCCATTAGGAAAGAAAGAACATGTAAATAAATACTTATGGTACAAACATAAAGTGATAAATGTTTCCATTAAAGTTGAGAATCAAACATAAAACAAGACTTCCCACTGTCATCACTCTTTTTCTAATTTGTGTATTCACTCATATTTCACCAAAAACCTAAAATTAAGCACCATTTAGTTTCACAATAGTTTATTGTCTTTATTTAAAATAATAAAATTGCATGATATTGTAACTCTGGCAAATCTAGACTATGTGTTTACCATACTATAATCTATACGCTACAAATAGGTCATTAGGCCTTTCCACACATTATCATTGAAAGTCATTTAAAATGGCTATTAATATTATTTAATGATGATAATAAAACTCTATACTATTCAATTAACTTTGAGAAAAATAAAACAATGATTAACATTTTTGTGAGCATATTATGTTCTAGACATTTTGCTAATTGTTTTATATGCATTACCATTTTGGTCTTTAGATTACCCCTATGGGGTAAGTACTCCTATTTTCTCCATGTTATAGATGAGGAAACTGAGGATTAGAACATTTAATTAACTTGACAATGTTTGAATTTGGATCCAGATGAGCAAAGATGCTCATCAGCAAAGATGTTAATCTAAAACAATTAATATTTTAAAGAAAAGGTGAAATATTATTACTTGCAGATAATATGACTGAAAGTGTAGAAAAAGACAATGAACAAGAAAGCTATTACAAATGAAGACATATGATGCTTACATAGTTAGTAAATATAAATTCTTATATATAAATAATTACCAATTAAAATTATAATGGAAGAAACTATCTCAATCATAGTCCCAAACAGAAAGATCTTTACAGAAACAGCATTATAAGGACTCTGTAGGGCATTACAAGGTAAAATTTTTTCACTATCTGTTGAAAGACACTATAAAAACCTTCAATAAAATGCAATTTATCCTGTTCTTAGAAATGAAGGCTCATTGTTAAGATATCAATTCAAAAGAAAAAACCCCAAAACCTCTACAGTCTACAAAATGAAACCCTGTTACTGCATTAGCCTGGAAAATGAACACATAAAACTGCTAGAAATATTCCGAAGAAGAAGAGTAAAGAGTTGTACCAGATAATAAAACATATGCTAAAGCTCTAATTCACGTAACTTTAATAATGGCTCAGGAATACACAGAGATATCAATGGAAGAGAAATAGACACGAATACTTATGGGAATTAGCACAAAGAGAGCATCTCAAACCAGTGGGAGTAAAGATGAATTTTTCAATAAATCTGTGATAACTATATAGTTATTTGGAAAAAATAAATCCACATCTTCAAATCACGCTTACATAAAAATCAACTCCAGATGGATCAAAGATTTAAAGTAAACAATAAAGCCATAAAAGTATCAGATGAAAATATGACTGAATTTATTTATAACTATGGAATGGGGATGATCTTTCTAAGCAGACACAAAACTAAGAAACCATAAATTTGATAATTTAGACAACACTTAAAAGAAAAACCTTTCAGCAAAGTCTAAAACGTTATGGACAGAAGATATTTAACAAACAATAAACACATGACAAAAAACTAATCTCTTTAATTTTGGAAAAGAAAAACCTCTTAGAAACTGATTTTTTAAATAGAAAACAATCTAATACAAAAATAGACCCCCAAAATAGGAAATGAACAAAAGGGAGCACTTCAAAAGAAAAAAACACAAGTAACTAGATAGCACAAGAAAAACTTTCAATTTTTCTGACCTTGAAGTAAATCCAAATTACAGCAATGGAGAAAAAGTATATATGTATAGATACATCATTTATAATATGAATTTAAAATATAATGATGTACAATTATATAAAAATGTAACAATTTAAAAACCGGGAACAACTTAAATATCATTCAGTAAGAGGTTTGTTAAATGTTATGGCATATTTAAATAGTACAATAAGTGCAACCTAATGAATAAAAAAAGTTGAGGGTAGGTCCAAATAACATAAAACATTGAAATCACTTTAAAGAGTAATAATAGCCATAAAGTTTAAAAAGTGGTTATGCATAGGAAAGATTACTTCTAGCTATAAATATTCAGAAAAGGTGAACCTTAAAAAGTAAAGAGAATTTGGGGCCGGCCCCTTGGTGGAGTAATTAAGTTCGAGTGCTCTGCTTCTGCCGCCCAAGGCACCAGTTCAGATCCTGGGTGCGGACGTGGCACCTCTCATCAGGTCATGCTGCGATGGCTTCCCACATAGCACAACCAGAGGGATCCACAGCTACAATATACAACCATGTACTGGGGGGTTTTGGGGAGAAGAAGAAGAAGAAAAAAAAGAAGGTTGGCAACAGATGTTAGCTCAGGTGTCAATCTTAAAAAAAAAAAAAAGTAAAGAGAATTTTAAAATAATGAGAAAGAAAAGATGAGGATTGCATTTCAATCTAATGAATAACATGCCCAAGGCTGAGAGTTGGAAAAGATTGAGAAGTTTTAGGCAGATGAAGCTTAAGTTTAAGATAGATGAAGGAAAGACATGCTGGGGTCATATCACTGAGGGCTTTAGTTATCTTACTGAGGAGGATGCAAGCAATGAAGAAATAACAGTTTGCTGTGAACTAACCAGCCAGGCACAAGTGGGTTCTTTCCTTAAATATTTCATTTAAATCTCTCAATATGCCTAAGAATTAGATATCATTATTCCCATTTTAAAAGTAAACTACTGAGACTTGAAAACTTTAGCTCACCCAGGGTCTCAGAGTAAGCAATAGAATTGATATTTAAATTGGGTAACCATATAATTTATTGCATAATTTGAGACACTTTTGAGAGTGAAAGGGACAATAGGCTTAAACCAGGTCTGTCATGGCAAACCACGGAGAAAGTTCCCCTACATTCAAACCTAAGTCTGTCCCCAAAACCTACACTCTGATGTCACTTACCTTTTATAAGTTGACCCACATCAAGTATTTTCTTTTAAAATCTTCTCATGATCTCACCAAATGCTCTATTGAACATTGTCTAACATCAAAATTAGGCATGAATTGAGGCCAGCCCTGTGGTATAGTGGTTAATTTCACACACTCTGCTTTGGTGGCCCAGGGTTCGTGGGTTCAGATCCTGGGTGTGGACATCCATACCGATCATCAAGCCATGCTTGGCGGTGTTCCATATACAAAGTAGAGGAAGATTGGCACAGATGTTAGCTAAGGGCCAATCTTCTTCAAAAAAGAAAAAATTAGGGATGAATAAGCCCGGTTAGCTTGCCTGGCTGTCATCTCCACCCACAGATCTGCACAGCTTATGTTACAGCCTTTTGCCCAGGTGCATTTTAAGTGACCCAAATCTCAATGTTTCTATTGTTGTCCTGGAATATTGTTCTACAGAATAACAGGGCTTACAACTTCTGAATTCGAATTCCACGGCACTTGTTTCCTAGAAAATATATATTACCACTGCCCAGCCTAAGCCTGATCTTTTCTAGCTGAGGATTCTTGGTAGATTTATAACAAACATTATGAACATCATAAATGACACTATTTAGAAGTTATTTTCCTTTTGCAGGCTAAGAAATCATTGTTAGCCTGAAGTAGTTGTCTAGAATTTTGCATGTTTTCAAAATATTTCCCATCAAAACTCTCTTTGTCAATCGACTGTACTGAATATCGACTATTTCGCTCCCCTCTCAGGTTAAGCCCGTCATCTTAATCCCTGCCTCCTTCCACCAATTTTCCCTTCCCGGGGCCTGTGCATATTTTCTTGTCATTAGGTACAGAATCATGGTATGCACATTCTGAAAAAGTGCCAGTAATTCCTTTAGCTCGCTTCAAGGATGCTGGTGTATGTATTCGTAGTATTATTTACGGTGAAGATTATCTACTTCCTTTGCACTTACAAGGTTTCAGTGAATATATTCCATGTGGAATATTAAATAGGGGATATATGTCATAATCTGTCTATAGGTATACACACACACACACACAAACACACGAACATATATAACAGCAAGTTCATAATAAATTACTTTGTACTTTAAAATGTATTATAAATTTTTGGAGGCCTACATATAATTGGCATTTTCCTGTACCTCCTTCTTGCCAGATATTTTCTTATTGCTATTGTAAGCAAGCTAATTGGTGTCACTCAAACACCAGATGAATACAACTGATGTCTCAAGAAACACTGGCAAACCCAAACATTTTCATAGGGGCCATAAAGAGCATGCCAATTAATTTTCTTTCTTTCCTCCTTTCCTTCCTTCCTCCCTTTCTTCCTTCCTTCCTCTTTCTTTCTCTCCTTCTTTCCTTCTGCCCACAAATTGGCCACACTGTGACGGGCACAGTTCCAGGTGAGGCGAATACAGAGATAAACAAGACAAGGCTTCTGACCTCATAAAAATCGCCTTCAAGGGGAGGAAATATGAGTAATTTTAAATGTGTTGACAGTGAAAAGTACTCTGAAGAAAACTTTTTAAAAAGCAATATAAAAGAGACATTTTCAGAAAAACAAAAGCTAAAAGAATCTGTCACCAGTAGATCTCCCCGTAAGAAATGCTAAAGTTTGTTCTTCAGGATGAAGGGAAATAATACCAGATGAAAAAAAGGGTGAAGAACTCTGGAAATGGTAACTATGTGGATAAATCTAAGAGAATATCTTTTCTTCTCATAATTTCTTTAAAAGGCAATAAGAATGTGATCACCCGTTTATGATAGAAAATCCCAGCAGACTATAAGTAGATGATAATTTCCTCAATCTGATAAAAGGCATCTAGGAAAAACTACAGCTAACCTCATACTTGTGTTCAGGGAAAAACGGAAGGCTTCCCTCAGAATCAGGAACAAGGCAAGAATAAGCACTCTGACCACTTCCAGTCGATATTGTACTTAAAGTCCTATCCGTTGCAGCAGGGAGAAAAATAAACAGAAGGCGTAAAGACTGAGATGGAAAAACTAAAACTGTCTTTATCTGCAGGTGGCTTGATTGTTTACATTAAAAAAATTCTAACGAATCTAGAAAACAAACTATCAGCACTAATAAGTGAATTTGGCAAGGTCACAGGATACATGGTCAACATACAAAAAATCAATTTTATTTTTGTATACTAGCAAGAAACAATTGTAAAATAAAACATAAAAACAATATTGTATTATACTGTCTATTGGTGCATAGCAAATTGCCATAAACATAATGGCTTAAAACTACAATGAACATTTATTATCTCGTACAGTTTCTATGGATCAGGAATTTGGGAACAACTTAGCTGGGTGATTCTGGCTCAGGGTCTCTCGAGGGGTTGCAGCCAAGATGTCAGCCAGAGCAGCCATATTCTGAAGGCTGGATGGGCCAGCAAGCTCTACTTCCAAGCAGGCTCACTCACATGGCTGGCAAGTTGATGCTGGATATTGACAAGAGGGCTTGGTTCCCCACCCTGTGCCCCTCCATAGGACCCTGTGGGTGTTCTCATGATGTGGCAGTAGCTTCTCGCAAAGCGAACGATGATCCAAAAGAGACTGAGGGAGAAGCCACCTTTTCTTTTATAACTCAGCCTTGGAAGTCCCACTCAGTCACCCCACAATGTCCTCTTGGTTACACAAAATCTTTATTCAGTGGGGAATGCCTGCATAAGGGCAAACATTTTAAGATGTGAAAATCTTTGGGAACTCTCTTGGAAGCTGACTACCACAAATACTATTTACTATAGCATCAAAAATATTTTTTTAAAAGTATAGAAATAAACTGAAAATATGTGCCATACTCTGCATCAAAAACTGCAAAGCATTGCTTGGGGAAATAAAAGAATTCTTAAATAAATGGAAAGATATGCTGTGTTAATGGATTGGAAGCCTCGATGATGTAAAAGTGTCAGTTCTTCCCAAAATTGATGTACAATATGAGTCCAATAAAAATCTAATCAGGCTTCCATGTAGAAATCGACAAGTTGATTCTAGAATTTATAAGGAAATGCAAAAATCTAAAATATCTTGAAAGATAGTTGGAGGACATACACTATCCATTTGCAAGACTTATTACAAGGCTACAGCACACAATCAAGAAAGTGATAGACAAAGAGGATAGAGAAATAGTTCAATGAAACAGAGTAGAGAATCCAAAAATATCTATGTTTGTAAACAGGTCTATTTGTTATTCAACAAGGAACCAAGGCAATTTGATATGGAAAAAAAGTCTTTTCAGCAAATAGTGTTGGAACAACTGGATAAACGTCTGAAAGAAAAATGAACCCTGATTCCCATTTCATATGATACACAAAAATTAAATCAAGATGTGTCATAGACCTAAATGCAAAAGCTAAAACCTTAAAACTTCTAGAGGAAAACATAACAGAATATCCTTAGGGCCTTGGGGTAGGCAACGATTTCTTAGAGAGGATATAATAAACACTAACTATGAAAGAAAAAAATGTAAAATTTGATTTCATAAAAATTAAAACCTAAAATTCCAGCTTTAAGAAAATAAAACTGAAAGCCTCAGATTGGAAGAAATATTTGTTATATATATATATATATATATATATATATATATATATATCTGTAAATGACAAAAGACTTATATTTAGAATATGTAAAGAACTACTAAAACTAACTTTAAAACAAGGAGGTAAGAAATGGACAAAAACTTGAACAGACCTTTCACAGAAAAAAATATATGAATGGTCAAAAAGCACATGAAAATCTCCAAATCATTCACTGTCAGGGAAATGCAAATTACAACTACAATGAGATACTACTGCATACCCTCTAGAATGACTAAATGAAAAATAACGGCAATTTCAATGTTTTCCAGATTGTGGAGAAACTTGAATTCTCAAATATTGATGGTGAGAGCCTAAAATGGAACGACCAATGCAGAGCACAGTTCCGCATTTTCTTACAGTTGACATACATTTACCACACGATCAATCAGTTCCGCTCCAAGGAATTCACCCAAAAGAGATAACAACAAACATCCGCAAAAAGACTCGTGCTTGAAAGTTTACAACAGCTTTACTCATATTAACAAAAAAACTGGAAATAGTCCAAATGTCTATCAACAGGAGAATGGGTAAACATACTGTAGTAGATTCACACAATGGAATACTACTGAGAAATTAAGAGAATGAACTAATGATACAAAACAACATGGTTGAATCTCAAAAACATTATGATGGGTGAACAGAGTCACCAGACATGAAAGAATACATAGTGTATGATTCTATTTATATGAAGTTTAATGACAAGCAAAACAAACTCATGGTGTTAGAAAGTGGCATGGTGGTTGCCTATGAGAGGTGGCATTTGACTCGACTCAATGGACATGAGGGGATTTTCTGAGGTGACGGAAAATTTCCATAACTTGATTGGGGTGTTATTTACACTGGCAGATACATTCATGAGCACTCACTTAAGAGCTATGCATTTCATTGTATGTAAGATTTACCTCAATTTTTAAAAGGAGTAAAAAAATTAAAAGAGTAAAACCAGAAGGAGGTTACTGTAAATATTCAAGGGAGAGATGATGGTATGAACGGAGGTGGTGAAAGTAGTTGGATCAAAGACACGTTTTGGAGCGTCCAGATAAGACTTGCTTATGAATTGAGTGTGAGGAATGAGGAAAAGAAAGGAATTAAGGATTACAAAACTGAGAGGTGTCATATTCCTTGAGAAGCTCTCTCAAAGCATAGCTCTTCATTTTGTGGATCATAATGCCCTTCAGAAATCATTCTACCTTTTTCTCTATTTGTCTTTGTTAGAAGGGGGTTTGATATTTCCTGATTTGGAAGGTTAGAGGCAGTCTTTGGCCCTTGCCCTTAAGTCCCTCCTTCACCCTTCCCCTGCTTTGTTCTTTGTCACACCCTAGAGAGGTAGGAGGGGAGGAGTGTTGCTCTTCCCTCCAAGATGCTGTGTCCCAGGCTACCTTGTCAGATGGCTTCTGGTTGGGTTTGGCCAATGGAAGCCTTGTAGGGAGATTAACACATATGAGGAAGGGAGATATCAGGATATTTCTCCTCCTCTCTCCCGATGGGCACATGTCTCCAACAATGGCTCTCTCCTTCATGCCTCCAGCTTTCACGAGGTGACTCCTGCCCCTAGGGTGCCATAACACTGAATCACCACTTGGGTCCTCCAGCCTATTAATGGCTTCGGTGGCTGCTAATACTTGGGTTGCCTGGGAATCTCCCGTGGCCTTTTCAGCATTTCCACCACTTGTATACCCAATTTCCTGTATGAACTTCCCTCCATTTAAAAACCGTAATCCGATTTCTGTTTCCCTGGCTTGACCCTGACTGATAGTCAGGGACGGAACAGAATAACACTGGGATCTGCCAATTCTTAAGACTGGGTCTGGTTTGCTTACTTATTGTGGGATGGTGCACATATCCATGAGAAACTCAACTGTTACATTTTTGTGGGAAAGGTCAACTTGATACTAACATCAATTTTGCCTTAAGGAACGTTTTAAGCAGCCTTTTGTTATCTACTTTTTCTCCTTAACATGTATAGTAATTAGCTTAGTGCTTCACTCAAATTTGCTTAGTGCTTTACTCAAAATAAATGTTCCATGAATGTTAGCTATTATCACCTGTAAAGCTTCTTATACTAATATTTCTCAAGAAACCATTCTCTGGAATTCTGTAGTCCTGAGGAAAACACATTTATAATTAACCTCAGGCTTAGGGGTTCATATTTAAACGATTATGTTAAAGATATGGTTTAATGAACCTCACATAAGGAAGAGAGAGAGAAATTCCCTAATGGACTAAAAATGTAGTTGCTTAAAAATATGTCTAACGGTTTGAGGTGATGAAAAAGTTCTGGATATGAATAGTGGTAACAGTTGCACAATATTGTGAATGTACTTAATGCCATTGAACTATCCAATTAAAAATGGTTAAAATGGTAAATTGTGTTATGTATATTTTACCATAATAAAAAGTTAAAAAAATAATAATGATAAATCTAAAGAAAGCAGAAAATATGGAATTTGGGGATATCTGACAAATATGTTTTTAAAGATTATGATTTAAAAATAGGTATGTATAAATGTGTGTTAGTCTGATGTTCTTAATTTCAGAGTATAATAACAAAGAACATGTAAAGGAAAATGAGGCCTAGTTTATTTCTTTTCCACTTCTACCATCTGTTCACATTAGTCACAAAGAAACACCCTTATAAAATTAATTAAACTACCAAGATTTAATTCAATGTGGTAATAAGTCTTCAACACAATGTACACAATCACCAAATGACTATGGCAATGACATCATTGTAATGGTCATAATTACATGACAATTCAGATATTTGATCATTCAAAACATCAGTAAAACAACCGTTCTTTTTTGTCAGCTTCTAAATACCTCTATTTATTCTTTATTCAAGAATCCGTGGCTTTCAGGGAAGAGAGAGAAACCCAATCCAGCAATGATGGAGACAAAGCTCGGGGAGGGGGAGGAGAAGCGGGTTTTGAGGGACGGGCAGGAAAAAACACTGCACCACGCACTCTGAGAGTAGAGAGAGGGAGATGAATGTGCACGAAGCTAGCCTAATTACTGGAGAGTGAAAGGTCATCAAAATCAATTTGCAGCATGATGGACAAAGGTCATTATCAGACTCAGATTTTCTCTGCCCATTTAAGACACAATAAAAATAGTGAGTGCTTTAATAACTATGATTAGTAAAGAAAAAAGCCTATCATTGAGCCATCTGTTTAAATATTTGTGCTACCTTAGTTTTACTCAAAACAGCATGAAAGATGAGCAGTGAGGCGATTTTTTTTTTTCCTATTTGTTTGCTTTTAAAATCCTGACATTTTCTCCACTGGTTGCTGAGATTTATAACACAGATGAAAGAGCTCCTCTAAAATTACTGCCCTTTGAAATCAATAGCACAGTATTTGTAACGACTTTCTTTTTATTAGAGAGCACTTCATTATTATTTTTATTATAATTTTATGGGACAGTCTGGAACAGAATTCATCATTCACTTATTTGAAGTATCTCACTTACTCAATGGCACAGATGGCCTGATCTGAGGAGATGTAATCACCCTATGCTAGGCATGCCTTGATGCTAAACAAATGCAAACCATGAGAGGCACAGGAAGCAACGCGCAACAATAACATTATCTTAGGCGCCATTAAAAGCTCTATGGAAGCCAATTCATTTGGGAACTTTGGAAGTCATAGTTATAAAGCTGGATCTTTTTACCTTTCTTCTAAAAATTAATATAATAATACTAACTTATGGGGCAGGGTTTTTGAAGTTTTTAAATGTGTCTATCAATAAAAAATACATTTTACATTATGACTCAATACACACACACACACAAATATTCACACATATTCTGAAACAAACATTTTAAGAAGTAGTACCTGTCATTATTATATGTAATTTACAATGCTTTTTTCTAACCTAATTTAGTCTATTTTTTTTTAAATGCCAGTCATAATAACCCACTAAACTATTTTAATAAATGAGTCTGAGTCATCATATGAAAAACAGATTCAGGAGGTTCTTTTGTGTCATAAGTGAAATAAGGTGTGCGAGCACTTAGTGTAGTATCGGCACATGGTAAACATTTGATATTTATAGCAGTTTTTATGAGAAATACCTTGAATGGGTTTTGCAACTTACCACAGTTTAAAACAACCAGGAAATGCTCTGCCTATAAAAGTGGCTTCTCTGAAATTTGTTTGTTTCTAGTTATATTGTCCTATCCTTCATCCAGCTACCTGGTTCTGAATATTAACGACCTGATTTTATACTCCGCTGCAGTGGAGCGTGCGAGCTTAACCACTTGGCCACGAGGCCAGCCCCCCTCAAGTTCTCATTTAAAAAAAGGCTCACTAATAGGAATTTCAACATAAGCTTGAGTTTATAGCATACTACCTGATGAGTGTGGGGCTGATGAAATTAAATACTATTGACATAGAGGCTTTAAACGCTGAAGCCCAACCACAAGTATGAAATGGTCAGAAAAGGAGACACCTGGAAGAGTGCCTGGTCTCCTTCCCCAGTCAGCCGAGCTAAAAACAGGATTTCTAACAAGGGATCTGAGTGGAAGCAGTATATAGATGAAAGTGAGACGGACTGATCCTAGCCACCTGGCTGTGTTAGACATCCCCTCTGGCTAGTAACTTGATTACAAAATTCAGGGGTTGTATTCGTCAGAAAAGTTTGGGCCAAGCACAGACATTCATTTCAGTGTGGTATGATGTTAGGCACCTAGGCTCTGGGGCCAAACTGCCTGGATTTGAATCCTGGCTTTGTTCCTTATAGTTACATATGACAACTGCATCTTGACTTCTTTGTCTGAAAATGGGAAGTATAAGATCTCACAAGGTTGTTGGGAGAATTAAATGAGATCATCCAGGTAAACCCTAGAATTGGGCCAATCTTTTCTATTTCTTGGACCTAGAATTTCCCACTTTAAAAACATTGTTGACAGAAGGCATCGTGGAACCAAGAATTAGAAGGAGAGTGGGAAACCATCTTGTCCAAGATAAAGAAAATAAGGCCTAGAAGGATTAAAATTCTTGCCTAAGATTACAGAGTTGTTGGTAAAGGTCAAAAGCCGAAAGCCAGCTCTTCTGATTTTCAAGGTAATCCCCTAACCCTTCACTGCCGGCCTCCAATGATTAGTAACGCTTCTACACAAGCTAACGTGAGACAGGTCAGTCATACTCCATAGATAATTGTCTGTGCACAGCATCCTCTTTCCTTCTTGCTTGTCCACGTCCAGCCTACATCTCTAACTCTTATCACATATTTTTATTGCCAGCAGTTTCCTACTTTTCTAGCATGTCGTTGTGAGCTTTGATTCTGCCTGAAGCACATCAGGTTCGAAGTCATCAGTTCTCTGACCATAATTAGGCATCTAATTAATATTGTCGCAAAGGTGCTTCCTTATTTGCATAGAGACTAAGCATATCTGTGTCCTCATTGCAAAACGGTGTGCGTCGGTCGGAACTGCCTCCCCCTACATCTGACCTTTCAGACGAGGCCAGCTTGTTACTCCCTAAGTGTGTTTTCCAGTCCTTCTCAGTTTCTAATCCTACTGACTTGTTGGTGACCCTACCCTGTGAGACCATAACCTACATTATGGAATAAAATAGGGAGGTTTAGGAACTCTGTCATATTTCTTGATTTTTCTCTGTTGGCACAGGGATTTTAATTGTCACATGTTGCTTCAGAAAAGTTTAAAAGAATTAGTAGGACCTATGTACCTCTTATTTCCTCCCAGTCCTTTTCTCTTGCTTTGGTGAATAGTTTAAGAAAGGATAAAGAATGTGTTTCACTAGAAAACAGTTTTTTCAGTACAATAATTTGTGCTTTATGTCATATTATAGTGGTGAGTGTAAATTTATCTTTGAACCATGTTTTATTAACTTTTCCCCCATAGAGTTACATCAAAAGAGTCTATAAATAAATGATGTGCTCAGCCTGCTAGTTCTTACATGCATACCAATTACTCCTATTGGTTTCAAAACACGTAGTCAGTACTTTAAACAACCGTGATAATATCACAAACTAAAATATTCAACATCTCCATCTCGGTATGCTGTCACCATGCAGACAACGATTAGAATTGGTAATCAGTTTCACTGCTAGTAAGTTGAGTGGCACGATGCATTTTATATCCATGCTTATGTCAAACTCAATTAGCATTCTAACACAGCATATTCAAAGACACTGACCTAATCTCAGAGAACAATGCATTTATTTATTTCCTGTTAAAAGCTCTTACATTTTCTGAAGGGTTCTTGAAGCAAAGATATTTATTGTCACAATAATATTTAAGTTGGAGCTTCAGAAGAAATGCAAAAAAATACACTTAGTTTAAAATTCTTCCTGCAAATGATGCATGTCATTACTGTGGAAGAAAAAAAGAACCCTGCAAGCCATAAATCTTCAGAATTTTAAAATTATATAAAGATCCTGTCTCCTTACAAATAACATATTTCAAATAACCCTGAGGTATGTGATTTTTTTTGTATATTCCCAAAAAGAACACTTGAAATGAAATTGTATAAAAGTGAAATTTTAGGTTATGTACATATGTGTATTTACCTACTTGTTTATTTATACGCCGATGTCATCTCCAATTATTAATGGATAAGCCAATTAACTGAATAGGATTCCTGCATGAAATGAAAAACTATACAATGTTCCATATATACACACATATACGTGCATGTGTATTATACCTTGCTTTCTCCATTGAAGATATATTAACAGTACATAATAACTACCCAATGTCAGATTAGTTACTTATTAAGAATAATAATGGGTAAATAATCAGAAAATTAAAAAACCAGGAGTTTTCAGGAAAAACTACCAAATGTAACTATACTGATATGAAGTTTATATCAAGTATCAACTATTAAAACTGTAGAAAGGCTTTGCCAACATGATGGCAGAACATCTGGATAAAAAAATGAATGCTGCTGTCCAATTCTCCACCTGTTTTGTCTACACAGTATGAACAGTCATATACTCAGAAATACTGGGCTGGTTAGCACAGTATAGACAAAACATCCCAATGTTTAAGTTTTATCAGAGTTAACATCTGGATAGGAACATTTTTTTCTTTACATCTGTATGTTTGCAAGTTGCACAGACACAGCTCTGATATACAAGATTACCACTTCATGTCTTTTTAAAATTTTGCCATTTATAGTTCATTTGATAGTATCTTCTTTTGATCCTATCTGCTGAAACTGTTCAGTGTGGAAGCACATATCCACGAAAAGCCAGAGAGATGAAAGTTAAAATCTTTTGTATCTCACAATAAATTACATTGAACATTTAGAGAAAGAAAATGAAAAAAAATAATACTGTAAGGATAACACATTGTTTCAAACTTGTTTCTCTAGTTGAGTCAGTATTTTGAACCTGGCAATGACAGCCAGAATTATTTTGGGGAAGTAAATGTTTTAATGCTGTGTGGGTACGTGTAGAATGTTCTTAGAAAAGATTGAGGACAGAGTTCCTTGAATTTTCTGTGTTTTTATACAGTTCTTGATGATCTACAAGCATTTATTTTATCATCATTAGAAGCCAAACTGAAGAAACTAACCTCACAAAGTATGACAATATGAGGTAATTAGTGACAACAGGTTGATAATATGACAACCTAGACAGGAAAAAAAACTCTCTGGCATGATTTCCCCTGCAGTTTTTTTGTTTTTTCCTGCAAAGTATGGCTACATTAAAATAAATTATTTTTATAAAGATTCATTGCTAGATGAGAGAAATTTTGATCTGCTTTCTTTATGTGCCTTAAACAAATGCTAATTTTCTATAGGAAAATCAAATTTAAAATTTAATACCAGGACAAAACTTCTTTGTAATCCACTACTCTTGCCCAGGAGAAAAAAATTTCTCTTTTATTTCTTGTTCAGTAGTGACATTTCTGATGAAAGCATTTGTTTCAGCCAATTTATTTTTGTAGGAAGCTTGATTTTATGTAGCATCACATGTCCCAGTGCAATTGACATCTTTTTTGCTGAGAGCAGGCACAGCTCCAGAACAACGCTAAGGTCCAATTTGGGAACTGAATGCAGGTGTCTTCAAGTGTGCTTTTAAAATGAAGAAGATCCAGGATGCACTGCTCAAAATATTAGCATGAATCTAACATAAATCCAAAGCTGTTCACCTGGCAGAAAAGTCACACAACCCTGTGCTGAACCCACTCTAGCAGAAGATTTTATTGATGCAATTGCCTGGGGTATGTTGGGCCACTATATCCATAAAAATAATAATTAAGCTGTGGGATATATCACATTCCACAGCTTAGCACCTGAACTAAGCTCAGAGCATTGATTAATATTTCTATTTAGATGTCTTGTTTTGTGTCGTTGAGCAAGGTACCCATAGGCCATCCATCATCTTTCATTTCCATTTTACTTTTATCATTACCTCTATTAAAAGGGAATCAAAAAAGCAATGGAGTTTCCTTTCTAATAAAACAACGGGAAGGCCTATCTCCTGAATGTGTTTTTCAGATTGAAATCATCTAGGTTTAGTTGTATTTTTATTTGAAACTGATGAGTTGTGGTCACGCGGACTGATTCCTGTATAGCATGATGGAAGTGCTGAGGGCAACTTCCCACGGGCACGAAGATCCCTAGGTCTGGAAGCTACTTTTCCCAGACAACTCATGGGAACAGCGGGGTTATAAACTCCAGCTGCCTGGCACCCTCACACTCTGTTTGTACCCATACTGACAGTATCACTCTCACGCCTGCTCTGTAACAATGGAGAACAACTGGGACAAAAATCCATTGTGTGTCCAGCAGAGTGCCCAGACTTTCTAGAGCTCTCGATAAAGTGCTGAGAGGAAGGAGACTGCAGGCTTTCTCTTCTTCATGATCCTTGCTTTAACAATTTCCCCAATAATCCACACTATACAACCTGGTGGAATTTTTTCCAAGTTCTGCTACATGACAGGTAGCGATTAATTATAAGAAAAGCCACTTCCCTGATACGTAGTAGTCTGCATTTCTTTTGAAGGCAAGGGTGTGGCTCTCCAGGTTGAGTCCAGACCAAGTGCAGACGCAAGGCAGGAGGGAGAGTGGGGAAACTTCCAAGCCACTGCTGAGGGGTAAGAGTTTCAGCCAAAGTCCAGGCTGGCTTACCTGCATTGTTGCTATCTGGTGCTCGGCATGAAGAGGCTAGAAGTTGCCAGCAGGAGCTCCAAATGGAGATGGGGAGAATTGCAGAAGCCGAATAATTAATTCAGACAAGAGCCTGGGACAAGAAGTCTACAATAACTAAGCAGAATGATTAGGGAAAGAGAACCAGGTAGCAAGACTGTTTAGGATCAAGAAATTCTGGGGGCTGGCCCCATGGCTGAGTGGTTAAGTTCGCGCGCTCCGCTGCAGGCGGCCCAGTGTTTCATCGGTTCGAATCCTGGTCGCGGACGTGGCACTGCTCATCAAACCACGCTGAGGCAGCGTCCCACATGCCACAACTAGAAGAACCCACAACGAAGAATATACAACTATGTACCGGGGGGCTTTGGGGAGCAAAAGGAAAAAATAAAATCTTTAAAAAAAGAAAAGAAATTCTGAATCATACAGAAAGTCATTCCTAATAACAACAAATCCTTAAAAACAACAAAAAGAAAGAAACAAACAAAACAAACCATAAATAGCCAAACAGAGAACTTACTGAAGTCTTGGGAGAGAGGCAAGCATCGCTGGCAACTTATTTGCTGTTTTATATAAAAGCAATAATGAAATTTGCTGGATTCCTGACGTCTACTATCTAAAAATGGTTTGCCCATTTCTTTTCAATCATTAAGAAAGCCCCAGGGGAAAAAATAGCAGAGACTTTTCAAGGTAGAGTGACCATATGTCCCAGTTTAGGTGGGACAATCTCAGATTTTGCCTTTGTCCTGGTATTATCTCCTTTCATTCTGAAAAAGGATGCTGGTTTCAGTGACAAGCTTATGGCTACCTTATTTAGAGGGCTCCATTGGAAAAAAGAGGAAAGAAATAAGGAGACAGTCATCATCTACTTAGTCAACAAATATATGTTGATTGTTTACTCTGTACCAGACTCTGGTGAGACAGCTATAAATTAGACAGCCATATCTGCTGCCCTCACAGAGTCAGCTGTGTAACAGGGACGAGAAATAGCCAAAAGGGAAAGTAAATACCAGACATAGTCTGATTAAAATTAATTTAATAAAGGATAACCAGGTGGCAGTTAGAGACTGATATCAGAAAATTAAATATCCCCAAATCATGAAACTTGAAAAATCAAAAGCTGTAGAAAATAGGATGCATTATTGACCTTCTAGCCCTTGTAGTGAACTGGACAGTGTATCCCCTCTTTGCACTCCACTTTCAACTTGATAAGTATGAGCTGGTGGAAGTTCCCTTTAATAGATGTAGGATTCATTTAACCTGTCAGTCTGTCCATCTACAAACATTTATTAGTTCCTACAATGCTCAGGACACTGTACCAGTTGGGCATGCAACCAATGGGCAGATCTTGTCCTCAGAGAGCTGAGTTAGTTGAGTTCTGAGTAGTCAGAATTATCCCAAATACTTACACACTAGCAATACTGAATACCTAAAAGTCAAACTAAGCATATGCCTTTTTTATTTTATTTTATTTTTTTGGTGAGGAAGATTGGCTCTAAGCTAATGTCTGTTGCCAATCTTCCTCTTTTTGCTTGAGGAAGATTGTCGCTGAGCTAGCATCTGTGCCAATTTTCCTCCATTTTGTTTGTGGGACACTCCCTCAGCATGGCTTGATGAGCAGTGTGTAGGTCCACCCCCAGGATCTGATCCTGTGAACCCCAGGCTGCCAAAGTGGAGCGTGTGAACTTAATCACTATGCCACTGGGCCAGCCCCTGCATTTTTTAAAAGTAGTTTATAAGTTAAAATTTTAAAAAGGAATTCATGTAGTGTTCATGAAAAAAAATAAAACCTGTTTTAGGTATCCTTTACTTGTTTTATGTATTACTCTTGTCTTTATGTTTAAGAACACATGGTATGTCAGAGGGTGGAGAGACAAGTATTTGCTTTTGTGCTTAAGGACTCAGAGTATCTTTATCCAGTCTAGGAACTGACACCTTGAGCCAAGCTTCCTTCATTGGAGTTTCTTATCTCTCTGTTTATCCATTCCATTTGGCCTCCAGCTGCCTAAGACAGAACCCATTGCACCCTTACCTCCCACCCAATTGCTGGCCTCTAAGAAATCAGGGAAGGGTCAGTGGGGCCTCCACAACTATCCTTGCACTATTGCTGCTCCTCCATCACCTCCATCACCCAGGTCTCATTAATAGCATCCTAGCCCATCTCCTTATCAACCTCTACCTGCAGACCACGTACCTTTCCTCTTGTAACAACATCCCAGAGATCCAGGGTCTTGAGGATCTCCTGAAATTGAAGTGAAGCTTATCATTATCCCACACTACCATTACTAACTGCTATTATTAAAAAAAAAAACAAGCTATGTATAACTATATTTCCTTCTAAAAAATGAGAATTATTCTTTAGATTAACCTGAGTACATAACTATATGATAAACTCCAGTTGGTATAAGAGAAAAATTTGCATATATATGAAGCAAGAGAGAATTTCAAATCAAACAACTGATTGACTTCTACAAGATTTCTTGGAACCGAACTCTTAAAACCATTCATTTCCTTTTGTTTTGATTCATTAAACACCAAGCAGGCCTCTGATCTTAGTTCACTTTCCCCAATGGGAGGAGTACCTGATGGGTTGACTCAAGTGTTCCAAGCTAGTTAATAGTTAGAGTTCCCAGTGTAAATTAATAACTTATCACTGGGGCCCACTGAGAGTGCCCTAGGATGATAACTGCTGTGACTCCCTTCTCTGGGAAGACAAATCCCCTGAGCCAGCCAATCATTGGAGGAGATGGAGAAGCTACCTTGCTTCTCTTCTAGGGCATCCACAACATTTAGGGATTCAAAAGCTGCCATGTCATTGGAGCCAAAGAACACTGGCAGTTGATTAAGATGACTCATCTCAAACCCATAGCTGACACTCATGTGAAAATGAAAATTGGTTGAAATTAAAAGAGAAAAAGAAAAAGATTCAAATTCCTCAAGGATAAGGACTAGACTGTATTTATTTCTGCATCTCTATCATCTAGCATAATTTTTCCAAACCAGAGTAATTTATTTTCTAACTATAGGATTTTTGCCATGTTTACCATCTCTACCATGAACTTAGGTATTTTTCTTTAAATAAACATTTCATCAAATCACTTTTTTTACTTAGGTAAATTCTGTGAATTCTTACAGAATTTTATGTGCTAAGTTACATTTTTCTGTACATACGTACATATGGATATATAGCTTATACAATCATTATAATAAAGTCATCCCACATATGATCAGTGAAACACACGTATTCCACATTAAGGAAGAGTGTTTTATCTCAGTACCTGGAAAGCAGAGGGTAGAGGCAGCCAGATGAAGGGATGATCCAGTAGCCCAGCCTCACACCTCCAACACCACCCAGCGACCCCGCCCTCCTTTCCACTGAAGCTGGGACTCACCTGAGAGTCCCTCTGAGAACATTGCTCCAGATAACTGCTTTGCATAATCACAATTGCTGGGAGATAAAACCTGCTTGCCATCCTGACTTTAGCAATTCTCTAATAAAAAATAGTGCTCAAGTTTTTCAAAGTTTTTGCCAAGTGCTTTATGTGACAGTGACACTCTTGACCCATCAACAGTGGTCTGAGGCTATTCAGAAGATTTTCAGGAGCAGTGATGTATTTCACTGGACAGTATAGCCTGTGCCTGAAGAATGTGTTTTTAAGACAGTCGGCCTGGGTTAGAAACGTTAGCAAGTGACCCTGCCCTGAGATTTTTCTCCACCAGATCTGGAAGCCCAGCAGTGAACAGACACGGAGCACGTTGGTCTGAAACTGGATAGCTTTAGTTTTATGTGTTTGTTTATGTGGATTAAAAAAACAAAAGGAGGTTTTATTTCTTGCAAACCCTGCTCTTAATTCTATCCATCCGCATACGTGCAACTGATACTAGGTAGATTGGGAAGGACAGGGTAGAGGTGACAGTCAACACTCTTCAAGTTATCACTGCTGCTGTCTCATGCCTGTCAGGTCCACCAATGCCATTTTTATGCAAAGGACGTGTTATTTGAAGGATTATTCCCATTTCACCAAGAGACTATCAATTTGTCAGTCTCGTGATGATGTTGGTTGACTGATAATGCCACAAAAGAACGTTAACAATCTTTTTTATACTTTAATACTTGATCAAAGTTGTTTTGTAACCAAACATTTTCAAAAAGGCCAATTCTCTCTCTTCAAGAATCCAAACATTTGCTTTAAATGGGAATTCTCAAGCTGCAAGTGAGCAGTAAAAGGTAGAATTGAGCTAGAAATGAACGTGACAAGGTGCAATATTCAGTGTGTATATCAGATTTAATTTTGCATAAGAAATGAATTTCTTCAGCTTATTTTTTAATTAGCTTAAGCAAGTGCATTCGGGAGCCAATAACACAGACTTACGGGAACTGAATTACCAAAAGGGTTCCGAGCCCAGGCTCTAAATCACAGGCCTTGAGCTGATCTCGTAATTAACACCAAGCTGAAGCACTGCATCAGATGCCGCAGAAACACCTTCGCCAAAGAGAGGATGGGGAGTGCGCCGATCATTATTCCCAGGCAGCAGCATCTCAGGGACCACAAAGCCTTGCTGAACGTTAAGAAGTCAGTTACATCAACGTGCTAAGCAGTTAATGTCCTGTCAGGCACATCTGTGTTTACTGCCATCAGATACTCCCAGCTGTTCACATTGCCTCTGTTTGATGGTCATTCTGGGACCAGCCTGATGTTGAGAAGCATGTTATTAGAGAAGTAAATTCCTTCCTGAAGATTGATCAAGGAGTGATGTCAGCTCTGCGATGCTGGAGTTGGTTCATAAAGTTGAGGACATAGACATGTACTGGCAATTACAGAAGGTGAATTTATTTAGGACTCTTGATCAGGGCTTTTAGAGGTCTGTTATTGCTTTGGTTTAAATTATGCTTTAAAATCATTCTTGTAGTCAGGTTCTTTTAGGGCGGCTCAGATAGATGTAAGCAATTCCTTTCCTGTGGGGCCTGAAAGCAGGCAGGTGCGTTGCTACTATACAGATAAGGAAAAAGAGCCATTGAGATGCCAAAAGCAACCTCTTAATCAACCAGCTGGTTACTGAGGCCAGGTGCTGTGGATTTAAAAGAGAAACAGTAAGGTATTTGTGCGGAGGCTCTGCAGTTTGCCTCTCCCAAATCCACTCTCAGCCCTTCTCGACACTCTTCTCAGCTCAGGGAGCCCCTCGGGACTCCTGAGCCCTCTGGCTTCCCCTTGGGCTCAGCCCATGGAAGCCCCTGGCAGGAGGGACGGGGAAGGTAAGAGCATTCTCTTCCTCTCTCTGGCCTGCCTGCCTCCACCTGGCTCCTGTGAAAGGTCACAGAGCAGAAGCTCCAGGCCTCTCCAGCTTTCTTCGAGCCTAGGGTGCTAACAGCCGCTCTGTTACTATCCCGGGGCATTGTACCATCCCTGTGGTCTCCTTACACCCTGCCCACACACCTTTTTCCTCTATTAAACCCTCCTTGAACTGTCCTAGTTTGTGTGCCATCTCAGTAGGAGCCTGAGGGACATAATATCCCTGTCCAAAATGACCTTACGGGCTCTCTGGTAGAGAAAACGAACACTACACACCAAGAGAACAGACCAAGACTGGGTTATTTTGCAAGTGAGTAGCACACCCAAACCCACACAGATCTTGATACTTCACCAGGGGACGAGGTCATGAGTCTATGTCACTTTCTTCTAATTCCCTCTCTCTGCCTAGTATACTTCTAAGACAGAGGAAAAGGGTAAAACCTGGAAGTCAGCATCACTCTCAAGAGTTGGACATGGTCTTACACAAACTCTTACCATCCATCCCAGGGGCTTTACATCCCGTCTCCATTCTTCTCTCTGTGCTCTCAACCTTGCCCCAGCCAGCCTAACAAGAAGACTTTGGCAAGTCCTCCAGACAAGAGATGCAATCTGATATGACCCAAAATGTTCTGGTCCGTGCAGAAACTATGCACCCATTTTGCAGTTAAACTCTGAAATATTCAAGCCTAGACTCTCTTACTACTGCTTAAAACTGCCATTTTGCTGCACTCAAACATGGGTTAGAAGAATTGGTTAAAGAACCAGCATAAATGCAAAAAATGCCACATAAAGCGAGAGCGTCCAACCACTTTCCTACCTACTTAGCTATTTCCTACTCACGCAATTATATCTGGTGGCCAATTAACAAGGGATAGAATTTGGTTTCGATCGTTAACCAGAGGGAAACTTAAAGATGAGCATGAAGAGGGGAGTGCTTAGTGGCTGTTGCTGTTGCTGCCTTGATAAAAGTTTCATTGCTCCAGGATGCAGGACTTGTATCTTTCCTGGAGTGACCCAGCAAAGCCAAATGGCTCCGAATCCTCAGGAAGCCCCCACTGGGTTTAAAGAAGGACTTCTAGCTGCTCTGCACTGCCTTTATTGTTGGTTATGGACCACCTCCGAGGTACTACTCAAGGTCTCCACAGGTACAGCAATTTCTTTTTTGACATCTTTATTGTCAGACAACCTGCCTTCTGGGTATGTTGTTATCACTGTAGTCAATTGATGTTTCTGACATTGTTCTTGGCAAGCTCGATTTTCCAGGGCACTGCTTGGGAAGAAAGCGTGAAAAACCTGGCACTGTTTTATGCACTTTTCCTTCTTGTGTGTTATATTTCACAAGAAGAGAGGTGGGAAAATTATACTTTTAAAAAACACGGCACCACTGAATAAAGAAAAGGAGTGACATCAATCTATAAAAAATTTGTCATAGCCAGACTTTCCCACAAGAGAGTCCTGAGGTGTATGCATTTTAGCAGACAGTTTGAAATTGTTTAGTTCACTTCTCTTTTAAGCATGTGTAACAGATTCGCCAAATTTAACTCATACTAAAACATAGAGGTGCAAAGAGTGAATACTGTATTTTATCGTAAACTAATCTGAGCTTCCTACCCTGTCGCTATTCAGTTCCTCCACTCCCCCACCCCCTGCCAACTCCCCATCTCCCACCTAACGTTCAGCAGAACAAACTTGTTAATCTCCAATCCTGTTTAAAGTGGAATCCATGTGATAATTTAAACAGCCCGATTGTAGTGTTTAGTCTTTTGAGTCGTCATGTTTTCCTCTAAGGTACTCCCATCCCCTATTTCTTTCCTTGCGATGTTGTCTGTGCATATTGGTTGAAAGAGGAGGCTTCCAAGACTTGCCAGACACAGAGAAGAGTTAGGGCCCTTCTATCCAAACTTTCTGCCTCTTGTCCATCTGTGTGCTGCTTGCTCTGAGGGTGTTCACAGCTAAATTCTGTGGCTGGGGTAACTTGTGATCTTGACTCAGTTCAGCCAGGGCCCATTAGCACTTTCTGGTGCTTTTGACCTCATTTGAGTTTGTGCTCTTTCTACAGACTTCTGTGAGATGTGGTTCTGACTTCCATTTGGCTCCATCTTTGTTATCCCCTTAGCTGCCCATGCCAGAGAGCCACTTTACCTCACATCAGCAATTCTTCTAGCCTCTTCTTTAGTGAGACTCTGCCTCTCCATGTTCTGTCTATAGCACTTATGAACCAGGGGATGCTTGAGAAAGCTAAATATCAGAGCTTCCCTCTGCGTGGACAGGTTGACGTTATCTATCCTTTATTGGGACAAGAAAGGCTCTCCTCAGAGTCACAAATGCAGAGAAGGGCAAGAAATGATACCCTCAAAAGTCCTTTCAACATGTTTAACATGCCTCCTCTTCTCCAAGAGGAAAACACTCAGAGAGGAAAACTCAAGAGACATATCTATGGCCATATAATTCTCCTTTCTACTTCCCTGTGTCTCCTCACACAAATTTCTGACATTATTGGAGCCTAGCAGGGGTTAAGAAGAAAGACATAAGTAAGCATTTTAAATAAGGGATCTCCTCCATCTGATGCCAGGGAATTTGTGTGAGGAGACACAGGGAAGTAGAAAGGAAGGTTATATGGCCATATATATGTATTAGTCAGGTAAGGTAATGCTAACTGTTGTACAACAACTCCAAACCTTGGTCACACAATACAGTACAGATTTATTCTCAATTCACCATATTCCAATGTGGATCACTGGGTGTGTTGGAGATCCAGATGCCCTGATGCCTGGAGTTATTCAGGGCCCTGGGATCCTTCCACCTTCTGACTCTATCATCTTTTAGGATATCTGAGTTCTCCACTGGGTCCTTCGCATTTGGCTCTGCAGCTGAGGAAAGAGAGAGAGCTTGGGGAAGTGTACAGGTTTGGGGGCCAGGCCCAGAAATGGTAAACATCACTCCATCCTCACTCTATTAGCCACTTAACTGCAAGAGAGACTGGGAAACACCATCTTCCTGGGTGTCCAGGAGCAATATGAGACAGGTGTGATGAACATATGGCAGTGTCTCTGTCACAATCTAGTGATATGGTCTATTAACTGAGCCCACCAAGATTGATAGTTGATATTGTAATGGCAGGATAAGGAATGGGAGGAAGACCTTAAAGGAATTTTAAATATCTGCTTTCAAGCTACGAGCTTCAATTTCAGAAGCTGAATATCTTTCACTTCAGACTCCTTTTTTAAAAAAATACTAATATCCCCTGGGAATATAGGTATCTACCATGAGCTAGAATGGAGGACTGGTATGCAGGCGGGGGGGGGTGGGGGGTGGAATGCTTTTTTAATAATTTACAAATTACCCCATTACGATATCATTTGAACAGCTTTAATGGCCCTTCCCCAACACAAATATGAGTATGAGAATGAACTAGAGCATAGACAAGGGTCGTTGAGAAAAGATAAACACCCTGGTCTAGAGACCATTTAGTGAAGGGTTTTGAAGATCAATCCTGGTCTACGGACAAGGCTGGCTTCACAGGCATGCGACCCATGCAATTGCACAGAGCCTTGCCCTCACAAGGGCCTCATGCTTGGTTCTGCTGTTGCAATCTTAAAGTTTTTAATTTTTTTAACATGGGGCCCTGCATTTCCATTTTGCATTGCGTCCCACAAGCTATGTAGCCAGTCCTGCCCACATGTGATCATGCCCAAGGTGATGAGGTAGATCTAGATGCTAAGTGCCTTCAAACCATGCTCTGAAATGCGTCAGATTTAGTGGAGTTTCCTCAGAGGTCTCTGCAAGATGGAGATGGCGGGAATTAAGCAGATGCTCCACTGCCCATGTTTGTTCGTTGTATGCATCAGGTTTATGCGTGATATTTTATTTGGGGAATGAAGTCAACGCTAAAACTAAGTTGAAAATCATTGGAATATAAAATTCCTCTTTGCTTTGCTACTATAACAAAAAGTGAGGTGAAAATAGATCTAAAACTTGGTTTCAGAGCATCTGGCTTTATTTCCTAATTCTGTCGCTTCTTAACTTTGGGACCTTACACAAGACGTAACTTCTCTGTCAGTTTATTTATCTGTTAAATTCAAATAATAACTTGTTATGATTATAGTTTTAATTGTATAAAATGATATATATGTGGATTCTTTAAAAATAATAAACTCTCATATAGATAAAAGGCATTACAACAGTACATACATATATTTTAAATGTTTATTTTTAAATATATTTCTTTTAAAAATGTACAGTGAATTACAAAACTGATAACTATAAGGTGGGAAAAAAGGAAACAGTAGTGCATATTTGATTCCACACTTCTTGGCTATTTGCTGATTATAGACCTTACATGACAGATATTATTAATAGTATTGTATTGTCAACACAGTAGAAATATTAAAATTAAATGAGCAAGATATCAGTCAAATGTGGTTTTCCAGAGTGCTTAATTAAATGGCATTTAGTTCTTAAAATGTTGAGAAACATCACTTCTGTTCCCCAAGACTCCAGAGTATGCAAACAGAATTAGAATCCTGAAACCCTGCATCAGATATTTCTAAAAAATAGCTACTGCAGAAAAGACTGTCAGCCAGTACACTCCTAATTAATTCTAGAGCTTCTGTACCCCATCTTCTAACTTGGTGACAAAAGGAAGACAGATCCCATTGGCCTCTTTTCCTTGGTTTTGGCCCTTCAGCTGTAAGAACACAGTAAAGTGAAAGCCCTATGGAAGGGGAAAAGACTTTCCCCCTAGAGCAGAGCTTCCCTTTTTCTTTCCGATAGAGCCCCTCTCAGTTTTTCAAGACCTTCCCATTTCAGAAGGCTTTTCCCAGATAGGAGACGGCTTTAAATCTCTCATCAGTAGCTTGGGAGGAAGAGGGTGGGACAAATTAAATGAAGGAATTTGAATGAAAAAAGGAAGATATTCCAAAGGGAAAATAAATTCTAAAGGAAACCAATCTCAAGAGTGTCGTTCCCATTGATGCACATATCAGAGGTCCCCTGGTTGGGGGTGGAATGAGTTGCAGATAGGAAAGACAAAGCCTTGAGTTCTCCATACAAGTCAGAGTTTACAGTCAACATACGTATGTAAATTTCTGATTAATTTTGAAATGTTCTTCTTCTGCTTTTCTCTTGTATGGTGGCTCTAGGGTGTTGACAAAAATAATCCATAACCAATCTATAAATGAAAATTTGAGTGAGTTTATTCTGAGCTTAAATCTTAGGATTATAACCCGGGAGAGTCTTTCCACAAAGGAACAGAGCACTCCAAAGAAGTGGGGGTACACAGGGTGGTTATATACCCTCAAAGAGTATGTTTCACATATAATTGAAATGTCCCTTTTACAATAGTCACGAGGCTGCTCTGTCAGCACAGCGATTGATGGAAATGGCAGATAGGTCTGCTGTCTCAGTGAACACCGTGCGGTGGCAGGTGTGTTGCCTCGGGCTGGGCAGTCAAAGATGAGCACCGCAATCGGTTCCCAGCCTAAAGAAAGATGCTTAATCTTTAAGGAGATGCCAACGTTGGGAGGGGGAGAGAAGTTGCACCTTTATCTCAAGGGCCTTTTGCTCTTGCCATAGGGAATCTCTAAAGCAGATATACAATGCATGCTCAAGGCCTCGGTCAGGCCCTTTTGGAAAGACAAGGTCAGGCCGAATTAGGTTTACACAAAATGGCTTCCTCATATACTCCAATATATCCTATTACTTGCCATTTTTATTTGTCAAGGGCATGCAAGTGGTAGACCTGGGGTGTTGTATGACTTATAAGAAATTGCTATGCTGACTTAATAATAAAGTATTGCCAGAAGGGTAATTGGTAGGAAAATTAAAATAATAACAATCTAACATTTTTGAGCATGTATTATTACATATTAGACTAAGAACTGTCCCATTAATTATCTTCACCTTCACATCAATCTATTGATTTAGGTATTATTATAATAATTATTATTTTCCAAATTTCCCAGTGAGAAAATAGAAGCTCAGAAAGGTTAAATGGCTTGTCCAAAGCTGCACAGTTGGTGCACGAAAAGGGTCAGGACTTAGGCCCAAGATTCCTGGGAATCCGAGTCTCTGCCCTTAGCCCTCTCTTTACTGTGACCTTCTGTGCATAAAATTAGCATGTGTACAGGAACCATAAAAAGATAAGAAGACCACTAGACTTGGTAATCCCCACTTTAAATTTATATCTAGGACTACAAAAGGGCAAATGTACTTTGGCAATTTTCTGGTGAATCTGATCTGTGACTAGAATAAATTAATCAGTTCTACCTGAAGGGTTGCTGATGACTAAGTTTTCACTTCCTTTGCACAGTGTCTCAAAGCTGTTAGTCGGAGAAAGCATTATTCCTGGTGGAGAGTGAGTCATTTTCCTAATTCTTCTCTGAGTTTATATGCTGGCCCTGAAAATTCAGAGAGGGCCTCTTGGCTCACAGCTACTATTTTCCCAATAAAACCCATTCATGCCATCACAAGAGGGTGTGTAGCTCAAGTATTCAATATAAGTTATATTTAATCACACTTTATTTGCATTCTTATTAGCATTTGAGAGTTTCTCAAAGAGTTAATAAAAAAATCTATTACTTTTACCTTTTGGTGTCCTTGATTCAAGTATGAAAAGATAGCTTTAAACAATTATGGCCCTCAGAGTGTAAATAAGCATTTTAAGACAGAAATGCTACTTCTCCACCAGAATCTCTAGCATATAAAGCCCATCAAATTTTCTCTTTTTCCCCTCCCCCAAAAGCCCCAATACATAGTTCTATTTCCTAGTTGTAGGTCATTCTAGTTATATGTGGGATGCTGCCACAGGATGGTTTGATGAGCGGTGTAGGTCCGTGCCTGGGATCTGAACTGGCAAATCCCGGGCTGTCGAAGCAGAGCACACGAACTTAGCCACTTGGCCACCACGCCAGCCCCAAAGGCCATCAAACTCTCAAATGAAAGTTCCCTACTGGCCTCTAAGTTAAGGTCCATGAAGTCAGAGAGGGTGGCAGGCTGGTTCACTACTGTAGACTCCTGGCCTGGCACAGGGCACGGCATGTGGCAGACCATCACCAAAGAGTTTCAGAAGGATAAACACAGAGCTATAACTCTTCCTTGTTGTCTTTGCAGCCCTTTCCTCATATTCTGGGACTGGCACTGTGGGCTCATGTGGAAAAAATTACCAATAGGAACTGGTTTCAGTTTACAAAATCTGCTCACAAGGCCGTTTTTATAAATTGAAATTTCAGTTTATCAAATCACTCCATCAGCCAATATCCTCGATCAGTGATGACAGTCAAGGCGTTGTGCCAGGTTACACATGGTTCTTACCTGAAGGGAGGTTACAATCTCCTCTCTGAAGTTTTGTTGTTATTTTTGGACTCCTTCCGGATTTTGACCTACTCCTAACAGCCACCTGCCTTAATAGGCTGGCTGTCTAAACACACTAATTTCATAGAAGGAAGTTTTAGCAAATTTGGGATCGGTAGGATGTTACCAAGGATAATAATTAGATTTTAATTTGTCAAGCTACTTTGTGTCCATAATTTTTCTTCCTAAATGTTTTATTTCAGTTTCTTCTAAACTCCAAAGTTGATTGAATTTCTTCGACTTCATCACTGTCGTGCAGAAACTTCAAGACGCCCAATACTCCCTGTCGAACAGCTCCTGAGAGGTAGGGAGCATACATAACAGGGAAAAGAAGGAGGTCACAGAGTATATATGTATTTTTTCTCTTCAGCTCCTCTTATAAGCCTGTTCTGATTTTTTTCAAGGCTGCTTTCAGCTTTATGTAATTCTAATGGTTCCTCCTTCACTTGAACTCCACATTACACATTGTTAATGCCAAATAAATGTTTCCACCATTCTTGTCACCGTGGCTTTCTTACTGGGATTGCATGCATTAGTAAGTCCAATGGCAGAATCTCATTTCTTTGAATAGCTTCACAATTTCGTGCACCTACCATAAAAACAAGCAAATTGACACCCTGCCAGGAGTAGCCAGAGGAGATCTTAGAAGAGAGTTCATAATGACAATGTTGCCATATTGCATTCCTGTAAATAATTCATTAAGTCAACCACCCTTTTGTTTTAAGCAAACACAAGCAGCTGCCTTTTTAAATTGGATTCAGACAAGAGTTTTCAGAAAAACATTATTGTAATATGACACTTAAAAAGAATAACATATTTGCTTTATTGATTTTTGCAGTAGTAATACACGGTGATTACTTCTGCTATCCATTTTGTCTCACTCATGGGCTTTGTCCTTCACTCTTATTATTTTATACTTGTGTGAATATGTGTGAAATTTCATTGTTAACAGCAAGAGTGTGGAAAGGTAATGACATCAATTCATAATCAATCAAGTAAACCCAGGTGATTTTCCCGGTCAGTGCTCGCTCGCGGCAGGTCTGTGACCCTAGCACCACAAGCAGAACTCTGCTGACTTCTTGATTCACAAGCATATATGTAACTGTATCATTAAGGGAAATGGAACAATTTCCAAAAGAGAAGCATCTCTATCACATTTAACGGGTTGATGAGTTATTGTCTTATATATTGTAGATATAAGAGTCAAATAAAGTCTGGGGCCAAAAATCATGTTTATATTTTCTAAAAGGTAAGATTTGTCTGTGCTGACAGAACAATTTACTTCTTGAATTATGTACTTATTTATTAATGTCCCATGTTGTTCCAGGAAATACTTTTTCTGATTCACTCCTTGAAATGGTTATTTTTTAAATCTGTGTCCAATAAACTGACTGATATTGATTATTACAGAAGTTCACAATCTTAGCTGTACATTAGAATCACATGTGGGAGCTTTTATAAAATACATATGCCCTGCTCCTGTTCGATTTAATTGGTTTGAATGGGCCCCAGGCAATAGATTCTGTAAAAGCTCCCCAGATATTTCTTATGTGCAGCCATGTTGAGAACAATTGCAATTGTCTATTGACTAGATATTCTCATTTATTTGGGGGTGGTGCTCATAACAGGGACATTTTGAGCATATCTGAACCTTATTATTAGCAGACAATGGATTATAATTATTATCATCATAAAGATATGTACAGAATTATAAGATGCTAAAACTGGAAGCAAATTTGGAGATAATGCTTCTCCATGGTATAAATGAATAGAAATCCCAGAAGATCACAATGCTGGTTAGTCCAAATTAGAATCCATATATCTCAGAATTCTGGCCCAGTTGTTATTCTACTATACATAGAATTTGGATTGGCCAAAGTGGAGATAAATATAAAACAGTTGGGTCAGATCTAGAGAGGTCAAGAGATGTAGAGAAGAGGAAGCAATCAAGAGGCTCTAGGGAAAAGCAGCTCAAGTCTGAAAAGTCAGGGAACAGAGAGAAGAAACGCCGAGGAGGCTGAAGAGTCAAGGGTCATCTACCGAAGTGGATGTTGAACAATTTGACAGCAGGAACCCAAGATAGAGTCTGGACTAAAAGAAGTCAGAGTTTATGCAAAAAGTTTGGAAATAGGCACAAAACAGGTTGAGACTGCTTCTTAGAATCAGTGAATGACATGCTTGCTATGTAAGCTCAGATGGGATTGGGAGTTGGTCTATAGGCGGAGGCAAGGGTCGTATGCCTAGCTAGAGTTAGGCAGAAAAATGGTGGTGGAAGCTGTTGCTGATAGTCAACACAGCTCAATAGGAACTTCAATACCTAATATAATCCTTGGAGGAGACCCTTGTAAAAGGAAACCCTAACCAGATGTTCTGATTATCTTCATTAGTGAATAGATTGGAATATGAGTGCAGGCTTTATTGGTTCTGCCAAGGCTCTCATGGTGTTTACAATGAGTGCCAGATGGCTCTCCTGACCTAGATAGCTAAGGAAACATTGCCCAGTCTCTCTTTTCTGTTCTCATCTATTTAAAAAAACAATTAAAAATTAAATTTTGAAGGGCTCTGCTATTGTTGTCACTTCAAATGCTGGTATGATATTCATTTCAGTAAGATTATTATTAATTTTTATCATTCTGTAGATTCCATGCATTGTACCTGCACTTAACTTTCTTGATATTAACCTAATAAAACAACTTTATCTCCTTTTCTTTGTAATACCTTAAAGTGTACATTTTCCTTCCCGAAAACATAGACGGCTTAGAAATGAAATATTATAGGTGAATTGATAGAGATGAAATAGAAGGATAATTAAATTTCTTATTAAGAATAGATGGAAAATATATATATTCAATCTCTAAAATATATATATATATTTTATTCTTAAAAAAATCATTCTGTATTTAAGAAGAATCATTCTGTAACATGTTTGCAGGATTTTCAATTGTGTGTTCATGTGGTAATGGATTTCCAGAAAGAAAATTTTAGATAGCGTCATAATAACTTTCCACATAAAACTGCATGCGTTAGAAGAAACCTTTCTGCTCACTCCAGCCCAACCTCCCCCCTGCAACTTAGAATCACGTGTAATTAGTTGTTTCTAACTCTTTTGAAGAATTGATACAGTAATATCATCATCCTTGTGTAGTCTTACAGAAGTCAAAGCTTCCTGTATTCAGGTAACCATTTGAAATGTTCTATCTGTACCAGAAAATTTTGTTTCAATGTATTTGATTATTTAGAGAAACATTTAAGAATTCCACAATTCAGTTTAGCCCTGGGCATTAGTAATAGGCTAGTCTTGATAGAGTTTGAAATTATGTCACTTATGTGAGATCTATGATATACTGATTTTTTTTTTTTTTTTTTTTTTTGAGAATAAGAAGAACAAGCGCTGAGATCTTTCAGGGAGATTTACAGCATTAATAACCCCAGGCTATTTTAAGTTGCAGTCAATCTTTATGGAAGAAGCACAGAGATTATACAGCAATTCTTTTATTTTTTTTTCTTCCTAGAATTGCAAACTGATATTTCACATGTAAGTTATTTGAAGAAAACAGTGCATTCACACTTCAAGAATATGCCTAAGGTCGTTACTTTCCTTTGTTTATTCTTTCCATCTGTGCTCAAATGTACAATGGAAAGAAAAAGAGCACTCCACTGAATTTATCAAGTCCAAGCAGGGCCTGAAATTCAAACTTATTTGGGAGTCAGAAGGACACAGTCCTCCACATAAACCCATTGAACTGTTGGTTTTGTGAGGAGAGACTGAGAATGCCTGTAGATGAGATGCGGGATCTAAAGACCTGTATAGGAATATCCACAGCAATGTTATTCATAAGAGTCAAAAATTGGAAACAGTCCTTGTGTCCATAAAAAGGAGAGTTAATAAACAAATTGTGTTATAATCATAACAGAATATCCCTCTACAATATAAAAAAAAAAAACTACTGATTTGCCTAACAATATACTGATGGAAAGAAGTCTTGCACAAGAGTTTATACTGTGTGATGTTCTAGAGAAAACTAATCTATGGTGGGAACAAAAATAAGAACCATGGTTATTTCTGGAGGTCTAAGGGCAAGTGTTGACTGGGAAGGGGTCTTGGGGAACTTCCTGAAGTTATGGTAATGTTTGATACCTAGCTAGGAATTGTGGTAACATAGACGCATGCATTTTTCAAAATTCAGAATGCACATTTAAGATGTGTTCCTTTCATTGTATGTCAATTTTACATCAAAAGTATAAAGCTGTAAACAAACATTGAACTCCAGCTAACAATATGCATGATGAAATACTTAGGGAATAGTGTACTGGTGCCTGCAATACACTTTGAAATGCATCAAAAATAAGATGGTTTGATCCATGTCTAGAGGGATGGATAGACAGACAGAAAAATAACAAAGCAAGTACAGTGAAATGTTCGTGGTAGAATCTAGGCAATGGGTACACAGATGTTCACTGTAATAGTCTTTCAACTTTGCTGCTTGTTTAAAATTTTTCATAATAAAAACATTGAAAAAATGGGAGAGAGAGCCAGTCTTGAGAAAAAATATCTATAAATCTATAGCTGATTTTTTCAAGACATCTTAACCCGTTGACATACTGTTTCATACACTTAAAATACATGAAGATGTCACAAAATAACATTCAAGTACCAACGATTGCCGAGGGTGATTGAGCTTAGTTGCCGAGGGTGATTGAGCTTAGTTCCTCGTCCTGCATGTCTGAATTGTGAACCTGACAAAGCTAAAACACCACAAAATCTTTTCTACATAATACGAACATTTTCTTAGGGTTTTTGTTTTAAGTGCATCCCACTAACTGATGCTGATGTTTTGTTGTTGTTGTTTTTTAATTAGAAACCAAAAGGAAGTGCAAACATTCTTAGTTCCAGAAATTCACTAATAGTTCCTAATAGGTTCGTAGTTTGGGTTTTTGCCAAGATTGGTGTTTGGTTTTCCACAAAAAAAAAAAAAGAAAAAGAAAAAGAAAAAGGGAGAGAGAGATGTTTTATTCACTCTCTCTTAGGAAATAGCCATCCAAAAATCTTACGGGTTCTCTCTATTGTCAAAAAATCTGGTCATGTGGCTTTTAAACAATACGTAAAAGTACTTACGCTGATTTATCTGGAGTCTGGTTTGTCTCAACATGATTCCTTCAAACACCTCATTACTAAGTTGCTATGTAGTTTCCTGAAGGCTGTTGCCATCTGCAATTTTCATAGATTTTAGAAAATGAAGGACAGTCCATATGTGGGCTGTGGGATGATTGATAGTAGAGTCACATTTTTGCAGTTTGCAACAAGAATGAAAACTCTCTCAAGACACTGTTCAGTGTGAGCCAAATTCAACATATCCTTCTAAATGTTTCTTTTGACCTAGATTTACTGTGACTGAATAAATGATCCTTCCATGTTGTCTTATATAATGTGAAATCTTTGTACGATCTTGTCTCTAACCTTTAAACTTCTTCGGCTGTTCTGTTGCTGCAACTCTGCCATGCAAGGTCAAGGATGGAGCTGTTTCAGCAACAATTGGAATCTGTGCCCTTAGTTTGTGCTGGTTTGTTATTAACGAAGTGTAAACAATATGCAATTGTTTTGCCATAATTTGTCAAGATTGATCCTAGCTTCATTTAGCTACACACCCATTAACAACTAAGAAATTTGATACAAATTTACTGGTAATAATAACAATAGTAGTAAAAAAAAATGCCGTTTCATCTTTTACTGTCCATTATGGTCCAGGCATTTTGATGGTTTACTAATCTAGTTTCATTTTCTTTCCTTCACTGTGTGTATATCTGAAAGAGAACAAGAATTGATTTTGTCTGTTATTCTTTCATCCCCTTTCCCCCAAATTTTCTATGCCAGGAGATAGGGTTCTTTGGACCAAGAGAAAAAGTCGCATCAAGCAAGGGAAGCAACCACTAATGTGTTATTTATGTGATATGATTTTTTTTTGATGAGAAGACAGTTGGGATACCAAAGATGGATAGTCTCAACATATGTTCCACTTAATCTCTTTGATTGTTAAAATCAGACTTAAAAAAAAAAAGAAGGCCTTTTTCAGTAGGAAGAGTAGGAGCTTCTATACAGATAAGCTGAAATAATATTCAGTCTCTACAAATAGCTTGTAACACATCCAAGAAGAGAAAAACTTCCTTTTATCGCTCATTTTCACTAAAGCCATGAACCTTGAGTATATAAATGTCACACGTGCATCTTTACCTTTATTCTTCTTTTTTCCTTGTTTATAAATAGAAGTTTTTGCATTAAAAAAGCAGCATGATTGTTCTGATTTATTTCATACCAAGTTTATGTCTATGCATGCCATTTTCACATGCATTCGCACAGATCTTCAATTAGCCATTTGGAGTAAAGAGCCTTTTTTCCTGCAATATTTGATATATTGGGGACTTCAGTTTTGAATAATTGTCTCATTGTAATCTGATTTTTCTCCTTGTCCATAATATCTGTTATATTTTTCCCTTATTCCATACCCCCCATAAAGGTCTATTTTCACAACATAACATTTTAAAACTAGAAGTGACTTTTGAAATACCTAGTATAAGACTCTTCTAATTACAAAGAATAAGATCCAGAGCCGTGAAGTCACTCCTGGAACCCACATATCCTGATTTCTGGTCTAGCTCTACTCTTTTTGCAGGTCTGAATATGGTTTTAAACTATTCTTAGTCTTCAACTGCTGGCTTTAATCCATAGGTAAGGCAAGTATTTATTTTCTGTAGATATAAGAGTTATGTATACTAGGATTTTAAAGAATTTCTTTGGAGTTTATTTTTCTCATGGAACATAACTTAGCTTGCAGTTAAATTTTTTAGAGTAATTTAAAAGACATTATGTAATACCATCTTTTTTTGTCTCTTTCCTCTCTCTTTGTCTTTCTTTCTCTTTCCTTCCCCACCCCCACCCTGGTACTATACTAGACACTAAGTATACAAAGATGAATGAGACATAGACCCTGCTTCTTAAGGAAGACATGAGAAGTATAACCATGTGATATGTGAGCTCAACAAAGGAGAAGGGAGGCTTAGAAGAATGATCTGGGAATGCTTCCTGGAGGAAGTCACACTTAAACTGAATCTCCAAGGATGAGGAGAGATTAGAACATAAAAGAGAAAAGAGATCTAGGTAGATAAATACCACTTGCAACAGCTAGATGCCAAGCCAATAAACTTCCTTTTTATATCCAATTGGATAGTTCCAAAAGGTATTAATTGTCAAACTTGCTATCTCAAGTATATTTATCATATTCACCTTTTCTCCTCATCAAATATATATAAGCAGCAGTTGACATTGGAAGAGATTGCAAAGGGGATGGAAAAAATGGAGAGATTACTGAACTTGGAGTCAATAGTTCTCGAAGCCATTATCAGCTCTAGCACTCTCCAGGTTGCTGATCTTGAAAATAGCATTTAATTCCTCTGAACTTTAGTCTGCTCAACCTTTCACTGAGAGAGGATAATATCTTTATTTCCTTACAACATAATGGTGAATATCAAATAAGAAATAAGAAAGTACTATAGAAAGTATGTAGCATTATACATATAGCATTATACATATATATAGATATTGTTATCCACATATAGTATACATATAACAGCTCTCCATATGGGCAACTTGTGCTAATGTTCATCTATGCACCTGGGGAATGGAGGAAGCCTATGCTATACCACATTGATAAACACCATGTCTGTTCACTACATAGGATTTGTACTTTTCCTTTACAGTTCTTTACATATTTGTAATATTTAATGTTTAGTTTCTCTGTTAGGTCTGCGATTATCTTATTCACAGCCATCTTCCCTGCACCTGGTAAATTGCCCAGGAATACACTAAAAGGGGGGAAACCAATGTAATCCTCAGTAAATATGTTCTGAGTAAAGAACGGAATTTTTTTTTTTTGGTGAGGAAGATTGTCCCTCTATGTTGTATGTGGGATGCTGCCACAGCATGGCTTGATGAGCCGTGTGTAGGTACATGCCTGGGATCCAAATCTGTATACCCTGGGCTGCCTAAGTGGAGCACATGAACTTAACCACTACGCCACCATGCTGGCCCCAAAGAATGGAATTTTTAAACCTGAATTATGTAACTAACTAATCAACTTTTCACTAACCCTATGAAAATTATTTTTTATTTATTGTGCACAAAGTAATATTTGACTAGAGAGGTTAATTTCTAGGGGGTTTTCTTAGATGGTACTTTTGGCCAACGGTGATCCTTTCTGAACATGCATGGAAGTATTCTTAGCCACATTCAATTTCTTCAATATTTCTTTTCTGGATACCTACAATATAGACTTATGGCATCAAATTATGTACTGCTCACAGAAACAAGAACTATCTAATAGGACCCTCCCACCCTATATTAAGTTATCTGACCATACAAAGCAGCACATGTCTAAGTGTGCAATGGAAAATTCAGACTAAAACAGTACGGTAGTTTAAGGAGAGAGAGGGATGGAATGTTCAGAGAATGAGTACATAGAGCATCATAATAAAAGCTAACATTTACTGAGTGCTTGCCAAGTGTCAGGCGTTGTTCTAAGTTTTACATATATTAACTCATTTAATTCTCACAACAACATTTGAGTTAGGTACCATCATATTCTCATTTTAAATACAAGGAAATCATGGTTGAGTGAAGTTAAGTAATTTGCAAAATTCCTTATATCAATAGAGCTGAGTGTGAACCTACACAGTCATACTCCAACACCTACACTCCTAATTACTTTACTATACCTCCTCTGATAGAATGTTCAGGGCCAAGTAAGATGGGACTGCTCAGAGAAAAAGACACTAATGAAGGGTGGGGAAGAGTGAGTAAGAGTAAAGGCATGGAGGTGGGATAAGAACAGCCCAGTCAGAATGTAGTGTTCCTGCTGAGGAATAGTGGAAATCCCATCTGGAAAGTCCAGATGACAATCATACACCACAATCAAGTGGAATTTATTCTAGGGGTGCAGGGATGGTTCAACATCCACAAATCAATCAATGTTATATACCATGTTAACAAAATGAAGAATAAAAATCACATGATCATCTCAATAGATGCAGAGAATGCATTTGACAAGATTCAACATCTGTTTATGATAAAAACTAACAATAAAATGAGCATAGAAGGAAAGTACCTCAACATAATAAAGGCCACATATGACAAACCCACAGTCAACAGCATACTGAGCAGCGAAAAGTTGAGAGCTATCCCTCTAAGAACAGGAACAAGACAAGGATGCCTGTTCTTACCACTCTCATTCAACATAGTATTAGAAGTCCTACCCACAGCAATTAGGCAAGAAAAAGAAAAAAAAGGTATCCAAATTGGAAAGGAAGAAGTAAAACTGTCACTATTTGTGGATAACATGATTATATATATAGAAAATCCTAAAGAATCCACCAAAAAACTATTAGAAATAATTAATGAATACAATGAAGCTGCAGGGCACAAAATCAAGATGCAAAACTCAGTTGTGCTTTCATACATGATCAACAAAGTAGCAGAGAGGGAACTCAAAAATACAATTCCATTTACAATCGCAACCAAAAGAATAAAATGCCTAGGAATAAATTTAACTAAGGAGGTGAAAGACCTGTCACTGAAAACTATAAGACATTGTTGAAAGAAATTGAAGAAGACGAAAAGAAACATAAAGATATTTTGTGCTTACGGGTTGGAAGAATTAACGTAGTTAAAATATCCATATTACCTAAAGCAATCTAAAGACTCAATGCAACTCCAATCAAAACCCCAGTGACATTTGTTATGGAAGTAGAACAAAGAATCCTAAAATTTATATAGACAGCATAAAACCCCAAATAGCCAAAGTAATCCTGAGAAAAAAGAACAAACCTGGACGTATCACACTCCCTGATTTCAAAATATACTACAAAGCTATAGTGATCAAAACAGCATGGTACTGGCAGAAAATCAGACACATAGATCAATGGGCAGAATTGAGGGCCCAGAAATAAACCCACACATCTATAGACAGCTAATTTTCAACAATGGAGCCAAGAACATACAATGGAGAAAGGAAAGTCTCTTCAATAAATGGTGTTGGAAAAACTGGACATCCACATGCAAAAGAGTGAAAGTAGACTATTATCTTACTCCGTACACTAGAAGTAACTCAAAATGGATTAAAGACTTGAATGTAAGACCTGAAACCATAAAACTCCTAGAAGAAAACATAGGCAGTACACTCTTTGACATCGGTCTTAGTAGTATCTTTATGACTATCTTGTCTCCCCAGGCAAGGGAAACAAAAGAAAAACAAATAGGACTATATCAAACTAAAAAGTTTCTGCATGGTAAAGGGAACCATCAACAAAATGAAAAGACAACCTGCCAATTGGGAGAAAATATTTGTGAATTCTATATCCAATAAGGAGTTAATGTTCAAAATATATACAGAACTTATAGAACTCAACAACAAAAACCAAAGAACCCGATCAGAAAATGGTGAAAGGATCTGAACAGCCATTTTTCCAAATGTGATACACAGATGGCCAACAGGCGCATGAAAAGATGTTCAACATCACTAATTATTAGGGAAATGCAAATCAAAACTACAATGAGATATCACCTCATGCCTGTCAGAATGGCTATTTTTAAAAAGACAAGAAATAACAGGTGTTGGAGAGGATGTAGAGAAAAAGGAACCCTCATGCACTGCTGGTGGGAGTGTAAATTGGTGCAGCCACTATGAAAAATAGTATGGAGACTCCTCAAAAAATTAAAAATGGAACTACCATATGACCCAACCATTCCACCTCTGGATATTTATCCAAGGAATGCAAAAATACTAGATCAAAAGGATATGTACACTCCTATGTTCGTGGCATCATCATTCGCAATACCTAAGCCTTGGAAACAACCTAAGTGCCCATCAGTGGATGAATGGATAAAGAGGTGAAAAAAACCAAAAAGATGAAATCTTGCCATTTGCAGCAACATGGATGGACAGGACCTTGAGAGTATTATGTTAAGTGAAATAAGTCAGACTGAGAAAGACAAATACAGTATGATTTTGCACATGTGGAAGATAAACAAACATAGGTATGGAGACCGGATTGGTAGTTACCAAAGAGGAAAGGGGTGGGGGAGGTCAAAAGGGGTAAAAGGGCACATGCATATGGTGAGAGATGGCAACTAGACTTTCGGTGGCAAACATGATGCAGTTTATACAGAAGTCGAAATATAATGATGTACATCTGAAATTTGTAATGTTATAAACCAATGAGACCTTGATAAAAATAGTAATAAAAATAAAAAAGTTTAGATGAGCTCATACCATGAAGGCTTGAGTAATAAGCTGAGTAATTAGACTATGTTGTTTGGGTGGTGAAGACTAGTTATCGAGTTTTCAGTTGAGCTTGAAAACCTTAATAGGGTAGTGTGCAGAGGTTTGCAATAGAATCTGTACCTTCCAGCCTTTGAGATAACCTTTATTTTTCCAGAAAAATGAATGCACCCATCTTTCAAAAATCTGCTATTGGCTGCCTCACTAGCAACATCCATTCCACTCTTCCTAACAGCCCCTGATTTCCATTTGGGCATCCATGAGTTTTCTTGGCTGGAGGAGATGACCAAGGCCAAGCCAATCAGTGACTTTGAACACTCTGACAAGAGAGGCAGTCAAATTTGCATTAATCTTAGGACTATGCCTTGAGGTCTTTGGACAAAGGAAGATGTGGGAGTATGGATAGGAGCTAGCCTGAGAATGAATCCAACACACAGAGTAGAGCACAAAGAAGAGAAAAATAGATAGAGGTCTCACCCTCATGACATCACTGACCTCTGAATCCCACATGCCTGAAGCCCACCATATGTGGACGACTATATTTATTCTCTTTGTTATTCAAGCTAGTTTGAGTAGATTTTCTATTACTTGCGATAAAAATCACCCTAAATAACACATTGCCCAAGGCTAAGGATTTCCCCTTGACTTTAGGACATATAAAAGTTCTACCTAAGCTAGGTAACACAGCTTATAATGTTGTCTCCTTTTTTTATGACCCCCTCTTCATGACCTCTTCACCAGGACAAATCCCAGTGATTTTTCATAGTTCAGCTCTGAAGCCTCAAATCCCGGGTCACTATCTTCTTTCCCAGGACTGCTAAAGTCTCTGCAATCTGGAGGTTGTCAAGCTCTGGGTGACCAAGGAATGGCTGTATATCACACCCAGGGCTTTCACATCAAAGTACCCAGTGCAGGCCTCATCCTGTTCAAAATGACAAATTAAAAGGAATCCCAGAGCTTTATTCGCTAAGAACGTAAGACATGTTTTCTTTTTGAACATTTCATTGCACTGTCTTCAGAATCAGCCTCTCTAAAGAATGTTATTATACCTTGAGCTTTTTGACACATTTCCTAATAATTTGAAGCTTCTGACATTTATACAATAAAAGATTGCACTTCTGGAAAAAAAATCAATGAATCTTTTTGGCAATCGTCCTAAATCTGTAGAGATTAAATTCACTTCCCAGACATTGCTATTTCATATCAAACACAGAGTCATGCAGTATAATTAAGATACTTGTAGAACCATATATTTCATGCCCTAGCTGTCTGCTTTAAACTATCTTGGGAAGTTCAGAAATAATAGGGAAGCTGCATCTTAACCAGAGTAATTACATTTGCTAAGCAGAATGGGATGAGCAAGAGCTATGTAAAGGAATAAAGTAAATCCACCAGAAAACCAAGAATTTCTACATTCATTCCAATATATAAAGCATGCTGATAAAAACAAAAGAAAAGAAAGAAAAAAGGCTCACCTCCAGTTACAACTCCCAGGAGAACAGCAGTTATTATCCCCCATTGAGTTGGTACTTACCATATAGAGCCTGAACAATTCATACAGAAAAATAAACCATAACATTCCTGTTTATTATTACTTTAGCTGAGAGGTGGTGACATTAAACAGTTCTGCACCGCTGCTATCAATCAGCAGGCTGGAGATGTTCTCAGCGTGGAGCTAGAACTCCTTGGAAACCACTCTCATCAAAGCAACCAGCTGTCAGAATTCTTCAAATTAAACTGTTATTACAGTAGTATTCATTAGTCAGTTACTGGCTATTAAGATATTTTTATATCAGCACCATTGACATTGGCTCTTGCTTTTTAGTATGCAAGTTATATATAAACATGATTCAGTGGCTCATGTGAGCACGACGGACTCTATTAGCACTTGGTGTTCCCTGTCTAAAAGCTGCAGCCAAGGGCCTCCCATCTTATCCATGTGCACATGAATTTCTCTGGGAAGTTGGATGTTCTGGTGGTTGGAGTCAGGAGAGGGGTAGTAATAACATATTTCAACACTAGTATTTGCCCAGCAAAGTGATAGCTCAACATCAGAAATTATGACTCTTCAAGCTGTTCCTGAGCCCCTGATGACAGTGGCTTATGCTTCTCCAGCGTGATGGTTTGGATTTCCTTTTTGTCTGAGTTGCTGGGCACATGTTTAACTTTTGCTTGAACTCCAGAATCAAACAAAGGACGTCAAATGCGGTGTGTGGAGAAATAAAGAGGAAAGTCAGTATACAAGCTCTGATAGAAAGGAAACGATGAGAGTTGGGTTCTCACTATCTTAAATAGTGTCCTTGGCATTCAGAAAAGCTCTTAAGCTTCAGTTTTAGTTTCAGGGCAAAGTGAACCTAGATCTTTTTATTTCAAGTAGAAAAAATGTGTGTTAAGTACTCACTAGTCCAGAAAGACTGATATATTACTAATATGCGTGGCACGTACTCCTTCACACGTAGAAACCACAGCCCTTCTAGTTTTCCCCTTCTCTCACACTAATCCCCACACGGCATACAGAATACTAGTCTGTTTAGTTGAAATGGAGCCTTTTTGGTTCAAATTGTTTATTTTGTAGATGAAGAAAGTGAGATTCAATGAATTAGCCAGTGGGCATCAGCCTTAATTTTGTTTTCCTTCTCTCTATTTTCTAAAACATCTTGGAGCTCCTGTTCCACCTAGAAGACAAACCATTTCCTGGTCCTCACATGCATGAAGATGCCTATGGACAGGACATAAACAGCTTCTGCCTCTGCTGTGAGCAAGTGTGGCTTAGTCATTTTTTCGGACCCAAATTCTGAGATTCCCCAGGTTTCCACCCTGGGGTGGTATTTGATTTAGTGTGCCAGAGCCAGGATGAGCCACTGATGTCAGGTTAATGGCTTGTGAAAATTTCCAGGAATTTTGCGAGCCATTAATATCATGTTAATCGCTTGGTGGGACTATTTACACCATGGAAATTGATAAACACTACAAATCAAGAGGTGGTGGTGCTTGTTTCTTCTGGAGATTGGTTTGTCATCCATCTGTCAGCACACCACGGGTGTGCTACTGAGTCTTCTTTGCTACATCCAGACCCAGGAGAATGTGCTCTGCTGATAAACATTGCCACAACCACCCCTATAAATTCATTCAGGAAACAAATAGCTACGGAGTGCCTACCATATTTCAGGCACTTTAGCCACCTCCTACCTTTGTGCGGAACAAGTAAGGACTAAAATTCAACCCACCGTCTGCCTGCACACCTCAGTGAAGGCCCGCATCTGCTTGGGAGAAGGAACACATTTTTCTAAATCTGTCAAAGGGACTCATAGAGCTATGGGTCTATGGGATGGGGTCTGCAGCCCCTGGGTCTGTCAAGAGAGGTACTTTTTCTTGTTTTCCTAGAGAGACATGGGGGCCAACAGTGGTGTGCTGCATATGCCGGAAGACACAGCAGTGAGCAAGTCCAAGTTGTGGTTGCAGAGCTCACCCAGGAAGGGAACAAAATGAACATGATTTGAGAAAGTGATAGAGCCATGGAGATGCGAGAGAGCTGGAGGATGTGGGAGGGGAGCTGCTTTGGGTCAGGAGTTGAGGACAGGCCTCTCTGTGGTCTGGGTGAAAAGCACTCCAAACAGAGAGAACAGGAGCAAATGTCCAGAGTGGGGAGCGAGCCTGCATTATTGAGGAGCAGAAGACGCCCAGTGTGACTGGAGCAGAGTAAGAATCATGGAGAAGGTACAAGTTGGAGACAGAGGGGTAAGCAGGGGCCTTTGTTGTCCATGGAATGGAATTTGGATTTTATTCTATGTATAGTGAGAAGCTACTGGAATGTTTTAAGCAGAGAAAGGATTTGCATTTTTAAAAGATCACTTAGGCTTTTGCATGGAAATCAGATTGTAAGGAAACAAAAGTACCCACAAGAGACCAGTTCCAAGACAGGAGGCTGCTCCCCCTGACCTGTGTGCACATTTCCCAAGACGGGCTTCTTCTTTGTGTTTTAATTTTATTTATTTTAGATTCTTGCTTCTGAAGCCCGGCCCAAACCTCCTGACTCAGTCACTACTCACCAGCGCAATGACCCAACTTCCACCTCTGTAACCATTGGTTTTTCCCTGAATTGTTTCTGGATTGCTATTTATTAATAATATATCGTGGTATGTTCACTGGAATAATTCAAAAGATAATTTCGGAAGCACAAGACAATGAAATCAGACCACCTGGACAAAGGAAAAATATGCCCGTTACATGCCAGAGTTTATTTTAGTTTGAGACCTCACACTGGAGTTAGTATGAAGCGACACCCTCAGCTCTGCAGGAGTTATTTTTTCTAAATCAGTGGTTCTCAATCCTGGAGGCATGTTGGTGTCACCTAAAGGACTTTTAAAAATACCTATGCTTTGGGGCTGGCCCTGTGGCTGAGTGGTTAAGTTCGCGTGCTCCGCTGTAGGCAGCCCAGTGTTTCGTTGGTTCGAATCCTGGGCGCGGACATGGCGCTGCTCATCAAACCACACTGAGGCAGCATCCCACATACCACAACTAGAAGGACCCACAACAAAGAATATACAACTATGTACCGGGGGGCTTCAGGGAGAAAAAGGAAAAAATAAAATCTTTAAAAAAAAAAAAATACCTGTGCTTAAGCCCAACCCCAAGAGTTTCTGACTTTATTGGTCTATGGAGGAACTGAGACACTGGAGTGTTTTAAAAGCTACCCACGTAATTCTAATTGATAACCATGGTTGAATATTATGCTTCTAAATGCTTGGGCATTTAGCCAGCAGGAAAGGAAAAATGATGAAGGACTCTATATGGAGCAATAGCAGCAACACCTACTCACCCTTGAGCCTGGAATGATGACCAATGGCACTATTTTTTTCCCATGAAGGATGGGCAGTTCATTTGGCAATATAGGGCCCACATAGCAAAAGAGAATATTTCTAGAACTGAGGGCATGGGCTAAGTCTAGACATAAGCCATCCCAAAAAAGAGATATGAACCATCTCAAATACTAGATTTCTAGAAATGGCTATTTGCTAAATAGAGATGGAATCTATTTCACTCTCACCCAGTTTAAAGTACAAATCTAAAGTGGAATCATGTGAGAGCCCTCTCCTGTATTTCCACTTGCCACTCAGACACTCAGATCTTGGAAGGAAACACACACTCAAATAAATAGCTTCTCTAAAGAGAAGTTCTCTTCCCTTCCAACCACCTGGCCCCAATATCTCCACCTTCCAGAAAATGAACATTAACCAGAGAATGATGCAAAAAACCAGAGCTGGAGAATTCCAGGAAAGAGAAAGGCAATGACATGTATGGCTTTCCAACAATCTATCAAGCATTGTGAGGGACTGTTCCCAAATTTTCTCAGTTATCATCAAAATATCCCGCCATGATCATGACCATATTTCGAAGTTGTTGAAACTGAAGCTTCAAATGTTAAGTGATTTTTTTCAAGTTCCCACATTTAGAAAACAGCAGAGAAGAGAGCACATTCCAAAACCCATATTCTTTTCATTGTACTATGCTTTTTCCTCAGAGAAGATAAGGTGAGGCCAAGGAGCTGTAGAAACAGAGAAAACTGGAAAACAGATCTTGGAAAATTAAGAGGTTTAAGAGAGATTAAAGCCAGAAAATATATTTTTCTCTCCTCTCCTTCCTGGAGCAGAGGTACTATATCAGGTCTTTCAGGTAGGAATTTCAGTGGAATGTGGAGGGAGCACCAGGCTGAGACGCCTTCATGGAACAAACCAGCAATGACATGGACAAGAGGGTCAGCAAAATGAGGGATAGAAGAAGAGAGAGCTGACTTAGATGATAAGCACAGAGCACCAAGAGCCCTGTGAGATAGAAGACAAGTCTTTCCTCCCTCCTCACCTCTCCCGTAAAAACATTTCATAGAGACCTACTTTCAAATGGTGCTTTTTTCACTTCTCCTTTGTCAAACTCCTGTCTGCTTACGTGTTTATTTTATGTAAGAGCCCATTTGTCATGGTGATATAGGAGAAAAGGGCTTTGAAAGGTTTTGTTTCTGTTTAATTTGAAGGGATTTTGAGAGTCCTGGAGAGTAGACCTGTTCTTTCCCGGGAAGTAAACATTTGCTGAAATGGACCAAGGAAATGGGAGCCAGTGTTTTCTACCTGCTGTAACACTTTCGGTCTGTTTCTTTTGAGCCACTTAGACACTGCTTCTTGTTAAACAACAATTTCATACAGAACACTTTCCGTTATGAAATCATGGTCGTTGCTTGAGGGACAAAGTGGCTTCTCAGCAAATAAAAAACTTGACTTTAGCCACTTACCTCAATTAGTAATTAACCTTGTGCCAAACTAACGGAAATACAATGATGTACAGAAGAATAGCTTCATGACGGTTTATGAAAGCTTTCCAACATGTTTCTTTTTAATTTTTAAAATTTTCAGTGATTCTCTTTGAGATTCTATCAAATTACTTTTCTAAGTCTCTGTGACATCCAAGTCATGACAAAGACAGAGACTTTCTAAATGGCTTGTGGACATCTATATTCTGCCCATCCATTCTGTGTAGATGGGCCTCTTTCTTTGTTTTATTTTGAGTTCCAAATTACAAAACAAAGATAACATTGCACACAAAGCAGTCACTCTTTGCTGAAGGCTGGGATGATATCAGAGGCAGCCAAAACGGTATCTGTTAGGGAGGCTATCTGAATCCTGCCACCTCATTGGTTGCCCGTTGTAAAGGTTGCTTTGGCCTTTCCACACACTTGGAGGAAATCTTATTCATTGCATTGTCACATCTGTGAAATAGAGCTCTTTGATGACAACACTGCTGTGAGATAGAAGGTAACCTTTGCTTCACTATCATGCAGCTGGGGAAGTGCAGTCATATCTCAGGGCTGTGAGTGATGTCATTGAAAGGCGAGGCTGTTAAAAGAGAAACCAAACACAAATCAGTGGACTCCCACTGCATTCTCGCCAATAGGAAGACATTCCATCCGGGAACAAATGTCATGGCTGGGTTGGATTACTCCTGGAGTTACAATGCCACGCTGGAACAAAAGGTGTTGATAGCTGCCAGGAAACCAAACTGTGACATAAAAGCAAGTGTGTCATGAAGTGGTTGTGTTTCCTCTCTTTTTGTTCTTTTGTCCTATGCAAGAGAACTTTATCCCTGTAAATAAAATACTAAGGCAGAGGATGAAATAAAGAAAAGGTGATGTTGAAGACTTTAATTTAATGTTCCAAGTAGTAACTTTTCTGAACCACACAACTCCTAGCTAAGACGTTGCATTGGCAGTTGGTGTACTCTTGCCTTAATCTATAATGAAGCAGTTCCTATAATGGAATCATTTGGGGAATGCCTCAGCCTCTGTAAAAAATACAGAGATTCTTTTTATAACTTGCCCTATTCTGAAATAACTTTTCTTAAGTGTATGCTGTTCTTAAGCTCGATATAAAAGAAATTTTGACCTATTGCTCTTACCAACACTGTGGGCAGGTACCATTGACCCCCTTTTCAGCTGCCATTTCAATTTTCTGAGGGTTAATTTTTCTTCTCCTCATTATAGGCAACGCTGGAATCTTTAATGATTAATTATTCACTTTGTGAATTTTCTGGACTCTTTGTTCCTTTTCCTTCTCTTTCCTGCTGCATCACCTTGACCTCACTATTCACTCTTATCTGTGCCAAATGGAGGTCAAGGATATAGGACTCAAACCAGCCAGCATGGCTCCTTGGAAACAGCTTTGGCAAAGGCCTTGATGGGTGAGGACGTACTGGAAACTCTTGGCTGAGATGAGGTTTTAGAATTTTCCATGGATTTTTTGCTTTCTCTGCTCTCACTATTTCCTATCCAAACTTATAATTGAAATATAACTGTTTGATGTGTCCGCATCTGGACACAATGCAGTCTATTTATGCAATATGACTGTAAATATGTTTGAACTGGTGGAACATCTGGTAGAAAAGAGGGGTTTTGATACTTGTCTAAACTATGGATGTTGTAATTTTTATTTTTCTTTCCAGTGTTTGTAAAAGAGTAGGATTTTCCGCATTGTTGATATAAATTGTATATTGAAATCATATGGAGACCTTTTTTCAAAGCCTACGTGTACCATGTCCAAGACTGGAGATTCTGATTCAGTAGTCTGTGGTAGAGATAAGGCATGCGTGCTTTTTAAAACTTTCTGGGTGATTCTGAACTAGACCTCTGGTTGAGAACCAATGGAGTAAAAACTAATTTATTATATATATACTTTTTTTAATGATATTACTTTGAATTTTTACTTTTTTTCTTAGTTACTTCTCTATCTACTATCCATTTTTAAAAGAGCGTTCTGGAGATTGTTTAAATGATTTTCCTTTACATTCATATTTCCATGGGTGAGGCTTTTAAAAGACCCACTCCATTAAGTTGCACACTAAGATCCTGATTGCTGTATTCATTTTAGTTGGCAAAATTAGATTTCTCAATATCATCAATTAGAGAACAGACATATAAATTCCTATTGTCAGATGCCCAACTTTAAAATGACACATTATATAGTAAACCAAAGATTGGATTATGAGTCAGAAATGTGCATTCTGAGCACAACTGTGCCACTAGCTCTAGGACTCAGCATCTGCACTGGTTAAATGTGGAGTTGGTTTAGGTAAGCCCTCAGGTCCCTTTCGGCTTAAGCATATGTGATTCCATTTACACTCTGATCCTGTGTGAAATGGATTGCAGTTCCTAAAAGAAACAACAAGTGCATGAGAGTTACCTTTGCTGCTTTCCAGAGGACTGCTGTAGCTATGGAGTCAGGAGTACCCAGGAGCTAAGCTGCCTCTGTGCCATGGGCCCCAGCAAGTAATGGCTTTGTTCACACAACCTCTTATCTAGGTGGCAGGCCTTGGACTGTCAGCTCACCTGTCAACTTCAGTCCTGTTAGATTCATGACCCCTAAAGGTATTAGTTGTCTGTTTGACTGACTGATGATGACTGATGTGTATACACAATTAACTCTTTAGTCTCACTAGCCCTAAAATGAGACCCATATGTTCCCAATCTACAAATGTGTGTTAGACTCTCCTCCCAGACTGAAATCACACTCAGGCTCTTCCAACGAGATGTAGAGCAGTGAATTTTAAGCACTTTTGCAGTTGTGCAGAATTTCCACTCCATTGACTGATACACACCATGCTTAGTAATGCCTTTCTTTTATATGTGGCTTCACAGCCATCCATAAGAGATTGGGCATAGAGAAGCATATTTTATTTTAATTTTAATTTTTTGCCACACCGTCCTTAAACTACCGTTGATTAACAGTTTGTCTCTATTTTTTGCCTCTGGGCATTTCAGTTACAAATAATTTTTCTCCTGAAAAAGTTATATTAAAAATATGCTATGCAACTAGTAACAGTACACAGTTAAATATTAACACATTATACATGCTAATATATCAATACATGATTCACAGGGAGTCGCTTATTTGTGTATCTGTGCTATGAAGTAGATATCTATTGAATTTCCACTTTTAATTTTGGAATGCCCACAATTTCTTGAATATGGTGATGAGTGAAGCTTGGAAGGGGAGATTTCAGACCTAACAGCCCCTTCCTTGTTTAAACATATGCCACTACTTTTGCTTTTAGGATCCTTCAAAGATGCTTTCTTTTAAAGGAGGAAGAAACAATTTATTTTCTATTTCATGCTCACTTCCTGAGGATTGAAAACCACTGAGGGAAGGAACAATGTCTATTCCTTGTTTCTACCCCCAAATAACCGTTCTTAGCACTTCACATGTGTTAATACCCCAGACTATCATACACTTTTGACACCTGTCCAAACATTTACCCACTTTTCATTCATGCCTTCAACAAACATCTGATGAGTGTCTGCTGTGGATAAGCACTCTACAAGGCAGTAATGGAGACAGAAATGGAAAAGAAGACACATCCCAATGGAGCAAAGAAAAGCAATAAATAAGTAAGTAAATGAGTAAAGAAGATACCTTCAGACAGTATTAAATGCTATGAAGAAAAAAGAGTGGGTGATGTGATAGAGAGGTTGGGAGATTACTTTAGACTGGGGAGTGAGGAAAGGCTGTGCTGAGGAGGTGGCAATTTAAGTTGGACCTTATTTGGAAGAGGGAAACCAGAGGTGGCACGGAGGAGGAGAATCCAAGTGGAGGGAAGAGCGAGGGTTGAGACTCCAAGACAGCCATAAATGTGCATTTGAAGGAAGAAAGGCCAGTGATGTGAGCAAGAGGGAGAATCGAGAGAAAGGTCAGAGAGAAATGTGAGTCACCGCAAAAAGCCTGGATTTTAATCTAAGTGCAATGGTGAACCCTGAGAGGATTAATCTACATGCAATGGGAGCCCTGAGAGGTATCACCTGACTTGTATTGTTAAAATTTGCTACTGCATGGCAATTGGATTGTAGGGAGCAACAGTGGAAGAAGCGGATCTGTTAAGAGACTATTGTCTTTCTTATGGTATAATTATGAAGCATGTAGAGGAGTCTTACATATTTTAAGTATTCAGTAAATATTACACATGGTGATTTGTCTACTTCCTTTTCATCTTCCTCTTTGTTCCTCTTTTGATGATGATGAATATTGTACTAATTATCATTAGTTCCATAGTTTACCCATGAGGGGATGGTGGTTCAAAATAGGGGATTAGGGCTGGAGATGAAGGGAAATGCACGGATTTGGGAAATAGTTTGGGGTTCCTACTTATTTTTTGAGGCCAGGATTCAGTCTCAACTCCTGATGACAGTTCCCTTGTAACAATGATTTCCTCCTCAAAACACTTGTATTACCTACCAGTCAACCGGCTATCATTGATACTATCATCTTGAGTCAGCTTCTAGTCAGTTCTTTGTCTAAAACTCATTCAGACAAAAAAATGATTTGTAAATTTTGTTGAGAATGTTAACTCCCAGGCTCAACCCTAAATACCTTTCTTCAGGAAGGAGAAGGGAAAAAATCCGCATTTCAAAGCAAATGCTCCAGATGATTCGCATTATGATGGTTTGTCAACTCCACCTGGAGAAATACCAGTCCAAAGTTTCGAAAAGCGAATAAGACTAGAGATAAGAGATTTGAGAGTATATATACATGTAGCAGTTAAAACCATGAGTATGGATGCAGCTGCGTAGGAAGAGTGTATATAGGGAAGAAAGTAGACTTAGAACTGAAACTTGGGGAACCTTGACATCTCAGGGACAAGTGAAGGAAGAAGAACCTGAAAGAGAATGAGGAGAAATCAAACTGAGCACTACGTCAGTGAAGCCTAAGAGCAGAATTTCCAAAAGGCGTGGTCATACATTCATTCCTGCAGCAAATACGATTTAGAAGGCCTTCTCTGTGCTAGGCACTGGAATGCAGCAGAGAACAAGATAGACAAACGTCCCTGCTCCTGTAGAATGTACAGTCTGGTATCGTACGGAACAGAATAGTCTGAAAACCCTAAAATAGAAAAGAGAGCAGTTTTAAGAAGGGTTATGTTGACACCCAAATTGCAGTGGGTGAACGAGTAAGAGATGAGAAATCAGGAAATGTGATTTATACTTTCTAGATGGCCATAAAGGGGAGAAAGGAATCCAGCTCTCTATGGCCTCTCCCTGCCACTCACCTCTGAGTTGTGTGACCCCGATGAGACTACACTGCTACCCAGAAGTGAAAACTTAATTTTGAACTCTAGCAAACAAAATTGTAGATGTTGAAGGAACTGAAATACTTTCGAGTCCCTGGAATCAGGAATAAGAAAAATAGAACCTTTTACAGAATGGTCCAAAAACTGACAGATGACAGTGACAATTCTTTGTCTTCTAGAAGAAAAAAAATTTCTCACAGGATATTTCAGGACTAACAAAATAAAGAACAAGAATGAATTAGCAATAAACAATAGTCAAACATGAACATTGTGAGATTAATATGCGGCACAGTTGATGTGAGACTTTTTTAGCCATATAAAAATATAGGCAGAAGTTCAAGACTGACTCAAATATAAAAATATCTGACTGACACCCATTTCCTCCTTTCCCGATTCACTTCTTCCTGCTCTTTCCCTGACAAAATAAAAAGAGCACCTTAGGTTAGAGAAATCAGCTGAAAGTCCACACTGTATATTCTTGGTTAAACTTTTTAAGACTAGCTGGGTGCATAGAAATGTTATTTATTCTGAACTCTGAAGTCCTAAATGCTGTTTCCCACTGGCACAATTAGGTGTTCATCTGTTGGGATACAATTTTTAGTGTTCAAGACAATTGATTCTCTTCAAGTATGCATTAAAAATTACTCATCTCTTTTGATTTTTCCATGATTTAAAACAAAGCAAATCAAAATTCCCAAAACTTTTGGAGCATGGAGTAGTAAATTTAGCAGAATAATATTAAGTTGGAAACTGACCTGGAAAAAGAAGCATATGAAAACTATCAAGAAATTTTAGAAAGAAAATAAAAGTGCATTCCCTCCTCACACTAAATAAATTTCAGATGGACCAGTGATATAAGGCAAACAATGGTAGTACACAAATTCAAAGAAAACAATGGGAAATTTTATTTATAATCATGGAATAGGAAATACTTTGTTTTTTACAGGATACAAAACCTAGAACTCATAGGAGATGTCTGACTAGATAAAAATTTCAAATACTGTGTAATAAAACAATTAGTATATTTTAAGAGACAAATACAGAAACAACATTTGTAATCATTATGACAAAGAGCTAACTTTCCTAATTCCCAAGAAGTTTGTACAATACATTAAGAAAAAGAGAAATGTCCCAATGGGAAAAATGGCAAGAAAATATGAACAGGGGCTTCATAGCATAAGAAATATTGTTAAAAAATAAATACAAAGATGTTTCCCTTCGTTCATAATTAAATAATTTGCTAAGAAAAACAGTGATCACAACAAGTGCATGAGGTGAGAATGCTATTGTTACTCTCACTTTCAGATGGATAGCCAAGTGTTCTAGGACCATTTGCTTAAAAGGCCCTCTATTCCCCACTGATTTGCAATGCTACAGCTGTTATAGAATAAATTCCCCCATGTGAATTGTACTGTTTCTGGGCTCTTAGTTCTGCTAGTCTATTTGTTTATTCCTGAATGAATGCCACAATGTTTTTATTACTGTTGCTTCATAATATCTTGATATCTGATAATCAAAGTTACTCCATGATAGTCTTCTTGAGAAATTTCTTAATTATTTAGGGGCTTTTGTATTTTTATAAAACTCAGAAATCAAGTTTTTTTCTGTTCCACAGCAGAAAACATGTGACAGGAATAGGAAATTATATTTGTGGAGAATTGACATCTTTTCAAAATTCAAATTTCCTCTCCATCAACATGGTATAGCAATTCATTTATTTAGGTATTCTATAATTTTCTTCAATGATGGTTTACAATTTTCTCTGTAACTTCTTAAAATATCCTTTGTTAGAATCATTTCACTTACTATCAGACTTTCATCTCTAACTACCTCTTTCTCATGTATAAAAAGTTAACAACTCTTTGCGTAGGGTTGTAGGAAAAAAGACCAGGCACTCAAAAGTTTTAAGAACTGGATTATGGGAAAGTAATGAGGAGAGTGCTCACCAGCCAGTCTTAACACATCAACATGACAGCCTTTCTTTATATATCTGAATATATGTAAAACCTGCCACCCATCTGTCAACGTCACTTCCAAAAATTGCTTAGTGATCCACTGGATGAGTTTACTTGTTTACTCAAGTAGATAAACTTTGAAAGAGTAAATTGGCAGTATCTACCTGAAAGGGAGTCAAATTTATATTAGAAAGGAAAGGGAATCAAATCATTCAAAGGGGATTATGACATTAAAGGTCTGTAATAGAGTAATCGATAATTATTTGAAGGAGTAAAACCTTAAGAATTTTTTTTGTTAATTGAGTTTTTAACTTTTAGAATCACATGACATAATATGTTGATTAAAGGACATTATTTTCTCTTCAGTAACACTCAAATATCATGAACAATTGTCCCAATTCATTTCTTTGTAAAAATATTCACATTCCAAATCTGCAAGTGATATTACAGAGAACAGTGAAAGGAAAGGGTCTAAGAAAAAAAATGTGTTTTTTAAAAACAATAATTAAAAACACAAATTTTTTTGACCCCTTAAAACCTACTGGCCATGCTTGCTTTATTATATGCCATCATTCTCCTTTCTAGCCATTCTTTTTCTCTTACTGCTCTTATCAATTGTGAAATTTTATTAAATATCTACTCAATAGCACTGTGCTAAGAACATATAAAAATAATATAAAATATAATAAAACCCCACAAAGGAGCTTAAAATATTTTTGTGGAAGGTATGATATACCAATATGGAATAATTAGAGAACAAATATGCATAGCATAGACAAAAGGTTCCAAAACACAGCACTTGTTTGCTAGAAAACAAAACAAAAAGAAAGAAAAACTTAGAGCTTCCCAAAGAGTTCTATGAAATATAAACTAAAGAGAAATAGAAGAGAGACTATATTCCTATTTTCATAAAGTCCAATACTTATAATACTGGGTTCTCTGGTTTATTTCGGTTTCATTTAAACCTAAAGCACCTGCTTCAGAGAGCGAAGGAGTAAATGTGAAGGATTCAGTAGAATATTATCACCTCTTTTTATTCCTCCTTCAGTGAGAGGGAATGGCCTATTCAAATATTTTGTCCAACATTTAGTTCACATTTGCAAGAAAGGAAATGATCATTCTCCATTGCCTATGTGGTTCCTGCATCATGCCTAAGCTTCTGGACCACACACTATTCATTGCTTACCACGTGCCCGAGTTAGGCAAAGACGTTCCTTCCAATGCAGTTAAATCAAACTCTCCAAAGGATCCACTAGTCATAAGAAAGTAAGTCCAGCTTGCTAGAGGTCTTTGTTTTATTCATTGAATAGTCCTTTGCACAGAGTTGGTATTCAATAAATATTTGTTGAATAAACAGTAGTTTATTTAGACATGTCATGGGAAATAATATTTAACACGGCATATTAGGAAGGCCATGTGAAAGGGAAGACAGTAACAGTGAAAGGGTTATGCTTCATTACTCACGCTCCTTTGGGGCAAGGTCAGTAGGTGATGCTTTTGTTTTGTTTTGTTATATATGTCTTTGGATCTCTGACAAAGCTTTTCTTGGTTTGTCAGGTTTTTAACCAGGGTAAAACATTTCAAAAGAATAGGTTTCGAATAGATGAGTATAACAATTTCTTCACATAATTACTCAATATTGAGGGAAAATATTTTAAAATAGAACAAATTTGGATATTTACAGCCTGCGTCCTCAGCACCTCTGAGGGTTGTCTGCCAGAGACGGTGGGGAGCATATGAGTATCTGGAGACCGCTGAAACAAATTACCTCAAATTTAGTGGCTTACCACAGCAGAAGTTTATTCTCTCACGGTTCTGGAGGCCAAAAGGTCCAAACTCGGTTTCACTAGGCTGAGATCAAGGTGTTGGCAGGGCTGTCCTCCCTCAGGTGGCTCTGGGGGTGAATCTGTTCCTTGCTTCTTCCAGTGTCTTTGGCTGCTAGCATTCCTTGGCTTGTGGCTGCATCACTCCAGTCTCTGCTTTTGTGGTCACATTGCCCTCTTCTCTTCTGTCTTATCTTCCTCTGCTTTTCTCTTATCATGACACTTTTAAGGCCCACCTTGATATCCAGGAAAATCTCCTTCTCTCAAGATTCTTAACTTAATCATATTTTCAAGAACTTTGCCAGTGAACGTTCACAGGTGCCAGAGATTAAGATCTGATATCTTTGGAGGGCCATTACTCAGCCCACTACAAGGGGAAGCCTGCCACGTCTGGTGTGATCATGACACTATGGCAATCTCCCAAATTCTAGTCCCTTTGGCCCACAAACCAAGTTACATCTCCACCTTAAACTCTATCCATAATAAAACTAATCTCCCAATCTGTCTTACTATTTATTTCTCAATATATTTAGAACATGGACAGGGAAGAAGGGTGCTATTTACTGGAGGCCCCCTTGAAACTTAGTAGGAGAAATGAGATGAAAATAATGGCATAGATAGTTGCAGGCTGACTTCTAGAGAAACCCTGTTTTACCAAGTACCACTGTGAAGAGGTAGAGAAGCAAGAACAAGGTAAGATAAAAGGAAGGAAGAGGAAGCAGGGCAAAGATCTAGACCTTATTCAACCGCTGCCTGTGCATTCTTTACACACAGGGGAGTTCTACACATGGCACCTGAAAAATATCACGGAATTAATAATTTAGATCGTGATTATGCCTCTAATTTCCTACCATATTCTACTAAATAGACATTGTAATGAAAAGCATATTTTATTTACAATTATAGTTTATGAACCCAAATGTAAACTGACAGTAATGAGAAGATGGTGTCACTAAATCCATTTTAATGTAAATTGCCACATTTAAAATATTCTGAAAGCAAGAAGGGCAGCTAATGAACCTACTACTGATATCCTTGTCAGAAACGCCTGGCTTAAATCCTGATCTTCTATTTCCGACTGGATGATGATCACCTCCTCGTCGTTTAAGTGTTTATTGTTTCTCCTCATGATACTCTAATTATAACAGTTTTTCTTCCCTCCCCCGCTCCCAGCTATCAGCAAACCTGGTTTGAATTAAAGAGGAACAACTCTTTGGCTATAAACACAAATCTGTCTCCCGAGCAAGAGCTGGCTTGCTGTGCACATAGCAGGGGGAGCGATGATGTAACAAGGGTAATTATAACCTGAGCTGGCTGGTGTCACTGCAGAGAAGGGCCTGTCAGCATTTCACTGTGAATAATACCACTGCCTCTGCTGATGTGAGATGTCAAGTGTTGGGTTCTCGGTTAGTGTTAAGTCTAAGAATGCAACTTTTAATTGAAGACTGTGATACAAAATGCTATACCTGAGGCAACCCTGTGTTAGAATGCACAAAGTCCTTTTCCTCCAGAGTGGTGGTAGCCACTCTGGAACTGGGAGCTACTCATGGACTTAAGGCCAAGGCATTAGAAAGGAGCCATGAGAAGAATGATTCAGACTGAAGGTGAGAAGATGAAGAAAGCAAGTTTATTCAAGAGCTCTTCCTTCTCTTTTTTTATTTCTTCCCTCATAAATGTGTTCTGTTGGTGCTATTTTAGCTTGTGTTACCCACAGCCCTTCAACAGTCTGATGAAAATTCATAGAAACTAGAGGAAATAATGAAGAGGTCAATGGTCACCTTTAAATTCATATGGAAAATGAATGGTTTGGGAAAAAATAGTTGTATTTTCTATCACATGTGAAGTCCTCATCTTCTGAATATATAAAGAACCTTAAAACTTGATTAGATAAATGCCAACAACTTAGTAGAAATACAGGCAATAAACATGAACAGACATTCAATTAATACAAATAAACACAAAGGAAAAGACGCTCAACTTCACTCATAATAAGAGAAATGCAAATTAAAATTGCACCAGGTATTCTCTCTCACATTTCAGATTGGCAAAAACCTCAAAGTCTGGCAACACATTCTGGGTGAAGATGTGGGGAAGCAATCTCATCAATTGCTGATGAGAGCGCATGGTGGGGCAAACGCCACACAGGGGATATTATCTTCTATTACTGCTGTAGCAAATGACCACAACTTTAGAGGTTTAAAACAAGACAAATTTATTATCTTATAGTTCTGTAGATCAGGCGACCCCCGTATGTCTCACAGGGCTAAAATCAATGTGTTGGCAAGGCTGTGGTCCTTATTGGACACTCCAGGGGAGAATCCATTTCTTTGAAGTTCTGGACCTGAGGTCGCCATTTTGTTGCTCATTCAGGTTGTTGGCAAAATTCAGTTTCTCGTGGCTGTCAGCTGAGGGCCATTCCCAGCTTTTAGGGCTGCCTACGTTCTTTGGCTCATGACCTGCTTGTTCTATCTTCAAAGGCTGCAATGGCAAGTTGAGTCCTTCTCACATTGAATCCCTCCCACCCATGAACTCATCTGCCTCTGACTTCTTCCACTTTTAAGGATTCCTGTGATTGTATTGGGCCAAAATAATCCAAGGTAACTTCCCCATCTCAAGATTCTGAACTTTAATCACATCTTTAAAGTATCTTTTGCTGTGTATAGGATAACATGATAACAGGGCCCAAGGATTAGGATATAGACCTTTTTTCTTCTTTTTCTTGCTTTTTTCAGCTTTATTGAGGTATAATTGACAAATAAAATTGTAAAATATCTAAAGCTTACAACATGATGGTTTGATACATGTATGCACTGTGAAAGGATTCTCCTAAGATATGGACATCTTTGAGGGGTCATTATTCTGCTTACCACAGAAGGGCAATGGGCATCTTCTTTATGACAAATGTATTTATCCTTGACTCAGCAATCTCACTTCTGGAAACGTATTTTACATATATAACTGTGCACACACAAAATGGCCTCTGTACCAACTTACTCTTTCTAGCACAGTTTGTGATACGTTAAAAAAAAGATCCCAAGTGTTTACCAGTAAGGGACCCATTAAGCTATGATATATCCTCTTAATGCAGCTTTAAAAACAGTATGAATAAACTTTGTATTGTTATAGAAAAATCTCCAGAATACATTATTAAATGGAAAAAGAAAGGTTATATAAATATATGTGTGTATTTGTACGTATATGTGTGTGTGTATATATATAGTATGCTGTCTTCAGTTAGAGAACTTAATATTGATATTTTTGTAAGAAGCCTAACAAATCTTCATATGTATGTATGTATATTCTGTATATATATATATATGTATACTGTATTAATATTTGTTCATCAATAACATATATATAGTGTATATACATGTAGACTATATTTATATTTGTTTATGAGTAAACAAAGGAACATAAGAAAGTGATAGAAGTGAGATTCCCATAGGGTATAGACGGACAGAAAAATGCTGAGACCACAACAGGGTGAGAAAAAGTTGACCACTTTTTAATGTTATTTTGATATTTGAACCCTACGATTGAATTACTTGTACAAAAATATAACATTAAAGCAAAAAAGTAAATAAGTAACTTTCAAAAAAGCCACTGAAGTTGAGGGAATGCAATGTTGGTCTGCACCAGAGTAGGTTTATTTTTTCTGATTTATGCATTAAAATGCATCTCACATAAGTTAACAGAACAGGAACACCAGACATGGAAGTTTGTTTAACATTAAAGTTAGGAAAAAATGGTCAAATATAGAATAATGAGCAATAGGAATTTTTTGTAGTATTGAGAATAATATGAGTTTAAAATCAAATATATTTGCACAGTAAATGTAAGAGTTTGAATGCCCATTGATCATTTTTCTCCCTTTCTAACATTCCTGCGCTTTTCAGTTACCATACATTCCATTTTTTATAAGAAGTTAAATATCATTAATTACAAATTAAACATTTCAGCCTACACGAGATTTCCAGTCTCTGCAAAGCAGGTGAGCCCAAGAACAGCGATTCTGTACCTAGAGCCAGTACTGGTGTCAGCACCCAAAGCAACTCCAGTTTTGCCCATGCCCGTGTCTATCCTCAAAAATACACCAGGGTAAAGTACAACTGCTAAAACAGCCACCTTAAGTGGTGCACTCTGAAACTTTTTCTGGGGGTGCGGCATTTTTTACCACCTTGGTTTCCTGCAAAGATTCAAAGGACACAGGCTACACGGATAGTATATGGGCTCTTAGTCACTTTTTGCCTCTCAATGATGTGGCAAAGCTCCGAAATACATCACAGTCTTAACACAATTGACAGTATTGTCTCAGCCTGGTGGGATTATGTGGTTTTTATTCTCTTCCTTGCAGATATGTTTTCCAAACAAATATGTGTTACTTTCTAATCAGGAAGAAGAACATGTTACTTAAATGTCGATTGTAAATATCTCACTCTAGCTTTGTAAGTTTTCATGCCCTATAACAATAATTTGAAAATCTATCAAGTGTTTGTCCAATAGTCATGACTATCAAATTTGTGACAGCCAGCTTCCTGACCTGATTTTGTCCCTACTCATTATCCTCATCAGCCTGCTGCCTGTGCTGCTTTGCTCTCCAGCCACACTCAAGAATGTCTTCTAAAAGTGAAGTCAAGAGCAAGTGTGTGTGTGTGTGTGTGTGTGTGTAAAAGAGTGAAGGAGAGGAGAACCACTAGTTTTCTGTGAAAAGCACACTGTGCAAAACCAAATGTCTCCCAGAGGTAAAAAAAAAAAAAAGGAAAGAGAAAATCATGCGATGGATTGTAGTTTGTTAGTAGCATATATCTTTTGGTTTGCAACATATGATTTGTGTGTCCTTACTTACAGCTTTGTTGATTGATTGTAGAACCAGCCCTCTGGGCATAAAGAACAAAAATTCCTATCAAGGATTCTGCTGAGCATCAGCCTGGGGGCTCAGGCACCTCCTTCATTTTTAAGTCAGAAAAGCACCCCCTTCACATGTCATTTTATTTAATTATAGTAAAGATATAATTTAATGCAGGTTGTTGAAGCATTTGTCTTCATAGGATAGCATTAGAACACTTTGATATAATAAAAAATTTATACCCCCCCCAAAAAAGCACACATTCTCACCACTCTACAAATATGAGCAACCATCACCCTCAAATGGGCTCTTTTTCGTGAATCACCTCTTCCTACTGAGGTCTGATCATATTCCCCCAATCCTGGCAAGAGCCCTCCAGCCATAGCACAGTGCAGTGGGAAAAGCCCAGCTCATGAATCAGACTTAGATTCAGATTCCACTCCTTCAGTTAGCTCCGTAGCTTCAGGTAGGTGACTTAATCCCTTGACCATTAGCATCTTTATCAGTGAGAAGTCTTATTGCCTCACAGAACTATTTTGGTTGGAGACTTGAAGAGACAACAAGGTAGAGCACCTAACAGTGTTTGACATTCAAGAAAGATCCCTCGCCCTCACTTCTAGCCTTGGGAGTCTTAGAAAATTTACATGGACCCAGCAGGAAATTTGGAACCCCTTTTTAAGAAGTGCCTGCTACTGTAGAAAGAAATTTACTGCAGATCACTTCAAAGCAAGAAATGACACTAATGTATTCTCAGTGGGGAAATACATTATTTATTCCCATAACCTCAAATGCTCTGAAATCCAAATTTGTATTGGTAGCTAGGCAAAGCCTGCATGTTGATATCCTGGGCGGCACTTAAATGGATCCCATTGCTACTGCTCTGGAGAAAGACGTGCATTCGTTGGGTAGCTATACTCATTTAAAGACAACAAGGAATTGATCTAAGAGCTTAAATAAGGCCTGCATGTAACCCACCCATGATTTAGAGGGAAAAAAAGTACCTATATGCCATATACATATTTATAGACATATACACCTTTTGTGTGAGTGTGTATAAACATGTGACGACTTGGTTAATAAAAATAAACTACTATTTTGCAATTCTATCATTCCTCTTGGACTCAAATTTATGGACCTTATTGGGATTCCAGTTTAGACATCAGAGTATGAAGATGCTGTTCACAAAGTATCCTGTCGTCTTAATGAAAAAAAAAAATGTTCAAGATAGGCTCACTAGATAGATCTTCTTGGACCTCATTATAGCAAAGGGAACTAGAAATTGGGATTGGGATGGATGAGGGGAAATAGACAAGCTGTGTTGGATATGAACATTCCTTTTCCGCTCGATTTTATCCTTTGGGGAAATAAACAGAAAAACCTCATTAAGTCAATATAAGTCTATTAAAAATGGTTCACCATTTTAAGTAGCTCTGATTCCCTAGCCAAATGCATACCCTCCTGTTGCTTAATTAAAACATCAAATAATGCAAACTGGTCCAGATAGTGGTGATCCATGCTTTTCAAATTAGTGAGGTTTTCCATGTTGTCTGGAGTGGGCCTTAGATAGCGAAAACAGAATACTAAATAGTATAATCCCTTCTCAGAATGTCCATCAGTTTACATACATGTGCATGCACACAGGCACACACACAGGCACCTACACAAACACATACACACATTGAAATTACTGAGATTGCTTCCCGAGTCAGTCAGAAAATCAATAGCTAAAGCTCAAAATATCAGAGTTCACCAGAGAAAGTCAAGCAGATGGAAGTCTGTTGCCATTGTCGTGGTGGGGAAGCCGCAGAGAAATAATTGACTTTCCTGCAGTTGGTGAAAATGGGAAAGAGAAACTTGTGTGTTACTAGAAAACCAAAAGTTTCAAAATATGCAACCCCGAGTTGATTCTGAATCAATCATCTGATAACTCCACTTTTATGATCCTCTTTGAGGTAGATTTCACACTATAAATCACACTAAAATTTCTCTACCAAACTATAACATGCTCTCTGATTTATCCAGCTGGAAGTTAGAATAAAGCCTTTCTTGTTACATCACTGAGTCTACTTGGAGCAAAACCATCTGGACTCAGGAAGGTCAGAAAGAAATAGGAAGTATAACAAAGGAAAGCTTGAGTGGACTTACCCGAACTTCAGTGGAACTTTGATTTGGTTTATAATTACCCTTGGGAAAGAGGATCAAATAAGTTTTTATTTTGTCACACCATCAAGACTACAAACAGATCTTCACTGCACAAGGTAAACTATAAGCACACGTGATTTGGACAGAGGTTGCTCATGCTGATTTCCAGCTCCGTGCCTAGACTGTGGCAGGCACATGTGAAGGCTTTGAATGCAGTGTTTCTTTACCCAAGTTACCCACAGTTCTGTGTCCATTTTCTGCCTTTAATTAGCTGCATAGAACAGGTTTCAATATCAAACAAGCCTGAAAATCCAGAACATTGCTTTGCTGTTTTTGGTTTCTTTTATTCTGTTCTGTTTTATAAAGGAGAAAATGTCTGAGGGCAGGTGCCAGCCATTAGCTATTGTGGTATCGTTGTATGTATCTGTTGGAGATACAGGGCATGTGAGTTGGGTCCCTGACTTTAAGAAATGTGGTAACTATTAGAGGAAAACGTGAGGCTCTTTTTCAAGAGCAAATTAGAAGTGAGGCCAATTCTTGGACAGCTGTGGTGGGACACCTCACACAGATGCCACTTCTCCCCAGGATACCTATTGATGGAACCCTGAAGAATCTGATTCACTGTGTCTCTCGTGTATACAGCTTTAATGCACTAACTTTATGAAAAAATAGTAGGAAAGTCACAAACATATTATTTGATGAATGTAAGAAATTGATCTATTATACTACCGTAAGAAAGGCACTACGTAAGACTATGCTCTGGATATTTTTTTTAACTTTTTTAAAAAATCCTGACTTTCAAGTCAATAGAAGAGTCACTTCTCTATCAGGAAGAAAAAAGACTATTAAGTTGCCACTACAACTAAATGTTTCTGATTCAATGGTTCTACTTTTCCCTGAGGCAAATTTGAGATAAGTCACAGTTACCCATTGCAGAATTACAATGTGTTTACAGCACAGAGAAAACATCTATATTTGCTAACAGAAGTGGTAAATTTTTACAAATATTAATGACTTAAATTTATATATAAATATTTGCAATGTTGGAATAAAATGAATAAATAGTATTTTGCATGTTTATTTTATATGATGCCCCAATTAATAAATGTATTCCAGTATGGGATTTTGTTAAATTATTGAGATTTCTCATTTTTCACTACCAAGGCCATTGTTACACTGTTTTGTTGTTGTTGTTTGGCTATTGAATTATTTTAATTCATTTTATGAGCTATTTGCTGAGGCAGATAATAGGATATTTACAATGTTACAAGAAAAACATTCTACAATATATATATGCGTACTAAGTTTACAAAGTTGGGGATTTTTGTTCATTAATACTTTCATATAGTAGATGCTAGGGACTAGCCTAGAATTGCAAAGTACCATAGAGTTCTGTTGCCCCCAGTTCTTTGTTTAAGCTGTCATGTTCCCTGAATCATGACAAATAAGTATAGATAGGTTAGTTATTAGATTTATCAAACGCCTTGCTCTCCCTGCATGGAACACCCATTCACTTCAAGGGAAGTGTTGCAAGCCAAGGGAGGAAACCCTGAAATGGGGTGTTTGGCTCTTTTTAACACTTTCTAGAATTCAGGTGTAAGTGTATATTTGAGGTTTTAATCTTGAGAAAGCAAGTGATTTTTTTTTCTTGGATATTTAAGAATAATTTTTTAACAGCTTTAACTACTATAGGCTTGCTGACGTAATAATTACAATAATTAAAATCTATTGCAGGTTTACTAGCTGCCAGGCCTGCAACCAAGTTTATTATAGACATTGGTTTTTATTATAGGCATTCGTTTCTTTTAATCTTCACAACTCAGCAAGGTAGGTACGATTACTAACCTCATTTTACAGATGAAGAAAGTGAAGTTTAAAGAGGTTAAGTAACTTGCCGGAAAATCACACAGCCAGTAAGTGGCGCAGCATTTACTGGAACCCTGGGGTGGCCGATTTGGAGCCTTTGTTCTAACCTTCATAATATTCTGTTTACGAAAATAATTGCTTAGTAAGTAAAAGAGCAGAAAAAGACTGCCAAACAAGAAATAGTTAAATTCACAGTTTAAATGAATTTTAGGAAGAAAATGTAGTTACTAAGTTTTCTCATATACTTTTCAGTATTCTATCTTTTGCTACTAGTTTGATATGTGTCAAAAAATGGGAAGAGAAGCACTTGAGGTACTGGGGATAATCCTGAATTTGAGAATCTGTCCACTTCTACATAAATTAAGTCTTGAAATTTAATATATCTTGAACGATAGGGCTGAATTTTGCTTATGAATTTTCAAATGCAAAGTACATATTTGCATGTATGTCAGCAAATAATGCTTTAACCATTAGATTTATATAGTCAAAGTTGTTTGCACATATACATTGTTAGCCAGGCATCTTCAATATTTTTCTGTTACATAACATTTGATACATACAAAGGAATATATGTAGCAAATACATACAATCATGTGTTGTTTAACGATGGAGATATGTTCTGAGAAATACGTCATTAGGCGATTTTGTCATTGAGCGAACATTGTAGAGTGTACTTACACAAACCTAGATGGTATAGCCTATACACACCTAGGTTGTATGCTTCTAATCTTACAAGATTGCCATCGTATATGTGGTCTGTTGTTGACCAAAATGTCATTATGCAGTGCATGACTGTGTACTACAAAGCATAAAATTAAAATAAACACAAGTGATGCCACCAGTACACCCAAGAACTACAGTGTTGCTAACATCTCCAATGCCATGGGTAGCTAGCTCTGTGCCTCTTCACCATGCCCTTTCTAACTCCCTGCCCCAAGACAGGTGACTACCATCCTGAATTTGGTTTTATCATTCTGTTGCTTTTTTAAAATTGGGGTATAATTGACACATAACATTATATTAGTTTCAGATGTACAACATAATGATTCGATATTTGTATATATTACAAATGATCACCACAGTAAGTCTAGTTAACATCTGTCATCATACATAGTTAAAATTTTTTTTTCTTGTGATGAGAACTTTTAAGATTTACTCTGTTAGTACCTTTCAAATATGCAATATAGTATTATTAACAATAGTCACTATGCTGTCCATTACATCCTCATGATGTATTTATTTTATAACTGGAAGCTTATATCTTTTGATTCCCTTCACGAATTTCACCCACTCCCATACCCCACCTTTGACAACCACCAATTTGTTCTCTGTATCTATGAGTTTGATATATATTTTTTAAGATTCCACATATAAGTGAGATCATACAGTACTTTTCCTTCTCTGTCTGATTTATTTCACTTAGCATAACACCATCAAGGTCCATCTTTGTCGTTCCAAATGGCAAGATATCCTTCTTTTTAATGGCTGAATAATATTCCATTTTGTATATGTGTGTATATACCATATTTCTTTATCCATTCCTCCATCAATAGATAGTTAGGTTGTTTCCATGTCTTGGCTATTGTAAATAATGCTGCAATGAACATGGGGTGCATATATCTTTTCATGTTACTGTTTTCATTTTCTTTGGATAAATACCTAGAAGTGGAATAGCTGGATCATATGGTAGTTCTATTTTTAATTTTTTGAGGAAGCTCCGTACTGTTTTCCATAGCAGCTGCATCAATTTACATTCCTACCAATAGTGCACAAGGATTCTCTTTTCTCCACATCCTCGCCAACACTTATTATTTCTTGTCTTTTTGATAATAGCCATTCTAACAGGTGTGAGGCAATATCTCATTGTGGTTTTGATTTGCATTTCTCTGGTAGTTAATTATATCAAGCATCTTTTCACATACTTCTTGGCCATCTGAATTGTCTTCTTTAGAAAAACATCTATTCAGATCTACTGCCCATTTTTTAATCAGATTGTTTGTTTTTTTGCTACTGAGTTGTATGAGTTCTTTATATATTTTGGACATGAGTCCCTTGTCAGATAAATGATTTATAAACATCTTCTCCCATTGAGTAGATGGCCTTTTCATTTTGTTGATGATTTCCCTTGCTGTGCAGAAGTTTTTTAGTTTGATGTAGTACCACTTGTTTATTTTTGTTTTTGTTACCTTTACTTTTTCCCTTGCTTTAAAAAAAGAATTTTAGTGCAAATGTATATATTCCTAAACAACATATTGTTTAGTTTTGCTAAGCTTTGAGCGTTCTAGAAATGGCATCCCAAAATGTAGATAGGTAATCTGCATGGACTTGTTTATTCATTCACTACTGTTTCATAGATTTATTCTGATTGTTGAATATAACTGTCTTTCTTTTGTTTTCATGGCAATATAATATTTCCTTTTATGAATATACTGCTATTTAGCAATTCTCTTATCGATAAGTGTTTGTTCCCTTTTTTCTTTTTTTGTTCTTGCTGAGAAGATTAGCCCTGAGCTAACATCCATTGCCAATGATACTCTTTTTTTGTGGCTTGAGGAAGATTAGCTCTGAGGTAACATTTGTGCCAATCTTCCTCCACTTTGTATGTAGGATGCCTCCACAGCATGGCTGGTGAGTGGAGTAGGCCCAAGCCCAGGATCCAAAACCATGAACCTGGGCCACTGAAGCAGAGCATGCAGAACTTCAACCACTCAGCCACAGGACCAGCCTGGTTGTTTCCTGTTTTTGGCTTTTATAAGTGGTGTTCCTATGAACATAATTGTACAGGTCTCCTATGTTAGTCCATTTGAGCTGCTATAACAGAATACCATAGACTGGGTGACTTATAAACAACAAAATTTATTTATCACAGTTCTGGAAGCTGGAAGTCCAAGTCCAGGTGCCAGCATAATCAGTTTGTGGTGAAGGCGTTGTTTTGGGTTGCAAACTGCCAACTTCTTGCTGTGTCCTCACATGGTAGAAAAAGCAAGGGCATTAGTCCCATTGATGAGGGCTCTGGCCTCATGACCCAGTCACCTCCCAAAGGCCCCACCTTTAAATACCATCAAATTGTGGATTAGGTTTCAACATATGAATTGGGGGGTAGGGGTCACACGAATATTTTATAGCATCTCCTGTGCACAACTACCTCTATGTCTAGGACAGCCATCTTTCTAGAGCAACGTTTAAAAGCTGTTAACGAAAATCCAGTTCCCAAGCTAAGGTTTATGAATTTTTTTTATTGTAGCAAATGCTTGCAAACTTGCATTGTACAATGAAAAATGATGTTTTGTCATTAAGTGTACATTGTGTTTAGTGTATTTTATAGTCATGACTATTTGCCAGGAATGATTTAAATATAACATTTATTTATAATAGAGCTGAAAAAATGCCAATATCATTTGAACTTTTGATCTGACCAAATAAGAAAGCTAAAGCATTTCATTTGTTTAAAAGCTGTTAAAAGTGTTAAACCCACGTTTGCTTAATAAGGAGTCTGTTGCCACACTCACTCTGTCAAAAAGAGTGCAGTTGACATTTTAAATATACATACGTATATGGAATGGAAATACCATTCAAAGCTGAAAGAGATGATAAAAATCAGAGGTGATACTAGCCGCGTTGTTTGCAGCTATAGTCTAATCCTCTTCCTTTGTAGTTCATTGACATTAGGATTGGGTTCTAGATTCAGCCATCCTCAGGAGACAGAGAATCTTAGAAAGTACCTAGTTCAGTGCTTTTAAGACCGTGAAACTTTAACCATAAAATTTTAAATAAAACATTGATCTAAATGTCTATATTGTATATCAGAGTGCTTTTCATTGCAAGTGACAGAAAACCCAAGCTAAATCCTATTAGGCAAAAAGGCAAGTTATTGGGTCATGTTACTAAGAAGTCATGGGTAGATCTAGCTTCATGTGTGGGCTTGATTCGGGGTCTCAAACAATGCCACAGGACCTGATCCTTCTCTTGATCTTGGCTTATCTCTTGTCCCTTTTGGCTGTCAGAGCTATACTCACCCAGATTCAGGTCTACAGGAAAACGGGCATGCATTTCTCTCAGCGATCCCTGCCAAATATCCTGCATTTCATTGCCTCTGACTGGGTCACGTGCCCATTCCCAAGCCAGTCTCTGTGGCCAAGAGAATGCAAGATTCTGATTGGTCAGGCCTCCCTTACCTGCTCGCCCCTGGTCAAGGAAGAAGTCATCCTTGGCCAAAACATTTGGCTGAGCCTGAGAGACAACGAGATTCTCCAGGGAACTATGGGGGTGTGCATCCTAGAAGAACATTGAAGAGATCCCGAGAGGCCAATTTTCATTTCAATTTTTGAAAAATTCTTCCCGTTCTAAAGAATTTCGTCGACATCTCCTTCCTAATTACCTTCCTCTCTGCTTTCGGTGTGGTTATTCCATGTTGAGGGGATTGATTTAGGTACGAAGCATCCTCCTCCAGTGTCATTACAGATGAGTCTATTCCGAACAGTTCCATTCAGTGTGGCCCACTACAGCAATCTGCAGTTGTAGAGAGGATTGTGACATTCTTATAATGTCCTTCTAGCAAGTCTGAAGGAAATAGTTATGTCATTCTATAGATTCAAAGTGTCCCAAAGCAAGTTTTAACCATTTTACACTTAAGATTTCTCTTAAGTTAGCTTATATTTATCAAAACTCTGGTTATAATTTTCTTTCATTTTCACAAAATTCTGTTATTATTTCGCGCCAGGGGAGATCTCCCCGTCTTCACACCCAAATGGTTTAAAATTTGACATTATACTGTGGCTAAAATGACTACCTACAAAAACTGGCCTCGTACACTGAGACTTCCACCGGCTCATTCCTGTGAAACACATATGAAACATATGCTCATTAGTTACAGGAACCAATTTAAATGATAATGTTTTCAAATGGCCAACATCAAATAAACTTAGGGAGTAAACATCATTGCAACATGGTAAACAAGCTCTGAAGTGCAGCTGAGTGTGAAGGTGATTATCAAGGGACAGAGCGGGTGGGTACAGGGTAAGTAAACCAATCTACTGCCGGATAATAATGTAAATTTCTCATGCAGCGCGTTCCATTATTTCTCCCTTAGTTCTGTTGCCACACACTCCCTGCAGGTTACAAACATATTCCTGAGGTCCCGCTGGCATGTCCAAAGTCCATCAAAAGCAGGGAGAGGTGTTTCACAGAGGAGAGGAGGGTCATGAGGATTTTGTATGTAGCTGGATGGCTCCATAAGGTATAAACAGGGACATGAGTATGGCTATGACATTGCTGTGCCATTTCTATGAAATGTCTTCAAATTCAGAATATCACAGATTCATTACACAAACCAAAACTACTATTATGAACTTAACCAATAGAAGCTCACTAAAAAATCTCATCCTTTATATCTTAGTATTAAGCGTATTTTTAAATAGTGCCTTAATACTTAGACATTTTAGAAAAAATTTTAAGGCAAAGTAAAATTTGATAGGTATTAGATTAAACACTGAAAATACCAAGAACACAATGGACTTAGAATATTTGAGTTGGTATGTAATGATAAAAGAGGAGTTTACCAGAAAGTATTGTCAGCAGAAAGCATCATGTGCAGAGAAATGAAAATATATGACCGATTTTAAAAATAGCAAGTTAAAGAGTGAGAGGGAGTGAGGAGTGGGAAGACATGGAGCTAAAAAGACAACTTAGGCTTTATTTGTTTCAAATTTTAAATAGCAGTATTATAAAATTTCAAATATAGAAAAGTAAGAAAAAGAAGTCAAAAAACAGATCGTAATCTAATTAATATCCAATTAACTTTGTTGACAACTTTCTAAATAAAGTCACAAATATATATGGGTTATTAAAATCATACATAAAGATAAAAGAAGAAAGTAAAAGCTCCCAATTTCTCTTCTCTGATGTCTCTCCCCAAAGGGAATTAATATTAACAGTTTCTTGAGTTTCCTTTAAGAAAAATGTATTCTGAATAATTTGAATTTTTAAATAAAAAAAATCGTACTCTACATGATGTTTTGCATCTTGCTGGTTATTTTGGGAGATTATGACTTATGTATGGAACTCTCCTATGGCAACATGTACAGTCCTAATTCAGTATTTTTAGCAGCTGAATAATATTCCATTGTAGAGTTGAAACAACTGATTTGATTGATGACTCTTTGGGTAGTTTTCTGGAGTTTTTGTTAATTAGAATGTTATTTACATAAATCTCTTGGTGTATAAATATCTTGGCCAAATGGCTCCCCAGAATCTTTCCAACAATATATCCTTCCAGCAAAAGTTTAACAAGTGTGCTCTTCTTCCCACGACCTGGCAGCCTTGGGTATTATCAAACTTTTTAAATGTACTAGTGTAATAGGTGAAAATTTCATATCTTGACTATTTTACTTCTATTTCCTTTAAAAAGAGTATGATGGAGTGTCTTTTCATAATATATCTAACCGTTTTTGGACACAGATTTTGAAGAAATTTTTATATCGTGCTAATAGATTTGGCCATTATCCTGGGGCTGAAAATTTTTGTGTCTTTAAAAGTTGTCTTAGTAAAATCTGGATGATAAAATGGAAAGGGAAATGACTATACTATATTTTATTATTCTCGTCATTTTGTTTTTTATGTTTTTGACCTATATTCTTAATTACTATGTTAGGTTTACTCTTAAGACATATGAAATAAAAATTATTTGGATGGGGAGTCAGTCCTTCAATCTTTAGTATTAACTTACCAAAGAAAATTAAGAGGGATAAGACTCATACATGTAATACCAATGGTGGGAAAAGCACTGCCATATGTACTTAGCGACATAAACTCAGGGAAATCAGTATGCTTATCAATGATTTCTCAACAAATATTCACTTATTCTGATTAAATCAACCTCATTACTTGAACTACAAAGAAAGGGTTGGATCAAAAACAGTGGTCAACTTTTATGTCATTCATATGTTCAAGTATTTAGCACATTGTGATGCTACAGCAATGATATGGGCCCTTACTTTGCCATCGTTGTATTGAGTGGTAACAGGAACCAAAAAAGACTAAACAATGTTTCCAAAGGGACACTAGAGATCCCATTGCGGTATCTGGGTACTGGTATCTGCAGTATCTGCCTTGCTGCAGCAGACATAACAGAACCCACGGCAGGCTCTGGCCTTTGTGCGTCACTCTATGGTCACGCATGTGACTTCATTCTAACACCGGTCGGGGGTTGGCCTGTGGCCGAGTGGTTAAGTTCGCGTGCTGTGCTTCAGCGGCCCAGGGTTTCACTGGTTTGGATCCTGGGCGTGGACCTAGCAGTGCTCATCGGCCGTGCTGAGGCAGCGTCCCACATGCCACAACTAGAAAGACCCACAACTAAAATATACAACTATGTACTGGGGGGCTTTGGGGAGAAGGAAAAATAAAAAATAAATAAAATCTTTAACACTGGTCAGAGGCAGACTGAACTTCAACATTTCTTATGAAGCACTGGGTATATTCTATGAACACCCTGACTCATTGACCCCCATACCACCATGAAAACACATTATTTATGTTCAAAAAAGCAGGTACCCAATTAGTTATATGATGTGCGACTCTACTAGAAACAAAACTGCATTCTCAGTAACAGTATTGTCAGCAAAGTGTCAATATAGGATTATGGACAATTTGGAGTTTTCAGAGAACAAATCAATCAGGAGCAGAAAAGAATTGTTTCTGCAGAGACACCATTTCCTTTTGTAAATCTCTGCCTTAGCAGACAGGTGGGGAAGTTCTGCTCAGGGGCCAGACGCCCGCCTTCAGTTTACTCTGTTTAATTCCAAGACTGCTCCTCCTTTTGGGATAAACAACTACACCTTAAAATGGACATTAAGGGAATGTTTTCATACCACATTGTCTAGTCAATCTCATGAAGTTTGGTTTTTGGTTTTGTTCGGTTTTGTTTTTTTCATAATGAGCCACATGCAACATGTCTACTAGTCACAAAACAGCAATAAACTATACAACTTTGGTCCTGAGATTTCTCTTTGTAAAGCTGTTAGGATAGAAAATCCAGCTGTGTTAAATGATCATAATGTTAATATCCCTTTCTGTGGTCTCTCAACTTAATATTCTATTAAAGAGGGTTTTTTTTAATGCTTTTTGGTGAGGAAGATTGGCCCTGAGCTAACATCTGTTACCAATCTTCCTCCTTTTTTTTCCTCCCCAAAACCCCCAGTACATAGTTGTAGGTCCTTCTGGTTCTTCTATGTGGCATGCCACCTCAGCATGGCTTGATGAGCAGTGCTAGGTCCATGCCCAGGATCTGAACCAGCAAACCCCGGGTCACCAAAGCAGAGCACGCTAACTTAACCACTATACTACGGGACTGGCCTCTATCAAAGGGTTATTTTGTGGACTTAAACTTTCTCATGAATTCATTATGAAGACTAAAAGACCCTGCTTTCAGATTGCTAAGTAAGAATCACCCTCCCCCTTTCCTCTTTGCTTTTTCTTTCCCTATATTTATAATCCCCAAATCAGAGAAGCCAAAACATCATCACTATAGAGATATTCATGTGCCTTGTTCTTTTTTCCTCTGGCTCTGGAAAATAAGTCTGTACAGTACACACAACAGTGTAATTGACTCTCTGGTGCAGCTGCCATTGAGTCTTTCCTATAAGAAATCATATTAGCCTTCCTTTTAAATGTGCTCAGGGTAATAAGTCATCCTTGACATTCACCATTCATAGAACAAAATGTCTGTGTTACAAAATCAGCCCCAAGCTTATCAAATAATTAATTCCAGATTTGTAAGTGACGCAGATGATGTCAAGTTTTTGTATTAAGTAGAACCTTGATCCCCAGCATTTACTGGTTGCAATCCTTTTACTAACAGATAACATCTGCCAATGAGTAATACTTGGTTTCAGGGAAGAACAGCTTTTAGTGATTTTATTCCTATGAAGTTTACTAGATTGACAACACTTAAAGCCAAATGCTTTTGTTTAACCACCATAGAGCAAGAATGTCTGTGCAATCTCTCTCACAATTTGTTTAAGCCTTGAGGAAATAACATTTAAAGATAAGAAGACTCCTATTCCATCCTTGGTGTGCGCTCACTTCAGAAATCGCCAATAAGTTCATTGCCTTTATAATTTGGCATAACGTCAATCTGTTGAGTAGGAAGTGGAAAGACATTCTACCACCAGCGTCAGATAGGAAAGACTTTGAGTTATGAACTCTGCCAGCTAGGTCACAAAAGAAGTGGTGAAAATACTCCCAAATTAGCCAAGTTTTTTACTGTTGAGGAGGTTACAGATAAGCAAGGGAGGAATCTGCAATAATCCATGAGTATTAGATTTGGAGACCTCAGTATGAACTCATGTTTGTCTTAATACAGACACGAATGGTTGCCTTTAGAAACATTCGTACATATATGAGTATATATGGGTTAGTACATACACACATTCTCCCCTGCTGTGTCAGATGAGAGGACATAGAAGCAGTGGTACCCTAGTAGCAACCAGCATATCTTGTTTTCTGAATCCGTTCTCCAATAAAAAGAACCAGAGGCCTTGGAGAAATGGCTGGTTGTAGGACTTGAACAGGAAATACACAAGATTAGCCTGGAGCATCTTGTAGTGTCAGAAAGTAAGAAAGTGCTCAAAACTCACAATGATTGGGACATGTCAGAGGGACAGAGAGGCCAACTGGAAAAGCTCCAGGTGGCCAAAATTGTAACAATTTGAGCAATAAAATAAAATAGCATTGGATTATAATCCCCAAAATAAAATAAACATCCATGAGTCCATATTAATATAAATAAATATTTGAATAAATAAATGGAAGAGAATAGACAAATCTCCCCTGAAGGATTCCAAATAACTCAGGTAGATATTGCATTCTCAAGGAGGTGGAACATAACTCCTCACTCCTTAAGTGTGGGCTGCACATAATAACCTCTTTCCAAAGGATACAGTATAGAAACGGGGGTAAGAGCAACCTGGCAAATACTACCTCAGCCACGTGATCAAGAGCAACATTAGTAGTAATAAGTCACATTGATAGCCTGTCCCCTTGAAGTAATGTGATAAGAATGGCACTTGTCCTTTGCAGTCTTCCAAAAACCTATAACCCTAGTCTAATCATGAGAAAAAGCTCAGACAAGTCCCAATTCAGGGATGTTCTACGAAACACCTGACCAGTACATCTCAAAATTGTTAAGGTCATCAAAAACAAGGAAAGTCTGAGAAACTGTCATAGGCAAGAGGAGCCTGAGGGGATATGACAGCTAAGCATTATGCGATATCCTGGATGGGAACCCTGGAATGCAAAAAGGGCAGTAGGTAAAAACTAAGGAAATCTGAATAAGGCTTGGGCTTTAATTCATAATAACGTACTGTTATTGGTTCATCTATTTTGACAAATGTACCACTGTAGCATAAAATGTTAATAATTGGGAAAACTGGGCCTGGGGCCTATGGGAACTCTGTACTCTCTTCCTAATTTTTCTATAAAAACTGAATTTTATTAGAAAATGTAAAAGTTTATTAAAAATTTTTAAAAATACTCCCTAATTAACTCTTTTTATTATTCATATGGACCTTAATTAGATGTCAATATTTTTATGACATCCAAGTTAAATTATTATTCTCTGAAGCCCTATAGATTTGTGAGTTGGCTCTTCTAAGTGCTTTAATCAAAGCTTTAATTTTACCCTGAAAATGGTCTTCCCAGTTGTTAGGGAAATATTTTCTAAGTTGTTCATATGCTGTCACTTTGGTTATTATACCATCTCTGATAAAAGACCACTATAGCTTGACTCTCCATTTTATTAAAACTCTATTATGATTATCCTTCTAAAAACACTCTAAAGTCTGGTCAGCCTCACTCAGTGTGATAATGAGGGTGGAATGTATCATGGCAAGCCTAATTCTGCCCATTATATTCCTGCCTCTCCATTTATGCTAGTCTAAAAGTGTTATTTGAGCTGGAAGATCATTTTGTAACCTTCAGATTACTGCTGGGTGGCTTCGGCAGAAAAGGAATTACCAATGCATTAAATTTGAATTAGCTCTGAGAAATCATGCAGATGTATGCACAGAACATTATAGCAGTACTGTCTCCCAGGCACAGTAGAATTGCTTTTATGCAGTTTTAAAGAATCACTTGAGCAACCCTTAAATTGCAGACATGATGAAGCTGAGCCAGCATCTTCTGTTTAAAAAAAAAGAAAAACCTGCAGCCCCAATCTAGCCTTTCAGCGAGGTGCCTTTCAGAGAAACCTGATCACACGGGGACCGCTGCTGAGTGGACTGTTTGGGTTTCGGCCCTGCCATATTAGAGTGCCCTGGCAGAGTGACTGCAGAAGTGTCACTTAGACTAATGATTATGAATTATGCAGAGGGTCATATCCTCTTAGTTACAAGTCATTTACACGGTCTCCCTCCGGACGGCCTAGCCTGGTTCAGTTTTTTTTTTCCTCCTACTAGGAAATAACTCATTGAATAGATGTTCAAAGTTGAATTTATTGACATTCTATTTTTCTTCCATAATGCCAAGCTTGCAAAACAACCAAATGAAAAAAACAAGACACCTTCCCTCAGTGAAATTATAGCGGTAACAAATCATGGTATTTTTCCTTTTAGTCTGTCAGGGTGCTTCCCATTTTAAAGGTCTGACAGTTCTAATATCCCCCTCTCTGTCTCTCTCTTCTATCTTCAGTTAAATTGAAAAGGTGGTATAAAGATGTGTTCAAGGGGAAAGCGGAGAACACCACTAGTGCTGAAATGCCCACATCTCAATCTGGAAGATACGTACTGTTTCAGTGAACTGCTTAGAAGGGGGCACAAGAGGAAAACCAGAGAATTTCATTCTTGAAATTAAAAGTCTGTCAGATTTAACTATATTCTTATGAATCTGAGGCCTCGAGCCTATACTTAAGATAAAAGAAACAGATCATAGACAATTCTGTACATTTTAACAAGTGACTTATTAAGCATGATTGCAGAGATGGGTGAGGAAGTCAGCTGAAACACAGGGATCTGCTTTCGCGTTGCTTGCCGGCCTTAGGTTTCAATGGAAAATATGAGGAGCACTGACCTCTTCCAACCAGTGAGCCATCCACGACCAGCTTCAAAGTCAGAGGCTATTTCTCACAAGCAAGCCAGCCTGAAGCAGGGGCAGTGGCTTTTCCAAACTGACCAGGCAGATTTCATCTCAGTGAGAGGTGAGCAGGGCAGAACCTCTCAATACTCCATAACCAACCTCCGGGCCAACAGGTCTTGCTATTGTGTATATGGCAGGTGGTCATTCAGCCACACAAAGTACCATTCCACACAGATGCCCACACAGGGCAGCTCCTTGACAGCTAGACTTTGAAAGGAGGCCCTTGCCACCAGAAATGACCAGGGCCAAATAAAGATATTGGAAGGAGAGTGCTCTGGAATGCTGTCCTCACGTCCAACAACAGGGTAGTCGACATGGGTGGTAGACTGATTTAGTGATGGTGTCACACAGCCACGTTTTGCTGTTCCTGAGAGACCCATGGTGTCTATAGAGATTTTTTGGGAGCACGCATGTCTCCCGCAATAGTAGAGCAAGAAGTTAACCGTCAAACTGCACCAGCTGGATCTCATTCCCATTATCCCTGCATGTCCCAAAAATAAACCCAGAAAAGCTCCCAAAGGGCAACTTGTGCCAGCACAGTGGAGTTAAATGTCACTTAAAGGCCTTCCATGGCAGGATGATTCATTGAGACAACAGCCAGAGGAATTCTTTTACCACAGAACTCCAACCATGCCACTCCTCTGCTCAAACACGAAAAACCTCCTGAACCCTCTCAGAGAAAATCAAGGTGTTGGAATGACCTATGGGCTGACAGCTCCGCTCCTCCCCAACTCTATGATCTCATCTCCCTTCACTCTCCTTTCACTCAATCCCTTGGCCACACTGCCTCCTTGCCCTTCCTCAAACAAGCAAAGCTTTCTCCAGCCCATGGCCTCTGCTTACAAAGCTCTTCCCTCAGGTACCCACCCACAAGACTTCTTTCCCCACTCCCTTCAAGCGTCAGCTCAACTGTAATCGCTGACATATTCTCAGACCTCCCTATAATAAATAACAACCCCCACAGACAGAACCTAGCCCCCTGCACTGCTTTATTTTTCTAAAATACCCATCCCCTGAAAACACAATATATTTTACTTACTTATTTGCTCATTTTTATCTCCTCTGACAAAAATGCCAAGTACATGAGGGGCAGGGACTTTGTTTTATTTACTGCTTTATTCCTAGAATCTAGAACGTGCCTGAAATGGAGTGTGTGGTCAATAACATTTGTCGCATTAAAAGAATGAGTTTTAATGTATGCTTCCTCTCCGTATTTGTCCCTTCTCAGCCTCATGTCCCCCACCCCTCACTCCACCCTCCACACACACGCAATCATACACATGCACATACCCAGTTCAAGGAGTTTAAAAAGCTTTGCTGTTAATACAAGTCAGAAAAATGCTGCTCTCAGACAGACCACAAACACAGAGTTCTCAGATGTAAAACGTAGAAGCACTTCTTCCTAGCGAAGATAAACAAAACAAAAAACCCTTGAGCCCTAAAGTAAGAAGCAGGTGTCCAACATACGTGGCCTATGGCACACCAGTATTGTGGAACACATGCATATGGGCGCTGACCCACGAGTATTCCCTTGGGTTCACTAACTACAGTACCACATTGGGAGAGAACCAAAGGCAGACAGCAGAATCCATTGAATATTCTTCATATTTTGTAATGCATAGATATATGTGGTAAATGATAAAGAGTTCACATTATACAGTATATGTTCACTTATTCCAAATACAATTTTATCATCTTTTAAAGGCATTTCCAAGGTACAGGATATTCTTGTTGTTGTTACATGCAAATGCTTGGACCAGGTAGACTTTTAAGTACCCAGAGTAGGTGCAGTTAGGTGAGCAGATCCTTCATCCAGAGTTCTCTCTGGATGTGCTATGTGCTATATTGGCATGCACATTATTTTGATTGACAGACCCTTAGGTGTAAATTTAGGTACATGGAAATTACACCCTAGACTAAGGATGGCAAGTTGACCTCATCTTGCATGCCAGCTCCAATTCGGAATGTGGCTACGTGGAGGGTTGTGTTGAAAAGAGTTCATATACTATGTCTGGGCCCAACGGAAAAGAAAGTGACATGGTCCATTTCTGCCATGGATAAAAAGAGGGAAAATGACAAGCATATGTGCCTTTATTTGCCATCTCTGCTTTAGATTCCAGCAGTAATTCAAAGCTTGGGAATATACTAAGTAGGGGAGTGTTTCAGAATCAGTGAGGGATGGGCACGTGTCTGGTGTGACAAAATATATTCAAAAGCCATGTTTGTATAGATATTTTTATTCATGCTATATCATTTATTTTGAAATTTCAAATAATATGACATAAAAAGAAAGTGAGAACTTTTGTGCTTGGCAGAAAAAGGTAATGCATTTTGAAGTGCTAAGAAGCATTGCCATAGTCTACAGATTCATAAATAACTTTCTTTTTCCATGTTGGTAATGCATACAGTTTAGTCTAACAAGGATTAATTGAACACCTATATTTAAGCCACTTTGCTGGACACTCTGGGCAGTTCCCACAATCAAAGAACTTATAATTGCTGAATTAAATGCATGTTCATGTATTTTTTTCATGTTGCAAAACTGAAACTCTATACCCATTGAACAGCTCGTTTTTTCTCCCTCTCCCCATCCCCTGACAACCACCAATCTACTTTCTGAGTGAATACTTTAATAGATACCTCATACAAGTGGAATCATTTAGCATTTGTTATTTTGTGACTGACATTTCACTTAGCGTAATGTCCTCAAGGTCCATCCATGTTGTAGCAGATGACAGGATTTCTCTATGTTTTTTAGAGCTAAATAACATTCCATAGTACATATATACCACATTTTCTTTATTCATTCACCTCTTAATGCACATTTAGGTTACTTGTACCTCTTGGCTATTGGGAATAATGCTGTAATGAACATGTGTGTAAATATTTCTTCAAGATTATGTTTTCAATTCTTTTGAATATATACCCAAAAGTGTGATTGCTAGATCATATGGTAATGCTAATTTTAATTTTTGAGGAACCACCATACCTTCTCTATAGTGGTTGTTCCAATTTAGATTCCCACCAATAGTGCACAAGGATTCCAATTTCTCCATGTCCTCACCAACACTTGTCATTTTCTGTTTTTTTGATAGTGGCCATCTTAACAGGTGTGAGATGATATCTCATTGTGGTTTTGATTTGCAATTCTTTGTTGATTAGTGACAGTAAGAATTTGTCACATACCTGTTGCCTATTTATATGTCTTCTTTGGAGAAATGTCTATTCAAGTCCTTTGCCCATTTTTTAATCAAGTTATTAGTTTTTTGCTGTCGAGTTGTAGGAATTCCCTATATGTTTTGAAGATTAACCCCTTATCAGATATATGATTTGCGAAGATTTTCTCCCATTCTGTATGATACCTTTTCACTCTTTTGGTTGTTTTCTTTGCTGTGTAGAAGCCTTTTAGTTTGAAATAGTTTCACTTGTTTATTTTTATTTTTGTTTTTTTGCCTCTGCTTTTGGTGTCATACCCATGACATCACTGCCAAGACCAATGTCATGAAGACTTTTCCCTGTGTTTTCTTCTAGGACTTTTACAGTTTTAAGTCTAACATTTAAATCTTTAATCCATTTTAGGTTGATTTTTGTGTATGATGTAAGATAAGAGTCCAATTTCATTCTTTTGCATGTGGATATCCAGTTTTCCCAGCACTGTTTGTTGAAGAGACTATCCTTTCCCCTACTGTGTATTCTTGGGACCCTTGTCAAAGATTAGTTGATCGTATATGCATGGATTTATTTCTGGGCTCAATTCTATTCCATTGCTCCATGTGTCTGTCTTTATGCCAGTACCATAGTGTTCTGATTGTTGTAGCTTTCTAATATATTTTGAAATCAGGAAGTACGATGCTTCCAGCTTTGTTCTTCTTTCTCAGGATTGATTTGACTATTTGTGGTCTTGTGTGGTTCAATATGAATTGTGGAATTGTTTTTTCTATTTCAGTTAAAAAAAATTGGAATTTTGGCAGGGATCGCATTGAATCTATAGATCATTTTGGTTAATATGAGCATTTTAATAATATTAAGTCACCAATCTATGAAAGTGGGGTGTCTTTCCATTTGTTTGTGTGTTTAATTTCTTTCATCAATGTTTCGTAGTTTTCAGTAAACAAATCTTTCACGCTCCTTGGTTAAGTTTGTTCCTAAGTGTTTTATTCTTTTTGGTACCTTTGTAAATGGGATTGTTTTCCTCATTTCCTTTTCCGATAGTTCATTGTTAGTGTATGGAAACACAGCTGGTCTTTGTATGTTGATTTTGTATCTTGTAACTTTACTGAATTCGTTAATTAGTTTGAATAGTTTTTTGATGGAGTCTTTAGGGTTTTCTATAGATGAGATCATATCATCTGTAAACAGGGACAATTTTGCTTCTTCCTTTCCAATTTGGATGCCTTTTACTTCTTTTTTCTTACCTAATTGCTCTGGCTAGGACTTCCAGTTCTGTGTTGAATAGAAGTGGCAAGAGTTGCCATCTTTGTCTTGTTCCTGATCTTAGAGAAAAAGCTTTCACTTTTTTACCATTGAGTATGATGTGAGCTGTGGCTTTTCATGTTTGGCCTTTATTATGTCAAGTTACTTTCCTTATCTTCCTATATTGTTGAGAGTTTTTATCATGAAAGTGTGTTGAATTTTGTCAAATGCTTTTTCTGCATCTATTGAGATGATGATCATGTGATTTTTATCCTCTATTCTGTTAATGTGGTATATCTCATTAATTGATTTTCATATGTTGAATCATCCCCATCCTTGCATCCCAGGCATAAATCCCACTTGATCATGGTGTGTGATCCTTTTAATGTACTGTGGGATTCAGTTTGCTAGTATTTTGTTGAGGATTTTTCATTTATATTCATTGTGGATATTGGCCTGTAGTTTTCTTTTCTTGTAGTGACGTTGTCTGGCTTTAGTATCAGGGTAATGCTGGCCTCATAAAATGAGTTTGGAAGTGTTCTCTCCTCTTCAATTTTTTGGAAGAGTTTGAGAAGGATTGGCATTAAATCTTCTTTAAATGTTTGGTAGAATTCACCAGCAAAGCCATCTGGTCCTGGGCTTTTCTTTGTTGGGAGGTTTTTCATTATTGCTTCGATCATCATACTAGTTATAGATCTGTTCAACTTGTTCATTTTTTCATGATTTAGTCTTAGTAGGTTGTCTGTTTCTAAGAATTTGTCCATTTCTTCTATGTTATCCAGGTTTTTGCCATATGATTACTCAGGTAGTCTCTTATGATCCTTTTTATTTCTGCAGCATCAGCTGTAATGTCTCTTCTTTCATTTCTGATTTTATTGATTTGGCTCTTCTCTCTCTTTTTTTCTTAATTAGTCTAGCTCAGGGTTTGTCAATTTTGTTTACCTTAAAAAAACCCCCGCAATTTCCTTTATTTTTTTCTATTTTTTATTTCATTTTTTCTGCTCTAATCTTTGTTATTTCCTTTCTTCTGCTAACTTAGTTTGTTCTTCTTTTTCCAGCTCCTTGAGATGGAAAACTAGGTTGCTCATCTGAGATCTTTCTTCATTTTTTTCATTTTTAATGAAGGGATTTATTGCTATGAACTTCCCTCAGTACTGCTTTTGCTGTATGCCATATATTTTGGTATGTTGTGTTTTTATTTTTATTTGTCTCAAGATACTTTTTAATTTCCCTTGTGATTTTTTAAGTAAACTTATTGGTTGTTCAAGAGAGTGGCATTTAATTTCTAGTTTATTTTTTTAATGACTCTGTTAGAGTCAGTTATTACAAATATGTCTAAAGGAAAAAAACCTAGACAAAGAGTGTTGATATTCTCCCAGTAACATGGAAATTCAAACCCTTTATATACAAGTGAATTTAGTATAGCTACCCTCAGGAATTTATGATAAGAACTATAAATCTGGCATGAAGAGGCTTTCGTGCTAACATCATTCCTCTTCATATCTGTAATATGCCTAAGATAAACAATCCCAGCGTCATCCTTCTCTGTCCAGTTCTAACTAGTTCCATAGTTCAGAGCCTAGTCTCATCACCACCCCTGAGTCAACAGTTTCTTATCCTGCCCAGATTTTTGCTAACCATTACTAATTAAAGACCTGTGGTCTCTGGCTACAGCATGATTTTTAAGAGCTAGAACTTAATCCAAGCTTATAGGGTTTATGGTTTTCTGTTTCTATATTAAAGAATATGAGACATATAATTTCCTGAGTCTACAGTCTAGAAAGAGGAATAAGATAAATAAATTGTAGTATCTGCCTCTGAGTAACATTTGCTTATAGACTGAGTAGATATAGTGAACAAAACCCAGTTTTAGCAGTCAAATAAAATTCTGAATGACCCATAGAGAGAAGCAAAGTTTTTCTTTACAATGAGTGTAATGATACCATTTGTGTTTATTATTTCCATTTATTCACTTGATTTTTATAAAATCTTAGTGAGAGAGGCAGGGTTTTATCTTAGAGTAAACACTCAGCATATGTAGATTTAATAATTGTAGTGTTAACTTTTGAAACAAGCCCTAAATTCCATTACAAGAAATAACTGACAATTTTGCTGAGAGAAAAATTTCAACAGCACGCCCTATGAACCGGGCTTTTTGGAATGAGCAGGACATACTAACGTGAGCCACTGAGGTGAAGGATCCTAACTGAGGGTAAATCTCCATATAGAAATGGACTCAGTTGTTCCCTCCTGCAGAGAAATTCACAAACCTGGGGAAGAATAAAATTATCAGGAGGAATTTCTCATGAATGTCAAGATGTAAACATGAAGATTCAAACAGATAAAAGAGAACACAAGTATTCAAATAGATAAATCATTTCCCAAACCTTATCAGGTTAGATTATAGTAAAACTTGGACCAGAATCCTAATACTATGACTTCAGACCAAAATACTTTCTTCCATCTCATGCTGTGATCAGCAGATATGAGCTACTATCATTCAAAAAAATAAATAAATAAAAGCTCTGTTTCAAAATCAGTGGGCTGAATCAAACACCATTCTGGCTGTGGGTAGATTAATTAAATCTAAATCGCATGTTAGAACAGAGAACTGACTATTAACCCAAGGTACGTACCCTGAGGAAAGCTATTTCCACAGGATGGAATGAAGAAACCAGGGCCAGAGGAAGAGAATAGGACCCTACACAGTGTGGCGGGAAATTGTAGCACAATTTAGAGTTTTAGAGAATCCAGAAATTCATAATTTGACTGAAAGTTTTAGAAGTGAAATTTACCAGATGGGAAAGATGTATAGGCAGGAGGGAAGCTAGTTGGAGACATTCTGTAGGCAGAAAATCACAGAGAATCACCTCTGAGATAGGATCTGAACAACTGAAAGAATCTATCAAGTGGGCTTTGTTTCTCCAGTGCTGTGGGATTGGAAAGAAATACCTCTAGTTCATACTAGGGTTAAAGGGAGCTTAAAAAATGGGAAATAAACTGAAAATCACTTGGAAAACCTCATCTGCACCTAGGTACATCACAGAACAGTAGGCTATATCTCATCTGATTTCCATGTAGGCAATATTCCTGGACTTCCTCAGACTTGTAAAGTTCGGGCGCATTTTAAAGTACTTGCTCTGACTTGTAGTAGAGAAGACATGGGTGAAGCTCAGAGATAAATATCAAAGAGAAATTAAAAGGATAGAGATCTATGGACTATTGGGAAGACTTTAGGTTATTCTGTATACATAACTTAACTATCAAACATTTTTCCCTAAATACAACATTGAAAATCTCAAGTTCAACACTTCAAATATTGAATGAAACATGCTTTTGCTACATCTGCTCCTTCTTTTGTATTCCCACCTTGGTGAGAGGAACTAGTATCTACCAGTCTCCCAAGTTTAAAAATAGCTAACTAAATAAATAAAAACTAAACTTTCTCTCCTTAATTCCACATCCAATGAGTCACCCATTCCTTTAGATTCATTACCACTAGTCTAGCTTGAGGCCCTCATCTCTTAGATTACTACAATAGTCACCCTACTAGTCTTACTTCCTCTAGTCCAGCCCCATGGATCCGTTCAGCACTGCTGACATAATAGTCTCTTTAGAACAGAAATTTGATCCTGATAATTAACTATTTAAAATCTTCAGGAACAGCTTAAATTTTAAAAGATATGTTTTAGAGACTTTAACCTATTACAATCTTGGTGATCCTCATGACCATAGTTAATGCAGTCTAAAGTAGACTGTTTAGTTCAAATCCAAATTGCACCACGTTGCGTGACTTTGGGAAAGTTATTTAGTTTTTTTGTATTCTCTTTCATCTATAATTGGAATTAACAAACATATTAAATATGTTTGAAGAACTTTTTAAAAGATGTAGAAAGAAATATCAAGCAAAAGATTATGATGAATTATCAAACAGATTTTGAAAATAACCAAACACGATAGAAATTCAAAATTTCTGAAATCTACAAAGTAAATGTTTTAAGTTAAAAATACAAAAAAAAATTATGTATGCAGTGCTAGCAATCAAAATCTAGCAATATATAAAAATATAACATAACATGACAAAGTTGGATTTATTCAGAAGTACTTGAAAATTGATTTAGTGTTAAGAAAATAATTAATTACATTAGTTACAAATCATATGATCACTCTGTTAGAAGCAGAAAAAATATTTGGTACAATTTGACTTCTAATCATGATTTTTTTTTAAAAAAAAATTAAAGCTCTTAGCAAACCAGGAAAAGTAGAAAACTTCCTTAATTTGATAAAAAGCATCTAGAAAGAAATCTGCAAACATCCTACTTAAGGATGAAACACTACAGTCACTCCTTTTACTTTCCAACAAAAAATCAGGTACGCCCCAAGTCACCATTTCTATTCAGCACTGCAAAGCAAGAAAAATAAATAAAAGGCATAAAGACTGGAATGAAAGAAACAAAACTGTCATTAGTCACAGATGATATGAGTGTCTGCATAATAAATTAAAGAGAATCTACAAGAAAATTGTTATAATTAATTAGAAAATAAACAATGCCAGATTCAAAAATCCACACACAAGAATCAATTGCATTTCTATATACCAGAAACAAACGTTAAAAATATACATTTTAATGGTTAACATTTAAAATATCATCTAGGAAATCTATAAAGTGTGTCAGACAAATCTAACAAAAAATGCATAAGAACTCGGGAGATTTTTATGATTTTAATAAAGGAAATGAAAGGAAACCTAAATAACTGGAAAGACAAACCATGTTCATTGAGTAGAAGACTATGTATTTTAAAGTAATAAGTTTGGCCACGACTTATCAATAGTTTACTATAACTGTAATCAAAATTCTGACAAGTTGTGGGTATATGTAAGGAAGTTGGGAAGCTGATTCTAAATTGATATGTAAAGAGCCAAGAATATCAAAGAAACTCATCAAGGAAAACAAGATGGAAGGCACTTATCTTACCAGATATTTTGACTTACTGGAATGCTATTTAATTTAAAAAACATAATATTGGAGCAAAAATAGACAAATAACCAATTGGAATGGAATAGACAGTCCAGAAATATATTGTGAACTGAAACCTCCTCCCTCTATACTCAGCCTAGACATTGAATTAACATCTCATTGCCTTTATTAATATGATTCTGCTATTCCACTTTCCTCATAGCATTTCTTTACTCTTCCAGGACTGTCCCACCCAATCAAATGGCTCTGTTGTTTATTACAGGAACTTCCCCTATGACCCAACATCTCTTAGATGGAGAGCATCAACAGTTTACACCCTAAGATTCTTTGAAACCCTTACCTCAAAATCCTGCCCTTGCTTTTTCCTCCAACTCTCATCTTGATCCTATCCAATCCTAATCAAGTTTCCAAAGAAAAGAGCAGCCTTAAACCAAACCTCCAATTCTTAACTTTTCACTTTACTTTCCCCACTTTAAGATGCTGCAAAAGTTTTGTGAGGTAGTGTTCTTCCATACCACAGTAAACAAGAAACTCAGCTTTGTCTTTTCTTTTGGTGATATTTGGGGAGCCCAATGTCAACAATAGCCACATTTCTACAGCAACTTGATTTATGTCAGAGCTGGCATGGCAGATTAGTGAGGAAATAGCTTTTTGACTTTCGATACACAGTGCTGAAATAATTGGTTTTATCCTTGCAGAAAACTACGAAATTGGACCACTTTATACTATACATGACAATCAATTTCAAGGGATATTAAAGACTTGCATGCAAACAGCAAAACTATAAAAACGTTAGAAGATAATATATGAGAATATCTTTATGATCTCAGGATAAGGAATGCTTTATAAACAAGGTACAATAAACCCAAAATACAAAGGACAAGACTGATTAATTTAACATCATTAAAATTAAGGATTCTAGTTTATCAAAATGCATCATAAAGAAAGTGAAAAGACAAACCACAAATTTGGAGAAGGAAGCAAGCAACACATATAACACATAAAGAATTAGGATCACGAGTACAGAAAGAATTCCTACACATCAACAAGAAAAAAAAACAATTAAAACATATCAGAACAGGCACATAATAAGGAAGTAAAATAAATGTATGAAAAGTTGCATTATCTCATTTGTAATCAAAAAACTTCAAATGAAAACTATGCTAGGAAACCATTTTATACACGACAGATTAGCAAAAATTTAAAGTCAGATATTATCAAATGTTGGCAAGGATGCAGAACAGGAATCTTATACTATATGATTGGACTTGCAAATACATAGAACTACTTTGGAAGGTAATTTGGCATGATCTGACATATCCTATTTTTTAACAATTTTTAAACTATTTTTCTTATTGTTCTTTTTCCAAATATTTTAGTTATTTGCTTTATAAGATTGTTTCTGAAAAGGAGAAGAGGCAAACATAGAAATAATTTTTTAAAAGGTCATCTAAGACTTCAAATGCTCCAGTTCTTCATTTTGGCATCCATTCTCCTACCAGCTCCTACTTCCTCATCAAAAGGCTTGGACTTCAAGAAGGGAAAGGAGCAGGAAAGAGAAATTGCTATTTCCCATACAAGTCTCTGCAGCCTAATCTGATAGTGCCTGGACACTCTAATTTTCCTCTAGGTTTTGCAACCCTGAACTGGGCACCAATGGGGAAGTTAAACATTGAAAGGAGGGAAGCAGTGATTCATCAGTGTCTTGGTCTGTGGTAATTCCAGCAACCAACACAGTCTGTCTCTGACACTATTTCAGGAGACAGATATGGGTATACCATCCTGTCAACAGTTAAGTTCTTATTTCAACCAATAGAAGAAAAATCCAAGAGAGGCTTTTTCTCCCTTCATACTTGAATGAAAATGTTTTCTTTTGGTGGAGTGAAGGCCCACTAAAAGGCTGCTATTTCTCCATTATTCTTGCCTCTGCTCTGAATTCCCATAGCTCTTTGTACCACTAACAAGACACTTATCAGAGTTAGGGGGATATTGCAGATTTCTGCTACATTCTAGACCTTTTCAGGGCATCTTCACTTCCCTTCATATACTGCCTTGCAGGTAGTTTGCACTAAATTGATGTTCTCTGACTTGAATCCATTCAGCAAATATCATAGCTCCACGTGGCTTACCTAAATTACAGCACCCAATTTCTGCATTCTTGCTAGTGAAGAACAGGTTGGTAGCAAGGGTTTTCGAGTCCTGTTGTTTATCTCCTAATGCAAAGACCCTAAAGTGGAGAAGAGGACCTAAGATTCTCAGATGAGTCAGAATCAATCCTTATAAGAATTTAACTTTTGTAAATCTTCACAATTTTCCCAGCTTGTGATATATCTCCCATCTGGTAGATGATACGTGAAAGGAAATTAACTGCGTATTATAAATAACAGCATGATGATATTTTAAAGAGAAAAAAAACACCTGAAAAAGAAGTTATCAGCATATCTTAAGGAGACTCTATGATTACTGATACTCTTTCTTCTAAATAGCGTTCCTACATTTCAAGCTGAAGCCATGAGCTTACCAAGGAAAATAGGGTACATGGTGGTCACTTTGGAATCAAATTAAGTAAACGGCACCCTAATGGCCTAAAAGAATTAATGTACCTCCAACATGTGAGCCATTTCCTACAGGGAAATGAGGTCCTTATTAATCTGGACAAAAGATTCGTTAAAAAAGGGGCAGATATCAGGAATGTGATCCCTGTTTGGGGGATGGAGCAAGCAAGACAGAGGAAATTGAAATGACTGACCTCTGTCCTAAAGGGAGACGTGTGTCAGAGCTCATTACATAGACCATTTCGGCTTCCTATTTTAAATTGTCATGCTTCAGCAATTAGAAATCACTTATGCCCTCCATGCTATATTAATCTGTACTTAGATTCACTGACTCAGAGACTCTCATGGATAGAAGTAGCCTGGGAGGCCGACCTCTTCATTTTTCAGATAAGGAAACTGGTACCTAGAGAGGTAATAAAACTTGTCCAAAGTCAAACACACACACCCAAAAATCAAAGGCTGACACTAAGTTCAATACTTTTTCCTTTGGTAACACTATATTTTGGATAAAAGATACTCATTTTAATTTCTTTTTAAATTATCTTCTATACTAAACACGTATTATACACCTGTGAATTTTTTAAGTAAGTTGCAAAGTTTTAAAATGTTCTCACCTCTTGCATCATTACTTCCAGGGCTCCTTTTCTGATATCAACATGAATATCTAAATATATACAGGAATACACACTCCATCACTGGAGGATACCTCTCCTTAGGGTACCTATAATACCCAGTGCATGATAGATCATTGCATTAAGCACACTTATAAAGATCTATTTAAACACCTGTCACCCTTACTGTACTGTTAGTACATTGAGGGTAGAGACTGGGTCTTACTCAGCTTTGCACCCCAAAATCTTAATGCAAGGTAAACACTGTTGAAAGATAACGATTTATAATTTACCCATTACATGACAACATTCAATGGATGATCCATGACTATATCTGAAACTAATTAGTATTTTAGGTGATTTAATAAACAACATACTTTGGGTCTTCTGGAGAAGGATCTCCTAAAAGAGATATCAGCATCTCCTCCTTCTATCTTAAAGAGAGAAGCATCCCATGGCTGCTCAAATTCAGCTCCTCTGTCTAGATATAGAACCTTATCACGTCCTCTGGGCGTTGTTTCATTAGCGAATCCTCACTCTCCACTCATGCATCGCCCTCAGACTACCTACAAACAAACTTAAAACCTTTGCCTTTACCCTATGTCCCCCTCAAGCCACTCTCTGTTTTTCCCTTTTACCCCTAAATCTACGGTGATTATACTCCCTATCTCTACTTCTTGAGTATTCATTTTTCCTTTCTCCTTATATATCTGACGCAAAATGAATGAATGAGTGAATATGAGAACTTCAAAGCCTAAGCTTGTCCACTTGAGCCACCAGGCACAGTGGCCTCCACCCACCTCACTGTTTGCTGGACACTCGAGGTGTGCATGGTTCCTCCTCATTCACATCAGTCTATAGCCTCTTTTGTTTCCCAGAAGTGAAGACTGGTTCTCGCACTTTGGCTTTGATCCTGCTTTTGAGTCATATTTAATTAGGGGGTGAGGGCAGGGACTGAGAGGTAGTTTTAAGCACTCTGGTGAAAACTTAACCTTATATAATGCACCTTCCAGATACATAAACCAAGACACAGGCGTTTCTTACAGGCTTCTTTGAAAAATTGGTCCCACCATCACCACAAATGAGATCAGAAATAAAACCACATTAAGTAAAAGAAGAAAAAAAATTAAGGGAGAAAATTCAAGAAATTGGTTCTTTAATTTAGAATACCAGCATGTCATCCGACATAGAAAGCTCTTTCACTATCCTCTCTATCCCAGGTCAAGCTGAAAGTGTCCAAAGCCAGCTGTACTACCCAGGCGCTCCCAGAGAACAGATGTTCTCGGTGATAGCGCTGCGCCCACAACCCTCCTCCCAGTTTCTCTTGAGTCTTTCTCCCTTCCTTTTCAACCTATAGCCCAAAGTATGCTCTGCTTTGGCTACACCAGCCCTTCTGAGATTTGAGGTCCTAGGACCACATGTTTTATCTTATGAGCTTCTTTGCATGGTCTTTTGGGTCCCAGCATGGCCATTGGGATGGCCACATCAGTTACCCTGGTGTGGAAATACCAGCAGTAACTGTTGCCTGTATACTAGGAAGAGTACAGTATACTCAAGTCCCAACTGAGGCACCTACCCAGCAGTGTGACCTTGGTCAAGGTCCTTAACTTTAATAAACATTAGTGTCCTCAGCAGAAAAACTAGATATAATAATACCTACCTTGGGTATTGTAATAAGCTGGGTAATTTTGATTAAAGTGCCAGCACATGACATGTGTTAAAGAAATAGTTGTTGTTTTAGTTTATATGCTTTCCAATGTTATTAATGTTATTATACCAGTGATTTATCACAAGTAGAAATGTGCATGCCTTCTGTGACTTCTGTCATGGTATCTGACTGCAGTAGTTAAAGATGCTTTACACATACATAAACTTTCAGAAGCCAGGTGTCAAATTCTCCCTATTATCAATTTCATTCATTGTATAAATTTAGCTCTGTATAAGATTCATTCATTAATTTAAGGAATAATTATTATGTGCCTATAATGTGCAAGGTGTTATTGCTACTGGCTACTGGAGAGAGAGTTGTAAGCAAGATAAACAGTATCACTGTCTTCATGGAGATTAGAAGCCTGTGGAAGGGTTAACGAGGACAGGGTGAGAAGCACAGCCAAAGCAAACTGCTACTGAGAGGGCCTGTGTGTCAGAGGATCCTCCTCTGCTAAGTGACCCTGGTCACCCTTAGCACAAAAGGCACAGCTGCCGTCTTGACTACAGAGTGACTAGATATGGGAAAAGTGCTGAGCACCTTTTGAAATCCAAGAAAGTGAAACAGGACGCTTGTAAGTACTAGCAATTCTAATGCTGGTTTTATTCTTATACAACAGTGGCCGTTAGTAGCAGGTGGAACCCAGACTGTCCAGTTCTCTAAAGACTCAATTAGGAAAGCCATGCTATCCGTCCTCAGGCTTATTCAAATTTCCTGGCTCCCTTCCTGTAACAGGCAGAGAATCTGGCCTGAGTACCAAAAGAATGTCATAAAATTCATGATTTTTCTTCCTCTTCCTATATCTAATGAACCCCAGATGATTTTCATGAAGCTAATTCTGCATCAGCCCCTTTTCCTGTCTTAGAGGTGGAAAAATCCTGGTATTACCTGGGGCGGCTCAAGGATTTGGACTTTAAGCACAAAGGCAAGCATGAGTGTTCAGCCTCTTGTGCAAGCTTGCTGACCTGCTCTGGGAGGCTGGAAGGGGCATAGGGCATTTGAGGAAGAGAGAGGCCAGTAGGGATGGCAAAAAAGAAAGAGCATGAGGGGGAAAGTGACAGGAGATAAAACGGGTAAGATAGATGGGGGTCAGACTATGTAACACATATGGCCATGTTAAAAAACTTAAGTCTTATACAAAAGGCAATGGAAAATGCACTGCCTTTTTTACAGTTTCAGAAAAGCAAATGGATGTAAAGTGTAAAAGAAATCTCAGAATGACAAAACCATTCTGCTGGAAAAAACACCTCAATATGATGATTCGACAGCTTTGACTTCTCTTTGATCAGTAACTGAAGGAGACACAAGGAAAACATTGGGTTTTTATGTTTATGCCATTCACTCGGGGAGCAAGAGCTCCATCGGGTCCCAGGGAGGCAGATTTGGATTAGGCCTGAAAAGATCATATGGCTCTGCTCCCTGCCAACAGGCAAGTGAATCAGGCAGTCAGGACAGAGAGAAGAGATGGCTTTAATAGCGTCACAGGAAATGTATGTCTGTATGAACATATATAAAAATATATATGAACACAAACATACATGCAAGTTCCAAGAGCATACACACACATATATGTTTAACACTATCCTACTGCCTTATAAAGCAATTCTATCTTAGTAACCATGGGGGCGTTGGGAGGCACGTAGAGAAGGGGGTCAATGGGAGGAGACCCAATGACTGGCTGCTGAAGAGAAGCTTTAATGAAAAAAGAAATATGTTCATTCAACACATCTTATTGTGTGACTTGTATTTTCCATGCCCTACTTTAAATGATGAGGGATGCAGCAGGAAATAGAACATACCAAATTTCTACCCTCATGGAGCTCTACAAACGAGGGAGGCAGATGATAAGCCTATAATCAAGGAAATATATAGCATAAGTACAATGGAGGGAAATTAAGTAAGGAAGAGAGATAGAGTGCTGTGGTCAAAGAAGACCTCATAGATACAAAGGGGTTTGAACAAAGACCAGAGGGAAGGCGGGAGCAATGTGGACATCCAGGGAAGAGACTCTGAGCTCTCTGAGCAGTAGGAGCCATGAGGACAGGGCCCTAAGGCAGAACTGCTGGTGTGAAGGGTCGGAAAGGAGCCGAGGGCTGGTTTGTCTTCAATAAGGAGTTTTATTAAGTTGTTTTCTATAGGGTGAGCAATATAGGATCTCCATTTCCTTATACAGTCCTCCAGTAAAACCCTCACAACTGGCTCTTGCCAGTGGAGTGGGTACAGTAAATTGCTGAGTCCTGTTTTATTATTGGTCCCAGTCTGTAACTTCATGCTGTGCAAGCAAGGCCAAAACACCTGGATTAAAGTAAGAATATGATTAAAGGAAGACCTATATTGGAGGAGAGGTTATATCTTAAAAATAGCTGCAAGTTCCAAGAGCAGAAACTTGGCTCATGGGAGTTAACCCGTGGACCACTCAGAGACCTCCAGTGATCACAGGAGAATACTCCTTACCAGCCATCATATCTGCATGACCTTTTAACAGAACACCATTCTGGGAGTAGCATTCTTTGAGTTTTTATACGTTGTAGATGTGTAGGGTGTGTCCCTTCCTATAGACTTGCTTTAAGAGAAGCCCTCTCAAGTCTCAGCCCTGTGGTTTGGTTGGGGAAGAGCCCCTCCCCCTCCCCAGATTCAAGGGAAGTGACTCAAGCCAATCCATTATTCGGGGCTGTGGATCACTGTGCTCAGGGGTGCACAAACCAAGCAAGTCCAATTGAAGTGACCCCCAGAACTCTTGCTAGGAATTCTGGGTATATATATTTGCTAGCACCCAGTAATAAAGTACCACAAACTGGATGGCTTAAGCAACAGAATTATTTTTTTCACAATGCTAAAGTCCAAGATCAAGGTGTTGGCAGGGTTGGTTTCTCTTGAAGCCCCTCTCCTTGGCTTGTAGATGGCTGTCTTCTTTCTGTGTCTCCACATGGTCTTCCCCTATGTGGTCCTGTCTCCTGATCTTCTCTTCTTATAATGACACATTGGATTGGTGCTCTCCCTAATGACCTCATTTTAGTGTAATTACCTCTTTAAAGACCTATTTCCAAATACAGTCCATACCACTGAGGTACTGGGGGTTAGGACTTCTACATATGAATTCGGGGAGGATGAAATCCAGCACGTAACGCTGGGACAAAGATTCATTTTCTGGGAGCCATCCCAAGAGGTTTTCCCTTTTCCTCAGAAATAGTGGTGTGGGGATGTGAGGTCTGCAAACGAAGCAGCAATCCTGTGACCTAGAGGAACGATGGCAGGTCCTTTGTGAGAATTTTTGAGCTGTTGTATCAAACCTCACCTACCAACACAAATGAGGCTTTTCAGTTACACAGACCAATCAATTCTTTTGCGGTTCTACCCACTTTGGTCTGGTTTTCTATCAACTGCAATTAAATTATTCCTTACAAATAAGCCTAGAGTGAGTTCACTGATTTAAAAAATTAATAATATATGGGATTTATATTCAGACTTTAAATCACTTTTTCTCTGCACCACCATCTGAAGTCTCCTTCTCTCTTGGAATCGCAAACAAGTCAAGATCCCCAGATAGCAAGAGGATAAAATATAAATGTAACACACATGGAAATACTTTGTTTTCTTCTAAGGAAAGCCCTAAAACAGGATTCTAGACTAGAGGATTAAGCAGGCAGTTGAGAACAAGAGTTTCTAAATTCCACCACCAGTTACAGTGATAGTTTTTTCTCTCTCTTTGAATAAAGATAGGCTGTGTTCAGCAAATCAGGCTAGCCTTAGTCTCCCCTCCTTTGAAGCAAACACAAATGGGGCTGGCCAGGTGGCACAGCGGTTAAGTGCACATGTTATGCTTCAGTGGCCCGAGGTTCACCGGTTCAGATCCTGGGTGTGGACATGGCACCGCTTGTCACGCCATGCTGTGGTAGGCGTCCCACATATAAAGTAGAGGAAGATGAGCACAGATGTTAACTCAGGGCCAGTCTTCCTCAGCAAAAAGAGGAGGATTGGCAGCAGATGTTAGCTCAGGGCTAATCTTCCTCAAAAAAAAAAAAGAAACAAACACAAGCACCTACTCTGCTGTGTACACAACTTTTCTGCCCCAGAAACTTGATCGCTGGAGAGCCTGGGTCCATCATGATTATACATAAAAGATCTTTTCAGCAAAACAGTGAGAATTAGGAAGTAACAGCTCTTCATCTTTTTTGACAAAAGCCATCTCTAGAGATTCATGTCATGGTATTTAAGAGATCATTATTTCAGGCTTTATTTGTATTCTAGTTTTTTTCCAACTTTCTGTGCTAAATGCTTGTCACCTAGAAAATTCAAAAGAACAAGATTTTCTAAATGATTCTCAATGTTTCTTCCTCCTTGAAAAAAAATTGAGAAAACGATTTTCTTATGAAACGCTAAAGCATTCTTCTCTTGATTCGTTACACAAAGAAAAACAGTACTGAGGAAGTTTCATCAAGAAAAGAGTTACTATGCTGCCAAAACAGCTGATTTGAAGAGTCAAAGGTTGAAGCTATTATATCGTCAAAACATTTTCTATTTCCCTGTTGTAAACATGAGAAAAATTATACATGGAAACAGATTATAAGTAAAGATATATTGTTGAAATTATGGTTTGTTAACATTACCTTATCAATATAAGAGAACTTAAACATTAGAAACTACTGTCAACATGCAAACAACTTCAGAGAACAAGGGACTCTGAAGGAGGAGGAATCTCAGAACCTCCCACATTAAAATGAAATAAGTGGGGTGGGCTTGGTGGTTAAGTTCATGTGCTCTGCTTCAGCAGCCTGGGGCTCGTGGGTTCAGATCCTGGGCACCGACTTACATAACACTTGTCAAGCCACACTGTGGTGGCATCCCACATATAAAATAGAGGAATATTGGCACAGATATTAGTTCAGGGACGATCTTCCTCAAGCAAAAAGAGGAAGATTGGCAATAGACATTAGCTCAGGCCAATCTTCCTCACCAAAAAAAAAAAAAAAGAAAGAAAGAAAGAAAATTGAAAAGAGTATCTTAGTCGCCTGACGGGGCTATATGGTCTCACTCTTGAGTCTCATGTTTCAGAGAATTAAGTGGGAATGAAGTGGAGTTTTCTTGTCCTCAATGGTAAAGAATAAAGTTGCCTCTTCCCAGGGCACTCAGACATTTTATTTATTCACTTCTTGTCCTAACAAGCCTCTCTCTCTCTTCTCTCACCCCAGGTCAGGAACCTTTGCCCCAGCCCTCACCCTGTTCCTATTTTAGCTTTAGTCAATGGGCCCGAGATTGTGTCATCTCTGTCTTACCCTAGGCAAAAGTAAGTGACATCCTTTCCAAAGTGTCTTTCAAGAGGAAATTGTCCACTACCCTAATATTCTAACACAGCAAGGTTAGAGTCTTCCTAAGCAGACAATAGGACAAAGGCGGGTATGGATATTTTCTCTCCAGTCCACAATATGGGCATTAGCCAGTCATCATTCTCCAGACAAAAGAGCCAGTTGTAGAGAAAAATTATAGATTACATCTGCCTCTCAGTACAATTGAATTACACTGTTCGGTCACAGATCTATCTGGCCATTTACCCCAAACTCAGATTAATGCCTGAGCTTCCTTGTTTTCCCTATTTGTTGAAAGGTCTCTTGCAAGGCCAGTTGTAGAAGAATTTCCCCTAAAAGTTAATTCAAAAGCAAAACAACTTGTAAGTGTTTTTCAGCCTTTAAGGGGATTTTCCCTTAATGCTTTTCAGTAGACCAAGAAAGCCCACTTACCAAGAGTATTTCACGTGGTGAAAACATTGTCTATGGTTGTGTTAGTGAGAATCTTTAAATAAATCTTTAACATTGGAGAAGTAAAACATTACAAAAGAAAAATATACCTGTCATGATTTCTCTATTGACAATGCAGTTTGCCAAGGGGTTTTTTCCTTTTTTTTTTTTTTTTGAGGAAGATTACCCCTGAGCTAACTACTGCCAATCCTCCTCTTTTTCCTGAGGAAGACTGGCCCTGAGCTAACATCCATGCCCATCTTCCTCTACTTTATGTGTGGGATGCCTGCTTATGCATGGCTTTTTCCAAGCAGTGCCATGTCCGAACCCAGGATCCAAACCAGTGAACCCCAGGCCACCGAGAAGCAGAAAGTGTGCACTTAACCACTGCGCCACCGGGCCAGCCCCTCTGTCTTTTTTAACTAGAGAGAGAAAACAGCACTATCCAATAGAAATATAATATAAGTCGCGTATGTCGTTTTAAGTTTTTAGTTGACATATTTTTAAAAAATGGAAAGAAATGGTTAAAATTCATTTTAATAATGTATTACAGATGATATATTTAGTCCATATATATTATATACTATATCCAAGTATTATATTGTGTCCAAACACTATACTATATCCAAAATATTACATTTCAAAATGTAATAATTTAAGAATCATTAATTAGATACCTAATATTATTTTCTCATACTAAGTCATTAAATCTGGGGTATATTTCACACTTCCATCACATCTCCATTCGTACTAAGCACAAAGGAAATGCTCAGTAGCCGCATATGTCTCCTGCCATATTGGACAGTGACAGCATAGAAATATGTATAGTCTCTAACTTACATGGGTATCTTTATATGTCACCATTTATGTAAACCTTTGACCTTGATATGCTTGTAAGGAAAAGCACTTCTTTTGAGAGAGAGAAGCAGAGCATTATTTTTATCTCTCTAAATAGATTGCAACTGATCTGTGTGAATGATCCAATTTATAAGCTCATCCCGTTTTTTGTAAAGAAAGGACTGCATTAGGGTTGTCAAATGCCAGCTCTCTAAATATCAGCAGCATGAACTTGGGAGAAGATAAAGCTGAGCTGCTCACCACAGCAATGGAGAACACCACCTTACTTATGGTAGCATCCTGGAGAGGGGAAGGCAAGGTCAGAATTTATTGAGAATGGAAAGGTTGGTGTCAAGTGGATCTTCCAAGGCAGGGACTTGAATAGGGTTGGGTAAGGATCGTGATAGAAAGTTTAGGATTGGTGAAAATAGCCAGCAAGGATTTTTGATGTAAAGGAGTCAAAGAATCTTGGGGCAAAAAAATCTGTCAATGCTTTCTACTAGATCTACTGGATGGATATTTCAGAAAGTTCCTGTAATGAGCAATCCAGTTATTTACCTGGGCAAACTCTCCTAGAATAGTACAGTTACGCTAATGAAGATAAGGAATACTAACATAGTCATGTTAATATACACAGTAAGCTGTGAAAAGGAAAAATAGGTAACTTGGATTCTCAGGGTGTGTGTGCATGTGCGTGTGTGTGTGTGTGTGTGTTAATTGTAATAGAAACAAACATCCAGCAGAGAGGAAATCCCTTGTTTTTCACACATCTGACAAATCTGGGAAACATTTATTCAGATAAGCTCCATTTTTCCATGGCCACATCCACCTAACCAAATACAGAAATTCAAGTGATTATAGGATAAATTGACAAAATATTTAAAAAATATCGGGAAGTCTCCTTGAAGCCAAATGATCTAGGTCAAATGTTTACGTGCTTGAAGTTGTCTTCATTCACCATATATCAAATATTTGGAGAGGTCCTACTATGTTCTAAGTAAGCATTGTGCTTTCTTTTTTAAAATATTTTAATTTTCCTTTTACTCCCCAAAGCCCCCAGGTACATAGTTGCATAATTTTTTTAGTTGTGGGTCCTCCTAGTTGTGGCACGTGGGATGCCGCCTCAACATGGTTTGACGAGCAGTGCCATGTCTGAAACCCTGGGCCACTGAATCAGAGCGTGTGAACTCAACCACTTGGCCACCGGACCAGCCCCCTGCACTGTGATTTCTTATTAGAGAACGAAACACAGAAATACCTGTCCTCAGGAAGCTTACATTCTAGTCAGGAGATTCAGGTAATTTTTAAAAGGAAACAAACAAGTAGCAATATAATAATTGGCAAATGTGTGCCACAGCAGAAATAAGAAGGCACTATGACACTGGGGGTGAAGAGGTGCCGAAAGGACTCTTTAGAAAGAGGTAAGATTGATTTGTTGTTTCATAAAGGCAGAGCAGGAGCTAACACCAGAAGGGTGAATACTGCAATTATCTGTGGCAGAGTGTTCCTGGCTTGGAATAGCCAAGTGCAAATGTCCTAAGGCAGGAAAGGACTTAGTATGTTCAGGAAACAGAAAGAAGGCTGATGTGGCTAAAGTTTAGTAGGTGAGGAAGGGATTGGTACTGGTACAAAATGAGTTTAGAGAAGTTTTGACAGAAGTCAGATAATATGAGGCCTTGTAAGCAATGGGGCTCCATCACACAGGGTTCTGAGCTTCCTTTCATCTCTGCTGTTGCTGTCTTAAATTCTTAACAATTTTTGAACAACACACCTCTCTGTTGAAAAATTATTCTCACTGAATCTCACAAATTATGTAGCCAGTCCTACTGGTAAACCATAGTAAGGATTTCAATTCACACAGTGTATGATGTTAGTTTTTTTCCCTTTCCACATGCAAGAAACCTGGAAGTAATCAGTTCAGGGTTGATGTGCTTTCTATGGTATCAAAGCCTCTAAGTTCTATCTTGTTGCTCTACTGCACAGGGCTTTCAATCCCAAAAGCACCCCAGAGTCCAAAATGACTGCTAGCACTCCAGCCATTGCAACCTCCTCCCAGCTATGATGAAGTTCATCTACTAAATTACATACCATTTTCATCTACATCCCATTGACTAGATCTAGAAAATGGTCATATCCAGCTGCAAGGCAGGCTGGGAAATGAAGTCTTTAGTCCAGAAAGCTGTATGCTAGGTTAAAAACTAGAATTTCTTTTTCCATGTAAAAAGAGGAAACAGATTTGAGGGAACTATTGTCAGCTCTGCTATACACTCTCGCTTCTTCCTTTGACCTGAAATATTCATTCATTTATACATTCATTCATTCAACATTACTTCACTCAAAAATTTTAAAGATTTTATTTCTCCTTTTTCTCCCAAAGTCCCCCGGTACATAGTTGTGTATTTTTAGTTGTGGGTCCTTCTAGTTGTGGCATGTAGGACGCTGCCTCAGCACGGCCTGATGAGCGGTGCCATGTCCACGCCCAGGATTCGAACTGGCAAAACCTGGGGCCGCCAAAGCAGAGAGCAGGAACTTAACCACTCTGCCACAGGGCCAGCCCTCTCAAAAATTTTATTGAGCGTCTATTTGTGCCAGGCTGTATACTAGTGACTGAGGAGAGGAAAATGGTTAGGAGGTGGACCTTAGAAGATAATATAGGAGGAAGGAGAAAGACCACAGATAATTATAGTACAATGTTACAAGTCCTAGAATAAACTGTCTAAACAGATAAGGTCATGAATAGCCAACTGGAGGTGTTGATAAAGCTACACAGAGGAGATGAGGTGACATGTACATTTGGTTTTACAGGGAGAGATTAACAGACAAAGAAAGGGAATGTATTTCGAAGCTACACCTTGTAGCTTAAAGTATGATTTTGAAATAATATGTGGGATTCTGCAGCTCCATTATAGTTATTAGTCAGACTTGGTACATAAAACATGGCCCAGCTGATTGTTTGGTTAAATATTGTAGGTGTTTTGGTTAATCATTATAGGTCCCCACACAATTGTTTTGGCTGCAGCCATCAGAGACGATGATAAAGAGATGATGATATGAGTGGATCGGCTATGTTGCAGTTCAGTTCACCAGCAGACATAACCTCAAAGGCAAAGAAATATACCAGCTGACAGAAGAATCAGACACTGCCTTTATGTTCCATCCCTCTAGCCCCACAGCCATCCAACGTAGAAGTCCCCCATCTGCTCTCAACGTCTCTTCTCGGCCAATCGGGTTGCATCCCAGACCCTACAGATCAGCAGCTTCCCAATGGCCCTGGTAAAACAGGAGGACATCTTGCCTCATGACACTCCCGCCAGCTTTGGGAAATGATTCCCATATCCAGTAATGCCTTGCTCATCTTTTCCCAAACAAATTTTTAAAAAAATAGAACAAGATCTTTGAGAATAATGTCTAGCTTTGGAGAACGAACAAAAGGATTCCTCAAACTGGAAAATACAGATGTATTCAGACTTTTCACATTCACTCTCTGAAGCCACAGTCATACCCCCACTACGAGGATGGATGTCACTGTCATAGTGGTGACCCTCCTGTGCAGCTATTTTCTTCTGAAACAAAAAAAGAGCTCTGTGATAAATCACATCTGCAGGATGTGTTTCATATGTCAAGCACACATTGCTTCTAAATCAAATGCTGATACATGACTTATTCCGTCAAAAGTAAGCAGAATGCTGTAATTTATAAGCATCTTGAAGCACACTGCAGAGAAAATGAAAGCAGACCATTAAATTTTAATGCCTGTTCGCCTCTCTGAAAAGAGTGTCTCTGGCCCCGTTTGATGCAGGGTAGTGTTTCTAACACCATTGTGCACACACCACCCCCACTCTACCCCAGAACAGTTTGTGTTTGCCAACATTTGTGGAAACTAATTGAAAAAATGATTTAGCTGTCAAAAGCTGCCATGGTCAGGAAGTTTTCCTGAGCACAGAAGGTGACGGCAGAGGAGCGAGTCCTATCCAGTGCCTGCCCCCTCCCCACACCCCCTTTTGCTATTTAGCAATTGTCTGTTGTTGTGCAAGCCAGCTCCCCGCAGCAGGGCTGGGAGCAAATATTCATTGGGGTGTCATCTCTGCTTAGGCTCTCATCCTGCACACCTATTCATCTGTGTTAAGTGAACAGCAGCATCAGCTCAAATTAAGCTGGCTTGAAAACAGCCACTGTTAATAATTTCTGCTGTGATTCAACTTAGCTTTGGCTAACAGGTGAAGATGTTTCATAACGGAGGCAATTACAGCTCTGAGAGCACTTTCCCGCTGCCTGTTTAATCAGAGGAATGGAACGCTAGCTCCTCGCGTGCGGGGAAGGGCCAGCTCAGCCACCGTCGGGCTGCATTCGTTATCTGCTAGATTGAACAAGCTGCCTGCCGGGGACAGATGCTTAGTGCAGTGATTAGAATATAAAGCAATTGCAAAGGCTGAGGGGATTGGAGTCAGCCTCCTTTATCTCAACTTACTACAGGCTTCTCTGGTCAGATAACAAGTCTTCCAAACCCGTCTTTGTAGATCAGAAATCATATGTATATCAATGCACCGAGACTCATGCATATTCATTTATCTGTGCCCTGTGTGAATTTTCCATTTAGACTGGGAACTACTAAAAAAAAAAACGGAGGAGCATTCTTTAATTTTATGCAAGTTTATTTCCTTTTATAAGCAAATTTTTATGACAAGGAATATAGAGAGGCAGTAAGTGTTAAACCAGTACAATAAAAATGCTTGCCAAATTTTCTTTATTTTCTGAGATTGAAAAGTCCAATGGTGTTACTAATTTCCAAACAGCTTTCATATTTAAGTTTAAAAAAAAGAAAGATAAGTAAACACTTCAAAATATATGACCTTAGGTTTTCATTTACGTTATAAGGACAGAAAATTGAAATGACATGTATGTTTTGTCCCTTTTTACATTATACAGATAGCATATGTCCATCTAGAGGGAAATCTATTGTACTAGCACAAAGTAATTTTTCACCTCAACTCTGCATAACTTTAACTTATGGCAAAAACATAGCTGTATACTTTGTGAGAATTTTCAAATAGTTCATTTCCAGCAAAATTTTTCATCTTCTACTAAAAAAAATCAAGCAGTCTAAATTGAATTTTTATTCATTACAATTTCCTGAAATGTAGTTCTTAATGATTTCTGACGTGCCTAAAGGCACGAATCTTAAACTACTTTTTCCCCCCAACCAAAGAAGTAGGGAAATGAAAAAGACCCCTTTTGTCACTGGTATTAGATTTCCATTGTATACATTAATCTGCTTTCAGAGTACATTTTTCTTCAGTATATTTTCCATCAAGGGCCTGTAATAAAGTCCTTGGTAGGTTACGTTTAACAAGCAATTGATTATGGAGCTGTGCACCCCCAAGCTGAGTATGTTTTCTACAAACAGCAAAATAGCAAAGAGGGATGGGCTGGATGGGAGGGTTAGCCATGTGCTTACTTTTATTTTAAAAATCTTTTAAGAGCCAGGAATGGTTCTGATTTCATCACATCAAGGTTATTCTAAGAGCAATCTATTTCCACCTAGGTTTTTTAATGGAGATTATAGTCTTCATCAATTATTTAGTAGGCTTTGAGGCTGTGTTTGTGAGTACATATATAAATGTGTGTGCTTAAGTTTTGGGGACACAGGAATACACAGGAAAAAAAGAATGATAAAATTTGTATTGCTAAATACATGATTCAAAGCTGTGTTTAAAATACCTGCTTAACAAGATAGTGACTTATCTTTCTTAAGAGGTATTTCTTTCTTCGCTCGTTCTTTAGAATGATGCATCTACCCTCATCTTGGAATATTCTCGGCGAGAATCCGCTGCCCACTGAGTATTCCCCTGACAATTACCGTTGCTCCTCACCCTTGAAGCTTTGAAAGCCTGTGTAACGTTAGCCTATCTAGCCCAGTGAAAATGTCTTTACAGATTAGTGTAATGTTAATACTGCTGGCTCCCTGCTTTTGACCTGAAGTGGAATATATGGCACTGCTGGAGCAGATGGAATCAGAGTTTCATTGGGCTACAGAGATTGGTTGGCTGCCTGCCAACAATTCAGTGCTGGTGGCAGTGGGGGCTCCGGCTCAGAAAAGCAAGCTTGAATCTATTCTCTGCTCTTGGAGAGAGAAAACAAAAGTGTCACATAAGTTTGTGTGGAATCAAAATACATTTGTTAAGATGGTTCATCTGCAGATGTTTACCCAGCATTCGAAAAGTAATTGAATCTTTTGGTGTAAAATGGAGACATCTTTATTCAGTTTCACTGAAAGACATGAGACAAAAGCCAGAGCAAAGAATAAAAAAAAGAAATTATCTGAACTCCATTTAACCTTGCAGTTGAATGCCGATCCCACCATAAGAATACGAATGTGTACATGTGGAGTGTTTAAAGTCTGTCTCCTTCTTTATGAGTGCAAATAGATCTTAGTCTGAAATAAGAAACCAAATTCATAAATGAAAAAAAAGGAACTGGGTTGTATAGCCAAAGTGAAACAATTATCCAGATAGTTCCAAACCAGGATCTAAAACTCTGGAGGGGGTTGGGGGGGGAGGGGGAATCTATGTCCTAAGTTGTCCATACTGGTTCTATTACTGACTGCATCGTTCAAACAAATGCTCAAGACCCTTGCTGGCTTTGTGTGCACAGAAAGGAGTCATATTCTTCCAAAATATGTGTGCCTGTTGATGGCTTCCCTTTCGCCTGGAACATTGGGAGCATTGGTTAAAAACTTTGATCACAGCAGCTAAAAACTGTGGTTGTCAGATTTAGCAAATAAAAATATAGGACACTCATTTAAACTTGAATTTTGAATAAACAACTTCTGATATTTTAGAATAAGTATATTCCAAATATTGCATGAGCCATGGGATGTGCAATACTTGAGACATACTTACACTGAAAAATGTATTCATTGTTCATCTAAAATTTGATTTCACTGGGCATCCTGCATTTTATCAGGCAACCTCAAGATGTATTCTCTATTGTCTCGCTTTCTGAATGTGGGAAGTTCCCCTCAACACAGACACACAGCCCCTAACATCCAATTAGCACACGTTTTTGTATTTATCCATCAGGTTATTTCTAAGTTTATTTTGATCATATTTTTCTCTCAAGTACTGCCTTTCCACAGCAGTAAAACATATGCTGTTTGCTGCCTAAGTAGATGGGTAATGTAAGCTGTGATGTGGAGAGGATTCTTCTCTTATCCGTTCTCTCTGAGGGTGTAGTTACAGAAACATATATATGTGCTTTTATCTGTGATAAGAGCTACCATCTGCTAGCTGCAATGTGCACAGCTTACCGTCTGAAGTGCTTATACATATTATGAAAACACACAGCTTTTGTGTATGTTGAGAATACATATAGACAGTGGTCTAATAAACCGGAGTATTAGCTGAATTGAATATGTCAAATGGATGCAAAATATAACTGCAATTATGGACAGGAGCGATTAGAGCTGGCCTGTTGCCATGGGTGTATTTATGCCAGCAGCATTTTTGTGACCTTTTAATATTGCATTATTTGCAACCTCTTCCCACGGGATAATTATTTTAAATAAATGGAAACTTTTCAATGAGAAAAGGCCTTTGCTTCATTCAAGGAGTAGAAGAAGCTTCATGCCAGGGTACCCAATCCCTGAGATGTGTGGTGCACATATGTGAGCAACAGGACAGACTGAGACAGCGCGACAGCACATATAAATTTGAGTTACTTTGACCTTTAATGCAGGAAAGCACGAAGAGAAGTGCACTAGGAAGGTTGGTTTGTAGCTGTCTGGAGACTGATAAGCTGTAATAAAGGTGCACTCAGTTGCAACTCATCTAAAGCTTCCATTGCTATCATCCTCCTCTTTCGATTTTTGTTACCTCGAGTACTTATCTAAATCCCTTTCAATGCCAGCTTGAATGCACTCTGTGTTCTCTCCAACTGTGACTAGGGCTGTCTGTGTGCGTCAGGGTGCTGCAGCACACGCTCTCCCGCTTGTTTGACAAGAACCAATGCCAACACCTAATTAAGGATAAGCCACAGAGCTCTCCGCTTTATCTTTGTCAACTGCACCATTCCTAGCTTTCTGCCTAGTTGAGTTTTTAATGACATGAGCAACAGTTTGGTTCAGCATTCCTCAAGCCCACTCGTTCCCCATCTCAGCAACTAACTCTGTGGAGCAAGCACAGGAAGATGGCGGCCATTTGTGCCCCATGTTGTGTAAACAGTGCGGGGAAATATGGCCATGGCTGTCTGGGTGTCACCTGCCCACTCCGTGCAAACAATGGGGATGCACAGACGCGTTGGAGGGAAAAATTCAGAAAGTCTCCCTCCAAAAAGTACTCAAAATATTCCAGTCATCTAATTTATACAGAAAAGGCTCCTCTGGTTCAATTTCATATTACATTGTATTAAATATTCTAACTCAATTTTGCAAATATAAGAGTTAATCATTCCCTAAAACTCTGGCAAAGTCAGATTTAAATGTGTGATACTGACTTTCAGACAGCCAATTAACTACGTATTTAAAATTTAAAGTATTACCTCTTAATATATATATTCCATTTGAAGTATAATCATATATTATATTCCTATTCATACATATGAATATATGTTTATATGTATATATACATATAAATTTGTATATATGTATACATATATACTAATATATATATGAAGAGAGAGAACACCTTGTGTTGTTTTACTCTCTATACTTCTGTATTATACACAAAGTGCAGTCTTTTTCCTGGAAGGTAGTTTTCGTCACTAGCTTTAAATCTGTACGCTTTCAATTCTCTTTGTTCTCTAACTGCTGGTTGAAGCCTAATGCTTTAAATGATCAGGGAAATGTCACAAGGCATCAAGGTGTCCCAAGACAATATGATTCTCTGAAAGATCATTGAAATAAAAAATATCCAAAATGCTGAGATCATTACACATATCACTGTTGTTGGTGTGATTTTTGACCTTCACTCAGTCAAAGGCACCTACACTCAGTGAGGAAGAAGTGGATTATTTGTCCCACTTTCTATTGCCACTTCATTTCAACTTTGTGTTTGCTTTAAAATTACTCAACATATTTTGTCCTGGCTGCAAAATCATCTCTTTTTAATTCACTTGGATGTTTTGACTCCATTCAAAGTTTCGTTTTGTTTTATTTTTAACTGGTAATTTGTATAACAGGGGGAACAAACCCCAGCATTTTGTCTGCAGACAAGGAGGGGTTAAAATATTCTATAGCAAAAGAAGACAATGATAGTAAATGCGACTGTTCAATAATTCTGTTTCACAGACATTCCTGGGTTGGTCCCTATTGCTCTGTAATATGCTAGGTGTAGAATGGGTAAGAAACATGATAATCCCTAAATGACAGGAGTTCAGAGTCCAGTTAAAGACATAAGATATTCTATATCTAACGTCTCTCAACATGACCTTTGGAAACAGTAGCAAATCTCTGCAAATATTTTAAAAAGAGTTGCAAATAGGATATACTTGTGCCCCTTCTTTCTGAGTTGATCAACCCAGCCCTATCAACAAAAACAAAACGAGGAATTGAGTCTCTTGCTTTTGCCCAAATTTCCTGAATACTTCACATAAAAGTTTTGCTGACCCCATTCATTCAGGCCTCAGTGCTTTCTGCCTACCTTAGGGAAAGACTCCCTTCCAAACGCCACCCTGGCGTGTCTGAGCAGCAACATTGTCTGCTCCTGCCACCTCTCCTCTAGGCTATCGAGCTGATGCTTTTGATGTCTCGCCTGATTAATATTGTTTTTCTGGGTGATGATGATGGGTTTGTACTGGACCATCTGTACTCTGTTACGAGGCACCCTGAGAGACCAAAGGCACTCTTGGTAAAATGACCATGGAGAGATTTGTCTGCATCTGATGGCCGCAAAGCTGAGTACTTCTCTTTCTTGTGTTAATTGGGCCACGTTGACATCACTGAAACCAGCTTTCTCGCTGACTAGTTGGTCCAGGTCCTCAAAGCTCATATTCTAAAGTATTATCTTGCTCAGAAGTTGGCAAATGTAGATTTCTCAGCAGGCTGGTTTACCTGAGGATCTGATGGGTTGGAAATGATCAGGCTATATCCTCCATAATGGGCCTATTCCTGAACCGGGGCTTTTGTGTTTGAGTAGATTAAATCAGAAACGTTGTGTGATCGAGATCTCCTAGTTCTATGAGGAATTTCTCAGTTGTTGGATGGATCTCGCACTGTAGAAATATTCTATCTAAACTCTATAATAATAACAGTTCTGTCCAGAAAGATATGAATACAACCCTTTAAGGGTATTATATTGATCCTGGCATTATTGCACTTCATGAGACAATGAAAAAGCAGCAGCATTTCAGAGTCTAAAATTGAATCTTTGGTGAAATAAAACAGCTCCCGATACAAGTACGAGTCTGAACGTAAGTTGACCAAAAGTGAACAAAACAAAAAATGTCTGGACTTTGCAAATTAAATGAAATGTTTTTTCTATAGGCAGAAGTAGCTGACAATGTTTTCCTGTTGAACTTTCAAATTATAATCATAATTATTTGTTTTGCTAAAGAAATAAAACCTGAGGGCCTATCGCAGCAATGGTTGATAGAGAATAGCCTCACATTCTAGATATGAAAAGTCTCATTTAAAATATTCTTATAGGGGCCCGCCCGATGACACAGCAGTTAAGTTCATGCACTCCACTTCAATGGCCCCAGGTTCACCAGCCCGGATCCTGGGCACAGACCTACGCACTGCTTATCAAGCCATGCTGTGGCAGCATCCCACATAAAACATAGAGAAAGATGGGCACAGATGTTAGCTTAGGGCCAATCTTCCTCAACAAAAAGAGGATTGGTGGTGGATGTTAGCTCAGGGCTAATCTTCCTTGAAAAAAAATATATGTATTATTACAGTTTACTCTGGTTATACTAATTTCAATTAGGAAATAAAAATAAGCATGCTATGAAAGTGCAAAAGTGTAATATGCCTATTTGGGAATTACTTTTATCAAATTACTTGTAGATTTTTGTTAATCATATGCCAAATATGAACGGTATATTTTTCATTTCCTAATTTCTGTGTGTATACATTGCATTCTCTAGTTAAGCCAAGTTTCTCTACAGATGGACTAATGGGTTGTCAAATTAACACATGTTTCTGTATATTCAGGCTTGGTGTTAAGTAAAAGAGAATGCTTGTTCCATATAATCTTTACTTACTTACATGTTCCATTGAATTTCTTACCAAAAACTACCAATTACACCTAACTTTAGTGTACATGAAACATGTCTGTTTTCTAAGGCTAAACATATTGTTATTTCTAAGGGGCTATACATAAATATTTATTTAACAATTTAAGAAATTCAAATTTATATTAAAAATAAATTCACTATTTAACAAGCCACATTCGAGCTGATTAAACACATGCCAGAGTAATCCATCTGTTTATAAGATGTGTCCAGAAACCATTGTTTTAATATAAAAGGCGACCTATTTGTTTTGCTAGAAAAAATTATATGTGTCATGGGTCGATAGTTAACCTCCTCAATGTATACCTTTCCTAAGACAGTACCTTAAGCTGCTTATACTCAAAAGTAAATGGACTGCAGAGTGAAATAAATTGCTGTGGCTAAAACATAGCATCATGTGTTGCTCATCCATAGTTTGGAAGAATCAGTGCAAATCTCATAACGGGAACATCAACATGGAGATGTAGGTTAGTTTCACCTCTGGCTGAATCTGATGTCAGTGTGGTAATTACCAGGCCCAGTCAATAATACCTCTCCTCAGTATAATTGCAAATCCAGTACAACCATGACCAGAACTAAATTGCTTTCAGAACAATCAATAGGAATCTTCTGATTGTGTTCCCGGGTGTATGCATCAAATATAAAGAGGAAAACTGTCCATTCAAGCAAAAGGTCAATTTTATAAATAAAAAATACTGTATAAAAGTCGTGTTATGTTTTATGTTCTTTCCTGGTAGAAGAGACTAAATATATTGGTTAGTTGTCCACGGAAAGAAAGTGTGTAGCAAGGAATTCATCAGCAGACAAGGAGCAATGGAAGAAAAACAAGAATATTTTTGAGTGAGAGACACATCTGTGACTGAGGATAAGCTAGGCAATTCAGTAAACACCTTCCTACTATTTTGAAACATAACTTTGAACTTAAAACTAAAATCCTTGTACTTTTTGGTATGCTTCTGTCGTTAAGGAGACTAGTTAACTAATGAGTCCCATAAGCTGCCAGTTCCATTAGAAAATAAGATTAGAGCTATTAATTTCCTATCAGAGGCATGTAGTAATATAGGTTACTTGAAAGGGTCAGTGTCCCATCTGTTGAGATTAGTGCTCCTTAAACTGGGGGACAGAATTCCCAGGCAGATGAGAAGATTAGAATCATAGAGCTACAGAGCTAAGCGAAAAATAAAAATAGTCGTTTGGTGATGATGAACTTGGGCTAAATTATGCTGTCTCAAATAAGAGCATAAATAAATCCAGCCAAAGAAGAGCATCTTCGGTTCTAAGAAAATTGTAACTGGGCTCCAAAAATGCTGGTAATGATAACGCCAGCATGATGCTAAACAGGGGAGAGGGGAGTGGCCAGGACAAAAGGGAAGAGAGAGATAGGGATACTCATATAATTATCATAAAAAAGAAATTTAAAACCAAAGGTTTAGAGTTTTTATAATAATTATCATAAGACATTCTGCTTCCCTTTTTTTAGGTATTCTTTGATTTTAACAATGAAGTGGGGGAATAGTTGCTAAATCACATTTGCCCAACTCTTCTAATCCCTCCTTCCATTTTTCTTATTTCTGGGGTGAAAGATTTAAGTTGATTAGAACAATATGCCACGATACACTATGTTCAAACGTCTTTGATGATTTTCCACTAGCTAATGAAAAATTTCAAACTTCTCATCATCTACTTCCAGGCTTTCCACAATCTAGCTTCAATCCGCCTTTTCAGAATGGACTGCCTCTCAATCTTCTCTCCAGCACACCACTCCATCTACCATATGTCTTAGGCTCCCAAGAGCTCCCGACAACTCTTCACGATGTCCTACACGTGTACATTGCTTTTCACCATTACTTTGCTCTCGCTGTGATTAGAGTGTTCTTCCCTCATCCCTACCTGCTGACATCCTACCCATTCCTCCAGGCTCAGGGCAATGCCAGAAATCTTCCCTGATCCTTCTGTTGTAAATAATCTCTCCTTTCTCAGCGCTCCCACTTCATTTGGACTCAACTTACCATATTTTTAATATTTTAGTCATTTGGTTCCTTTTCTTTTACACTTTCTAGAGAACACACTCCTTAAAGGCAAGAACTGTGTCTAATTCACTCATATCCTGAGTGGATAGCACAGTGTTGTTCACATATGGACCCTCAATAAATTTTGGTTGAATAATTGGATGAATGAAGTTTCACACATTGGACACTATGTTCCTCAAGGCCAGGACTCTGATTTCTTCATCCACCAGGTATAATACCTAGCACAGTGCCTTCTACATCATGGTTGACAGTTTTTAGCCCTGTATTGAATTAAAAGTTATAATGGAATGAGAGATATATCAACACAAGCTAATCATCACCAAGAGAAATAGTAATAATATACTAATAATAATTTAAAATTAATTTAAAGGTTACGTAAAATATTGGCTGTATAATGAAGTCTAATTATATATAATTTAGAAGTAACCATACCTAGAGCTGGTGCTACCCTCCAATGGGGCCCTTAGGAAACTATGAGGGAAACCTGTGACTCCTAACTTCAAAAGTTCTCAAAATGGAGAAGACTATTTTTGATGTAAAATCACTAATTTATATCACTTCTTGAAATGTTGCTGACATACCATATAAAATAAAACCAAATAAACCAAAAGTGGGTAAAAATGCTTATTAGCCTGTGCCAACAACTGTTTACTTTTGATGTAAAATACATTGGATCTGAGGTTTTTTTGCATGACCAAATATTTTCAGCAGATGCTAAATGAAAAAGAAAGAGAGCAAGCGAGAGAAATTAATTTAAATGCTATAATTTCCAAGGAGTCAAAAGCAGCACCTGTCTTACCAGAGCACGCCTGAGTGTATTACATTGTCTCAGCTCCTTTTACCACCCCACCCCCACTAGCAAACAGGAATTCTACACTTAGCATTTTTGCATTAAGGTATAAATGAAAATGTTGCAGTCAAAACAGTCTAAAAGGCTGTTAAATAGCTGATAATTTCATCAAGTTGAAAATGAATGTAGCTGTATTAGAAGCATAATGCTATAAACATTTTCAATTACCTCCCTTAACCCTTCCAGGGAGCTAAAATGTTGGTAAGGCCCTGCATGAGGGAGCACAACAGTGACATATCAGCCCCTCCATCACTCTGCCTTGGTGTCCACTGTAAGGGGACTGCGTGCACTGTTGCCACATCAGTTTTAAATTGCTCAAGCAATTGTTTCCTGTAGATTAATTTGTAATTCTAAATTTCCAGCCGAAGGAAACGTGAGCCTGTCCCTCCCTCAGGCCATTTACAGAGTTGTAGCCTTCCTGTAATCCAAGGCTGAGTGCTAACACATGAAAAGGGAGAGCCAGGCTCCGACAGGGAGGTGGAGAGGAGAGAATGGGGAGGGGAGAGACAGCAGACACAGCACAAGAGAGAGAGGGAACGTGGAGAGAGAGAGAGAGTGAGATAGAGAGAAGAGAGTGAGGAAGGCACAAACCGGTAAATAGGTCTCTATCCTCTACCCTCCTCAACCTCAACAGTATTTCTTGCATACTTATACAATTGGCAGTTTTATACAACAGCATTGTCCTTGCATTTTATGCTTCATCTCACAAAAAATAAACAAACACATAATTTTGAAGCAAGGTTTTTGCAATACTTGGAGACACATGTCTACAATACTCACAATGAAGTGAGTTGCATTCACTGGTTTTAATGAACTAGTTAGTCCTCTCCCCTCATTCCAGCCTTTATTCAGGTCTGCCACTTTGTTTTGAGACCAAATTGCCTGTCACATTGTGGAACAGTTTGGGTCCTCGAGAGGAAATGCATTCTCTAAGTACAAAGCGTTAATGACTCCTAGGCAGCAGTTTTACTCAGTCAGTTGACATTTGTTGAACAGTCGCTTCTCATAGAAAACTATGAGAGACCATTTCTTTAAACAAAATACTTCCCAAAAGTCCACAATTTAATGCATTCCTTCTTAACCTTTCTTTGGGACATGGACCCCTTTGGGAATCTGATTTTTTGAAGCTATGGATCCTTTCCCAAAATGCACACAAGCCTAGCTACTAAATTGTGCATTGGTACTGACTTTCCTTCACCAAGTCAAAATAGAAAATCTTTATGAAAATTTGTATTTTGCATAGCTCATTTTTCATTTTATGCAAATATTTATGACTATTTCCTAAATTTAATTTAAATCAATCCAAAATCTGCAAAATCATGTCAATTTAAATTTTGTTCAAAAGTGAATTTCAATAAGAGGTCAGCTGAAGTTTGTATTTAAGCAGACATTGAAAATATGACATGGTCCTTGACTTGGTCATATGCCTGCCATTTTTGAGCCATTCATTTCAATTCTTTGCTTTGAAGGTAGGAGGTCTTATGAACCCTGATTCACAATGATATGTAGATGCCAGGAAACAAGCAGAGTTTCCATAGCTCCCTTTGCCAAACAAAGGGAGACTTATATCAAAGAATTCTAGTACGTTCCATGTTACATTATATCCCTTAGCTACTTAGTTAATAAGAGCATTTTTGGCAAGCTCTGAATCACCGATGTTGTCAATGTTACAGCATCATTATTGTTATAGCGAAAAGAGAAGAAAAGATCTATGAGGTCAGAGAGTATGTCTGAATCATTTTACAGTGGACCTCTTACCATACCGATACGGAAGGTAGTGTGTCACAAAGACTTGGGGAAATTCTTCCTTCATCAAAGGTTTAACACCTCATAGGCAGTCAAATAGTGAGGTGCTCTATCGGTACACAGATAACCCGGACTTTTCTTCTGGCGGAAGTTTTGCTTGACAAGGCATTGAGCACAGTACCTGGTACACCGTAAGCATTCAATTAATATTTAAAAATTTTAAAAAGCAGCACAGGAATCAAGTTGTTAGACTATGTTTACATGTTGTTTAGTTTCTGATTTTAAATTATTTATTGGGCATTAAGCTACCAGTAAAATAAAAATGGATACCATACGTTGGGAGAGAAATTATAAAAATTTTGAATATTCTGTGCACTCAACTGTAGTTGACTGAGCAGATGAGATATGTAAAACTTTGCTATTTAAAATATCTTCACAGTTTTCAAAGCTCACTGGCTCTGCAAAACTTCTATTTGGCCTGGAAAATGTGAATTGACCCTATACACCGACATATTTCTCAGATCTCATCCTGTTTCCCTTCCCCCTCTACACACATGTAAATACCTCTTAGTTGGCCTCTGTAAATCTTAAAACATTAAAGCTTTCTCAGCTTAGAACACTGCTTCCATTTCTTTTCAGAATACAGAGAAACTAGTGAGAATGGAAGCGACGTTTTCCCCGAACAAATGACCCACGTTTCCTTAAAGACACAGGTGGTGCCTGAATGTGACCAGTATAGCCAGACCGTAGAACGACAACCTGGAATGCTTGCGCTTGCACATGCCAGGCTGAAAAGATGACAACTCTAGCTACAGTCTAGGAAAGCCTCTTAGGAATATTTCAATTATGTCGGGAAACAGCTGTTTAGAAACATGTAAATATGATTCAGAATTCCAAACTGAGACTGGAAGTCCTAGAAAATTATAAGTCCCATTGTCAGACAACCATTTAATTGGATGCAGCCTTCTGCCTGAACCTCTTCAGTCCCAGATGTAGCTGATTGTCTTTCTTCTGTGATTTCAAAAGTGCTCCAAAAAATTATTGTTAGAGAACCCGTGCCTGATTTAGTCAGTCATCTTTCCCCAAAAAGTACCCTTCTTGAGCAGTGCCTTTGTGCCATGCCAAAGCACATATGTCAGGTGCCCTTAGGAGAGGTGCCAATCTCTTGTCCAATATACTGAAGCCAAGTAATACAAAGGAAACCGAGTCGTGGGTAGGGAACCACCTGCTGCTTAGTTAAGGAGGCACTGTCATTCTGAGACTTCTCAAAGTGGCACCTTGCGTGAATTACCCAGCATGTTAAATATTATGACTTTAATTTCATCTAAAACATCAAAAACATCTTCTTTTTCACTCAGAGAGCATGGCAGGTAATTTTCAACATCTCCAAAAATAGTAGGGTGAAATGATACTGGTGAGATACTTCAAGAAGAATATGGAGACAGCTCTCCATTCTGTTCTGATATTTCTTGTGTAACAAACTCTGTACCATGTTAATGATTTGCATATTACAGCCTCCTGGCACAAATTAAAAGGAACAAGGTCCCATTGCAGCTAATAAACTCACTGCAACAAGTCCCTCAACTTTGCCTGGTCACAGTGCTCAGCAGGATTGCCATATGTGGAACTAGATTGCAAGATAAAAATAACATTATTTTGTGCTTTCAAATCCATACAACTCTATATTGTCTCTTTGGAAATAAATTTTGTTTAATGGCCAGTGATTATCTCCTATCTGGCTGGCTATAATACCAGTTTTGGTTGGGGTTTTTTGTTGTTTTTAATCACTAGTGTTATCTGTACTTTGGAAGAAGAGCTACAATTAAACATATTTTGAACAGAAGAGGAAAAGGCAGCAGGACTCTTTTGGCATCAGTTCACACAGCCTATCATTCCAAAACATTTCTAGTTTTACTCTGGTATCATCAACCAATGTCAGCACAGCTGAGGTGACTGTGCTAATTAACTGTCCTGCCGAACCAACTGAGAAAGCTTGTATAAACTCCCTGGGAATATGAGCTGTTAAAAAGAAATTCTATCCGGTGGAGCTAGGGACCAAACCCAAATATAGAATCAAAACACGGAACGGTTGCCCTTAACCATCAGGTAAGAACATGATGAGCTACAAGATGTTAGAGAGTTACAGAGTTGAATACGAGGCTGGAATGACAGAATAAAAATTAATCCCGTGCAAAGAGTTTAAGGCCTCTTCCCTTCTCCTGTTTACAACAAAGCATTTAGGAACAGCCAGCATAGCGTCTCTGAAAAGGGAAAGTATTCTCTCTCCAAAGGCCCATTCTCAACAGAAAACAATCCTACAGAAGAAAGGCTATATTCTCCAAGGGGCAGCTAGCGGTATATATGACCGGGTGGGAGTAGGGACAGCTGTTCCAGGAATATGATGAAATTGGCGGTGTCATGTGGTCTAGACAGTGAGGGTCAAAGGCACGAGAGGGTGTAACATGGCACATGGATAAGAAAGATTTTGTTTTGGTTCAGGAAAATAAGAGGTTCCAAGGAGCTTCAGGGTGTTAAGGAGTAGGAGAGAGAGTTTTAATAAAAGTTGCTATGGACCATGAATCCCTATCACGACCACCAAAAAAAAAAAGTATGATCAGGATATAATAATAATAAAGAATGAGACTCTTGTTTGGGCTGTGCTTCTATAGATACATCACTAAGAGCCTTGGACCCCATGGAGTTGTAGATCAGTAGGCCTTTGTCAAGAACTGACGTGGATCTGAGATTTAATCTGCTGGCAAGTGAACAAGTTAACCTGCAGAAGATATGAGGCTCCCGGAGCAGAGACAAAGGACTTTATTACTCACAGCACAGCAAATAGCTTGAGTTTCATGTTCACTTCAGTTCCTTTCCCCCTCTACGTCCCGTGGGGTGATGCAAAGTGACTCAGGTGGATGCTGAGTATACTGCTGGTTTGCGTCAAAGCTGAAGAACCTCAAGCACAGGGAACCTGCATTTTTTATAATGGGCTACATGCAGACCTGGCTGAGCATTGCCCCAGAAGGACACATTACCTTTATTATATGGGGCAGTAAACAAACCAGCCCTCTCCTCCACAGGAAGATACTATCTCTATCTTCCAAGGCTGTTTACCATACAAACATCCTGGAAAAGACAGTGCTTCTGCTTGCTAGATGTGCAAGAATGTCCAAGACCAACAGAGATTTGTCTCCTGACAGCCTTACACTAACAGAAGCTGCTGATACTGTAAGTCATGCTCTCTGTTGCTCACTCTCCACCACCCACAGGGGTCACTCCAGGGTGGCAGCCAGGAAGCATAATGTGGCTATGCAAGTTCTATTCTGCTCTCGAAGTCGTGCAGATTTGGGAGTGTCTTCCTGACTCTAGAGTTGCATGCATATGTTAGGACACCATTCACTTGACCTCAGGTCACATAAAGAGAGAACCAGATCCATAACTGTGTCATGTGAATTGCCTACATATAGAGAAAAATGACTATAAATCTCACCGGTCCTCTTGTTTCTGCCTTTCTATTTCTTCCCATTCCTGGAATTTCTCCATAATCTTTTATATCCTTAGGCTCTTGAAGAGAGAAGGTTATATACTCTTATATAAGTAGCTCAAAATGTCCACTGACTGTAGTAATCAAACCTTTTGGACTATAGAAAAGATGCTCCAACAACTTGGAGCATCTAGTTCCCTTCTTAAATGATGGTTTATGAAGTGAGACTGCATCGAGATTCTCCTAAGAAAACAGGGAATCAGAAGTGAGCTCTCTATTTGAATTCTCACGTCATGAGTGCTCTAGTGAAATAGAACATGAGCCTGGAATCAGAGAGACTCAAATACAATGCTATCATTATCTGCATGACCATAAGCACATTAACAGATCTAACCTAGGTTTCAATTTACTCATCTGTAAAATGGGGATAAAAATATCTACATCCTAGTGTTGTTATGGGAATTAAATGAGAAATATTTGTCACACACTTTGCACAGTGCCTGGTTCTATGAATAATTGTTGTTATTACTGGCTTACCCCGTCACTCTCAGGAAGCCATAAAATACAGTGTGGTAAGTGCAGGGTTGCCCTTAATTTACTGCCTGTCTTGATATCCATTCTTGCAGTTGCCGGTAAATCAAGAGCCAGCTCCTACTCTGCACTCTTGCCATCATGGAGATGTAGGCTGCTGGGTGATACTCAATTTGACTTTGCTTCTATGCTGGCGGACACCACCTTTGTTCGCTTAAATAATGGAGTTTGAAGAAGGATGCCAATAGGCATTGACAAGCTGCCAGGAAACTAGGTCTCTACAGAGCTTGATCACTGCAGGAGTCTTTTTCAAAAACATAAAAAAATCACTGTCCTTTTTCAATTTCATATAACATATAGTTTGATTGTGTTTTAAATTAAGGCTCTTTCCTAAGCACTTGAGTTCTGAAAAACTACAGCCTATGTAGACTAGAACTTGAGTTATTAGCACTCAAGTCTGTAATATCACCATGCTCTTTACTCCTAATCTTTTCTATCAACAAAGCAGTTAAAACAGTAAACCCCTAGAAGATGAAGAAACTGGACTTAGAAAAGGTATTAAGCTGTCCAGCAAATTTCTCCTTCAGTAAATTATCTCACCTCTATAGCTGAGTCATTAGCTGACTAGGCAGATGCTTATTGAGTTCCCCCATGAGCAAATTACTATCCTGGGCGCTGGTGACACCTACATGATTAAGGCCTGGTGACCACAGTCAAGGAACTTAGTGCTTTAAAGGAAAGAGAAGGCAACTTTCATATTGCACCTGCCGGGGTCAATGCACAATGCTAGGTGTTCCTGAATACTGTGTAAGATAGGATTCTTTTGCTTTCGTGTAACAGAAAAAGTCAACTCACCTTGTTTAAAATTTAGAGTAACAGACATCATGATCAGCAGTTTGAGGATGCCATCAAGAAACCAAATTCTTTCGATAGTAAATACAGATAAAGTGCTTTAAAAAATATCTGGCATCTAGTAAACACTCACTAAATTTCATCTATTTTTAATATCTAGCACATTTCCTCCAAGACTCTTAAATAGGTTTAGTGGAGTTTTATACAAAGTAAATGAGAGCAGAGTGAATTTTGCTCAGATGATAAGGGACAGATGTTACAGAGAAAGGTATATTTAAGCTGATGTTTGAACTTAAGAAGAAAATTGCCAAATAGGCAAGGAAAGTCTTTTAAGGTAGAGGAAGCTTCCTGTATAAGGCGAGGGAGCTTCGAGGGCAGAGTGATTGGTTAAATAAATTGTAGTTCATCTGCACAGTTGGATAGAGTAGCCATTAAAAACAATAAGATAGAATCCATGTATTAAATGATATATTTGAGAATGGAAAATTAGAGTTACACAATAGTAGGCGCCCATTCAATTTTTAGGTAATTGCATTATTTGAGTAATTTATAATAAGCAGGTTATCAGTATTTTAAAGATAGATGAAAAATTATATTATAGAATCAGGAAATAGCAGTTGTTTATTTTTACAGGAGGGATGGAGGATGATGCGATGGAATTACAATTTGAGATCAGATTGTATGCTATACTAAAAAGTTTGGATCTTATGCTCTAGACTAGATTAGGAGTAGGTAAACTACAGCCCATGGATCAACCTTGGCCCACCACTTGTTTTTTTAAATAAAATTTTATTGGAACACAGCCACTCACACTCATTTACATATGGTCTATGGCTGCTTTTGCACTGTTGTAGCTGAGTCGAATAGTTGTGAGAGAGACTATATGGCCCCCAAAGCCTGAAATATTTACTACCTAAACCCTTACAGGAAAAGTTTGCTGACTCCTGCTCTAGATAATAGAGAGACATCAAATTAGGGAACAGCATTATCAAACCTGTTTATTAGCAAGATAACACCAACAGAGCCTTGGAAATAGACACAACAACGTTAATTGTAGGAATTCTGACCGACTTTTTACTCTGCCTCATAGAAATTTCTCAATAATTCTCACGTCACCCTACAAGTAAATGCAGGTATGATTTATCTTTTTTATAAAAGAGAAAAATGAAGAACAGGCCACATAGCTATTAAGTGGTATCTCTCCTAGTAGAATATAAGCTCCAGGAGGGAGGGGACCTTGTCTTGTTGACTGTTCTATCTCCAGAACCAAGGACAGTGCCTGGCCTATTTATCTAAATGAATATTCATGGAACAAACGTAAGAAGGAATCAATGAATAAACAAATGAATGAATGGGAAATTCCTATGTGACTGCAGGCAGCCTCTCACAGGCATGCTGCAGAATCAACCTCTCAACTCTCCCATCCTGCCAGTGCTTCAGCTTCAGGCAGTGACTCCTTCAAGATCCTCCATGTCATTTTGGGAGCTAGGAACCAGAAAAACCAAGCCAGAATCTACAGATTCTCTCTTAGCCCAAGGCTGTCTCACTCCTCTACATTCTACCTGAAGAGAGTTATCACTTCATTTGTCTACCAGTTTGTTTTTGCTGTGTATCATGTCCTATTTTCTTTCAATTTCTTACATCTGGTTAATGTCTGCTCTTTAACTCCAAGCAGTTTTGGGGGTCCTTCCCATGGCTAAAGGGATTCCTCTTCCCTCAGCAGGTTACCCTCCATCACCTGCCCGGTAGACAAGTTTGATTGTTGTCAAACATTGCTGTTGTACAGTTTCTATCTAGCTCTTGGGCTGATCTCTCAGCTGCACCAGCCCTTGAAAGCTGACAGGATGAATTGCTTGCTTTCCAGGCCTTAATGTTTATCTCCCATCAGATCTCACCATCTGCTGTGATTTGGCAGCTCAGGTAAGTGCATTTTTTCCATTCCTTTCCGTTGCTCAGCCTCCTGCAGGTATTGCCATGTCTCTGTCCTCCCTTTCTTCAGACATCATCTCGTTGGAACTGATGGGGTTTATATTGAAATTGATGGATGTGCCTGATGCTTTTCTCCTTCCATGCTGTCTGTCATTCTTTGCATTGCACAGATTCAATCTGTCCACTGAGGCCTTTGCATATAGGAGGAAAAACCATCTGTAAAGTCAGAATCTGCTGTGTGCTTTCTTCGTTCCACTTCTTATCTATTGTTTCAGAATACTATTTTCCTTAGTTGCTAAGCCAGAGGTGGCACATGGTGGCCAGACTGCTTTGACTTATCCTGAAAATAACTCCGAATCTGGAAATCTCATTAAAGGAATGGAAACCTGTCTTCCTTTCCAAATTTAAAAGTGGTACCCTGGGGCTTGTGTTTCTCTTTGGCAAAAACAGGCAGGAGCAGATTCTCAGCCACAATCTTTTGATGCTGTTCATACTCTCAGGTTTTCCCCAGTCTGACCACTCCTCCAATCTACCTTTACATCTAATCAGCGTAAAGTATTTAAATTGCTCTTTATACCTGGACTTTATGGCATTGGAGGTTTTTCAAACTCTTGTGTAAAGCCAAGTTCCCAAAATCCTTTTAGAGAAGGGTCAGTGAACTCTTTCTCTAAAGTGGCAGAGAGCCAATATTTTAGGCTTTGTTATCCAGATGGTCTCCCTCTCAACTACTCAACTCTGCCATTGCAGATGAAGGCAGCCATAGACAGAGCTAAACAGATGAGTGTGGCTGTGTTTCAATAAAACTTTATGTACAAAAACAGGCAGCGAAACAGAGTTGGCCCATGGGCCATGGTTTTCTGACCCTTGTGTTAGAGCATCACCTCTGATTTTGAAACATCTACAGTGCATCTGCTCTGTATTATCCATTCTTTAAGAATAGTCAAACTATACCAAATTATTACATCACCTGGTAGAATCTACTTCCATACTGATTAAATGAGTTTATATATGTGAATGTATATTAACATGTAATCTTAATAGCTCTAATTAAATGATTTTGAGGGGCCTGAATTTGTTTTCTAGATTTTAAACATTTGCGGCCTTTATGAACGCTAATAAAGTATCGTATGCACTAGTAGATCCTTTAAACGTTGTTTACGCGAGTAAATAATAGACCCTAATGAGACCAATGCCTAAGTTATTCCCTGGTTCTAACACAGTTCCCTTAGGAGTTACATTATCTGCTTCAAGCCACCAAGGAGTGATGGAGCATACTGTAACAGAAGACACAGTCACTTAGTACCCTCCCAGCAACCATGTCCCCTGAGACTTTCATGGCACTGGGGAAAATCTGTCTCATATTTGTTCAGCATTATACATGAGTTACAGCAATCGATACACTAAAAACACAACTAAAACTTCCTGGAGATATTCTTGATGAACCATTAAGTGCCAGGCACCATATATATATATATATATATATGAGGTTTTCTGAGAATTAGAGAATATATATATTGTAATAGTTATTATACAGATAATCTCTAATTCTCAAAACACCTAACTTTACAGAAGAGCAAACCGAGTCTTAGAGGTTAAGCAGCTGGTCCAAGCTACAGACTTTCAGTGTCTCTGCCTCTGAAGTACATGCTTAATCACTATGTAATGGTTCCTCTCAATATGAGGTTTTTAAAATAAATTTATTCCCTCCCACACACACACCAAAAATAAGAACTATTTGGCTTAGTACTTGACACAATTTTGATGATCAATAAATTTTTCTTGAATAATGAAAAATTTCCTTTCACCAAAATTTCCCCCTCTTCTTAGGAGTCCTGTTTTAGTTAAAAGCATCACCTCTCACTCAAATATTCAAGCTAAAAACCACAGAGCCATACATCATTTATTTTCCCTACGCTTTAGTTTTCAATCCAACTGGTCACTAGATGGTTAATTTTATGTGTCAGCTTGGCTGGGTCACAATGCCTCGATATTTGGTCAATACTATTCTGGATGCTTCTCTTGAGGGTGTTTAGGAGATGAGACTGATATTTAAATTGGTAAACTTTGAGTGAAGCATATTGCCCTCCATAATGTGGATGGACCTTATCCAATTATGTAAAGGCCTTACTAGAGCAAAATCTGACCTCTCTACACCCCTATTGGCTCTGTTTCTCTAGAGAGCCCTGATGAATGTAGTCACTAGCTTCTATAAACCCTTTCTCTGAAATATTTTTCACCATCCTCAATGTGCTACATTGGCTCAGGTACCAATCTTTTGCAGTGGCCTTATAATTAGTATTTCTGCTTCTAGTTTCTCAAATTTCCAATCCGAAATTAAGTCCATGGATCCCAAATGCCTGCAGAACCAAATGCAGACTCCTTGGCATGACATTCAAGGTCCTTCACAATCTGGGGCCAGGTCTCCTGTTCAGTCCCATCACCAACTCCGACCCCACTGAGCCTTGCTACACTAATCAGCAGAACTTGTCCTGCTTTCACATCTCTGGGTCTGAAAACTGTTTTTGTTTCATTTTCTGTATCAAGAAATGCTCCTCTGGATTTCTAAGCAAGAATTCCAATTACCAGGTGTATAATCAAGTAGAAGTAGAAGATCTTGGTTCCAGCCTCTTAGTTGGCCTAATCAGCGACTTTAGAGCATGAGTTAAAGGCAAGAAGAGTTCAACCTTTTCTGAGAATCCTTTCCTTCTCTCCATGGATCATATAAATCCATATGTGCCCTTTAGACTCTGTTGACACAATGAAAGAACAACCAGTTGAAGAAGAAACAATAAATCATCTATTTGCTCAGTCAGCACATTGCCAAGCCACTATTTTGACTGCTTTTTCATTCTCCTGATATTTTTCACTTAACTGACACAATATCCCAGTTACGTTTTCATCAGGTAGCCACATCTTCGGTGAAGAGACGATGTGAGACAGGGCCCATAAAACTTACAGGAAAATTTTAAAGTCTTTTGTTTCATGTTGTATTGAATTTCATCATACTGATTTCTGACTACCTGTCATGTATGTTTCTTTTGTTCATTAGAATGTAAGATTAGGGTTACTTTAAAATTCCCTTTGGTGAATTGTTAAGAGCTGTAAAATGTTATCAAAAGGTCACTGAAATACATGTACCAGTAGCTTTCAAAGTTAATAGACAGCATGGCCAATTCTATTTCTGGAAAATGGCCTAGTCAAGAATGCAGATATAATATCACCAATATTCATTCTTTCCACAAAGGAGATTGAGTTCCTCTCCACTGTGCTAAGTCTAGGAATATAAAAATGAATAAGGCATATCCCCTCCCTTAAGGAGCTTATAGTCAAAGGAAGGAGACAGCCAGGTTAACAAATCACAACTTTTTTTATTGTAAATAATACTTACAAACCTAAAAGAAGGAATACGTAAATTTAGGGAATGGTTAGGAGAAGCCCCACCAAAAAAGGGAACAAAAGTGATTTTGAGCTGAGTCAAAGGGTTTCACTTAGTTGAAAATCTGGCTTGCTTTAGAGAATTGATTCTCAAACTGTGGTCCTGTTACCAAACCAGATTCGTTTTTTCCCGTCTCCCAGAAAGCCAAACACTGAGATGACAAGATTGCAGCAGAGAAAGGGCTTTAATCCCAAGGCAGCCAGGTGAGGAAACAGGAGAATGAGTCTCAAATCCACTTCCTTGAAAATGGGAACTCAGGGGTATTTATGGGATAGGGGGGCAAGGTGGTCTGAAGTGGGAGATAGATGATTGGAGGTGAGGAGAGGTGGGGTAATTGATGATCTATCAAGCGTAGTCAAATGTCATTCCTCTTCATAGGACACATGGTCACAAAATGGTGGCGTTAGCATGATGTGAGGGTGGAGTTTTTAGTCTCTTGACATCAAAAGGTCACTTATCGGGCATCTGTACAGGCCCAGTTGATGGGTTGGTGGTTGGTCTCAACCAGCTTGAACTGGACAAAGGGTCCTAATTCCTGAAAAACATCTCAAACACCCATTACCATGGTGACCCAGGCTCCAGGGAGATATTATCTATAGGAGCTTAGTGGGAGTCAGAGAGCATAGTGCCTAAGCAGCACAGTTAACAATGAGTGGGTGAACAACTAAAAGCTATAATTAGTAATTGCAAAGAGAAAAAATAACTTCAGTTACTAGCTACCTAATCCTCAATGGCTAACTGTTTACCAGTTTCAGTCCCCAGATCAACATCACCAGCATCATCTGGGAACTTCTGAGAAATGCAAACTCAGGCCCCGATTCAGATCTCCTGAATCAGATATTCTGGGGGTGACATCCAGCAATCTATATTTTAGCACAACCCCTGGATAATTCTGATAAAAACTTAAGTTTGAGAGTCACTGATTTAAAGGAGGCAAAGCCTAGCACAATTGGTGTCTAAAGAGTGGGCTAGGGGAGAGCATTGAGGAGGGCCACAGAGAATGAGGACTGCAGACTGAGGATAGATTATAAAGAATCACAAATAACTTGCTAGACAGTTAAGACGTTATCCTCTAGGTCATGGGGAGACATGAGAGTGTTCTAATAAGGAAACTATGATGATTTGATTTGTGATTTTAGAAAAATAACTGTGGTAGCAGTTTAGAAGATGAATTCAAGATATACAGGCACTGGGGGAAATAAGAGACTACTGGAAAAGTACAAGCCAATGGTGTTTTAAGCCTGAATTAACTAGCCAGTGGCATTGAGAATAGAGAAGAAAAGATGGATCTGAGAGTCTTTTGGATGTGAAATTGCCAGTACTGTTTTTTGACTAAATATCTAGATACTAGAGGAGAGGAAACAGACTTATCTCCTTAATTGTTGGGTACATTTTGTCTCTTACAAACTGAATGTCCAAACCACTTTCAAATGGGATGAGGAAGAAAAGAAAGTTTGCAAGTTGGTAGGTGAGGTGAGAGATGAGAAGGCACTTAAAAGAGAAGTAAGTTTTGAGGTTTGAGTTTGGGTATCTTGAAATGCCTGCTAAAATATCTAGGGGCCAGCCCAGTAGCGTAGTGGTTAAGTTTGCATATTCTGCTTTGGTGGCCCAGGGTTCATAGGTTCAGATCCTGGGTGTAGACCTACACATGACTCAATAAGCCATGCTGTGGTGGTGTCCCACATACAAAATAGAAGAAGATTGGGATAGATGTTAGTTCAGGGACAATCTTCCTCAAGCAAAAAGAGGAAAATTGACAAGAAATGTTAGCTCAGGGCCAATCTGCCTCACCAAAAAAAGAAAAAAGTCTATAGCAGAGGTCAAGTAGAATATTTATATTGAAATTTCTATTGGGCTTTTTCTTTTAATCTTGCTTTCTTGCTGTTTCCTATTTGACTTTTGGAGTACTCTAATAAAAAAGAGATTAGATATTCTGTATGAATTTCAATTCATAATAAAAATTCCAGATGAGAATCTGGCTGTCTGTATTACCACATTCATTTGATGGATCTCTTCAGGAACGACTGTAGTAAATGGCAGCTCCACTCCCCCCTTTGTGTCATAATTTTTTGAGCTGAGAATTGTGTGGACAGGAAGATTACTAGTATAACCACTTGGCACTCCCTTAAATGGTTTTGTGTGGTGTTTGATTCTGAAGACTTTTTAAAACAGTTCCGGGTAGATTACTAAAATATCCGATTACAGTCAAATGGGGAGAACATTTTTTAGCACCATCTTATTCATCTTTCTCTGATTCAGGGGAAAAACCTTTTTTGTCCATATTTATATTCTCCAGAGGAGCACAGTTCAGTCAGTGGGACATAGAAGGGGGAGCCAATCATTTCAGCCACCTGAAAGGTCCTTCTGGAAGCCCGTTTTGGCAGATTGACTGAGGCACCTCCATGCCTGTCTCATGCATGGATCTGAATTTTCTCTCTTCTCTATCCGCCTCCAAAATTTACCCACTGGGAAAGCGTGCCAAAACCAAGGCCCCTGAAATCTGAGGCCCTGCTCTCAGTCAACAGAATGCAAAGGGACCCTAAAGATTCAAAGTCCCCTCAGAGCGGCACTGAACCAGGGGCCACTTACATTTACAATTTGGTGACAACTCCATGACCACACAGAAAAGAGGGGCCTGTGTCTTCTCAACTTGAATTACAATGCTGGAGTGGCATTTAAGCTTGCTGAGCGGGGCTCAGAGTGAGCCCTGTTGACTGCACGACCTTGGGTGAGTTACTTAGCCTAGTTTTCAATGGGGAAAAAAATCCTCCACTGATCTGTGGGAATAAAAGGAGCTAAAGCAGGTAAAGTGTTTTGTTTTATGCCCTCCTACTGTCATTTTTAGTCATTTTTCTTGTCATTATTTTTGATGCTTGGAGACTCCAGAATCCTGGCCTTGCACACTGGACAGGGACTCACATCCTGAGTTTAGAATGTATTCTAAAGGATTATTTCTTAAACAGGGCATAGAGAATTATATCAACCTGTGTATTTTAGCATTGTCTTTGTTTATGAGCTCTACCGTATCCCTCATTCATTGAATATTGAGATTCAACATTATCTCCTGTAATGTTTGCGTTTGTTGTTATTCATCTCATTTTAACAAAACTGTAGAACATCTATACAATAGGATAGAAAATTATAAACATTGTTTTAAATGCTTAATATCCATTGAAAACACATATATGGAGCATTTACTCATGCTAGGCATTGGTTAATTTTTCCTAATATTTATATAGGTATTTGCAGTATTTTCTCATCAAATGTATCATTTGACTCTCACAGCACTCTGGTAGGAAAATCATACTCAGGAACTTTCTTTTCCTTTTACTATAGATTTAAAAATCCTATATTTATTACTTTTAGATTTCAGTCAGTTGCGTTCTGCCTGTGGCTAAAAACTATCCCAATCATTTAAAGTTTTAATCCACATTAGGAAGGGTTGCCCAATTCATTGTCATTAGCAAACGAATGAGTCCACCTAATAGTCTGTCGGAATATGAATGTCTGAAGTATGGGTGTGTCTCATTTGAATATGAAGCTTTTGTTAATTATTGTTCTCTCATTGTGTTCTAAAGTACGCCTCTTCCTTAAAATTATCTGGAAGATAATTATAAAATTTCCTTGAGCTGGACCTACTGAAGATTAGCCTGGAATTTCTGTGGGGTAAGGGTGTGGGAATCCAATGTTTTTAAATCCCAAATTATTATGCCATAGAGATGGTTGCACTGACTCAGAGCATAAGCAGCAGTTCAATCCATTCTGTGTCCAGATAAAGGCGGTTCCTCTGCAGCTGTAGCCAACCTATTTTTGGCTTTTCCTTCTCGCAATTAGCACACTTCTCCGTAAGGAGAACCCCTTTAAATATGGCTGTTAGAAAAGAACCCTCAAGTATATATTCTTATGAAATAGTAAGCTCTAAATGGCCATTCCCCATTTCCTAAATACACATATCATTAAATCAAAAGTTTTAAAACAATATATTAAACCATATCCTTCTACCATAGTCACTATTTTCTTTTCTTGTCTTATTTTTCTGTTGGAATTTTAGACCTCAGATGTTATTTTTATGGGGGAAATTCTTAAATAGAACTTTGCTACCACTCAAAGATAGATGTATTTTTCTGTTCTCATATGATCCATTTAAACTCACCATCAAAGTGAACTATGGACTCATTTTGGGAAGAAAATATATCCCATAGACCATAATTCCCCAAGACCTTTATTTATTTGATTTCTGCTCCCTGGGATCACGGCCTCATGACATGCAGTTCTCAGTTCTGTGAGCCTCCCAGGAAATAGCATTCATAAAAATCATTTCACAGCGGACTTCAATGCCAACCCAACAATAAAATATTCCAGCACATTCTCACACTGAAGGCAGCCACAGACAGCCACTGCTCCTTTCTTTTTACGTTGAAAAGACATCTTTTGGTAAAGACATCAAAGGTATCTGCAGAACAGACTACACAGAAACCTCTTTTTAACAGAGGTGTCCTTGGATGTCAAACTCCAACATAATCTAATTGGAACTTTAATAATTCCAGCTACTAGAGATTTAAGGATACTATCAACACACAAATCCCTGCAATTCCTTTTCTTCTGATGAAGAAGTAATTTTGAATATAAAACTGGAGGGAATTCACATCTGTAGAATCTAAGTGGCTCTTCAAAGCACCTGGTTCTTCATTCTCTCTCAAAGCCTAGCCCAGAATCATCTCTCTTGTTGTCCTAGGGGGAGGAAAATCCTCCACTTCACTGGCTCTCAGTTGAGTCTCTTTCCACCACGGAGTCTCTCTGCCTTAAAGCCTCTAATTCCTTCCTCTCCCACGATCCCATCCCTTATTCCCCTTCACTTTGAGTGTGGAGCATTTAGTCATCCATCAGACGTCATCAAGTTCCGCTTTCTTTGGGAGAGAGAGGGAGAAGCTGTTCCGATTCAGGAGGGAGCCTCTACAAAATATTCACATCTTTGCAAATAGACTTCTTCTTGGCATATCTCCTATGCTTTACAATGTAAATCACAAACAAGTAAAGAAACAGAAAACCAGGCTCCCTTTCTCTGACTTTGTAATGCTAAGTGCCCTCTGTTTCGTTGTGTTTATGTGCGAGACAAGGGTCTAGATATTTAAGAATGCGTTCATCCAATTGTTTGCTCGTGTAACCTGAATTTACTGCGTAACCTCCAGTAAATTGCTCACTTTATTCATTCTGTCATTATCAACACAGTGACAGCCGCAAGTAGAAAGAAAACTACTAAACATTTTGCTGTTTGAAGGGATTGGTAGGAAAGCTAATCTTACAAATTAATGTAAGTGAGGGCTTTATCAAATATGTAACTTTGAGCTCTACTAAGCAGCCAGAGGACAGTGGAAAGACACGTGCACTGTGCATTACAGTTCCTGTTCTCTTACGCTAACTGATAAATTTGGACACAGAACAAAGTCTTTCTCAGCAGTGGTTTCCTTATCTGTAAAAGGAGCAGGTTTGAGTAATAGTCTCCATGGTGCTTACAGATCCAGAATTCTGATTTGAAACTCAAAAAATAATTTGTCATTATGATTTCTCTTAATACTTCCTTTTTACTCTAAAGCTAGTCAATTTTTTTTCCCTTTCTGATTGTTCACGTATGACCCAAATCTTAAAATACTAATAAATCTAATTTAAACTCAATTCCAGAGGTTTGATATCACCCATTCCTGCCCCAAATCTAGCGATTGATTTTTATGATCTTTCATCTCTCCAACCATTTTTGCAAAAGACTGAGTAAATTGGATGCACATCTGTTCAATCATTTTAAAACATTTATTGACTCCTAGTATCCTTTATTTCTATTTCTTTTCCCTAAAACATTTAAAAGCAAGTTTCAGTTATCATGACACTTCACTTCAGAATATTTCAGCAGGCATGGCCTAAAAATGACATCTTTCTGTATAGCAAAAACACCATTGTCACAACTAAAAAAAGCAACAGTAATTCAAAAGTATCTTCTAATATACCAACCACATTTACATTTCTCCTGTTACTCCCAAAATAACTTTTATAGTTGGTGTTTTTCAATCTAGGATCCAATCAAGGTTTGCAAATTGCATTTGGCTGTTATGTTTCATCATTTTCTTTTGAATCTAGCACAGCATTCATCAAATTGTGGCCCATGGGGCCGGCCCGGTGGCGCAGCCGTTAAGTTCGCACATTCTGCTTCTCAGCGGCCCTGGGTTCGCGGGTCCAGATCCCGGGTGTGGACACGGCACTGCTTGGCAAAAGCCATACTGTGGTAGGCGTCCTGCATACAAAGTAGAGGAAGATGGGCATGGATGTTAGCTCAGGGCCAGTCTTCCTCAGCAAAAAGAAGAGGATTGGCAGTAGTCAGCTCAGGGCTAATCTTCCTGAAAAAAGAAATTATGGCCCATGGGACAATCCTGCATAGTTTGTTCTTGTATCTCAATCTAAGAAGGATTTTTACATTTTTAGAGAATTGTAAAACCAAACAACAAAAGCAAAATAAACAAACAAACAAAAAGCAAAGAAAAACACCAGACAGAGAGCTTATATGACCCATAAAGCATAAACATTTGCTACCTGCCCCTTACAGAAAATGTTTGCTGATTCCTTCCTGATCCAGAACATTGCCCTCCCCTTTTCTGATTTTCAGAACAGTTTTGAAATTTCCAGGTCAGTTACCTCAGAATATATCACACATTGTGGATTAGTTTGATGTATTCCTCATTGTTAGGCGCAGGTTGAAGATTGTTCTTGGGAACATTACAGAGATGGTTTGTAGATACCACATCAAAGGAAACATATGTCAAGCTGTTCCACTGTTAATAGTGTGAAGTTTGACCATTTTGTTAAGCTAATGACTGCCAGAAGTCTCTATAATAGGGGTATAATTTTTTCTTTATAAATAATAAATAATCTGAAGAATGATACTTTAAGATTACATGAATATCTTATTTCCCAATAATTTCACTCAGTAGTATAGTCATTCATTGATAATCCTTCCCTGAATCACTTATTACATTGGAGACATGCAAAATGGCAATATTCTAATTCTGTCATTCAGTCTATATTTACCTGGAATTCTTCTAAACAGAAAATCTTACCCCCTTTTCTTCTCTCCTCCTCTTCTTCCTCTTTTGTGTCTCTCTTTTCCTTTGATTTTTTTGATTTTTTCCATGTTTTTAATCCATTGCTGTGAATAATATTATTATTTACATGCCAAATTGTCCATAACTTGTCTGGTGGGAGTCCTTCAAGCTAGCCCCTCTGTCTTGTTGACGTAACCCCATTTGGATTTGAGCACATTATCAATTTCTTGCACATAGTTTCCGAGGCTTACACTGTACATTCCCTAACCCTGGAAGAATCAGCCATTTCTCCAAGGAACCTGGTTCCTTTTAATGGAGAATGCTATTGAGAAATCAGGATCTGGGTTCTAGCTGTGCTCGTTGCTGCTGGGGTGTAACTGATTCCAGGCATTTTGATAAACAGAACTGGTTTGAGGTGTGAAGTTGAGGGAGATATATCCCAAAGTTTCCAAACAACCAACCAACCAAAGAAGGACATGCCAAAAACCTTTACAATCACAATAAAAATTTCTAATCATGAGTTTATATGTATTCCTACTCATACCTCCAATTCAAATCTACCACCACAGATTTTTCTTTGCCCTCCACATTCGTATTTATTTCTCTCTGCTTCCACAATAAAAACTCTGGTTTCCAACACATCAACATATTTACACATTGCACCAGTGCCACACCAATATCATTAATAACAAAACTACTAAGTAAAGTGTAAGATGTGATTGCATTGTTTTCGTCCTTAGACTATATTCCACTAAGGATGTAGAGTTTTGTGCACAAAAGTTGCTTAAATGTATTATTTTCTCTGTGTGGTTATATAATAACTTGATATACAGTTAAGTTCACTTGTTACTAACTATAATCAATTAAAAGGTTTGATTTTTTTCATCCCTTTTCATCAAATTTAATTTTTGAATATTTAAAACATTTATATGATTCAAAAGATAAACCACATAAAAGGTATTCTCAAAGAAATTTCTGTTGATATTACTATTCTCCCAATGCAAGCTTAGATAAACATTTTCATTAGTTGATTTATCTTCATGTGTTTCTTTTTCAAAAAATAAAGCAATCGCTCTGATATACTCTTTTGCATCTTGCTTTTTTTAACTTAACAACCCATCCTATAAATCAATTAGTATCATAAGGACCTTTTTTGGTTTTGTTTATTTACCATGATTTATTTAGTAAAAAACCATTATTTATTTAATGACTACATAGTGTTATATTATATGGATACAACATAAGTTATTCACCAGTCTCCAAAGGATATGTGCATATGTTATTTCACGTTCCTATAGCTGTGTCATCAAATTCATGATGGAGGTTTTGCAGGATCAAAGGTTAATTGCATATGTCACTGTGTGGCATTTTACTAGACTCCCCTCCATAGGAGTTATAGCAATTTGCACTCCATTCTGCAGCATCTAAGAGTGTCCCACAGCTTCACTGAGCGTGTCAGTTAGATGTTAAATTCCAGCCATTTGAGAGGTAAGAAATGATATCTGAGTGTAGTCATAATTTGTGTTTCTCTTACTATGTTTGGAGTTCTTTAAAGGGCATTTACATATACTTGTGTAGTTAGTTTTTTATATTTAAAATTTTTATTTTTTCTAGAGGAGTTTTAGGTTCATAGCAATATTGAGCAGAATGTACAGAGAGTTCCCATATAACCACTGTCCCCACACCTGAACAACCTCCCCTACTCTCAACATCCCTACTAGAGTGTTACAGTCAATGAGCCTACATTGATACATCATTACCACCCAAAAGCCCTTAGTTTACCTTAGGATTCACTCTTGGTGTTGTATATGCTGTAGGTTTTGACAAATGTACAATGACGTGTATCTACCATTGTAATATACAGAATACTTTCACTGTCTTAAAAATCCTCTCTGTTCTGTTTATTCATTCTTCCTTCCCCTAACCCCTGGCAACCACTAATCTTTTTTTCACTGTTTCCATAGTTTTGCACTTTTAGAATGTCGTATAGTTGGAATCATACAGTATGTAGCCTTTTCAGATAGGCTTCTTTTACTTAGTAATATGCACTTAAGTTTCCTCCATGTCTTTTGATGGCTTGATAGTTCATTTCTTTTGAGTGCTGAATAATATTCAATTATATGAATGTACTACAGTTTATTTGTTCACTTACCTACTGAAGGACAACTTGATTGCTTCCAAGTCTAGGCAAGCATGAATAAAGTGGCAATAAACATCTGTGTGCAGGTTTTATGTGAACATAAAAATCTTCAGGGGGGCCCAGCCCCATGGCCTAGTGGTCAAGTTTGGTGTGCTCTGCTTCAGCGACCCCGGTTTGGTTCCTAGGCATGGACATACACCACTTGTCAGCAGCCATGCTGTGGTGGCAACCCACATACAAAATAGAGGAGGATTGACACAGATGTTAGCTCAGGGCAAATCTTCCTGAGGGAAAAAAATTTTCAATTCATTTGGGTAAATACCAAGGAGTACAATTTCTGGATCATATGGTAAGAGTATGTTTAATTTTGTAAGAAATTGATAAACTGTCTTCTAAAACGGCTGTACCATTTTGCATTCCCACCAGGAATGAATGAGAGTTCCTGTTGTTCTATATCCTTGCTATCACTTGATGTTGTCAGGTATTTTAGATTTCAGCCATTCGAGTAAGTCTGTAATGGTATTGCCTTGCTATTTTAATTGACAATTCCCTAGTGACATATAATATTGAACAACTTTTCATATGCTTATTGGCAGCTGTGTATCTTCGTTTGTGAGACGTCTGTGAGGGTGTTTTGGATATTTTTAAATATGGTTGTTTTCTTAATGTTGAGTTTTAAGAGGTTACAGTTTTTGTTTTACATTTAGGTCTCTGATTCATTTTGAGTTAATTTTTGTCAACACAGTAAGATCTGTGTCTAGATCTGTTTCTCTCTCTCTCTCTCTCTTTTTTTTTGGCATGCAAATGTCCAGTCGTTCCAACACCATTTGTTGAAAAGTTGATGTTTGTTCCATTATACTGCCTTTGCTTCTTTGTCAAAGATCACTTGACTATATTGACGTAGGTCTCTTTCAGGGCTGTTTATTTTGTTCCATTGACCTATTTGTCTATTGTTTTGCCAGTTATATACTGTCTTGATTATTGTAGCATTATATTGTCTCAAAGTCACGTAGTGTTAATCTTCTGACTTTGTTCTTCTCCTTCAATATCAAGTTGGTTATTCTGGGTCTTTTGCTTCTTCATGTAAACTTTAGAATTAGTTTGTCAATATCCACAAAGTATCTAGCTGAGATTTTGATTGAGGTTGCAATGATTCTATAGATCAAGTTGGGAAGAACTGATATCTTGACAATATTGAGTCTTCCTATCCATGACCATGGAATATTTCTCCATTTATTTAGTTTTGATTTGATACCTTTCATCAGAGTTTTGTAGTTTTCTTCATATAGATCTTGTACACGTTTTGTTAAATTCATAGCTAAGTGTTTTATTTTGGGGGACTACTAATGTAAATAGTATCATTTTTAATTTTAAATTCCACTTCTTTATTGCTGACATATAGGAAAGCAATTGACTTTCATATATTAACTTTGAATCCTGAAACTTTACTATAATTATTTATTAGTGCCAGAGGTTTTTTGTTGCTGTTGTTGTTTAAGATTTTATTTTCCTTTTTTCTCCCCAAAGCCCCCCAGTACCTAGTTGTGCATTTCTAGTTGTGGGTCCTTCTAGCTGTGGCATGTGGGATGCTGCCTCAGCGTGGCCTGACAAGCAGTGCCATATCTGTGCCCAGGATTTGAACTGGCGAAACCCTGGGCTGCTGAAGCGGAGCACACAAACTAACCACTCAGCCATGGGGCCGGCCCCAGTTCCAGAGGTTTTTTTGTCAATTCTTTCAGATTTTCTACAATGACAATTATGTCATCTGCAAACAAAGATCGTTTATGTCTTCCATCTCAATATGCAGACTTTTTGTTTCTTTTTCTTGTCTTATTGCATTAGCTAAGATTTCCAGTACAATATTAAAAAGGAGGATGGACATCTTTGCCTTGTTCCTGATCTTAGCAGAAAAGCTTCACGTTTCTCACCATTAAGTATGTAGGGTTTTGTAGATGTGTTTGACCAAGGTGAGGAAGTTCCTTTCTGTTCCTAGCTTGCCGAGAGTATTTAACATGAATGGGTGTTAGATTTTGTCAAGTGCTCTTTCTGTGTCTATTGGCATAATCATATGATTTTTCTTCTTTAGTCTGCTGACATGATGGATTATATTAATTGATTTTTTTAATGTTGAACCAGCCTTGCATATCTGGGATAAATCCTACTCGGTCATGGTGTATAAGTCTCTTTATATGTTGGATTTGATTTACTGATATTTTGTTGAGGATTTTTGCATCTGGCTTCATAAGAGATATTGTCTGTAATTTTCTCTTTTTTTTAATGTCTGATTTTGTTTTTAGGGTGATGCTAGTCTCATAGAATGAGTTAGGAAGTATTCCCTCTTCTTCTATCTTCTGGAAGAGATGATAGGCAATTGGTATAATTTCTTCCTTAAGTATTTGGTGGAAATCACCAATAAACCCATCTGGGCCTGGTGTTTTCTGTTTTGGAAAGTTATTGATTATTGATTTAATTTCATTAATAGATATGGGCCTATTCAGATTATGTACTTCTTATGTGAGTTTTGGTAGACTGTGTCTTTCATAGATTGGTATGATTGGTCTATTTCATCTAGTTTATCAATTTGTGGGCATAAAGTTGGTCATAATATTCATTTATCATTTTAATATCCATGGAATCTATAGTGATATCCCCTCTTTCATTTCATATATTAATAACTTGTGTTCTTGCTCTCTCTTTTTTAAGTTGGCTTGGCTAAAAGCTTATCAATTTGTTGATCTTTTCAAAGAATCAGTTTTTGGTTTTATTAATTTTCTCTGATTTTCTATTTTCAGTTTCATTGATTTCTGCTCTAATTCTTATTATTTCTTTTCTTCTGCTTTTTCAGATTTAATTTGCTCTTGTTGTCCTAGTTTCCTATGGTAGAAACTTAGATTATTGATTTTAGATCATTCTTCTTTTCTAATATACACATTCAATGATATAAATTTCCCTCTAAGCATTGCTTTCTCTGCCTCTCACAAATTTTGACATTATGTTTTCATTTTTATTTAGTTCCAAATGTTTCTAATTTCTCCAGAGATTTTTTTTTCTTAGACCCAAGTGTTATTTAGAAGTGCATTGTTTAATCTCCAAGTATTTAGAGATTTTCCAGGTATCTTTTCAAAGTTGTTGATTTCTAGTTTAATTCCATTGTGGTCTGAGAGCAGACATTATATGATTTCTGTGCTTTTAAATTTGTTGAGGTGTGTTTTATGGCCCAGAATGTACCATGTGAGCTTGAGAAGAAGGTGTATCTGTTGTAGATGAACAAGTCAATAGATGCCAACTATATCTAGTTGTTTGAAAGTGCTGTTGAGTTCAACTATGTCTTACTGATTTTCTGCCTGCTGAATCTATCCATTTCTGATAGAGTAGTGTCCAGACTATAATAGTGAATTCATCTGTTTCTCCTTGCAACTCTATCAGTTTTTGCCCCACATATTTTTATGCTCAGATGCCTCCTGAGTCTTAATGGACAACCAACTTCAAACAAGTGCCTGCAAAACGAGACTTTATCATTGACCCATGGTGATGGGGGATGGGAGGGGAAAGGAGGGAGATAAATGCTATCAAAGTTTGATTTTGCCAACACTGTGATGTACTTGAAGCAAACCCTGCAGCTATCATTTCTTGTGTCCCTTGTTCCTCTGATCTGGTCTTCCATGCTTCCTATCACACCTGTCCTCAGACCTAAGCTGCTATGAACCAATGAGGGCAGAGGCTCATACCTGTTGTTACACCAAGTCCATTGCTAAATAAGGAATGGTCCCCTTCCCCAACTCCTACCAACATCTCATTATTCAAGGCGGCAGATAGAGAGTATGTGCCCTATCTCAATCTTCAGCCCATATACCTGACTGTTGTAGGCTGAACCCTGAGGTCAGCCCTTCTACAGCCAGTGTTTCTTTGTTATGGACAATGTCTCTATGAGCTGGCTGTATCAGTAAAGTGTTCTTGGGAAGTAGTAAATATGTCTCTATAGTTAGACTTTACCTAAAGCCAGGTTTTCATTTGGCATATGCTCTATGTACTGACTTCATCTGTGTTTTTCAAAACCAAGGGGTGAACAACTAAAGTAAAGGCTTGAAAATGAGGGATATCTGACTGTTCTTCTGAATTTAATTTAGATTCAGTTTTATGAATTAAAGTGGCTGAGCCAAATGACATCCTAGCTAAAGAAAGATCCAGCATACTCAGACCCAGCCAAGATGAATGAACCACAGATCCTAAAATCAGCCCCCTTCCTATATTTATTCATTTTTTCTTGTACCTGAAATACCCTTCCCCTGTCTTCTTCAAGTACAAGTAAAGACGTCAAGCCTCCCAAACCCTACCACCATTTCCCAGGGTGAGAGAATTCCCAAATCATTTTTTTACTATACCACCGTCATAGCATCTTTTCCTTCTCCTTCAGTTTCATAGTGTATTTCTTATTTTCACCACTAGATTACTAAGCCCTTGAAAGCAGAACTCACAGTGCTTAGCTCTAAAACCTATTAGTTGACAATAAATAAATATTCTACATAAATCCTAAATATGTATGCAAATACGCACATGCACATAAACGTTATCTACCTTCCAAACCTTTCCATAATCTGCAAGAATGTTTATACATTTAGGAAATAAACCTCAAATGCAAATAAAATACCTAAGAGGAGAGAAAAGGATTAACATATTGTTGGGGAAATAAAATAGATGTTTAACTGGGAAGCAATACACAAAATACCAACTTTCTTATATACTTTTATTTATTTTGCAATGTCAAAATCATTCACTATTTTTTTATTCAAATGTCTGCCAGAACACCTATATTTGTGGACACTTCAGTGAACATGCAGAAGAAAAACAAAGTCTGCTGTGTGAGTTGAGGCAGTGTTAACAGATTTTTGTGTGTTTAAATTGCCAAAGCAAATCAGGTATAAGAAGTGTCCAAAGAATTTGAGACCACCAATAATCTCAAGTTCGTTGAGGGTTTTGAAATTCTCTGCATTGCTATGCATGTTTAGATGAAATCTCTCTTACTGTCAAGAAACTGTAAAGGGGGTAATGGTGTCCTAAGGGAATCCAGGTGCCACAGAAAGCTGATTTGAGGTTCTTGTTTAGCAAAGATGATGGGAACACCTACTACCTGCCCTTCGTGGTACTAAAGATAAAGGCTATAAATAAAATAAAATACACTCTCAGCCCTGGGGAGTTCACATGTGGTGGCATGTAAAGGCATGTCGTCTCCCAAAAGTGCATGTGCTGTTCTAAGTCTGTAGAGGAGAACTGATGAATGCATTTGCAGAACACAGTGAAAAGAATGCTTAGTCCTGCAAACAGGGAGGGGCTGTTTTCAGAGAGGAGAAGACATTTGAGTTTAAGCAGGAGGTGTTTGCTCATCAGAGAACAAAGAGGGGAGAATTTAAAGCAAAGATTGCAGCATAGGCAAAGGCAAAAAGGCATGAAAATGCCTGGAACATTCTATGAACTGCTAGAACTTCAGCGTGATAAGGACCCAGTCTTCTCAGGAAAAACAAGGATTAAAAGTCAGTGTTTAGTCTGATGGTGAATACTCTTGATTTTCAGGACAAGGAATTTGGACTTCCTTCTGAAAGCATGGGGAGGCATTAAAGATTTATTCCTGTGGACTCTTTGAGGGTGATCACACCAAGTGTCTCTTTGAGATGCTGGTTCTGTTCACTTTTGGAGGCTAGGAAACCTATCCAGCACTCAGAAGATCAAATGATGCAACGACTATAACGTAGCTGTTAGAACCATGACTCTTTAGGTGAATCTCATTCTAATTTTGCAGAGCAATAGAGAGAACCCTCTCCCCTACTCCTGGCTGGTCTTGCTCCAGTCCTTCCTCCAATTCTCCACTCTCAATTACAATTGTCTTGTGGACAATTAGAGGTAGAGGAATGATCCTCTCTGATTAAAGATTGAAGAAAATGTTCCAACAGATCAAAATTTTATCCATAAGAAACTTACTTTACAAACTTAGCTTTTCCCAAATACCAAGGATCTAATTATGTCTTTCTCTTACTCAAGTCATAGACAATGGAAATCATGTAATTTAATAATGCCTTGGAAATTTGGTTAGCATCCCAAGGTGCCTCAACATTTATCAGTATTATATTTTATATATAAATATAAATATGTATACACACACATTCATACATACATACCCACTATACTTTACTTACCAGGGGAAGAAAAACAGAGTTAAGAGACAAAAGTTTAAAAATCTATTAAAATCACCCCTGGGTTAACAGCTTCTACAATTTAGAGAGATTTACAGTTCATCACTATTGTTTATCACCTTGAGAAAGCAAGAAATAAATTGAATGTGTGTTTTTGCAAGCTTCCACTTCCTGTATTCAATTTGATTTTCCAAATGGAAAGATGTGATATTTTTCACAAAGAAGAAAACTCGGGAACAAAATCTTTTTAGCAAAGAAAACATTTCTAAAGCTACCATGTCTCCAAACTCCCTGGGCAAATGAATGCACACACCCACCTCTTAGTATCTCTAGAAATGTCCAGCTGAAAGGACTTATAGACAGTTGTGGGGATGCATTGTTTACACGACTGGTTCTGATCCACATACAGAAGTGAGGAAACCAACCCAGCACTTAGAAGTCCAAGTAAAGACTACTTGTATGGTGGCCGTTAGAAGCAAAACTCCTTCGATGAATCTCATGACAACACTAACCCTCTGCGGGGCAGTAAAGAGAGCCCTCTCCCCTACTCCCAGATGGTCTTGTTCCTGTTCTTCCTTCAATCCTCCACCCTTGATTGCTCTCTTCCAATATGTCTCCCCTATTGAACCTGGTTCAACTAGATATTCCTTGATTATTCGTCTTGCAGTCACTTACTGACTGTTTACTTCATCTTTGCTCCTTTGTCATTTTCACGTGTTTATGTCCTATCTCCCAACTGGACCATAAGTGTTTCTGCATCTTACCTCCACCATTCCTGTTCACACAGTAAGCAATCAATACATTCTCTCCCTTGTCTGTTTGATGGGCTGACTATCTAATTAGACAGACCTAAAAAATAAAGGAGTCTAGGGATTTCAGAGTAGCATATTGTAATAAAGGAAACCCCATTAGCTAAGAGTTAGCAAAACTGAGGCTGCTAGCTAAAAAATATCACGGCACCAGAGGGAAGGCTAGAAAAGAAAACAAAGTGTTAGAGAGTAGCCTGAGAAAGAAAAGGAAGAGAAGAATTACTAAAGGCTCCCTCTCTGAGAGACTGATCACCCTGCAGCTGTAGAGCTGGGAATCTAATTATTTGCTTTTGGGAATGTCGGACCACAACTTTCAAAACAATTTCCTTGGAGGACATGTTTTATTACCCAGTAATTTTGCTTGGTTTTTTAAAATATTGTAAAAGTGTTCATTATCTTATAAACATTATCAGAATATTTTCAATTAAATGTCATTTTGCCAAACCACAAACTCCTTTGAGCCCCATAAGTTACATCAGCACAGCCTGGATTCAAGGAAGCCCCACCATGATTTTGGTGACAGATTTTCATCACTACAAAACAGAGGAATAGCTTGAAAATGAGGCAAATACCAATTCATTCCAAGAGAAAACATGGAAGCCAAGACATGATGAGCTTGGCCCACATCCTGGACTCTGGTTGCCTGGTGAGCATACATAGCCTGGCATTCATCTGCATGGGAAGATGAGGAAGGCTACAGAAAGTGTTTTTAAGATGTCCAGTGGTAGAAGGAAACTGTCTAAAGTTTAAACAGCACTGAGATTTTTTAAACACCATTACTTATCTGCTATTATATATTAAAGAAATTTGATGACAATGTTTGTTTATTAGCAAAACAATATGTTTGTAGCCAAGAACAAATAATGCAAATAGCAAAATTGAAAACAGACACAGATGGATAAGGACTGTCTTACTCTGATACGTTACACGTCTGCTTACAAAAGTTGGACTAAGTTGTTGCTTTAGCAACAAGAGAAAAACTATCTTTCTTCTCCCTACCTACTTATCTTCCAGCAGGGATCTTTGCTTTCTCTTAGGCATTTATCTTGGGGGAGGAGGTTTGAATAAGATCAATAATTTAATTTCCATGCATAGCAAGAGAAATAATAGAAGGCAGAAGATAAATGAGGAAGGACCCTCAGAGTAAGGAAGGAGGAACTGGGGGAATTGAAGTCATCTACTTAGTTATTTGGTCTCAGAGGATGTCTGTGTCACAAAAAGAGGGAGAAGAAAGCAAATCCAGAGAAAGGTGGATCCAAGTGATTGGAAGCAGTCTGGAAGAGAGACTGGCACCAAAGCTCTTAATGGGGAGAGAAGGAAAATTATGGACAAGTAAACCCTATTTAGGTAGGTCTTGCTTAAACATTTATTCTCTTTTACAGCATCCTGTTTATTTTCTTCACAGCACTTATTGCAAATGGCAAGTAACTTATCCATTCTCTGGTTTACTTCTTTATCTCCTGTTTCTCACATGAAAGCATCACTGAAAGAAAAGATATTATCTTTTGCATAATCTCTAGAATTTATCAAACAATATTGTTGAATGATTGAATAAATTAGTGAATAAGTGAATATTAAAGTGCTGCAGAGAGGCTGATAAGAATGAGCTGGGGTAATGTTGCTGCTGAGTGGGGCAGCATTTAGGAGGACCTGACAGCTTATAGGACAGGAATTGCAGTACGGTTGTGTGAGGCCTAAGATTGCAAAGGTCTGAGAGAGTTCTTAATCTGGTTCTCAAAGCTGGCTTTGGATTGCATATACCGTGGAGTCTCTTTTTAACATGTGCTGAGCCCACGCCAGCTCAGCACAAAACTCCAGGGGAGCCTCATTCACCAGTCCGCTATATTGGATCCCACCCACATTGCTAAATCAGAAACTCTCAGAGTGAAGCCTGTGTTATGTATCTGCGTGATAGAAGACATTAGCATTTTGTCCACTAAGAACAACTCCCCTTCTTGTACCCAAGAGAACTCTAATACAAGTGGTTATTATACTTCCCTTACATTTCAGAATAAAACTACAGAGTGTTTTGGGTGTTTACTTTCCCCAGCCTTGAACAGGCAGCTAAGAGTAATTATCAACTCAGAGGCTGCACTAAGAATAAGAGCGTTACTGCCCTATGTTAGCTTTTTCTACTTACTTTCGTTCTGGCTCAGAACAAACAGAGGACCAAACTCCCGTAAAGAATAGGAGGAGTGAGAAGACGAATGGCTGAAGACACTCACTTTCCACTTTTTGGTATTTATTCATTTAGATAACTGGCTAGATTCCAAAGCAGAATTATACTCTACTGACTACAACCCTTCACCCACTGAGCACCAGAGTTTTGTTTTGGGGAAATAATTCACCATTCGTAGGCTAAAACACAAAGCAGTGTATTTGTTATACAAGAGAAGAGATTTTAAGACACATTACAATTTAGCCTTAGTCCCTTTCCTTCTCTCTTTAATTTTTCTCCCCACTTCTAGGCCTTTGATGTTTTCCATTTTGCATATATAAAATGGTGTATTTCATAGTGTCCATTGTACTCAGGGAGAAAATTATGTAACAAAATGTGCTATTTTAAAACACAAGGACTAATGTATAAATATGTAACACGAGAACATTTTAACCCACTCCTTAGGTCTAAATACAATAGTGGTGATCTCTGTGGGTATAACTTAAACCTTGAACAGAGTTATTAAGCGTGAGAAACAGCTGTCCCTTCCTCCCACCCCCCATCCAGTCTCATTATTCCTTGCTAACAGAACCTTTGGTCAAGTAGTAGTATGCAGAGGCCCAGTATAACCATGGTTGGCCTAAGCCGGTCATGACAAGCTCTTACCCTTTTGCCAATAATTGGTCTAAGGATGACCTTGTGGTCCTAGGTTAGATAAGACATAAGGGGAAGGCTGCCTGGGACTTCCAAGAAAAATTCCCCTAATAAAAAGCGATAGCCACATGAGTGGGACCATGGAGAGGCATTTTGCTGCTGTTCCCTCTCTTCCTACTTAGACGCTGTAGTGTGACAGTATGTTACCCGGAGGTGTGACTATAAAGGAGACAACAGACTACACAAGGAAGGAAGAACAAAAGGATGAACGTATCCTGGATCCTGTGGAATTCACGTTAAGTAAACAACTATCTTTATGGTCTATGCCACTGTTAATACAGTTATTAGTTATCTGTAGTTGAATGTATCTTAATTGATACCTTATGAAAGAGAACTGAAAGCACAATTACATTCATCTGTTCACATTGTGATAGCAAGGGGATGAGTAAAAATTAACAATTATTTTAAACATAGAAAAGGTAAGTTTTTTCAGTAGACTATCATAAACTTTTTGAGGAAAACTTCTAAGTCAAAACTGTACAAGTATAGGATAATAACACTTGTAGGTAGAAGAGAATAAGAATTTAACTTTACGTATGCTAAAATATACTTGGTCTGGTTTTACTTTCTGCACCACTTCTCTCATGTACAACTTTAGCATTTACAGATATGATTAAAAACACATTAACTGAACAGAATGCGTAATGGTCCTCAGCTGAGTATCAAAAAATTAAAACAGATTTGAAAACTCTTCTGCAACACTCAGGATTTAAATATGTTGAATATGTCAGCAGTTTTGTACTCTCACAGCAAGAGATAAAAGAAGCAAAGATAAAGGGATGCACAAAATAGGAAAGTCTTTGGGGATATTAAGACAATTAAGAGCAATATGGAAGTAATCAAAACTTGGTCGACAAACCAAATAAGACCTTATGAAATAAAAATATGGGCCAACATTTACAAAATGTTGCATGCCTTCAGATTACATATGTCTACAATAGAAATCAAGGGTTAGATTTAATAAGCGGATATGAAACATTAGCAATGGATGAAATGCAAAAGAATTTCCTAGGCTTAAACATACACAGGCCTGCTAAAGTTTAAATCCTTATCTAGGCACCAGCCAAATTTTAAGGATTGAAGCAGTGTTTCTCAATCTTTCATCATGCGAGACAAAGCAATGTATGAGTAGAAAACATGCAAAAGTTAAACAAACAGAGAGCTTGTTTTATTTATTGTGGGCAATTCTGTTTCAAATCAGTTTGAGATATTCAGGAAGTAGGTTTAAGTTTTTATTTTGTAAGATTATTTTTTCCTGAGATAATAAATGTCAAAAGGTTTACATAATGAATGCACCCAATATTCTAGGATGAAACATACAGAACTGCCTGATTGTGGGCACCAACTGCAAATTAATAAAACCAAGAGACCCACATTAGGGGATACTGTGCTTCTCTGGAGACTTCTTTGGGAGAGAAATAAGAACCGCAGACATAGATAAACACAGGGTTTAAACTATCAGTCAATGCAGATCTCACGAAGATGAGAATACAGCCAACAGATGCGACTCAAACCACACCAGACAGAGGGAAATCATAACGAGGCAGACAAAAAGCTATGTCTCTGTCTGGATGATATGTGATGGGTTGGAAACTGACATATTACAATCCTGATTTCAATGCAACAGCTGTCATCTTGCTGATCTACTTGTGTATTTCTCTCAGCTCATTCAGTCCCCTTTTGTGGTTCCTCAAATGTGGCAGTATCCTAAAAAGATTATTTTAATCATATAAAAGACATTTAAACTTTAAATAATAATGTCACAAAGGAGAGGCAGAGCTACTGCTTCTGTTGGTAATTTGTTTCATTGCTTCTTAGATTTGCTGCTTTCCTACATCTAGGCATACCTCCTGTGTTTGCAGCTTCAATTATTAAGGGAAGTCTAAATGCTTTTTCTTCACTCCCATCCCCCCTACATATCAAAAACCCCACCTTTTCTGTTTGGCTAAACATTTGTGGCCAGATGCAGACTATGATTTCCAGCAAAGACAAGTTCCCGCTGGTTTACTTAAAGAGGTGTTTCCTTACAGTCCCAAACAACTGCGAAAATCCCATTTGGAGCCTAGTAACTGAGCCTGACTTTTTACACGGCAAGCGCAGCCACCAGCTAGAGGATCCGCTAATCAGCCGCTTTTAGAATCTACCCATAGGTTGGCCGACGAAACATCCGGAGCTTTCAGAGCTGTGTGAATAAATTACCTTTCCCATTAGTGTTCACAAACGGAAGGGAAAATTCTCCAAGTAAAGCAATATTTCAAATGCAAGGAACATTCCACAAGCCCAGAGCATTATTCTAGAAAAAAATTAACAGCAAAGACCTCTTTGGCTTTAAAAGATTTCGAACACACTGGACATGAAATTGGAATTATCTTCTTAAGAGGTAACAGTTCTGCTGGGAAATAGGAGACGTGGAAATGTCAGACTTTTTCCTATTTCCTGAGACTGTGGATGGAATAGACAATAACACTGTGAATGGCAAAGATATTCAAAGTGCGCTTGTTGATGGAAACTCTTCCTGTCCAGTTGCTGCATAATCACGAAAGGAAGGGTTAAGTGTGTGACAAAAGGAACCCAGGCTCAAGGGACTGCTTCTCTCCAGGCTTGGTCTTCAATAGCCACCACCTAGGATGGGTTACTTGAAAGCATCATCTCTAAAATGCGAGGTTGGGCTAAGGACCTTTAAAGTCCTGTCTTCTGTCAAGCATGCAGGTACCCAATCTCTACCTCTGAAAAGGAGGCAAACAGAACACAGAACAGAAAAGAACCTCCTCCCCATAACATTCTCTCTTTAGTTAAAGGCTTCTCATCTTTGCTTTCCCACATCTAAATCTTGAAAGCTCAGGATGCACATTTCAAGGGTGGGGATTAGGAATAGAAAACTCTTCTGTCTGGGAAGGCACTTGAATGAAGTAAACAGATGAGGAAAGGGGAAATATATAGTAATATGAGGGACTAGAATCCATTGTGGATAAAGTGCTATTAGGAAACCGGGGATTTATATTGTAATATCTTTAGGGACAATTAATACTTCCTTCAAAAATATAAGAGTGGTCCTCTTGTAGGCCACATAACCCAAACTCCAGAGAATGAGCTGCTGTGGGCCACGGCATCCTGGTCAAGGGGGATGGGAGCGATGGGTTCTGGGATCAGACCTGGGTATCAGGTTTCCTAAAAGGGTCGGATACAGTGCAGACTAGCACACTAAAAAATCAATACTATTTAGCAAATACTTACATCACAAATGCTATGTGCTAAGTACTAATATATACACGACATATATTAACTCATTTAATCCTCTCAACAATCCCATAAAGTAGGTGCTATTATTATCATCTTACACATCTGGACACTGCCCAACCAAGCTTGTAGAGGTTACCTAATGTTGCATAACAAATCCTCCAAAACTTAATAGCTGAGAGTGACAATAATAATTTATTTATATGGTTCACAGTTTCTGTGGGTCAGGTATTCAAGAAGAGCTTGACAGGGTAATTCTGAGTCAGGGTCTCTCATAAGGTGTCAGATGTCACCTGGAGCTGTAACCCTCTGAAAGCTTGATGGGGCCTGGAGGGAGGATTCACCTTCAAGGTGGCTCACTGTCATGGCTGGCAAGTTGGTGCTGCTCTTGGCAGGAGGCTTTGGTTCTTCTCCACATGAGCTTCTCCACAGAGTGAGTGAGTGTTCTCATGTCATCCCACAGGCTTCCACCAGAGGAAATGATTCAAGAAGGCAAGGAAGAAGCTGCAGTACCCTGATCTAGCCTCAGATGTCATGCATTGTCACTTTTGCCATATCCTGTTGGCATTCATTTTGGAAAGAGACTACACAAGGGCATGAATAGCAGCAGGTGAGGATCGTTAGGTGCCATCTTGGTGGCTGGCTACCGCATAGCTGACAAGCAATGGAGGTTGTGTTCCAAGCAGCCATCTGGCTCCACAGTTCATGCTCTTTACTACTCTGCTAGGCTGCCTCTTGGTTGGAGAGCATGCCCTCTCACTGAGGTCAGGGAGAGGAAGAGTCATGTGGGAGGCAAGACTAGGAACTTAGGTGAAGCTGGATGAAAGTTTAAAATTTTTTCCCCTTGGACACTGAAAAAAAGTCTTATTCAAGGTCCAGTTTTCAGCTTATAATTCTCTCTAATTTCACTCCATGAAGTCACTCCATGAAGTTACTTTTGTGATAGCTACATCATCCCGCGGGGAGAACATAATCCTGGAGTTCTGGGTGCCGAGCAGCCCTGAAGCAGTAGAGATCCCAGGGGGAGCTGCTCAGCCGGGTGAGGCTGGGAGCCAGGTGGGAGGGAGAAGCAGAAGCAGGCTGGGCTGGCTCCTTCTCCCAGGAAGTATAGGGAATCAAGGGGTTAGGGAGAGGGGAGATCCTGCTTATAGTTGTACTAGGGTTCTTCCGTGGCAGACAGTTTACAGATGAGGAGATCTTGTGGTTATCAAGCACTGTCTTCTACTGCTAATGAGTAAGAAGCTAAGCACAAAAGAATTCTTCAAATTTGGAGGTGAATATGCAAAAATAGCCCCCAAAGAAGCAAAGCTAAAGCTAAAGTGGAGATTCTGATAAGCAGCCTTGGATATTAACAGACAATTAATTTCAATATTGAGAAATTACCAAGTAAAGCTGAAAGTGAATCATTTTAGCATTCAGTGTTCTCACAATTGGAATATGGTCTTCTCAGGGATTTTATATAGAATCTGATCAAGGCTTTACCCTAGGCAGATGCTGACAATTCCGGAATAAAAGAAAATTTATAGAAGAAAAAACACAAATAGCTAATAAACACTTGAAAATGTGGCTCAAACTTGATAGTACTCAGAGGAATACAAATTAAAACACAATATTCCATTTTCCTATTATTACATTTGCAAAATTTTTAAATATTAGTAATAGATGGTATTGGCAAAGACCCAGGGAATAGGCACACTAACACACTATTAGTAGGCAAGTCAATTAGGGCAGCATATGAGAGTAAAATTTGACACTATTTCTCAAAATTCTACTTCAAAATGCCATCCTAGAGAAATACTCCCTCCTGTTTCTATAGAGGTACATACAAGAAAGTGCATTACAAGACAGTGCATAATAGTGAAAAATTAGAAACTCTATTTCTCATCTATCAAGGCTTGGTTAGAAATAATTATGCCACATCCATAGTGCAAAATGTTATCCAGTAGCTGAAAGGCATATGGAAGATCTATATATCTTGATCTGAAAAGTTTCCCAGGCCATACCGTTAAAATAAAAAAAGCAAGTAAAGAACCATAAGTACAGTATAATCCCATTTATGCAAAAATAGCAAAAAACTATACATTATGTAGATGTATATCTATAAATAAATAAATCCATAGATAAAGGTCCAGAAGGATGCATATCTCTCTATGAACCATGTGTATCCCTGAAGAATGGAGTAAGATTGGTTGGGGATAGGGCAGAGAATATAAAGTTAGAGAGAGGAGGCTGTGAAAAGGAAAACTACAGTTTTTTTAATAAGAATTAACTCATGTATTGTGTAAAAAAATAGAGAATGTTTTCAACATTAAGGCATTCTAGACCATGTACTCAGTGCACAAAAACATTCCACGTGTATACACAATATCACCTTTGTTGCAACCACATTCTCAGAAAGTCCAGCCTTGTTTGCCTGAAATTCTCAGCAAGAGTGGACCAAGTGTCTAAAAGAATGAGAAGAAATACACCCATCTATCTCTGTTGTCCATCGTTAGTTTTTCACCCGACCTTCTTATGGTTTCTGTCCTGGTATCCTTCCTACAATCGTTGTTTTCTCCCCAACTTATATAAAAGATCTAAAACATAAACCATCAGTTGAACTGGAAAATTGGCTATGAAAAGATGGCTTCACGAAGTGCCAGGGTCTGCATTGAGCCACACTGACTATTCCAGGTGAATATGGCAAATAAAAATAGATCAATAATTCATGGTTTTTCCAACATGAAAAATCGATATTAACCACCCAAATCTCAATGGATACTTTTACCTTCTCTCCAGATCTGAATATATAACTAAAATATAAGCTTCCTGTTATTTATAAATGATACCAATAGTCTCACTGTTCCACTTACCTTGCCTCTCTAGCAAGATGCTTTCATCTATCATAAGCCTTACACCTACTTTTAGTTATCAGGACTTTGGTGTTGACCATCTTACCTACTAGAGAGCAAACGGGTTGATGGTTAGCATGTCTCATTCTCTTCTGTATCTACCACGGTACAGTGTCTAGCTAAGTGATCAGTAGAGAGTTCTTATTTTTCTCTCAATAGAGAGTTCTTAATCATTACTGCTCATTGACTCTTCAATTGATATATAAATGCTATGTGTTAAAGAATTCTTTCAAGGTATGGGGAAAAAAACACGCAAAACACCAACATACAATTCCAAATATGATAATTTGTAGCAGAATTTGGCAGAACTACGAAACAGAGCCTAAGAGGTATCGTGGAACTCTTTGGACACTACAGCTCTTCAGAGCCAGGGACCATGTCTTCTATCTGTGTTTCTACACCCAACTCAGTGCCTGGTGACCTAGTGGGTGCTCAGCAGATACAGCTGAGTGATGATTAAAGCAGCAAGCAAGGCTGGGCTTTGGAAGCAGACAATCCTGTATTTGAATCCTGGCCTGATAAATTTTACTCAGGTGACCTTAAATATTCTGGTTCTTTAGATCCTCATTTTTAAAATTGAAATCAAAAATTCTGTGATCACCAGGTTGCTGTGAAGGTTAAGTAGGTGACATATCCATCGCAGTGCCTGACTCTTGAGAAACAGTCTCCCTGCCCATTCTCCACTAAGACAGAAGTTGAGTTTCACTTTGCTGGCAGTCCAGAGAATAAAAGATGTTAGAATCAATCAAAGAATTTTCATTGGCCAGTTTGAGCCTTGGCCACCACAAGCCCTTCTCTGTCACTTTAAGTGATGTTGATATGATGTAGATAAAATAAAAGTTACTAGTTTCAAAGTCTCTGCAGTCTTTTTCTCTGCACCCCCTGCCTACCCACCTCAACCCCTCACCAGCTACATAGAAGCTTCTTTGTTCGCTTGGCCTCACCCCTACCTTCCAAGAGAGAAGCTGAATCTGTGAACTCAGGTCCTGCAGCTTGATGGTGGAGACTCAGGAGAGAAAGCAAGAACTGGAAGAGCAAAGATAGGATTTTCGAAGGAGGGAGTCAAGGTTTGTTCCTGGGAGAGAAGGAAACCCATAGGTAAAAGCAAAGAGTAGAAGGAGGAAACGTAGAAGCTCTTTTCAGCTCACCTTGGAGGAGAGGCCTTGGTAGAGCTTTGCTGGAGTGTTGGATAGAGAAAGCGCACATGAGCACTTCTGGGAGCGAAAGTGTGAGAGATTGGGAGGTAGAGGAAAAAAGAAGGAAAGAGATTTTTTAAACCATTGTAGTAAGCTATGAAGTCATCATCTTTAAATGTTTTTCAACAGATTTAAGAAAAGATTGCAGTTATGCTTAGTCACATTGGGATGCTGGTCTGTGCTTCCTTATGCACAATACCATGCAAAAACTGGGTCTCCTATTGCCCCAGGCTTTTTCCAAATTATATAAAGAGTTCCTGGAAGATGACATTAGAATTACCCTTAATACAGAAATGAATAGTGAAGAAGACTGCATTGGCATACAAAAAGTTACACCTGGTTAATTGTTTGAAGACCATCACACAGAGCAAGTAGAGACTAAGAGAGACTAGCAAAAGGTGGTTCCATGTGCAGGGCAAAATCCAATGTGGCACTTAAACAGGTCTGGATTCGTCTTTCCCAAAGGACAGAGGACACATATGCGTAGGTAGAAACCCACATGCCTACCTGTTGTAAGTAGGTAAAATACCTAAAAGACATCTCGCTAAAATGATCTTTACCTCACTGTCAACCACTGCTAAATGTAGGGTACCCTTTTGATTCAAACTTTATTGAAATATAGCAAATATACATAAAAGTGTATGCAATAATTTCTTAGGGCTGTTTTAACAAATTACCACAAACTTTATGGCTTAAAACAGAAATTTATTCTCTCACAGTGCTGGAGGTCAGAGGTTCTAAATCAAGGAGTTGGAAAGGCTGGACTCCCTCAAGATGCTCTTGGGGATAGCCAATTCCATGCATCTATGCTAACTCCTAGGGGGCTCCAGGCCCTCCTTGGCTTATGGCCACATCACTCTAATCTCTGCCTCCATGTCCACATTGCCTTCTCTATGTGTCTGCCTTGTGACCCTACCACTCCACTCTGCCTCTGTCATCTCATTGCCTCCTTCTCTTCTGTCTGTTTGTCTCTCCTCTTTGTGTCTTTTATAAGGACACTTGTCATTGAACTTAGGACCCACCCAGATAATCCAGAATAATCTTTTTATCTCAAGATCTTTAACTTAATTATATCCATGAAGACTCTTTTTCAAAATAAGTTAATATTCACAGGTTCCGGGATTTGATGTGAACACATGTTTTGGGGAGCCAATATTCAATATACTACAGTGTACGGATAATTACACAGCTTAATGAACTTTTCTAAAGTGAAACAACCATTCCCCAAATAAGAAATTAGCAGCATCCTAGAATCCCCCTCATGCCCCTTACCATCATTACTACCCCCTGCAAGGGTATGTGTTAGTTTTCCCAGTTTCAGAAGTTTATATAAAGGAAATCAGCAGTATGTATATACTCTTTTACTCAACATTATGACAGCACATTGTGAGATATTCATCATTGTGAGATGCACGTAGTTGTAGATCGTTCATTGTCATTGCTACACAGTATCCCATTGTATAACAATACCACAATTCATTTGTCCATGTAGTGTAAATGGACATTTGTGTTGTTTCTACTTTTTGGCTCTTAAGAATAATACTGCTATAAATATTCTAGTACATGTCTTTTGTTGAATATATGTATGCATTTCTGTTGGGCATATACCAAGAGTAAAATTACTGGGTCATAGAGTATGCATATGGTTTGCTTTCATAGACACCACCAACCAATTTTTCAGAGTGGTTGTAGTAGGCGGCCTTTGAACTTAAATTTTCAGAGTGATTAACTAATCTCTACTGAAGTCTCCAAAAGGGAGATTCTACAAACGGCTGAGGAAACTCCTATGGGGTTGAACTAATTTCAGTGTTTCCAGTGTTTTCATCAGAATTAGTGGAATTCATTTTTGTAGAAATGGTTTGTTAAGTAAATAAATAGTCTATATAAGATGGTGCAGAGAACGCTTCACCCGCTTTAAAAAATAATTGGAAATGTTTTAACATGGTTTATATACATGTGCAGCTTGAGTGGGAGTGGCACCCTTTGTATAGCCTAGCACGATTTTCACAGCCCTCACGGCTCCAAGGTCTATGCAAGTCCAATGAGCTTGCTCACAAGATTTCCTGAAAATTTCACAGTTCTGCTTTCTAGGCTCTTCTTCATGCAATTGATGCTTTTTCTCTAATGCACTGGGTTAAACTAGAGAGGAAACACAGCCTCGTCCTTGGGTTCCAAAGGAACTCGTTTGATGGATTTTCATAAACTTTGCTGAAGATTAGTGGGGCTACAAAAAGGAGAACATTATGGAGGACACAATTTTCCATTACCCAGGCCCTACTTCCACTCTGATGGATCACAAGGTCCAAAGACTTCTCCTTCTCTTATGCAAAGCAATTCAGTGCTCCCCAGCTTGTACCCACAAAGCTGCATGTCCAAACCTATAAAGATATTCAGCAGAATACAGCCTTCTGTATACCTAGATCCAGACTCCATAGCGAATTGGGGTTATGAATACAGAAACTAGGTGAAAGGACACCAGCCACAGAGAAGAAGAGCAGATGCAACACGTATCAGTGCAATGTTCCTTGGCCCCATGAAATCTCTTATGGGGTATGTGCATCTGCCAGTAGCATTGGCTGTACTAGGTAGGGTCATGAGAGATTTGAGAACCTTTTGTAAAGGGGACCAGCGTTACCATTCAGAAGGTTTTTATACATTCTCTGCAATGAATGCTTCCACTTAAGGGGATGTTTATAAACATTGGGCTCTCCTGACTCTTGAACCTGATTCAGCAATGGCAGGCTCATGTCATAGCATAATTTCCTGTAGAAAAAACAGTAGAGTCAGTACCCAGAAGTCCCTGAGCAGCATCTCTGCCTCCAGCTTGCACAATCTGGAAAGCCTATTACCTCCCAGCGAGATTATTGTGTCAATACAAGTCAGTTTCAAAATTGGCTCAATTTGTTCCAGCTTGGGAGAAGTTCAAAAGGAAGGCTACACAATGGAGGAAACCACTTCTCTAAAACCAATCCTCTTACTTCCCTTCCGATTATGAACCTCTAAATTAATTTCTAGAGCACCGTATAAAGGAAGTGAATAAAACATTTTTAAAGTGCAGCAATCTTCCAGAACATGATAGATACTGCCTGCAACTTTTGCTCTTCAGCAACTTTTTCCTCTCCACTTTTCCCAACAATAATCCAAATTTCCTAGCCGTATGGTTTGCATGAGTTTAGCCAGTGTTGTGCCACTAAATGTTTAACAATAGGCTCACTGAGATTGGACAAAAGCCCTTATTTCTAGTGTTTGCCTATTTCCATGGTGCAAATATACCCACAATGGCCAATTTAAAGCTACCAAAGTGATATCACTGGACGCAGAGTCGGTAAGAGATGCACAGCAGTACATCATTACATAGTATTTCTGCCACACAGATACAACAAATATAGATGACCTCAAGAGCATAGATAGTAGTAAAATGATTAGGAAATGATGAGTTTGGGGTATTATTACCTTTGTTTTTAATATAATTTAATTATAAGTTATATAATTTAATTTTTTATTAAGGGCTGTGTTTGACAACCACTCGCAAAATTCCTGAAAATTTAATGATTGGCTCTAGCAAATGGGTACTAACCAGCTCCAGCACATCACTGGGTTAACTCCACCTTTGGTTCAAAGGTGGCCCTGATTTTCTTGAGCCAATTAGCATTTTCTGTTCCTCCCGCCACAGTTTAGGAATGGCACACTGATTCAGTTTAGGACAATGAGACACAAGGAAGCATTGGCTGGGAGTACCTCAGAAGAAAATAGTCCTCTCTTCTTGAGAAGAAAGCCAATGGTGCACTTTAAAGATGTGAGTTCCAGAACTGCTGTTCCATGAGAGATTCAACCTGAGGATAAAGATGACATATGACTGAGAACAGAGTCAATAGCATTGTAGGGAAACGGAGCCAGAGGTCTAAGAACATCGTAACCACACCCAAGCCAAACCATGCTGGAAGACCTTCCTCCAGATATTTTAATTTCATGAGGCCATATAGTATTCCCTTTTTCATTCGTGCCATTTGAATTGGGTTTTATGTTACTGACAACTTACAAAATTCCAAGAGATATATAGAATATTTGATTAATAAAAATAAAAATTCACTAACCCTTCTTATAGATATATTTGTGAGTGGCACCCAAATGAATATAGCAGATTGTGTTTCTGTATAATAAATGAAGTTATTCCTTAGCTAAACTCTAAATTTCTGCCTTACGTGAATGCTCAGGGAGTAAGCCTGGTTGAAAGTATTTTCTAGAAATTGTTTTTCAGGTGTAAATATAGATGGTAATTTTTAATTAAACTTTTTGTTTTGAGATAATTGCAAATTCACACAAAGTTGTAAGAAATAATGCAGAGAGATCCCAGGGACCTTTTTCATGGTTTCCCCCAATAATAATATCCTGCAAAATAATACCACGATATGGCAACTAAGATATTGATATTGATTCAGTCAAGATGGAGAGCAGTTCCATCACCATGAGGATCCCTAGTGTTGGCCTTTGGTAGCCACACCCACATCCACTACTCCTACTCCCATACTCCTCTCTCTGACATCTGGCAATGCTAATCTCTTCTCTATTTCAATAAACTTGTAATTTCAAGAGTGTTTCGTAGATGTAGTCACACAGTATGTAACCTTTTGAGATTGGTTTTTTTCATGCGGCATAGTTCTCTGGAGATTTGTCTAGATTGTTTAGTGTATCAACAGTTCATTCCTTTTTATGGCTTAGTTGTATGCCACAGTATGAGTCTACCAGAGTTTATTTAACTTTTCACCTATAGAGGAACAGCTGGGTTGTTCACAAGTTTTTGCTGATACAAATAAAGTTTCTGTGAACATTGTGAACAGGTTTTTGTGTGAATATAGATTTTCATTTCTCTGGGGAAAATGCTCAGGAGTGTGATTGCTGGGTTGTATGGTGGTTATGTTTTGTTTTACAAGAAACTAACAAACTGTTTCCCAGAGTGGCTGTACCATTTTACATTCCAACCAGCAACACACACCTGATCCTGGTTCTCCACATTCTGGACAGTATAAGGTGTTTTCACTATTTTTTATTTTAGCCATTCTGATATGTGAGTAGTGATATCTCATTGTAGCTTAAATTTGCGTTTCCCTAAAAGCTAATTACATTGAATATCTTGTCATGTGCTTATTTGCTGTCTATTTATCCTCTTAAGTCAAATGTCTGTTCATGTCTTCTGCCCATTTTCTAGTTGGATTGTGTGGTTTTGAGAGTTTTTTATATTTTCTAGGTACTAATCTTTTGTTGGATATGTGGTTTGCGAATATTTTCTCCAAGCCAGTAGCTTGTCTTTTCATCTGCAGTCTTTTGCAAAGCAAAAGTTATTATTTTTAATGAGATCTAATTTATCATTTCTTCCTTTTATGGATTGTGCTTTTGGTCTCAACTCTAAGAACTCTGCCTAGCTGTGGATTCTGAAGATTTTAGCATTGTTTCTAAAATTTTTGTAGTTTTACTTTCTACTTTTAAGTTTATGATCCATTTTGTCTTAATTTTTTATAAAATGTGAGATTTACGTCAATGTTCATTATTTTGCCAATGAATGTCACTTGGTCCAGCACCATTGGTTGAAAAGGCTAGGTTGAATTTTTTAAAGGGATCATCTGTACTGATCCCAGTATGAAATCTGGAAGTTGGTTATTTTTCTACTAATACTACATATACTTAAATTGGTCGTGATTACTACTTTTCTTAAAAAATGGAAAGCAGGGGGCCCGCCCCGCAGCTGAGTGGTTAAGTTTGCGCACTTCACTTCGGTGGCCCAGAGTTTGGATCCTGGGTGTGGACATGGCACCGCTCATTAGGCCATGTTGAGGTGGCATCCCACATGCCACAACTGGAAGGACCCACAACCAAAATATACAACTATGTATTGGGGGTATTTGGGGAGAAAAAAGCGGGGGGGGGGGGGGAGGAAATGGAAAGTAATACAACAAATTTACTTGATTATTAAATTTATTTTGATAAGTCAGATTTTTTCTGTACAATCATCAAAAATTATTAAGAGCCTATCAGTTAGATATCTAAATATTAGACTTGGATTAATCTTTTCGTTTCCTTGTAAAATACAGCTAGAGTAACCTACACTTGTGTGGTCTATTAAAGTAATAGGACTGAGGTTTTCCTTGGTTTGTTTTGCTTTTAATGTAACTTAGAGAAATCAGTCTTAGTCCTTCATGGTTACACCACACGCTTTCTTCAGCATACCACTTACCCAATATATGAAAACTCTCAATCTGCTAGGGGTGAGCAAAAATATGAGGAAAAACCCCCAACATATGGGTTTTAAGAATAATTTATTAAAGTTCTTAATATCAGTGAAAAGAAGAACGAGAGTACTGAACCATAAAAGAAAAAATTACTTCAGCAAGTATGTATTATTATTTGTGAAAAACATTTAGCTCGGTGCTGTGAAGTTCCCATCCCCTGGGTTCTGGCTCTCTCCTAAGCGCATCGGATCCTGCTCTACCTCTCCATAAAAGCACTTGTTTCACTTTATGCTTTGCTAGAGCTGTGTCAGTTTCCCCTGCTAGGCAATAAACTCCTTATAATCTCACCATCTAGCAGAGTGCCCAATATTTGCTGCACGAATAAGTAAATGTCAAACAAATCAACAGTCCTCAAGGAGCTTATAATCTATTACGAGGGCATACGGCAAGAGTACAAACACCTGTGGAATCTGAGAAAGGTTTCAGCTTTGGCAGGAATAGAGGCAGTAAGACCAAGACTTTTTACAGAAGGATATAGGATTCTCCTCTGTGATCCAGAACATCTTTTAACTTTCACTCTGTCCTTTGGGGCCAAAGCCCTGCTGTTGACTGTTCTTTAGTTGACTTTTCTTTCTTTTCTTTTTGTATTCATTTCCCTTGTCTTGAGGGGACATGTTTGTGACTGTGTTTGGACAAGATTCTGGGGTTTCTGGGATCTCTAGCCAAAATGCCATCTTAATAGTATCCCAGTATTACCAGTCTCAGTGACTGATGCTCACCAAGCACAGGAGCGCCTTAGACACCTAAGAATCCTCCTGACCCCACCTCAGCAAGCTCCCCTATCCACTCACCTGGCCCCTATCAATGCCTCAAATCTCTTCACATCGCTCCACTCCCGCTGCTATACCCTCATCCAGTCACTCATCATTTCTCACTTGGGTAACAGACTCGGCTTTTTACCAGGCATTGCATCCAGTTTATTTCTAACCTACAACATGCCTAAACATGTCTAAACCCCAAAACTGATTCAATTGTTTCCCTCCTAAATGTCCCACCAAGTCTTTCCGTTGTTCTTAGGCGGGCATCCAGATTTCTTAGCATGGCCCTTGATAACCTTTCCTGTACTGCCTCCCTAGACTCATCCTGCTTTGTCCCACCTCCAGACACTTGAGCTCTAGGCTCTGGCCAAATGAAGTTTCTTTTATACATGCCCCCTCATTTCTGCTCCTTTTCACAAACAATGTGTCCTGCCAAGAATATTCTTGCTGTCTAAATCCTCTACATCCTTTAGTGATTGTGTTTGAAACCCCCAGCCTGTCCGAATTGTTCCCTGGCCTCCCTGACTAGTTTAGATGCCCCTGCTATGTTCACCCATAGCTCTCTGTACTTCTGCCATCATAACTCTTGCCACACATTTTTAATCATTTATTTTTCAGTCTGTATCTCTTGAAACACTACAAGCTGTCTAAGGAGAGGTTCTCTGTCACTTTCTCAATTTAGATTACTAGCGTCTAGCCTGGCACTAGATACCCTGTTGGCACTCAGTAAATGTTTTTGAATGAATGAATGGACAGTCTCTATGTGGGATGGACTATATTAGGAAGAACAAAAAAGAAATGTAGAAACCAGTCAGTAGACTTTTGCAATAATCAAAGAAAAAAAGCAATAAATGATGGCAGTGAGAAAAAAAAGCAAGTTGTGGTCTTGCAGACACTAAGGAGGCAGAAAGTTACAGTGACTGGAGAGAGAGAAAGGGAGAGCTGGAGGAGGTGACTTTATTGTGCTGGGATATTTAAAAAGAAAACAAGTACACACACATGCACAATTCCAAGAAAAAAAGGGAAATCTAGTTGCTTGTTTTTAGAATATGGCAGGTGAAATTTTGAAATAATTGCCATAGTGTTTCTTTTTAAGCATTTTTCTCTTTTTCTGGTTTCTTGTTTTCTGAACTCATAGTAGAGGCAGTGGCTGCAAATATCAGAGACCAAGTTTATTGAAATACTTCTGTCTAAATATGTGACTTTGCACATCAATATTAGGCACCTTAGGGACTCACAGCACAGAGTTCAGGCCATAACTGACTTGAAGGAATGTGAGACGACATAAGGACAGTTTTCTAACTCGAAAGGATGTAACTATTCCACCAGCTATGAAGGGGAGAAGCAGAAGGACATGCCCAGGGATCAGAAGATGGGGAGCCCAGAGCTCTGCTGCTACCTGCCCAAAGCTAAGCCCCAGGAGAGAGGATTGGATAAAGAACCCAAAGAAATTTCGAAGTGGCCACCAGAGAATGAACTTATGCCTTGCTTCTTGGGTGAGGCTTAAGATGGTGATGAGACTCACACAAAAGCTCGCATTTCAACATCATGCTGGCCTTAATAGAGCAGAAATGGTGAGAACCCTGTAAGGCACAGCTTGTAGATGCTTCCAACAACATAAAAATATGGGCATAATAGAGCAGATATCATATGTAGATACAGATGCAGACAGAAGGATAGAGATAGAGAGATCAGACATCAGAGAGGAATAACCAGAGAGGGCATATGATAGCCACTCACCCTCAGTTGCTCACTGCCTAGTGGGTAGTGGAAAAGTGGCTAATCTTTTCCTCTGTCCCCAAGAAGGACAAGGAAGTGGCTAACTATTTGGTGGACTTAGTAGACGGAATTAGAAAAATTTATGGTCAGAAGGACACAAAAAGAATTATGTGACTGAAGAATGGTAGCCATGGACAGATCAGCTGTAGATGCAACAGGTATAGATAGCAATGATTTAAGAGCAAAGGAATACTTATATATCAGTGGAAACCATTGAGATTGGATGCCAATGACTGGAACCACATTTCTCTTCTGCAGTGCAATATAGCCATCCTGGAACTAAGGAGAAGGGAAGGAAAGGCATAGGTGAGAATACCTTCAGTTGACTATTATTTACCTGGAAGGAGCTAACAAAAACCTAAAAGTGGCATGCTTTACCTTGATTTATTTATTTGTTTGTTTGTTATTAGTGGCTATGAGACCAAAAGCTAATTTAAGTACAGCTATAGAGAAATTTTTCTGTTATATTTTTACATGCCTGAGTCACACAACTTATGAAATTTGTCCATAACAGCAATAAAGGTGAAGGATATGCAGATGTGTATACTTCTAGAGAGAAAAAAAATTGGTGCTCTCGTTTCTTATCATTTAACAGATAACTTGTACCTTAAAATACTTGTCCATGTTCATATTTATGTATTTAAATGTGTGATGTGAGAATCTTTGAAGAATATTATTTTCATTTCCCCCCCAAATTGGAAATATTATGAGGAATCTATTATTTCTTGCTACAGTACCATTTAAAGAGCTGTAATTTTCAACTCACTCCACCATGGTAATGACTAGATACTCAACTCCACCATGGTAATGACCAGATACTCATTCTAGTTAAGTCAGAATATATAATTAGTGTGATATTAAATTATTATAAAGGTACATATGTGGTCATTATGTTATATGTGTGTCATTGCATTATGTAGTTATTAGGTTACAATGTGTAATCCTATTGTTCAATGGATATAGCATTAATATGTTTCACATGGCATGGAACCAAATAGTCTCAGCATTTTCAACTTGGAACAATTTTTGAGATGATCTAGCCCTATGCCATCATTATACAAACAAAGGAACTGGAGCCAAGAGAAGTTAAATAATTTATTCCGTCACGATGTCCCCTAATGCTTCAGCTAAAATGAGACCCTTGGCATAGCACTACTCTGATAACTTTAATTAATTTCAAGAATAATATGCCTCATAAATTTGTTTATCAGTTAAGACAGCTTCAGCAGAAAATAACTGGAAATAGAAATGAAAATTGTTTAAACAATAAGGAAAATGTATTATCTTGTATAAACGGAGCATGAAGGTAGAGCAGTTCCAGGGTTAGTTAATCCTATGGTTTAATCACACAATCAAAGGCCTGGATTTCTTTCCATCTCTCTGTTCTCCCATCCTTACTGTATAACATTATCCTCAGGCTAGCTTCCCTTAGGGTCATGAGACAGTTGCAACAGTACCAGGCAATTTACAAAAACCTCAAGATCCAGCAGAAAAAGAAGGTAACACTTCCTAAGTGTCACTTTATATGAACAAAGATCATTTCCTAGAAGTACCCCCAGAAGACTGACCCACGTTTCTCCTTGACCAGAATTGCATCCAATGTTCATGGAATAGGACCACCTTGAGGGGCTTAGATTATTCAGGACACTATAAGGAAAGAAATGTGTCCAGCTTCCCCTAAAGCATGTGGCCATTCTTAGGAAGGTTGCTATCTGAAGGAATTAGAAGTCAAGAATAAAAGGGAAAGAAGGAGGAATAATTAGAAAGCAACCAGTAGTGTCTGTCTTAGCTGGTGCATGTTCCTGAGCATAAATCAAAGTTGACTCTAAAGAGTGTGTAAAAGATGAGAATTCTCATGGTCTGACTGAAAATCCTTGATAAAGTAAAGAACTATTTTACATAAGTGAAGAGTTAGTCACATATCCTTAATGTCAATCCAGATTATTATATGTAGGATTTACTTAAATAGCACAACTAAAAAGAACAATTTCTTCAATTAGTTACAATTTACATTGAAATAACAAACTTTGGTTTGTTTGTTTTTTCTAAAACACAGTATACTTGGAAATTAACAACCTTCTTAAGAAGGAACTATTATTACTGTCTCTACAGACGAGGAAACCACGGCTCAGAGAAATTGACATTTGTCATTCTCAAAATGTGATGTCTGGATCAGCAAATTAGCATCACCTGGAAGCTTATTAAAAATGCAACGTATCAGGTTCTATCTAAGACCTACTTAGAATCTTTGGGAACGGGGCCAAGTAATCTGCATTTTAGCAAGCCTTCCAGGTGATTCTGAGGCACTGGAAAGTTTCAAAACCACAGCCCTAAACAAATAGCATTGAGCTAGGATTTGAACACAGGCCATCTCACCCCCAGAGTGTGTTCATTTAACCAGTATTCTAAACTGCCTCCCAGTAAACATAGAGTTGCTAAATAAAGCAAATTATCAAAATATGTATTATAGGGCTAGCCCCATGGCATAGTGGTTAAGTTTGCACTCTCTGCTTCAGTGGGCCAGGGTTCACAGGTTCAGATTCTGGGCATGGACCTACACACCACTCATCGAGCCATGCTGTGGTAGTGTCCCACATACAAAATAGAGGAAGATTGGCATAGACGTTAGCTCAGCAACAATCTTCCTCAAACAAAAAGAGGAGGATTGGCAACAGATGTTAGCTCAGGGCCAATCTTTTGCACCCAAAAAAACCCCCAAAAAATGTATTATAATAAAGAAAAATATTAGATTGGGTACAAAATCAGAATAAGATAGAGAAAAACAGTACCATTTTCTGTATCCATATTTCACTATTGACTCTGTCTGTTGCCATCATAAACATGATCCATATTATTCAGAAAGTGATGAATTGAAGTAACCAATTTGGCCAAACTATGATCTGGTAGCTGTGGCCTCACTTTAGGACATGGAATTGAGAGGTGTGGAGGATTGAGTTCTTAAGTGAACTAGACCCCGGGTTTCAATTTACAAAAATAACCTTCTTTTGATAATTTTACATTCAAATGACCCAATGCAGAAGTGGATGAAAGAGATGAATCATGAGATGGCTGTGGGTTACTTGAATAGATATTTTTATAATGATTACAGGCACACACAACACCACATTCTTGAAATTATATTGCCTTGTGTTACAAAGAGCTTATTCTTCCCATAATGGCATCTTGATAGAATGTGGGTGGGCTGAATAGCTCCCAGGGCATTAGTAAAGCAATGACATAAAATCATTGTTTTATTTTCTGTAGCTCCTCTGGATAGCTTGAGGGAAATTATGTGAGCACTCTACAAATGATCGGTAACTTTGAATTCCAGAGAAATGAGTCAAGGGATTGCATGACATCATAAACTAAGAAAAAACAGAGTTTAGGTCCTATTTCATGCAATCAGGACCTTGCAGTCTATTTTCTTTATATTTTGCAAATATCTCCTCTGTGAGTGACATAATTATTTATACCAAAGTTACAAGCATCTTGTTTTCTTCCTTTTCATTTTTCCACTTTCACACTAAAACTGTCAGAGGTAAACATTCTTTTTTTTAATAGTTAATATTACATGGAAATAATAACAAAACAGAAAATTAGGATTTTATTTCATTGCATGTCATCTACTTATCTAAAAACTAAACTGATGTCTGTTCAGGTTGGTGAGCCACAACCTGGGCTTGACAGTTCTGCAGTCACTGTCAAAAGACTCTGAGGAAACTACATAACTTCTCTAAGCATCGGTCTCCAGATCTGTAAAATAGGGGTAATAACGTAACCTTATAGGAATGCTTAAGATTTGATAAAATAATGTATGTAAGTCACCTATCCAGTAACTGACTTGTAAATAACAACGAATGCGGGGCCAGCCCAATAGCATAGTGGTTAAGTTCACACCCTCTGCTTCAGCAGCCCAGGGTTCACAGGTTTGTATCCAAGACCAGGATCTAGAACCATTCTTCAAAGCCATGCTGTGGTGTGTCCCACATAAAAGAGAGGAAGATTGGCACAGCTGTTCTCTCAGCAACAATCTTCCTCAAGCAAAAAGAGGAAGATGGGCAACAGATGTTAGCTCAGGGCCAATCTTCCTCACCAAAAAAAAAAGTAACCAGTGTTACTGTTACTTCTTATTATTGTAACATAATATAATAATACTGTTACAGTATTATTGTTGTCATTTTCTCATCCCATATTGTTATTATCACGGTAAAGATAATTTGAAAAACATACAAATGACATGCGTTTAAAATAAATTTGTACGAATGTTTTTCTGAGTTCTAGAGCTTTTATAAAATTCTCAGGAGAGTCATTGTTTTAACAAAAGCATTGAGTATTAGAGCAAAAGTTGTACATTAATCACCATATCCCCAAGAACAAATGACCAATGTTAAATGTGTTGAACAACTAAGCTAGCTTACCTGAAACTACTTGCTTTTGAGGAAATGTATGAGAATACTTCTTTTTGATGTCTTACTTAAATGTAGAATCACAGATATACATTTGGATGCATCTGTAGATATAGAGATATTTTTTTGCCAAATGTTTTTTTAAGCAAGGTATGTTAATTGCCCTTTTAAGTTGTAGCATTTTGCAACATTTTCTGTTTTATGAAGACTTGAAATGGAAAACGCTGCCAAGGTAACATTGAAATTACAAGTGCATTGTTACCAAGCATACTAGCTGACTCTGGATGTGTCTTCTGTGCCTAGATCTAGACGGCCAGATTTAGAACCAGGTTCTAGATTTAGAACCAGGATGAGACTGCAGGGTCTACTTCATATCATTAATTGCCTCCCAACACTGGTTGGCAAATTCATCTTACCTTTCACCCCAGGAACAAATGAATGAGGTGGGAGGGTGTAAGTGGCTCAGTGGCCACAGCTGAAATGTTGACTCCAGGAATATATTCTTTTACAGTCACTCAAGAAACTTACCTTTGTGCAAGTCAAGGCTAGACATTTGAAAAACAAAACCAGATTGCTTCCTTTTCTCAGGAGAACTGGAGGGAAATTATATGAATACTTAAAAATAGTAACTGTGAATTCTCAGGAAATGTGCCAAGGATTAGTTTTTGGGTGAAATGCTTCTGTGACGTAGGTGTCATTACAGGACGACAATGAACACTAATCACCTTTACTTGAGTTGGAGGACACCAGGAGCTTATCTGTGAGAGTTAAGCTGAGGTTCTGCACTATTTTCTCTAGGCGTCCCTTGGAATTCATTAGAATGAATTAAGTAACTTCAACAAGATTGGGATGATGGTTAATTTCATGTGTCAACTTGACTGAGCCACAAGGTGCCCAGATATTTGGTCATATACTATTTTGGGTGTGTTTGGAAGGGTATTTCCAGATGGGATTAGCATTTGAATTGGCAGACTGAGTAAAGAAGATCCTGCTCAATTATGTGGGTGAGCATCATCCAATCCACTGAGAGCCTGAACAGAACAAATAGGTGGAGGAAGGGAGAATTCACTCTCTGCCTGACTGTTTGAGCTGTGACTTTGGTCTATTCCTGTCCTTGGTCTGAGAATTACACCAATGGCTTTTCTGGTCCTCAGGCCTTTGCAAGGGACTGGAATTGGCCACTCCAAGATACATCTCTTTGGCATGAAGATTATTTTGGGCTGGTTACTTTTAAAACCTGCAGGCAGGATAGAAACTCTGAAAAGTAGACTTTAACCATTTGTTAAGAGACATTTACATTTCTAAAAGAAATCTCCATCTGTAAAGGTGTCTCCCTCTCTGTACCAGGAAGAAGGGAGATGACCTTATCTCTAGAAACTCTTATCAATGGGGAAGGCAAGGACTCAAATCTGCATAGTAACCTTACTCTTATTTGCTGTGCTTTTCTGGTAATCTCCCACAACTGACTCCCCCAACCCCCAACATCCTCCTTTGTATTTGGCTGAGAGTGGTATCTAAGGCGAGAGCTTCGGCCATTTTGGCTAGTTACTCAGTTTTTCTGGGTCTCTCCCTTGTATACATGTTACAAAGCTTTGTTTAATTTTCTCCTGTTATTCTGCCTCATGTGAATTTAATTTGTTGTCTGGCCAGAAGGGTCCAGAGTGGGTAGAGGAAATATCTTCCTCCCCTACACTTTCAAACTTGGACTGGAACTACACCACCTGCTTTCCCGGTCTCCAGCCTGCAGACAGCAGATTGTGGAACTTCTCAGGCTCCATAATTGCATAGACAATTCCTCGTAATAAATATATTGGTTCTGTTCCTCTGGAGAACACTAACACAATTAAGGTATTTATTATGTGTAATGGTTCTAATTTTTAATTTCATAGTTAACTGATAAATATTCTATGAACTTTTTAAAGACAACTTTATTGTTTTTCTTAATACAAAAAAATACAGATTTACCATGTAAAAAAATAAAGTTGCCTAAATTAAGGCACAAAGACAAAAGTAAAAATTACCCCTAACCCTGCCGTCTAGAGATGATTACTATTAATACATTGCTTTTAAACTCATATTGAGGCAAACGCATCTTTTAATGTAAATAGAACTTTACCTTGATGCTGTTTCTATACACAATTATATATACCTTTTTCATAAACTTTTTAAGTATTAACATACATACAGCAAGGTACATAATTCAAAGTAAATATACCCACATAGCCAGCACCCATTTCAAGAAACAGAACATTGCCAGTATCCAGGAAGCCTGCTTATGCCCACTCCCAGTTACGACCCCATCAAGGGTAATCCCTAAGCTAACAGAACATTCTGAGTTACTTCTGTGTGTTTCTGTATTCTGTATAATCAGAACCATACAGTATGTACTCTTATGCACCTGACTTTTTTTGCTCCATATTTCATTTGCGACATTATCCATGTTGTTTTGTGTGACATTGATTTATTTATTTTTACTGCTACATAGGATTCCATTGTTATATCTACTGTTTTTATTTTTTATTGTGATATAAAGCAATACATATTTTTATTGCTACTTAGGATTCCATTATTGTATCTACTGTTTTTAACCAAATTTTTAACTTAATGACAGTATTGCTAGAGCAATAAATATTCAACAAACATCTTTGAGTACTTATGTTCCATGCTCTGCATTATATTTGCATTTAAAATATCATTTTAAATATTTGGAATTTTTTTTACTATACGAATGGACTATTCACTTTGTTTTTCGTGATGCTTATCTATTGTGGAAAAAAAATGTTCTGGTTCCGTGTTTAGAGTTATAGGAAGGAATTTGTGCCTCAGTGAAAAACTGTACATTATCTAGACTCTAAAGGACACGCCTCACGGTTATCTGATTCTAAGTCCACTGAAGCAATTTTCCAACTACTTGTCAACTGTGAATAACTTGTAGCAAAGAACAATAATTCTTATCTATAGACATACAAATTCTGTGCTGTAGAAAACCACCGACTTCCCTGTCTGCACCTCCGAAAACGGTTGTGCTTTCTCTTTTGAGCCAATTGTAACATCTGCCTGGTTCCTTCATTAATTAATAAGCAGAATTACATTTTTAACACATGTTCATTTTTATGTCTGTATGACAATCGTGATTTTATCTTTTTCTGAAAATTCTCTTTTCACAGAATTTTACAATTTTCTTCAGTAACCACCTAAGCAGTGCTACACAAATGTGCAAAGTTCTTTTTTTTTTTTTATTCTAAAGATAAAGCAAATGCCTGAAGGGAAAGCGCAGGGGATCTGTTTAACTTTGTTGGCTTAAATATTTTTTCTATTTCATGGTCTATCATGGTTGGTTGAAATCAATTGGAACATCTTCCACCTATTACCTGCAGAATTCAAACAACTTGCACACTGAATTGTTCACTTCAGACATTTCACACATTCTTTCTTTTTGGATGCACATTCCACTTCACATCGTTGTATATTGATTACTCCCTGCGTCAGGAATTCAATCTTAGATTCTATCAGCCAATCTTCATTACTATGAATGGGATTTCCTTGTTCTCCTTGGTTTGCCTCTGATGAGACTCATTCCAGTCATTGTAAGTTAGTTTATGATATCCTTCTCCATGTTTAATTCTCCTTTATATCTGCCCCAGCACAGAACTCGGCATACAGTAACCATTCAACACTTATTTACCAATGGATGAATAAATAAATGTCAACATTGCTACCAATGTTTTATGAAACAGAAATAGTTAGATTTGGTTGTGTAATGACTTCTAAAATACAGCAGTTGAGCTCTTGAGGGGTTCCTAAAATACGCTTACGAATATTCAGTTAAAGTAACACACACATGTAAAAATAAACCAAAATATTGTTAACGGTGAAAGAAAAGCCCAACCAAAATCATTTTTAATTCAACATTTAAGGGTTTTAAAACCCAAGAAATAGTTATATTCTAAAACTCTAATAGAAACACAGACATAGGTTTGGGTTTTTTCTTCTCTTAAGTTTATTGGTTTAACAGAAGAAAAAATCAAAGTGAGCTGAAAATCTTACCCTTCATTTTCCTGAGAGCTGAGCCTTCTACACTGTAAGCTCCAAAGGGCCATGTCTGTCAGATTCTCTACTGTAGACCTGTATGTCTAGCGCCATGCCTGGCACAAAAATGAATGAATGAACCTAAACACCCCATTCATACTTGTGTTTATATTAATGTGTAGAAAATGCGTGTGTGTGTGTTGGACAACACAATGGAAGGAGCACAGTTGCAGGATTTTCTCCTCTCTGAGGCCGAAGCATAGAAATAGAGGAATAATACGAAGTCAACCCTGCAGGTACCCATACTCTGTCTGCCAAGGGGTCATGTTGACCTTTATCTTCTGAATCAGCGGCAAATCAAGAATTAAATCTATTTCTTTAATACAAAGATCATGTTCATCTTAGATCCTTCTTTACTCCTCAGAGTCACATAGGAATTTTAGCTATGGACATCTTTTACAACCACAACAACTTAATTGGAGGCAGGAGGTAAGAGCAGGGGTTACACTTTATTTGGCTGCTCAATTTGAATTACAAAGCTGAAGGTTTATTGTCAGGTAAATTGTCACTCAGGTCAAAAAAGAAGCAAATTCAGGGGCCCACCCAGTGGTGGTGGTGGCACAGTGGTTAACTTCCAGCACTCCACTTCGGCAGCCTGGGGTTCATGGTTTGGATCCTGGGTGCGGACCTACACACGACTCATCAAGCTGTAATGTAGAGGCATCCCACATACAAAATAGAGAAAGAATGCCACAGTTGTTAGCTCAGGGCTAATCTTCCTCACGAAAAAAAAAAAGAAGAAGAAGAAGCAAATCCAGGAGAACGCAACAGATACATTAAAAGTGTTACTCAGCGTCTCTGAGCAATTTGCAGGTGAGAGAGTGGTCTATGCATCACAAGATTGTAGGAAAGAGCCTTCCATAGGCACACTCCATGAGCAATGATTGGTGGCCTCCTGAAGGCAGTGAAAGCAACTCTGCCTTCAGCTTCAATTCCCAGGTTCAAGAGGATGGATGGTTCTTGTCCCTTCTTTATTATTGACTAGCAAAATGTCTTACACTCCTCCTGGACCTTCACAAAGCAAGACCTAGGAGTGGCTTTAGAGGCCCAACTTGAAAATTAAATCACAGTGAAGTCAAAAGAATGAGGGAGTCATTCCAGAGGGAAATCACATCTTCTGTTTGCTTCATTCTGATGTGTGTGTCTGTGTATAAATACATCTACTTAGAGATCCTATCTCTGTGTTCCATTCCCATCGGGCAAGCCTTTAACACGACCATGCCTTCTCCTCTGACTGCTTTCTCCTGTGTTGAGAGTTTTTTGGTCTTTTGAGATAAAATTAGCAAGAAATTTAAAAATTGGTATGTAAATATTCATACATATTCACATAAAGAGCCAGATAGTAAATACATTTTTGGCTTTGCAGACCATGCAGTCACTGTCACATCTACTCAACTCTGCCATTGGAGAGTGAAACCAGCCATAGACAGTGTCAGTGAGTGAGTATGGCTGTGTTCCAACAAAACTTTATTACAGTGGGCCAGATTTGGCCTATGAGCCATGGTTTGCCAGCTCCTAGGGAAAAGGTTGTGGAAACCAAGAAACTTGGCTTAGTAGGTAGGTAGGTAAGTGGACACATAATTATGTAAATATATAAAACATGCATGTCGCACCCTGTTGTACATTGACATAGCAGGTTTGGTAGATGTCAGTATCTGTGTATAGTTACAGAAGATAAAGTTTACCTCACTGCTCACGACCCCTCATTAGATTATAATGAAAGTAAGTCTCTGACTGAATTCTGCTGTACTTAGATTTATTAGCAAGTAGGCACAAAAGAAGTTATGCCACCTCGATAAAGTTTGATCACTACGTCCTTTTTGCTACTTGAAAAAAAACTTCATGAAAGCTTCACCTGAAGCAGACGTAATAATTGTACAGCTGCAGAGTGTGGATGATCATATATTAGAGTTCAAAGGTCAAAACATCTTCTCAACCAGTGGTGCAACACAGGATTAATTGAAGATCAGGCCTGAGTGATCAAGTGAGGTTTTAACTTCTTAAACCTGGGGGTGGGGAGGGGAAAGAAGGGGATGGGAAGGTGTTTCCACAGTATCTTGAATCCCACTAAATTCACCAATGAGAGTCTACTTCAAATATCTATTTCACTAATTAATAATCCACTAATTTCACCACTGATAACCAGTTCCTAATTTTCATTATGCTAATTTCCTAAGTCTCTGGTGTGAATTGGTTCAGAAGAGAGTCGAAGCTCTCACAGTAGCCACCTGTGTAAAGCGGATCTTCTGATGAAATGCCAGCAACCAGCCCTGTCCTGGGAATTCCAGATTAGAACTTATGACTACCTTTTAGGTGCAGACAGAAATTAACACACACGCATTTATATGCCATCATCAAATAATCATAACTATCACATTTTTTAAAAACTGGTTTGTGGGGCTGGCCCGGTGGCCTAATGGTTAAGTTTGCATGCTCCACTTCGGCGGCCCGGGGTTTGCAGGTTTGTATCCCTGGCACAGACCTAGCACTGTTTGTCAGGCCATGCTTTGTGGCATCCCACATAAAATGGAGGAAGATTGGCACAGATGTTAGCTCAGCAACAATCCTCCTTAAGCAAAAAGAAGAAGACTGGCAACAGATGTTAGCACAGGGCCAATCTTCCTCAACACACACACACACACAAATCTGGTTTGTTCTGTATAGGATACTATACCACTAGCTGGGTTCTATCAGAGTCTACCCGTTGCAGGAGGTTAAAGTATTCCACAGAGGGCAGGAAATGAAACGGGAACGAAAGAGGACCAAACCCAGGAAGGGGAAGGCAGTAACCAGTGTGGCAGAATCTCCCGTGGGCCAGGCGGGTTTGGGAAGGGTGCAAAGGGGGATTCCAATCTAGAAGACAGGATTGTGCCTTCAGAGACACAGAATGAAGATGGTGAGGGGCACGATTATCCCAGGAAATCTGTCCCAGTAGAAAGGATTTGGCAGGGACAAAGAGGGCCACTAGGCCCAGTGAATCAGGTGGCGATTTGAGAAAGTGAGACAGGGCGTAGCAACACTAGGTATGTAAGGAATAGAAAGGAGAGAAGCCAACATCCGGAAGAGGCAGGCACCTCTTCCTCAGGGACAGGGCAGAAGGAGAACAACTAGAAAAAAGGTATTCTTGCTGTTCGGTCAGCTGCCCTCTCACTGGTCCAGGAGTAGAGCAAAGAAACTTGCTGAGGCCTTAATTGTGATTTCTATGAGCTAGACTTGAACCAGATAGGTTGTGCCACGTATAAAAAAAATGTAACATGACTGCAGACTTATAAGATGAATCATTCTGAGTTAAGAAGATTAAAAACAGAGGTCATGCCAGGTGAAATTGGGGTCTCAGTAGCTTTTCCTAGTCTACAAGGACGGCTCCAAATCGCCATCTCTCTCCGATTCCTTCAGATCTGTCCACTGTAGGAACTATTCTGCTTAGCTCACATCCAAGTCACTCAAGGCTTGCTGGATTCTAAACCTCCTTTCAAAGTGCATCGGCAGCTTCAAGTGGTTCTGCCACTCTGAGAAGGGACCCAGTTGTCATTTATGGGTAGGAGTCTAACTAAGCACTTTTGCCTGCATAGGCCATGACCCAAACTGGAAAATCCAGTGCTACACAAATATGGCAGTGTAGAAAGGATCCCAAAAGCACTCACTTCAAGCAATATGCGATGCAGTAAAACTCAAGCACCATGAAAAATTTTGGACATTTTGTTAAAGGTATTTATAGCTCTTTTTGAACTAGGCATAATGTAAGTGCCCAAGGATGTAGGGAGTGAAGAGATCATCAAACAATGCATTCCTGAGGTGATGACTTCTTAAAACAAACTTTCATCACTAAAATTTCAAAAAGAGGGGCCAGCCCAGTGCATAGTGGTTAAGTTCGAGCACTCCACTTTGGCAGCCCCGGGTTTGCAGTTTCGGATCCCAGGTGCAGATCTATACACCACTCATCAAGCCATGCTGTGGAGGCGTCCCACATACAAAATAGAGGAAGATTGACATGGATGTTAGCTCAGGGCCAGTCTTCCTCAAGCAAAAAGAGGAAGACTGGCAACAGATTTTAGCTCAGGGCCAGTCTTCCTCACACACACAAATTTTTTTTTTTAATTTCAAAACTGCACAAAAATAAAAATAGTATAATAAACCCCAATGTTCCCAGCACCCAGATCCAACAATTATTCAAGATTTTGTCACACTTACTTTGTCCATCCTTTTTTTTGCTGCTGCTGAAGTTGGTGACGTATTTTTGACACCAAAACTGGATCAATATTTGTCATTGTTTAGAATTAGTTTTGTGTCTTCTGAACGCCTGTTCTAAGAAAGTACTTCAGTATTTTGATTGTTCACCTACTTTGAATCCCTAGCAACAAATGTGGAGCTCCTGCTGTGTAAAGGCTCCGTGTACTTGAACCTCTCCTGCCTTCAGCTCTGAAAAGTGTCAAAGCAGTTCTGGGAACACCAGGCATCTTGCTAGACTTCTTGATCTCATTGTATACACAGCTTCCCCGTGGCAGAGGTTCAGAAAGTAATCTAGCCCAGTTGTGTAGATAATAATATGCCAGCATATTGGTACTTAATTTCTGTTTAAGAGCATTTGCCTTCTACCACTTTCTTCCCAAGCAATATTGTGTTGTTTTAATGTTGTTAAGTTAGAACAATAAAAGATGTTGCTAATTATTTTTAATTTTGTTTGCATATCATTATAACTGTGCCCTGTGCCTATAGAAAAGGAGCTAACAAATAGCTGGAAACCACAGATGTAACCACAGTCTGCAAGAAAATAACCCCAGCTCCTCCTAACCGCTTAGGACCCAGCCAAGGTACAGGTCGCCGTCTTCTGTAGTTGCTATGTTTTGAGAGTCATGCCTGCTGGTACTGCTGGAGTTGAGTGTGTCGACATCTCCCTTCTGACCTCTTTATTTGTGGGTTTGCAAATGAGCTGTTTGAATTTGCCCTGAGCCAGAACTTAATACAGAGTTTTAACCTGAGGAACATAAGCGTGACTTTGTACATGTGTGAAAGTCATATGTATTTTTTTCCCTCTTTACAATAAGTTCATTAAAAATATATGTGCATGACAACTTAGCCATTTCAGAGTTTATGTCAAAAGATTGGAGAATTTGTTGTGGAGCTGATTGACTTTTACCTGCATAAATAACAGAATTTAAGCAAGCCTTTTCTTTAGAGAGGAAACTGTAATTCACAAGGCCAGGAAATTGGAGACTTTTAAAAATAAAAAATAAATTTTAAAAAAAGAGAGAGAATGAAGCATTGACTTCTTAAAGCTTGAAAATGAGCTCGTATTCATCTAGTATTTCACTACGTCTGTTTACCACAGGAACACTTTGAAACTTGGTATAATGACGTTAAATAACCACAATTGAGACAAACATTCTTTAAGGGACTGCTATGGGTTGCCTCTAATGTGGTAATAGATGTCATTTTAAAAATGCAACTGTACCGTCTGGATGAAAGACGGTGACTCCTAACACATTGGTTACAGACAATTGAATATTACAGCTGTCTTTCCTCCTGACTTGCTGCTATCATTTTACGGAATGCAACCAGTGTTGGATTGGCATGGAATTCTTATGGGATCAAAGAAAGCTACCATTCAGAATACTCTCCTGTTCACTACGAAACAGGTAATAAATCTACATGACTAAAGATGAATTTGCTTTCAATGTGGGGAAGAAAAAAGAACCCTTATAAACACATTTCTGAAATCTGGTAGGTGTCTCTGAGTTCAAGAATGTACTCAACTTCTCTAAGTCCTAGGCCTTTTTCTGTAAAATGAGGAATCTAATACCTCGCAGAGTGATTATTAAAGGCACTACTGTAGAAACATACAAGATGCATCCACTTCATTGTCTATTTCCTGCCTCCTGGAAGTATAATTCATTTGCACTGAATTAAGCTCTTACTCTGCACTGCCCACCATTTTGGGCACTATAGAAGTAACATAAGTTTTACACTGTAATGCCCTGAATATAATTACGTTAACCTACATGTTAATGTAAGACGAGCCAATGTATTTACATCATCTAGCAACACTGCTCACCCCAATTCTGAACTAGGGTTTAGCTCTCCGTCTATCCAGTTCTTTTATATTTCTTAGAGTAGTTTTGTCACTTTCTGTATACAAGTCCCACATATTTCTTAGGAAGACAATTCCCAGAAGGTTTATGGTTTTTATTTTCATTATTAATGGATTTTCTTTTTTTGTTACTATATATTCTAGCTACATAATGTTTGTTTAACGGAACTCTCTAGATATTTGGATGTTCACCTTTTATTCAGGCACTTTGCTGAGTCTTACAATTTATGAAGGTTTTTCAGCTATTTTGACATTTCTACGTAAGAATCCTCTTTTATAGTAGTTACACCATTTACTTTTGTTTCATGTCTTATTGTGTAGGTCAGACCTTCCAGAATACAACAAATAATAATGATAATGACTAGCCCTGTTGTACTCCAGCTTAAAGACATGCCTGAAGTATTTAATATTTAAGTTTTGTTTTGGCTATTGGTTAGAAATAGATTCTCACATTAAAGAAAAATTCTACTATTCTATTACCTAGATTTGGGCCTAGACATCACCATCATATAAAACAAGGTGTTCCTGAACCTCAGAATGCAGGCCCCTAAGCACATGCTCCCCTGAAAGAAGAGTGGCCTTCCTGCCTCCCCATTCCTGACCAAGGTGAGAAGTTTCAATCTTCAGAGGAAACTCTAATTGCTACTTCCATGGAGACGATGGGATAGGCCTCCACAGTTCCACCTTCTTGAGCTCTAGGGATTTCTGTGCTGAATCGCACCACACACGGATCCTGTGCAAGCAGGACTCTAGCAAGCCCACTCAGGATGCCTCTCACAGTCTCTCCTCCGGATGAGAGAAGAGCTCACATTCTTTGCTGGAATGCTGGGGCCTTACACACATCTCCTAAAAACAATCAGTTTTAGGGTGAGTCCAGCTTAAATACACATTTTCAAAGAAAATGGTCTCTAAATCTGAAGATATACCCACATTGCAATACTAAACACAACAACGTTCCAAGGTTCATTTCTGCTTTCAGGATCACGGTGATGTCAAAGATTTTGTTCAGCAAAAGTAGGGGAATAAATGCTATATCCTCACATCTAGAACATGCCCTACAGCTCTCTATCCCCTCTCCCAGCCACATGTCCTTCTTCCCTTGGCAAATATCACCTTCTAACACACCGCATAATTTTCTCACTCATTATAGCAATGTCTCTCTCTCCTATCTAGAATGTGATCTCCACCAGCACAGGAATCTTGTCTGTCTTGTTCACTAATCAATCCCAAGGATCTATAACAATACTTGACATAGAATAGTCACTCAATACATATTTTTTAAATGAGCGAGTGAAAAAATCAGATTCTGGGACTTTTGCTAAACAAAGAAAAACTGTTATCAAAGAAAATTAATGTTTTCATCTTTAGAAGCAGAAAATTAATGGCCATTTTCAAACTATTCTCTCCAACTTTAAAAGGTAAAATTTCATCTTTTCAGGCACCTGTTGTGCTAGTTTTTTTTTTAATATTGTAAGTTTTTGATCAAGAATACACAATAAGGAAAGTATGTTAAAAAAAATCTAGGTAAAAAGACAGAAATATCAATGCTAACCACCACATGCGATGAGACAGTCCTGGAGGCTGTAACCATTCCTCATTGGCCTGGAATGATGCCGGAAATGTAATGAATGCTTCCTAAATGTTTTCTGAAGACATGAGTGAGCAAATAAATGAACAAATGAATATACAAATGATTAGCATGTGTGAGAATGGTCTTGGAAATCCTGGAGAGCCAATGCCTTCCTCCAAAGATGTAACCCTTTTAAAGGTGGATTAGGATTAGAGGTCAAGAGAGGACTTTGCCTAATGAAATCATTCTGGGAAGTTCAAATTACCCTGGAGATATATTAATCATACTCTGAGCCTGCATCCTAATGATCCTAAAGGAAGAAAGAAGCAAAATCGAACCCCGAGTTTCACACCCATCAAACATTCTGGCCATTCCTACGTGGCCGACTTTTCCTTCACCATCTCCCACCTCAGCAATCTTGAATTTGAGTGTGTGGGGTGTGTGAAGCAAGGGAAAAAACAAGGATTAAAAATCTGCCAGATGTACCCATTTAGAGCCAAGATCCTCTGTTCTTGCAGGCAAAGAATCCCGTTTCTTTCTCAGTGGCCATCACTGCCTCCTACATTTGAGTGCCAGATGAAGGCTACTTTGTGATTGTGATTCAGAATTCCTGGCATTTATTACCCAGCTAATTGTAGCTCCCAATTAGTCTTTCCTGAGGAGAGGCAGCTTGTCCTCGCTGATGTGATCTTGTGCTAGACACAAGTGGTGTGCGGAAACAGATTAGAGCTTTGCGCCGCTGCAGCATTTTATTGAAATGAATCTGAAATTCTGAAGGGAGTTTTTAGCCCTTGTTTTCTTAGGATTGCTTCAACCTTAAGATTGTACCTTACCACAGATCAGCGCTTATAAGGAAGGAGTATAAGTCTGCAGTGGTGTGCCCTCTCTGGTTAATTTTCCTGGGACCGCCCTAATAGCTTTGGTATTTCACAGAAATGCACATTTCATCAGATGGAGTCTTTGTCCTACAAAGAAATATGTGGATTCCCCAACAATTTTACTGCTCTTTCAAAACCCAATTCCAAGGATATTTAAGAGGGGAATCTTTGCTAAGGGAATATTTGCTTCATGAGAGGTTTCCTACTGTGATCTGACACCAAAACAGTGGTTCTTGAAGTTTAGTCCCCAGAAAAGCAGCATCCGCATCACCTGGGAATTTGTTAAAAATACAATTCTCAGGCAACACACCAGGCCTCCTGAATCAGAAACGCGAAAAATAGACCCCGCAATCAGTGTGTTAACAAGCCCTCCAGGTGATTCTGATGCAAGATCAAGTTTAAAAAGCAAAGGTTCAAAGAGGTCATTGAAGAGACGGTGCCAAAGACCAATGGTTCTCAAATTTCAGTGCATCCGAATTTGCACACTTTGAGAAACATTGCAGGAAATTTAATAATTTACTTCTTTGCAATCTGTTGTAGCATTAATCCAGTGCTCTACTTTGTATGTGAAACAAACAAAACCTAACAGGATCTTTGAACTCTGTGGAGTTTCATGGTCTCAGAAATTTTAAAATTACAAAACTAAAAGGAAAACACCAAGAGTTTTAAGAGGTCAGAGGGAAACTTGCTTCTGACACGCTAACTTTCAAAGAAATCTTAGGTAAATTAGGTAATCTGGCAATGCACTGAGTATAGGACAGGACATAGATTTTTGCTAGGTGGTTTGTATTGGAGAGATACAGCTATCCCCTAAGAAGAATAACCCTCGCAGTAAAGTCCTACAAAGAGTAAAGTGTGAGACAAAGATTGAAAAGATGACTCTGGTTGCCATTCTCTCACTAACTTGCCTGGTGAACAAATTTTTAACCTCCCCCACAATCGGTTTCTCCTCTGTAAAATTCATTTAACAAATATGCATTGATTCACCCATGTGCCACCAAACTTCACGCTGTTGAAGAGACAAAGATGAATTAGACATCTTTCCTGAAGAAAGACATGCATGCAAATAGCTGAAGTAGATGGTAGAAAGTGAGAATGTCACTGAGAAAAGCACCATAAATACAATGGAATGATGGTTCCTGTCACCACATCTTAATGATTCTTCCATTATCTGGGCCCTGGGCTTGATAATTTAGAGTCATCTCTTTCCTCCTCTATTTCCACCTCCTCAAAGTCCTATTGATCTTCCCTTTGGAATTTCTCTCAGCATCATTTCTTCTCCTCCTCCACAGCCTCGTGTCCTTCTTAGACCTTGTCACTTGACTCTACAATTTCTGCAGCAGCCTCACCCCACTCTAGATGCCTGCCGTCTTCTTTCTTTCTAAGACATCCCACAGCCTGTTACCAGATTGGTCTTCCTAGAACGGTTTTATCCTCCTTTCACAACACTGACCCTCTTTATCATTTCCTACCTAAATTGTTCCACCCAGCATTCAGGCATCCTCATGAAGTGCGTCCCTCTCTCATCTACCAAGACCTGCCTTTCCTCTCCAGCACTGCTCGTAAGTGCTACTAGACCTGGCTGTCTCCTGTTTCACCAACACGCTCCATGCACCAAAGCTGTGAGCCTTTACCACCATGCCACCTATCTCTTGGAAGATCCAGCCCTCCCTTCCACCCATCCACATTTGGTCCATCATTCAAGACCACACTTATAAGGGTTTTCTCAGTTCTCCAATTAGGGTATTTTCTCTTGCTCTGAATTTCTACCACCTGTATCAACAAGCTCCTTGTTTCTCATTGTTTTTAGAGCCTACAGACATCTCTCCTTTGAGGGGAAGGATTAGATCTTTGACTTTCGAGTTTCTTCCTTCCTGCTGTGCTCATTGCCCCACCCCCAGTCACACACACTCTTGCTTATACATACAGTCAGCACAGGGAACACAGCAGAAACTCAGGACTTGTTTGGTGGATGCGTGAAGTAAGGCAGTGGACATCTGTTGCTTTCTTTTTGCCAGGCTGGCAAGCATTCACTCTTCTTATTCCCATGCTCTCTTTTCTGATGGTTCTGGTGCTGTTAAGAAATGTGGCCCAGGTCTGGCTAACTGGAATTCTGGATCCCCTGGTCAGCCATGATCGCTCATGGATGATTACGTGGCTTAAGTCAGGCCAGCTAGAACCAGAGACTCAACTTGAAGCCTTTGTCATAACTACAGGATTAAAGAAACTCTCTACCTGCTATTCTTGAAGATAATTGGATGTTTATCTGGAAATGCCAGCAGACATTTTAGCAGAGAAAACTCACCTCAGAAACATGCCAACCCAGAGGAAAGAAGAGTGAAGAGATGGAAAAAGACAGATTTCTATCACTCTTGACCATCTGAATTCAACCAGTGCCCTTGACTTTTCATAACCCAATAAAAGGCTTGTTTTCCTTAAGCTAGTTTGATTTCGCTTCTATCATTTACTGTCAATAGAGACTGATTAATTTGAATAAAAATAATAAAAACTGACACAAATTGAGAATTTACTGCAAACTGTGCTAAGTACTTACAGTGAGAAAATACATTTAGTCTTTTGATAAAAGACCCTTTCTAAATAATTGTGGTGAGTCAGTAATAGTGACTCATTTTTTCTGGTTGAAATAAGATATTGATGGTAAACTTTATACACCAGACAATATTGCTGATCTGTCATGATATATTTTCTAGTCCTAAAATGTGGGAAAGTGTTGGAGAAAATGTCATAAACTACATCTGTAGCTACTGAGCTATATATGTGTTACAGCACTTGCAACTGAATCACAACATCTTTACTCCATGTAATAAGACCATTTAATTCATAAAAGAGTTATGAATTGGTTGGTATGCCTTAGAATATACGAATATGTCCATAACTCAATTTTTCTGAATATAATTAATTCATTAAGTATATAAAGGTTAATGTGTATATTTTTCTTTTTAAAATATCGTTGGGAATATCTTATAAAAAATAGAATTTAAAAAGTTGTTATAAAGGGGCCGGCTCTGTGGCCAGGTGGTTAAGTTCGCGCACTCTGCTGCGGTGGCCCAGGGTTCGGATCCTGGGTGTGGACATGGCACTGCTCATCAGGCCACGTTGAGGCGGCGTCCCATGTCCCAGAACTAGAAGGACCTGCAACTAGGATGTACAACTATGTACTGGCGGGGTTGGGGGCGGGGGGAGGTTTGGGAGATAAAGCAGAAAAAAAAAAAGATTGGCAACAGTTGTTAGCCCAGGTGCCAATCCTTAAAAAAAAAAAGTTCTTATAAAATTTCCTTTTCAGAATGTAGTTGAAATAAAATAAGGTTTTGGTGTGACTATGATTTAGGATCTTCTGATGTAAAAGCAAGAAGCAAGCACTTTCATAAGAAATTGACAACTGGAACTAGTACATACACACAGACACAAATTTATAAGATTTATAAGAGGTGTTTTGGTTAACAGGAAGTCTTGAATTCCTGCTGTGTTTATTGCTGTAATTATTTTTAGACTTGAGTTCTATTTGCAGTCTTTTAAAATGTAATTACTTTATACACATGGACGTGTAGCATAAGTGGAAGTCAAGCTAAAAATGAGAACAAAGAAGGCCTATGACTTGGATTTTAAGTTCATAAAATATTTTTGCAGGAAAAAATTCTTGGTAAAATGTCTTTAGCCCATGCTCAGTGAACTACCAGAGTTTTGGTTTTTAGCTCTTTTCAGAAAACAGAATGACTTGCTACCTGGAAAAATCCCTGTTTGTCTTATTAAAATCGTTTTGTTTGCCTACTAAAAGTTTGCTGTCACAGGTACCATTCACTTTTAAACTCAGGGTTAGTTCACTTGTCCTTATCCAAGAAAAAATGTTGGGACACAGTTTGTGACTCTTGAGGAGGCCTCAACCTGGGTAACCCCAAGTCAACATGGTGACAGAAGCCTTCTTCCACCGCAGGCAGATACCCCTACCCAGACTTGCAAAAAGAACAAGAAAACAGAAAGGAAGTAAAATCTAAAGAAAGGAGGGAAGAGGAAGGAGAGAGAAAAAGAATGGAAAGCATTTTGCTGTGAGAAGATAGGGAAAGAATCTGTGTGTTGTGCTCATTCTTTCCATGGGGTGATAAGGCACTTCCACGCCTTCGCCCATCTGTATTTCTCCAGTTAGCACTGGTGTCCAGGTAGAGGCAACACTTTCATTCAGAACAGTCACAAAGACCTCTGAAAGACCCGGCTGTGATGTGGTTTATGTTAAAAAGCCTGAGGCCAAACATAAATTTACATTCCTTTGCCTTTAGAAAAGAAAAAGAATCTTACAATTATGATATAAAGTTCTACTAGGGAAATCTGAAAAACATTTGCTCCCCAAATGCTTTCCAAAGGGCTGGATTTCTTCAGTGTAGGCAGGCTGGGAAGAGACAATGGAATCTTTTCTGAATCATGATCATGCAACTGGCTGTGAAATGTAATTTTAGAGCAAGCCACAAAGAAATAATCAGGGACCTGTTTGCAGTAAGGATCTGTGACTATAAAATTTCTCAAAGACTCAAAATGCAAAATGACATTACCCTGCCTGCCGTTCCAGACACGGCCTATCACTCAGTGGTGTTGAAGAAGCAGAAGATGGATTTGCTAGCTGAGCTTGTGGAGGAATCCAAAAGGGTGGTTGTCATTTTATAACTAGGAAAATAATGGCAGAAGAAAACCACAGCCACAGATCAGAGACCAGAAGCTAAGGGAAACAAGCACATGGGAGCCGGAGGCTGCATCTGCCCCAAAGAAGATCCACCTCTGAAACATGAATGCACAGAACCAGTCAAGTGTTTGAGCCATGAGAAGGCACAACGAAGGATGTCATTGTTAATGGTCTTCTAGCTTTTGAAAAGTCAGGTGCTTTTCCTGGTACTGATCACAAGAATGGAAACAAAGTGGTTATGCTTGAACTTGACTCAAGAGAAAGAAATGTTTTAATCTCTGAGCCCAGATAGAATTTACAAATGTTTATTTGTATTATATCATCTCTCTTGAATTGTCATTGTGTTAGAATAGAATAAATGGTAGAATACTAGGCATAACCAGCCCTTGAAATGTGCACAAAGTTTATAGCAGCAGCAAATCTGCAAAGTCTAGCTAAGGCAAAGACTAAGATTTCCGTATATTTTTCAACTTAAAAAAAAGTTGGTGAGGGGGGCGGCCCAGTGGTGCAGCCATTAAGTTTGCACTTTCCCCTTCTCGGCAGCCCAGGGTTCACAGTTTTGGATCCCAGGTGCAGACATGGCACTGCTTGCCAAGCCATGCTGTGGTAGGTGTCCCACATATAACGTAGAGGAAGATGGGCATCGATGTTAGCTCAGGGCCAGTCTTCCTCAGCAACAAGAGGAGGATTGGCGGCAGATGTTAGCTCAGGGCTAATCTTCCTCAAAAAATAAAATAAAATAAAATAAAAATAGAATCCTTTAAAAAAAAAACAGTTCGGGGGGCCAGCCCCATGGCCAAGTGGTTAAGTTCACATGTTCTGCTTCGGTGGCCCAGGGTTCGCCAGTTTAGAACCTGGGCATGGACCTACACACTGCTCATATAGTCATGTTGTGGTGGCATCCCACATAGAACTAGAGTGACCTACAACTAGGATATACAACTATGTACTAGAGCTTTGGGGAGGGAGAAAAAAAAGAGGAATATTAGCAACAGATGTTAGCTCATGGCCAATCTTCCTCACCAAGAAAAAAAAAAGGTATAAAAAAATGGTTAAAATAGCAAATTAAAAAAAAATCAGAATTGAAAATCTCAAGGGATTTAATGGCAGTAATAGAACTTGCCAAATGGATTCATTTCAATCTTACTGAGTGTTTTGCACTGCGCTAGGAAGTATGGGGACTACAAGGAAACCAAAGAGCTTGATTTTTCTGGTGATACAAGATACACATAGAAAGTTACCAGTGAAGTAATCATTCAAAACCACAATTTGAGTGATGTCACAAAGCTGAAATTGGTGCCAACTGGAAATAAGTCACTGCCTCAGAGCACTTGTCACTTCACTGTCACCATACTGTACCGGGTCCCAACCTACTTGGACATGAGACTGTTTACAAGCCTTGAAACTTCCCTGATTCTCAAGGTTTGCATCTCAAAAATAGGTGTTGGACTTGAGACCCCCTCCCATAAAATCTCTATAGATCTTTGATGATTTCCAAGATCCTGTATGGACACTTTGATATACAATCAACCTTTCTTCCTCCCCAAATAGGAAACCAGCCAAAGCTGAAATATTGAGGGTCAAAGAGGAAGCCATGGTTGGTAGAAGTGAAGGAGCAGAATGAACCTTCCTTTAACATGATACATATTTATGTCAGGTCAACCAGTGCCCTAGTTTTACAAGTGAGAATTACAAGGCGTAGAATCTATAAAGTCTACTTCTAGCCTCTTAATCTCAGAATTTCTATAATTCATTAAGGTGATTAATACTTGAACTGGAAGGTCGGGTGAACAAATATAATTCCTGATTAAGTAAAACAGAAAATATAGAAATTGTTTCAAATATAAAAATATATAACCTAAAAAAAAATGGTCTCTGCTATGCCCCTTAGATTTCAATCTGAATAATTATTGTCAATGGCAACTATATATATCTCAAACAATACTCTGTCATCCAGGAACAAAAACTAGGCACTATTATTCAATAGTTGTAATTCTGTTAGGTTAGGCCTTGGTTTATATTTCAGGACTGACTCTATGACATTTAAAATTTGGCCAATACCTTCAAATCATCATGTTGACTCCACTAGAGTGGTGTCTCTCTTTCCTATATTGATTGCTTCCTTTTTTCTTTCACTTTAACTAATAGAGTTAATAAAGTTGGAGTGTCTATTCCCACTTTCACTTAAAGTAATAGTAATAACGTCACATGTGTAATGCTATGGGAGGAGATATTAACATTTATTTATATGGCACCATCTCTCTTGTATTGTCATTGTGCTAGACTAGAGTAAATGGCAGAATTTGGAGCATAACCAGCCCATGAACTGTGCACAAAGAGTTTCTATCAGTATCACATAAAAGAGCAAACTAAGCTACAGAAAATTAAAGGAACTTAAAGTGACTCAGTTAATCTTGTTTTCTAGGCTATTGCTCTAAATATAGGAACATGCTAACTTTGGGCTGACATAGCAAACTACCAGAATCTAATATCATACTTTAACTTTCTAAACACCAACTATTTGGCAAATAATTTACAGAAAATGCACATGGCTTTAACTCAAAGACATTACTCTCTCTTTTCATACCAATTATTCACTTCTTCGTATAATATGTCTTTTATTATGGAGCATTTTAAGCTGTAATACTTCCATTGATGAAGCTAATTTCTAAGTGTATTTAGTATCCCTGAAATACACCCTGGCATTTTGATGTGATATTGAAGAGTCAGAATGTGCACAAAACTAAAGTAATTGAGCACAGCTTTCACTTTAAAAGTTCATAGCTGGAAAGAGAGAGAAGGGGATAGGGAAGAAGGAAGGAAGGGAGGGAGAGAGGGAGGTAAGAACAGAGGGTTCTTACCCAGGTAAAAAAAAATAGAAATGGGGCTTGTCCCGTGGCCGAGTGGTTAAGTTCGCGCGCTCCGCTGCAGGCGGCCCAGTGTTTCGTTGGTTCGAATCCTGGGCGCGGACATGGCACTGCTCATCAAGCCACGCTGAAGCGGCGTCCCACATGCCACAACTAGGACCCACAACGAAGAAGATACAACTATGTACCAGGGGGCTTTGGGGAGAAAAAGGAAAAAAATAAAATCTTTAAAAAAAAACAAAAACAAAATAAATAAAAATAGAAATATCTTAGCTTCTTCACTTTAACCATAATAGTGTTTTTAAAGTCATTGGATTATGTTAGAACATTTTACAATGCCTGCTGATTCTATCGTCTTAAGCATCTTTTGTGGCTTTATAAAATACTCGTAAGCATCTCTGGAGTAATTTTGAGTAGCACAGGTGAAGTATGTCATTGAGAATTTATGAGTGATATTTATCGGAGTCATTGAATTGTCTCCATGAGCTTTTCAACCACTATAACCTCACAAATGATCTAAAAGATTTGGAGTAGATAAGAATCTCAGTTGCTAGAATTCTGAAAGGCACAGTGAAACTCAAAGATTCAGAATCAACAGGGTTAGATGCATATTTGGCTATAGAGATGTGATGGTTAATTTTGTGTGTCAACTTACTGGGGCCACAGGATGCCCAGATATCCAGTTAAACGTCATTTCTGGGTGTGTCTGTGAGGGTGTTTCTGGATGAGATTAACATTTGAATTGATGAACTGAATAAAGCAGATGGCCCTCTCCAGTGAGGGTGGGTATCATCCAATCCATTGAGAGACTGAATAGAATAAAAAGGAGGAGGATGGTTGAATTCACTCTCGACCTGACTGCTTAACCTGGGACATAATCCTCTCCTGCCCTTCGTGCTCCTGGTTCTCAGGCCTTGCAACTGGGACTGAAATCTATACCATTGGCTCTCTAGCTCTTAGGCCTTTTGGTCACACCACCAGCTTCCCTGGGTCTTCAGCCTGTAGATGGCAGATCATGGTAATTTTCAGCCTCCATACCATAATCACATGAGCCAATTCCTTATAATAAATAAATATACATTTTTACATATAGGAAATATATATATATATATAACTCCTATTGGTTCTATTTCTCTGGAGAACTCTGACTAATACAAGAGGGAAGAGGAATCTAGATAATTCAAAGCTATGCATGGAGCTCCCTAATTTGCCTAGAAGACGAAGCAGTTAGGTCTTATAGGGTGGAAGGATATTCTGCTTCCTTATAGCTGGGGGCCTCCCCAACGTGTGTGTAGTTTGTGCATTTGGCAAACTTGCTGTTGAGAATCTAGCAAGAATTGTGCTAGCCACTAAGGAGAAACAGAAAAAAGTCATCGTGGCGGTCCTCAAAGAACCTACCATCAGAGTTCTAAATGACCCACTCTCTGCCTTAATCAAAGGTAATGGAGGAAGTATTCATTCATCTCATCATTTAAGAAGGATTTTTTAGGTACCTAATATATTAAAGTCTCTGTGCTATGTGCTACATACAGAGAAGTGAACAAGAAAGAATTGGCTCTTGCTCTCATAGAGCTTACAAAAGGGAAAACAGACAACAGAGTATTTGTTGGTGTTGTTATACATGTTGAAGGGAAAAGGAGATGAGAAGGGAGGATGTATAGAAAAATGGTACCTTGACTGGGAGAGGGGAATGCTGAGCCACCTAAAGGATAAGTTAAAGGTGACTCGGGCAAGAGCAGAAGAGTTTGGAAGAGAATATTCCAGCAAAACTGAGAAGCATTGGGGCTGGCCCCGTGGCCGAGTGGTTAAGTTTGTGCGCTCCGCTGCAGGCGGCGCAGTGTTTCATTGGTTCGAATCCTGGGCGCGGACATGGCACTGCTCATCAAAACCACGCTGAGGCAGCGTCCCACATACCACAACTAGAAGGACCCAGAACGAAGAATATACAACTATGTACTGGGGGCTTTGGGGAGAAAAAAGGAAATAAAATAAAATCTTAAAAAAAAAAAAAAAAAAGGAAAGAAAAACTGAGAAGCATTTACAAAGGCAAGGAGGCAGGAACTGAAAGGTCAAGGTGGCTGAATTAAAGAGAGGAAGAGGGGCTTTATATGAGATGAAGATGAAGAGAGAAAAGAGGCCAGCCTATGCAGAGCCTCACAGGCCATGTTAAGGATTTCTGTCTTGATCCTAACTCTCTCTGAAGGATTGCAAGCAGGAAACTGATGAAATCAGATTTGCATTATTAAAAAATTTTCTTGCCTGCTCTGTGGAGAACGGATTAGAGGTTAGAGGGACAAAGCTATCGTAGAAGTGCAGGTAATAGTGGTCTGATGGAGGAGGTGGCAAAAGATGGACAGATTCAAGAGATATTTAGGAGGGAAAATGCACAGAAATTAGTAAAGGACTGAACATGGGAGATAAGGGAGAGTCTGGTATCAAGAATGACGTCCAGGCTCCTGGCTTATGCACAGAATGGTTGGTGGAGCCCTTCACGAAAATGGAGAGAAATGGGAGAAAACCAAGACTGGGACAAAGTGAGCTACGGCAAGTCAGGCAGAAGGCGATATTAAGGAGAACTCCAAAGTGCTCATCTGGGCAACTGTTCAGCATTTAGTGGAAGTAAAGACTCTGTGAATGTTGTTTATGCCTTTTGGGGGAGGAAAATTTTCAATGATTGTCAGATATAACAATATTGTTTTAAATTTGGTGTCCATTCATTACTCGAATATGCATCAACAATTTAAGACAAGTATAAACTAATTAGTAGCATGGCAATATTTGTCACTCAGTTATGGTATAACATAGCTCATTTACTCTCCCTTTCCACTTCTCCCTGATTTGCTTCCCCATAATTTGTGTCCTCACTTTATCTAGATGATGATATGGAAAGAGATGGTCAATGAGGTCAGATTCCATGGTTCGAATCCCATTGCTGCCACTTTCTAATTATATGATTGTAACAAGCTGGCCAACCTCTCTGTATCCATTATATTATATTATACTTATTGTGACAAAAATATTATTTATATTATTATATTATTCACCTATAACAATACCTACTGCAGGAGCTTTGTAATATTTTAATAGGAAAATCTATCTAAAAGTTCTGGTACAGTCTCCAGTCTATGGTAGATGCTCCAAAAAGAAAAATGGCTACTACTACCCTACAATGTCAGAGTGTCCTTGCCCCTCTCCTGACTCCCTTTCAACTGGCAAAACAGGATGGTAGATGTAACTCTCCTGCCCCACCCTTTGGGGAGAAGAGAAGCAGGGCATCATTCTAATTTGAGCTTAGTATGCATGTTTCACTCATAGGGAAGTCCCTGCACTTCCCTCTCCCATTCTTTCGCCTGTCCCCTCTCTAAAGAATATGACACCCACCCCACAAGACAACTGCTGAGGCCAAGAATTTCATCCTTATATTTCCTCTATCTCCATTTATTCTCCTTAACAACAAAAAGGAGCTCTTTTTGCATATATGGGAACATACTACAAATAGGAGAGGCACAGTAGAGTTTCTCAGGTTCCATCTGCATGGGTGGAGGTAAGCCCCTGACTGCAGTACTGTCACTTTCAGAAGTGTGTAGAACCCAGCAATAATGTTCCAGTCTGGGGTGCCCCAAAATGCTTTTGACTGAAACATTTGAGTAGTTGTTTATGTGGACATAGTGCTAGTTTCAGCTGCCAATTTTAGAATTAAATGGCTTACATTACTACAAAATTTTAGCAGAACATGTTTTCCAAAATAAATGTCATTAAATCTACACTCCCACCAACTGATTACAGACTTGAACTCAGAAAATATGGCAAAAACAGCAGAGCGGCAAAAGTAAGAAAAACACATGCTCACTTCATATGGTAAAAATGACTCTTCCTTTCCTCTGCGGAAAGCACACACGCTTGGCGAGTGAGCAAAGTGGATCCTGCTTCCCTGGAAAGGAGGGAGAGCCTAAAAGGCATCTACTCGTTTTAGGTTCAAGTTGCATTAGACATTGTTGAATTTACATTTTCACGACTTAAGTTTACATTTTTAAATTAACAGTGAGTGTCTCCTTGTTTTTTATGAATAATTTAAAAATAAACCTGATCTGAAAACCTAAAGAAAATGGTTTTGGCAATTCAGGGCACCAGGATCCCTGAGGAAAGCTGCACTGAGAGTCTTGAAAATAATTTAAGTCTTGTCTCTGGAGCTGAGGGTCCTACCTATCTCCGGAGAGGTTATCTTTACAGTCTGAGAGTTAATGAGCCATGAAGTGATCATTTAAGAGCTTGTGTCACAGCAGTGGCCATATGAGTTTGTCATTGTGATGACATTTCTTAGAAAATCATCTCAATTTGTACCTTGTACTTTTAGAAGAGGAAAAAAAAAACTGTATACCTTATTCCTACCCATTACCTCCATCTGGGATCCAAGCAGTGTCTGATCAAACATATGGCACATAAACAGTAATTTAATTAAATGTGAACAAAGCCTTTCATGTACCATATTTAAATTTTGAAATGTAGCCCAGTTTTCCTTCTATTTAAAATACATGAAACAACACACACACACAAAAAGTCACGTAGTTAATGACAGATGTGATGATGACATGTAAAGTGCTCTGGCTGTGTGATACGGCCTAGCTCCATCAATACAAATAGGCTATTTTGAGCATACTCCACCTTGGCCCTCAGTTGTGTTGAGTATTTTTGTCCTGACCAACCTATCATTTTAATAAAATTGCAAGCATAGCTTCATTGTGATTTCATCCAATTCCAGCATCTGAAATGGTTTGATTTAAAATCACGCTAGGGTGTTTTCAAGCCAAACCACAAGCCAACCAGGGAATGTTTATTTAAACTTGTATGTTCTCTTAGAAGTTCCCAGGAAAACCAGGGAACAAATATAAGTTCGAAAAAAGATGTTTGTAGACACTGCCTGTAGAGAAGATATGATACAAATAAATATAGCTATACTTATATAAATTTTATATAAATAAATATACAACTATATAAATACATATATAAATATATATGTAAATATATATTTAAATATAGAATTATATATATAATATATACTTATATAAATAAATAAACATAGCCAAATAAAGCTACTTAGGAGTATTCCTACAACAAAACAGGAGAATTTAACTAAGGACTCACGTAATATTAATAATTATCAAATATTCCTCAAGTTGACCAAAAAAAGCAAAAATAAAACAGATTATGAAAATCCTGGAATATTCGTTTATATTTCTTGATAAAAATAATCAGAACTCTACAAAGGTCCTAGTTATCTTATTCTACACAAAGTAAAATGTCTGAGGCAGATAAAACGATCTATATAAAAGATCATCCAGTAGATTGTTTTCTTTTTTGGAAAGCCTTAAAATGATAAACAAAGTAATTTGCAATCTCTTTTTTTCTAATTGCCCAATTACACACTTTTATTCAAGCATCACATTCCTTATGATAAAATGGATTCCTCACAGCCATGTCTCCTGTTCTCATACAATAAATTCAGATAAAAACCTACTTGGAAATTTCTTTTAGTAAAATAATTAGGTCAAACACTAAAAGTATAACAAGGCTTTCAGAATGAGAACTCACAGACTGGATGTCCTTACTACTCCATCTAAAAAAGTGTCACATGTTGTATATACATTTAAAACTCATGATGCCTTTAGATTCAGTTGTCTTCTTCATTCTTCAGCTTCCATCTTCTAGAGATCATAAGGAAAAAAAAGACCAATAAAATTTAAAACATGTTGTGCCGAGCCCTTTTTTCCATTAATTTTTAAACCCGTGCATATGGCAAGGGAAATAAAATCCGTGTGTTTCTGACTCATTTACACTCAACTCACCAAAATGTTCTTTTTAGAAAGAGAACTGACATTCAACAAGTCTTCTGAACCTCTTTTTCTTTTTCATATTAGTCCCATCTTGTCGACTCACAGCTCCCAAGGTTCAAGGTTGGTTCACAGCTTTGAAACCATATGCTGAGAATAAGCTTGAAATTTCACAAAACAAACATGCTTTGCTGTGACCCTCTCTGAAAATAATTCAAGTTGAGCTTTGGGCGTGACATTTTGTCACTTCTACTTCAATCTTGAGTTAGAGTGGGAGTGAATGAGGCAAGTGGAAAAAAAGAAACTTTAAAAAGAAGAAGAAAGGAAAGAAAAAGGAAATGACTAATTCACTTGGGATGTGGTGCATAGAAAGAATTCTGGACCAGAAGTAAGGAGAGGCACTACCACTGTTCCTCTCAGCTCTGACACCAGCTGGGGTACAGCTAGGTTAAAATGTTACCCATCCAGTCTGAGCAACAAAATCCGCAATTATAAAAATGAAGGGTTAGAATTTACAAAGTTGAATGAGATGATTGTTATGTTTCCTTCTGCCCTTGATACTTCTCTTATTTATGAATTTATTCCTGAACAGTAAAGCAAGCCAAACCACTCAAGGAGCTCAGTGATCAAGAGAATTGTCCCAAAGCAGCCCTTGTTCTACCTCTGGTTCTGTCTCTGCCCTCTCCACTCCCCACACTACCCCAGAACATTTCCCTGACCTCTCGGCTGCTCCAATCCCTCCAGCTTCGTGTTCCTATTGATCCGCTTTGATTTTCTGTTCCTATTGATCCATTTCTATTTCATATTCCTATTGACCTGCTTCTCTGAATCTTGAATCTTCTGCTTCATTCTACAGTCCATTCTTGGACATGAATTGGTTTCCTTCATACTTGCAAGCGATTTTGCCCCAGAACACTTTCTGTGGTTTGTAGTCTCTGAACCTCTTCCTGTCTTCAGTCACAAAAGGCCGGTTCCTGCCTCAAACAGCTCTAAAACTGTGTGTGTAAATACCATGAAAATTGGTTCAGATTTAACTGAAGGTTTAGTCAGGTGTAAAACTACACAATCAAACATTAATCCATGATAACTTTTACTCAAGTATTCTGGTCTAGAAACATATCCATCTAGGAGAAAAGAAAAATTATTTCCAGCCTACTCATACGAATATACAGGAGCTTTTTAATAGACACATGTTTAATACATTTTACTTGAAAGAAGGTCTTTGGGTCATCAAAATTCAGAAGAATATTCTTTGTCCTTTTTTGTGGAAAAATTAGCCTATTGCCTTCTGCACAATGTTTGGTTCACATGGGCCAATGTGGGGCTGTTTATGTTGACCTTGAAGTTCTTTCATTTAAGGCACATAGAGTTAATATGACATATATTGCAAATCCCCTGACTAAACATCTTCATATTGTAGAAACTCTATTTATGCTTGTGATGATTTTGATGTTTTTTTGGTCATCCCTTGTGTTTATCACTTTAAAGATTTTGTAACCATGTGTGTGGAAAGTGATTTGCCAAGTTTCAAACCCCTTGGAATTTCCTTAGTTCTCCTTTTGGAATCAGACTTAAGCTCTTCCAGGTTCTGTTTACTGCAAGCTAATGATGACTTCCTTATCCAAATGGAGCAAAGACTTTTGAACATATATTAAAATGTGTGCATGATTTCTGAGACATCAAATAGCTAGAATAACAAGTCAACATTTTGATGAGTTGTGTAAATTAACTGAAAACACATGAACTAAATTCTCCTTGAAACACAGATGGTTTGAGAAACCTAGAAGTGGTTGGAAAAAATATGGCCTTTATTTTGACGAACCCCCAAAGTTTAAAAAAATAGTTGAAGATTAATTTCTATCTCTTTCCAATTGTTCCTTTAGATTTTTAATAGATTATGTCCTTTTTGTTTGTTTGTTTTTAACCTGAATCATCTGAGGAATGGAAATCCTTTCTTCTTCCTTCTTCTTTCTCCTCTTTCTTACTCAAAGATGAATGAGTGTCAAGGGCAAGAAACCCTTCTTCCAAGAGGGGAGAGCACTAATCTGATAAATATCAAGACACTGGTCAGCCATGTTTTCTAATGGATGCAACACTGGAAGTACAAATAAACCTATGTAAAGCTCTGCTCCAGCTCTATTTCCTTTGTTTGGGCAGAGGTATCTTTTTGTACTCTTAAAGTACTAAGTCTTGATCCTCTAATGTACTCTTACAAATGTAGCATGGCTTGTCTTCTGCCTGCTTTGCTTCTGGGCTCTAGGCCTCCATGGGATCAAGCAAAGGGAGGCCATGGATGGGGAGATGAGTTCAGGGGTTACCGCACTGGTGTTGTGGCTGATGCCCAGTTAATAATAAAATGATGTTTTTCTTAGTCTTCTTTGAATATCTCTCTCTTCCAGGGACCTTGTGGGAAGAAGGGATACTGAGATCAAGGCAAGATTCTAGATCTCTGGACAGAAAAAGTCAATATGTTACTGAGCATCATCTAATACCACTCCGTTATTATTACTTCTGATACTTAGAATATTGTACAATATTCAAAATGTCTCCTTTTAAAATCATTAAACTTTATATGACAATGGAAAGGTGTTTTCTATAAAAGTTGTTTATCCAATCATGTATTTTTCCATTTTAAGTGTTCTTTATTCACTTTTTTTAATTATAAAAGTAATACATGCTTGTTGGCCACTGTGTATAAATTTTAGAGGAAAACATAATCACATCACCAAATCATATTGCTATTAATAAAGATATCACTATTGAGATAAGCAATTTTAACTGGTAGATGTATAATTTCAAACCTATTTTCACATGTATGAGTATGAGTAGTTTCGATGCCTTTTGAAAAAAAAAAATTCATACTATATCACATTACCTCTCAACTTGCTATTTTCATTTAAAAATGTGAAAATCCACCTAGTTCAGTAGCTATAGCTCAAATAGATCTTTTTAAGTAACAGCACAATCTTCTATATCATTGTTGCCTGTGATATGGTCAATCATTACATCACTGATGGACCTTCAGGTCGTTTCTAGCTTTTTGCCACGCTGAAGAGTTTTGCTATACAAATCCTTGCACATATGTCTTGCATTCTGGACCTTTGATCTATGCAGTATTGATGCTTAAAAATGAGATTGCTCTGCCAAATAGTATGGATATGTTTAATTTTCAAAAACTATAACTACATTGCTTTTCAGAAAGAAATGCAGAGATGTGTGAGAATGGCCGTTTCTCTGTATTTTCCTTTTATTTTTGCACATTTGATGAATGAAAACAACTATTAGTTTTTCTGATTTATTTTCTATTCAATTAATTTCACTTTTGCACTGCTGAATTTTTCTAAAAGTTTATTTCTGTAATTTAAAACGATGATGATCGATTTTGTAAAGAGAACATTGCTAATGCAAAATTGAACACAAATCAAAAAAGTGAGTTAAGCCATGTGTTGACATGAGAAGATGTCCACCAAACTAAGTAATAAAATCACGATGCAAAACAAAATGAATAATAAAGATTTTACCATATAAGACATAACCAAATAAAAAGATCTCCCTTAGCTGAATTCTCAAACAGTGCTCACCAAAATGATAACAGTACTGCTTCTGGATGCTCTCTTTGGAGGGGCAGACTTTCACATTTTACTCCAAAGACACATTTCTACTGTGTAAGTTTGTATGAATGTCTATTATTTTGTACCTAAAAAAAGATATAAAAACTCTAATTGATAAAAAGAAGCTAATTGCAGTATGCCTTACAGTGATAATGCTGTTTTCTCTAGGCAGTAAAACCTCCATTTTCTTACCTTGGTCAGTATTGATATGTTGTAGTGAATTTGACCTTGTTTCCTAAAAACTGTCCAGCTCAGGCTGGTATTCTCCAGAGAGGATTAATGTCTGTGCTAAATTCTTCTGGCTACTTAGTCCCTGACTCAATCTAATGAAAAGCGACTAGTTTAAGTCACGTTACCCAGGTAAGAAAATCAACATTTGGAACACAGTTGCAAGTGGAAAGATTGTACCTATGAAAGCAGCATTTCAATTACCAAGTTGCTGTTCTCTCAAACATTACTTTAGACATTGATATTTGTCAGACCACTCTGACGACTTTTGACATGAGCCATGCTCAGTATTGAGCGACGACAAATATGTATGAGACTAATTTCCAAGTTGGTCGTGTGGTATAATTTTATTCTTCAAGGATATTGCTGTCGTTTATAATTTTCCTTTCTGGGTGAAGTATGACTTGTTCTAGTTAATTAGGTGTTGTAATCACTGAAGTTCAAAATGCAATATCATGAACAAAAAACCAACATTATCCTTTCTTTAATTAATTACTGAAATATTTAAAGTTATATTGTACTGATAAACGATTATACAAACTGATTAATAAAATGAATAAAAATTCCAGAAATAAACATTATATTATACAATAATATAATTTATATCATTACAATATAACATTATATACTTCTATATTACATTATATATTAAATTATAAAATTCACACTTCAAATAAGTGAAAAAGCGGATTATTCAATAGTGGTGGTAATACAACTGGGTAACAAGCTGAAAAGAAAATTTAATTCCTGCCTCTCACATTATTCCAAAAGAAATTCCAGATGGATCAGATATTTCAACATAAAAAATGAAACCATAGAAGTACTAATAGCATGGGAGAGCTATTTTTATAGTCTCACAGTAGAGTAGGTTTTCTAATCTGCCGCAAAACTAAGAAACAACAAAATAGAAAACTGATTAATTAGACAACATAATAAGAAATTCCTCCATATCAAGATACACCATCACAAGGTAAAAGACAAATAACAAACTAATACAAAAAATATTGAAACGGCACATCCCGAATTGTCAATGTTCTTAATTCATAAAGAGCTCCTAAAAATTAATAAGACCAACAAATTCATGGAAAATGGAAAAAAGGATAAAAACAAATGAAAATTAAAAAGACTCTTAAAAACCTATACAATATTCACCATCACTCATAGCAAGAGAAATGCAAATTAATACTTTGAGACACCATGTTTTACTTGTCGCTGTTAAAGATCAAGTTTGTACAGCCTGTTGGTATAGGCAAAGAGAAACAGACATTCCTATTTATGTTGATAAGACCGTAAATCAGAACAACTCTATTGCAGAGACTTTGGCCATGTCTATGATAAAAAAAAAAAATTATATTTTATCCAACAATTCTACTTCTAGGAATTTATTCTACATATTAACTCGCATATATTCAAAGTAAACCATATTGAAGGATATTCATTACAGCATTGTTTACAAGAAAATAATACTGAAACAACCAAACTGGGGGACCTGGTTGAATAAATTATATTACTTCTGTATATTTGAATACTATGCAGCCATCAAGAAGAATGAGCCAGCTCTCTGGGTCCTGATGTGTACTGAGTAAAAAAAATGAAAGATACAGAACAATGCGTTTAGTATACTACCAAGTGTTTTAAAAAGAAAAAAAGTACATATACATATATGTTCAGGCTTAGAATACCTTGAAGTGTAGATATAGTTCCCTGGAGACAGTGGGTATATCTATGGAAAGGAGCTGAGTGCCTAAGGGACCTGGGTAGGATAAAGACTTGTCTCTTACTATATACCTTTGTTACATTTGAATTGTATCCTTGTCCCAGTGAAGTATTCCAAGAAGGGTTCTTGTTGCTATTCAAGGGTACTCCCTTCCACTCCTACTTTGCAAGTTAGTGACTCGATGCAGAGGAATAAGCTTATCTAAGAACTAAAATGTTTCCTCTACATATTAAGTGCCAAGCCTGAGAAACTGAGATCATAAAGTTTTACTGTCATGCGTATCATGGTGACAATTGGAGAACACGAAGTGGAGCAAATTCCTGTAAGACAGGAAGTAAAAAGAGAAAGAAGTTCTGGGGCTTGAGGAAGAGTCAATGAGAAGGAGAGAATAAAGAGAGGAGTGAAGTTCAAAGGTGACTGTCCTCCAGTCTTGGGGTCAAAGCCCTAACAGAATGGGTAGAAACATCCAGATGCAAGCGGGGGAATTCCAGGGTAGATTTTCATGTTTGGTTTGGTTTGGTTCAGTTCTTTGGGTGTAGCCTGGGAAACTTTCAGCCCTCTTAGGGAGATCCCAAGTTCATCATAGAACCTGAACAACAGGGACCTATCTAAGCAGGTGGGCTTAACATAGCACCAGCAGTATCCCCTGCCTGAGCATGGCGTGTCCAGGATCCAGATCTTCCTGCACGCTCTGATGAGAGGACAGAAAAGTACAGTGTGAACTTGTGAACCTGAGGAGAACTGAGGTAATGTCAAGGAGGGTACAGGATCTTACGACTAGACTCAAGCCAGGGACCATGAACTCAGAAGTAGATGCCAGTGCCATGCCAAAGGCACTGAACAGGACTGGTCACCAGAAGGGAGCACCAGCCCAGGACATCCAACGCAAGACCTGATCAACCACTCTGCCATGGGGACCACTGAGAAGCCAGAAGACAGTCTGTAACATAGACCTCACGCCTGCCTTCTTGAGAACACTTGAGAAGCCCAGCTTTCAAGACTATTATTTTGCTGTGAACTGAAAGGTAAATTTTGACCCTCCATGTTAAACTGTGACTTCCATGTTGTAGGTGGAATTTGTCCTCACCCTAAAGCAATGAATGCCTTGATACAATGCATAGGGAGTCACAAGACATAATTTACGGGGATTGTAAAGCACTGTAAAATACACTAGTTCATATTATATCAGTCCTCTTACATCAGTGTCTGGTTTATTTGTTTGTGTGTCTGTTGTAAATCACCTAAAGTTCTGTTAGACATAAGTAAATATGTGTAAACATTCTGACTATAATGTTGCAAAAATCAATATTTTTTGTCAAGAGCTAACAAATATTGCATATTTGCAAATGAGAATTATATTTTCTGCTAAATATTTATTCGATAGGCAGAGACTGCATAGGAAACATCAATATTTGCTATTTATTGGGATCCACTTTTCTCTGACCTTGAACATGCAGCCAAGACTTCAATAAAATCTCCATTTTAGTTTCAACTGCTCTGAAAGCATCAACACATCATTTATCTAAAGCGAGGGCAAAGTGTGTGTGTGTGTCTGTATGTATAAAAATTATATATCTTATAGCCACAAAAAAAAGTCTTCAGGTAAAGCAGCAATCAACTATTTATAGTGCTTTCAAGTCTCTTTCCAAACACACTATGAATATCCTTGGAAGCCCCCAAAGTATTTCTCGCCTTGTATATTCATCAAAATGCTGGGAAATTACACAAGAGCATCAGATAAGGCGGTTAATATGGCTGGCACCAACGTGACTGCTCTACTTTTCCCTCTATGATTAATTACAACTAAATTGATGTTACCAGCGATGATTCATTTACAACTTAGGTGCAAAGCAAATGAACTAAGCAAATTGGAATTGGCACTAACAATTTCTTAAGCCTCAGCAAAGCATCCAAATCATGATAAGCTATTACGCACAGAATAATTTCTTCCCCAAAATGGTTAAAATGCATAAGTGTAGACTTTATTTTTATAGAGAGATATATTTTTATATCTTCTGAAGCAAAGTTTAAATATAAAAAATAACCTTTTGCTTTTATTGCTTACATATACAGCATATATATGCATGAGACAACAAATGTCTCGAGTCTCATTCACTCAAAATAAACGCAAAATGTTTTCTTCCATCCTCATCTTTTAGTATTGGTTTTAAGACCTTAGATTGGGTTTTGTATAGACACAAACCCACACTTGGCCCAATTGTGTGTTTTCTGAGCCAGTTTTCACTTACTAAAAATGACAGGAATTATAACTATTCCACAGAGCTATTAAAATATTAGCTGAGACACCCCGGCACATACTGGGCTTCCTGTAAGATCGCCCAGTACAGTTTCCAGTGGGTTCTCTTAAACAGAAAGTAGCAGTCTGATAGAGGCTTCCCTTACTCTGCCAGTGCCCCTTCACATTTTCTTATAGATCCAAGTGCATAGGAGAATAAAAGCCTAAGGGATGCCATTATTTCCTCCAAATAAACGGAGATAATAGTCAGGAAAATGTATTTACGATGACTGTGTACTCAAATGGCATTGAGACCACGGCACGCAAATATATACTCTCTTTGCAGAGGGAGGATAAAGTTTCAATGAATCGGATATTTTGAGAAACACAGAAACATAATTATTAGAGCAATTAAAATGTATCTGGTTGTAACATCTGATTTTACTGTAAGAACCCTGGGAGAAATTGACTAAAGCATGGATAAGGGCAGGGTAGGAGCTGGAACTCAGTTCTGGTTTGGAAAGTGTTCTCTTGTTTGTTTAAAATCAACAATGTGTGTTGTCAGCCTGCAGAATTTACAAAATTCCAAAATAATACCATGTAAGCCAGTTGAATGCCTTCTTCTGTTTCAAACAAGATTTCTTCAAAAGACACATTACTCAACACTGTTGAATGGGATAACCAGATAAGCTTCCCAAAGCTTTTTGCTTTTCATTTCTTGGAGCAAAGACCATATTTTAGTAAATTATTTATTTTAAGCACTTAGAATAATGCCACCTGGCATGGAGGAATTGCTTGATAATTCTTTGTAGAATAAATATGTGTTTTATTGCTTAAGATTCAGAATTGTTGGGCATTGACAGTTAAGAATAGTGAATTTTTAAAAAGAGAATATGACAACTATCTTTATCATAATTTGACAAAATTTTTTACATGTATATCTTACTTAAGAGACATAAAATACTATTAATGTCTATTATCCTTTTGGGCACTTAAAATTCCTGCTGGTTCTTTTCAAGGCGGCATCTTTTACACATTTGAAAAGATATATTTCGATAATTTTAAAGGAAATTACTGGGTTAGCTCAAAACCTTAGCTTAGATCCTAAAACACCAAAGATGAGCTGACAAGAGCTGAGGTTAAGTGGCTAAAATCTTTTTTTAGGAAATTTATTGCAATGGGTGGGAGTACTCAGTGGAAAGGTGAGCAAAGACAATGGAAAAGAGAATCAGCCACAAAATGTGAAAATATTAATGCATTAAATATCTTATTATTTCACCAGAACAAATACAGTCTTGGACGAGGATAGAATGATATTAAACCCGACCTTAACATTTGCACGGGCTAGCTCTCTTGTCTCCTCCTCTGCCACATCTGCCCATTCTAAGGGTCAATTCTACTGCCCCACTCCTCACGTACAATATTTTAGGGGCCCAAAGCACTCTTTACCAGCTCTTTTTGGAAACTTTGTCTTTTTATGTTCAAAGCGAAAGATAGGAACTGTACTTTGATAGCTAGGCTATACCTTTATTTCAGTATCCTGCTTCAGTTTAAGAAAGAAAGTTTCTGAACAAGAAGGATCTTGTTCCTTTTATCTGATACCATTGAGACTTGCTCCTAATTTAATTCCCTTCATGACCACGTATGTGTGGCTCAGTCCTCAAGAAATAGGAGGATGAACAAGAGTGAGCGGAGACCTTTAGAGAATTTAAAATCTGATAAGGAATTTGATATAGATATGAAGAGGAAGATATAACACGTTCTTTAATAGATGTGCAAATGACAAATCAGTCTTTTGTGCCGTTAAGCCGAGTAACAGTCACAGATCCAAAAATTTAAAATCCAGCTCCTAATCTGGTGTTTATTTTTGAAATGAGTTGACAGGTTTCTAACTTAAGACTTACATTATCATGCTGTGTTTTTTTTACACAGCATGGTGGGTAACACGTTTTTAGGGATAACAGAAAAGAATGAAAGAGGTAAAATACTACACACATCGAATACCATAAGTTGATGGTATATCTTAGACCATTTAAGCAATGTGGTTAGAGGAGAGTCCATTCAATGTTTTATATCTGTTTTATGGTACATGTGTATGCATGTGTGACTGTATTTATGCAAAGCTTATGTATTTTATTCTTCAAGTGTCTTGTTTCCAACTCACTCATATAATTTGGGCAAATAGGTGAAGCTGAAAATTAAACAAACCAACTGATAAACTTTTTCTTTCCTCAGATACTACCATGATAACATTACCCTTTGATATGAAATTCATTAACTTTTAACAATCCTTTGTACTTCGGTAGTAGATGATTTTTGTCAGGAAAAGATCAGAGATCTTAGTCTTACCAAGGCAATGAGATTGATACCAGTCTTCCTTTACGTCCATCATAATTTATGCATCTCCTATATCATTGCCATTAAGTGGACATCTTTCCAGGTTTATTGAGCTTTCTGCTATATTAAACCTTCAAGTCTAGTACTTAAAGATGTTTCATTTCATTTTTCAGCCGCTTCTTCTGATTTCTTAATCCTTGAATGCTTCTCCCTCTCCTGTGCTAAGCTTCAAACTCTGGAAGAGCAAGCGGGGGTTATCTCACTTCCACAGCACATTGAATGCCAAGAACACTGGAGACGCCTAATAATCTCAAACCATCATAACGTGGATTCACAAAAATCACACAAAATCATCCTCTTCTCACATTATTATTACAATTTTGCTCTGGCTTTAGGTACAAATGAGAGAGAGAAAATAATTTGCGTAATAAGCAGAAGAAAGAATTTTCCACCATTCCTGTGGCTCTAATAATGTCTTTTGGTAATGTCAGTATTTGTCCATTCCCTGATCGTTTATTAAGCTCGTCCAGCATTCCAAGTATAAAAAATTCCAAGTAATCAAACCAGCCAGAATCTTTTATAGACATACCCCTATGCCCTTTCTCAGAAGTATCCTCAGTACTCCAAGGCTTCTGGCCTCCACTCCTATCTCAAACAAGTTGTTTTAAGCAGTTTAATTATTAGTAAAGTCACTTGGAGGAGTCATTGGGCTCATGCACATTATTTATTTATTAATTTATTTTTTTGGTGAAGGAGATTGGCCCTGAGATAACATCTATTACCAATCTACATCTTTTTTGCTTGAGGATGATTGTCACTGAGCTAACATCTGTGCCAATCTTCCTCTATTTTGTATGTGGGATGCCACCTCAGCATGGTTTGATGAGCAGTGTGTTGGTCCACACCTGGGATCCAAACCTGCAAACCCCTGGCCACAAACGTGGAGAGCATGAACTTAACCACTACACCACTGGACCAACCCCTCATGCATACTATTTATTAAAGTTAAGATGCACAAAGTAATTTAGTTATTGAGTTCAAGGAGAAGATAACTTTCACCCCTTTACTCTTCCTGGCTATAATAAAGACCGAGATTGCAATAGATAGCATGGAAAAACAAACCACTATCATTTAAAAACAAAATGTCTTCTTACTTTGAAAATGAGAGTTTTATAAATGAATTACAGACCAAAACAACAACAAAAAATATCCCCAAATGAGAGCAAATTATTTATTTTATTTTATTTTTCTTTCGGATATACATAAAAATATACTAAGCTATTACTAAAAGAGAAATTAATTTAAAAGTCCAAAGATTTTAGAAAGCATTACTATGTTTCCTCATTAACTATTGTTTGAGCAATTTGTATATTTGAATCATTTTAGCTCTTTATTTTCTTAACAATCTATGATAAACTTTCTTACCTGCTTTTCACTTTGGCTATAAGGCTTCTAAGGTAAGTATTCTATTTCATGTTATATGAGGTGTTCTAGAACTCATACCCAAGTATGAACTTTCAGAGCAAATTTCCATAAATTTACCAAAATGTTTCCTACAATCAGAGTGCAAAACTGTACACACAGGTTTATTTATTCATTGTACTTTAGTAATTTACCAGTTACTTATAAAACTTCAACCTACTACATTTTTTTAAATATACAGTGGCTATTTCCTATAGTTCTAGGATCCGTTCTTCCTTCATTTTCAATTCATTTTTATATAATTAATGTCTTTATTATGGTCATAGAGTCAGATTAATCTCTTTTCCCTAAATATAGTTGACAGCCAGTTCTTTATAACTGAGAAAGAAAGAAGTGGTCCACTCCTCCCTTCCTTTTCTTACTAATCTGCAAAACAGTTCTATTTAGGATCCGGGGACAATGCCTTGGTTTTAACTACATAAAGATCTGAGGCTTAGGTTGCTGTTGTCTTGATTGCTCCATCTAGCCATTCACATGTAATAATAAATTGGCCCCACATCCACCCATTAGTGATCCACAGGTAGATTTGACTCATTTCATGGAAGAGTCTCATCAGTAGACAATTATATTTTCCTTTGGTAATGAAGAACCAACCCCATCTTCCTATTCAGTCCAGAAGCTTTTTGCTCTCCCATACAAAGAGGCTTTCATGGACGAGAGTTTTACCTTGAAAACCCAACTATTTCTGCCCCAGAGACCGGGAAATAGTACTAACAGGGTTCTGGGTACTAGACTTCCAAAGTATAGTAAGTTACTAATAAATTCACTGACTTGCTATCTTCTTTCTCAGCTCCTGCTCACAACTCTCTTAGAGAGGAAACAGCAATTTCAAAAGCCCTAATGCTGAAAAAAAACTTGACTAACGCTTGCCTGAGTTGTTTTTGGAATGGGAAGTGATATAAATCCAGTTTTAGGGAAGGCATTTTTGGAGCAGAGAAAGATAGCCTTCAAAAAGGGAAAGAAGACTTAGCTTCAGAAAGAGAGATCTTATCGCCAATTTCCTTGGTTCCTGACAAATTTTAGGATCCCAGGATCCTAAATTTTTGCCCCAGGATCCTAAATACGAACTGTTTTGCAGATTAGTAAGAGAAGGAAGGGAAGAGCAGACCACTTCTTTCTTTCTCAGTTATAAAAAACTTCTTGATTCTAGTCTCTCATGAAGCCCAACTTTGTTTACTTCAATTGGATTTAGTGAGACACCGGGCAGTATACCCCTCTTCCCTGAGGACCAGCCCTAGAAGCACCATACGGCCATTGTCTCTCAATGTTCTGTTACTTTCTTGAAGAATATCACAGCAGCTATAATGATGTGCTTGGGACATCCCAAGCACAGTCTCTTCCTTAGTCTTCAGAAAAATTCTCTGCTCCTTTCTCATCTCTTCTGTCTCCACTTTCTCCTCAATGGCACCAATCTCACCCTTCCTATACTAGGTCAGCCTAGCATAAGAGTTTAGGCTTTCTAAACCAAAAAACCAGGAAGAGAATTGACTTCAGGCTATTTCTGCTTTGACCCTGCAACTCAACCACACTAAGGCAGAGGAAAGCAAAAGTCCAACTCCTTTTTTTAAAAATTGGCAAGGACAGGGGCCAGCCCAGTGGCACAGTGGTCAAGTGTGCATGTTCCCTTTCTGCAGCCTGGAGTTCTCAGGTTTGGATCCTGGGTGCAGACATGGCACTGCTTGGCAAACCATGCTGTGGCAGGCATCCCACATATAAAGTAGAGGAAGACAGGCACGGATGTTAGCTCAGGGCCAGTCTTCCTCAGCAAGAAGAGGAGGATTGGCAGCAGATGTTAGCTCAGGGCTAATCTTCCTAAAAAAAAAAATTGGCAAGGGCAAAATGTAAAAAAAATAATGTAAATTAGTATATTAACAAACTATATCACCCTGATGGTTTAAGTGTATATCTGCTACTTGCAAATGAAAAATTATTGACTAAGGAAAAAGATTATTGAAAATAACAAATGGCTGTTATCACCATGTCATTACCAGAGCCAAGTCTGATGAATAAGGTGGTGTTCAAGATGGGTAATTCAGTTTGGGATCCAAAATGAGCTGTAACTATAGAGTAATTAAATTGACATTATTAATGACTTGCAAGCTGGCTCTTAAATCAATTCCAAACCATGGAAATGACTATATAGCTGCCCCAAACTACTGTGATCGACAGCTTTTATTTGCATATAAAATTGCTGGTGATGTATTTCTTTACTTTTCAATAATATCAATATGTCGTAATTCATTATTCAACAAGCATTTGGTGACTTTCTATGTGCCAGGAACTGTTTTAAGCACTAAGGATACTTTGGTGAATAAAACAAGCAAATACAAAAAGTGCTTGTCCTCATGAAGCTTATATTCTCATGGATGAAAGCATATAATAAACAAAATAAGTAATTTACATATCATGTTGCATGGTGTTAAGTGCCATAAAGACAAACAATTCAGAGTGAGGAACAGGGTAGGAAGCGTGTGGACAGGGGATGGAGTTCTAAATACGGTGTTCGGAGAATGTCTTGGCAAGGCAACATTTGAACAGACTTAAAAAAGGTGAGGTTACAAACCATGAAGGAGGAGTGTTTTAAGAACAGACAGTAAGATTGAACATGAGGCATATTTAGGACAGCAAAAAGGCCAAGTGGCTGGTGTCGAGAGGGCAAGGCAGAGAGTAGCAGGAAATGAAGTTAGCTAACAGAGAGCTGGGTCGCAAAGCCCTTTCAGACCATGGCAAGGATTTTGGGTTTTTCTCTGATGAGATGGGAAGCATTTGTAGGGTTTGACATGATCTGATTCATGATTTAATGGGATTATTACAGCTGCTGTATTGCAAATAGACTGAAATATGTGAAAGGTACAAATCAGGGAGCCAAGTGGAAGGCTAATGTAATAATCCAAGAAAGAGGTGATAGTGCGTTGGACCAACACGTTAGCAGAGAAGGTGAAGAGAACTGGCCAAATTCAGGATGAAATTAGAAGGTAGAACCCAGCAGAATTTGTTGCCACATTGGATACAAAATGGGATAGAAAGAGAGGAGCCAAAGATGAGTGATGGAAAGGATCAATAGGCCATTTAGAGACTGGTCAGAATACAGATCAAGCATATTTGGAGCAAGAAGACTGGGATTCCGATTCTGGATGTATTAAGTTTTCACACTTATTAGACAATCAAGTAGTACTAGTCTAAAGACCAGGGCTGAGGTACAAGCTAGAAATAAAATGTTGCAAGCCATGATTCTATAGAAAGTATTAAGATTTTTATTTAAGGCCCCAGAATTTACATGCTAATTTACAGAATTTTGTCTGGTAGCAATATAAATCACTTCTGTCCAGTGGAAAATTATGGTTTATTATCCTCTAAGACATTAACCTGTTGTGTATCTAATCCTGAAACTTTGTCTTAACATTCTGCAATGCAATTCTGACACTAACTACCTGGAGTTAGCGCAGACTTCACAGGTTGAGAGCTCAGTCTTCCACAAGACTGCTCTTACTTCAGATACCAGCTGCAAGCTCCAGAGTTCCCAGGACGCTCATGGTTATCACCAACTGGCTACAAATTGGAGGTTCCCATTACCTCCCCAGATGTGATAATTTTCTAGATCGACTCACAAAACTGAGGGAAGCACTATCCTTAAAATTGTAGTTTTGTTTTAAAGGATACAAATCAGAACCAACCAAATCAAGAGACACATAGGGTGTCCTAAATGCAAAGCTTTAGTGTCCTCACGATCTGTCACCCTCCCAGCACATCAAAGTATAGCACTAACGAGGGAAGCTCACCCAAGTTTTGGTTTCCGGAGGTTTTTGGGGGTTTTATTACGTATACATGATTCATCAAATCATTGACCACGAACTCAATCTCCAGCTCCCTTCCCCTCCTTGGACATTGGGCTGTTATTGTCTGGTTCTAAGCCCCAACATTCCGGAATGGCCAGCGCCCATCCTGGAACTATCTAGAGGCCCACCATGAATAACAAAGACTCTCTTATCACTCAGGAGATTCCAAGGTTTAAAAGCCCCCTGTCAGGAACCGGGGATGAAGAGTAGACAAACTGTTATACAACACATTTCTGTATCAAGTTGCCTAGAAATACATAGCTCCTCAAATGTTCTTTGAACTAGTTTTAATATCTTACTGGTCCTTCATTGAATAATGAGTCCAATAAAAATATTGTACACATATTAATTATATATTTGCATGGAAGTCAAGGTTTTACCTTTTTGAAAATAAAAGTTTAGCAATGGTATTAAACAAGATACCCAACAGAGTAAATCAAGAAGAAAGAAGCTCCAAGGAACAACCATTAAGCACTCTATGTGAAGGTATAAGAGATAAGAAACAATCAGCAAAAGATTCCTCGGAGTGCCTCAGGGTCCAAGAAGAAAGCTAGGAAACTATGTTCTCCCAGAACCCAAGCAAAGAATGTAGTTCAAGGCGTTTACTGGTGACCCTGAGAAGAGCACTTTTGAAAACGGTGAGGTAAAGAGCATTTAGAGTAGGTGTAAGAGGATGATGGAACAATGGAATATTATTCAGCTGTAAAAGGAATGAAGTACTGATTCATGCTACAGTACGTGTAAGCTTTGAAAACACGCTAAGTGAAAGAAGTCACGTATTATAAAAAGGTCACGTATTGTAAGATTCCCTTTATATGAACTATCCAGTATAGGTAAACGTATACAGCAGAACACCAGGGGCTGGGGGAAGGGCGAGATGGGGAGCAATAATGGGTCCAGGGTTTCCTTTGGGCTGATAAAGATGTTTTTGGAACTGGATGGAGGTGGTGGTGGCGCAACATTCTGAACATACTAAATACCACTGAATTGTTCACCTTAATATGCTTAATTTAATGTGAATTTTGCCTTAATAAAAAAAAAAGAAAGAGAGAATGGATGGAGAGAAATTAGAGAGAGCGTAGACCACTTTTCTATAAATAGAAGAGATGTGCTGTAAAGGAGAACAAAAAAAATAGGGCTGTAGCTAGAGGGGGACGTGGCGTCAAGCAAAGATTATGTTTATTATTTTTAATGGAAGAAGTAAGAGTATATTTATAAGCTAATGGAAATGGCCTCATAAAAAGGAAAAATGAAGAGAGAGAGGAGAGAACAGAGTCATTCTATTTTCCACACATTTTCTTTTCATTAAAATGCAAAACAAAACAAACAACCTGCTTTTCAAAATCCACTTATGTAATATTAAACAAACTGCTCCTGGCATCTAATCCTAGCTCTGCCGCTCTCTTGTTCTGTGTCTTCATGAAGTCTCTTAAATCCCCAGAACCTAAGCTTTCTCATCTCTAAAAGGAAAGAACTGAACTGGACTATCCCTATGTATCGTCTTAGTCCCACAGTTCTACGATTCTTTGATATTCACTGATTTATTACATTATGAGATCTGAGAATATCTTTATGAAGTCTACTCTGTCCACATTCATATCATTGGATCGCCTCAAACTTCCTTTAAAAAAATTCAAAGCTATACTGATTTATAGCAGACTAAATGAACGGAACACACAGGATGAGCAAAGAACTTAAGACAAGCTAGATGCAATCAGAGACATCTGGGTGGATTTAACACTACAGCTTAAGAACATCTGGATGATGTTAGTACTCCAGTTCTGGAAATCATACATTCCTAAATCTGACATTACTTTGGATGAGGAACTTGTATCCTTAAGCTGCAGATGCTTCATTTTGGCAAGAAAACCTGATAAGCCCAGGCAAGAGCACAAAAGAAAGAAAAATCAGAACATTTCTAGCATGCGATGGTGGACGATCTTAATGCAAAAAGCTGAGATCTAAATATAAATAAAGTGATTTTTATTTGTAGACTACATGTATTTGATAACCCATTGACACATCAAATTCAACGTGCCTGAACGCAAAATATTACATTTCCCACAATCCTGTTGCGTGTGATGTACCAATTTTCACTGCTGTTTTCACCAGTAGCCAGGTTCAAAACTTAGGAATCGTTTTGACTCTCTTCCTTTTTGGGGCCCTTTCCTACATCGAGTCATTTGTGGGGGCCTCTAGTCTTCTATCTGTGTCTTGTTCCTGGCTCCTTTCTCACAGTATCACTGCTACTCTCCTTGTCACTCACCAGTATTACTGCTGACTCCATGTCACCTGGAGCCTCAATTGCTGTAAGCATTTCCTAACCATTCTTTCTGCTCCCCACATTCCAATTCATGCCACTTTGCCAATTAATCATTTTAGGAGGCAAGACCAACCTTTGTGAGACTGAGCTCAAAAAGCCCTAATATCTGCCCCCGGTGGGATTCAGACCACAGGCTGAATCAAGTACCAATGAATAGAGCCGAAAGACAAGTCTTCTTGAAATGTGGCCCCATCCCTATTTCTAGTACGCTAGGATGAGCACCTTAACCTCCTGCCAAATGAGGCTACTCATATCCCAGCATAATGATAATAATAGTTCTTCAAACTTTTCTTTTTCATACTTCAACGTCATTACCTATTCAGGCAGAAGCATCAGTTTTCATGGAGAAGGTTAAGAAGACTCCACCAGAAATGGAGAGAGAGTGTCTGCCCAGTTTTTACTTCAATGCTGGGTCAGGAGAAGGACATGGCATGGAGACCTTACAACCAGAAGGTCTGGCAGGTCTTTGCTGTGACCTCGGCACACAGGACACACAACATCACTCTCTCTGCCCAGATTCCCCACCACTCCTGTGGTAAATGAAACTTCACAGAAGGACTCCTTTCAGGGAAAGCGCTCTATGTTGTTGGAAGCAAGACTATGAAGAGGCCCCTGACCAGGCAGGTGAGGTGGACAAAGGGCAGCTCTAGAAACAGAAGGTAGCAAAATTGTCTTTCAGGAGGTTGGTTTTTTTCCCTATGAACGCATGGTTTTACTCCAGGGGATCTGCCTTACAGAATCTCTACTAAATTTCACATAGGTAACCAATGTTTTTGGAGCATTTTGGCTTTTTAAAGGAAATTTGAAAAGGTACTGAAGGCAGTGCCAATGTTGTCACACAGCGAAATCAGGGATATTCTCTTTGGACAACCATAGGAACCATAGGACTGGGTTGATGGAATTGTCCTTGAAAGAAAGGAAACAGCAGACTTCTAGAAGATCATATTAGGTCCCTATATGGTATATAATTTTGTGTTTCACTGTTTAGTATTGATTTGTAAATTAGCTGGGAAAAAAACACCTATTCTGGATGAAATGTTGAGATTTGATAAATAGTAATTGTAAGAAACATAGGGGGCCAGCCCCATGGCCGAGTGGCTAAGTTCACACACTCCCGCTTCGGCGGCCCAGGGTTTCGCCAGTTCAGATCCTGGGCGCGGACGTTGCACCACCTGTCAGGCCATGCTGAGGCAGCACCCTGCATGCCACAACTAGAAGGATCCACAACTAAAAATATACAATTATGTACCAGGGGGCTTTGGGGAGAAAAAGGAAAAATTAAAAAATCTTTAAAAAAAAAAAAGAAACATAAAAAAAGTGTTAGTCTCTTTAGTCAAATTGGTTTAAAAGTCCTTAACTGTTCACATGGCAATAAAATAAATTAGAGGAGGGCTAGTGAGACAACCATCCATGAGGCCAGGAAAAAAAGCTTATCATTCATAAAATACGATAAATTCGAACATATTTGTAGTCAAATTGCTCTTAAAATTCTTAAAATAGTAACAGAAAATAGATAAAAACTACAAAAGTCAATGGTAGTAGGCAAACTGGCTTTAGTCCTTTCTATTGGCCTGTTAGTAGTAATTCAAAACAACTGAACTAATCCAAGCTTAAAAAAATAATTAAAAAAGAAAAAAACTCTGAGGCCTAGGTGTGCTCCTTATTCCTAACACCAACATAACACTTATTAAATGCAAGTTTTAAAATATATTTGATCCTTAAAGGAATTCTGAGAATTAGGTAAAAAGATGTTATCTGCCTCATTTGATAAATGAAGTTGAGAGCAAGAGGGAGAAATCAGGTTCCCTCTGAAGGGACAGAACTCATGAGGAGTAGAGTTAGGAATGTGAACACAGATCTCCTGATCCGTTCCCAGATGCAAATGATCCGATTTGCTTCTCTAGAAGGACCAAATTAATCAAATAATTTCTCTCTTTTCACTACTGTTATAGCGAGAGCCACGAAAACAAACATTGAGAGAGATGTTTTTCAAGAGATTTTTATTTTCCGTATAATCTGGTAAATGATAAATTATCTACAAGAATTACTGACCACGTCAACGCTGCTGATGGCTGACATGACACACAGGACCATTCAGGATCATTTGGTGATGGAGGTTTTTTTCTTAGTTTGAAATTGTGGTGATAAGATGGATAAGGTCATTTAAAGATGGTGACATGTGGTATCCGTTAACAAATGCTGGGTCATATTTAAAACATGCTGAGAGCAGCACAGAGGCAGGGACAAAATGTTCTTAGCTTTTCGAGCCTATCTCTTCCTCTGTATAGATTTCCATCAGTTGGTTCTATTAGGTAAATTACATCTGACCTTTATATCCCAGTAAAGGTAAATGTAATTTAAGAGTTTATGAGCATGTGAGTAAGAGGAGAAAAAAGTCCATTGTGCAAAGGAAGATTTGTGAAATAATGACCCAGGAGGCTTCAAATAGATGCCCCCTGTATGGACTTCTGGTCCAATTCCTTTGGGGCAGCCCAAGGGGATAAGAATTTTGTTCTTTGTTGCTTTGCTTTTTTCCTCTTTAAGCTAAATCTCAGAGCTGGAACCTAATTCCTTTCTCTTGGTCTGAGTTGTCCCTAGGGAATCACCCATTTTTCCAATTGATATGTATTTATAGCAGCACATGGACAGTAAAGGCATGGTGGGACAGGTATTCTCATACGCTGCAGTGTAGGTGTTGGTACAAGCTTTCAGGAGGAAAGTTCCCTGTGTTTTTTCAAAAGCCTTGAAAATATTCATAAGCTTCATCTCAGCGTTGCCACTTTTAAGAATTTACCTGAAATAAATAAGAAATGTAACAATGATTGACATAAAGCATTTGTTATAATAGCAATTGGATAACAGGATGATAGTTAAATTATGATACACTTTTATAATGGAATAAAATAAAGCCATTATAACCAGGTTTTTCAGAATGCTCCCACTTTTAAACAAGGTATATTTCTGGATTGAGAGAGAGAAAAAACATGAGATATTCTCCCAGAAAGTTAACAGGTCTAGACAAATGATGGGATTGTGTGTGATTTTCTAAACATTTCAAAATAAATATATATTATTATTGTACTTAATTTAAAAGCAATATTCTAGGGCTGACCAGGTGATGTAGTGGTTAAGTTTGCATGCTCTGCTTTGGCGGCCCGGGATTCACAGCTTCGGATCCCAGGCATGGACCTACACACCGCTCATCAAGCCATGCTGTGGTGGCATCCCACATACAAAACAGAGGAAGACTGGCACAGATGTTAGCTCAGTGGCAATCTTCCTCACAAAGAAAAAAAAAGGTAATATTTTAAAAATCATCTTTAGAGAATATGTAATGGAACAAATAACGTTCAAGATAATTTTGAATGTAAGAAAGAGATAGTCATTGTGCTTTTAATGCTACCCAGCTAGCATCCTAGCATTTCTTCCCTGTGTACTCTTAGGTTAATTCCACCGTTTTTTTCATTTTATGTCTCCCTATTACTTGTTTTTCCCCTTTATTCTCTAGAGCATACTGTCAAGTATATTTTTCAGGTTGACTGTGTGAGAGGACGCTTCTGTGACCATGCCTGAAATGTCTTCATTTATACCTCATACTAGATCAAAGTGTTGGTTAGATATATAGTTCTAGCTTTAAAAAACTTTCTCTCAGAATTTAGAAGGCATTGTCTTATATACTCATTGTTATAAAAGAGAAATTTGAACTTTCTGAATTTATTTTCTAGGTCTCACCTTCTCTTTCATATTTTCTTTCTCTTTTAATTTTGCTATATGTTCTCTTTCCTTAACTCTACCCTCTATCATTTCTAAATATATAATTTTTAATTTTCTCAAACTTTAATTTGCTGTCATAAGTCACTGTATTTAATGAGGTGTGAAGATGACAAGCTAATTTTATCACAGTTCAAAGTACAACTTTCAAATTGAAAATCAGAAATCAGTCTTCAATGACCACTCTCTGCCCCAGGAAATCTCTTTCTTGGTGCCCCAGGTCAAGTGGGAATACACCCTATGGAATGTTTTCCCCAACCTTCTCTTCCTTGAATCCAGTCTCCTCACTCTTCTCTTACCCTCTGGAACTGCCAGAAGAAAACTAAACTTTTCCCTTTACTGAAATGTGCAGAGCAATTTAAATCCCCCCGTCCAACCTTCTCATTCAGGACCATTCTCTGAGCCTCGCCTTTTACAACCTTTTATAACATTTAACAGCCTTTTATAACCACAACATAAATCTCTAATTTATTCAACAACCCTTAACCCCCACAGGATCAATGTGCCAAGTGCACCTGTTCCAAGAGCCAGGGATTCAGCAGTAAAAACAAAGATGCCTACCCTCACGGAGCTTACACTCTAGTGGGAGAAACAGAAGATGTAAAATAAGCAAATATGTAGAATGTTAGGGAGAGAAATAAAGCAGGGAAGAGAGAGGAAGGAGGGGTTTGCAATTTCAACAGAGGGATCAAGGAAAACCTCGATGAGAAGGAACCAGAGAGTAAAGGCACCAAGAATATCCAAACAGATGATTAAACTTTACATTTTTGGTCTCTAAATGTCTACCCAGATCACGTTGGTCCAATTTAAACAGGTATTTTCCGGAAGAATCAGGAGTATTTAATGATTAAAAGTTCTTAAGGTGGTAATCAGAATCAGACGGCAAAATTGTCCAGGAGAGAGCTGAGCCATCCCAGGCCCTCTGGCACTTGGGGGTATCAAATCAAGTAGGAGTTTTGTAGAACAGGGTAGGACTTTTAATGTTTTGGTGACCACACGTACTTCACGAGGATCTTCTGTTTTCTCCTTCTAGTGCTTTCATTGAACCATAGCAGCTAGCCACTTTGCCTTCTTACTAAGAATGCTAACATCAGTCCAATCTTCAGATGAGATAAAAAAATAAACCAAAGCTATACTTTCACATAAAATCATAGAAAAGAGCCAGTTATAAGAGTATAAACTGAACACAAGGATCAAAGTCCCAGGATTCTTTCCTAATGTAACTGGCACAGGCACAATGGTCACTGACCTTTTCTTAATTCTTTTTCTCTCCACATTCACAAAGAGTGAGCCCTCAGGTAAATTATGGACTTCAGTCAATTGCTATGTGGCAATGTAGGCCCATCAGCTGTGGTAAATGTTCCACTCTTGTGGGGGATGTTGATAATGGGGGAGGCTGTGCATGTGTGGGGGCAGGGAGTATATGGGAAATCTCTGCACCTTCCTCTCAATTTTGCTTTAAATCTTAAATTTCTCTAAAAAAAATACAATCTTAATAAAAATGAATAAATAAAATGATGGGGAAAATGTCCACTCAATTAATTCTCTGAATTTGCTAAAATCTAATTTGTGAGGAAAGATCCCTTTTAAGACTGTTGATTTAAAGAAGTCCTGCCAGTTTACCTGCCTCAAGTTGAAAACTCCTGTTTTCCCCTACAGGAGGCCGATGTAGAACACGGCCAGATTCGCCTGCTCCACCGGCAGCAGGGTCTAGCTTGATTATGGCACGCCCCGTGTTTGACAGGAACCATGTGTATACTTGCCTACTTTCCCAAGAAGGCTGTGAGGTCCTCTCAGCCAGGAACCAGATCTCAGCCTTCTCACAGTTCCCAGCAGCTAAGTGCTCCTTAATGAATGTTGATTGTGTAGTGTGTTTCCCACCTGAACTCATCACAGGAACAATAATATTAGCCAGCGCTTGTGGAGCATTTACCATCCTAGGCAGCTGGTATCATTATCTGTAATCCTCAAGCAACCAGCAAAGTCAGGTCCCAAGCCAGTTTTACAGATGAGGACACTGAGCCCTAGAAGAGTTAAGGAGTTAGTCTAAGTGTATGCAACTAGCAAACATGGAAAGGCTAGGATCCTGCCCCAAGCATGTGTGACCCCAAATGACACTTCTGGTTGCACTCTCTGCGTCCTTTGAAGATTAAGTGGATGAGACACCTCAGAAGGAACAAGGAGGAGACAGGCCATTTGTCTCTACTGTCTGTTTGCAGCAAGTCCAAGAGAACATCCTTGGGACATCCTGACGCACAGTAACGTAGGCTACATCTATCGCCACAGCACTCTGCAAACAGTCACGCCTCACAGGCCCAGGGGCCACTGCCCTTCCACCCCCACTCCAGCCGCATTTAGAGAGAGGGGAGACTGCGGTAGAATGAGGTTAAATGACTTCTTACAATAGGACCCACAATCTCGAACTATTAGAGCACTTGAAAGACCATATTCTTTCTCGATTTCCCTTTTAGACAAAGTTTTTTTTTAAATGGCGAGAAAACCACATGCTGAGGCTAATGAGAAGAATGTACAAAGGAAATATTTTTCCATTTTGCAGCCCCTCATGTTGTACATATTTATAGATATCCTACCAAGAGAGCATGTCCTGCAGAACATGTCAGAATTGGGGCTGTAGAATTTTCAGTAACTCTTGGCTACTTCTAGCTGTGCTGACGTGGACCGGGGCAGGTCTGGCGGCGTGCTGACGTGTGCTTTCTCCTCCTCTGCTCAGGCTCTGGTGTGTTCTCTCTCAGCCAGCAGAACCATCTCAGGGTTTATTTGGCGTGGGGTCCATAAAGGGCCTGAGTTATGTAAGGCTATTAAATCAGAACTTGCCTGGGCGTCTTCAGAAGGCTGTTAGCCTAGTTCATTCTGGGCAAACACAATTAAGGTCCTGGCTATTATTTACAGCAAATACCAGTGAAAATAACCTCAAGTTCCTGGGTTTATTAACATTGATGCCAAGGGGGAGGGGAGGATCGGAGTGGAACGTGCTCAGTGTTGCAGCTTGCGCTGATTAAAACTCCACTTGTCATATCCTAGATCGTTGTACTGTAGTTATAGTAAATGTTCCTTGTAATGCATTTTCAAGTACAAAAATTGCTTCAGAAAAGAGCATTTAGAAAACTAATTCTATTGAAACCAATGAAGTGTTGACACATTGCCTGATGCAGATTTGTTTAAAGAGGCTTGTTTTAAGTTATAAAAGCACAGTCCTGAAGGCAATACTCAGTGACTCCTCAGTCTGGTGCCTGAGAGAACAGTGAAGCAGTGTGCGCAGCCAGCACCCCCTCATTAATCCTTCCCCATAATTCTACCCTAGTCACCTCTCCCTTGCCTGACTCTATAGAATTTCAAACCTGCTGCCAGCCCAGGAACTCGCTCAGAAACCATTCATTACTCAGGCAAGGCATTCATACTGTTTGCTGATGTGTCGGTGAATAGGAACACCGTGTAAATCTGGACTGAAGAGTGCTCTTTTTTGTCATCTAAATTGCTCCTATGCAGTGTGTTCCACAGGCATTAGAAATCACTGGGGGGTTGACACCCTCATCTTTTGAAAAGTAGCATTTCACTGTGCCCAGCCCTGGGAGGAAGAAAGGATGGAGACAGCAGCTGAAAAGAGAGATACAGCATTAAGTAAAAAGCTTATTATTTACCTCAAACTAGGCCATTGGCTCCCACAAAAAACCTTCAGTGCCTGCAGCCCCTGCTAAAATCGAACATAAAAGCAGGCATCTCTTGCATTCTTAACAGGCTCCCAGCATCACCAAAGTAAGCAGTTTAGTGATGAGAGAATGTTTGTGAATGAAGGGAGTGGTCAGTAAAGAAAGCTGGTCCAGCCCTGACATGACACACTGTGTCCAGGGAGAAATGTGCCACAGCCATTGTTAGGTGGTAACTTCATGTTTTGGAGCTGCTTTACCCAGGATGGTGTTTACGGGTGTCTGCAAAGAAACGTGTGGAAATAGGGTTTCTGGTAGGGTAGATGGAGGCACATGCTCTTCTGTTCCCTTAGGTGGTAAATTCGTCATATTTGCTGTGGCTGTTTGTATCCACAGTCATCTGTCTGGAAATCTAATTAAAGAATTCTTTTCCAAATTCTGTGCTAGGTGTAACCAGGACATTCAGCAAAACTTGTGCTTTCAGATTTTTTTTAATTGAGGTGAAATCCACACAACATAAAATTAATCATTTTAAAGTGACTAATTCAGTGGCGTTTAGAACATTCACAGGGTTGTGCAACCACCATCTCCATCTAGTACCAAAATATTGCCATCACCCCCCAAAAATGTCCCATACCCATTAAACAGTTGCTCCTCATTCCTCCCTCCCCCAGCCCCTGGTAACCAATAATCTGCATTCTGTCTCTACGGTTTTACCTATTCTGGAGAATTCTTATAAATGGAATCATATAATATGTGACTTTTCGTGTCTGGCTCCTTTCACGTAGCATGTTTTCAAGTTTCATACCTGTTGTAGCATGGATCATTACTTCATTCCTTTCTATGGCTGAATAATGTTCCAGTATATAGATATTCCACAATTTATTTATCTGTTCATCCATTAATGGACATTTGGGGTTTTTTTTCACCTTTTGGCTATTGTGACTAGGGCTGCAATGAACATGCATATAAATGTATCTGTCTGAGTCCCTGTTTTCAGTTCTTTGGGGGTACATACTTAGGAATAGAATTGCTGAGTGATATGGTAATTCTATATTTAGCATTTTGAGGAACCTCCAAACTGATTTCTATGGCTCTGAATTATTTGACCTTCCCATCTGCAATGTATGTGGGCTCCAGTTTCCCCACATTCTCACCAACACTTGCTACTTTTCTTTTTTTTTTTTTAATTATTATAGCCATCCTAGTGGGTGTGAAGTGGTACCTCACTATGGTTTTGATTTGTACTTCCCTAGTGACTAATGATGTTGAACATGTTTTCGTGTACTTGTTGACCATTTGTATATTTTCTTTGGAGAAATATCTATTCAAGTCTTTAGCCCATTTTTAATAGGGTTGTTTACATCTTTGTTGTTGAGTCGTATGCCATCAGATTTTAGGTCTTTAAGTGGCATAGATTACCACATCCACCTGTCCTAAGGAATAAAAGGAAAAACAATCAGAACCTGTGGTTATTATGAATATCAAGTTTTAATTATAGAAGACTACTCTGATATAAATGGTAGACTGAGAAAAAGCATAAGTTTTAGAGACAAAGAGGTGTGCTCCACCACACTCTGCCTGGGTGACCTTAAATAATATGACTTACCTTCTCTGAACCTCAATTTCCTTATCTGTAAAATGGGACTAAAAATGCCTACCTCATAAGGTTGTTATAAGGATTAAATTAAATAAACATAAAACTGTGGTCCCTAGAAGTCACTCTACAAATATAATTTTTGCTCTTCTAATATTATATGGCCACATGGAAACTTCCATGAAAACCAAAAGTCACATTTTAAATCTGTAAGAAATTTGCTTCTTAAGATGAGTTCAGGTCATTTCAATCCTGCAGAGAAGTGTCCTCTTGTAACTAGCCTTCTGGTTTTTCTGTTATGTAAATTCTTATCTTCATGTAGAGTCCACATCAGGCTATTTTTTTTCAAAAGTTATAAGTCAGTGTTGAACTCAGAACTTCTTTTCCTTTGGAGTAACTTAAATGTAATGGTTAGAGTACCGGGCTGGCGCACAAAGCCTCTATAACATGAGACAGTTTGAGTGCAGGAATGTAGTATTGTCCTCATCCTGGATCCTGACAGCAGGGGTCACGGCTGGCCCTGGGCAGAATTGTGAAATAGAATGTGGTTTTGGCATTCCTCCTATTCCTTCTATAGGCCTTTCCTCCCACCTAAGGGCCTTCTCCTCGTGCCTTTATGCCCGCCGTACCCTGGAGTTGTATGAAGCGTCCACCCTCCCCTTTCCGTTCTCCCTCCAAGCCAACCCTCCAGTCCTTCAAAGTGCTCTATTCTCTGAGATACTGCATCTCCCAGTCAAAATTGTCAATTCCTTGGTGTCCCCAGACGTGTGAATTCCAAAGAGTTCCTTCAACGTCAAAGAGGCTTCTTCATTGTGGAAAGATGAGATTGGGCAACTCAAATAAATGACCAATTTATGGACTATCAGTGAACAATTGTTTAGGACAAAAGGACTCTGCCCTGAGCAGGCCAATTTTCTCAGAATGTTTCTTGGATCTGTGTGCTTAAGCTGTAACATCTTGTCCTGGTTTCCTTACCTTTTTCCTCTCTGAGTCCAGATTCTCTAGGAAGCCCAAGATTTCTTCATGGAAATTCCCACAACAGCCCCAGTGCTGGTGGTGGGAGATTATGGTGAGACAGGCTGGGTGGAGCGTTGCACTGAGAGGATTTTGTATCTTCTAGGTGGCTATAAATTTAGGACAACCTCTATTGTGTTCAGATCACCTGAGATTCATAACCAAACCTCCTCTCACGAAGAAATTTTGGGGTGTCATTTGTGGTTTACATCCCTCTGCTCATTTTTTGTAATTTTTAAAATCTTTGTTCTTTTTGAACCCACCTCCTTTCAGAAAGGCCAGAGGTATGTATTACTGTTCCATGTTACACATAAGGAAACTGAGGCCTAAGAATCCTAAGGAACTTTGCAAAGTAATACAGCTAGTAAGTGGCAGAGCCAAAATTCCAACCCAGATCTATCTTCTTCCAGAGGCTGAGCCCTTACCCACTGTACTATACTATCCCAATCAGTCAGCTATTCCAGAATCTTGGCCTTGGAGCAGAGCTTTGAGACCATTGAGTCCAGCTAATTCATTTCTCAAGTGCAAAAGTGTTGTGGGCTCTCATTACTTATGTACCTCTCTGTATTAGTCAGAGCTCTCCAGAGAAACGGAACCAACAGAATGTGTATAGAGAGAGAGAGAGATTTATTTTAAGGAATTGGCTCATACGATTGTGGAGGCTTGGCAAGTCTAAACTCTGATGGGGTAGGCCAGCAAGCTAAAGACTCAGGGGAGAGTTACAGTTTGAGTCCAAAGGCTGTCTGCTGGCAGAATTCCTTCTTACTCCAGGAGGCCGGGCTTTGTTCTATTAAGGCCTTCAACTGATTGAATGAGGCCCACATTTTGGAGGGCTTTCCGTTTTACTCAAAGTCCATCCATTTAAATTTTAAGCTCACCCAAAAAACACTTTCAAAAGAAACATCCAGAATAATGTTTGACCAAATATCTGGCCACTGTGGCCCAGCCAAGTTGACACGTAAAATGAACTATCACACTTTCCTTCCGTACTATCCTCCAACACTGAGAGTCGCCCACCCTTTGATTTCCCTGAAGTGAATTCAGTGTTTAACGAGCATCACATGTGTGTAAACCACATTTCACTCACCACTTTGTTCACACAATATCTACTGATGGGGCGGCAGCTCTTGGGTGACTTCTTTGGTGAACAGTTAAATTTTACCAGTGAACCCAATAACCTAAGCTACGTTACAGGAAGCCCTGTCTCTCACATGTGTCCACACAGTGACCTGACCAGCGAAATCCTCTCAGGTTTCCTCAGAGGCAAAGAGGCAAATGCTTTGGTTAATTGGCGTGGTCAAGTCTCCGTTTGAGAGGGACATGTTTTCTTGGCCCACAGTTTAGGGTTTCGTGCTGATCTGGTTGACACAGTTCACGTCAGTTTGACCCACCGCTGCAGTCGTTATCCTTTGATCTGGAGTCTAGTTTGAAATGTGACCCATTCAGATGGCTTTCCTATAATAGTCAAGCAAGACAAAGCCAAATCATCCCATTTATCTTAATGGGCTTTTTTTCTTTTTTTTGCCTTTTTTTTTTTTAATTTTTTTTTTTTTCAGGCATGAGGCCTTGCCGATCTTTTGTTGAGAAGAGAAAGGAATCTGTGTATCTGATGGGCTTTGAAATACCATCTGGTGTTTAATGTTATTGTGCTCTGTTCTCACAGTGGTGTGCTGAATCATATCTTAAAAGTTCAACAACCATTCAGTCAGTCACCATTCAATATTCTGTGTCATTATCAAAGATTTGGAATTACAAAATGCTACCTGGAAACAAAGCCCACTTGACAGGCTATTCCTCCTGAGGCCAGCTCTGCTGCCTGAGCCGGGTCTTTAGTGTGAAGTCTGTTTGTCTGACATTTGTCGCTGCCCTTTGGGTACCCAGCGCAACTTGTAATCCCGAATATTGCTGGTTGAATTACATAACTTTATGTGACAAAAGAAGCACAACAGTGTTCTGACACTAAGATGTAAGCCTGGGCATGCATTACTTTTCTTTTATAAACACCCATATATTGGCAATGAATGTGTGAACAGAGAAACTTCATTTTAATCATTAAATATGTGCCAAGAAAGTTACATATTCACAGATACTCTCTAAATGTTAAGTGCAGTAGGAAAACACATCAGTGAGATAAATCCTGTGATGTATTGTTTCAAGAAAAAAACATTTTATAAGAGAATATTCATTCCAGAACGCATCTGTTTGGCAGGTAAGAATATTTTTTAAGAGGAACGCATATCTGTTTAGTACAGTTTCACAAGCTTCAGCAACATCATTAAATGCCTGGATGCAACTTGTGCTTACTGCTTTTAGAATAGCAACGTGGCGTTCTCTTTTCACTTTGTAATGATCAGGATTACTCATATGAGACAGCAGTATAGTGCTTTACGCAATAGTCATAAACAACCTCTCCTAAAATGCATTTTTGCTTTTATACCTCAGCGAACAGCTCTGTTTGAGTAAATGATCCATCCTTGAATCCTGTGTACAGAGAGAAGATCAGCACTGGATTGTTGTTTTAATAACTGGAAGTCTGCCAACATCCTCTGGGAAGAGGACGAAGACGTTAATGCTAGCATGCAATCTAGCCCGTGTTTGGATTTAAGACGGAATTTAATCTTCTTGCCTCCTTTTCCTCCCCCTCTCCTTTTGCAGTCTTTTCTTCCTTGACACACAGTCTCTTTTCATGGAGTTAATGCAAGCTATCTTAAACAGCATGAACTAATAAAGGATGGCATTTTTAAAAGGGGAGGCATTCACAAATGTTGGAATGTGGAACATTTAAAATTCTTTCTGTGGTACTTAGTTAAGAGAGTGGTGATTAATGAGTTTGTGTTATCTATCAAAATGCTTCCATCATGCTGCTGATGTGACACGGGATTTATGGTAATGAAAAACCTGCAATCCATCCCTGGTATCTAAATCTATCAGCCCCACATTCATACAAAAAGCGCTAAATGATATATTTGTAGCTCTCTGAAAGCAAGATCATTTTTAAGAGATTATGTACTGCCAAAAGGGAACATTCTTAAAATATAGGAAAGGAAACGATTTCCTTTCCAACCTATTGCTCTAGCAAGCATCACACTACAAATATCAATCTCTTACAGAAAGAAGAAAAAAATACTGAGCAGATGATGATCACATGATTAGGCTAGTAATGCTCAGTGAGTTTCCTGTAATTTTCTTGGAACTCCTATGTAATATATTTGCAAAGGGTCATAACAGATTTTCAGTGGGAGAATTTGTAATTGCTCTTTGTGCTGCGTGTCTTAGAAAGAGAAAATCCACTTGTAACTTGAATAAAACTCACTTGGTTCCATCTGTCAGGAAGAGGGTTCCACATAGCCCAATAAAAACCTTCATCCATTTTCAACAACTAGAGGAAAACAGGCACCGTCGATCCCTTCCTCTTTGTTAGGCGGATATTTCTATTTCTGCAAGACCTTACAGAAAGAATGAAAACGTGTTTTCAAAAATTGCTTTCTTGCTTTCCAATCCCTCTCAAAAGGGTGCCAAAATATAAACATAACATGCCCCGTTATCACATGGGCATGTGAATGAATATCTTAGAGGAGAGGATACAGGATCAGGTTCCCAAGACAAAGTCACTCAACACACTCAAGGATGTTGATTAGAAATGAGGTATGCTAAAAGAAATCTTTGTGGCAAATAGTGATAATAATGAACTTTGCGACTGATTTGCTTTTTTAAAAATATTGACCACATCAAGTGTATATTCATAAACTCTCAATCTCCATTACTGACACTCCGAAATGCTTCGATGAATGGGAGAAAAGGGGAGAAGTCACCCCTAGAAGAAGCAGAGATTTTTATGTAACCCTTCTGAACATCATCATGTGTTATGTATGTCCTAGTGGGAGAGTTGGAAAATACTCCTCTTTACATCACGAGCACCCTTCTATATTCTTATTTTGTAGATAGTCATTTTAGTCAGGGTCATGTACATGTCAGGCATTTGGGTACCTACATCTTAAGTTAATCCATTTTTGTGTGCTTTGGAAAGCAGACAAAGAGCCCTGTAGTGGAATATTTTTCTTAAGGCAGAATTTCTACCTCTAGAGTGTGAACACAAGCTTAGTGTGTTCCAGAAACAGCACAGGCTTGTATTCCTTTGCCATTTTCCTGCTGCTTTCGCTACTTCTGCCTTGGAGAGATGCAAAGGATTGAGAAACACAGCTAAAGAGAAAGGAATCCCAGAGGCCACAAGGCGAGTGGTAACAAGCGAGTGTGTGTGTTCTGTCTACAGGGCTGGGTTTGAAGGGGTGGGGGAGTCTTGTTAAAATCACAAAAACTGCCTGTGCAGCAAATAGATTCTCCTCCCCCTCCTCCCACTACTAACACTGCAGAAAATACCATCTATCAAAATGCTCTTAAAAGCAGTCCCTGATGATGCTGGAATAAAAAAGCTGTTATGACAACTGTGAGGAGGGAGGAGCTGCTTTCCACCCAGCTGTCTGTCAGACTGGACATCAGGGACCCTTTAGATTAATGGGGTCATACCAGGAACCAGGCTCCCAGTTGAGATGCTCTCTTTCTGTACCCTTCCCCCAACCCACCTCCAGATGCCCTCAGGCTTGGCCCTTGGGGTCAAAGTGACAGGAGGGCGATGTCATTTCCTGTTGATTATTCCCGTCCTCTGTTTTTTGGTCTCAGTATTTCTGGCTTCATTGATCTGACTCTGGCCCAACCCCTAACATCATCTTCAATACTCTTAGATGGTCCATGCTTAGGAAGGAAATGGTGAGCCATGTTCAAGTTTTAAACCCCTTTTCTAGTTTACACTGAAGTTGGTTTCAGTTTTAAAGAAATAGTGTAACGTCGACACGATTTTGTCCAATATGTTATCTGCCTCACTGGCTCCCAGTATTAAAATACTACTAATAGTTTCATTTGTTTATTTCATTTTCTGTCAGCTTGGTAAGAAAACCATGAAAATATTGCTCTTTTTTCAAGGGCAGGCCATGTTTTCTATTGCCAGGGAGAAGCAGGAAAAAAAGTTATATTTGTCATGTGATAATGAAAATGGTGGAAAAGCTCATAAGGAAACATCTTTAATTGCTTCAATTTCCTAAGAGAAAGAGAATGAAGAAAGCAGAAACACTTTTCAAGCAAAAACTCCACAAGTTTTTGCTCCTCAGACAGTTACAAAGAATAGCAACTAGTCAAGTCACAAAAAATAGCTGGAAGGAAAAATATTTTATGCACTAAAATATCAGTGTTTGGGGGCCTTCTCACTGCTGTCCCTGGCACCACATGGGTTAAGAATTTTTTTTTTTTGAGGAAGATTAGCCGTGAGCTAACATCTGCTGCCAATCCTCCTCTTTTTTACTGAAGAAGCCTGGCCCTGAGCTAACATCTGTGTCCATCTTCCTCTACTTTTATATGTGGGATGCCCACCATAGCATGGCATGCCAAGCAGTGCCATGTCCACACCCAGGATCCAAACCAGCAAACCCTGGGCCACCACGAAGCAGAACGTGTGCACTTAACAGCTGCGCCACCAGTCTGGCCCCAGATTAAGAATTTTTTCAGTGGCCTGACAATAGGGAAAAAAAGAGTTCCAGGATCAGTAAGAATGCTATACCCAGCCACACTGGAGCCCGAAGCAAAACGGAAAGTCAGTAATACTGATTGTGTTTTTATTTAAAATGTTGATATTTTGTTCATCATGGATTTTTTTGCATTAATTTTAATTTTTTAAATGTTACATTAAAATATTATTTATCTTGATTACCGAATTTTTTGGTACGCCCTACATTTTGTACCCAAGGCAAGTGCCTTATTGGCCTCATTCATCTTGACCTAGCCCTGGCCCTGCTTTCAGAGAAAAAGAAAACTAAACAGAAAATGGAGCCATCGACATAAGTGATTTTCTTAAACTTAGCAAGCTCAAATGGGCACAAGAATTGAAGACTAGTTTGTAATTGTTGAAGTCACCAATGCTTATTGTTTCCTAAAACACATACCAAAGTTCTTAGGAATCTAGAACGTTTTATGTAAATTAAATGACATATTTTGAGATGCTATCCGGGAATTTTTCTTTCCTAACTCTTACTTATTGCCGGTAGCACTGCACCTATTTAGTGTGTGACCGTCATTGCCCTATAGAAAGGACTTATGCCCCCAAACAAAGAAGTGAATTCAGTGGCTGGGTAGATTTTGTAAATATGTAGCAGAGAAAGTCTAAAAAGCTATAGTATTCAACTGCAAGAGTCAATGATTGAGAGGCGGGAGATTTTTTCAATCCCATAAATTTGGGTTTTAATCTCAAGAAGCAAAACCTTAAACATTCAGTCATAGTGTTTATATCTTAAATCACACAATGGGGAGAATGTTTGATGCTGTAAGGGCCTACCATTTTCCCACCTGAAATTAAACAAGAATTCAATCAGTAGATGGTAAAAGAAGACTCTTAGGGAATGCGATAAAAGTGGGGATATCAGTCGTGCCTGAGAAAGGTCTTGTTCCTGCCCCTTAATGGATCAAAACCTTATAGAAGTGTAGAGATGCTAAGTAGGTACCAGAACACCAGAAAAGAAGAGATTATTTTCTAATACACCATTTTCTAGCTTGAGAGACTACAAATCAGAATTAGAATAATTCACAAGACTCAGTGCACAGAAATGAAAGTTCTTTTATTTCTCTGTTACTAAACTGAACCAAACATTGGAGCCTCCATTTTTACGGTATATTAGCAAACAAAGAAGCACTTTGACCTGCCAAGTATAAATTAACTCATTTAACCTTTATATCAACCCTTTGAGGTATACAGTATTGTTATCTCTACTTTAGAGGTATGGAAATTGAAGTACATACAGAAAGCCAAATTGCCAAAGGTCATGTAGCTAGTGGAACATTGCTAATGTGTATAGTGGCAGAGCTGAGATTCAAACCATGGTTTTGACAAGGCCCCTGAGTAACAGCAAAGCAACAACTGAAGGGTAGTTTTGGTGGATAGGATTGAGGGACACCTCACAAAGCTGTCTCTCCATACCAGCACGGAGCTCTGAGCCTCTGGCGAGGAGCTCTGAAGTGGGTGGGAGTTGGCAGATGTTCTCAAGAGAACGGTGGTCCAGCTGACAAAGACAGAGAGACTGGGCCACGGGACACGATACCAAAGTGGAAGCCAGAGAAGACTGGACTAAATCTGGATCAGATTCATAGATGATATGTAAGTCCCCAGATTCACAGAGAACCCAGAGAACTTAGAAAACACAGAGGTAATACAGCACAGGTTAGCAGCATATACTCTCAAGACCCCATGGTCGGAATCCCAGCTCTGCCACATACCAGCTGTGTGATTTTGGGCAACATGACTTCCCTGTGCCTCAATTTCCACACATATAAAGACCATAATACTTTATACCTATAGGATTAGATGAATTAACTTACATGAAGAACTCAGAATATTACATGGCAAGTATATGTACAATTTGAAGTGTTTGCTACTGTATTGTTACTCCTGAGGGGAATGTAGAAAAACAATATGAGAATCCAAAATAAGCTGAAATTTATAATAAATGGAAATATATTTTAAGCTAGAAGTAATTAGTTTACCTTGACAAGTTTACGGTTTTTTACCATAAAAAATGGGGATTCCAAAGCTAAGTTTAGTTTAATTACAGATAAAGAAACTTACATTTCTGTATACTGTATCCATTGTAAGACAATTCTCCTTGGTTCTCCCCTATTTCAACACATCTTGGGAGCAGAGCCAATGACTGTCTTTTCTTCTGGACTATATTTTCAAGGATGTTTATATAGTAGAAGGCTTTGGAAGAGAGAAAGAATGTTTCCCTTCAGAGAAAACAAGGCATGTGTGTTTATTGTCTAGTAAAATAAAGATAGTGTCTCTCTCCAGGGCAAAGTTCAGGCAGGCTTACTGCCCACTATAAAAGATTCCAGTTCCCTGAACTCAGGGTTCCCCTCCTGTAATGCAACCAACTGTGAATGCAGGTATTACCCGTCCTTCACTGTGTACCTCTGTGGGAATTGGGGTATAGAGAACTGGCTGCTGCTATAGCTGTGAATAATAATAGTTCTTTGTCTTTGACCCAGGAGTCTCAAGTTTTTTGCCAAAATCCATGACACTGGCAGGCTAATTTGTGAGCTTGCAAGTAGGGTAAAATCTCAGAAACTTCACATCCTTTTTAGTATATTATCAATATCCTAGATAAATCAAATTATTTAATGTTACACAATGCGATTTAATATTATCATAAGAACACTAACTTTTTTACTTTCGTAAGTTTTTTAGTGTTTGTTTCCAAGGCCACATTGGAATATATATGCTTGTTTTATTCTTTACACACAATTTGTCCTTTAAAAAAGAAAAATACTTGTCTGTATTTAAGCAGTAATTAAAAGTTTATGCTAGTGACTAGCAATGTCCAAATGCAGCACATTCTAAACGCACAGTCCAGGGGTGTATCATTACCAAAGCTAAGAACCCTGAAGAATATAGATTTTCAGGAGTGCAGATTCTATTTCTTCATCTGCAACATTCAGCTGAGGTCATGGCATAAGAATGCATTAACATTTTAAACTCAACTTCAAGATAATACCTTGAAGAAAGTAACAATGGCAAATAACAAATTCAAGACAATTATAACATCTGTTATTTTATCTCTGATTGAAAACAATCTGTTGGGTCACATTTTTAAGATTATTTAAAGAAACGGGAAACAAGCTGATGGTTCTTCTAAAATCATACCATGAGATCACCAAAGCAAACACACAGGATATGTATTCACAGTACCACAAACATCAAAGAAGGGAGTCAACGTTTTCTCTGGCTCTACCCAAGCCTGGTCATTCTGGAATAACATGTTTCTACCATCTGCCCATTTGTGAATGACTTGTAGAAACTGACATCTAAAATAACTTGATGGGGGTAATTAAACCTAACCAGTCTTGGCTACTTTCTCAAATGTCATAATAAAAAGGTGAAATTATATACTGTACATAGTTGTTTTCCAAAGTGGGGAACATGAAAATTTAGAGAGACGAACTATAACGTTATGAGAGCAGTATTTTTACCAAGTAGCCAAATGAATGTGGTGTTACTGAGACGTTTCTCCTCACAGCCTGCTGTGGGGAGTTGCTGCTCCTCTCCGCTTTATTCCTCCTCCGCTTTCCCTACTCAGTCATTATCAAATACACTCATCTTGTTTAAATAACATGGTACTTAACCTCCGTTTGATGTTGGGAATGTAGGGCTGCTGAAATTACAACCAGAAGGATATGAGAGAGTGTGAGAGAAATAGGCAGAGAAGAAAATAGAAAGAAATTTCATGTTTAAGCCTCATAGTGACCCAAATATATTTTAAGTTCAAAGTGTGACATCTATTTCTAGAAGGAGGAAGCAAACTGACAGTAGATATTTTAACCTGGTAAAACTGGAGACGTGGATAGCTATTTAAAGGCTGACCATTTATTTTAGAATTTTAGCAAAGTTGTATATTAATATAGCCCACTGACCACCCACCAATATCTAACGTCCATCTAAACAACTTTCCTACAATCATGGAAGTTGAAAGAAAATCCAGTAAAATGAATCTCAATCAGGATGCATTTTGTACTAATTTGCGGAGTTTTCAGACCCATCTATACCAAAATTCTGTCTTTTAAAAAGGTGTATGGTGACTCAGATGGTACCCTTGAGAATCACTGATCTTGGTTGTATTAGCTGGGTTTTTTGTAGTTTCCCAGAAGAGATACGCATGGATTATCTTTGGACTGGGGGATTATTGAAAGGACACACGAGGAATGCCATCTATAGCAGTCTCTCTAAGTCACAGAGCTTTGAGAACTGGAATGCACAATAGGCTTCATGGAAACAAAACAACAGCTCACAGTGTTTGTGGAAAGAACCTGAACTCAACTGGCCCGCCTCTTTCATTTATCTAGTCTTTATTTTTCTGCAGTGAAAGTAGAGCCAGTATTCTGCCATTAGTAAGGAGCACTTCCATTAGCCAGGAATTTATGCTAAGCCACTTCACATGCCTCCCCAATTTCCAGACCATGTGTGACTGACTTTGGCTTAAATTCCATTAACTAGTTTAATTGGTGTCCTTTTGGTCATAAACAAATGTAAGTTATATCTAATTTACGCCATAAGAGGTCTTTGTTTTCTGGCATATCCCACTCACAGTAAAGGTGGTGATATAAGGCCTAGAGTTAACAGAAACTAGAACTCTAATGAACTAGGATTTTCTAGATTTCCCCTTTCTCTTTTCTGTGCCTCTCTGCATACCAAATTTTTCCTTGAGGCTGAAATCATGACTATCAATATCTTACAACTTTCCAGCTCTGTCACCAGACAAGAAAGTACTCTTTCCTCCAGTTGTAAATAAGAAACAAAATAAACAATAAATCTCAAGGAAAGATTCTTATTGGTTGGCCTGGGTCATGTGACCATTCCCATGGCCAAATTGTCCAGGAACTAAGAATAGCAAGCACAGTGAGACCTCCATGGTTAGAGTGAGCTGAAAAAGAAGTTGCTAAAACAAGGAGTGAATGCTAAGCTGGTAAATAATAGCTGTCTGCTACACCGGGGGAAACGTTTGGTTTTCAATAAATATAATGTGACATAAACTACAGTAATCTGTGTAAGAAAGAGTCCCCCTTACTTAATATGGCAGCTGTAGTTGAGGTGGACAACTGAAACTTGTGGATTCGGAGTGCAACCTGTCCAGTACTTAGTCCAAACTCCCTTCATTCAACAGTTGGGAAGATAGAGCCTAGAGACATAAAAAGTAATCCACACACGTGAATCTTGCAAATAACAGTGTCTTAGTCCATTCAGGCAGCTCTAATAAAAATACCGCAGACTGGATGGCTTAAACAACAGGCGTTTATTTCTCATGGTTCCAGAGGCTGAGAAGTTTAAAATCAAGGCACTAACAGATTTGGTGACTGGTCAGGGCCTGCTTCCTAGCTCATAGACAGCCTTCTTGGTGTGTCCTCACGTAGCAGAAGGCATAAGACAGTGCCCTGGCATCTCTTTTATAAGGTTACTAATCTCATTCATAACGGCTCCATCTTCATGACCTCGTCACCTACCAAAGGCCCACCTACTAATACTATCACATTGGGGATTATGAATGTGAACTTCGGATGAATGTGAAATGAAATTCAAACATGAATTTGGGGGCGATACAAACATTCAAACAGTTGAGAATAAATCCAATTGCTTCCAACATACGTTGTGGGGTGAACTGACACCCTAACACAGGCTCCCAGCATTTAGGGAGGCATGATTGGGAGGCGAGGTCTGACAATGCCAGTTAAGAACTTCTTTGCCTAATCAAGAGCAGAGAGAGGACTGGGGGTTTTTAAGGCTGGAACTACTTCACAATCCAAGTTAAAGCCGCATGACATTGTAGCACGTTTAATGCAAACTTTTGAGGGAAGAAGTGGCCACAACTCTAAACGGAAGGCCCTTGTATCCCACCCTCCACCTCCACGCCACTTTGCAACCATGGGATCAGCCCATCCTCTTCCCTATTCCCAGAGGGCAGAGCTACTGGCTCAAGCAGCCACTCAGACTCCCTTCCTTTCAAACGCTGAACCACTTACATACATATATAGATTTTAATTTACAGTCCGGGATGGCCAGTAATCTTACTTCAAGTCTATTTAACTGCAGTCAGTTTACTAGAATGTAACCTTGAATTGGGAAGATAAAGATTTCCTGCTAATGTGTGAAAATAGAAGTTCCAGAGCTACATTTATTTCAATTGTATAGAGAAAAAAGAAAATAATCAATCTCTTCTGGGTAATAGCTGATCAAATTCAGGGCCAGACTATCCCCAGTCCCATATCCCTCTCTCCCTTGGGCCAAGGTAATCTGATTTCCAGTGTCTGATTCTCATACCACCCTCTGTCCCATAGGCCTCTGCTTGAGTGTATGTTGCCCAGTTGGACGTGAGGTATCCATTGCGCTCTGTTGTCCTCATCCAATCATGAAGCCTCCTCCAGCTTCACAGTCCAGTCCTCTCAGGACTTCTAGACCCCACACACCTCTGCACTGCTCTGAGGCCACAGGATTACATGAGGTTGTCCTTGGGCCTCCCTGCCTCGGTGTCTGCCTTAGTCATTGCTATGCTGTCCCACCAATACCAGCTGCTCCGGGACCAGACCAGCCTTGAGGCTTCTGTAAGAGGTTAAAGCCTCCTCAAGCTACATCCTGAGAGCTGAGGCACAAGGTCTGCAGATCTCAGATTCCCCCAAATCTACCTAGGTGTTTCCTTCACAAACATACATGCACACGCACACGCGCACACACACACACACTTGGGGTTTGATTCCACTTCTCAGGATTCCATCAACACCCAAGCTCTAATCTGGTCTCCTCTAATTCTCCCCCTCCCCACCTCTTGTTCAGTTCCCTTTTGGGAAAGGAAGCTCTGTTTCATTTTCCCCTATACTATGTCTCATGGATATATAAGTCAACCAAACCGCCAGGTTTGGGTATTTGGGCTCTCAAGCCAAGAATTTTGGGGATACTAAGCGAATACTCTGTCTCAAGCACTCAGCTCTTTCACATAAGAAACACGTGTTTTTCCAGACTATGGACTCTAAATTAATTGGTCAATATTAGAGGCTGCTAAGAGATCAACTCTAATTTTCAAAGTGGCAAAAGATAAAGAATCAGTACTGATCTTACCTTCTTATATGATATGTGCCACAATAACAAAATGATAAGTGGGGGAAATGTCCTCTTTATAAAAGTATTCCAGCTTATAAATGAAGAAGAAATGTTAGGATTACAATATCATCAGTTTGCAGTCTCTATAACAAAGGACATCAACAGCCACAAACACTGCAAAAAGAGAGATAGCCGGACAATATGTACCTATTTGTGGAAAAACACATTACCATCTATAAAATATTCTTGCCAAAACTAATTGAATGAATGAATGAGTGAATCTGATCAAGCTCTAGAGCTAAACTGCAGGAAATGCAGAGGATGGGAGAATATGTAAAACTACCCCTCAAGGGCGTAGTAGTAAAATCTGGATGGGGGCGTGCAGGGGCGGGAACTACAGGACAAACAACACAGTTTCCTCAACAAATAAATTGCAAAGAAAAGAGAGACAAAAGAAGGGGTAATTTACAGAATAAAAGAGATATAAAAGACGTACAAATCAATCATAATGTTTGGGTCACATTTGGATCCAGGATTAGGAAAAAAAAAAGCATAAAAAGGACATAACATTTACAAGAAAATGTTTGATTTGATGTAGATGATATTAAGAAATTATTGATATTTTGGGGGTGCAATGATGACATTGTGGTTGCATTATAAAGAGTCCTTGTCTTTTAGAAATATGTACTAAAATATTTACAGATGAAACCATTTAATATCTGGGCTATGATTCAAAATAATACAGAGCTAAACACAATGTGGTATTCTGGATTGGACTGTGGAACAGAAGAAGAATATTAGTGGAAAAACTGGTGAAATCTGAATAAAATCTAGATTTAATTAATAGATATATACCAATATAAATTATCCATTTTGACAAATGCATCAACGTAATTTAAGACATTAACAAAAAGGGAAATTGGTTAAAGGTAAAAATTCTCTGTGCTATCTTTGCAACTTTTCTGGAAATCTAAAATTATTCCAAAAGTAAAAGTTTATTTCAAAAGCAATGAGCAGGGAGAAGTGGATGGAGGTATGGATGGGACGTGATTGACCATGGACTGACGGTTGAGACTGGGCGATGAGCGTGGGGCGGGTACTGTATTGCAAATTCTCCATAATAGAAAGTTGAGTAATTCAAAAATATATATTTTCGTCTCCTCTATAGACTTTAAAAAGTCTACATAAACCTTTAGCAGCCAGTAATTCGACACGTATTCTCTCTGTAGCATTCCTACTGTCAGGGCAGTGGTGTTTAAACCATAGGCCAAATGGTAGGAGTAGAAAGAACTGGAAAACAGCAGAGATAAATATTATCCAACTACATGATTTACTTATTTTCTTTGGTTTTGTTATTAGGTCACCCAAAATTCTTCTTCTTCCCTTGTATTTTTAAAATGTTTTTCACCTCCATTTTTACCACTTTTTAGATCTCTTCTATCACCATGTGCCCATCCATGTATCATTGGGCATAAGGTCCCACTGCAATATAACAAAACATCCAAGTAATTGTGGCTTAAACAAGATAGAAGCTTATGTCTCTCACACATAAAATAAGTCCAGAGATCAGCAGTCCAGGACTGTCATGGCAGCGTCATGAGTTTTCAATGACTCAGGCTCCTTACTGTCCTCCACTCTTCAATTCCTAAGATGTTGCCCTTGTCACCAGGCTTACAAGACAGCTTCTAGAGCTCCAGCCATCGCACTCTCATTCCAGGCAGCAAGAAGGCAGGTCAAGCCACTTCCCTTTAAGGAAACTTCCCAAAAGTCCCACAGACTACTTTTGCTAATCTTTCATTGACCAAAATATACCCATACAGCCACTCCTAGCTGCAGGGCAGAGTGTGGAAAATGGCCTTATAATTGTACTCTGGCTGTCCTCTATAAAACCAGAGTTCTATGACTGAGAAGGAGGGGAGAGTGGATGTTGGGTAGGCAATTATCAGCCTCTGCCACAGTCAGCGTGGGAAAAATCTGAACATGCAGTGGCGGAACAGTCCAACCATGACTTATGCCCAAATTAATTACCCGGCTAGTGCAATCAGCAAAGATCTAGAAGTACTCTGTTATCCCACATACGCTGCCGACTGGTTTATGTTGATTGGTTTGACTGAGAGTTAAAACTAGAAAACCGCCTGTAGATGCACCCTTGACAGCAAGATACAATCTATCTGCATACAAGCCAATATATGTGCCTTTGTGTCAGCATCATGTAGAGTACAGGATATGCCTGCTGTGACTATACTGTCTTTAAACCTAAAATGGAAGCATTATAGATCCTTTCTGGCAGCCCTCTTGACCCTCTGGGAGAACTTCTGGCCTCCTGGCCAGTCTCCAGAGACAACGCTGTCCGTCTGCCTGTGAGGAGACACATTCTGGGCTGCCTGCCCACGTTCTAACCTGCTGCTTATGTGGGTAGAGAGTTATGTCTATTTGGGTCAGTCCTGACCGATTATTCCGTTGCCTTTAAATAGGTTCACTTGAATTCTTCACACGCACCAACTGTGTGTACCGCACATTTGTGTGCTGGGTGCCCAGTAAAAGCGATGAGGAATGGTAGAAAGAGCATCTGAAACCTGGAGACTGAGGACTACGACTGAGCTCTCATTGGTCCTGATGGTGAGATCTAGGAAAGTCATTGAGGGTCTCTAAGCCTTGGTTTCCTCACATGCCAAGCAAGGATATTGCCACCTCCTCTACTTTCTCCACAAGCTGATTGTGAAGCTCAGTTTCAATGAGAGACTACATGTCAAAGTGCTGTACTTTACCTGCCAAAAAAATGGTTGTTACTGATCTAATGAAAATGTGAATCATTGAAAAAAGAAAACAAAAACAAAAGATAGTGACAATGTGGTTCAAGCCCATTTGACTGTGGCTAAAAGAGTATATAGTCCTAGCACCAAATCCGCAAGGTAAAAGGATGAGACAAAAGGACCTGTGAAATTATATCTGTCCTAGAAATGATAGATACCAAATGACTCATTCCACAGAGTAAGCTCATAATATTCTACCCACCATTTACATTCATTATTTGCTATTCCTTCCATGGAACACTAGTCCAAAAAGTCAAACCTATCATTAAAAATCCTATTCTCCCCCCAATGGAAAGGTAAAATAAGTTTCACTTCTTTTAACTAAGCCACCTTTAAAAGACAGTAGACTCCTGTCTCAACAGCAAAGATCCAGAACACCCACCAAGAATTTCCCTGCTCAATACAATGACTTAGGACCCACTTCTATTCATAAATATAAGCCTTTGAGCACAGTGTGTAAGTTGTTGTATACAAATAAATCCAATTTGGGGATCGGTGAGTTCTATAGGTGTGAATGTGTGAGTAAATATACCGTAACTCTTTATGTTGGAGCCTGCAGAAGTTTTATAGTTTTGCAGAGATATTAATAAGAAATTTTAAATCCTTTAGTTTTTGTCAAAAGAAGCAGCTTTATCTTATGCAACATAAAATCAGAATTGCTTTAACTGGCTACCACTTTAATATGAACATTCTTGTCTAGAGTTAGATCCAAACTTAAACTTCCGTGATTTGACGTAAATTGCTCCCCACATGTGAAACAAAGATCACTGGGGGTCCATTAGCCAGTTAAGGGTTTTTGCTCTGATCTAACTTTAGAGGGTGATTTCTGTTGGAAGCTGAAAAACAACAGTCCGTGACTTGACTGCAGAAGTTATAAAAGTCAATAAGCAGATTCACTGACCATTTGTGAACTTTTCATGTGACCCACAGCTGGAGCAAGGGACCTCTTAACTGTGAGTAATTTTTCCTGATGAGATTAAAAATTTCTCACTCCAGCTTTCCTAAATCTAGAACTTCCCTTCCATAGAAAACACACACCCATCGCAAAACGAATTGATTCCAGATGTGCATGATGCCTTGCATGACAGTGTCTAATGACAGTGTCTGGCTTTGATGGTTACAAAGGGACATTTTGGCAGGTGGTCACAGTGGTATTTTGTTTCTCTCAAACATGATGCCGTCAAACCACACTGGAAAATTCACCTGGTTTATATCTGTATGGTTTCTCCCATACAGAAGAGGGAAAACAAGATAAAAGAATTAGCTGAATGCTCACCAGATCACAAGGCTAGGATGTGTGGTTTTGAAACACAAGCGTAGGTGAATTTCTCAATATGAATTTTATCATTGCTGACTGTGTTCCCAGCGCTGTTCCATGCTGTGTTGAGAGAAGAAAATAGGAGAATAACCCAAGCTTTGAGGACTTAAAATGCCTCGTGGCTGACAAGATTAACGAGAATGAAACTGCCAATGTGCTCCCCTAGGACCCTGCATAAAGCGTCACTGTACAACCCACGCTGGGTTATAATGATCAGTTTGTGTGACTGACGTCACCCACCACATTGGGGCCCTCCCATAACAGGGAACATAGCATATGGTCATTGTAAACACAGAGCCCAGATCACAGCCCAAAGCATATTCAATGAATGTCAACTTGAGGATTGAAGGAAACCACAGTAGAACGCAGGTTAAAGAGATGTGAGTGCGACAGGGATTCAAAATGCAATCACACATGAGCCCACGGTGTTACTGGGAATTAATCAAGACTTAATACCTTTCATTCTGCTAATAAGGCTTTCCTTCATATTTCTAAGGACCAATTTGAATTTTCTGCCCTTAATAGTACTATTCACTGAGAGACACTGGCTACCAAGCTGGGAAATAAAGCTTTTATTCTGGTAGTCAATTGCTAAAAAGTAGTCATTCTATTACTGCACAAGAAGGAGAGAAAGGATGTTAAGGGACAACTAGCAGAGAGATGATGTTCATTTCACTGCTGTGTTTTGGTGGCAGTGTATTCCCAAGGGTCAAGACAGTATGCTTCTAGACAAAAAAGGACTCAAACTCAGGTGATGGACAGAGATTTTTTTATTGAAGTATAATTGACATACATTATATTAGCTTCAGGTGTACAACATTATGATTCGATATTTGTATATGTTGCAAAATTGTCACTACAATAAGTCTAGTTAACATCGTCACCATACATAGTTACAAAATTTTCTTCCTTATGATGAGAGCTTTTAAGATTTACTCTTAGCCACTTTAAAATATGCAATACAGTATTATTAACTAGAGTCACTATATTGTAATTACATCCCCATGACTTATGTATTTTATAACTGAAAGTTTTTACTTTTTGACTTTCTTCACTGATTTCACCTATCTTTCCCCTACCTCTAGCAACCACCAGTCCATTCTCTGTATCTACGAGCTTGGTTTTGTTTGTGTGTTTGTTTTAAATTTCACATGTAAGCCAGATCCTATAATACTTGTAGTTCTCTGTCTGATTTATTTCACTTAGTTAATGCCTTCAAGTTCCATCCATGTTGTTGCAAATGGCACGTTTCCTTCCTTTTTTGGCTGAATAATGTTCCATTGTATAAATACACCACACTTTCTTTGTCCATTCATCCATTGATGGACACTTAGGTTATTTCCATAGTTTGGCTATTGTAAATTGTGCTGCAATGTACATGAGGTTGCTTACATCTTTTCGAGGTAGTGTTTCCATTTTCGTTTCATAAATACCCAGGAGTGGAATTGCTGGATAAAATGGTAGTTCTATTTTTAACTTTTTGAGGAAACTTCATACTGTTTTCCATACTGGCTGCACCAAATGGCATTCCCACCAACAGTGCACGAGTGTTCCCTTTTCTCCACATCCTCACCAACACTTGTTATTTCTTCTCTTTTTGATAACAGGCATTGTAACAGGTGTGAGGTGATATCTCATTGTGGTTATGATTTGCATTTGCCTGATGACTAGTGATGTTGAGCATCTTTTCATGTACTTGTATGAGTTCTTTATATATTTTAAATATTAACCTCTTTTCAGATATATGATTTGTAAATATTTCCTCCCATTCAGTGGATTGTGGTTTCATTTTGTTGATGGTTTCATTTGCTATGCAAAAGCTTTTTAGTTTGATGTAGTCCCGTTTGCTTACTTTTGCTTTTGTTGCCTTTGCTTTGGGTGTCAGATCCAAAAAATCATTGCCAAGACCAATGTCAAGGAACTTACCCGCTGATTTCTTCTAAGAGTTTTCAAGTTTCATGTATTAAATTCAAGTTTTTAATCCATTTGAAGTTAATTTTTGTGTATAGCATAAGGTAGTGCTCCAGCTTCACTCTTTTACATGTGGCTATACAATTTTCCTACCACCATTTATTGAAGAGAATATCCTTTCCCCATTGTATATTCTTGGCTCCTTTGTCATAAATTAATTGACCATATATGCATGGGTTTATTTCTCAGCTCTCTATTCTGTTCCATGGATCTATGCGTCTGTTTTCTTTTTTCCTTTTTCTCCTCAGAGCCCCCCAGTACATAGTTATATATTCTTCATTGTGGGTCCTTCTGGTTGTGGCATGTGGGACGCTGCCTCAGCATGGTTTGATGAGCAGTGCCATGTCCGCGCCCAGGATTTGAACCAATGAAACACTGGGCCACCTGCAGCGGGGCGCGCAAACTTAACCACTCGGCCACGGGGCCAGCCCCTATGTATCTGTTTTTATGACAAAACATACAGTTTTGATTGGCTTTGTAATACAGCTTGAAATGAGGAAGCATGATGCCTCTGGCTTTGTTCCTCTTTCTCAAGATTGTTTTGGCTGTTCAGGGTCTTTTGCGGTTCCACAGAAATATAGAATCATTTGTTCTTTTTCTACGAAAAATGCCATTGGAATGTTGATAGGGATTGTATTGCATTTGTATATTACTTTGGGTAGTAAGGACATTTTATGATATTAATTCTTCCAATCCGTGAGCATGGAATATCTTTCAATTTACCTCTGTCTTCTTCAATTTCTTTCACCAATGTCTATAGTTTTCAGTGTACAGGTCTTTCACCTCCTTGGTTAAATTTATTCCTAGGTATTTTGTTCTTTTTGATGCAGTTGTAAATGGGATTGTTTTCTTAATTTGTCTTTCTGATGGTTCATTATAGTGTATAGAAATACAACATATTTCTGTGTAGTGATTTTGAATCCTGTAATTTTATTGAATTCACTTATTAGTTCTAACAGTTTTGTGGTGGAGTCTTTAGAGTTTTCTATACACAGTATTATGTCATCCTCAATAGTGACACTTTTACTTCTCTCTTTCCAATTTGGCTGCCTTTTATTTCTTTTTCTTGCCTAATTGCTCTGGCTAGGGCTTCCAATACTATGTTGAATAAAGTAGTGAGAGTGGACATCTTTGTCTTGTTCCTATCTTAGAGGAAAAGCTTTCAGCTTTTTACCATTTAGTGTGATGTTAACTGTGGAAGTGTCATAAATGGCCTTTATTATGTTGAGGTACCTTCCCTCTATATGCACTTTGTTGAGAGTTTGTATCATAAATGGATGCTGAATTTTGTTGAATGCTTTTTCTGCATCTATTGAGATGATCATATGATGTTTATCCTTCATTTTGTTAACATAGTGTATCACATTGTTTGATTTGCGATGTTGAACCATCCTTGCATCCGTGGAATAATTGCCGTTTGATCATGGTGTATGATACTTTTAATGTATTGTTGAATTAGCATTCACTAATATTTCATTGAGGATTTTTGCATCTAAGTTCATCAGGGATATTGGCCTGTAGTTTTCTTTTCTTGTGGTATCCTTGCCTGGTTTTGATATCAGCAGAATGCTGGCCTCATAAAATGAGTTTGGAAGTCCTCCCTCTTCTATCTTTTGGGACGGTTTAAAAAGGATTGGTATTAATTCTTCTTCAAGTTTTTTTTTTCTTTTTTTTTTTCTTTTTTTGAGGAAGATTAGCCCTGAGCTAACTGCTGCCAATCCTCCTCTTTTTGCTGAGGAAGACTGGCCCTGAGCTAACATCCATGCCCATCTTCCTCTACTTTATATGTGGGACACTTATCACAGCATGGCTTGCCAAGTGGTGCCATGTCTGCACCCGGGATCTGAACTGGTGATCCCCAGGCCACTGAGAAGCAGAACGTGCAAACTTAACCACTGCACCACCAGGCCAGCCCCCTTCTTTGAGTTTTTGATAGTATTCACCAGTGAAGCCATCTAGTCTTGAACTTTTTTTGTAGGGAGATTTTTTAATTTCTGATTCAATCTCCTTATTAGCAATTGATCTACTCAGATTTTCTATTTCTTCATGATTCATTCTTGGTAGGTTGTATGTTTCTAGGAATTTAACCATTTCTTCTAGTTTGTCCAATTTGTGGGTCATTTTTTTTTTTAAGTTAAAACCTATTCCATACAAAGAAGTCAAGTAAGACAAAGTATCTGCTTACTACTCTGTAAACAGAGTCTAGAGGAAAGAATCCTAGACTTGCCTTCGCTGAGACCTAATTTTCCAGCATTCCCAAAGAGCGTTCCATGGAACACTGTTTACAGGGAAGCTTTAATAAATATCATTATAAGAAGGGTAGTTCCAAGATGAAATAAGTTTAGGAAACACTGATTACCATCTCTCTCCCTTTATATTTACACAGTACATTCACATTGTAAAGAAAACTGTTTAAGCTTATTCACTAAAGGTTTTTCCAAAATTATTTGACTATAGACTCTTTATTCACAAAGTATCTTCCAGAATGTGATAAGAAAACATCAGTCTGGGAGCCTTACATTGACCAATGTCTGACTTTTCTTTCAGTGCTAATATTCTGTATCACTTTGGGTTAACATTCTATATCACACTTTAGAAGTGGTTATTAAGATTTGGGAATAGACTGCTGCTCTGAAAGTGCATGGGCAGAAGAACTGAACACTAGAGAATAGGCTTAGCAGGAGACTACCCTGAAGACCAAGGAAAAGAAACAGCAATTGGCATCACATACTTGAATTGAAATATTCTTGAAAAAAAATTGAACTTGAATCTGATCAAGCCTTTCTGCATCTTGCCACCAATTTATAGGGTTGACACCATGGAATTCAATCAGAAAAATTCTGACTTGAGAAACTCTAGAGGACAAATAACCTACAGACTTCAACAGAGAAATTTCAAGAAAAAAATAATAAAGAGAGGGAGGAGGTATCTGTCAAGTGACACTTGACAGGCACATCAACCTTGCAATATTTAGCTTTTTCTTGGATGCTGATTAAAGCAAGCAGCTAACTATGAAAAATACATTCATGAGACAATCAAGGAATTTTGAACACTTTCTGGATGTTTGATTATATTAAGGAATTATTGGTGATTTTTTAGGTGTGGTAAGAAGTATTGAGGTTATGATTTTGTAAATCTTTATGTTTAAGATATATATTCTGAAATATATATGTACAAAATGATATGCGGTCTGACATTTGCTTTAAAACAATCCTGGGATGGAGAATGTCAATAAAAACAGATAGACCATAACACGACAAGGTGGCTACATGATGGTTTGTTACACTATCCTCTTCAATTTTTTATTCTTCAGATTTCCCAAAAGATAAACTTTTAAAAAGCAGTTAGAAGAGAAAGAAATGGGGTAAAGAGATTATCACAAATTTGGTGAATACAGAGTTTGAAAAGCGATGAGAGGAAGGAATTTTGAGAAGCCAGGGGCTAAAACAGAATGGATGCAACAGAGAAGTTAAAGAGTGAAAACCAGGAAACGAAGGAGAGAGATTTCAGTGGAGTTTTGAAAGAAGAAACTGATTGCAGAGAGTTCAAGTCAAAATGCCGGTAAAGAAATGCTGCAAACAGCTATAATCTCTCATTTGAGAAAGTTTGTTTATGAAAAAAGTTGGTGGCTGGAGGTCAAGAGAGGGTTTCTCAAGAAGGGTAATGATACGGACTGAATTGTGCCCCTTTAGAATTCATATGTTGAAGCCCTAACTCCCATGTGACCTTATTGGAGATAGTGCCTTTAAGGAGGTGAATAAAGTTAAATGAGGTCATAAGGGTGGAGCTCTGATCCAATAGTACTGATGCCCTTATAAGAAGACAAAGAGAGAGACCACTCTCTCTCCAACATGTGAGGACACAACTAGAAGGTAGCCGTCTGCAAGCCATGAAGAGAATCCTCACCACAACCTAACCACGCTGGCACCCTAATCACAGACTTCCAGCCTCCACCACTAAGAGAAAATTAATTTCTGTAGTTTAAGCCACCTAGTCTTTGCTATTTTGTTATGGTAGCCCAAGCTAATGCAGGAAAAAACGCACATTTATTTTATTAGCCTTTCTTTGTACCTCATTCAGCATTTATTGTGTTATTTTATTGTGCTGGAATTAGACACAGAAAAATAAATATCACTAAGTAGTACTGTTCTGTGTTCTTTTATGTGATGGTCAGTCCAGTGTGACCACAAGAAGGGACACAAGAAAGGCACAGAAAAACAAAGTTTATTATACTCGCATGTCTTAGAAAGAGAGTCACGCATGCCAAGAGGGGATCACAAGGGAGAAGCACCAAGGGAGCAGGCTCAGCCAAGCAGGTGGGGAGCTAAGAGAGACCAAGGACATGTGGACGAGCACCTTTATTGGAGATCAGGGTGGAGTACACAAGAAAAATCTCTAGCGGATTGCATTGGGACATTTGAATCTTCCTAGGTGATTGTCTGGGGAGTGCAGAGAGGAAAACTGTGTCAGGGGTCAGCCTTATCACACCAGTGTACCTGGTCACCTGGGCAGGGAGAGCAGCAGGAAACAAAATATGAAGTTTTGAAATTTTATAATACATGTAGACAGCCTGAGTAATCGCCTCTTTCAAATTTTACTTTCATAACATTCTTTTTACTGTGTTCACATTTTATTTCTTTAAAGGAAGTAGACAACATCAGCTTTCCGCTTTGATCATAATAGATAGTTTGGATAAATAATTTAAATTCAAATCTTTCTCCCTTGTGACTTTCAAAGACATATAGACCCACTTACTTCAACTATTAAAAATCTACTAGTTCAAGGTCAGCTTCATGGAGGGGTGAGCTCTTCCCTTAGACTCTCCCCACTAAGATACAATGAAAAGGACATAAGTGAACCAACAGAGAACATTTACACAACACAAAAGACATCTGAGACACCCACACAGCCAAATGTCTGAGGGTGGAGGAGCTGGACCCCCCAGGAGGAAGTGGAAGGAGGTAACGGGATCTCCTCTCCCTCCCCCTCAGTGACCCAGGGTGTGGGACCATGCCCAGCTCTGAGAAAAGATAGAGGAGGAGCGGTTCTCCATGGGACTGCCTTCTCTATCCAAGTTCCCTCACGGCCCAAGGGAAAGCTCGACACAGAGGAGGCTAAGCTATTGCAGAGGTGTCTTCATCAAGCCAACACCCCAGGAGAGTAGACAGTGAGAGAAGAGCCAGAACCCACCCTCTCCCCCCAAGAACATGCATGTGAAAGACAGCACCCCTCCACCTGCTAGGCACTCCAGCTCAGCTGCTCAACCAGAGTGCCCACACACACCTTAGAAAAGCAGCAGCTGTAAGTTAATGAACCAACAATTGCAGATGGGCCCTAACAGCACAGATTCCAAAGGACAGGCACCGACACCAGGGATTGTGGCAGGCTAAGGATACACAACTCCTGACCCACCCCCAAGTGATGACAGGTGGAATCTATGACCAGACACTATCACTATGCAAAGGTACAAATCCACACCATCAAACAGTATGAAGAAATATATTAATACTCTAGACCAGAAGGAAAATGACAAGCACTCAGAAATCAATCCTGAAGGCACAGAAATTTTCAATCTAAATGACAGAGAATTCAAAATAGCTATCGTAAAAAAAGTCAGTGAGTTACAAGAAAATTCAGATAGTTCAATGAAATCAGGAACAAAATTAATGAACAGATGGAATTTTTCACAAAAGAGATTAAAACTATAAAGAAAAACCAATCAGAAATGTTGGAGATGAAAAACACAATGAATGAGACAAAGAAAAATATGGAGTCCTTGAATAACAGAGCTGATATTATGGAGGACAGAAATACAGAAATGCTTCAGGTGGAGGAGAGAGAACTAAGCCTAAAAAGAAATGAAGAAGTTCTCCAAGAAATACCTGACTCAATTAGGAAATACAGCGTAAAGATTACACGTATTCCAGAGGGAGAAGAGAATGAGAAAGGAGCAGAGAGCTGATTCAAAGAAATAATAGCTGAGAACTTCCAAAACCTGGGAAGGAGCTGGAAATACAAGTAAAGGAAGCTAATAGAACTCCTAAATATATCAACGTAAAAAGTCCTTCTGCAAGGCATATATTAGTAGAAGTGCCAAAAGTCTATGACAAAGAAAAAGTATTAATGGCAGCAAGGCAGAAGAAAATAACTTACAAGGGAATCCCTATCAGGCTTTCAGTGGATTTCTCAACAGAAAGCTCACAGGCTAGGAGAGGGTGGAATAATATACTCAAAATACTGAAAGACAAAATCTTTCAGCCAAGAATACCATATCCAGCGAAACTATTCTTCAGATATGATGGAGAAATAAAAACTTTCCCAGACAAACAAAAGCTAAGGGAGTCCATCACCACAAGACCTCCTCTACAAGAAATGCTCAAGAAGGCCCTCATACCTGAAAAGAAATAAAAGGTTTACAAAGCCTTGAGCAAGGACATAAACAGGCAGGCAAAATCAGAAAATTGCAGCTGTCTATCAGAACAGGTTAGCAAACACTTAATTATAAACTTAAGGATAAAGGGAAGGAAAACATCAAAAATAACTATAATCTTGTCATTTTAACCACAAACTCACAATACAAGATGGAATGCATTGTGACAACAGTAACGTAGAAGGGGAAGAGGTAAAGGATGGAATCAGCTTAGAGTAAGGAAAAAGAGGCATTCAGAAAATGGACTATCTCATCTACAAGATTTTGTTATACAAACCTCATGGTAATCACTAAACAAATAATCAGAACAGAGCCACAGTGACAAATAAAGACAAAACTGAGAAAACCATCATAGAGAACACCAAACTGAATTGTTAGTCCAAAATACAGGGGACGAGAAACAAGGGAAATACAGAACAACCAGAAAACGAGTGATAAAATGGCAGCATTAAGCCCTCATATATCAATAATCACTCTAAATGTAAATGGATTGAATTTTCCAATCAAAAGACAGAGAGTGGTGGGATGCATTAAAAAACAAGACCCAACAGGGCCAGTGCAGTGATGCAGCAGTCAAGTTTGCACGTTCCACATCAGTGGCCCAGTGTTCACCAGTTTGGGGGCTGGGTGCGGACCTATGCACCATTTGTCAAGCCATGCTGTGGTAGGTATCCCACATATAAAGTAGAGGAAGATGAGCATGGATATTAGCTAAGGGCCAGTCTTCCTCACCAAAAAGAGGAGGATTGGTGGCAAATGTTAGCTCAGGGTTAATCTTCCCAAAAAAAACAAAGACCCAACAATATGCTGCCTCCAGGAAACACATCTCTAAAGACAAACACAGGCTCAGAGGGAAGGGATGGAAGATGATACTCCAAGCTAATGGCAAACAAAAGAAATCAGGTGTTGCCATATTTATATCAGACAAAGTAGACTTAAGATAAAATAGGCAATGAGAGACAAAGAGGTGCAGTATATAATGAAAAAAGGGACACTCACCAAGAAGACATAACACATAAATATTTATGCATCCAACACAGGAGCACCAAAGCACATAAAGCAACTATTAACAAACCTAAAAGGACACAATTATAGTAGTATTAACAACACAAGAATAGTAGTGGACTTTAACACCCAACTTATGTCAACAGATAGATCATCCAGACAAAAAGTCAAGAAAATAGTGTATTTAAATTAAAAACTAGACCAGAAGGACTTAATACATATACATATAACACTCCATCCAAAAATAGCAGAATATACACTCTTCTCAAGTACACATGGAATATTCTCAAGGATAGACCATATGTTGGGAAACAAGGCAAGCCTCAATAAATTTAAGAAGATTGAAATCATATCAAGCATCTTTTCCGACCATAATGCTATGAAACTAGAACTCACCTACAAGAATAAATCTGGGAAAGTGACAAATATGTGGAGACTAAACAACATGCTACTGAACAACCAATGGATCATTGAAGAAATTAAAGGAGAAATCAAAAAATGTCTGGAGACAAATGAAAATGAAAATACACCATACCAATGCATATAGGACACAGCAAATGTGGTCCTAAGAGGGAAATTCATAGCAACACAGGCCCACCTTAACAAACAAGAAAAATCTCAAATAGGCAATCTTAAACTTAAACTCTTAAGAGAATTAGAAAAAGAAGATCAAACAAAGCCCAAAGTCAGCAGAAGGAGGGAAATAATAAAAATTAGAGCAGAAGTAAATGAAATTGAAACAAAAAAAAATGGTAGAAAGGATCAATGAAACTCAGAGCTAGTTCCTTGAGAAGATAAACAAAATTGACAAGCCCTTAGCCAGACTTACTAAGAAAAAAAGAGAGAAGGCTAAAATAAATAAAATTAGAAGTGAAAGAGGAGAAATTACAACAGATACCACAGAAATACAAAGAATCATAAGAGAATACTATGAAAAACTATACACCAACAAATTGGACGACCTAGAAGAAATGCATAAATTCTTAGACTCATACAACTTCCCAAAACTGAAACAATAAGAAATACAGAATCTGAATAGACCAATTACAAGTAAACAAATTGAAATAGTAATCAAAAACCTCCCAAAAAATGAAAGTCCAGGACCAGATGGCTTCTCTGGTGAATTCTACCAAAAATTTAAAGAAGACTTAATACCTATCCACCTCAAACTACTCCAAAAAGTTGAAGAAGATGGAACACTTCCTAACACATTTTACGAGGCCAACATCACCCTGATCCCAAAGCTAGACAAGGACAATAGAAAGAAGGAAAATTACAGGCCAATATCGCTGGTGAACATAGATGCAAAAATCTTCAACAAAATATTGGCAAACTGAATACAGCAATACATTAAAGGCTCATTCACCATGATCAAATGGGATTTATACCAGAGATGCAAGGGATGGTTCAACATCTGCAAATCAATCAATGTGATACACCACATTAACAAGATGAGGAATGAAAAACACATGAGCATTTCAAAGATGCAGAGAAAGAATTTGACAAGATCCAACATCCATTTATGATAAAAACTCTCAATAAAATGAGTATAGAAGGAAAGTATGTTAACATAATAAAGGCCGTATGTGACAAGCCCACAGCCAAAATCACACTCAATGGGAAAAAACTGAAAGCCATCCCTCTGAGAACAGGAACAAGACAAGGGTGCCCACTCTTGTCTCTCTTATTCAACATAGTACTGGAGGTTTTGGCCAGAGTAATTACGCAAGAAAAAGTAATAAAAGGAGTCCAAAGAGGCAATGAAGAAATGAAACTCTTGCTGTTTGCAGATAATATGTTTTTCTATATAGAAAGCCCTAAAGAATCCATCAGAAAACTATTAGAAATAATCAACAACTACAGCAAAGTTGCAGGGTACAAAATCAACTTACAAAAATAAGTTGCATTTCTATACTCTAATAATGAACTAACAGAAAGAGAACTCAAGAATACCACCCCTTTTACAATTGCAACACAAAGGATAAAGTATCTAGGAATAAATGTAACCAAGGAGGTGAAAGACATATACAATGGAAAATATAAGACATTAGTGAAAGTGATTGATGATGATGTAAAGAAATGGAAAGATATTCAATGAACATGGATTGGAAAAATAAACATACATCCATACTACATAAAGAAATCCACAGATTCAATGCAATCCCAATCAGAACCCCAATGGCGATCTTCACAGAAATAGAACAAAGAATCCTAAACTTCATATGGGGCAACAAAAGACCCTGAATAGCTAAAGCAATCCTAAGGAAAAAGAACAAAGCTAGAGGCATCACAATCCTTCACTTCAAAATATACTACAAAGCTGTAGTAATCAAAACAGCGTGGTACTGGTACAAAAACGGACACACAGATCAATGAAACAGAATTGAAACCCCAGGAATAAAACCACAGATCTGCAGACAGCTAACCTTCACAAAGGAGCTAAGAAACACAATGGAGAAAGGAAAGTCTCTTCAGTAAATGGTATTGAGAAAACTGGACAGCCACATGCAAAAGAATGAAAGTAGACCAGTGTCTTTCACCATACACAAAAGTTAACACAAAATGGATCAAAGACTTGAATGTAAGACCTGAAACCATAAAACTCCTAGGAGAAAATATAGGCAGTACACTGTTTGACATTGGTCTTAGGATCTTTTCAAATACCATGTCTGGTTGGGTAAGGGAAACAAAAGAAAAAATAAATGGGACTTCATCAGACTAAAGAGCTTCGGCAAGGCAAAGGAAAGCAGGAACAAAACAAAAAAAACAACCCACGAACTGGGAGAAAGCATATCTGACAAGCAGTTAATATCCAAAATATATAAAGAACTTTACAACTCAACAACAAAAAAACAAACAACCAGATTTTAAAAATGGGCAGAGGATATGAACAGACATTTTTCCAAAGAAGATATACAGATGGCCAACAGGCACATGAAAAGATGTTCAACATCACTAATCATCAGGGAAATCCAAGTCAAAACTACAGTAAGATATCACCTTACACCCATCAGAATGGCTATAATCACCAAGACAAAAAATAACACATATTGGAGAGGTGTGGAGAAAAGGGAACCCTCATACACTGCTGGTGGGAATGCAAACTGGTGCAGCCAATATGGAGAAAAGTATGGAGATTTCTCAAAAAATTAAAAATAGAAATATCATATGACCTACCTATCCCACTACTGGGTATTTGTCCAAAGAACTTGAAATCAACAATTCAAAGAGTCTTATGCACCCCTATGTTCAATGAAACATTATTCACAATAGCCAAGAAGTGGAATCAACTGAAGTGCCCATTGACCGATGATTGGATAAAGAAAATGTGGTGTATATACATATATACATAGTGGAACACCAATCAGCCATAAAAAAGACAAAATTGTCCCATTCACAACAACATGGATGGACCTTGAACGTATTACATTAAGCAAAATAAGCCAGACAGAGAAACATCATATGATTTCACCCATATGTGAAAGATTAACTAACACCTGGACAAAGAGAACAGATTAGTGGTTACCAGAGGACAAGGGGGTTGCAGGGTGGGCATAAGGGGTAAAGGGGCACAATTATATGGTGACTGACAAATAATAATGTAAAACTAAAATTTCACAATGTTTTAAACTATTATGACCTCAATAAAATTTTTTTTAAACTTACTAGTTCAAGATCTGGTTTTTCTAACTAGACTTGTCTTAAATTTTCTTCATTCTTATTATGTCAGGGCTCCCCAAAACCACCCCCAGTTTCTGTGATTCACTAGGAGCGTTCACTAGACCCAGTATGTAGTAATAGCTATGATTTATTATAGCAAGAGGCTACAAAGCAAAATCCACAAAGGGAAAAAGTGCATGGGGTGAGACACAGAGCAAACCAGGCACAAGCTTCCAAGGGTCCTCTCCCAGTGGAGTCACTCTGGATGAGCTTAATTCCTCCGGTGGTGAGTCGTGACAACACATGTGAAACATCGTCAACCAAGGAAGTTCCTTAGAGACTCAGTGCCCAAGGTTTTTATTGGAGGCTGGTGCGCCTAGCACATAGCAAAATTCCAGACTCCCAGAAGAAAGGGCATGTTTAAGATAAACTGCATTGCACAAACAGTTTAGGCACAGTGAGGCACTCTTATCAGTTAGAGAATGGTGAGAACCTTCCTAAAATTTAAGATCTCAGATGCCAGCCTAGGCCACCCTAGCAAGCAGGCCTTCTAAGAATGGGAGTCTCAGGCGTGTTATGTTAACCCGTTTCTGCACACTTACACGAAAATCTGCTGTCATTCAGGATCCTCACCCACTCTGACCTCTTCGTAGCCTTTAATACTCTGATCACGCCACTTTCTGGGACCCCTTTCATGAGTCTCATACCGTGCTATACCATGGAACTATTTCTTTTCTTCTGTTCCAGCAAAAGAGATTAAAGGGCAGTCCCATGGTTAGGGACTGAAGAGGTGGCTGACTCCATGCTATAACACTTCTTTTTTCCCCCAAACAAATCTGAAATCAAACACAACCAAACATCTTCAAAATCAAGACCAATCCAGCTAGCCTCTATGAGAAATCCATATCCTCTCCACGCCACGTCTTCCTCCCTACCCCTTGGTACATAACATCTCCAAGGCTAAAGTGGCACTTGCCCCAACTCCCCTCTGACTTCTTTAGAAGGCATATGACACATTTCTAGTCCAGGTGTCTCTCTTGGCCAGCAGAAGGGGATAGGAAGAAGTTTTACCACACTAGTTCTGCCATCTCCACTGCCCCAGTATTTCACATTCACTTCCACCCACTTTCCATTCTCAAAGCCATCCTGCTGTTGTGGCCTCAGTCCCTCCTGCTTGAAGTACTTCTGTAATCTCCTAATTGTCCCTCTGCCTCCATTGCTTCCATCTTACTCATACCTAACATATTCTTATCGCTAACTGCAGCTGTGACTTTTAAATCATTCCTAACTTAACACTTTCAATGTTGCCTATTGACTTTTGGATACAATTCATGCTGCTTGGCCCAGAATTAAGATCTTCCATTATTTGGCCACAGCCCTTTATTCTAGTCCTCTGTTTCTCTACTGCAGTTCTCATAATCACTTCTGAGATGAACAAGGAAACCATCTAATAATGCTTCTCCTGATAAATTAGTCAAAATATATCAAAGGCCCAATTTTTTTTTCAGATATACCTTTTCTCCAGTGAAAAGCTGCTCTTCAGGTTGTGCTAAGTGAGAATAGAATCAGGGGCCTTGTTTGTAGCTGATCAGCTAGCTTCTTCACCTTGCCAGCATATTGGAATCACCTGGGGAGTGTTAAAAAATATTGATGCCTGGGTCTTACATCTTGAGTTTCTGATTCAGTTCACGTGGGATGTGCCTGCTCACTGGGGGCGTTTAAGAGCTCCCCAGGTGTTCTAGAGCACAGCCAGATTGAGAAACACTGACACAGCAATCTGCCCTTGCCTGTATTTATGCAAAAAAGACTACACAACATTTACAAAGTACGGTCCACGCATCTTCTTTTAATTTCTCTGTTCCTCATCTGTAATTACTCTCCTCCCCTCCGTCTCCATTTCTCATTGTTGAAGTCTACCTCAAATGTCATTTTCTTAAGAAGCCTTCTCTGAGCTCCAACCGAAAGCATTCTCACCATCCTCCGAATGAAGGGAAACCACTCACACCCGTGCTATTCTGCCCATCTTCTTGGCTTCTTACATTACTCAGTATTCATGCCATCTTTCCCTCCTCCACTGCCTTTCCAAGCACCCTCCCCATAGTTGATTTGTAATCAAATTTTGTGTTTTGATGTTACACGTGAATTTGAAGAATCAAAATACGACTTTTTATGTTCACAAGTGTTGTGTAATGCTTTTAAGGAGAAATTCACCCAGCAAGTTAAGTAGAAGTAATCTTCTAATTCTTCCCAAGTCAGGGTTTGCTCTGAATGCAAACACTCACCCCTAATCATTCTAAGATCTGAATCAACAATACGAGTATACTTGCTTTACTTCTCACTGACAGCTTGTCACTTTTCAGGCCTACACGACCAAATCCAAAATTGTATCTATGAGATTCCACGACGAAAGAAAAAAAAAACAGTCTCCTTTGCCATACTGTTTCCTGCTGAGCAGTAGGGTGGATTTGCTTCCAAATTTTAGGACAGAAAAAGGAAATAAGAATTAACATGCATCGTCGGCTGGCAGGAGCTTGGCTTACTATTCCCAATTGCTTCAGGGCTGACAGCTCACCTGCATTTTGAAACAGACACCTGCTAATTCAGCTGTCCACCCTTTAATCTCACCCTTCCACCTCCAGCATTTTAATTACCCAACAATTAATATATTCCTCATTTTACCCACATGGAAGGGTGGGGTGGGAGGAGGCTGAGGAGGGACCCCATCCTGATAGTAATGCATAGTCCAGATCCCCCATCCTTTGTTGCTGGGTAAGAATCCCTAATCCTGATTCATTCTATCTAATAACAGGCCTGAAAACACTCTCCCCACCACCCCTGACACACTCACACACACTCACGCACAAATGGGATGTCCTCGCCTTGACTATAACCATCAGTTCTCACTTTCCCTAAAACTGTAGCTGTCTGACAGAGGCTTCCCTCAATAGCACTACACTGTGGGGATGCCATCTCTAAGTGGCGGGAGATGGTGGGGTGAACTGGCAACTTGAGAAAGTGACAAAGAGAGTAAAAGTTTCGGGAAAAGTTGAGAGAGAGAGAAAAGGGGGGAAATGAGTAAACAGAGACTTTTTTCTTTGCCCTTTGAACGCTCTCCATGACCCGTGGATTAATTTTAAATTCTCAGTGGAGGAAGGCTCAAGGCCGCAGCCTGTCCCAGCTTTATTGTATTCCTCACTAAAGGAAAGCTAATGTGCCAAATAGAACCTCTTACCAAATGAAAATTAAGCTCTGGGTCCACGGGGGCAGGTGTGGAGCCTCTTGCGCAGTACCTTCCACCCGCTCACCCTACCTTCCTGGAAACTGACCTTCGGTGGTGGGTGGCGTCTGATGCTATTTTTAAGCAGTCCTTGGGCAAGTATTTGCCTGGCAGACATAGTGGGAATTGGACTCTGACCGTCTAGCTCACGCTGCCTGCTGGGGCAGTGGCCATCCCACCTCCTGGGGACAGAGCTCTGCAGAGGGATTTCATCTGTCTTAGCAGCATTTTTTTTCTTTCTATCCTGGGCACTACTGATCTCTTTAAAGAGCCATTTTAGAATCCTACAGCTTGTCTGTTGCCCCTTTAACTCTCCTAAGGCAGTCTTGTCCTAATTCTGGCTTTGAACTGCAGAGAATTAAAATAACCAGCTTTTGTCCTGATGCTTTATTAATGTGATTGACCACTGATCTTGTGCTAAGAACTTACGTCTGATCTCAAAGAACACTCACAATGAGTCTCTGGTGTTGGTACTTTTATCCCCAATTAACAAATGAAGACATTCAGGCTCCATGTCTCGCCCAACTTCAGGCTCTGGTTCTCCCAACTTTCTACTGAGACATGCGGTTTCTTTCATGGTACTCAGCATGCTCAGGGCTTGAAGTGACATGTCTGATGCATCATTTAGGTTGAGAAAATAAGGAGGCAGGTGATTTATCCAATGAGCCACCTCTGTTTGTGACAAACTGGCAAAATCGGAACAGGCTATGTTCGTGCCTTCCTAAAAATTAAAGGGACAACCCCTTCCCAAGCCACAGCTCCTCTCTCAGAGTGATTAGGGAACACCCAGGGCTCTGGGGATTTGTGACTAACTAGACAGGGTAACACAGCAAGAACCTCAGCCTGTAGAAGCAGGACTTCATTGCAACTAGAGAGGCCAAGAATGTGCCTCTTAATTAAGTGCAGACTGCCTATTAACCTGAGAATATACACATGACTTTTGAATTGATTTACTTAGTTTCCCCTTACATTTTAAACTTAAAATTTTATAGGCCTTTTCTGTTTGAAAAATTTCTTCACATGTCTCCTAAATATCATTTTTCTGATTCTTAGTCCCATTTTACAGATGAAGCCACAAACTCTGCCTTAAGATTCAAGACCACTGTTCTTTCCACTATTACTGTTCCATACTACCTGTACCCTTCAAACACTAGGATAAAGTAAATGCTCATGTGGGAGTGTCCCAACAGCTGGTACTAGCGACTGTGACCTTATTTGGAAGTAGGACCTTTGCAGATGTAATTAAGATGTAAGTTAAAATGAGGTCATAGCAGAGTAGAGTGAGCCCTTCACACAATATGACTGGTGTCCTGCTAAGAAGATAAGAAGAGACACAGAGACAGACACACAGAAAGGGGAAGGCTATGTGATGATGGACAGAGTTAGAGCACTACATCCATGAGCCAAAAACCACCAAGGACTGCCAGTGGCCACCAGAAGCTAGGAGCAAGGCAGGTAACAGATTCTCCCCTAGAGCTTTCAGAGAGAGCACGGCTCTGCTGACACCGGGACTCCAGACTCCTAGCCTCCAGAACTGGGAGAGAATAAATTTCTGCTGTTTTCAGTCACACAGTTCGTGGTACTTTGTTATATCCAGCAGCCCTTGGACACTAATACAGGTAGCATCTGAATACAGATATTGCAGATCTAGGCCAATAGCAGGGACTAGGGCTGCAATATTTTCCAGGTTCAAGTAAATACAGGCTGTTCTGATTTTGTAAAACAGCTTATCATCAGTTATTTACCTTTCTATATGGATAGTAAAGCTTCTTAAATTTCTTTGAAGTTCTTCAGTGTGGTAGGAAAGTTTCCATATTAAACGTCCTTTTCCCAGAGAACTGAAGCACACTGCCAGCCTTTGCAAACCTCCATTCCCCTGGCACTGTACTGCCTGCTGGAGCCTCCTTGCATCTAGCAACACTTCCCAGGGATTGTCCTACAACAGTGCTTCTCAAACTTTGTTGATCTTTGAAAACTCCCAGTTACCAGATCACACCCCTAGACCAAGTCCATCTGAATCCCTGGACCTCTGCAGGGGACCCAGTCTTCCATATTTTTTAAAGTTGTCCAGATGATTCCAGTGGTTTTTCCAGTCAAGTCCCATGTCCTACAAATTCCTCTTGGGGTTTTATTTAACCAGAGATAAGCTTAAGCAAATCCCCTGCCCTCTTAAAAGCCTCTAGAACAGAGAGCAGCCTGTTGATAAATAAAGTTTTACTGGAACACAGCCACGTTGATTTACGTGTTACTTTCTGGCTACTATGGCAAAGCTGAGTCTTATGACAGAGACCAAATAGCTCACAAAGCCAAAAATATTTACTGTCTGTCCCATTAAGAAGTTTGCAGAAGGCTGAAACTTACCTTATTCATCTTTTCCTCCCACAAAGATCCAGCAGAGGACTTTGCACTTAGTAGGTGCTCAAATGAATCAAATTGAATTCAAGTGTACTGAAATGAACTGAATTAAATTGAACCTTCTTCAACATATTATCTGAAAAGAATCCAAAGTGTTGTGTCTCCCAGGAGTATTTGCATTTTAATGAGTAACTTGTAAAGCCCCAAAGCCTTTATTTGAAGACAGAAAGGAATACCTAATTGCTGAAATTGCAAGCCCCTGTAATTATGAAGGTTCAGTTCTATTCTATTAGACTGAGACATCTCCCCCAGAACCTCTCAAATTGCACCAGGAAGGCTGCCACCCAGCTTACATGAGCACAAAATCTACTCTACTGGAATCATGCTCCCTGGAGGGCTTGATAGTCCTTACTGTGAAAAAAATATATATCTCTCCAAGGTTTATTTGTTTTGCCCAACAAGTTCTCCCCAAGGGAAAAAACTGGTCAATTTTCTTAAAAGGTGTCACCACTTCCCATTTTCTAATTCCTAGAAGTTTCTTCCCAAGGGGACTTTTTATTTTTTTCTTGTGAACAGGTATGTCAGCATAAGTATGCTAGCAAATTTCATTATTTAATTTTGCTCTAGTCTGTGAGTGATGGGAAACTCCTCTGAATTAAATTTCCTCCATGACAAATCAATTTAACTGGGGAATTTGTCAGCCAGCTAGATTGATCCAAAAGCTTCTAAGATCCTCAGAATCCGAGAAGTTCTTAAATTTTAATTAGTTGACATGGATGCTCATGAAGAACAAGTCACTCTTGTGTCTCAGGTAGCCCAAACCTTCCCAATGGAAGGGCTTTGGGTGGCTGACTCCCAAAGGAGTCAGGAGGAAGAGGAACTCCAACCAATCAAGGAATCAAACAGATCAAGGGTTGAATTCTGACTCTTATCATTTACTAGCCACTGAACCTGGACAAGTTACTGCGCGTCTCCCAACATTAGTTTCCTCAAGCAAAAATGGGAGATCATAAAAGGGTTGGAAGGATTAATGATGTGTAGAGAACTTGGCACAGTGCCCAACACATAGAAAATTTTAAATAAATGCCATCTTTTCTTGTGGTCTTAGCTGAAATTAAATTACTGCTATGGGAGCTTACATTCTGAGGACAGATGACTCTAGATAATTCTAACCCCTATTTTCATGAAATAAAGACTTGTGATATGCCATCCCATAATTGCTGCACCAGGTTGTGTGTCTGTATGTGTGTGTGTTTAATTTATAAACACAAAATTCTTACATCGACCAAGGAAAATATTATATTTCATGACTCTAACACAATAGCCTAATCTCCTTGTTTTTACATTCTTCTTCCCTAAAAAGCCATTCTATCTACTCCATGATCATGCCTTTCTCCTGCCCAGAAGGATTGGTTTCTTTTCCCTACATAACAAACATAAACACTTCTGCTGTCTTTCAAGAATCACCGTAACCTGGGTCCCCAGGAACCAAATTTACTGAATCCCCCTATAGGTCATTTTTCTTTTGTTCTGGACTTCCTCTCCTTATTCCACACACGTTGCTGTATTCCTTCCCTCTGTCATCTCAGCCATGAACCTTTTTGGCTTTACTCCTCCCTTCCCTCCATCTTCTCAAATCATACTCATCCTTTAAGTCTCAGCTTTGGTGCAACATCCTCCCTGCAATGAACTCCTTCTGCCCTCTTGAATTTCTCTTTTATTTCTGAATTTGATAACAATTATAGACTGTCACATCCTTTAACTTTCTACTAAACACCATCTTTTGTGCTTTGCTGATGTTTTACATGACCTAGTTGTGGCTGCTTAGCCTGACTATAATTCTTGAGGTAGGAAATATCTCTTAAGAATCTCTATAGCCCATGTTTCTAGATTATGTATACCATGTGGTGTGAGCGATATCAAATTTGGTGTTTAACACACCTAAGTTCAAGTTCCTATGCTCTGTGACTTTGGGCAGGCTTCTTAACCTCTCTAGTCCAAAGTTTCTTCAATTGCAAACGTTGTTATGAGAATTAAATGATACAATGTCTAGGTTTCCAGTGCGAAGAAATCATTCAGTAAATACTAGCTATTATTATTTTAACTCTAATTGAGTAAATGGCAATAGTGCCTTTGAAATCCAGTGCTTCTTTGTCTATGAGTCTCACGCAATGTGTCTTAGCTTGGTGTTCCCCAGAAAGCAGAGCCTGAGGCAAAGCTTGAGTGCTACCACTTTATTAGGGAGCGTAATCAAGGAAACAGAAGTGAGAGAAAGAAGAAATGGGCCAGAGAAGGAGGGGAGTGCCAAATAAAAGGGTGCTTTATAGAGCTGGCCACCTCTGTGTATTGAGTGATACTGATTGCTTATTCCTGTGTTAGAGTCTTCAGAGAGGTATGTGAGCTACTGCATCTTGGGGCAGTGCATCCAGGGAAGAAGGGAAAAGACTATATCCACTGGCTCCTGTCTTCCATCAGTCAAAGGTTCCGCTCACAGGGCACTAACTCCCTCATACTGCTGGTTATTGTTTCCAGTGGGTCCAGAGTAGATACCCAGGATCTCAAGCCTCAGCTTGGGTGAGAGGCCATGAGAGCTGGGTGTGGACCTGGGGAGAGGTCTTATTGGGTTGTGACTATGAGCCTCAGAAGAGTAGGTCGTAGACCATTATGGGCAAACCACATGGCCAAAGGCTTCAGAGAAAATTGAGGCCAAGAAGCAGCCTGATAAACTATGAGATAAACTAAGCTACCTTATCATTTATTTCTCCCTTTATATTTGTTTTGGATCTTTTCCAAAGGTTTTACACCAATCTTACGGACTTATTACTTTGTATATCTCCTTCCCCATGAATGCTACTGGGAATGTATATTTTCTTTTTCTATAAGTAATTCTCTTAAACTATAGAAGTAATAAATGCTTAGTATAGAGAAATTAGGAAATAGGGATAAGCAGATAAGAAAATAAAAATACTTCAAAATCTATCTCTTCATCATGATATATACTATCCTTATAGCTGGCTTTTTCTTAACAAGTTTTGGAAATTTTTTCTTGTTAATAAATAACTGTCTAGAATCTCATTTTTAATGTCTTTATAACATTTCACTTTATGTTTGAACCATAATTTCCTTCCTCAATCCCCTGTTTTTGGACATTTACATTTACTAAAGCTTATAATCACCAAAATAGACAGGTAAATATTCCCAAAGATGAATTCCTAGGAAGGAAATTGACGGGTTAAGGGTACGCACCCTTGTGACACTTTGGGTATATATTATCAACTTCTCCTCCCAAAAAGCTATACCAATTTAAATTCCTCCAGCGGTGTCCAAGATTAAAGTATGCATTTGCAGACCTGCAGATTCTATTTAATGGCTCTGACCTCAGCTGGAACCCTCCTGAGCATGTTGAGCTTGACAGAGCACGAGTCCAGTCAATCAGCTCCCCATCTTATCATCAAACAGGTTCTGAGGGCTCTTCAGCAGCATTAGCTCCTCACAGCCCTGCAGCTACCCTTCTCCTTTCTTTCATCTCTACCTGGGAAACTTATTAGTCCCTCATTACAGTCAATATCATGCAATAATATTCAGCTTGGCTGGGATACTTTGGAAGTCAACACTATGACATTCTTCCAGGCCCTGGTGGAACATCCCTGTTCTGGTTTGAGTAATTCCCACATATGCAATCCTGAGTAACCTGTTTGCCAACCTTACAGAACTAAACCACAATTTTCTGTGTTGTCTAATCCTTTCATCTGTGGGAAACATTCGTCTGCTCAGCTAGGCCCTTGGTGTGTATAAAACAATAATAAGCATTTATGCTGGGCTTTTAATCTTCAAAGTACTTTGTGAACATTAACTAATTAATTTTCACAACACTCTTGTAAGATTAGTAAGTACTACTCCTCCCCTGAAATAAAAACAGCACAAACTATTGAAACATTTGACATCACAGAAATCCCAGGACCTAATAATCTGGGAAGAGAAGATTGTCGATTACCAGCTCATTGGTGAGAGCAGAAGGAAGCTGGGTCAGCCAGTGATTTATCCAGAATCACAAAGGGAATCAGCAGCAGGGCAGCAATTAGCTTTCCCTTTCCTGGTGCCCATTGCTATGCTGAGGCCAAAAAGCAGACAGACCTTGGTAATTCAGTCAAAACTCTGTACAAGAGTTAAGGAAGTCTGACAAATTCAAGGTCACCTACATACAACCAAATACTGTGAAGGAAAGGTACAAAGAAAAAGCCATAAATATTCAAATTAATGATATAAGAAGAAGAAAATGTATCTCAGAAAACAGGCACCCAGGGCACTGAATTTAAAGGTTAGGCATTAATGAAGAAATTCAAAATATAAATGCAAATGACAAGTGACTATACAACAAATTGTAAGAGGACTGTCCCGTGAATTCCTACTTGAATGTGTGCCTGTACAAATAATATTGACATTTAGGAACTATAAAATTCCTGAGAGTAGGCAAACACACAGCTTTTAATACTCTTAGAAAACAAAAACTTAACTTGTTTTATATACATGGGACCTAGTGATTACTTTTGATCTTTGTGCCCTGAATAGACAATAAAATAAAGAATTCTAAGTTTTGAACTTTTCCATCATCAACTAAATCATTGTGGTGCAGATTCCAGTCTAGAAAGATGTGTCACTTGGTGTCATTTTTCTACTTCATGTGGATGACAAATATAATGGACGCTGTGATAAGCGTCCATTCTAGGGATGCCCCTCAGAAGCCTGGGTTTGGTTCCTGGGTGCAGACCTACACCACTTGTCTGTCAGTGCCCATGCTGTGGCAGCGGCTTGGATACAAAAAGAGGAAGATTGGCAGAAGATGTAAGCTCAGGGCGAATCTTCCTCAGCAAAAGAGTAAGATTGGCAACAGATGTTAGCTCAGGGCAAATCTTTCTCAGAAAAAAAAGAACATGTTCTAGACTCCTGGAAATCAGAATAATAACAGCAACAATAATTTAATGATACACTGTGTATTGCAAATATCGTTTACTATAATATTGCCTATTAGCACTAGATACTATATACAGAGTATAAACAGCGAAGCCTACCACAAAGTACAAAAGAGTGTGGCCTTCAGCAAAAAAATCCCTGACTTTAAACTATAATACTACCACATATGAGCCATATGTCATTGAGCATGTTCTACACACTCTCCAAGCCCCAATTCCCTCATCTGTATAATGAGGATAATGGGACAGTATTGGTCAGGACTCTTGGTTGCAAGTGACCTTTCCTTGACTCCATATTCCCTTCTGGCAACTGCCTCACTTCTCTGCTCTTCTGAAAGAACTCTGTCTCTCTGTCCTCAATTCCCCATCTCTCCTCAGTCCACCACAAGTAAGCTCCTGTCTCTACGAGCACTCCACTGAAACATCTCTTTTCGAGGTCAACTTAGAAAACCAATATTCAGCTCTCAGTCTTCACCTTACTGGGCTCTCAGTAGCTGGTCCTCAGTGGACATGGCTGAGCACATTCTTTCCCCAAAAACGCCTCCTCCTCTTGACTTCCTTGGTATCACAATCACCTGGATTTCCTATGACCTCAATAGTGATTCCTTGTCAGTCTCCTCTGCTGACTCCTCTTCTTGTGCCTGAATTCTAAGTGTTGGTGTATCGAAGGGCTCTGTCCTCGTCCCTCTTCTATGCCTATCCTCATCCCCCTGGGAGATCTCATTATATCCCATGGCTTCAAATAGAATATATATTTATATCTCCAGCTCAGGTGACTTTCTAAGCTCCATACTGGCAAGTCCAATAATGTCCTCAACATCTGCTCTTTTATAGGTAGGAAACGTGTCAAACTTAACACATTCAATATTAAAATTGTGACGTCTCTCCACTCATCCCACCCACATTCTTGCCAGCCTTTTTCTCTCCAGATCTTCTCCATCTCCTTTAGTGTCACCGCTGTTCATCCAGTTTCTTACGCCAAAAACCTAGGAAACGTCCTTGATGTTTTCTCGATTTACCTCTCCCACTCTTCATCTCTCCCACCCTCCACTCATACGTCCAATCCATCAGAAGATCCTGCTGCTCTCTCTAAGAATATATCCTGATTCCAGCCACTTCCCCTGTCCTCCTTACAACTACCTTAGTTCAAGCTGGTGACATCTGTCACTTGGATTAATAGACTTTTACCTGTTTTCCCTACTGCTTTTGCTCCTGCTCCACTATAGTCCGTTCTTCATGCAATAGTCAAAATAGTTATGATGTAATACAAAGTAACAAAAATAAGTTTATGCTTCTACTATAAAGCCACCAATGGTTTCACAGTGCAATCATAATAAAATCCAGACCCCTTAGTAAGTTCTAAGAGGCCCTCCATGAACTGATCATGCCTCACCCACCAACCCTCTTCATCGTGACCTTCTTTATGATACTCGAATACAGCAAGTACCTCCAGATTTCAGAGACGTGGTACTTGTATTTCCCCCTACTGGGAAACTCATGCCCCAGATTTTCACAGGCTGGTTCCTTGACAATCCAGATCACAGCAGAAATGTCAATTCCTCAGAGAGACTTTCTTTGACATTTTAAATAAAGTTGTCTCCACACACTTCCACATGCACACATATATTTTCTACTCCATTAACCTTTCTAAATTTTTTCAAAGCACATATTGCTATCTGAAATTTTATTAATCATTTCTTTGTTATCTGCCTTTCCCATTAGAAGTTCCCATAAAGCCAAGTCTTTATGTCTTTTCCTCTCCTCTACATCCCCACATCTAGCAGAGTTTTAGTCTACTTACAAGTACTCGTTAACTATTTTTTTATAGTATAAATGAAAATCCAACTCAAACTGACTTAAGGAGAAATAGAAAAAGTAAATGTAACCTAAGGGTTAAGGAACAGATTTAATTTAAGGTATGGCTGAAACCAAGTACCGAAAATTGATTTGCGTGTTGTATGTTGATTAGTGTTGTATGTTTCCTAGTCTCTTGACTTGGTTTTTCTCTTGTTGGTTTCACTCTCAGACAGATTTGGCAGGAAAAAACATAACAAGTGGAATCTTCTGAATAATACAATTCTTACAGTTCTCAGTTGCGGAGAAAGGAAAGTCCTACACAAAGAGAGACATTGATTTGCCCACTTTTTTATCCCCAAAACCTAGAACAATGGCTGGAATATAGTAGATATTCATTACTGTTTTTTGAACGTGTTAATGAATAAAGAGAGACCTTTTCTCTCCCAGCATCCACATATCACCTCCTAGAGGAGACTCTGCTGGCCCATTCAAGGAAGAAGGGTAATGCTGCGAAATCACCTGGATCACATATCTATGCCAGCAGAGTTCTGTCAAAATCACAAATGATGGGTAATGGGCAGTTCCCAGTGGAAAAAGTATGATGAGAAGACAAAAGATTTCTACCACAAATACTTAACTGGTTAGTTTGATTTAAGGATTAAATGAATTAATATTTGTGAAAAAGCCTGGTCCAATACAGGAAAAAGAAAAAGTGTGTCATCAAATACTACTTTCTTCTAGCACTTCAAGTGCTTTAATTTACATGGGCATAGAAGTGGCTTTTATTAATTGGGTTCCATCCGTTTGGAAGACTTAAGACTACTTAAAAAGGATAAGTCTGCACATTGCTAAGTCTAAAAAAACAGGCTCATACAAAGATTCTTTCAGACCTGGAAACATAAGCCATTTGAGTTTCAGATATCTATGATTCTACTTATCCAAGGAACCTGAACCTCAAATGCTGAAAAATGAGTTTTTATAGGCTATTGGGTCCATCTACTTTTCTAGTCCATATAATGTGCCCATGTCAACCGTCTGCCTTGGTACCAGTCTCTCTTACCATAGGTAGGATAGGCAGAACCTCAAACGGAGAAATGGTTATGGTTCTGGCCTTTTGCTGTGAGACGAGTTTTGTGATGTGCACATTGTAAGGGCAGGAGAGGAAGCATGGGGAAAAGAGTACTTCTTGCTTCACTTGGGTTTGATTTCAATTACCAAGAATGTGCTGTCTTATTTGTGCACATTCATTGGCCTGTATTCTATCTACTTCTCTAGTCAATTCATCCTCCCATTTTCCCAGACAACATTTTTCATATTATACTCTCTCTACAAACCTCAAACAACTTCTCCCCACTCCTCAGTCTCAACTACAAATATTGCTCTTATTTTTCTAAGGAAATAGAAATTATCAAAAAAGAGCCTCCGTGTTTCCTCACCACTAAATGAACTTTTCTTCTTGTATATAATCTGCTCTTTCTGCAGATGAACTGTCTGTGCACCTATCAAGGGTCATGCCCACCAGTTGTGCACTGGATTTACCCTCTCAGCTATGCAAAGATAGCACTTATTCTCTCTCTTTCTTGCATCTTTAATTTTCCCACTGAGTGGACCATTACCATGAAATTGTACTTGTACAATCTCTCTTGAGCAAATATTTCCATCCAACAATTGCCTCATTTCTCCATTTCTCTTTACAGCAATATGCCTATGAAATAGTTGGCGGCACTTCCCTTCCTTACCTCTATTTTGAACCCAATTCAGTCAGATTTTTGTCCATGCCACTCCACCAAAACAGCTCTTGTCAAGGTCACCATTGACCTCCATATTCCTGGATCATATGATCAAACCTCGAATTCCACCTTATTCTATCAGAAACAATTGACACACAATATTTTTATCGTGTTCCACATTCTTGAAATGCTTTACTCACTTTTAGAACACTCTTGATTCTGCTCCTAGCTCATTGGATGCTCCCATACACTTTTCTCCTGGTTCTTTTTCATATTGCCAAGCTCTAAATATTCTAATAACCCAGGGCTCCATCCTCAGACTTATCTTACCTATCTACACTCAATACATTAGGAATTTCATCCAGTAGAATTACTATCTATATGCTAATGACAACCAAATATACATCTCTGGTCTCTAGCTTTCCTTTGAATTCCCAGCTCATACACCAAATTTCCCATTCAATAGCTCCATTTAGAATTTTAATAGGCTTCTCAAAGTTAATGTAAGTTAAAACTCTCCCAAGCTAAATACTCGACCCACACAAACCCCAAACGTGTTTCTTCTCATATTCCCCATCTCAGTTAATGGCAAGTTCATTCTTCAATCTATTAGGAAACTCTGTCAGCTCTACCTTCAAATATATCCAGAAAATGACCACATACCACTACCTCTACTTCCACACTTAGTCCCTACCTCCATCATTGTGCATGCCTCGTTACCTGCTACAAGTAATTCTTTTCCACAGAAGGCAGAGGGGATTCTGAAAAGTGTAAGTCAGGTCATGTTACTCCTCTGCTCAAAACCCTCCAGTGGCTTCCCACTGCTTGCAGAATATAACCCAAACTCCTTACCATGGCCCTAAAGGCCCTCCGTAATCTGGCTTGTGACTGCCTTTCCAACTTGTTTCCTACCACTTTCCCCCTCACTCACTCAACCCCAGTCACACCAGCCTTCTGCTCTTCATTGGACACGCCAAGCTTATTTCTACCTCGGGGTCTTTGTGGGTGCTGTTTGCACCATCTAGAACACTCTGCCCTACAAGTTTCATACCCCAACTCCATTCAGGCCTCAAAATCCTTCCTTGACGACCCTATCCAAAACAATTCCTCCTCTCTCCTTCAAACTCATTTTCCTTTTTAGCACTTATTACTACACAACCTGTATGTTAGTCAGTGACCCTTCAGGAGACAGAACCACACCATGTATTTAAACAGGCAGAATTTAATATAAAGAATTAACTAGTAGGAGGTGGTTAACTAATAAAAGAGACACAAGAGGACCTAAGGTGTCTAGATGTAGCATGAGCAAAAAGATAGCTACTACCTCTAGGCTGAAAAAGAATGCACAAAAAGAGAGCTAAGGACTAAGAGTACTCCCCTCCCCCAACACTGAGATTCAGACCTTCTCTTAAAGGGCACAGCTACCACAGGAATATGTAGTCTGACTGTGGCAAAGAAACTTGCCAAAAGGTATGGACTACCACTGGTCTTTAGAAGCAGTCTGCTCTTGCCAGAGAGTGTACGCAGATGGAGCTTGTCTATACAGTCGGCCCACCATTGCCAGAGGGTGCAGCCAGGCCATCACTGCCTGCCATTCCTGGAGGGTGTGGGCAGACCAGAACTGATGGGTAGTGACTCTAGTGGGGAGAGCATGTCCTAGGGTGCAGATGGAGCTCATCCTCAAGAACTGCTGGCCTTCCTCACAGAGTCATAAAGATGGAGGATTGGAACCTTCAAAGGAAGTATTGATACAGAACCTCTTAATCTAAAGTTTGTGTGCCCGATGCAGAGTAAGCCAAACACTGAGACACTGGTGCTTGGAGATGGAGAAAGATTTGTTTGAAGTGGCCAAAATGAGCAGGTGGGAGCCTGGGTTCGCTCAGATACACCTGCCCAACAACAGAAAGCAGGGGGGTTTTATGGAGCTAAGAGGCTTGGCAGGAGGGGCTTCTGGGAAACAAAGGAGGGGGTCGCTCCCAATACGCCCCTGGGCAGTCTGACTTCTGGGCTTTGACAGCTGCTGAGGGCTGGCCATTGGTGATCACAACCTCCCCAAAGGCATCTTTCTTCTGCAAAACAAGGTCACAAATCTTCTGGAAAACAAGCTCACAAATCCTCTAGAGCCCCGAGTCACCCCTCATGTTAAACAGGAAAAACAGCAAATTGGTTTAATATCAACTGTACCCCTAAGGTACCCAGCCTCAGTATCTTCCTGCCACTATCTCTTTGGACTGTGACTTTTATTGATTGATCAAATTTAACATTCTGCCAGCTGGAAAAGCAGAAATGTTCACAGGGTCCAGCTCCAGTATTACAAAGCGAGGCAAAGAAGGGAGGATTCAAAGAGACAACAATTCATAAATGGCACACATGTGACATATTTATGTGTTTATTTTGTTTCTTCTCCACTAGAATACAAGCTCTATGAGAGCAGGACTTTATCTTGTTCTCTTCTGTGTCCCAGCATCTAACATACTTCCCAGGATACAGTAGATATTCAATAAATTCCCATTAAATGAAAATATAAATATATAGTCTGGCTCTTTTCAGAAGTCATTTGTTCTTTTTGTTACCTGGCATCTCTTTTCTCTTTTTTGCCAATCACACCCCAATTTCCTTCAATAAAATCCCACTTTTCTGACTCTCAGCCCCTGTAGGTACATCACATGCTTCATGGTGAACACAAGTCCTAAGCCAATTAATCATCGTATTCTGTGCTTCAGCCAATGAGAATCAGGCCCAGATGTTTTCTGGAAGTTGTTAGTGAAAAGGGGCCCTGTGTCTTGTGTTTTTCATGGAGAGGAAATAAGTCTGGGGCTGCTGGCACAAACCTCAGTTGTCGTGGGAGGGCTTGTCTGAGGTTCGAGCTGACACAGATAAAACCCAAGCAGAAAGATGGAGAAATACTAGACCCAGGTGGCGTCATCTGAATCCCTAGCCAGCCACACACTTTTCAGTTGCATCAGCAAATAAATTCCCATTTTGCCTAGATGTATCAGTAGCCTTCTTCAGAGAAACAGAACCAATAGGATATATAAATATGCATAGGAAGAGATTTATTATGAGGAATTGGCTCCTGTGATTATGGAAACTGAGAGGTCTCTAGATGTGCAATTTGCAAGCTGGAGACCCAGGAAAGCCAGTAGTGTAACTCCAATCTGGGTCTAAAGGCCTGAGAAGCAGGGGAGCTGATGGTGAAAATTCCAGTCCAAAGGCAAGAGAAGACCAATGTACTAGCTCAAGCAGACAGGCAGGAAACAGAAAGGGCAATCTCCTCCTTCCTCAGCCTTTCTGTTCTATTCAGGCCCTCAGCAAATTGCATGATGCCCACCCACACTTGGGAGGGCAATCAACTTTACTGAGCCCACTGATTCAAATGCTGCTCTCATCCGGAAACACCCTCCCAGACAAATCCAGAAATACTATATAATCTGGGTACTCCTTGGCCTAGTCAAGTTGACACATAAAATTAACCACGACACTAGCCAATTTCCGTGTTTTTCTGTCACTTGCAGCTAAACAAGATCAGTTATACTTTCTAATTTTCTAAATTTCAGGCTCCTTTGGGAGACTGTCCTTGCTGTATACCTTATATCACCTTATGGAGCACCTGACCTCTCCAGGGAAAGTACTCAGTATGCTTATAAATTATCTTACACCAGTATCTGACAAATTTCTGGAAATTGACTTTCCATTTGGTCCCTGATCTCCATTCCAGAATAACTGCTCTGAGATATACTCATTTATGAAAATGATTGGTTAGAGGAAATAAAATATTCAAACTTTCATTTTCTTCATACACAGACAAGCAGAAATGAAGAAACAGCATTGAGACTGACAGAAAATCTTAACATAGCCTAAAATAAGTAGCTACAGAAATAGCTATTGTAATATTAGAATCCTAGTTGGATTCTAGTGTGGAAGTTTTGCAACCACATCAGGGCAAAGGGTAAGAATGACAATAAAATTAACAGACAACTACTTTCTGTCTGGCAGTGCAGGGGATACTGTGCTACCACCCAGAGCCTTTCTTCAAGGCCAACCATAAACCCTTCAGCTGCTGGCAATATCATCTGGTGATGGACCATAGCTGGGAGCCTTGTCGGATACTGTCTCCCACCACAGGGAATTGCCTCTCTCAAGGTTACACTTTCTCTCAAAGAACAATGACTGGCTGATATGGAGTTACAAAGGTCCAGTCCTCTTGCCTTAATTTGAGATAATTGTGAAGGGTCATCCCAATTCCAGGGCTCCCCTCAGGAATGCCTGAGACCTTAACTGCAGCCACTTTCTCAATGCTCATTCTTCCTCACTCACTTCATTATGGGTGTATCTCCTACAGGCGCTCCTCAATAAACCTCCTGCAGGCAATTCTCTACATGAGACTCTGTTTTCAGGAACCTGATCTAAGAAAGGTAAAAAAGTAAAAGACATTAAGAGAGGATGAATAACACGAGCGTTTTTATATAAAAAGAAATGAAGAGTGGGACTTCTATTGAGAGAGATTATCACAGATTATTATAGAGCCATGAAGTTCTGACTTAGAATGCAATTGGCAAGACTCCCTCTAAACTACTGACTCCACTAATAGAGGCAGGAGGGAATAGAAATTTTAATATGTAAAAGCATATTTTAAATCTGGATCCCTTCCTTCACCACTTGTAACACCAAAATGCGCTGCAAGTGAATTAAATGTTTAAACAAGAACAAAAAAACCAAAACATTAAATAGATGATAGATAGATAGATAGATAGATAGATAGATAGAAGGAAGGAAGGAAAGAAAGAAGAAAGGAAGGAAAAGAGAGAGAGAAAGAAAGAGAAAAGAGAAGAGAGACTAACAGAGAGAGAGAGAAAGGCAGAGAGAGAGAAGGAAAGGACAGAAGGGAGGGAGGGAGGAAGAGAGGGAGGAGCGGAGAGAGAGAGAGAAAGAAGGAAAGAAAGAAAGAGAAGAAGAAAGAAAGAAAGGAAGGAAGGAAAGAAGGAAAGAAAGAAAGAGAAAGAAAGAGAAAGAAAGAAACTATATACATCCATTCGTAGTAGTGGCTCTGCTTCTCTGACTGAACCATGACTGATACATTATTGAACTGATTTGAATGACATTGAAATCCTAAGCATGAGAGCTTAAGACTTGAAAACTTGTAAAAATTAATGATTTAATGATTAGAAAGAAAGAATTACAGGTAGAATTTGCATTTGTCTAAATACCCCTAAATGAGAAAGATGAAAATGGCAACTCTCCCGGAAATTTTGCAGAAAATATCAGAAAGAAGGAAAAGACACAGTCAATTTCATGATTGAGGATTCTGCTGTCACTTTAGTTGTCTCTTGACTTCTGATTCTACCTTCATTTTCGTGTTCCTGACATTGAATGAAAAGGGAAACCACTTGGTTAGAATAAGATAGCTTACAGTGGAACCATACAGGACACCAATTTTATCTTTAAAATTCACTTTCTTTATTTAGGTTACTTATTGCTTAAAAAATATATATTTTACATTCCTATTTCCCCAGAGGAGTTGAGGTTACAGCTAACAGAGAAAAGGAATTTGCATCTTTACACAGTGTATGACATAGTGAAAATATTTCCATCAAGATTACTTCTGATTCAATTTTTTCATAACATCTGTTTCCATTGAACAAAAATAATATGCTGTCATGTATCTGGGACATACTCACACTTTCTGTTTTCATATTAACAGACAAAAACTGTCATTGTTAACTTGATATCACTACCACCAACACCACCTCCAACAGATGGACATGCCTACTGCATACTCCCAAATTCATATTACTCAAGACTTGGAAAGTTCTGCAAAAATCAGCAATTTCCCTGGCTCATTTCAACCTGTTTTCAATCTTATTATCTGAATACAAAGTGATATATTTACTCAAACAGACACAATAAAATGTCTATATAACAGAAAGCAACATCTTCATTCTCTTCTCTATTTTCCAAATTTTCTACTGCGAGTAGATATTATTCTTCCAAACAGAAAAATGTGGTCTATTTTTGAAAATAAAACAATATAAATTTCTTGTCTTTAAATTGAGGAGAAAAGTGATAATAAAAGAGAGAATTTCAACCAAGAAGAAAAATATGTTCAAAACTGAAACATCTTTTACAAGATCTCCAGTGGTTAGGCACATTCCACTCTTAACAGCGCTTCTGACTACATCTTTTTAACCCCTATATACCCAATTTGTACCTTGTGATTTACAAGTGTTTATATACTTTTCTAATATTCATGTTGTTTTGTATGTGTAGTATCTATACATATACATGTATATGTATATGTGCATGTAAATATATACATTCCTAACAAGATAGTTAATTGATAGATAGATAGATAGATAGATAGATAGATAGATAGATAGATAGGTAGGTAGATAGATAGATGATAGATATTCCTAACTGTATCTTTTATTCCTTAAGTGTAGAAATGGAGAAAAAGTATTCATTCACTCTATCTTCTTGCCATCTCCTTCAGGCTCCTCTACAGGCACTATAAACTCCAATCCTAAATGTTTATCTTCTTCTATTCCACCTGTATTCCCAGTCTCTCGCTTAACTTCAACAAAAGACGCCCAAACCAGAAACCTACAAGTCATTTTATACTCTTGCTTTTGATATCCACTCTGCCGCTGAATCTTGCAAATCCTGTCCCCTAAATTTCTCCTGAACCCAGTCCCTCCTCTCCATCCCTTTTAAAACACATTATTTCTGGTTCCACCAGTTTTTGGCTGACTCATTAGGTGGAGTTTCATTCTCTGATTATTGGAGGGTCCAATTCATTGAGGTTTAAGCCTAAAAGGGTTTTATTTCTTTCAATAACTGCCCCCAGCTGTACTATATTGAAAGTCTCCTTTTTAGACCAGTTTCCTATAACTTTCTCAACTTTTAGTTACAAAAATAGTGTCATTTTCTCTGTAAGGTTCAATTCTGTTCATTCTTAAAACGCGAATCTCAGACTCCATGCAGAGTCCATCACCTCCCCACCTTCATCATAGCATGGAATCTATGGTTCCAGCAGCTTGGAGAAGGGGTAGGGGATGCGGAGACATCCAATCTTCACTCACATCCTTTTAGTCACAGTGTGCTGAGGCTGGCAGAAGGAAAAGGGGAAGGCACAAACATTTCCTCACTAAGCAGAGCAAGATATAGTCCTCTCCTTGGTTAGCTGCAACTGCTGTTATCTAAGGGCTCAATGAGAATGGATGGTGAGCCCAATACTAGGCAGTAGTGGTCCTCTGTGAGATTCAGCCTGCCTCACCTAGGGGCCCCAGGCAGGTGTTGTACTTACTATATCTCTCTCATCCGTCTACATCTTTGCTCCCCGCATGTTACTAATCCCATCAAGATGGTGTCTCTGGTCTCATCTTCACAACACAGCCAACTCCTGGACCCCCCGACCTATGCAGGACCCATCACTCTTACCTCAGGAACTGGGAACCTGCAGGCCCATCCTAACCTCTGGTCTCCTGGCAGTTCCCCACCACACTGGCTCTTTCAATTCTCTTTTCTTTTGACCAAGTGGTACAGGATCAGGTTAGCAAGTTCATTGATCAAGAAGACATCCAAAGGGGGAACAAATAATAGTCTTCCCTTCTTGTGAACACCTCCAATATTTAAAAGCAATTCTCTTGGAGACCCCATCCCCTTTCCCTTGGCTTTGGGCAGCAAACAACCTTTCTTCAAGAACTTGCACTTCTCTAAAAGGCATCAAGACTGCACCCTAGCAGTCTGGGCATATTGGAAGGTGAGAGAGGGGATGTCAGTGATAGACGATAGTGCCAGTTCTGATTTTGTTATGCTGTCTAATAAGCCCAATTGCTGGTAGTTCTTTAAGTTTATTAGATGGGGTATTTAATGCTTTTATCCTCAAATTCAGTCTATAGTCACAACACTGGGACCCAAGAAAAAAATACACCTGATGTCTTATTGTACTCCTAATTGCTTTACCATCTAGCATTTCATTCTTGTTCTACTCATCATTTATTCCTAGGGCATTACAGAAGAATCTAATTTCCTGAAAATCAGTTTTCTAAAAGCCAGTTGACCAAATGACCAACTTGTCAAATTTTTCAAGTTTACTCATCTACCGAAAGCTTATTTTTCAGACACCAGTTCACCAAAAATCAATTCACTCAAGGCCAGTTTGCTGAAAGTCTCTTAGCCAAAAGAAAAATTAACCAAATTGTCTATTTTCCAAATACTTGTTTTCTGTTATCTACTTAAAGTTTATAGCCAAGTTGCTTGGGAAATTTCAACAGTCTTTATGGTTTTGTTTTGAAATTTTAGTTTATTTTAGTTTCGATTTTATTTCACTGTAGGCATTTCACTCAGTTGATTGTGCAATAGATTTGTTAGTCCCTCAAAGTTGAAAGCCAATCCTGTGTATGGTTCACATTTCAGATAACTGAGACTTCTCAAATTTTTGAAACATATGCAAAATATTCTTTGAATTGAGCTAGATAAAAATGCCTGAGAATTCTGAGAGGTACAAAAGGCAGTGGACTCTATTGTCCATCTTTTAATGAAATCCACTTAATTGTTTACAAAATCCTTGACATAAGGATATGCACAATACTTCTAATTCAAAACACACGAAAAATGTGCATTTCCAAAAGCCATAGACAAAAGAACGGAAAAATCCAGACATTAATAACGTTTTCCTGGCCACAGTAAAACGTTTGCCGCCAAAATAAAACTAAACTACACTAGAACTTCACAACAGTCAAATATAATTTCACAGAAATCTTCAAAAAGTGTTAAAACCATTCCTTTCCATGGGAATTGCCTAAACTTTTTAAATAGAAACAAGAAGTAACTTTTCGTAAATTAGTGAGTTTGGTAAATTGGGCATTTGATGACAGCAAACCAAGCATAACAATGAAGTATACAACTCACACCAGGCCTGATGTTGACTCAGAGCACAGAATTATAACCACATTGCCTGGGAAGGATGCTTCATCTTCAGCCAAGGTGAGAATGAAGGCTAGATATGTGGCGCTGAGGAAGCTTTCCATGCCCAGGAACATACACTCAGGCATATACAAACAAGAGTAAAATTATACAAAGTAAACTATGTGCAAAGAATTACACAGAGAAGAACGCGAGTCCATGGTAACGGGAAGAGGCCTATTAGGAGCAGAATCTGGTGTGTGCAGAGGGAACACAGAACTAGCAGTATCTGGCAGAGTTAATGGAATCAGAACTTTCCTTGCAGGATCCAGGGGACCAGCTCCCCCAGCCAGCTTCCTGCCCGCTCCTTCAATCAAATGGACTAAAAGCCTTGCTGATAAAAGTAATAATTCAAATACCTGCTACTATGTACCAAAAGGCAACTAAGTACCTGGTGTTGGCTAGAAAAACATTAAAGCTGAAACTTACACTAATCAATATATTCTTAAAACTTCAAAACTTTAAAATTTGAAGTGCTCAGCCTCACAAAACAAAAAGTAATGACTTTCAACAGCCTCATCTGGGAAGAGGAGCAGTAAATTCTTAACTCCGAGATAGTCATTCGGTGGCTACCAGATATGGAAAGAAGAGGGGATACAAGATGAAACGGAGCACAACACATTCCAACCAAGACACCTCCTATCTTAAGGGAAAGGAATGGAACTCAAGCAAATAAAATGGCAAGGCAGATGAGCTCAAGAAGCATATTTGATGCGGCTTTTTTCTATTGAGGTTATCCCCAGTCCGCTGACTTCTGTGATGATATAATAAGACGAACACGGGATTTTCCTAAAGTAAGTAGTATCCTGTGATTTATTTTCTTGGATGTTGTTGGTTGCGTGGCCCTTCTGGGATGGACAGGAGTACCGCCACAAACTGCTGAGGCTGGGAGATGCTGGCTGCCAGGGCTGCGCTGTGCCGAGTCACCTGATGTGGAATCATCACAAGGGCACTGGCAGGCAAGTACAACTCCAGTTTACAGACGGGAAAAATGGACTGCAGAGCACTTGTTAGACCCATTGCTGCCAGGTGATCATTGACACTCAACGGTCCTTTGACCACTGATAATTCAATGGTACTTTCTTAGTTTGCTGTATCTACTGCATCTTATTTGATACGATAGAACTCAAAATAATGAAATCAAATCCCATAATTATCTGGGTTTATTTATTCATTTCCCTTGGGCCTTTATATTTCTAGGTGGGATGGCTTCAGCTTGTACTTTACCATAAAGGGCACAATCAAAATATTTTCCTATTTCTTTTTTATTTGGTATTTCTAAAGTTTTCAAGTAATGCTGTGTATTCTAAGTATAAACTATTAGACTTTGTAGGGCATGCTAGTTGGCTTTATAAGATCTTTAAGAAAAAATATAAAAGTTTTCCTAAATGACATGCTTTCTTGATATGGATGCAGCTAGGAATGAGGAGATCCAGGAAGAGTTCCACCCTACACTGAACGTGCTAACTCACGTATGTCAGGTGCTAGAGTGGCATGAGTTTCTTTCTCTGCAGAGTGAAACACTGGCTTTGAAAACTCCCGTCCAGCTCTGCGTCTTCCTCTCTATGTTCCCTGGGAGGACAGACAGTCGGACTCACTTCCATATTTGTAGGGAAAAGTGTAGCTATTTGTCAAACCTCTCTGTAAAAGTTGGCCCCTAGAGATGATCCCATGTTAGTGCTTAAAACAAGCAAAAAGAACTCCATAGTAAGCAGTATTTCCTAACTCACTGTTGGGAAAACTGTTCCTTTCCCCAAATCTTTTCCCCTCAGATTAATCCCGTTTCTCCTGATTCTGTTCTCAAAATACAGTAGGAATACTACTGGTAACACCTTTGACATATTCTAGGTATTAGTCCACATCTGGAGATAGTAAAGTTCTTTCTTCATCTGATATGCTACAATTGCGTGGATGAAACATTGTTATCATTCTCTTGTAAAGGCATGTATTGCAAGGTGATTTTTTAATTGAAAGTATTGACCTATACCACTCTGAAAAATCTGAGTCAAAATTTCATAGGCAGTTAAGCTTTTATTGCTAATAGCTGAAGAAATGACATAAAAAATAGTCAAATGGGATTAGTATGAAATTTCCAAAGCACTCATTGTTTAAAAGTCTTATTCAAATTAATGGGGTTAAAGTTCATATACATTTTATTTGGTTTTGTTCTGCTTTATATGAATTATTCCATCTTTTTTTTTTTTTTTTGAGGAAGACTGGCCCTGAGCTAACATCTGTGCCCATCTTCCTCTATTTTATACATGGGATGCCTGCCACAGCATGGCTTGATAAGCTGTGCATAAGTCTGTGCCCATGATCTGAACCGGCGAACCCCAGGCCACCAAGGTGGAGCAGGCAAACTTCCTCACTACCCTACTGGGCCAGCCGCCATCAATTTTTAAAGGAGTCAGACAGAGATCCAGGGAGAAAAGGAGGCACTTGATTTTTTTTTTTTAAATATTTGTGTGTATACATGCTCATAAGTTGCAAAATAATCAACATAAAATCTGGTTTCCAAAAAATGAACACTTTGTGAATTTTTTAAAAGCGCAAATAACTTACCTTAGTTTCAAACCTTTCATTCCCTTAATTTACAACTGTTTGGATGTCAATATAATTAATTGGAAGTTCTTTATCCAACTCAGTTTAGAAATATAATTCCTTGTCATAAAGTTGGTATCATCACCCTTTCAGGCAAAGATAAATCTGTTTCCAACATGTTTCCATTTTACTGAAAAGAAAATAAATCCAAAATGTTCTATTTTCTCTTTTCCTTTTTTTGAGGAAGATTAGCTCTGAGCCAACATCCGTGCCCTTCTTCCTCTGTGTTATAAGTAGGATGCCTGCCACAGCATGGCTTGATGAGCAGTGTGTAGGTCCACATCCGGGATCCAAACCCGCAAACCCCAGGCTGACAAAGCAGAGCATACAACCTTAACCGCTATGCTACCAGGCCAGCCCCTCTCTCTTCATTTTTTTGATATTCTTTTTCCTTTCAAGAAATATAGTGCTTCTATTTATGAGAGATACCTACTCATTTTGTCATTTTGTCAATTTAGTTATTGTGATCACTTTTCTGATTTTATTTACACATTTTCCTGATACTAATAATGTTCAGGCCCATATGCTTTCTTCAGTGTTCATTTCATCAGTTTGAGTGAAAATTGAAGGAAATGGAATGAGGACAGTGTTCTGGGGCTGTTTCCACACCCAGGATCCACTTCACAATTTCCCATCCACAATTAGAACATCTCAGGAAAGCTCTGTGGTTCTGGCTTCAGCCCTTGGCTTCCTTCATCTTTCCTCTGTAAAGCAGGGGCTTCTAATGGGCAGCAAATCTCAAAGTAGTTCTTATCAATCATTTCTCTGGTGACTGTCGTAGCCAGTCAATCTTAAAAGGCTGAAGGAAAGTAGGCAGCTGCCACAGAGATGTCCCTTGACTCTCCCTGACTTCTCCATCCATGTCCAACAATAAGGCCATGTGGTGAACTCCCAGCCACCGGCAGAAAGAGCCGTGAGTCTGTGTTTGAGTAAAGGGAGGGGAAGGGAGGAGAAAGAGAGGATGTGGTTCAGACTGGCAAGTATGAGAAGGCAGCTGGAAACAGCCCTGAGTTTGACATCCAGGTGCCACTCTTTAAAGATTATATGGCATGTCCTTGCCTTGGGCACTGTTAACAACTTATTGGCTGTGAATTAATATATGACGAAATGGTTTGAACCAGTCTTAGCTGGCTATGGTGGATGTGAACTCCTCAGAAGCTTCCTGAAAGATTAGGGCTAGTTTGGACCAGTTAGACAGGGTTTGCACAAGTTCTGAATGGTCAAGTCTCGATGGAACCAAAAGGACATGAGCAGACTGGTCAAAATCAAAAGAATATCAGCAAAATAAATATATTCTAGCTTAACTAAAAACGTTATTTCTAGAAATTGCTAAAGGACATTTTCAGATTATATTCTTTGGTATTTGATAGTATGTCATGAGTTATAACTAGATGACCATTTTATATAATAAAATTTTTTTAAATGCTTGTCATCATTTGTTGTGAAACATATATTATTTGCATTGAATTTTCTTTTTTTATGGTTCTGGTTCAACTTCAATTTCTTCTTTAGTAAGTAATTTCTGAGGTAAGAGTTGCCAAGAAATGAAGAATGAAGTTAATATGTACACCATAGTCCTAAACTTTTGTTTTATGCCACTCAACTGACTGATTCACTTGCCTTTCTGTAAACTCTAGTGTGCTTCTAAGACGCTATAGATGATCATGACAATATCTAATAAAAATAGATGTCGTATCACAAAACCACAGTAGAGTTTAAACTTAGTTTAGCAAAATCAACAACTTGTGAGCAAGACTGCTGAACTGCAGTCACGTGTTTTTAACACAGGCATTTCTAGCAGCCAGAGAAGCGAGTGTCTTCCTGACATGGATGGATGATAGCGCATGTGCCAGAAGCCAGAGGAAAATAGGGGCTGTCGTCTAGAAAATGACAGAGCCATTTCGAGTCCCTCCAGATCAGCACTCCATCTTCGGCTGAGCAGATATACTGTTAGCTGAAGGTCTGTTGCCAGCAAATCAGAAGCAAGAGGGCAGAGCCCCATCCTTCTGAGGTGACTAGAATCATCAGAGGCTCAGGGACAGAGAAGGCACGTGACGACATCCCAGCTTTCTATAAGCTTGTGCCATAAGAAACCAACCAAATAAAAGTACTACCATGTAGGTCTGCAAAAGATATGAATTAATCTAATCACTATTAGAGGCTTACCAATGTTTGACAATAGTGTAAACTAGTGTAAACAGATTGTTTTTAATACTGTGCCTCATTCAAAATTGTGCTGTAGACAGGTACCTCATTATAACCTCACAAGCGTTGCTACTTATCTTTATTTAAACAAGTAAGTATTTGGAAATTCATCTTCTCAGTCTTGTGTCACTAAACAAATACTGTCTAAGAGACTGGCCAGCTTCTAGGGAGGTAATTCTGAGGTTAAAAGGAAGATCCAGAGTGCACTGAATTTAGCAAGGCAGATTTTCAAATGCAGCTGGGTCTGCATCCTCAGTAAAGGCTTCCCCAACCTGTCTTGGGGCCCACTGGGGACCATCTCTTTGTGACTGTGCTTAATGGCTGAGGATAATATGCTGCCCTCCGCGTGGTCCTCTGGCAGAGATGGAGCACTGCTGTTCCGTTAGTGGCTTGGCACCGCATGGCACACTTCTTACTGCGTAGGCTGATCTAGTGCCTCTGGGCACAGCGAGCCTTGCATGGGCAGACTGCTGTCTCATGGTCAGTCATCAGGGCATCTCTGATTTCTGATGACCCGACTCAGGCCCCACCGGGGAGGTCATCTCCGAATAGTGCGCTCATGATGACGGCCTCCACTTCTGAGAGTGAAAGTCTCTGAGGGAGACCAACGGATGTGTCAAGAGTTCTGCTACAAAACAAAACAAAACAAAAAACTGCCTATACACATTTGTCTTCATGGCTGCTGGTAGCAAAAGAGAAAAATATGTTTAAAAGTGTTTAGAAGCTAAGAATAATAAAGAAACAAGCAATTCTCCCAGGGGAGAAATGACTGCCTTTCCATCCTGGGTAGTGAACAAAGGCCTTTTGACTCTAACTTGGAGCTACAAGGTGACAGTTTGTGTATAATTTAGGGCTCTCTGGAATCTCCTTACACCTTGCAGACCAAGATTTGCTGCACAGATTTTTCTAATTAATATTATGAGCCAAATAAAATCCGATTATATTGATGAGACTAATTTCAGAAAGACATATTCTTCCAACTACTTATTTTGTCTATAATGACCAGTTATTTGCCTTACATGCAACGGATAAAGAAGAAAATCCCTATTTCTGGCATGCTAATTTGATTTCAGATCTGTCACACAAAAAGCTACACAAAAGCCTCCTTTCCCCCTCTCTCCTCCACTCATTTCTTTTTGTCAATGACATGCCCCATGATGAGCAGTCCAAAAAGATAGCTCTTGCGTCTCTCTTCAGCTTGGTTTTGGAAGTTCTAAATGCAAAGTCTTGCTTTGCCAATTCCAAGATCTCTTTGAAACCCCGGATCACAGCTGGTGCTTCAATCAGGAGTTCACACCGTGAAGAAGCTGGCAATGGATCCTCAACCAACTCTGGGGAGATATATCATCTCTTTCACAGCACACAGTGGAATACACCTTTCATTTCATTGCTGAGAAAGACTGCATCATTCACAAGCCCTTCTTGACAAAAATATTAATAACATCCCAGCCTCCTAAGGGATGGGAACATTTTGGGGTTTGAACTGGAGTGACCTTAGCTTGTCAGAATGATTTGACTTTAAGAAATGCAATGGGAGGCCCACCTGGTAGTGTAATGGTTAACTTCATGCACCCTGTTTCAGCAGCCTGGAGTTCGCAAGTTCAGATCACTGGCACAGACCTACACACCACTCATCAAGCCATGCTGAGGCAGTATCCCACATACAAAATAGAGGAAGATTGGCACAGATGTTAGCTCAGGGCCAGTCTTCCTCACCAAAAATGAAAAAAGAGAAAAGAAATGCAACAGTGAATCCTGTTTTCTATTGTAATTTTAAAATCTGGTGTAGTAATAAACTTAGGGACATTTTAATTATGTGTATCATGACAGAATGTGTCAGTAAGAGTATATGTGGAAGATTTTTTTAAAGAAATATGCTCATATAATGGAATTGCTATTCTTTCCCAATATATGGCATGGTATTTCTTCATTTTTTAATCATTTTCAGTGACAGAGTATAGTAAAACCTCTTTAAGATAATATTTTTAATGTTTAAAAGTGTTTTAATTACACATGGGGAATGAAGATGAAAGAAAACAGCTAGCGACCATTTAGGAAGAAAAATAATTGGCACTGCTAGGCAGTTGTGATATTAGGATTTGGATTTCTGGCTGAAATCAACATAGAAATTTAATAGATAACTCCAAAAGTGAAAATGGAACACAGTCATATATAATAAGAACTAAGGATTTGAAACGAAATTCTCCTTTGTTGTTAACTTTTTTCAAATTTTCGAATGTTGTGGTTTCACTGTGGTAATTGTTTAACAAGATTCCAGGTTGTAACTTATTCAAAGAAAATAAGCCTCCTTCAAATACTAATACAAGCTGAATCTAAATATGCCAAATGAGGCAGGGAAGTGGTAGATTAGATGCCAAAAAATCATTTTGACCTCAGTTATCCAGATAGCATTTCAAGAATCACTTTGCCTGGCTAAAGAGCGTGTCATTAGTTGTCTAGTTGTCTCCAATGTAATCACCATCTTCTAGGAAAATCATCCTTATATGTTACATCATCTTCCGTTAACCAAATCAGAGCCCAGGGTTACAAACATATTCACCCAGCATCTTATGGGTGAAGATGAACTTCAAACATCCATATTTCTTGGATAATTCCTCTTATTATTAATGTTATGTGTAGCAGAAAATGAGCATTTTATATACCACATTTGTGAACATAAGTGTTTTTTCAATGAAAAAATAGCTGTTTTGTAAAGATACTCCAATAGCTACCAGATATATGTTTCTATATCACAACATCTGAAACAATTAAAAATATAATCAGGGGCCGGCCTGGTGGCACAGTGGTTAAGTTTGCTCACTCTGCTTTGGCAGCCTGAGGTTTGCTGATTTGGATCCTGGATGCAGACCTACACACCACTCATTAAGTCACGCTGTGGTGGCATCCCACAAAGAAGAACTAGAAGGACTTACAACCAGGGTATACAACTATGTACTGGGGCTTTGGGCAGGAAAAAAAAAAAAAAATATATATATATATATATATATATGTATAACCAGAGGTGCTGGGTGGAGGGGAAATTGGGGAGTGGTTTAATGGGTGTAAAGTTTCAGTTTTGCAAGATGAAAAAGTTCTGGAGATCTGTTGCACAACAATGTACATATACTTTACACCACTGAACTACATTGTACACTTAAAATGGTTAACTTGGTAAATTTTATATGTTAAATTTTTTTAAATATAAATCAGGATAAATATTGTCCTCTGGATCTAGGAAAATGGGCTAGCTGGGATGCATTATCTGCTTGCCAAAAGCCAGCTTTAAGTTATATGAAGCATTTATAGAGAATCTTGGTAAAGCTGCCATAGGGGTCAAGGAAAACAAGAAGACAAGAGAAGATAATCAATGTCTTTGTCTCCTTGAATAATTTTGATTTGTGCAGAATACTAGAAATCACCTGTAACAAAAAGCTCTCACCACAAAAAGTGTGGCTGCGAAACCTGTGAAAAACACTATTCTTAAACAAGGCTTATTGATCCTTGATACTGTCATTGCCTAGACATTGACAGCAAGGCCAATTTTCTAAATGTCAGGTATACAACAAGGAAAGACACTCCTTAGATGAAAGTAAAGAAGAAGGAAATAAGATTTGTTGAGTGTGAACTGGGCACTTTACACATGATACTTCATTTAATCCTGGGTGGTAGGTACTATTATCCCAATATTTCTCCCAAAAAGGGAGACATAGGCTTGAGAGGTTAAGGGATTTGCCCTATTTCGCACAGATAGTACTGATATCATTAGAAATGGAACTCCAATTCAGAAGTCTAATTCAGCCCAGTCCTCATTTCTCTGTTACACTGTTTTGGAAACTAAGTGAAATTGAGGGGTAGAGGTAAAACTAGTTTTTCCTGTCAACTCTCATAGTCTATGATGATTCTCCTACTCTGTGACTCTCTGTGGTCCTTGGTCCCTGGGAATCTAAGTCAGCCTTCTTGAGCAACCATTTACCCCTCACTGATCTGCATAAGCCATTATCTTCATATCCATCTTTTCAGTAATTGATGATCAATACAGTAATCAATCCTTACACATAGACATATGAACAAGATCAAGCCCCTGCCCTCAGGAAGCTACCTGTCTAGTAGGAAATGCTGGCATAAGTAAGTATGTTAAGGTACCTGCCACAATGGAGAAACACACAATCCCATGGGGGAGAAAAATTGAAAACCAAAATGGAGGAAAGAGTTGATAAAGAAGGAATGGATGGGCTACAGTATCTACAACCAAGGGCAGTGAGACTGCGCTCCATCCTCCAAGCCCAAGGCTCTGTCTCAGGTCCACCTCTGCCTTTTGTAAACAAGATTCCTTAAATTTTAGGGGAGTCAAGCAGTACTTATATTAGTTTTTGCCTTTTTGTTAAATGCCACTGACCAAGTAACAGATCAAGAATACTTTATACTCTATTATTGAGGACTAAATAGGGTTCTTAAGTAGGAACCAGATGTGTGTGTAGGGGGGAAAGGGGAAGTAAGACTAGGATTGTGGAATAATCTATTGTTTGTGAAAATCAAAATTTCTTGAAGAATCTTGAATGGGCATAAACTACCGTTACCTCTCCCCATACATAGAGTAAATGCATAGCATGCTAGACAACTAAAGCTTCATTCTTTCCTCTTCTTTCATGAATTGGAAATTGACCTGCCAATTTTGTATTATTTTATTTATAATATTATATATTATATATCTTATATAGTGCATAATCTTTCTACCAATTTAATTAGGCCACCCAAAAGGATTACCCTAAACACACTAAAATGTGATTTGTTGGCTACACTTGAGAAAGCAGTTTTTAAACTCCTGGTATTGCCTTCGACGTTCTTTGATTTCTTGGATCTGATGTTGACAACACATGACAATAGATACGCTGAAGAAGGGCATGTCGCATATGGAATAACCCTGTCGACCACCAGGCTAAAGAAAACTCCATAAGGTATTCCAGTGCATGACACTCCATAATAACTCTCAGGAGAAAACAACAACCACAAGGAGAAAGCTGGAGAGATTCACAAAGTATGATTAGCTCCATTAAATCTCTTTAACTGAATTTTTAACATTCTGTTTAAAGAACAGGGGACATTTATGGGAAAATGTAACACACCCCCTTTTGGTCACTGTTATTGGGTGTTAAAAGCAAATTACACTTACAGGTCCCATGGCTATCAAATTTATTTTCTCACAACAAAGTTTCCCCATCATTGTTTGTTATCCAGGAAATTTCACAGCTTTAGACGACCCAGACTTCAAAGTCAAGGAAGTGGATTTGGGGCACAAGTGCCTGGAGGCACCGAGGGAGACTATCCATCAGCATTAGAAAATTACTAGAGTTGTTTTTCCGGTCATTTGTTGACTACAGGATGCAAATCAGAATTAGATATCTCCACATAATTTTGAAAGCCCACATATTCATTTTTAAAGATAGATAGATACTAGCTTATTATTTTATAAAAAGTTTAGCCTCCCAGACAAAACACAGTTTTATCAGCTGTTGATGGAAGGAGCCTTCCTTTGCTAAACATTGTGCGGTACCAGCAGTGTGACCTTCGGGTCATGGGACAACACCAGTGCGCTCAAGCTCGCAGAGGCCTATTTTTTGTAAGTGGCACCTGCTGTGAGTCTCTCCGTATAAATACTGAGCGCCCGCAGCAAATCACAGATGTTTTATGCACTAGAAAACCCGACAGGAAGTAATCACTAAAAGAAAGAAACAGTATGGAGTAGGTAGGAGCAGGGGGGAGGAAAAAAAAAGACTCCTTTTACCTTTGGGGGGATGTGTGGGGAAATGAATTTAAAATGCAGAGTATGAGCAGCCTTGCTGTGCGGCTCAATTTGACCCAGACTCCATCTCAGCCCAGCTGAGAAGGCACCGGGTTTCTAAGGAAGACGGGACATACCCTGACATGGGTTGAGTGGGAAAACATACTTTGAAAATCCCTTTACATTGCTTTTGGTAAGTTGGAGTCCTTAACTTTCTTAGTTGTTCTTGTGATTTTGTGCATCTAGGCTTTCCACAGAACAAGTACCCTGTGATTTTTTTCAAGTGTGAAAATAAATGCTTTCATTTTGATGCAAACCTTTCTTACGAGCCAGGGACCACTTCCTTTACACTTCCCCGGGGCTGCCCCCACCACCTCAACTAGGTTCTTTCTCCTGTTCTGAACATTGGATATCGACCCTCAAAAAAAGAACTTCGTGCCTGAGTTTATCTTATTTTCACACCAGCTTATTTTTAGTGTATTTCAAGGCCATATAATAACATTTTTTATAGACTTCCAAGTAAGCAGTAACAAAGAAAATGTCATCTACTCTCCATTTCCCCACCAATTTCTGGACCTCATTTCATGGGTGTTGCTGGAATGTTAATGTGCTTTTCTTTCTTCCAGAGAAACCAAAGCTGCTTGTTTGTTTTCACAAGAGTATTTATACTTACATTTACATTTTAAGTCACATTTGCTCAATTCCTTAAATGACTTCTCTAATAATTATTTTTTAAGCTTATAATCACGTTATAATCCACCCCTAACAAATTCTTCTGAGCCCTGTTTTTTTTTTTATTTTAATATATGACAGTTTCTTTGTGGAAAGGAAAGAACATTTGAAATAATATTGGATATTTTGCCAAGTCTGTCAAATGAGTAGCACTTCCACTTTCTCAGCTCCGTCTCATTAAAATTGTATTCTAATTCTGTCTTAACTTGGTCTCTGTGCTTCATAAGTCATTGCCTGCTCATTACTTGTAGTGTGGAAGATGAAATTTATTCAAACCCGATAGCTGAGATAAAGAATTGAAAAGCAGGCATCTGAGAGAAATGAAATGAGCCTATTTTAGTGCTTTTCCGGCTGGATTTTTGCACAGCTACCCGTTATGCCATGTGTCAGTTTACATTTGTGACACTATCTATGTTTGGTTTATAGATTTCCATTAATGTGATATTCTTAAACAAAAATCCAGAGATTCTCCTTTTCATTTTTTTTGTCTTTGCATTGAAATGCCACTGAGCATCTGAGTTGATAAACGGGAAAACATGATTTTCTATAGTTTTCTATAATTACAGAACCATTAAAATTGCCCAACAAAGATTAATTGTTTCCTTGTGGTACAATTCATATTGGTGTCTTTTACAGAAAAGAACATTAGTGACAAAGAGTAAATGTTATACCCTCAGAATGGTTTGAGGGGAAATGGATTTAGAATGTAATGTGACTTACAAGCAATTTCACATAGAATCCGGGAGGGAGCTGCGCTTTCTAACCTAACCACTCCATCTCCAGCTTTAAATGTCAAAAGAATACACTGTGGAATTCCTAATTCGAATATAGAGGAGTTTTTGAAGGAAATTGACTCAAAGCATTGTGCTTTTCTATTATAAAATTGAGTTGTTAAGGAATTATATGGTCTAATTACTAAACTTGGTATTTTTGACTACTTTGATTATGAACAGATATTGTCATTAGCTAGCTAATTAAATTGACTGCAATAACAAGCAGTAATTTAGAAATATGTTCTAAATTAGTTTCTATATGAAAGCAAAGTCTTGTTGATCTGTGTATGTGATTAATGTCAGGTGTCATGAATTAGCTGAGGGATTTCTATGTAGAAATATATGCATTTCCAGGAAAGAAAGAAGAGATTCATTTATACTCCAATTCTGAAAGTAAAAGATGGAGCTTGATATGTGCCTAAATATAAGTCCCAAAGTATTTTTTTCTAATTACTCAAAGGAAATGTAGGAAGAACAACACGTTTCCTGGAAATGTGATGATTAGGTTGATGTTAGGTATAACTGTCTATACATATGGTGCAGTGTGTACAGCCAACATAGAAGCTTTGCAAATAATACATGTAGATTTGAATTTAAATAGACAGAGTCTGTCAAAGTACTGTGTAAGCTACATGGACAAATTTGTCAAATCCACTGTCATACAAAAGTACAAAATATTTTATGTGACTAATACATTGTGCAGATAAGCAGTGGACCATAGTCACAAACAAATTTGCCTTTGATGTAGGTGTTTTCTGGTAACAGTAGCTGGACTGGAAGGGTGACCCTCTTGAGAGCATTTAGCATGGGGGATTTTTATTTGCTTTTTATTTCTTTCCCAGTGTGATATTTGGTTCCTGGTCTTTGTCATGCTTGTACCTGTTAACATTTTGTAAACTGCCTAGCAGAGGAGGAGGTAGAGTTATAATCTAGAACTAAACTAGAAATTAATAGACCACATTAGGCAAAGCCCTGACATGATTTAAGGGATTCTGTCCAAAGGATTACACAACAGATAAACTATGTAAGGTGCATGTATACGCATTACGTAAGTAAATCCCAAACACCCAAACTGAGGTGGACTTAAACAATTTACTACTATAGGATTTATTCTTGAATATGTATTTATTCAAGATAAAGAGCAATCCTATACTATAGCTAATAAACCCAGATCCATTCCAACTGTGTATCTCTGCCCCTCCCCCTCCCCATCTTCTCTACTCCAGGCCCTTGGAATAGGCACATATTCTAGTTCCCTGGCTTGGATGGCCTGTACCAAGCAAGCAAAACTTACAATAATAACTTGGAAACTGATTTGTTGTTCAAACAGAACATTTTAACACCAAGTTTGGGTCTACATAACCCTTGAATTTGTAACTTAAGCCTCAGAAATCTACAGACTAAAAGGCTCTGTCAAGAAACACTACAAAAATGTACCATATGTTCCTACAACAGACTTTGATCCATTTTTTCTTTAACAAAACATTTTTCTCTTTTCTCAGGCTATAAGACTCTGGTTGACAATGATACTTAAATTATTTTAGTTGGCCCCTCGATTCTTTTTATCAACTGGATGTCTTCATAGAAATAACAGCAGCACCACCAGCCCTTTTTCAAAGCAACAAGGAAAGAATCTGTTTCCAGCCCAGAGTCCCACGTTAGCCAGTTCCTTCTCACCAGAGAGGAACAAAAAATACCTACAGGGAGAATGAATAAAAGAGCAAAGGGCCATTCTGGATCTATTGTCAGTCTCAGGCCCTGCTGTGGCCACCAGTCCTTGGGATTGTGCTTTCTCCTCAAGACTCCTGTTGGTATCCATCCTTCATGGTTGTTGGCGGTGTTTAAATCTATTCAGCACCAGTGACTTCTATGGTCAGTGGCAAGGAATTTGGTCAGTTACTCAGATTTTGGCCTTATCCTCTTCTTTCCAGGTATTCTGAGTTCTTAATATTTCCTCAATAGTTGTGTGCCTTCTTGTGAATTCCAACCACAGTAAGTAAGGCATTTGTGATGTCAGATCTCAGAGAAGGAAATCTTTGAAAAAGTGGAAGGCCTCATTGGACTACGTCCACATTATTCTTATAAATAGACAGACCCACACCCGGCTCCGTCAGCCTTAGTGCATATCGCATAAAACGGCATCCATCTGCTTCTCATCACTCACTGGACCTTCAAATATTATTTACTCTACAAAATATTTTTTCTTTGCCCATTCTTTTACTATTCTATTTGACTTTCTTGAGATGTGATTCTATCTTTCTTTGACTAATTCTAGTAGTCGATTCATCTCTTGCAATCACTTTTATGATTGAAAAGATAACTGGTTCCTAATCAACAGATAAATGCTCTCTTCTAAGGCAATACCTTCCCCCACTTTCCTACAATTTAACATCCAGTATTTCCCATACTTTTACTCATCCTGGCATTTCAATTGATTTCTTCCAGATCTCCTTCACCAACGTGCCTTTTACTTCTCAGATATTAGTGCACTTAGTCATCATAGATGAGCAAACAAACTCAGGGACATTAAATAGCAGCTCTAAAATGATCACACCTAAGACATGGATTTGGCAAAAGAAAAAAAATCACGAAAGCTTATTTCCAAATTTGTCAAAGGACAAATTTCAAAAACAGGTGAAATCATGACTCTCATATAAATATAAAATGAACACATGTCAAAGATTATTTTTAGCTCATTCATTAAATGAGGGAACTGGTAAGATGTCACAATCGGTTCAAAGGAGAATCCAAAGAACAGCCATATATACAGATTAAGAATATTGAAAAGGATTTGCAAATGTACACAAAACCGGCTTCTTCTACGACAAGGGAGCCACTTGAAACTCCATGGGACAGAATTAATTTGCATGTCTATAGATAAGAATTATTTGTATGACTATCAGTTTTCTACAAGTTACTTTCTACTTTACAGAGTTGTACAAAGGTGACTGACCTGTATAGGATCAAATAATCCCTGGAGGCACCAGAATTCCATGGAAAGGATATCCAGTAATTTCTTTTGCTCATTCTAAAGTTTTACAATTTTCCTTACATATTTGTTGAATCTCCTTGATTTAACAAACGAATGAATGAATGCCCTTGATTAGACTTCTGCTTGTACTTAGGATTAATTATTCATTCGTTCAACAAATATTATTTCTTATCTACTGTACCTATATTCCTGGCTATATTCTGGATGCCGAAGATAGTGCAGTTAACAAAACAGAAGCATCTTTGTCTTATATTCTAATGGGGAAAGATAGAAAATGAGTAAGTAAACAAGCATATTATGAGTATATATGTCAGATGATGTTTAGTGCTATGGAGGAAAATAAAACAAGGTAGAGAGAGTGGTGCTGAAGTAGGAGAAGGTACATTTCAAAGAGGATGTTTAGGAAAGTTTTCACTGATGTGTAGTTATTTCAGCAGAGACCTGAAGGAAATGAGGGTCACTATAAGAAGAGCTATCTAGGCAGAGAGAAGAGCAAGTGCAAACTCTGAGACAACAGCAGGGTTAGTATATGTAGGACCAGCAAGGAGGTGAGTGTGATGGAAGAGGGTGAGCATGGGGCCAGGAGAAGGCATAGAGCAAGAGAAGTAGGCAGACTGGGTGATGGAAGGCCTTACAGGCCGTGATAAAGGATTTGTATTTCTAAGCATTTTGGGAAGCAAGTGGGAGGTGAGGGGTAGGGTACCAGAATACGCCACCCCAAAATATGCCTTTTTGGCATATGGATTATTTTGAGTGAAAGTCCATTCAGAGTCAGCAGACACAGGAAAAGCTCTAAACACAAGGCACAAGCTTTCCTTTTGTAAACAAAATTTACATTAGTAAAGGAAATTTCCGTTTGTAATGATAGCTCCCTCTTTCATACCAGGATGAAGACTCTTAACAACTCTTATCAGTGGAGAAGGCATGGACTTAAATTTGCATGGCAAACCTTATGAAGCAACACTCATTTACCAGACTTTGTCTGAGCACCTTCCCATAACTTGCCTCCCTCACCCAAAAGCCCAAAACCTCTTTTCCTTTGTTTAGCCTAAGATGGTACATAAGCTCAAGTTCTAACCACCCCTTTGGGTTACTCATCACTGAGTGCTCCCATGTGTACATGCATGATGCATAATAAACTAGCTTGTTTTTCTCCTAATCTGTTTTTGGCCAGTCTGATTTATAGGGCTCCAGCAAGAGAACCTAAGATGGGTAGAGGAAGAGATTTTTCTTCCCTTACAAAGGTTTTGAGCCTGGGAGTGGAATGATACAATATACATTTATATTGGCAGCTGTGGGAGATGGGGCCAGGATTTATTGGAGATCAATGAGGAAAGCTCTGGCAGTTGACAGAGAGATTATGGTGGCTTGAATTAGAGGGGTAGCTGTGGAGACAGGAGGAGTGCTCTTTCCTTGTTGAAGATTTTAAAAGTGAGCCCAGCAAAGAATTTCTGCTAAACCCAGCAAGAACAGGAAATAACTTTGCAAAACATGAACACAGTCCATTTTTTACTCTTCAAAAACTCTTCCTAATTAAAAGACACAAACTTGTCAAAATATAAGTGTTCCTAGAAGATCATTTTTATCATCTCCTGTGAAGCATGTAGAAAGACCACCTGTTGTTTGTGCCATTCTGCTCTTAAGCCTGTCATGGTGGGTGCTTGTTTGCAAAGAGGAGAATCTTACTTTGACTGAGTTAAGCAGGAAGGAAAAAAATTGAAAGAATATCATTAGCTTATGGAATTCATGGAAGGGTTGGAACCAGATTCTTTAAGCTGACTGGGAAAAAATGTTTGCTAGATTTTTTGGTGGGAGATAAACATGAGAATAAGTGCTTTTTATATAAAACAGGAAAAAAGAAGAAACAATAGCTAAATGAATATAAGACATAAAAATAAGTATGCTTGTGCAGTTAGAGATCAAATGAGAATTATGCTTATGCCAGAAGTCATGCATTTTCATCAAGTAACTGGGATCAGCCTGCAGTTATAGAAAATGTAGGCTCTGTGGCTCTGGTTGAAATGGTTTGCTGTCTGCAGGGAGAATTTTTCCTTATGGGAATGTCAATGAAAGCCTAAACTGGAGGAATCTAGTTGGATCCTTTTGTCCATTCATTAAATTCCTCTAAGGAATATTTGTTAACATTTTTATTAAAAATACAATTTACCAGGGGCCGGCCCGGTGGCATACTGGTTACGTTCATGTGATACACTTTGGTGGCCAGGGGTTCATGGGTTCAGATCCCAGGTGCAGACCTACACACCACTCATCAAGCCATGCTGAGGCAGCGTCCCACATGCAAAATAGAGGAAGATTGGCACAGATGTTAGCTCAGTGACAATCTTCCTCAAGCAAAAAGAGGAAGATTGGCAACAGATGTTAGCTCAGGGCCAATCTTCCTTACCCAAAAAAAACCCCCACAAATTTCCAGACCACAAGGCAAAATGTTCCAATTCAATACATTTGAGCTAACACATGGAAATCTGTACTTCACAAGTTCACAAGCATTTTTGACAATAAGCCAGTGTGGGGACCTGTGAGTTAAGCCATACCTGAAATTTTTTTTAAATTCATCTGCTCAAAGAGAAGATCTGAAAATAAACTGTTTTCTTATTTGGAGCTACTCATTTTATTGAGTCATAGAATGCTGGTGCTCAAAGAAGATTACCTGGTCAAAAAGAAAACAGATGAGACAATGATGGCCCCAAAAGTACCCAGTATCCACACAAAGCTAAGTTCTCCCATACTTTTCTCACTCCACTGCCTGCCTTCCTCCTGGACATCGCTTAAAAATTGTGTTTAAACATTTTTTCACATGTAATGTGTTTTCCTTGCTATATTGATGTGTATTTATATTTATCCAATTTCTATCTATTTTCAGAGAGTAATCAAAGCAGCATTTAACAAATACATATACAACAAAATAGTAAGAAAAGAAGAAAGAAATTAGAAAACAAGACCAAAAAAGAAAGAAAGAAAGAAAGAAGAGAGAAAGGAAGGAAAGAAGGAAGGAAGAAATTAGAAAGCAAGACCAAGGAAAGGAGAAGGTAAGTATGTCAATAATAATTCATCAGCTTTGCAGAAATGATGTTTAGATTGGCTTCTGAGCTCCATGACACTCAGGGCAAAAAGAGAAAACTAAACCATAAACTTCACTAAAGGTAAGTGGCATGATTTCTTTCTTCTTATTTATTTTCCTTCTTGTGTGAAGCCATGAATTGCTCAGTCAGTGATTAATGGCTATAAGTTGTAACACTGAAGCCAACACCACATTAAACTTTTAGTCCCTAATGCTAAGGGCCTACAAATTTCAGACGGAAGCTTAGAAGGCAACTAAGACTATGTAGAAACAAAGTGCCCTACGGAGATAAGTATGGGATATCACATTGGTAAAGTAGTCTAGCAAATCTGAGCAAAGTTTATTAAGGCTTTCCCAAAAGGAATTTGTGTTTATCCTTGTTTTCAGTTTTTAGATCTAATAGACAAGCCTAAATACTCTGTTTCAATTTATCTGCACCACTATTGTTCAGGTTTCTTTTACCTTTTTCTCACACGACACTACTTGGAATTCCTCAGTTCCTTCAGTTTCTCAGGCTTCATCTTTCCCATTTTTTAGGTATTTTACTCAAAACAATGGTAGGAGATAAAAAGAAAAGAAAAACAATTCAATCCTACCCTCATAAAAAGTCCTGAGCTTCCAGTTTCCCTAGTTTGTTGTGTTTGTGGTTTCTGCTGTTATGACTATCCTGTCTTTTGTGTACCTTGAATGGTTCTTACTTTTAAAAATGTTTATCCAGTGTTTCACGTACTCCCCATGACTCCCCGCTGATAAAGCTTCAGTGTAATTAAAGTATTTATATGAGCACTGTGAATTCAACTTGCATTATTTAGACACACAAAGGAAGATTCCTGGCATTTCCAAGTCACAATTGTGTAATCAGATGACACAGTGTCAGTTGGTTTAAGAATACCTTTACACCCAGTAAAAAAACATGTAAAATTGCTATGTTTTCTCTTTCAATTATATCGTATTCTTCAGTGAAATTTCTTCAGTGGTAATTTCAGTAAAATTAATTTCACTGGATTATACTTCAATTTGGACTGAATTTTTTAAACTAAGCAGTCTAAAGTCGTCATGCTGGACTGTACTTGCTTATTTAACTAACTTGGGGAAAAAGGAGTATATCTGGACAGGGAGAAAGGAACTCATCACCATTCAAGTAAGCCTAAATGCAGCCCTTTTTTTTTTTTTGACTTTAAGTAAAGTCTCGCCCCTTGACACATCCTCATTATGGAAATAAATGTAACATTGAATAGGTTAATGGCATTCTTTTGGAGTTATGACATGAAGGAGAAGAATTATAGCATGCTGGGAATTTTGGTAGGAATTGATTTACAAAAGAAGTTGCCACATTTGTTTTTATTATGGTTAAACTCTAGTTTGGGAAAAGACAAAAGGGCAAGGAATTAGGGAGTCTATGGGTGAATGTGGATCTAATGAAGAAAGTCCATTGGCTCCACGGGCCAGGGTAGATTCCCACAGTCCTGAATAAACAGCTCTTCGCCTATAATTTCTAAGCCTTTGTTTCCCCACTTTGGGATTCTGACGACAGGCATGTTACCAAGCCAACTGGGTTCACTACAAAGATCCAGCGAAGCTCTTTTTATCACAAAGATCAAGACAACAATTGTGTGCCTACAAGAAAAGAACAACTAAAACCATCCAACAAGCATTAAAAGAACAATTCTAGAGATAGTTGCCTTTGAACTCTAATAATGGGCAACATTCAGTGCCGAGATTTGAAATTCTGAGTTAAAAGAATTAATTACCAATTGCCTTTCCTTGTAATTATAAGAGCTGCTGGCAGCGAGTATTTCAGCAGCATTAATTTTGTCAAATGTGATATTTTGAAGTCCTGTTGAATCCCATACAATGGCCATATTATAAATCTACTTTATAGACTGAGTTTTATTCAGTATAGAGTTCATTTATGAAACAGAAGAAATCTAAATTTTGCCTTGGCTTTACCCCAAACCACAGAAAATGGAGTATTTACAAAAGCTTGTTCTGAAATATCACTTCCTGAATGTAAAAGTATGCTGTTTGTACAGATACATTCCATTGACATGCGCGATGCCCAGCTGAGAAAATAAAAAAGAGTAGTCAATCTGGACATTTCCCTCTCTTTTAGCTGTGACCTGTGAACAATTTCAGTTCCATGCAGAAAAAAAATAGGAATTTCCATTGTGTAAACACTTCATTTTCTGATGGCATGGGAGCAATTGAAACTGAATCTAAGCAAGCATCAGTAATTCAGAATAAATATTCTATGTGAAGAACTTTGACCACTATTATTCGTGTGGGCCCTATATCCAAACCTTGGAAATAGCTTCTGAGATTCAGTCGTTCCTTATCATGAAATTGGTGACAAGCTGTTTGTTTTTATGTGTTTGTTGTGAGTGTACACTTTATTTGGGGCGAGGGGCGGGATGGGGCGGGGGGGGGGCGCTTCCTGCATAAGAAAGACTAAAGAACCAGCTATCCTGGTGCTTCATTTTGGGGAGGATTGAGTGAGTTTTGCATTTGACAAAAATCTAATAGTACCACCGCAGACCACAGCAGCTTGTTTTGTCCAATGTGAACATCTTGCTGCTTCTAGAAAGCTTGTCAAAAACACTTTTCTTGCCAAAAAGAAGAGGATGGAAGAAAGTTCAATGATAGAATCAGTGGTCTGAGGTTTTGTTTTTCAGTTAGATTTTAACCATCTATTATTCACTTATATCTGCATATAAGTTCCAATCCAAAGCCAGCAAATTTTATGCCCGAATCAATATGTAGACCCATTTTGGGCTACGTATATTAATTTCTTACATGAGAAACTGTAAATTTGGCAAGTAACTTCTCTTTATTTGTAAATAATCAGCTTTAGCACATCGCCTATGAGATTTCAGATTGTTATGAAAAGATTACTTAGATTTTTCTTAGGTCTATATTTGAATACTAGTTGCTGGTAAATAACAGAAATGCATTAATTATCAGCCAACACAGGCAATTCTTAACTAAACGTAGATTGGTAAGTTATTTTCTTAAAGAAAAAATTCTGTAAATCAAATCTGATTTTTCCATAGAGGCAATGTAACATTATATGCCCAGCAAGCCCTTGATGACAAACCTTTTAGAAAAAAAAGAGCAGGCCCATAAATTCCATATTTAATTAATGATAAACAATTTGCTTATATTCTGTATAGTACAATCAGGTTCACAGAACAGCTAATCCTATATATTTTATTAAAGAGATCTTAGAATGGGAATTGCATCTGAGTCCGATAGTCAAAGATCCCAGAAAGACTAAAGTCAGGGAAGTGGAGAAGAGAAAGAAAGAAGGAAGAGAGATTTTATATGCCAGCATGCAAGAGGGGAGGCCTCTTACATACTGAGAAATTTGTGATCTGCTTGCTTTTAGGTCCACAAATAATAACACAGGGATTCTTGGCAAAGGACTTTGGGTATGAATTACTGTAAGTTAAAATCTATTGCTATTATGCATATTAGGCTTTCAAAATGAAAGATGAAGTGAAAGTATTACATGAATGATGTGTACCAAGGCACTCACTCTACTTTTAGATGTCAGTAAATTTATAAAGGTTTCTTGGTGAGATTTTTGGTGCCAACAATACAAAAAAGAAAGTTTTGAATCAGTATGTAAGTCGTTAGACGCATATATATGTACATATTGTAAAGGAGGAAAACTTTTCTGTGGCCCTCTCAGGGTCCCTCGCTGGGCCTGAAGAGTAAACTGACAAAAACAGATTAACTGGAGAAAAGCATACAAATTTATTTATTATAAGTTTTATGTGACACAGAGGCCTTCGTAAGGAAATGAAGACCCAAAGAAACAGTTAAGCCTAGGTGTTTTTATGGTTTGATGAAGAGTAGAAAGTCGTGGAAAGATGCGATAGGACAAAAGGGTATGAGCTAAGGGTGGTAAAGTGGGGAAACTTAACAAGGCCCGTTCATTCAGATTCCTCCCTGTGTCCTTCCATCTTCGGAGATAAGGATGTTCCTTTCTGCCAGATATAGGGAGAGCACCTCTCACATGAGGGTCTTATAACCTCCTTCAGGGAAGAAGGGGAGGACAGAGAGTCCCTCCTACGCCTGCTGTTTCTCAAATTCCTTCAGCTTAAAATATTCAATATGCCAAGATGGCATATTTTGGGGTAGTGTGTTCTGAACCCCATAGGATATATATGAATCTTATATATTACACAAAAACACATACAAAAACACATACACCTAAAGCTTCTAATTTGTCCCTGAAGAATAAAAAAGAACTATGGATGCAACCGAAGTATATGGTGAGCTCTTATCTTTTTGCAACATTATCTAATTTATACATGGTTAAAATATCCATGAACCTTTGGTTTGGTTGTGCAATTCTGCAGAGTTGCCGTTAAGAATATAATCTTTCAAACAATAATGTACAACTGAAATTTCACAAGATTGTAAACTATCAAAAACTCAATGAAAATTAACTTTAAAAAAAAGAATATAATCTTTATGGATCAATGCACAATTTAATTCTCTTTAAAAATGGTATTAGCACTTTCAGGTTGACTTCTGTTTCGCCAAAATTTATATGAAAATTCTTCCTCAGCACCCATCCTTGCTCATCTACTTTTGGAGTCTTTCAAAGATTAAAAGAGAAAGGGAATGCAGCTTAATCCTTTTGTTTCTCTTATAGGGAAACATTTCTAATAGTCAAAGTAGAAATTTTATGAGAGAAAAAAAACTTACCTTGGCTTTCCCTCTCTCATGTAAAACTACGGGACGCCCCAGCTGAACCATGGAGTTAACCTAGAGTTCCAGTCAATTAGAGATGGACTCTGTCTCCACTTTTCAGTCTTCACTGTGAGCAGGGCAGCACATGGCACCATAAATGGGGGTGATGGACACTGCTGTCTTCTGACAAGAGCAGCCACAGGCAGTTCTTCATTCATAACTCGCTGTGGCCCCGTCCTGGTCACAGCTACCAGAATGGTGATCTGGGCCTGAACCGAGGCAGCCATCGTCACATGTCCACCAAGTCTTGGTGTCAGACAGCTCATGAAATCGAGCTAGTCAGTAAACAACTAGGAAGAAGCAGAGATGGAAAATCTAAATGCCGGTGACTGTTTTTCATAATTTTTTTTTCAAGATTGACACCTGAGCTAACAACTGTTGCCAATCTTTTTTTCTTCTTCATCTTCTTCTTCTTCTCCCCAAAGCCCCCAAGTACATAGTTGTATATTCTAGTTGTGAGTGCCTCTGGTTGTGCTGTGTGGGATGCTGCCTCAGCACGGCCTGATAAGTGGTGCCATGTCCATGTCTAGGATCCAACTGGCGAAACCCTGGACCACCTAAGGGGAGTGTGTGATCTTAACCACTCAGCCACAGGGCCGGCCCCTGTTTTTCATACTTTAAGTATATTATTTCCACTCTTCACAAGACCCTGCATAGTAAATATAACTATCCCCATTTTACAGATTGAAAAACTGACCAGCAGAAAGATTGAAGTAACCTTCCCATCATCATAAACCTCGGGAGGGACTGAACAGGGATTCACACCAACCGCTGTCTGACTCCACAGCTGCCCAGCTAATTTTCTAACTATGCTCTTAAAGATTAGTAGCTATAAGTAGATTACTATCTGTAAGTGCAAAAAAATCCAGTGGCTCTCTGGTCAATTGCTAGAATGGAAAATTCTTAAGATTCTCAAAAATCAAGGATTGGGTCTCATTTATCTCTCCATTCCTCATGGAGACTAGCTCAGTGGTAACATAGGAGGTGTTCAAGAAATAATCATTAAATGGATCATACGTAAATTGGAATATATTTTTTCAGGTTGTTTTAGTCAGAAATGGCATTACAATGGTCCTTTTATGTTAATATAAAATACACTAAAATTTTTTATTATGCTAGAGTTTGTATAATGATGTAACACAGACACCATAGCTGTTATATTCATTCACTGTCCCCTAGTATATTACTTTATTAACAGATAAATAAGGCCATGGGTCGACTGTACTCTTAAAATGGCTTTGACCTTGGTTCATCTCTGACCCTCAATTTAGAAGTAAAATTTTAAGATTGTAGACAACATTTGGAAAAAAATAGATCTTATCATATGTCTGATCATTTAAGACCCAAACATCAGCATAAGAAATCTGTAAATGACACACGAAAGTCAGTGGATATGAGTGTCTCACACGTTTGACAAAATAAAACTAAATCTCATAATTAGAACACTATGTTTACACATTGTTGTTTACAAAGCATTTTCTTAAGTTTCTCAAACTAAAGTACTTGTTCTTTATAGCAGAAGTGAAGAAATAAACATTGTTAATGTCAAATTATGTAAAATATTTTTATACTAAAGCAAACGAAAATATTATAAATGAAAAAGGCAAAATATGTATTCATTTTTAAGAAGGAAAGAGAAAACCTCAATGACGTTGTTCTCTAATATGTGCTTGTGGGTTTCCCCCAATTCCTCCTCCCCTCCCTCCCATGAAAGACAGTGATGAAAACATTTCAGAAAAACTACTGTATATTCTCTCCTTTTGTCTTCAGGAGAGCCCAGAGATGTATTTGTGGCCGTGCTCAATTTACAGTTAAGTAAAGAAGCACTGAGGAGTTAATATGCTCCACTGTGGAGGAGAAGGGTTTTTTTTTTTTTTTTTTTTTTTTTTTTTTTTAAATTTGAACAAACCATCATAGTGTTTTGTTTTGTTTTGTTTTGTTTTGTTTTGTTTTAAAGATTTCATTTTTTCCTTTTTCTCCCCAAAGCCCCCCAGTACATAGTTGTGTATTCTTCGTTGTGGGTTCTTCTAGTTGTGGCATGTGGGACGCTGCCTCAGCGTGGTCTCATGAGTAGTGCCATGTCCGCGCTCAGGATTCGAACCAACGAAACACTGGGCCGCCTGCAGCGGAGCGCGCAAACTTAACCACTCGGCCACGGGGCCAGCCCCAAGAGGAGGAGAAGGGTTTTAAAGAACTTTCCTGTTTCCCAAAAGGATTCCTTCCCACCTCCTGTAAACTCAACTATTCACAGCACATTCTCAACATCCTATGTCAGGTTTAAGAGTTCACTGGGAAAAATACATGTAAATATGGATTGCTGTATATTAAAGTGTATAAAATAGGGGTATAAAGTACATTCATGTTCACTCTCATCCTACTTTCTATGAACCAACTCTCCTACTTATCAACATTCCTCCTTCTGTCTATAAAATATGGCAAACTTACTTTCTGTAAAGTACGATGAAAATCGACAACAATGGTTCTCAAAGAGTGATCCCTCAATCAGCAGCATCAGCATCACCTATTAGAAATGCACATCCTCAGGCCCCATCCCAGATCTACTGAATCCAAACTCTGGGGATGGGGCTCAGCATTCTTTGTTTTAACAAGTCCTCCAAGTGGCTCAGATGCCAACATGTGAAAACGATTTATCTGGAATCATTCTACTTTCATGTTGTTTCTCAATTGTCTATAAACTCTTACTTTACTTGAAAGAAACAAAAACTGGAAACTATAGACCATGGTATTATGAGTACATGCAAGAAAAACCATGCAGAATTTCTCAATTGGTGGAAACACTTTTATCCCTTCATAAACAATTGCTATATGGATGTCTAAGGTATATCTATCATTTTTCACGTATTTCTACCTTGGCAACTTTTTTGATTAATTAACCAATCATCAGGGCTCGTCCCAAGTATGTTCTAGCTCCCTCCATAAAAAAGTTGAGATAGATGACGGATAGATAAATGGATAGATAGATAACCTTGATATATATGTATGAAGTAGGGATATAAGCATAACTCTACAAATCCCTTAAGGTACTCAGAGAGGGCATTGCTTTGTTAAATGCCTATTTTTGAGGTAAATTTGGGAAGTGAAATAAAAGAACATAATGTTGAAAACTAAGAAAGAATTATCTGTCAATTCAGGGGCCTTGGAGCACAGAGAAGCTGGGAGAGAGTCCCCCACAACCTGTGTGGAGACAGGACCCCTACCCAGGCAGAAAACATAGCATGTAGACCTTAGTCTTTAGACCAACCTCCTGTCAATTAAGATCTCAAATCAGGGCTATCCCTAACTGAATAAAGAAAAGCTCTGACTAGGCCACCCCAGATGAGAGCTGCTCCATGGGCACTTCCACCAGAGGGAAGGATTGAGGGTTGTCTAACTGGCTTGGACCAGCCTGCTAACCACATGGGATTCCGTTCTTCACAAATGCCTAGTGAGACAATACCATGACTTCCCATCACCATCTCCCTCCCTTCTCTATATCTGTAAGACAAACAGAGGCGATATGGGTAGTATTGCCCCCTAGAGAAATCACGTGCCTGCCACACACACACACACACACATACACATACACATTCTCTCCCTCATCTGATCTTTATCTTCCTTAGGGGTCAAGACCACCTGCTATGGAGAAAACTTGAGCTCTTTGATGGATTGAAATCCTTTTCCACAGCAAGTGGATATGCAACCTAGTAATTCAGAATTCAGTATACTCTCTACAACCACTTATATTTTAAAATATAATGAAATCAACAGAACACATGGAAAACAAAAGAAGAACTTTTCTTCAAGCGATTGCAGAATCTCTCCAGCACAAAATCCAGAAAGAAGATTTGCACTGAGGGTTATGGGGGAGGGGCGTAGGGCAGGAGAGAGAGTGAGAGTAATATTGCCTAATGGCTAGTAGTTAAAAGCTCTCTGCCTTTGGGCTTTTTTATCTTAACCACATTTCCTTCAAAAGAACTGCGAGTGATTACACACTATTGCCTCAAAGATACCCTAACATTATTTAGTAGTTGGTTTTAGAGCTCTGCGAGAGAAGACTGTTTCTGTTAGTACAGAGTGATAGCTCAACACTATTGAACTGGGCTTTAGGGAACAAAGCCTTCTGATTACCCAGGTGTCAATCTCCTCCTCTCAAGTCTGGCTTCCTGTGTTGTTTTCCTCCTTCCCTTGCACTGTAAGAAGCAGCAAAATACTTTGAATATGAATTTGAGGTGTGCAAATTATATCCTTCAAGTTATAATTTGGTTTAAATTGGGCAGTTGATCACATATCTAAGATGCGTCAATTTGCCTCTCTCCAGACTCTCTGCATATTTGAAGAGGGGTGGGAAGGGAGCATCAATGTCACCTTGCTGGTTTTGACTTAGCTTTGCCTTGTGAGTGGATATAAAGCTGTATTTCTTGTCAGAAAATGACCCCAAAGAGAAAATGAGCTGCCGTGAGGGTTATGACAAGGAGGAAGACAGGAAAGGATCTAAGAAGCAAAATAAAGTTTTATGAGGAGAATCAAATGCTGAATTTGTTTCATCAAATCTCAAAATTCAATAACTAAAACAAATGAAAGCAGAAACTCAGATGTTTATACACCCAGGTTTATAGCAGCATTACTCACAATAGCCAAATGGTGGAAGCAACCCAAATGTCCATCAACAGATGAATGGATAGACAAAATGAAGTATACACATATGATGGAATATTATTCAGCCTTTAAAAGGAATGAAATTCTGATGCTCCAAACAAAGATAAGCCTTGAAGACATTATTATTATACTAAGTGAAATAAGCCGGTCACAAAAGGACCAATACTGTATGATCCCACTTATATGAGGTACCCAGAGCAGTCAAAGCCATAGAGACAGAAAGTAGAACAGTGGTTACCAGAGGTTGGGGACAGGGAGGAATGGGGAGTTATTGTTTAGTGAGTACAGAGTTTCAGTTTGAGATGACAGGAAAACTCTGGAAATGGATAGTTGTGATGGTTGCCCAACACTGTGAATGTACTTAATGTCACTGAATTGTACACCTAAAATTGGTTAAAGTGGTAAATTTTATGTTATGTATATTTTACCACAATGAAAAAAATAAACCTTGAGATTCATGAAAGTCCATAGAATGGGTTCCTGGTGCACGTCAAATGTCTATGATATTATTTCTCTTCAATGGAAAAAGACAAATAATCTAACAGGCATAAATAATATCCTTCAAGAAAATTATATTTAATCTCATCATTTACCTCTCAACACTTAACAATCATCACATAACAAAGAATGTTAACTGAAAGAGTCTGAAACCTAAAAAAGCATTAAATAAATATTATGGAAAAAAGTTATTCTAAGACCACAGTAAGTGGCAGGGATTGTCATTAGCAGATTGTATATGGGTGTTGGGATGGATGTTGAAGTTTTAAAAACTGATTTCTCAGGTAAATTTCAGAGGAGGTGGTAAGGAAGCAAAAACTAGACAAAAAAGGAGAGACAAGAATAAGCCCATCTGATGGCCAGCTACTCAGGAGAATTAGAAGAGATAGGTGACTGAACGGACATTTTTCCAAAAAGATATACAAGTGGCCAACAGGCACATGAAAAGATGTCAACATCACTAATTATTAGAGAAATGCAAATCAAAACTACAATGAGATATCACCTCACGCCCATCAGATTGTCTGTAACTAACAAGGCAAGAAATAACAAGTGTTGGAGCTGATGTGGAGAAAAGGGAACCCTCATACACTGCTGGTGAGAGTGCAAACTGGTACGACCACTATGGAAAACAGTATTGAGATTCCTCAAATACTTAAGAATAGATCTACCATAAGATCCAGATAGTCCACTGCTGGGTATTTATTAAAGAACATCAAAACACAAATGTGTAAAGATACATGCACTGGTGTGTTCATTACAGCGTTATTCGCGATAGCCAACACTTGAAAGAAACCTGGGTGCCCATCAAGGGACAAATGAATAAAGAAGATGTGGTATACAATGGAATACTACTTGGCCATAAAAAGGATGAAATCTTGCCATTTGCGACAACATGGATGGACCTTGAGGGTATTATGCTCAGTGAAATAAATCAGAGGGAGAAAGTCAAATACCATATGATTTCACTCATAAATAGAAGAGAAGAACAATGACAAACAAACACATAGAGACAGAGATTGGATTGGTGGTTACCAGAGGGGAAGGGGGAGGGAAGAGAGGGAAAAGGATAACTGGACACAGGTATATGATGATGAATTGTAGTTAGTCTTTGGGTGGTAAACATGATGTAATCTACACAGAAATCGAAATATGATGATGTACACCTGAAATTTATATAATGTTATAAACCAATACTTCAACTAAAAAAGGAAGAGAAAGAGATAAGTGAGAGGTCTGAGATGGCAACTGCTTGGAAAGCTAAAAATAGATTGTTTAATCAGGGACAGAAAAAATTATGTGTGATACCTGACAGCGATTGGCAATGTCTCCTTCTGTGATGTTCTGACTTCGCTCTCAGTATCAATGAAGAGTATCATTGATGGTGATGGGGAGGAAAATTTGGGACTGGGTGCCAAAGAAAAGGATTTTGGCTGAGTATCTTTGATGTGCTCATCAGAGGAATGATGAGAACAGGAGGAGTGGAGAACAGGTGCTGGCAAGAGCTGTGGCAGGAAGCAGCCCACACAGGGCAAAGGTTCGGGCAGGTTTGGAAGAGGAGAAAGAGCCCATTTCTGGCACTGATGCAGAGCAAAACACAGCAGGACTTGGCAAGAAGAGCCAGGTAGGAAAAGATAGAAGGAAAGATAATTGAAAGATAAGATGTGTCTTTAATCTGGTAGCCAGAAGGAAAAGGTGGTCATGTGGATGACAGGAGAAGATAAAGAAAATAGAAGACGATTGCAACAAAAGCAAAAGCGTTAAATTAGTATTTAAGGGTCAGAATTGGCCACCCCACTTTATTAATTTAGCAGGATGTTAAATATAATAACTTAAATTTCTGTAAGTTCTAAAAGTGTAAATAGCAAAGACTGGGAGACAAAAAGAAACTCCCAAAATCTCACAAGGGAAAAATCTCTCGTTCATCTAGCCACAGGCACCCACCAACACATTTATGCTATTTGTTAAGAGGTTTTTTTCTCAAAGCTTTGGAGGATTTGATTGAAATTTTTATTGATGACTTTGAGCCTCATTCGAAGCTTCGCCCTAGCGTAGAAAAGCATCATGGACGGCAGAGTTCCAAGTCAATGACGAGGTGCATACAGGTGTATGCTTTTGTGTTACTCACCATAATAAAAATAGTATGTTTAGTGTGCTTTGCTCCATTCTGAATAAATAATGCGTTCAGCTGTTACATTACACCAAATAAATCAATGAAAACAAATGTCTTTCTGTGGAATAATTTTGTCCTAAAGTCTTAGCATGTACTAGGAAATAGGTTTCGTGTGTTCTTGAGCATGGATTGTAAACAGCCCCATGCCGGTGGTCTCTGTTTATTGTTTTCTGTAAGTTTAGTGGGGAGAGGATTGTTCACTAGAATAAAATCCTTTAAGAAAAAAAAAAAGGAATTCTTATCTTTCATTTAGGTTAATAACATACCACATATATTTGTCAATCAAATTAGAATTACTGTCAGCCCATAATGCATTTTAGTTTAGCCAATATCAGTCAGTCCTGATTTATTTGCTTAATACAAATCTAATTGAGTTTCAGCCTGCTCTTCTCCTTTCAGCTGTTAACCGACCAAGTACATCTTTAATTTCCAAGACCGATGGTGTGGTAGCGGTTGAGGAGAGTGATTTGCATAAGGCCCCAGAAGGGTGCCAAAACTCTTCACGCTTTAAACAACAGCCTTTATTATTCTGTAAGTGGATGTGTTGAATTTTCATGCTTTTGTTTCCAGTTCAGCCCTGACAGAAAAGAATAAAGTAGATTTTGCCAGCACCCCTGCTGTGCCCTAGGGGAGAAATTCAATGTGCCTCATTTGTCTTAATTGGAGAACCGCCCTCAGCACCAGCTTTTTCTATGAATACATTAGCATAACAGACAGAAAATTCAAGCCCACTTTTGTAGAAGTAGTCTGCCCCCACACACACCTCCCGTTTTTAGATTAATAAAAACTGCGAGAGGGGACAAGCGCATGTCTCGGCTCCTGGATTTCTCATAGCCACTGTTGTGAAATTCCCTGTGCGGGAGCGAGGCATCAGGCCTATCTTATCACTGCACTGTTATGAGAGCCCGTCGTGAGAAATGTGATAAATGTCATCCGTGACAGAGAGCCGAAAGCGTCTCTTCATTCTTCATAATGTGCTAATCCCATATACTTGTTCTTTGACTGGTTATGCTGCTTTTGCAGGGGCGAGCGCTGGTTTTACACAGAGACAAATGTGCAGCAGGTATGAATGAATCTGGAAAAAACGAAAGAAAAAGTCTTACAGAGGTGAATTTATTAGCACTAAAAGACATGCAGTTATCTCAGTCAAAGCAAGATTTTAAACCCCTGGCCAATTCATTGGAGAAATAGTAAATTCATCTTCATGTTTTTCATATTACTAAAAGGTGCTCAGGCTGGACAAACAACCTGCACCACGTAACGTTCCCCTAAGCCAGGTTTTTCCAGGATCTGACTGAACTAATGGAATTTAAAGGTAGGTGTTTCAAAAGAATATTTCGTTTACATGTTCCCAAGACCGGTATTAATTCTTTCATCACATCTGCTCAACCCACTTGCCGTTGCCAGCATGTGAAAGAGACGGAAAACATGAGGAAAGATATAATTTCTTAATAAGACGTGGTGTACACAGTCTCTTGGAAAGATGGCTGCCTTTCAAAAAAACAATGAATCCATATTTTGTCTTGATTTTTCTCCAGCAGGCCTAATTTACCACGTCAGTCACACGCTGCTCTCACTAGAAGCCTTCTAGGGATTTTAAATAAGGTTTTTTTGTTAAGAGCTTGTTCTGCTTTGAATTATTTGTATGCCCATTTAAAAATGAAATACCTTTTGGGTCAGGTCCTTGTGGGTAAATGGGAGGCAAAATCATTGTAGAATAATAATTTTGAGATGCAGAAGTTCCAATGGCCTAGAGAGAACCAACCAACTTTCATTTTTGTGTAAATCTTCATTGTGTCACCAATTTCAAAAGGTTGGTATCCGTCATTGGAAGAATGAAGGCAAAACTGAGGGATTACTACTCCCCTCCCCTCCCCTCCATCCCGTCTTCCTTCCCTTTCCATTCACTCACCCCAGTAAACATTCCGGGAGGCTGTGATGAGCTGGTGAGTGTTGTAGACTAGGAATGAAATATTTGCCTTCTTCCGTAAATGTGTCTAAAAATAATCATTTGGCTTTATCTGTCCTGTGAGAGGATGTCAGCTTTTCGACTTACGACTGGTTTCATTTACATTATAAAAATGACAAGCAGTTTACCCAGTTTATCAAATAATCCGGGCTGCTCTCTAAAACGTTCCAAACACTCAGAGCTCTTGCTTGGATCCTCCTTCTTGCCTCAACTCACCGGATGTCTTGGCGACATCTAATTCCGTGCCCGCACCTAATCCACCCAGCTCAGCCTGTCCTGCACATCAGTGAGAGAGATGGCCCCGTGAACACTCGACTCCCTCTCCAACAAAAATACTACTTGTTTCTTTTTAAAAATAAAATAAAATACCTTCCAGGAATCTTATATTTGCTACTATTCCTAACAACTTTTAAAAATCGTAAGGAAAAGAGAAACGGCATTAGAGGGAACATTGAGGACTGAATTACAGCTTTTCTTGAGAGGTTGTTGCTGTCATTCTTAGGAATATTTTATTATTAAAGATTTTTTTAATGTTTGCTATTGTGAGAGTGATATATGTTCACCTTATTGAAATGAGAAAATATTGAAAATCATAGAAAAACATAAAAACCACTCGTGTTTTGGGGGGTGTTTTTATTGTTCCGGTTCCTGAGAAAGACCTCACATCCTTTACAGATGTATTAGGCAAATGGGTATTTTGAAATACACCGATATGGTACTTCTCTGCGGGCCCCACCCACACACCCATACGCACACATAGAGCGTTGATTTGACCGCGTGTCCTAGGTTGAGAGGTGCCCGTAGGATTTAACCTCTTTGGAAAAACTAGTCAGTTGTTAACCTAAGCAGAGTCAAGAAGGACTGCTTTATGATAACTTACCCATTATTTTTTGTGCCATCACACTCCGTGAAAATCAGCTTTCCCTACAAAAATTGGGCATTTGTAGTAATGACTTTTGAAAATCAGGCATAGGTATTTAGGAGGAAGGAGCATGTTAAGGTTGGGAAACAGATGGATAGGAAATTAACTCTCCCCATATCGCAAAATATAAAGTTATCTTGAAGACCTGGAATAAAAATAATCCTGATGGTTTCACATAACATGTTATTGTGGGCACTATGTGGGGTAATGCTTAAGAGGGTAATTTGATGAGGAGACAGGTCTTCATGTGGCCTGGCTCTCAGAAGAAACCCCTGGATTCTTTCATGAATCAATGCTTTGAAGAGTGAAATTTCACAAGTCATATAAATATTAATATGGAAAGATCTAGAATTGACTCTGGAAAGTACTCCTTTGACTATATAAATTTATTTAATTTATACAAGTTCCTTATATGGTCAAAACACAACAGCCAAGAAATACCAAATTAGAAGACCAATGGGCAAGAGTAGGACACCTAGTAGAACCAGAGTTTACGCAAAATATTCCTGAGTTTAAACATACATTACAAATAACGATAACCTAAAATTCCACATGATAATCATTTCTGTCGCAGTCACAAAGAAAAGGACATATAAGAGCTAATTTAACATCAGTAATTTAACAATAAGATGTGCCACTTCCTCTAGTAACAGCCATCTTGAAGTGATAAAGAGAAAACACTTATATTTGTTTTGTACGTCAAAATTTCTCACTTTAGGGAATTTATAACAAACAAGCCAAATGGGAGTCCTCTGTTTATTTAGAGAACACCCTGGCTATTATTTTTTGTAGTTTAAACTTCTTTGGAAGTTATTGATTGACTATTCAGTTTCTTACTTGATAACCTCTGTATCTGATTTTAAAGACTTAGCCAACATCAACTGGGAGAATCACTTAAGAAACCTTAGCTTTATCTGTGACTCTTTGCAGTGATATATCTGTTCTCTGAAAAGAGAAGCCATGTCAGATAATGAATGATGGTTGTTAAGTAACCATCTCCTTTAGGTTTTAACCTAAAAAAAGCAAGAAACCTGTGTGAGGTATGCAATTGTGCACTCCATTTTCCCCTCTGGAAAACTGACTAGTTCTCTGTAAGAAGGTGGAGTAGAAGCAGTGCCATTCTGGCCTGGATCTGGGTGTCTGGACAAACTGAAAAGGGACCAGAATTCTACCCTGCAGTGTTATTTGGTCAGATGAAAGAAAGCCAGGGAGACAGGGACATGGGCCGTGACTGTTACCAGCAGGTTTTTAGAGTGTTCTGAAAAATGAAGAGAGAGAAGAGGGGAGGAGAATAAGAGATCATATAAACGTATCTACTTGATATGGGGGGCCACCAGAGGAAAAGCAATTGTCACAGGTCCAACAACAGAAGGAAGTTTGGGTGGTCCTGGAGTGCTGAAGAAGCTCGGGTGGTGTCAGGGAAAAACACTGCAGGATGGGTGGCAGGCAGGGACACACAAAAAGCATGAGGGGAGAGAAGATCCTGTCAAGGATTCTTTAGGCTGGGACACTGCTGTTTTCCTCATTCATTTGAATATATTACTCATCTCTGTATCATAGATTCTGTCCTGAGAGCTGAGCTAAAATGGAATGAAACATAAAACATCCAACTGGTAAAACTCCCACAGGAATTCTACAAACCACGTGGCTGGATGAGGCTTGGCTATGATGGCTTGTAAAGTTAAGCAATCCTTTCCCCCTCTCTGGCTATGATTTGCATGGGTCTCAGCAGACTCAAGGGAAGGATCTTGAACTGTTTGCAATCTGGGTTCATGCATATGTTGATGGAGTGTAAGTGAGGGCAACGGGCGGCGGGGGGGGGGGGGGGGGGGGGGGGCGGTGGGGGTGGCCAGATTGCGGAATAAACAATGGAGTCCAGGCCAGCCCCATGGCCAAGTGGTTGGGTTTGCGCACTCTGCTTCAGCAACCCAGGGTTTCACCAGTTTGGATCCTGGGCGCAGACATGGCACTGCTTATCAGGCCATGATGAATCGGCGTCCCACATGCCACAACTGGATGGGCCCACAACTGAAATATACAACTATGTACTGGGGGAATTTGGGGAGAAAAAGAAGAAGAAGAGAGAAAAAAAAAGATTGGGAACAGTTGTTAGCTCAGGTGGCAATCTTTAAATCTTCCCTTAGAAGAAACACCATAATGAGAAAGAAGTTCTGCATAGTACACCAGATGCAAAAACAGGTCTAAAAAAAAGGGCATGTTGACCCAAGTACGGAGTAAAAATGGACCTGAATCCATCCTGACCTAACCCTCAAAGATTCCCTGTATATGCTGGGCAAAGAAGACTATATGTGGTTGTGGGATAAGAAAATGAGAAGAAGAAGATGTGCTAGCTAAATAAAGACCCATAGATCCAAAAGTATGCGAGAATATCAAGGAAGTGAGGGCCAAGCACAGAGAGCAGAGTTCCTGAAGTTTTGGAGGTGAAAAGCAGGTAAGCATCACCATTCAGGTGGCCTGAACACAGCAGTGTTGATGTGCTGGGACAGTGCCAAAAGCGCTACTGGAGTCAATCTGAGCAGCAACAGAACATAGGAACAGCAGGGTAGAGGTAGTGGTATAAAGAAAGGGAGGGAGTTGAGAGTCGGTCAACTTGAGGTTACTGATAAAAACGTTACATTGACCTTCCCTAAGAATCACAGGCTGCTGGGACCCAAGGGAAATGTTTACATGGCCGTATGGTGTATTGTTGGAAAACAGACAGGGAAGGTATGAGTCTGCTAGGGCTGCCATAACAAAATAAAACAAACTGGGTGGAGTAAACAACAGAAATTCATTTCCTCACAGTTCTGGAGGCCAGAAGTCCAAGATCAAGTGCCATCAGTGACGTCTGGTAAGGACTGTCTTGCTGGCTTACAGACAGCTGCATTCTTGCCGTCCTCACATGGCCTTTCCTCTGTTTTCACGCAGAAAGTGGATGAGCTCTGGCGTCTCTTCCTCTTCCGACAAGGATGTGAGTCCTACTAGGTTAGGGCTCTCCCTAATGATCTCATTTTAGCTTAATTACCTCTGTAAAGATCTATCCCCAAATATGGCCACAGACTGAATTACTGGGGGTTGTCCCATAACACTGAGCCCAAGACTAATTTTCCTGGGGATCCCCATTCCCATGACCTCATTTAACCTTAATCTCCTCCTTAAAGGCCCTATCTCCAAATACAGTCACAATGGGGGTTAAGGCTTCAACATGCGAATTTTGGGGGACACAATTCAGTCCACAACAAGGAGCCAGGATGGACCCTCATGAATGAACCTAAGAAAGGAAAAATCTGGAGTCAACCTTGTTCCTACCTGGAAGATGAAGATGATCATCCATCGTCAAAGGTTTGGATACGACCAGTAAATAAGAAAGCCTTCTTGGATTAAGTAAAAAACCTATTGCTCTTCCTCAGAGTTTCCAAGAAATGATTTTGATTCACCCCAGAGTCTATTGGGTATTTAACCAAAAGAAGTATTCATCACTTATACCTAAACTAAGCCAAAGAATTGAGACAGTATATGAATTCTGACCATCATGAATTTTCTTTGACTTTAAGAAGGTGTGTCCTATCTCAGATTCATGCTATTGCTATCTATTGCATCTAATTCTTCAGAAAGCATGGTAATAAAAATATGAATATGATATTGGTGTATTGCATTGTAGGCTTATAAAAATACCATGACTTTTTAATGTGGGTTTTTTTCCCCCGAGAGAAAAGGAAAGCCAAAAATACACTAAAATTTCAGTACCAAGTTGATTTTTTTCCAAGAACAAGTCAAGGAGCATAGCAGATTTTATTTCAGTGTATGCCAATAACCTGAGTTAGATGTAACTCAAAGTACTGCCTGCCACACACTAAGTGAATATTCAATATCCTTGATTTACCCTCTGTTAGTAGCTGGCTATCATATGTGGACAATATGTCATTTAGATTGGGTTGTAGGCAATGAAAACCAATTCCAGCTTATGCAAAAAGGGAATGATAGATGAAAAGGGAAAAGTCACAAAATTGAAGACAAGTTCCTGGCCTTCAAAAAGACATAATGCAGAATAGCTGAGTTTTAGGGTTCCAGGGAGCATGACCCAATAGCCACTCTCTTTAGGATGTCACTATTGGGATAAATCACAGTCTCAATATCTAAACTTCCACTAAAAAGATTCAAGTTAGCAAAACTTTGGTCAGGCGCCCATTTGATTAAGAATTCCAACAAGACTACACATGATGAGGAAGTGATAGTTTTTCAAGAAAAGTATGAGGTTGTGTTAGGAAAATAGGAATGAACACTGGACAGGAAAAAGCAACAGATGTCCACTAGAAGAAACTGCCTGAAATATGCTTGCGTTGAATATTGATTATGGAAAGGTGAGAACATTAGTAGTAGCGATGACAACAGAAGAATTTCACACTACCGTTCTTTCCCATATATGCCCTCCAATGAGATCTCAATCTCTGAGTACATACATAGTAACAAAACCCAGAAACAAGGATGCTGTATAACAACAGGGAATGTCTGCCTAGCTAGCTGCATTTAAATATTGGATCAGTATTTGCCTCCTTTGAAGGATTTGTGCGCCCTTTTCCTAGTTTTTACTGCTGTCACCACCACTTTATCACCTTTCTGATTTTCGGTGTGATCTTCATTAGTTCCTCATCTCCCCACAGATGTACTCGCCAGCCTGAGTGTCTCAACAAAGTCAGACCAACAGCAGTGGTGACCGAGTTTAAGTGTCTAGTGAAACAGCAATCTTCATCGATGTGGAAATGACCTTCCAATCTAACTATTCTGCAATCCTTGGTGGCCAGGCACTCTGACCTCAGCTATCGTCATGAGGTTCCTTGTTAGTCGGACTATATAGTTCTCAGCAAAAACTAATTCTTGTGATGCAATTAAGAAAAGCCTAGGTACAAACTAAGCAGCCTTTCAACTGTGTTTGGGCATTTTGAAGGCCAGTCTACTTTTGGAATGGCTCCCTTAAAGACCAAATGGGTAAAAGCCAAGAACTCTGGGCAATACTTCAAAAGCCAACAGCTGCTCTACACTCCCAGTCAATCCCAATTTGCCACTTGGCTGCTTACTGATGAGCTGCTTGCATGAGTGTTTGATGGCACCACAGTGGATTGCCTAGCTCACCCACTGGCTTGTCAAGCTTTGGGCAGATATCTGGTACTCCAGAAGTTTGGCTTCTCTGCAAAACATCTTGTTATAAGGGAAAGAGTATTTGATTGGAAGTCAAGAATCCAGTTTCAGATTTGAACTGTCCCTAATTACATATGTGGTGTTGGGCAAGTAACTTAACTGGGCCTTATGGGGTTTCTTTGTTGTTTTGTTGTTGTTATTAACATTTTGTTATAAGAATTTTAAACTATACAAAAACAAAAAGAATAATGCAATGAATCCCATGTACTTGTCATCTATTTTCAATAATTGTCCATTTTGATTTATCTATATCCTGCCTCACCCACTGGGTTATTGTAAAATAAATCCTAGACTCATATCATTGTATGCATAAATATTTCAGAGTGTGTCTCTAAAAGATTAGAACTATTTGTTTTTAAAAAGTCACAATAACATCAGATACTAAAAATAATAATAATTTAGTAATATTTTCAACCACCTAACCACCTAGTGTTCAAATTTCCCTGATTGTCAAATTTTTTCAAAATATTTTTTTAAAGGATCCAAACAAGGTCCATAAAATTCAATTGTTGAAATGATTCTTGTCTATTTTAAGCTATAGATTCTCTGTCTCTCTCTCTCCTTCAGTTTATTTAGGGGAGAAAAACTAGGTCATTTGTCCTGTAGAGTTTCTCAATCTGGACTTTACTAGTTGCATCTGTGAAATGATATTTAAGATATTCCTGCCCTCTGTATTTCCTGTAGGTAGATCTAGAAGCTTGGTCACTTCAGGTACTAATTTTTGGTAAGAATGCTTCTTAGGTGGTTCTGTATACTTCCATTATGAAGCATATAATCTTTAGTTTTTACTTCTTTTGAGTTATTAGCAGCCATTGATGGTCATTGTCTAGATCTGTTATTTCATAAGGGGTTGTAAAATGGTGATATGATAATTCTAGCATGTTTTCTACATTTACTAGCTAGAGTACTACTATAAACAGTAAATTTCCCTTTCAATTTATTTGGTTACCCTGCAGTATAGATATACAGGAAAGGCAGGATAAATGCTTGAAACTTTCCCTACATTTACAAGTTTTAAAAAGTAATGAATTGGGGCCAGCCTGGTGGCATAGTGGTTAAGTTTGCACTCTCTGCTTCGGCAGCCCAGGGTTCATGGGTTCAGATCCTGGGCGTGGACCTACATGCCACTCATCAAGCAGCATCCCACATATAAAAAAATAGAGGAAGACTGGGGCTGGCCCCGTGGCCGAGTGGTTAAGTTCGCGCGCTCCGCTGCAGGCGGCCCAGTGTTTCGTTCGTTCGAATCCTGGGCGCGGACATGGCACTGCTCGTCAGACCACGCTGAGGCAGCGTCCCACATGCCACAACTAGAAGGACCCACAACGAAGAATATACAACTATGAACTGGGGGGCTTTGGGGAGAAAAAGGAAAAAATAAAATCTTTAAAAAAAAAAAATAGAGGAAGACTGGCACAGATGTTAGCTCAGGGACAATCTTCCTCAAGCAAAAAGAGGAAGATTAGCAAAAGATGTTAGCTCAGGGCCAAACTTCCTCACCAAAAAATAGAAATAAAAATGAATTATTTCTCAACCACCTTCCAAAAAGAGTGCAATAAGCTTTTGTTTTGTTGTTTAAGATCAGTATATACTTCTGGGTTTAAACATATTTGATGTGCTTTAATCCATTCCAGTTGTTATTCTTATTTATGCCCAAACTGGCTAGTGGGAACCTCTTCAATTAGTCTAATAAGGAAAGAACACATAAAACTCTCTATGGTCACAGAAGACACGATAAGCTGTGTAGAAAACCCAAAAGAACTGACAAAAACACTCCCGGAACTAAATAAGCAATGATAGCAAGGTTGTAGGATACATGGTTAATATACAAAAGTCAATCACTTCCCTATACACCAGTAATGAAAAGGTACAATTTAAAATTAAAAACGCAATACCATTTACATTAGAATCCCCAAACTGAAATACTAGGTATAAATCTAACAAGATATGTATATGAGGAAAACTACAAAACTCTGATGAACAAAATCAAAAAAGAACTAAATAAATGGAGAGACATCCCATGTTCATGGATGAGAACACATAATATTGTCAAGATGTCAGTTCTTCCCAACTTGATCTTAGATTGAATGCAATCTTGATCAAAATCCCAGCAAACTATTTTATGGATATCAACAAACTGATCCTAAAGTTTTATGGAAAGACAAAAGACGCAGAATATCCAACACAATGTTGAAGGAGAACAAAGTTGGAGGACTGGCACTACCTGTCAGGACCTATTATAATTAAAAACTTCTGCTCTGCGAAAGACAATGTCAGGAGAATGAGACAACAAGCTACAAACTAGGAGAAAATATTTGCAAAATACATAGCAGATAAAGGACTGTTATCCAAAATATGTGAAGAACTCTTAAAACTCAACAATAATAAAACCAACAACCTAATTAAAAAATGAGCTGAAGAAGAAGAGGAGGAGGAGGAAGAAGAAGCAGATGAAGAGGGAGGAGGAGAAGGAGATGAAAGGAGGAGAAGAAAAAGGAGGAGGAGGAGGAGGAGACAGCATTATAACTAGCAAGAAGGCAAAGCAAAAGCAACACGTCTGCCTTTGCAGTGCTGAAGGTTGAGTGTGGATCCAGAAACAAATCCACAAAACTTTCTTTAGTGCTCTTTTTTTTAATTAAAAAACTAATAATACAAAAACTTTGTCATCCAGAAGCCAAATTGTGCTGATGATTCTGTTTAAATCAAGCCTGAATGGATAAAAGTAAGTATAGGTTTTGTAATTTTGATGTTCAGGAAAATGTGCTTATGTGTAACATCTCCATTTTTAGTGATTCTGGATAAATGATGTGTGACTGAAACTTCCTCCTTGGTTAAATTATAAGCTATTATGTGTTACAATATGATTGAATATATGCCATTTCAAACCAAGCCCAAGATAAATGACCTATATTTCAAGTTAAGCTTTTTACATTTGAGAAGAAAATAACCTTAACCATTACTAAGTCTCAGAGCAGAAAGACTGATGTATCATGTATTCTAAACATCATTGAGTCAAAGGCAATGAAATTTGTTATATACTGTGCTATTTGAGAATGTATGTGAGCTTTTTAAATGTACTCCGTGGTCCAGTGCTATTCAGTCCTGATCCATCCAGTTGATGCATCGCGTCATCAACCTGCCAGGAAGCCTTTGGAGAGCCATTTGTCCCTGGATCCAAATCAGATATGTACCCTGACTGCTAAAAAATATTTTGTTAGACTAAATGACTGAGCTATCTTTGACAGGACTGCCAAATGAATTATGACAATGGTTGACCACTTTGGGCCCTGGGGCAGTATTACCAAATAGAAAAAGAGAAAAATCTGTTCTTTCTAGTTACTGATCTTATGCAGAACAAATGCACCATTCTTTCTGTTATGAATCTTAGTGAGGTCCAAGGTTCTTGCACTCTTTTCTATTGGAACTTAGCAGGGTATAGATGCCATTTATCCTGTGTATTGTTTGAAGGGGCGTATACTCAAAATTGGTACATAACATTATTTCTGAATCACAATGAAGTTGAGGCTTAATAGAAAGAGGGTTGTAGGAGCTTGACTTACCTGTGTTCATCTTTCAGCATTACCACTTATTAGGCTCCCACTCTTTTAAAGTGGGATAACAATATCTATCTGTTAGAACAGCTGTAAAGGTTAATCATGAATGTTAAGCGCCTGACATATTGTAGGCATTCATAAAAAGATAGCTTTTGTTATTATTATCTAACAACAGGCTTCTTCGAAAATTGTTAACTCAAAGTCTTATGAGAATAAATACATGAAAATGATTATATAGAAGACAATGGGGGCAGTCAGTTGGGAAATGCATAACCTGCCTAAAGGCATTCAAAACAAAAGGGGCAACACAGTCACAAACAACAACAATAATAAGTCCAATGTGCCAACCAGACCAACCCTGCGTGCCCATTGGTCTCTAAATATTAAAATTCCTTCTAATAATGTATTTAGGAAGAGTCATCAGAAATTTTTGCCTTTGCGTAACTTTATATCCCAGACATGCAAAAGAGACTTTTAGGGTTTTTTTCTAACAAATAGTTCCTAAGTTCATTTTAAGCTTCCCCTCACTCCTTTGACCAACACATTAGTAATTCTGCACATCTCAACTTTGTTTTACTGCTCCCACGCTGATTCAGAAAACATAAACACTGGGATATTCTCGAGACGCGTGTTAGTCTCTCTGTCTAACTATCTGAATTCCCGGGGAAGTCAAACAGAAATAGGCCAGACAGGAAATGCAGACCAAGTTTCATTTCCCTCAGGCTTTTGCTGTATTGTTGAGACTTTCTTCAGGCCCGGGGCCCCTGGAACTACGTTAAGTGGCTATGACTTCTCTAAGACAAGGACTTAATTTTTAGTTTTACTTCATTTCTTTGTATTTTATTATTCCTCTACTCTGTGTAAGAAAATTTGGGAAAAAACAAAGATCTTACCCATGGGGGAAAAACCACTTAAAACAATTACTTGGTTTTTAGTGTTTTTGAAAAAAATGGTTTTCCTCGGCAACGATTTGGGAGTTTACTTTCTTGCAAAAGATGGGCTTTCTGAAAAATTTCCATTGGCAGTAGTCCAATGCCATAATTACTTTAACTTAAACCCTCAAGTGTTTCCCCTTCTCTTCCTTAGCACCACACACAATTCCTTCCTCTGAGTGTTAGACTCAGGGTAACTCAGCAAGTTTCCAGAAGCAACCAACAAGGCTGCAGAAGACAGAAATTTAAACTTTCACCTTGAAAGATGCTGCTGGACTTGTTTTTACATGTTCAACACTGCCCACACTGAATCCCCAGCGTTTATCCGTGTGGGAGGAACATGCTGGAAGCCAGGGCGCTTGTAGAGCGAGAAGGGGTTGAGGGTGCATCTGGAAGATCCCAGGGGAGTGGGCAGAGAGGTGCTATTGTCTAAAGTTTTGCATGGCTGGTAAGGAATTTTAGTCAGGTATGTAAAATTATTATCACAAAAATGTATCTAAGGATAAAACCTTGATCCAGATCAAATATTCTAAAGAAATGATTCATAATTCAAGATTGCCATGCTGACTAAAGTTGAAAATATTTGCACTTTCCCAGAATTTATTTCACCCTCCAAATACATTTATAACAGTACAATTTTATGATCTGTCATATGTATACAAGTCTGCCAGCCATAATTATTTTAATTCTACTTAGCTTTTTCCAACAATGTTTCTACAAAGCACTGAAGATTTCTTGTGGGACCTCACTAAAGGAACCCCACAATCAGAGGGAAGCAGCAGAAAATCACCATCCTCTCATTAACTTCTGTCCCCTCAGTCTTCCTCCACCCCACCCACCCAACTCCAGCACTCGCGTTCTAATTAAGGGGAAAATATATATCTGAAAAGCAAAAACTTAAGTTTTAACAAACTACTAAGCCTCATGGGATGGGAACATTGAGAAAAGCAGAATATTGTGGGTGCCACAAATGAAAATCCGTTTGCTCCTTGTAATTGCCTGGTTGAAAATTGCTTTCTCTTGTCTGGAAGAGAAGAGATCAGATGTGACTCTCAGACCCGCTTTCAAGCATTTTGTTCACGACTCTCTCAGCCCTTCACTGTGTATTCCTGTAGACTTGGCCTTTCTTTTGAATCTTGTAGCTCAATTGCCTTTAGGTTGAGTTGTGTTGCAGATAATTTGAAGATGTCTCTGGTTCCCTGTGATTTGGCTATTAAGAAGATTTACAGGTGGGTCTCTTTAGTCATGCCCTGAAAAGGTGATAAAATTTTTGTAATCTATTTAGAGGCCACACAATTTAACATAATTCTACTTTCATTTCTCCTCACCTTATACATATAATCCATTAAACTGTTTTATAGGGGCTCAATATGAAAGGACAGTGGGACTATATTATTTCTTAACCTGTTGTCAAGACCACAATATTTTAACAGGAAGGAAGACCCAAATGCAAATTTCCATTCTCTTTGTATAACATTTATGCAATAAAGAATGAATTGAGTACATGATTTTTCATTTCTCAAGTACTAGGGCTAGTAATGCATGAGCTACAAGAAGCAAGCATTAATCTAGCTAGCTGCTAAGAAATGAAATGTCACTTAGAGGAACTTGTTCTTGCTGGCACACTCTTTCATGGAGTTCTCGATCAAAAAGCAGAGAAAAAAGTCATTCTTTTTCCAATTGCGTTATATCATAGCTCATCTACCCTTTCTCATGTGTTCTGATTTAGTTCCTGCACATGGAGTATACTGAAACTTCCATTTTTCAAGGATACCTCATTTGATTTTTTTTTCACATGAAATGGGTGATTTAAAAAAAAAATAGAATAGCAGTAAAGGAAATATTTCTTCAAAAGACTATTTTTCTAATTTTGTTTCTCAATAGCTGTCGTATTTCTGGGCTGGCATCTTGTTATGAGTTTTGGATGGTGTCACAAGGGGTGTGTGTGTATAGCTGATCAGTTCTATTCCCTCATGTTATTGGATGAATTATTTCTCTGCTGAAGTGGGATCACAAACTTAGGTGAATTAAGATCACAAGTAATATTAATGATAATAAAGCACTTTAATATAATAGGAGACTGAAAAGTGCGAGCACTATTGTTTGGTTTTTAAAAGCACAGCAATTATTTTTTTTTATATTCCTTTTCAAAATAGTAGACAATATCAATTTTTCTGGTAGGAATGCATATTTTTAAATAATGTATTTATTTACAAAATGTTGAAATTAAAGAACAGGCGTACTTTCAAAAAACTAGTGTTAAAGCATTTATTCAAAATAATTTAGATTTCAAGGAAAAGATTACAGAAACTCAGACTGTCATCTATGCTCTGTGAAATAAAACTATCCGTGGACATTTTATTGATTTTCCGCAAACGTGCCGTCCTGTAATTAAACATATTGTTACTTCTAAGTAAAATAACACCCTTTGTTGGCCATCACTTAGAGACTCACTTTCCCAAATAGTGGGATTTTTCTGGTAACTGAGGCTTTTCCCTTTCACCTACCAAGATTTTTCAAATATTTCTTCAAAATTGTAACCACACAGATCCCTCTTTTCTTAAAAGAATGATATTAAACACAATTTAATCTTTTAAACTTACTCTCTCCTTTGTAAATGTGGGAAATGATAATACTTAATTCCCAAGAGTGTTTTAAATATTTTTCATATCCTCACACCATTGTCACAAACATCACTCTCTACATCTTTCTATCAGCAGGTCTTGTCAGTCAGCTGAGGCTTATAAACTCAACCTTAGTGTCCACCATGATGCACAGGTGCTTCCTGTAAGAAATTTGAGAGGCCGGTCCCCTGGCGGAGTGGTTAAGTTCACGCACTCAGCCTCGGCGGCCCAGGGTGTCACTGGTTCGGATCCTGGGCACCGTTCATCAGGTCATGCTGAGGCAGCTTCCCACATAGCAGAGCCAGAAGGACCTACAACTAGAATATACAACTGTGTACTGGGGGCTTTGGGGAGAAGAAAAAGAAAAGCAGATTGGCAACAGACGTTAGCTCAGGTGCCAATCTTTAAAAAAAAAAAAAGGAATTTGAGGAGGGGGCTGATAAAGAGGAGCTCTGCCATCCTAACTCATCTCTCCCTGTTACATTTTGCAGCCATTAGAGCTTATTTCTAATACCCCATCACCCTCCTGGGGCCTCCCTTCCTCCCTGGGCACTGTACTGCTGTTGGGGCCTGGGAAGCAAGAGCTGGGGCTGTTAGCATTGCGGGTAGCAGGACTGACGAAGACTGAGGACTCGCCTGTGAGGAGATAGCTTAGCAGTTTAGAGGATGGCACTGTAGTATTAGTGAGGCCCAGGCCAGTTGTGAGCCTTCCTTTTCCTTCCCTTCCTACTTCTTAATTGAGCTCCAGTTAGCTGAGATGGCCAGATAAGCAACCTTTACACTAAAAATAAATACTGTACTTTTGATTGGCTGTTGCTTCAGGATGGAGAGTAAGAAATAAATGACTGTCCTACATAATATAAAGTTGATTGCATTATACTTTAAGTAGAAGTGGGTTTCAAGCTTGTTTTGAAAGCAGAATCCCTTTCCCCAGTTCCTACGTTTGAGAAAGTGAAGCAGAGCCACAGCCCACTTACTCAGCATCTCCTTCTCTCACAAGCATCAGGCCCCTTGAGAGGAGATTCCTCAGAGCTCAGGGCCTTGTTAACTTTCATCCCAAAACAAAATGCTTGCTAATTTTTGAACTCGATTAATCACTTTTTGATTCTCCACAGTAAATGTAAAAAACCAGGATAATAGTAAAGAAAAACATTTTAGTAGCTCTACCAAGAGATGAACTTGAATCCTCCCTTCCCATATGAAGGGAAGCCAACCTTCTCCCACATTTCAGAATTTTAATGTAGAGTTGGTTCTTATCTTTTTCATCTTGACAGATGTGTGTGTTCCTTTATGGTGACTTTCTCCACATGCCTTTCAACACCTTCCATCTGTAGAGAAGCCAACCTGCTCAAGTCAATACTTGTCATCCTCGAGGTAAGATTGCCTGGGATCCTATTATGGGGCTGATCTGGATGAACTAATATATGCTACTTTTAATCTCTCTGCACTGATTTTTTTTTTAACTGGTCTTTTAACTTTTATTTTCATACAATGTGGAATAATAAAAAAATACTGGAGTCAGAGTCAGAAACTTGGAAATTGCCATGACAATCAATGAAATAATATTTGTGAAATGTCTTTGAAAATGTGATGGATTGTTCTTTGATTTACAAAGAAGTTTTAGTGGTGGGCCCCTTATGTGCCAGGCACTGTCCTAGGCCCTGGGGATGCAGCAGTGACCAAAACAAAATATCTATCCTCCTAGAGCTTACATTCTCATAGAGACAAAGAAATCAATATATTTACCATTGTTATTGTTTGTAATTACATCATCATCATTGTTAAATGGAGCAACATTGCTTATTTCTGCTGTGCTTAACATTTGAATTGTGAAGATCCAGAGTCTGAAGTTTGAAGGTGAAAACTTGGGTTTGCATCCTGGCTTCCCACCATATACTATCTGTATATATCCACAAGCAAATAATTTCATCTTACCAAGGACATTTCCTCATTTGTAAATATGAGACAATGCTACTTCATTGGCAAGAGTGTTTTAAATATTTTTCAAGGATGAAGAATGTATTTGGTACATCTTAAAGTACTGTGCTATACAATACTACACATACTTAGTACTGTCACTGTTAACATGGTAATTTTCTACAGAGAAGCACAATCTTCTGTCCTAGCTTTAGCTAATTTAGGATATCTCTTTTTTTCCAAACATACAGTAAAAAGAAAAATTAGGTAAATTGGAAATAGAAGTGTCCACTCTTCCAGATAACATGAATCGTGTTGACATTTAGGCTACCTGCTTAAACATTACGACATTTCAGCTACATGCGTAGCTGTGAATTGGGCAATGTTTTGCCAACAACAGAGTAGTGACAACTATTCACATATCAGTTCTCCGTTGTTCTGATTACAAGCTTATACATGGGGATGATTCATGGTTTACTTGCTTTTCAAGTCATAATTTCAAGCAGCATCATTTGTCTTCTTTCAGCAATTCATACTTAGACCAAGAATCCACATGCTGATCTCTTGCAGTTCACATCATTTCTAGTCTTGGACAGTGTCATTCGAGACTGTAACATCATTAAAGTAAATGATGCAGGTGGCCTTAAAAAACCAGCTTTCATTTACATCTATTTCATCATCATCATTAGTTTGCGCAATGATGAGAATCTTGCTCAATGGTAGATGCAGAGTAGTTTCTTCAGTAAATTTCTTCCACTGAATACTGTAGCACATATTACTATGTGTTTATATTTTACGTGTCAAAAATTAATCTGATTCCAGAACCACAGGAGTTAGAAACATAGATTTGAGCCAGATGAGAAAAGACAGGTGATAGAAAGAGGATGATCTTTAAAATGGGCATTCATTGATTCATGTTTTCACTCAGGAAGCATGTTATGAATGCTTAATACATACCAGGTCTTATACTAGGAACAAGGGTACGCCTAAGACACATTCCCTATCCTCAGGTAGAACTAATTTAGTGAGGGAGTGAATGACATAAATAGTTATGAAACTATTAGGGGTGCTGAGGAGAGGACATGAGAAAAAGGCATGGAAACAGATAAAAAATAGTGCAGTCCAGAATAACAAATCCACAAAGAAAGATTTGTGGTTACCAGGAGCTGGCGGGATAAGGGATTGGGGAACTCCTTCTAAGAGGTATGGCATTTATTTTAGGGCTGAGGGAAATATTCCAAAATTAGATAATGATGTTGGTTGTACAACCTTGTGAATATATATATATATATTTTTTTTTAAAGATTTTATTTTTTTCCTTTTTCTCCCCAAAGCCCCCCGGTACATAGTTGTGTATTCTTCATTGTGGGTCCTTCTAGTTGTGGCATGTGGGATGCTGCCTCAGCGTGGTTTGATGAGCAGTGCCATGTCCGTGCCCAGGATCCGAACCAACGAAACACTGGGCCGTCTGCAGCAGAGTGCTCGAACTTAACCACTCGGCCACAGGGCCAGCCCCCGTGAATATATTTTTGAAAACACTAAATTGTACACTTTAAAAGGGTGAATGCCATGGTATATAAATTTTCCAATGTAATGAGATGTATTAGTTTCCTAGGGCTGCCATAACAAAATACCTCAAACTGGAAGCCTTAAAATAACAGAAACTTATTATCTCACATTTCTGGAAGATGGAAGTGCAAAATTAAGCTGTAGGAAGGGCCGTACTCCCTCTGAAACCTGTAGGGGAGAATCCTTCCTTGCCTCTTCCTAGCTTCTAGTGGAGGCCATCTTGGCATGTCTTGGCTTGGAGCTGCATCATTCCAGTCTCTGCCTCAGTTGTCAGATGGTCTTCTCCTGTGGGTCTGTTTCCAAGCTCCTTCCTCTTATTAGGACACAAGCCATATTGGATTAGGGCCCACCCTGATGACCTTATCTTAACTTGATTATATCTGCAAAGTCTCTATTTCCAAATAAGGTTACGTTCTGAGGTTCCAGGAAGAACATGAATTTTGGGGGACGCTATTCAATCCATAACACTAGAACATAGAGAAGAAGAGTGTTTGGACCTTGTTATAATGGACTGACAGTGGTAATATTACCAGTTTGCTCCTTAGTTCTTAAGCAACAATGCAGTTTTGACTTTTGAGTTGGGAAGTGAACTGAACTACATGTTAAGAGAATTAATCTGGTGATAACTGGTAGGATGATTTGGATTTAAAAGAGATAAGAGGTAGAAAAATCAAAAAGGAAGAGTTGAAGAAAGCATTCGGGAGGGAAAGTCCTCCACTTGTATAGGGAATCCATGCCCCTACATCCAATTTTTTTAATTGAGAATGGTACAAGTGTTGATTATGAGTATGGATTGTTGTGTGAAAAATTACACAGTGGAAATATATTTGTATAGCTGATCAGTAAAAACAAAGAGAAGTAGAGACATTTAGAAGATATTTCAGGAGATAAAATCCTCAGAATTTGGTGTCAGATTAGATATCCTGGAGAAAGAGATCCTAAGAATTGCTTTTGGCTTGTGGTTTGCGTAAAGAAATAACTTAATCATTGAAATAAAGGATGTTGGAAAAGGAGCAGGTTTGGGATGGGAGTGGAGGGAGAGATCATGAGTTCATTGTTGTACAAGTTGAATTTGAGATGCTTTTGATATATATTTAATGATTATTTAAAAGATATGAAGCTCACTTGTGAGTTTGTGTACAAGACAATTGAAATTATGGGTATGGATAAGATCTCTTAGACAGATAGTATATGGTAAGATGAGGGAAAAGGTACAGGAAAAACCTTGAAGAACTCTGAACTGAAAATTAGGTGGAAGATGACCCTATAAATAACGCAGATTGAGAGAGACCAGAAAGGAATGAGAGAAATAGCAAAATTTCTCTACTATAAGTAAGAGAAGGGATGATTTTAGATGAAGATGATAGTCAATGGTGTCCAATGCTGTTGAGAAGTCAAGTAAGGTGAGGATTTGGCTACAGGGAGGTCATTGATGATTTTAACCAGTTAAACACCATCTAGCTGCTGACTCCCAATTGTATGTCTCTAGTCCAACTCTTTCCTGAACCCCAGACTTATATCTCCAATTCCATATTGTCTACTAAGCATCTCAAGCTTAACAAAGCTCTCAAAAGAGAGCTCCTGATGTTCTTCTCTAAACTTGTTCCTCCAGCAGTCCTCCTCAGCTCACTTAGCATCAGCGCCACCCTTTAAGATGCTCAGGCCAAAAGATATTCAGCATTATCTTTGACTCCTTGTTTTCTTTCATACAACCCATCCAATCTTCATCAAATTCTATTAGCTCTACCTTCAAAGTATTGCAACCTCTGACCACATCTCACCACCTCCCCATACCAAGCACCGCTGTCTCTTCTTAGTTTTACTAATGGCTTTATTGAGACATAATTCACAAACCATGCAATTCACCTGTCTAAAGTAGACAACTCAATGGTTTTTAGTATATTCACATAGTTGTGCAATCATCACCACAGTTAATTTTAGAATATTTTCATCACCCCAAAAAGAATTAGCAGTCACTCCGCATGCCCTCTTCCTCTTAGTCCCTGGCAACCACTAATCTACTTTCTGTCTCTATGAAGTTATCTATTCTGGACTTTTCATATAAATGGAATCACACACTGTGCAATGTTTTGTGACTGACTTCTTTCATATAGCATAATGTTTTCAAGGTTTATCCATGTTGTAGGTTACAGCAGTAGTTCAGTCCTTTTTATGACTGAATAATGTACCATTTTATGGATATACCACACTTTGTTTATCCATTCATTGGTTGATGGACATTTGGGTAGTTTCTAATTTTTGGCTCTTATGAATAATGATGCTATGAATATACATGTTTTGTTTGGACATGTTTTCATTTCTCTTGGGTATGTACCCAGGAGTACAATTGCTGGGTCATATGGTAACTCTATGTTTAACCTTTTGAGGAATGGCCAGATCACTTTCCAAAGCAGTGTCCATTATCTCTTGGTGGGATTATTACATCAGCATTGTTACTGCTGTCCTTACTTCCATCTTTGCTGCCTCACAGTCCATTTTCAACAGGTCACTTTTCTGCTCAGATCACTACAATGGGTCGTTATCTCACTCAGAGTAAAGCCAAAACACTTGCAATGGTTACAGACTCCCACACAATCCAGCCCCAGATGACCTCATTGGGTTTTTTTGGTTTTTTTTGAAAGATTGGCCCTGAGCTAACATCTGTTGCCAATCTTCCTCTTTTTTTTCCTCCTCTCCAAAGCCCTCCCACTACATAGTTGTATATTCTAGTTGTAGGTCCTTCTGGCTCTGCTATATGGGACGCCACCTCAGCATGGCTTGATGAGCAGTACTAGGTCAGCACCCAGGATCCAAACCAGCAAAACCCTGGACTTACGAAGTGCAGCACAGGAACTTAACCACTCAGCCACGGGGCCGGCCCCGTGACCTCATTGGTTTTACCTCCTACTATGCCTCCTCCCCTGCTCACTCCCTACCAATTTCTTTGCTATTCCTTGAATACACCAGGCACGCCTCCTCTGCTTGTCTGTTCCCTCTTCCTGGAACGGACTTCCCACTATATCCATAGGGTTTGCACCTTACCTCCTCAGAGCTTTATTCAAATGTCTCCTTCTCAGTGAGGCAGTCAACACTGTCTAACTCCCTTTCCTGCTTCCTTTGCATGTATTTGGTTTTGTCCATGACACTTACTACCACTGAATGTACTATGTAGTTCATTTCTTTGTTTTCTATTTGTTCTCTCCCACTAGATAGCTAGCTCCATGGAGGCAGGGATTTGGGGAATTTGTTCAATGTTCTGTCTCCAGGGCCTAGACCACATGGTAGGATTAAAGACATATTTGATGAGTGAATGATTGAATGAAAGTGTCTTGAGGCTGGCAGCCATACTGGAATAGGTAGAGAGTGAATAGGAAGTGAGGACACGAGCCAGTGAGAGTAGATGACACTTCCTGTAAGTCTGAGGGTGAGAGAGAGGTTGGATAGACACAGATTCCTCTGCCTTCCCTCCTGTTACTATGGATGAAGTGTCCGTGCTCCTAATTAAGGCTGACTCTCCACATGTACCCAGATCCTGTTGGGAGGAAAAGTTTTCCTCTACCAACTTAGGTCCAAATAGTTAGGAGCCGAAAAATTAACTGATAATAGATTAACTGGAGAAAAGACAAGGTCTATTTTACAGGGGCAGGTGGAGTTGCTCAGAGATGAATAACTCACTGAATAGCTAGAGATAATGGCTTATATACCAAATTAACACAGCGGGGGCTAGGGTTCGAATGGGACGGTATGGAAGGTTCTATTTGGCTTTTTGATGCTAATGAAGATGGGGAGTCTATCTCCTTCCCGGCTAGAAATTTCCCTATTTGAGGAGAGAGAGGAGTATGGCAGCTGAATTCAAACTTTCTGGTGTTAAGGGTCAGTCTTCTTTCAAACAGGAAATTCCCTCAGAGGGAGGTCAATGGCAGCTGTATTTCCAGGAGGTTCTGCTTGTTGAGATGTTTCTTCTGCGGCTGCTGTCTGTTCAGATGTTTTCAGTTTAAAATAGGCTCATACCACTTTGGTGGGCTGTTAATTCCTTCAGTTCCACTCCCTTTAGCCTGCACAGATAGGCTAAGTGATGCACGCTCATGGGGTAATATTCACACAGAACACACATGGTGGTCACCCTTGGGGCTGAGCATGCTGCAGGCCCTGCTCAAGGACATCGTTCCTGCAAATTTCTCCACTCAGTCATGCACACACACACACTGTTATTCTCCCCAGTTTTAAATAAAATAAAATAAACCCTTGGTTTTAATAGGAAAATTTAAATATGTTTGCGTATTCGATGATACCTAGGAATTACTGTGAATATAGGCCATGGAAGACCCTCACTCTCAGGCAAGAAGAAGAGACCACACAAATGCAATAAACACAGAAAGCTCTCTGTTCATCCCAATTACAAAAAGTCTTGTCTTCTCCCATAAGTCTGGGATCAAACCTGCTCAGAGAGGAAGAGAAAAACTAAGGGTTAAGACCAGAAAAGGACCTGGTGATAGTAGGGCAATACTGAGGGAGACTGCCATAGGACTGGACTGCCAGGGAGGCATCGCCATGGCCATGTGCCTAGAAGTAAAACCCAGTGATCTGTGATGCCCCGGATCATGAAATAGAAATTACCAAAGACTTGAAGAACTATGTTAAATATTCAGTGCTCAGTGTTGACTGCATCACCTACCAGCAGCAGATAGCTTTTGGAATAAAAGAGTAAGCATAAATATTATTAACTAATTTGTCAGTTTCACCAAATACCATGTTGATGTTCTAAAAGCCAATCCCCAGGCCATCCTTAGATTGAGAACAAAAATGAAAATCCCAGCACTTACTTCTATAACCCACTTAATATTGACAGTCTTAGCCACTCTTAAACACAGCCATGAAATGCCAGTCCTGCACTCCCATTTGTTGCCTTTCCTGCACAAAGCTGATACATTTTCTATTAATTTCCTAGTTAATTCAAAATTAGCTAATGTGTTTCTATAGATAGATACCCACCAAGCTGAAAGAAAAAAGATGATAAAAGAAAAAGCATATTTGTGGTTGTTGCTGTTGTATTACGGTTGTTCTCAGTGACAAATTAAATTATAAAAGGACCGAAATGTCAGTGCATTACTAATTCCTGGAAACATGGCCTCCTGAGGTTACTGTGGTGGAAAGGCAAAGTAAGGAAGAAAGTGTCAAGTTGGGACTCACAGACAGTGAGGGGCAGCTCTGACTCACTAATGTGCCTTAGGCAAAGTTTCCTAAACTGCTAGATTTACTGAAAGAAAAATATCTGCTGGGGGCCAGTCCCAGGCATAGGCATACTTGGCATGGTCCCTCCATATGGGAGGCCACAGCCAAGGGGGAGACAAATACTGATGTATTATAAAGGATTTGGTGGGTCTTTTCCCCTGATTCCTGGGAGGGAGCTTCTAAACCCTTGGTATTTCCTCAGTGAAAGGAATGTCTTTGTTATTCATGATGAGCGCCTCAGGCCACACTTGGATTTATGCTAATGAGGTGACTCCTGGTGAGGCCCTAGATAGTTTCAGGATAGGGGCTGCCATGCTGGAGAGACCACCTGTATGATTAGAGAGTTGAGGCTTTGAGCCAGGTGTTATAAGCCCAACTTCCCAACCTCTGAGGAGGGGAGGGGAGACCAAGATTGAGTTCAATCATGTGGACAACAATTCAATCAGTCAAGCCTATGTAATGAAACCCCAATAAAAACTGGGCACCAGAAGCTCAGGCAAGCTTCCAGGTTAGTGATGCATATCAATGTGCCAGGAGGATGACACATCCTGAGGACATGAAAACTTTTTGTTTGGGTCCCTCTCAGACCTCACCCAATGAGATTCTTCATTTGGCTGGTCCCAATTTATATCCTTTATAATAAAATTATAATCCTAAGCCTAGTACTTTCCTGAATTCTATGAGAAATTCTAGCAAATTATAGAACCTGAGGAGGTAGTGGGATCCCTCAAATTTGTGGCCAGTTGGTCACAAGTTTAGGTGTCCTAGGAACCCGAGAGCTTACAGCTGATGTCTGAAGTGACAGGAGTCTTGTGGAGCACTGTGCCCTCAACCTGTGAAATCTGACCTAATTCTGGATAGTTAGTGTCAGAATTGCATGACAGATCACAGAAAAACTTCAGTACCATGCGGTTAATGCTAAGAGAGGGGCATGCACTGAGAAAGCGCAGTTGGCATACAGAGAGAAGCACAGAACCCAAACTATTCTCTAAGGACAAGGAAAGCAATTTTTAGCTAATGTCACTTGAGATGACTCTAAGAATGGTTTTTTTTTTAAAGATTGGCCCTGAGCTAACATCCTTTGCCAATCTTTTTTCTTCTTCTTCTTCTTCTTCTCCCCAAAGCCCCCCAGTACATAGTGGTATATTCTAATTGTAGGTCCTTCTAGTTGTGCTGTGTGGCATACTGCCTCAGCATGGTTTGATGAGCAGTGCTAGGTCTGCGCCCAGGGTCTGAACTAGCGAAACCCCAGGGCCACCGCAGCGGAGCGCACAAACTTAACCACTCAGCCATGGGGCCGGCCCCTCTACGAATGTTTATTTTGCAAAGTTTGAAAGTAAGAAGAAGAAAATAAAATCACCCAACCAAAGATAATCAAATCAATGTTTTTATTTTGGGCATATTTTCTTCTACATATCTTTTTACGGATTTTTACATATTTGAGGTAATACTATATATGTGATTGTTTTTATTTTCATTTAACATGTCATAAGCGTTATCTCTCGACATTAAAGGCTCATCACACATTTTCATGTTAATGGCTGTAAAACACACTATCACATAGTTACAATGCAGCGTACATAACCCTTTTCCTGACTTTGGGTGCTTGGGTTGCTTCTGGGTTTTGATATAACAAATAATACCAAGATGAATATCTTTATGTATAAATCTCTGTCCACATTTCTGATTATTTCTTTAGGATAAACTCTTTTGTCTTTTTGGGTGTCTGCTCTTATTTATTTGTTACTCTTAAAAATCTTATTTTTTACTAGACTGCAACTTCGATGTAGAACCTCTCAGAGACGACAGCCTCTGTCCTTGGCAATCTGTTCCAGGCATTTTTCTTTGACCTCCTTCATTCTCTTGGCCATAAGTTTAGCATATTCTGTGACCTTTCCTTGTTTGTCTTAGTAGCTGTTTCTTCAGAGCAATACACAGACGTTGGTGTTGCAGGACATATGGAGCAACAAGATGCTGAATCTTGGGCTCTTGGGTCCTGGTTTGCTTACCTTCTTTGTTCCGGGGCTTTCTCACAACACACTGATGGACATCATCTTCTTTGGAGAGACTGAAAAATTTACAAATTCTACTAGCACTTTTGGGCCTCAGGAGATGAGGCACAGTAGTCTCAGTGAGCCCAGGAATGTCCTTCTCCCCTTTTCTTTTTGCAATAACCAAGTTACAAACATTCAGATTGGCATCCACATTTTTGCTTTCTTTCTCCAGTCCTCCTTGGTCTGCAACAGGAATGCCCCTTACTCAGTAGCAAGTGGACACAGCCGTGGGTCAAGACACCCTGATTCACCAGGAAATCTAGTTTGTGATTTCCACCACTGACTTGGACCACATAATCCTTCCGTTCTTCACCCTGAGCAGCAGCAGCAGCTTCTCTGGCCGTATGCTGCTTTTTTTTTTTTTTTTTTTAAAGATTTTATTTTTTTCCTTTTGCTTCCCAAAGCCCCCCAGTACATAGTTGTATGCTTTTCAGTTGTGGGTCCTTCTAGTTGTGGCATGCGGGATGCCACCTCAGCGTGGCTTGATGAGCCATGCCACATCCAGGCCCAGGATCCAAACTGGCGAAACCCTGGGCTGCCGGAGCGGAGCGTGTGACTTAACCACTCGGCCACGGGGCCGGCCCCTGGCCATATGCTTCTTAATAAAAGGTGTGAAGGTTGTGTTCGTTGTCCGCTTCAATGAGTTTCTAGCTTCCAGTGGTTGCGAAAAAGATGTTCAGCTTCATCTTGAAACAGGTGACCACCTCCAAGTTGCCACCAAAAAAAAGCAACAAACTCTTGAAGTAGAGCTACTGAGTAAAAAGGATTTGTTTTTACAACTCTTGAAACCTGATGCCAAATTGATTTATAGAAATATGAATTTACATTCCTGCCAGGTGTGTGCGAGGGTTTAACTTAAAGCTCACTTGCTAAAACGAAATCATTTCCTAAAAAAACTGGAAATCTGATTGGCCCCCAAAATTTATTTTATTGCTTTAATCTGCACTCATTTGACTACTTGTACTGGCTAAATACTTTTTCATATTAGTTAATTGTATTTTTTCTGTTTGAGAACTTTGTTCTGAGTATTCATTGGCATCTTAAGTGGTTAACTTAAACCCCACTAAATATATCATACATATCATACATAGTACATACACTATAGATTTTTACTAAGGACTGATATTACGATAGGGTGTTAACCTTTTATGAAGTTGTCACTAACATTTCATGGGTTTTTTCTTCACTTTTATATTTGAGTTTTGAGGATTATGTATTTATGAAACAAAAAAATTTTTTTGGATATTTTCACTTGTGATTGTATGCTGCTCAGATTGCCCTTCCAGAAAGGACCTCTTGCCCAGTGACAAGGAGTATGCTTAGCTGATAGCCTCTAGCTGTTAGTTCTTTCAGGTTTTGCCTCAGCTTTTGAGCTGAGGGCACCCTATTTTCAAGATGGTCCTCAGCCCATGAGTGAGCAAAGCAGTAGTATAAGGGGCTAGCCACTTCTGCCCAATGCAGGACCCCTCTAATGGCTATTTTTTGCCTAGTGCAAGAGCCCACGGGCAGTTTCTTCTCAGGAAGAGAGGTCTGTTAGAGCCCTGAGGGGCTGCCCTGCACACGTGTGTGAAGCACTGGATCAACATGGCACAAGGGATGGACTGTGGCAGAGACAGAGATGCTCTGCTCAGATCTTCCTTCAAAAATGCACTTGCTGCCCAGTTAAACAGTGTAGTTAGCACACAACCTCCAGCTATTGGTTCCTTCAGAGTGCTCCTCAGCTTTCCAACTGAGGTTGCTCTCATTCTCAGGGCTGCCACTGTCCACATATTGAGCAAGAAACTCATTCAAGGGCCTAACTAGTCCACCCAACCTGGGACAGCTCTAATGGGAAATCTTTGTTCTAGAGTTCCCCTTTGGGCTAACTGACCTTTCTCAGACCCTCATTCCCTGCCCAGTCCCGCTTCCTCCCCTTTTCCTTTCACGGGTATTACTTACCAATAAGCCTTTCACATTCTAACACTAATTCAGTGTCTGCTTCCTGGAAAACTCAGCTTGTGACAGAGAGCTTCCATTGTTTTAAGCTGAGGACATTCTTCCCATTCTTATACTAAAGGAACATTCACATATACTTTCTGCTATTTTTAGAAATGGCTTTACTTTTTATTCATCTGCAAATTACTTTGGTATAGTACTAATGAGGATCTAAATTGTTTGTTTTCCTGGGGGGGATGATGTTAAATATCTCTGCCTCCTGGCCTTTATGACCTTATCTAATCCCCTCCCCTTGAGTGTAGGCTGGAGTTACTGGCTCAATATTAGGTTATAAATAACTGCAGATCCCATCCTGGGTTCTCTCTCCCCGTTTCTCCTGGATTACTTGCACTGAGGGAAGGAAGCAGCCATACTGTGAGCAGCCCTACAGATAGAACCACATGGTGTGATGAGGAGCTCAGGCCTTCTGTCCAACAGCACAAGAGGAACTGAGACTCTCGAGCCAACAGCCTGCAAGGAACTGAAGCCTGCCAACAACCATGTGACCGAGCTTGGAAGCTAGTGCTTCAGCCTCAGTTGAGTCTTGAGATAACTGCAGCCCCAGCGAACAGCTTGACTGCACCCTCCTGAGAGATCTTGAGTGAAAGGTACCCAGTTAAGCTGCTCTTGAAATTCCTGATTCAAAGAAATTCTGAGATAATACCCGTTTGTAGATTTCAGCTATTACATTTTGGTGTAATTGGTTATGAGCAATAGAGAACTAATATATTCCTTAAGGAACAGACAGTACTTGCAACTTTATTTATGTTTTTCTTGTTTGTTTCCTTGCTTAACAAGCTAGAAGTTTACTTCTCATCCAGTTAACAGTCCAGGCCTACCAACGGGGTTCTTCCATACTTGCAAGTGGTTCCCATCCCTGTGTCTCAGGCAATTGTTTAAATTTCTCCTTCTTCAAACTAGAAAGACAGGGGAGAAGGACCAGAAGGAATACCAACCCAATCCCTTAAGGAGCAAGACTTGTAAGTGGCACATATCCATTTCACTCACATCCCATTAGCCAAAATTTGATCCCATGATTATACCCAGCTGCATAGGAGGTTTGAAAATCCCAACGTCATTTATCGATCATTCATTCCTTTCCTCCTATCGCCAGAGTATTTCATTCATTCCACTTTTTTAAACATTTTATACAGTTTTATCATTACTTTTCTTTCTGAACAAACTCTAAGCTGATTTTTTACTGTCTCTGTTTACAAATGAATGATTAAATCAGTACGTCCAACTTTTTAAAAAACTATAGGTATTTTTAAATTTAATTTTTATCAAAGTAAAATAGTCATATACAAAAGTACACCAAGCATAAATGTAATTTCTATGGATTTTCACAAAATAGGCACGTATGTAACCAGCCCCCAAAAATCAAGAAATGAAACGTTACCAGAGCTGAAGTCTCCCTTGCACCACTTCTAGGTATCTTAGATTATTTTTATCTGTTTTAGAACTTTATATAAATGGACTCATAAAGTATATATGCTTTAGTGTCTGCCTTCTTTTGTTCAATATTACATTAGTGAGATTGATCAGACTGTTGTCTGTAGTTGTGGTTCATTCATTCTCATTGCTGTATATTATTCCATTGAGTGAATGCACTATTTCTTTATTTAATTATTTATGGACATTTGAATTGTTTCTAGTTTGTTGGCTATTACAAATAGTGCTGCCATGATCATTACTATACCAAAGAAATTGCCCATTAGAATTCTGTTTTGAATTATAATAAACCCACACATTTGGGAAAAATCAACATTTTTCTAATATTAGTCTTCCAGTGCATGATCAAATGCATATTTCTAATAAATCTTTTAAATTTTTATATCAGAACAGTATTGTGATATTATTCATGCACATCTTTCACATTTCTGTTAAAGTTATTCATTGGTACATAAAATGTCTGTTGACACAGTTTCATAATACTTGAAAAGTGATTATTCTATTATATAGCAATGCTATTTTACATATATTTTCTTTTATTCGAGATACTTTTAGAATACTGATTCTAAACTCTCAAGGAAATGCCTGTAATGTTCCATTATTTATATGATATTTTTAGTGCTATCTTTTATTTGGCTGCAGGATGGCCATTCTCATCATAATTCTTTCTCTAATGCAGGTATATTCCTGTGAATCATGTGAGCCTGATATATATTTATTAGCCTACTTTTCTACCTTTCTTCCGGTATTCTCCTGATTTTCCTCTTACCTCACTTCTTTTTAGTTCCTTTTGCAGGTTTCTCCTCATTTATCTACACTTTTAATGTGAGTGTGTCCCTGGGCTCAGTTCTTGGATTTCTCTTTTTAGCCTCATTCCCTTAGTGAGGGAATCATATGACCCAAACACATGACCTTAAATACCAAAATGCAAATGACCAAAAATGTAAACATGCACTCTGGACCTTGGCCCGGAACTCCAGCCTCTTATGACCACTCGTCTCCTTGTTATTACCACTTCAGTATCTAAAAGGCATGTCAAACTCGCATGTCTATAACCAAATCTTCCTCCCAAACCCACCCCACCGCAGTCTCTCTTATCTCCATAGGGCCACCCTTTCCTTGCAGTAGCTCAGGCAAAGTCTCTCTCTTTTACATTCTATAAAAGCCAATATGTCAGAAAATCATGTAAGCTTCAATGTATACCCAGATCTGACCGTTTTGTACCCCCTGTGCTGCCAGTAGCCTGCTTCAAGTTTCCTCTTCTCACCTGGATCACCAGAGACTCCAAAATGATCAGCTTCCATTCTTGCCCCTGTACATCCTTTCCTCAATAAAGCAAAAACTCTATTATTTAATTAATTGTCTGCTCAAATTCTTCCCGTCACTCCCATTTCATGTTGAGTAAATTCAAAAGGAGCCTTCCATGATCGACTTCCTAATCCCATTGCTTCACAGCCCCCATATCATACTACGCTCTCCTTTGCTCACTCGACTTCAGCCAAGCTGGGCCTCCTTGCTGTTCCTTAAGCCAGCCAGGCATGCTCCTGCCTCAGGGCCTTTGCACTTGCTGTTCTTTCTGCCTGGACACTCTCCTTTGAGACATTCTCACAGATTATTGTATTGCTTCCTTTATATCTTTGCACAGATCTCACATTCTTAGCTAGGTCATCCCTGACTACTCTATCTTAAACTGCAAACCACCTCCCCATCCTCAGTATTCCCTTTGCCCACGTCACCCCTTTCTTTTACTTGATAGCAATTTTCCCCTTTTTAATAGATTATAGAAATTGTTCATTCATGTTGTTTTTTCTTGCCTCTCCTCATCACCAGCCCAGTAGAGTGTCAGCTCCATTAGGTCGGAGACTTTCGTCTGTTTTGTTTAATGCTGCATCTCAGCGTTGGAATAGCGTCCAGCAAATCGTAGGCATGCAATAAATATTTGTCGAATCATTTGTTGAGTAAATCAAGAAAAACCATTATAAGCCTGTTATTTATTTAGACTTTAGAAGGTAATTCCCAGAGGACCTAAAAACCCAAAAAGGTTCTAAGTTGCTGCTGGAAATGAGCCTGGGCACAGAGAGGGCACTGCGGGAAAGAGATCCTTCTCTTTACAACCCCTCTTTACTATTTGATTGTTTTTATCATGGGCATGTATTACTGTGATAAAAATTTTTTAAACTTTTAAATAAGCCAACATGGCTGGAAAATCATAGGATGATAACAATGTAGGAAGGCTTGCCAACAACAATTTACTTTACAGTAAATTGTTCTAAATCTGTTTTGAGAGCAAACTATTGAATCTGTTAATGGTACATACAGATGGTACAAAACAATAAACTGCTTTTTGGTGTTGGGTGTAATTTTAAATAGAATATCTTTTGTCATATTTTGAAGTGACTTCAATCTACTTATATGATCATGCTTTATATTATCACATTAAGTTCCACATATTTCACAATGAGTATAAGATGTACAGGGATGTCATCCTTCAAGGCTTTATATAAAACGTAATTTCTTTAATTCTTTAAGCGTGGGTGGAGAAATAATGGCAATAATTTTTCATACACAGATAACGGGTGTATGTGAATGCTGGCTAATTTGAGGACGGAGGTAGGGAGGAAAGGATGGACATAACAAAAATAATTTTGTCTTAGGCTGCAAGTGACATATACTCAAACAATTGCTTTTTCAGAGTCCTCAGGCTTGTTTCTATTCAGTGTTTGCTGAGCTTTAGAGAAGGCTGAATCTCACCATGGCAAACTGCCATCTTTGTCAGAAGCAAAGAGCGGTTTACATTCAAGGCACATAATAAGTGCAATGTGAAGTAAAAAACAGTGTGAGTTCTATTACGGCTGATTAGTCCATTGTACACTGTTACAACTAACATCTTCCTTGTGCTAAAAATAGTGGGAAGTCACGGGACCTCAGCAGCATGATCTTTCACATGTACCCTTTCACAAGATTGCCCAAAAAAGCTGCCTTGAAATCCCCAGAAAAATTGGAAGGCTACTTAGTCACTTCAGCGTCCTCCAAAATATGTCGTTTATCTGAGCTCTGAGGAAACCTTTCAGAAAATGAGGTGCAGAGAACACATAGCTCCTAAAAACTAGGAACTGCTTTCTGGCTTCCTTTGCTTGATATGATGCTTGATATGAACATCATGAAAGTGAGTTGATTGCTGTTAAACTTGCATTGTGGAATTAATACACATATTGATGCATTGGTCACCAGTAGCCTGAATAAATAAATTAAATAAATCTCTCTGTTTGAAGTGCAGAAACAGAAGGGAGTGGTATGAATAAACTCTGAGTCCCAGGTCATTTCAGCATGAAGTCAATAGCTCTTCTCCTTGAAGGGGAGAAAACAAACTGCTTTCTATTCTATTGAAAGCCTGGAAGAATTTGCACGGCAGTAATCCGAAATCCAGAGGCAATCTATTAAGAACTCAGCATTACCAATCCTGAGACTCAACTGATAAGCACATTCTTCCCCCCCACACTCATTAATCCTCTTAAAGACTGTGCTAAGTAATGAAAGGGTGTGATGAAAGAGGCCCCCCTTTTTTATTACAACCACATAAACTGCTTGTGTAAATGTTTCATTAACAAACTGCTGGACCAGTATTTAATATCCTTTGCCTCCCTCCCTCTGGCCCCCTTGGTATGGTGCCCCTGCGTAGAGCATGACTAAATGTGTGATTTACACATGTTTAAGAGAAACATTCCCACACTTGAATGCTGTTCCATGACAAAGGGAGGGGAGGGGCTGAGAGAGACGTGTTGAACCTATTGTAGACATTTTAATTTACAATTCTCTTTTTATGGGCTTTAAAAGATGAATGACTTCCACTCACTTATCAGTTTATGTTTCATTTCTCAGTGTTCTTTCTAAGTGCTGGCCTCTATGTAAGTGCCCTTGGTCAGATAATTGAGGCTGGGCCTTTTGGAGACATAGACAGATACTCTAATATTATAAGAAAACCAAGAATTCCAACATGTATCCATTGTGCATCCTTTTCTGAACAACTGAGAGGCCCAGATAGATGACTTACCTTTACTTTGAATATGCCAAAGGATGCCAGATACTTTGCGGAAACTTGCATCCTGTGTTTTTTCTCTGTAGTCATCTAATGCAATCTGATGTTTTACGTTTTTTGGCTACCTAGTAAATCCAAACAGGATGCCTGCATTCTCTGATTTTTAAAATGTAGCATTTTGGTATAAAAATACAGTTTTCTTTTAGACAAGCAAGATATGCCTATGGCACCTACTGAATTAGTCAATATCTAGTAACAGGATCTATTGACGTAACTTGAAGATTCAGAATCAGTCATTTAAAAGCATGGTTTAAGTTAAATCATGATACAGTAAAACAGTGCTACTGGGCCAAATCATTAGATAATACTTTTATGTTGTATTCCAAGAGACTAAAAACTTTGAAAAATTAATACATAACTAATACACAAATACAAATGTAGCCTCTTTTTATACAAGTGTCTTTGTCCTGGGCATCATTCATTTAATTTCAATTTGCCATGAGCATCTGGCCACAGCTGGGGTCACTCAGCTTAGGGGAAGAACCACATTTGGGTCAGTGTGTGTAGTTGTGTCTCCAGCCACAACTATGGCCTGGTTTCAAAGTGAATAGAATCATTTAGATCAACAATGCCCTGGGGGATATATGCTTAAATGTATTCAACCTTAGAAGAGCTGAAAACATCCATACCCTCATAAAGCCACTTTGATTTGTATTGACTATGGTTGTGTGCTAATTCATATACATCATTGTTTACTTCACAGAGCTTTTAACATGACTTTTGATTTATAGAAATCATGATTCAATTTCTGCCAAGAAGTGGTAAGCTCAGACTTCCCCGCGGATTCTTACTCTCTCTCTGATGTGACAAAATTGAAAGAGGAACTTTCTTGTTACAGCATAAACAAATTGCTGTATAACAGTTTATGTGCACTTTTTTTTAAGACTTTCACCGTTACAGGTTATAGCAAAGTAGATTGTCCAAATAAGGGCAATCAGTTATCCAAGCATGTTTTTAATGTGTTCACAGCAAAACCATTGATTTATACTGGGGCAAAGTCTACGAGCTAGATGCGTTTCCCACACAGAAAATCTGTGTTAGCAAAGGAGAAAATTCACCAACATGGCCGTGTTGTTCACTTGTTTAGTGCCAAGCTCTGAGAGGTTTTTATTTACAGGAACCACTCGGACACACTGCAAAGCTCCATAAATAACATACCCCATTCCACGCAAATAATGCTGTCTGCACTTGGTAAGAGTTTTTATTGTGTTTGTTTGATACTCCGTCAAATGGAGACTCTCAAAATTCTTTTCTAGCTGTTCATTTATTGCTAAGCCACCAAAATAAATGGCTTTAAACCAAGCAAAATGGGCTTAAGTGACCAGAATGGGATTTTGTTTTGTTTATTGGTTAATTCCCAAACTTAAATAAGGATTGAAATATTTTAGATTTTCTTGTGTTAAAGTCTCGTCCAGAGATGCAGTAGAACAAAGGCCTGGATTTTATCAAGAAAGATGTTCATTGCTCAAGAAATTGCATGAAAATAATATTTAAGCAGACACAGAATTCAGACTATAAGAAGACAAAATCGTGTTGGGAGAGCTGGTGTTACTTTTTCTCGGATAAAGATGAGCCTGAACACAACATATCCATGGCTCAAAAAAATTCACAGTTCTGATGGAGATAAACTTAGAAAGCCTCGAGACAGCCCAGACTCGTCAGCATCTCACAGTTAATTAAAGAAGTGAGTGAAGGCATCAAGGCTTGCTCCCTTCTGCCTGAATAATTCACCGCCTGTATCCATTATTAAAACCCGTTACTTCACCACAATGATTCCCAGCTCGAGATGGATTGGTCTCAGAACCAAGAGATAAATTGTAACAAGGCCTACAGCTATATTAATAAATTGAAATGAACATTTATTTGCTCGTCTAATTAGAACTGTAGTTTTTCCAAATAGTGTAGTAATGTATTACTTTGACAGACAGCACTACCTACCTTTTGTGAGATAAAATGAACAGGAGGTCTTTGCCCCAGATTTGGGATTTCTCTGCATAAAAAAGTTCTTTGGTCGCTGCTGTTCCTTTTAAAACATTCATCCCACCACTGTGCTCTGCCGATCCTATCTCTCCAGGATTGATGGGAGCTTAGCTTTTGAGGTACTTCGTCAGAGGGCTGCAAAGAATCGTGCATATAGAACGCGCATTCTTCTTTTGTGCCGTCTCTCTTTTTAAAGTATTGCAGGAAGAAAAAAAGAAGAATTTAAAGATTTTCCCCACCCCCTTCCCATCTCCATTTCCCTTCATTAGGATTACAAAGCATTAGAGCTCAGAGGCTCAAAGAACCTGTGCTTGGGTTTGATTCCTGACTCAATCACCAACTTCTGCACAACCTCACTTTCTTCCTCTGAAAAATGAAAATACTAATGCCCGTTTCTGCAGGGTCTATATGAAGTTTAGAGAGAACCTCTATAGAGCATGGAATCATAGTTGGCACGTAATCGATGATAAGTGCTATTATTATTCAGCAATTCCCACCCTTCCCTACTTGCAAATCAGATGTGAAAATCATTTTCTCACATTAGCATGGAGGGGGTTTTTATATAACATAGCTAGCTCTCGATTTCTGACGGACAGAAATGAAGATGGCAGTATATCACCGTCAAACTTTTCCGCTATGAACGATTTCCATAGCTAAAGTCCTGTCTCCCCAACAAGATTATAAAATCTCACGTGACAGAGTTTATGTCTTCTCCCTTTCCTGGCAGAGGGCCTAGGACATAGCAGATGCTTAGTAATTGGCTTTTTACCATAATGATAAGTGCGGTTATTATGTAAGCTGGTATGAAATAAACACTCTTCTGTTGTGACCTGTGACCCTCTGAGGCACACAGAGGCTGGAGAAGCTGGGCCTCCTTCTTGCTTTTATACAGCCATCAAATTCAAATGCATGCTTCTCCAGACTTCAGCCCCATGGTCCATAAAAGGAATGTACTCTTTCTTTCTTAAAATTAGCCGAAATTGTACTTACCATCTTAAATTTGAAGTCCAGTTGGTTGAGCACTTTTCATTTGATAAAATGGGAAATTTTTTAAAAATAAATTTCTGGGTTTCTAAAATGAACATCAGGTCCCTTAATCTGCTCTTCACCTTGCAGATAAAATAGGAAATTACTGACCATTTCTTCTTTGGCAGATTCTGGCCAAGGCTGTACCATTATAAGGAATAGTTTCAGACTCAGTTTGAGAGAAAATGCACTTCTTATCTTTCTTCAGTGTATTCCAAAACTGATGAATAGTGCAAGCTTCACTAGGTTTGAAACCCATTCTGAAAGTAAAATTTTTAAAAAAGGAAAATAATCTGCAAGGTATTAAATACATTACTAAGAGATCTAATGGTGCTCCTTTGCAATGGCTTTGCTTCCAGGGCAAGAGTATAAATTAAACAAATCAGTAGCAAGTTTTATGTTATCTAAACAAATACGATATATTGTCCTGCAGTAGGCTCTTATCAATTCAAAACAAGGGGAAGCAGGATTCAGTTTAGATGCTCCTCCAATTATTCCTTATGCTATTACTCCATGCAGTGTTTAAAGACAATATACATTGGAACAAAATTATTTTTATAGGTTTGAGTAACTTTTTTCCTATTTAAAACTAATGCAAACTTAAGGTAAAAAGTCCAATAAATAAAGAAGGTTATAAAGTGAAATGTAAGAGTCCTTCATTCCTCATACCAGAACAACTAATCCACTGTCCAGTTGTAAACATTACTGATAGCTTCTTGTATATGCTTCCAGAAACTTCCATGCATATACAATTATATGTGTATGCTTCCTGATTTGTTCTGTGTTACACAAATGAAGTTGACCTATACATACTGTTTTATAATTTCTCAAAACTTAATGTTATATCTTGGATATCTTTCCACATGGATCTATCTCCTTGTTTAAGGGTTGCATAGATTGTTTTTGTTTGTTTGTTAGCGTAGATATACTATATTTTATCTAACTATTCCCCTGTTGAAGGATATTAGAGTTGCTCGCAATTTTTTAGTATTGTAAACAATGCTTAAATGAACACCCTTGTAGCAATATATTCATTCACATGTTTGAAGCAACTGATTCATCCAATGTGTGATTTTAAAAAGATATTGCCAAATTTTTCTCCAAAATGTAGATTTTAAAAAGATTTTTCCACCATTTAATAGGACGCTTCTATAAATCGAGGAATACCATTAAAATCTAGTCAAGTCACAGTAAATTATTCCTTTTTAACAATTAGCTATGAATTATACTCATTTAATGGCAATTATGCTGTTTGACAAATGGAGTGTTCATTCATTGATTAGAGAATTAACAATGTACCTCATTCAAAGCAGAATGAAATGTCCCAGGATGCCTGGTCTGAACTCAGTCAATGCCATAGAATCTCCAGAAACGTAATTTCAGACTCTAATTAGAACTAAATCTTGAGACATTTTCACTATCCTAGATTTCTTCAAAAGATCTTTTAGTTTTTGCTTCTCCTGATTGCAATTACCAAAGAACATTCCAACATCATCCATCACCCTTTGCCCTAATTTAGCTCACCCCGCCATTTTGCTCCGCCCCTTCCTCTGCTTGAGCCCCTTTGCCCTAATTTAGGAGCAAAATACAAATAGTGTATCACCGTCTTATTAAAGTTACATTACTTTTTTTTTTAATGTGAAGCCATGAGGGATTTAAGATTTCTGTAGGCAGCTTCCCAAGGCTGGATTTTCAGAAGGAGAACAGAAGAGGAAATCAAATGTATGGTCCTCAGCTTGTAATAGTTTACACTTGAGGTAGAAGAGAAGGTGGATTTTCAACCCTATTGGGGAGGCAGTATCAGTTCTTCCCACCTTGTGTAGTAATAGAACCCATAACTTTCAGCTGAGCACATGGTGACCCAGATTAAAGACCTTGTGATTAGGGGTGTCCCTATAACTAAATTCTAATAAATTATGTGCAGAAATAACATATGGAACTTCCAGATTATGCCTTTAAAAGGAAGAGAGTCCCCTCTCCTTCCCTCTTTTCCCCTGGCTACCAGCTGAAGTGTCTATGTGGATGAGTCATCTTGGATCACTGTGACAAGGATAATACCTTGGAGATTCAGAAGCAGTAAGACAGAAAGGCAACACGGAGCCACATACCTTATGGCTTGTCCTGCTTATACTCAGACTATTTCAGGAGAGAGAACTAAGCTTCTATTTTTCTATTTTCCATTGTACTTTGGGTTTTTCTTCCAGCAAACATACATCCTAACTAATAAAAGTCTCCAAATTTTGGAATTCTCAAACAACTTAGATTGCAGGTCTTGGGCAAAAGCATCTCTCTTAGCAATGCTGTATTTTCTTCCACATCTGATTGTAGACTGTGTGTCTCCTGAATTAGTTCATCTCTCCCTTAGGGCTTTGCTAAAAGCAGCAGGAAGAGTCCAGCACATGCGAATGTTCTATATTAGGAGTCAGTCGACTGCTTTCCTAGAGTCTCAAAAAATGTTTTGCCCCATTTAATGTGGATCAACTAGCTTTACGTTCCTACAATACTGTCCTCACTGTCCTACCTCTTCCATTAAGCAAATTAGACATTTTAGGTTCGATTACTTGGAGCATCTTCTCCTCCCCATACCCCCACTGGTTCTGATACCATATTCTATTTCAATTAGAAATTATATTTCGCTGTGCAAATCAAAGACCTGAAAATTAGTGGCTTAAACAATGTGGAAGCAGAGGGAGGGACATCTCATGTAAAGAGAAGCCCAGAAGACCGTCATTGCTAGTTCTAAGCTTCTCTTCACTTTTTCCTCATGGTCTACTGCAAAGCAGCTAGCTGGTTTCAGCTACTATAGGAGAACACACAAGAACAAAAAGTATGCCTCGCAGCTCCTCCTGTCCTATTTTAAGTAGCTTTAGTAACTTCCTCTTGAATATCATTGGCCAGATGTGTGTTTTGTGGCCATCTCTAACTGCAAAGAAGGCTGGAACCCTGGCTTTCTAATCTGGGCACAGAGCCAGTTCCACTAAATCAAGATTTTGGCTGTCAAGAAAGTTAGAATGGAAGACTGTTTTATTCTACACAGGTCATGATCCATTCTAAAAGTCTGATATTTTCATGGTTTATTCCAATGGAAAGTTTTATATTCTCCCAATCCAAAAAATTACATCCCCTTTGTATTTCCCTAAATACATATTGAGCTATTAAAGTTCACCTAAATGAAATGCTTTCGTCAGTAGAGTCCCTCACTTGAGCGTCTTTTCTAAGAAATACTGAAAAGGCATATATTACCCAGGTAGTATAACTTGTGATCATGTTTCAGAAATACTAGTGCAATGTATAAAAGAGCCAGGGATGCCCAACGCTCTGTTTTCTGGGAGGCTTCTTTTCAGCATGAAAGCAGTGGATCTCACGTGCTTAAAGGAGAATGTGAGAACCGCTTTTCTGAAAAGAGAGAGAAGAGACGGAAGGAACGGAAAAAGGAGAAGGAAAACATCAGACTAAGTGACATGACTGGGTTAGGTGAGCTAATCACACTTTCTCCCTGAAACCCTCGGAGCTGGAGTGGAGAATTTGAATAAAACATGCTGTGTCTCCAGCACACTGTTAGTGATGTGCTGTGGTCACTATCATTTTTCTTCTTCTGGGAATTCAATTTGTCCCTATTATGCCAAGGTCATGAATTGAAGAATCTTAGTGGCCATCAAGGCTCTGCCTTTGAAGCAAAGGGTCAGTGCATTAGTACAAAAGGGAATTAATCCAGTGAGCCAGCTCACCAAATGGTCGTTAATTCATTTAAAAGGAATGACCCGCGTTTCTATTGTAGGTTTCCATCTGGACAATCAGAAGCCTCCCTTCTCCCAAACAAGAACTTCATTAATGAATATTCAACGGAAAGTATTACTTCATTGTCAACTCTAATTGCTAGTTTTACCTTATTAGTAGAAGCTTTTCTGTGGCTGAGCCTGACATACATTTGTTTGCACACTGTTATTAGTCAAGACTCAGTGAAGTCTTGTAATTAACACCTCCACATTATCTCATGCAGTGAAAGCAAAGACAAAACCAGATGACTCACTTTGTTTTAGCTTTGCTCTTGTTTTCTGATATAGAAGCACTTAAGGAGAAGTGTAAGCTCATCAGAATGCCATATGGAGCCAACAGAAACCATAAAAGGGTTTTCAGGAAGCAGTGCATAGAAGTTCATTAAGTGAACAACACTACAATCAACATGCTGATTTAAAACTCTACCTGGCACTAATAAATTGCACAGGTACATTACCTGCATCACACTTAGCAACCATTCCAGGTCACTGATGAAAGATCCACAGTTCCCAAGATGCAGGGGAGATAACATATTCTCTGCAAACATAATGAGGTTAATGATTCACATGACAATTAAATAGCTTTCAGAAATCTTATCAGTTTGTAGATAAAGCAGACCAAGGCAATAACTGTATTTTAATCATTCCTACCATTGAAAACACTTGTCTAAAAGCTGGCTCCCAGTGGCCTGTAATTGATATTTCCGTGGAAAATGGGGGTGGCAGAGTGGGGAGAATGTCAGCAGTTCATATTTCAGTTTTATATTTGGAAAGAGATCTTTTTCTAACGCCTCTGTTAAAAAAATTCTAACGAAAGAGACTTTAAAAACCAAGATATCATCCCATCTTTCTCTTGAATTTATGGACTAAGCCTAATTGTTTTCTTTTTATTTTTTAATGCAAAAATAAAACACCAAACCTTAACAGACATATCCTCATCTGAAATTTTAGCAATTAAATCTGCAAAATCCGTCATGGTTTAAAAGAAAGAATTGCTTATTTCCTATTTGTAGACACGTCTTTCCAAAGACAATATAGACAAAGTGAAAAGCAGCTACAATAGGAAAGAGGAATAATATACATGTAATGGCATAGTAACCTTTCACTTAGAAAGTATTCCCAAAGCAACAAAGAATCTGGCTATTAAAACAAAATTGCTATTATACACAACTTTTCCTAGCTGAATGTTCATATAGCAAATCCTGTTTACAAATGGAAGCAGGCCACAAAGTTTAATGAAGCCCCATTTGTACTAAATTTCGAATATTACAAAAGTATCCATCGGAAAGAAACTATCAAGAATGCCTAGTCCATCCTACCCAAAGCAATCTACAGATTCAATGCAATCCCTATCAAAATTCCGACGACATTTCTCATAGAAATAAAACAAACAATCCTAAAATTTGTACGGAAGCACAAAAGACCTCAAATAGCCAAAGCAATCTTGAGAAAGAAGAACAAAGCTGGAGGTGTCATATTCCCTAACTTCAAAGTATTTTACAAAGCTATAGCAATCCAAGCAGTATGGTACTGTTATAAAAACAGACACATAAATCAATGAAACAGAATAGAGGGCCTAGAAATAAACCTACACATACATGGTCAATTAATTTAAGACAGAGGAGCCAACAATATGCAATGCGGAAAAGTCAGTCTCTTCAATAAATGGTGTTGGGAAAACTGGACAGCCATATGCAAAAGAATGAAAGTGGACCACTCTCTTACACCATACACAAAAATTAACTCAAAATGGATTAAAGACTTGAACGTAAGACCTGAAACCATAAAACTCCTAGAAGAAAACATGGGTGGTAATCTCCTTGACATCAGTCTTGGTGATGATTTTTTAGATTAGATACCCAAAGCAAAGGCAAGAAAAGTAAAAATAAACAAATGGGACTCCATCAAACTAAAAGTCTTCTGCACAGCAAAGGAAACCATCCACAAAATGAAAAGGCAATCTACTGAATGGGAGAAAATATTTGCAAATCCTATACTTGGTAAACGGCTAATATCCAAAATATATTAAAAATCATACAACTCAATAGCAGAAAAAACAAACAATTCAATTAAAAAATGGACAGGATCTGAAAAGATATTTTTTCAAAGAGGACATAGAGATGGCCAACAGATACTTGAAAGGGAAATCATCAGGAAAATGCAAATCAAAATCACAATGAGATTCAGTTCATCCTGTTTGAATGGCTATTATCCAAAAGACAAGAAATAACAAGTGCTGTTGAGAATGCGGAGAAAAGGGAACACTTGTACGCTGTTGGTGGGAATATAAATTGGTGCAACGTTATGGAAAACAGTACGCAGGTTCCTCAAAAAACTAAAAGTAGAATTACCATATGATCTAGCAATTCCACTTCTGGGTATTTATCCAAAGAATACAAAAACACTAAATTGAAAAGAACATAAGAACCTCCATGTTCACTGAGCATTATTTACAATAGCCATGACATGGAAACAGCCTATATGTCCATCGGTGGATTAATGGGTAAAGAAAACGTGATTATTTATATGTGTGTGTATATATATATATATATATATATATATATAATGGAATACTATTCAGCCTTAAAAAAGAATGATATCTTGCCATTTGTGACAACATGGATGGATCTTGAGGGCATTATGGTAAGTGAAATAAGCCAGATAGAGAAAGACAAATACCATTTGATCTCATTTATATGTGGACTCTTCCACACACAAAACAAACAAAAACAACTCATAAATACAGAGAATAGATTAGTGGTTGCCAGAGGCGGGGAGTGGGGGGCGGGGGGGTAAAATGGGTTAAGGGAGTCAAAAGGAACAAATTTCCAGTGATAAAATAAATAAGTCATGCGGATGTAATGTACACCATGGTGACTATAGTTAATAATACTGTATTGCATATTTGGAAGTTGCTAAGAGTATATTAAAAGTTCTCATCACAAGAAGTTTATAACTATGTATGGGGACAGATGTTGACTAGACTTGTTGTGGTGATCATTTCATAATATATACAAAGATTGAATCATTATGTGGTATACTTGAATAACATAATGTTATATATCACTTATACCTCAATTGAAAAAAAGAAGAAGAGTGCCCCAAGTTGCCTGGCTCCTCTGAAAACATCACTGCTGGGCTTTTAATTGACTTTGCAGCGAGGAAGGGGCCCTTTTATACATACAATTTACCTCGTCACCCTTATCATCCAAGTCACAGCTCGTGCAATATTGATTTATCATTTTGTACCTGTAGATGGGCTGATGTAAGTGATTGAGTCACCGATGTTACTGCATCTTTGTGATTTGAGAAAATTATTAAACACGGCAGCTTCCTCATTGAGATCCCAAGAGTGCTATCTCAAACTCGGTAGTTAAGACTCTGTTGAAAGCAACAGGAGTTTCGGTAGGCAGGGCTTTGCCTATCTATGTGTATTTTACCTCTGCCTAAAAAAACCACCATTAAAACATTTTCAAATTGATGTGGGTTTTGGCAATAGATGGCTACTTACCCCTATTGGTGCAATTTTGGCCCTGGGATTTAAGTTTCTGCATATCTATTGCACCAGAAGACCACAATCTGAAAATAGAAACATGGGCTCTTTTGTCGCCCTTGAATAGGAAGGCTAATAATAGAATTGCTTCATTGTTTGGCATGGACTCAAGGCTAGCCCGGCCAAGGAGCAGCACATGCTGCAGTAACCAAATCATAAAATTTCTCCAGGGAATGGAACAGCTTTTCAGAACATGTTTTATATTCTGTGACTGCTCAGAAGGAAATAGTTTAGAAGTTGTTTTGACATAAGTATGGTTTGTTTCCAATTTGAAGGCAGGGGGAGGGGCTGCAGAGATGAGCCAGGAGGTCAGTTGCAGAAGGGATGCAAAAATGTCCTTAAGGAGTTCCTGGCAGGTGGTGAGAGGGCTGTGGCTCCGGAGCCCAGGGCCTGGCGGGGAGTTTGTCCGTGTTGGGTTCCCAGTGTGCTCTTGCATTGCCTTTCACACTCCTATTATGTTTATTTCTGTTGAACTTAAAGAGTGACCTTTTCAAAACTGCAGCGTATTGTTGACCCACATGCATTTTTGAGACCTAATTTCCCTGAATGCCTTCCTTGTTCCTGCAGAAGAGAACTCTATTCGACAAAATAGGAAGAGGCTAAGGAGAAAGAGCATTGGAATGGAAATCTTTCAGGCATTGAATCCTGCCTGCTATTAATAATTTAGAAGTGTTTTTAATGCCCTGATATGGAAGGAAGGTTTTTTGACACCAAAGGCATCTAAATATTAATTTCAGAGGAATTGGTTGTTACAAGCAGTTAACATCCATTTTGTTAGTTGACCTCCCAATGAAGGTTAATGCACTAAAATCTGGTCATTAAGTATAGTAACAAATGTTTTTTCAGGGAGGTTATTACTATCATAAACTCTAATCCATGGTTCACAGGCAGCAGCCTCTAGTGCAGTGCTCTGACTAATGAAGAATTAACTATTTCTGAGCAGTTAATAAAGATTTTTTTCCCCCACCAATCAACATACTCTACATGATCCTTATAATTACTAAAAGCATTAAGCTCTGGGTATGCGTGCGCACATGTCAGACTGGAATTCTACTCCGAGTAAATGACAAATGGCAAACCTAATCCCATTTTACTTAATTTTTTTTTCTAACGTGTTCACTGAAATAAGAAATAATGGAATTCCTAAGTATTAGAAAAAGATGGTCCAGCACGAAGCATTTGCTAAATGAGTATGGATGAGGTCTCTAGTCATATCTTATTGTGATGGAAGATTTTATACTCTGGTTTGGTTCTTGCTGGAATCGAGAAGTTAATTGGCTACAAACAGGGCTTTTTGCTTGCTTGTTTGTTTTGTTTTGTTTTTCCTTTATTAAAGAGCGCATTCATCCGCAAGAACCAGGAGGCAGACACTTGTGTGAGAAACACTTATACCGCAAAACAAGAAGAGGGAAAAGGTACAACCTAACCTTTCTAAAAAGCCTCAGGGCAGTGTTTTGCTTTTCAATGGAAAGGTCGTCCAGAATTAATTAAAGTCACTTTCCCGCTGAGGACCAAGCATTTGGCTTTACTTTGAAGGCTCAAAGAAAGTTGCTCATACCAATTTCTTAGAGACCCACATTTAAAGCAGCACAGCCAAAGCAATGGGTCAGTCTTTAAGAAAAGTAATCTTTTGGAATCAAAAGTCTGAACAGTTAAGGCACTGAGGCCTTAGGCGCCTCTGAAGACGTAGGCCAGAGTTGACAGTGTCAAATAAAAGAGAATCGCTTACTTTTCCCTAGGATGATCACCTCTCATTCAAGCAGGATCAGCCTTCACATTTGCATACACTCTTTCCCCTCCTTTTTCTTTTTAACTTAAGCCAAATCCTATCTTTGGGACAGTTGCCGCCTACCGCCCCCATATTGAACAGTGAGGAGGGAGAGAAACCATACTTAAAATAAAAAGGGACATCATCTTATGGAAAAGAAAATGTATTTTGGAAAGGTTTGCATTCCATATGAAAGCTTTAAAAGGGATCAAATATACTGACAGTAGTTCATCATCTCAAAATATTTTTTTGTGGAGGCTGGCCCCGTGGCCGAGTGGTTAAGTTCGCGCGCTCTGCTGCAGGCGGCGCAGTCTTTCATCGGTTCGAATCCTGGGTGCGGACATGGCACTGCTCATCAAACCACGCTGAGGCGGCGTCCCACATGCCACAACTAGAAAGACCCACGAAGAGGAATATACAACTATGTACCGGGGGGCTTTGGGGAGAAAAAAGGAAAAAAATAAAATCTTTAACAAAATATTTTTTTGTGGAGGATTTAACATACTCGACCTCCCTACATAGCAGTAGGGCCGGCTTACCTATGCACGTTATGATGTAGATAAACATTACTCATTTGTTTGGCACTTTGCTTGCTTGAAGATAACTGCATTAATTTCCCACTTACTAGTGAAGGCAAAGGACTTAGCCTTTCTGAGCCTCAGTTTCCTCATCTGTAAAATGATATTATAGTATCTACTTTGGGGAATAGTTGTAAAAATGAGTGATAATGTATACCCAATAAACAGAAGAGCCTAAGACATACTACTATGAATTTGTCTTACACTGTAGCCATTGCTTTATGTATTTTACATTTTGTAAAAGTGACTAAAATCCTAAAACACCCCACAAAAACCTTTTGGGTCCAAAACTGGAATCAAGGGAATGATAACACATTAGCCTGACTTCTGAGAACTGGGACTTTTACTGAGTCCAGCTCATCCATCACAGCCCCATCACTGGTCACAAAGCCTTCCCTGGATACCTCAGCCAGAAATAAGCCTTCCAGCCTCTGTGTTCTAATGTGCCTTGTACTTTTCTAGCACCATTCTTCACACCCAGTCTTTGCTAAGAGTTACTTGCAGACAAATTTTGGATCTGTATTCCCAGCCCTTACTGCAGTGCCTCAAACACAGGCGCTAAAAGGGATTCATGAATTTCCCTAACTCTCCTGTGGCACTTTTTCTGCCTAACCCATGGCGTGTGAGTGAATGAATGAATGACTTTGGAAGACGTCTGCTCTTTATTTTTTTGTAGTGTATCCTCCCTCCTACTTTTTTTTCACTTGTAAACTAGGTCTCTAGAAGTCTGCCTGACCCCCTCCCCACCATTTCCCCACAGTTGATCAGTTGACAGTAAAAGGACAGCCAGAAGGCAGGTGTTTGGATGGCTGGATCATTTCGAAGCTGGGGGTTTGCAAATCAGGGGTTTCTTGCACTTTGACAAGGATTCTAAAGTGAACACGGTAAACAGGAAGCTGCAGATTGAGACTCTGTCAAAGTGAATCAAAGTGTCTTTTGAAGTCACTGGTTTTCCCATATCCTTATTGTCATAGCCCTCATTGTTCATAGAAATTACAGATGAGAGAGGTTAACATTGCAGTATCACTAGTGATTTGCCATGTTGACCTTTGACATGCTCTTTAATCTCTTTGGACTTTAGTTTTCCCATCAATAATAATAACTTACCCTGTTCTAATTACTTTATAGGCTTACTAGGCAACTCACATGAGTTTAAGTATGTAAAGAACATAGTTGAGAGAAAAATATTATATAAAAATATTATTACTACTAGAATTAAATATTAAAAGAGAATTAGAGGGGCTGGCCCCGTGGCCGAGTGGTTAAGTTCGCGCGCTCCGCCGCAGGCAGCCCAGTGTTTCGTTGGTTCAAGTCCTGGGCGCAGACATGGCACTGCTCATCAAGCCACGGTGGGGCAGCGTCCCACATGCCACAACTGGAAGGACCCACGGCCAAGAATATACAACTACGTACCGGGGGGCTTTGGGGAGAAAAAGGAAAAGAATAAAATCTTTAAAAAAAAAAAAAGAAAAAGAATTAGATAAGCTAGTGTAACTTAGTTTTCCTGAGTGATTAATGTGATCTGAATCAATAAAAAGAAAGTTTGATTCATTGTTATAATAGGTTGAGAATATTGCTTGGTCACCCTCATAATGCCCTGTACTCCCCACCCTCACAATGAATATCCAGTATATTTGAAATTAAGAACATATTTGAGATGTTATCAAATCGAAATGGTTTCCTGGTTTGCTTAGTGGTGGAAATCAAGGCTATCAATTTAATACCCACCCCTTCTCTTCAACATGTGCACTTGGTCATTATTTAACAGTAAGCAAATGATCTCAGTGACTCTTAGCAAATCCTGAACGTATGTAATTTCCATTGCCACCACCAATTTCGGTCAAGGCAGTTCTGAAGTGGAGTGAATGAATTTAAGTAGAGGGTTGACATTGCGCTGGGTACTGGTACTTTCCTGCTCCAAAGGAAGGGGAATGTAAATGCTTGAAAACACAAAGTCAAGAGAATAATTGAAAATGGGTTCAATGTCTTCATCCTCTGAGAATATGTGTGTGCATGTGCGTGTTTGTAGTCGCTCTTTCATAAAATGTGTATGTGTCTGTTTTGATTCTGAAACTTTCCCTCTGCTGTGGGTAGGTTTCACAGAGGGGTTCCAGCTTGTAAAGGTTAACCGTGCAGAAATCAAGGCTTTGTGCATTTCTGCAAAGGTCACGCTCATCAGCAGTTCCGGAAAGACTGCTGGGCAGGGCCGTGGTGAACACCCCATGATTGAACCACGGCTCTGGGTTTCATTTCCTTAAGAACACTGCCACAGTCCCTGGTTGTGTCACCAAGAGATAAAGAGGCTGCTCAGTCACTTGAAATTCAATTTGTACATTACTCAAATCCAGCCCACCTCTTTCCTTCATGGTGTTTGGCAGCTGCTTGCTGGCACTCTGCATTTCAAATGCCTGAGCTGCAGGAAGCTGTTTAATAAATGGGATAGGTTTTGATTAATGTAACAAGCTGAAAATAGACCATGATGTAATGCATATCTCAGCAGGAATCACAGATCAAATTGGACAGTTTCAAGAGACCATGCTATAGCAAACAGTTTTCGCCAAAGAAATGTATTACATTTTTATAGCACCTTGAAGGGTCAAACTATAGAATGTGTACATTTTGGGCCTGGAAGCCTGCCCTGTGGGCTGAGGAATAGCAATTATAGTTGACCACACAAGAAGCTCCAGAGAAAACTAGAGAGTTGACACTGACTCAGGTCTAGGAAAGGTCATCCATACTTTATCAGAAGCCCTGGTGTTATTTTTTTTTTAAATAGAAGACACTAACACAAATGATAGTAGTAAAATTCTGGCAGTATCTATAAACTCAGTTATTTAAGCAATGCATTAATTTCAACTAATGATCTAAAAGCCCCAAGTAGCCCTCTGCATAAAGGCACTGATTTAAACTTCTCCTTCTCAGTGGATAAAATAATTGGGATTCATGTTGCTTGGCTCTGGAAAGAAACATCAGCGAAAAGAAAAACAATAGCCTTGTATGCCAAGTTCCCCTTATATTTGCTGAGGAATGGTATATTATGTAAAAGGAATACGGGGTCATTTTTCTAAATTAAGTGAGCAATAATGAAAGGTTAAAAACAGTGTCTGGAAAGTACTAAAAGGAAGAAATAAAGAAAATAAATTCATTGCTCTTAATTGTTGTTTACTGAATCCAAATATTGTGAGTTACTTGAAATAACTTTGGGTATTTAGTCAAAGTATAGTGTGTGTGTGTGTGTGTGTGTGTGTGTGTTGGTGTGGTACAGTAGGGGTGGGGGGACAATCATTCTCTCTTGCTACAAGCAGGATTAGACTGTAGAAAAAATTTTTACATTTGTATTTTTCCCTACAGGTAAATTTCACTTTCCCAATATGAGAATTTGTGTAATTTATTAATGGTTTCACACTCTGGTTACTGTAAAGAACTTGATTTGTTTAGAGTTACACTGCCTGTGAGAGAGAGCCAAAATTAACACAGTTGGGCCTTTTGAATCACTTTTCTCCTAGTCTAATCAAAGTACTTTCTCATGAAACATTCAACCAATACAACCAAGGTCATAGATTCAATAAAAATAAATTAATTTTAAACAGAGCAAAACTCTCCAGGCCACTCACCACAGTCCTAACCAAGCCAGCCATTTAACAAGAGACAATCAACAAGTAAATAAAACCCATCACACCATTCCATGACAAAAAACAAAAATTGCTTAAACCATCCTGTAGTGGGTTGAACAGTGCCGCTCAAAAAATTAGGTCCCCTATAACCTATGAATGCGGCCTTATTTGGATAAAAAAGTCTTAAGGATCTCAAGATGAGGTCATCCTGGATTAGAGTGGGCCCCAAATCAAATGTCAGGTGTCTTTATGAGAGAACAGGAGGGGATAAGATGCACACACCAAGGAAAAGTCAACATGAAGACTGAGGCAGAGATTGTAATGACGTGTCTACAGGCCAAGGAGTATCAAAGATTGCCACCAGCCACCAGAAGCTAGGAGAGAGGCATGGAACGGCGGCCTCTCCCTCAAAGCCCCTGTAAGGAACCAACTCTGCCAACACCTTGATTTTGGACTTCTGGCCTCTAGAGATGTGAGAGAACGAAACTGTCACCCAGTTTGTGGTAATGTGCTATGGCAAGCCTGGGAAATTAATACACAGAGCTGCTAACATTATCTTTGTGCTCACAGAGTAGACAACAAGCTAGTTGAGAAGTGGATTGGTAATATGTTGTATGAGGTGTGTCTGCAAGTTTCAACTTCTTTACATATGGATTATTGCTTGTTTTTATACTGCTTACTTAGAATACATCTATGAGATGTCTTACCATCAAAACAGAGGTAAAGAACAAAAATGATTAACAAAGAATAAAACAAAAAGATAATAATAAAAAGGTAAAGGAAAAAGAGAAAATTTACCAGAAATCCCCAGCCTGGAAGAAACTAGAGAAGAAAACTGTAGCCAAGAAAAAAGGGAAACTGGGGTTACAGTGATCTCAATATCCGGTGAAAGGGAGAAGTTTTTAGCTAAATGAGTGAAATTTATTTGAAAGGCAGTGATTCAAATCAATAAATGATTGTAGAAATAAGTACATACATTTAGAAGTGAAATACAGTCTGTTCTGGTACCACATGTGTTTCTCTGATGGGTATAAGCTCATATCCAATTGTAAATAAGAAAAGAATGCTGCTATAACACAGAAGTCCTATTAATTCTTATGTGATTTTTTCCTAGCACATTGTATCAGTCAGGGTTCTCCAGAGAAACAGAACCAAGAGGAGGTATATGTATGTGTATGTGTGTGTGTTTGTGTGTGTGTGTATGGAGATTTATTGTAGGAATTGGCTCACGTGATTCCATGATCTGCCATCTGCAAGCTGGAGACCCAGGAAAGCCAGTGGTGTAATTCAGTCCAAGTCCAAAGGCCCGAGAACTAGGAGTATGGATGTCTCAGCTCATGCAGAGAGTGAATTCACTGTTCCTCTGATTTTTTGTTTTATTTGGGCCCTCAGTAGATTGAATGCTGCCCACCCACGTTGGTAAGGGTAGCTCTTCTTTATTCAATCTATCCATTCAAATGCTAATCTCTTCCAGAAACACCCTCACAGACACACCAAGAAATAATGTTTTACCAGATATCTGGGCATCCTGGGGCTCAGTCAAGTTGACACATAAAATCAACCATCCCTCACATTAATGCTTAATGTCACCAAGTCACAGGAGCTGAATGCAGCAAACCACTGAGGACCAGAGTTCTCCACCTGATGCCCATTTGCTGAATGGTCTTCCTCTTGGCTCAGTTTAGTCTGAACTTGATGTAGGTGTTTTTGGCCTGGTTCTTCCTCAATCTTTGTATATTTGTCCTTATCTCTGTGACTTATCACACTTAACTCTTCCTAATACGGCTTCTATCAAGCACCCTTCACCTTTTTAAAAAAAGATAAAATCTTACGTTTACTAAGGTATTTATTTATTAGGAATTTAGAATGTCTTAGTAACTATGTTAGTATTTTTATTAAGATTATTATTGTGTTCGTGGCACTCTGGTTACAAAGTCGCATACATTTGAATGATCTGACCCAACCCTGTTTAGTCTACGGGCCCTGTTATTTTCAGTGCACAATTTTGCAAAACATGAAGTTTTGCAGGAATACGTGTACTGCATAATAGTAGAAATGCTTGTATATAGCACTTCACTTTTAGATGTGATTTTGTAAGATAAGCAAAGCAAATGGTCTCATCTTAGCTTTGCTACCCACTGCCCACATTAATAATCTCTACTCTTTCTGAGTAACCAGCAACAAAGACTCTACTTTTTGCCAAGCTGATTATTCAGGGACTAATAAATTGAACTCACCTTTCTGCACACCAGAATCACGATTGCACTAATCATCTGAGTTCCACCCACTCAAGGAAAGTCCCTTTAATATGCTTATAAAGTTGTTCCTTGTAAGCATCTGTATAAAGGGCAGCAAAACTGAGAAGAAGAATTAAATCCATGATGTGAAATAAACTAAATGTAATTAACTCAACTTTTATCTTAGTCCATACTATGTAATTTTAGTGTTAATTTCAATATTTCACTCGGGTAATGGAGAAGCCCTAGTCAGCTATTGTTGAGTTGAAAAATAATCCTGTTTGTTAGTTGCCCACTAATCGCTTATGGCTCCCATACTGAACCATGCCCCACACTAATCCGTGCTACAATGTCGACTTTTTTGTACCAAGACTGGCATGCTGATTGCAGAGGATTCCTATTTTCTTTCAATTTAAAGTTAATTTTTAAGAGTCACAGTCTTCAATGGCTATATTAACATATAGGTTATGTCAGTTCCTATTTGAAAAGCAGTGCAAAGATGTGGTCTCAAATTTGGACAGGCTTAAAGTTCCACGAGTGAGATTAAAATAGTGGTAATAAAACCGCAATATACAAGAGGCTCACAGAAGACAAAGTCACGTAAATTTAATGTCTCCTAATCCAAAACTTCTGATAATTTAGCTAGAATTTTAAACAAGAATTGCATTCAAATTTTCATGTAAAACAAGGTATACAAATGCTCATTTGCACATACACAAAATATACTTGATTTGATCATAACTAAGTGTTTAGTGCTAGCAAAATAAAATATGGCCATTTAAATGGCCTGCCTGACCATACAGGCCTGACAAAACAATCCTAAGCCAAAACTCATCATTGTCGCAATGCTCATGCATTGTGGACTCCGTCAAAGAAATGCGTATTCAGACTTGATGGCCTTTGTGTTTACTGGGGTTTTTCTTCTCCTTTCTCTGGATCCTGCAGAGCTGACCCTAGCCCCCTTTGAAGTCTATGGTAACCCTAAGATCAGATCGGATGCATTGCAACGGGTTGGGCAGCAAAGGAGAAGAGAGTACATTAAGTGCTCACATTTTTATGCCATTTTCAGTGGATTACAATGATTGTTGAAAAAGTTCTAGCTCTCTATTCGTAGATTTAAAAGTTAACATTTTAAGGTACCAACCTATTGTAGTAAGATAGGTGTTAGTGTCCTAGAAAGGAACAAAAGGTTTTCCAGTGATACAAATAATTAATATTGTATCACTGAATTATAAAAATACAAGTATTCCAAAAATGTACAGTCATGTGTCACTTAACAATGGGTACATGCTGAGAAATGCATCATTAGGCAATTTCGTCGCTGTTTGAACTTCGCAGAGCGTACTTGAACAAACGTAGATAGTATATATTTAAAATATCCCTTTTTTCTTTTTGAGATCTTCTATTTATGTTCTTGAGCACATGGCTGTATATTTTTATTCACCCTGTACTTACCTCAACATAGTGTGTTGCATAGTTTTTTGTATTTTATTCATTTAAATGTAAGTAAAGCTTGAGATGTAGCAACGGAACTTGAGATGTAGCAATGAGTAAGATAGTTTACGTTATAGTAGAAGAGGCAGAGAACAAGTCGAAAAATGAATGAGACTATCAGATTGCACTCAGGACTATGAAAAAAAAGAAGATAAGGCAACAGGATAGAGAGAACAAGAGTGAGCATTTACTTTACCTGGAGTGGCCAATAAAGGCCTATTTGGGTGGGTAACATATGGGCAGAGGCTGGAAGAAGCCAGCAATGCAGAGGTCCAGGCATAAGGAACAGCAGGTGCAAAGGTCCTGAGGAAAGCACAAATTTAACTTAGTAATTGTTGGTTTGTGTGCCCTTCCTACCATATTTTAAGCAAAGGTATCATGTCATCCGGAAGTAGGCATTATGTGTTTAAAATTAAATAAATAATTGATGATAAAAATAATATCATCATTGCTAATAGCTAACATTTATTACTCTTAGCATACTCCAGAAACTATTCTAAATGCTTTGCCTATATTATCTTATTTAATTCTCGCAACAGTCTTGCAAAGTAGATGAAGAAACTAAGGTTCAATGTGGGTAGGTAAATTGCCCCGTGTTACACAGCTGGTATACCAAACTGGCTGATCTGGAATTTGAACCTAGGTATTCTGGGGTTAGCTACTGAACTGTGTTCCATCCAGAATTCATAAACTGAAGCCCCAGCCCTCAGTACTTTAGAATGTGACTGTATTGGGAGATAGGGTCTTTAAAGAGATGATTAATTTAAAATGAGGGCATTAGAGTGGGCCCTAATCCAGTAGGGCTGGTGTCCTTATAAGAAGAGGAAATTTGGACAGAGAAACACACACAGATAGGAGACCACGTGAAGACACAGGGAGATGACAGCCATCGACATGCCAGGGAGACAGCCCTCAGAAGAAACCAACTCTGCTGATACCTTGATTTTAGACTCCCAGCCCTTAGAACTGTGAGCAAAAAAGTCTGTGCCACTTTGTTATGGCAGCCCTAGGAAACTAATGCACTGTCGTACTAGGCTAACACAAAAAAATGAAGAACATTTGTTCAACAGCAATTTTATGAAAAGGAAAAAGAATTGGCTTGAGCCCAGGTCACTTAGCTCAGTGCATTGAACTTTGCAATATACAAGAATTTAAAACAGAAGCATCAAAACTGCTCTATTTCTTTATTGTTTGTGGTCAGAACATGGTGTACATGATGCAAGAGGACTGATTTGGACTTTTGTAAGTCAGGTGATTTGTCCTCCCTACACAGCCACCATATGGACTGTTCCTCTGAGTCGTCATCTCACAAAGATGTAACAGAGAACAAGAAAACGACTCACAGTATAAGAATCATCTCACTACCTTTTTGTCTGCTCTTTAAAAATAGATCTGGGCCCCTTAAGCGTTTCCCCTTTGCTAACAGGCACGATATTAAGCTTTGTCAGTAGAGGGCACTGGAGAGACACTGTGGGAGGGAAACTGCTTCCTTGTTCAGCTGTCTTTGCTCTGGGTGTTTTCTCCAGCACCAGGCAACTGCAGCGTGGGTGGCTTCTCCAGGTCCAGCTCCTGCAGCACACACCACTTCCTCAGTGCCCAGCTCCTGCAGCGTGGGCAGCTCTTCCAGCACCAGACTCTGGAAGTGCTCAGATTCTCCAGGGCATGGTCCTTGCAACCTCCCGGCACCTACCTCAGGTGGTTTTGCACTAGAGTACCTCCAGTGATACACCTTCCCATGAACAGCTTGTTCCTGGCATCCTACAGGGTGAATTTCCAGCAAATTCCACTAGCAACTTTTCTTCCATTCAGTGAGCATGGCCATGCCCTCTCCAACAAGATCTAGACCTCAGCCCTGGGGGCTCTTCCTTGGTTTCTCTATCACCATAGGGGTAGTGACATTTATATTATATTATATTATATTCATTATATTATAGTATGCTGTGCTATTATATCTGCTAGTCCTATTTTCTTTAGAGTTCTGTTTATTTTCTACTAAACAATACTTCATTACTCCAATCTCCTCTTAAATTAATAATTCCTTATATTAAACTTTCCCTATTCAAATTACCGTGTGATTTCTCTCTCCTGACTGGACCTTGACTGAAACAGTACTTAAGGTTTTGTTTGATATTCCAAGTTAGATTGTTATAGGAGTGAGAATCATATTATGACATCACTTTTTACTTCAAGGGCAATACAAAGTCACCTTCCCTCTCATACTTGTAATCTTGGAGAATGTTAGCATAAGACCATGGGTTCCTTGACTGGCTTGTTTTCTGTAGTCTGCAGGACATGGTTGACAGTCCATGGTGGGCCACAGTTCACAGTGTTTAGGAAGTTGATGCTCCAAAACACTGAGATGAGACCCCAGTCCTGATGGTTCATCCCACTCCTCTCCCTACACACCTACCACCACTTCAGACCTCCCCCGTACCTTACCCCAGCCAGAAGAGCCTTTTTTTATCATTAAAATTTTAAAAGATTGTTGTCTCCTGAACTACATTATTTCTGTGATTATCTTGGCTATACCAGAAAGGAGTTTTTTCTCTTCAGTCCTAATTTGTGGTCCCTACTCTTTGTTTATCATGAGTCCTTGCTTCATATTCCAGGACTATAAAATTATATATATATACATATATATGCATATATAAACACATCTTTATGTGAATCTTTCAGTTGCTGTCCTTTCTTGATGATTTTTCTATTGGTCATCCTTTTCTAGAATATTCTTACATCTGTCTGCATTTATACATACTCTAAGAAGCTAGAGCTGCTGGCTTTATTTCCCTCTTACTGCAGATGTTCAAACTTGCAAGTTGCTTTAAACAGAAATCCATTGTCTCAATCTGAATCAGTCTGTTGGTAGTTTACTATGATTTCAGCATAAGGTTGATCTGAAAGTGCTTTGTCTCATTGCCAAAAGCCACCAGTTTCTACTACGTCTGTACGATGATTTTAACATGGAAAATCTTAGATCAGAAAAGGTATGTTCAAGGGTGTCAGTCTTTACCTCACTTGGTCAAGCTCTTGTTTGTTGTCAACTATTGGATATGTTTAACCCTGAATATATCGGTCCCTTCCATCTTTCAGTACAAATTTATTCTACAAAGTCCAGGAAAACAATATAAATTTTCATTAAAGAAAACACTATATTATGACAGCACTAAATGAATCATCTGCAATCACTTTTAAAAGACTTGATTTATTTCCTGCACTTGGGAGGCACTATGTTTTAAAAATATTTTCACTAACAAGGATGAAATATTACAATATATATTTTTATACATACTACATGTGGCTATGTAATATGTTTCATTTTCGTGTGTATCTGCACACACACCCATATCTTTAGTAAGTGGGCCCGCCAGGTAATTTCTTGGTTACATTTACTTCTTTAGTAAAAAAAAGAAAACAAATTGGCCAAGCAGCATAGATGAACATCAAATTCATCACAGCTGAAGATAATATTTTCCTGAAGTGATTCATAGTCTCACCTTCCTGCAGGAGTTTTCTCCACCCAGTGACATGGTGACATAGTGAAATGTCACTGAAGTGAAGGCTATTTTGTTTAGCCTTGAGCAAACATGGAAGCTGAACTGTGGATAGGCAGAGTTCTTTTTCCTTCTAGAAGACACGGTTTTTATGCATGTGTAACTAGAGCTAAGCTGCTGCATGAGAAGAGCTTGGTTTGAAAACATGTACAACGGAATGACTTGAATAACAAAATCCTGGGCAGAGTGTTTCTGAACTAACCACATCTGCACTCTGCAAGGAGATCAATGCTTCCCCTCATTGATTTTCCTCAATTGCAGAGCCAGGATTATGCACATGGTGAACCTGTATTCCCAGATTCATCCAATCTGATTTCCTAGTCAGAGCTAAAAAGGCATAGTGCCCAACTGTAAACCGGAGGTCATAAAGGTATAACTGTATCAAATTTGTACCTCCACTAAACCTGCTTTTTAAACAGAAGCCCAATAATGCATTCCTAGTGCGATGCAAGGGCTGCACAGGACACGATGGATTCTGTTTGTGTGCAGCTTCTAAATAAGTGGCAGAGATGCCAAAGATAAATCTGAGATGCATTGCGCAAGTTTGCGTAACTCCCAAGATATTTTCAAACACGCCAGAGCTTCCTTTCTGAAGACTTGGAAATGCAGAGTAAGCATGACAAGGAAATTACCCTCTTTCTAAATTCATGGACTGACTGTAGTCTTTCTGATTTTGAAATTGCCTTAAAATGTATAATTGAAGAAGGTGGGTGATTGGAAAGCTGTAAAAATCAAGGATCTAAAACAAATAATAATCAAGGGTCTATTTCACTGTAAACAATTGGTAGCTCTAATAGCCGGTGGGTTTATTCTGCAGTTAACACAAGTTCTTATCTTCCTCAAAGTGGTAGTTCATGTAATCCAGTTTAGTACAAACAGCTAACTGCAAAATGAAAATACCCTCAAAATGGTGACTTCAGCTCTTCCAAAATTTCACATGCTGTTAGTGAGGGAGGAGGGGAGAGCTGATCCCTATATTAAATTTTCCTTCCCACTTTGAGGATGGAGAAGGTGTCACATTACAACCAGAACTTCAAATTTGCTTTTGAAAAAATCATGTAAAATAAGACATTTCCGACCAAGACTGGATAAATGATTACACAGCTGCTTGCCTTTCAAACAGAATTTGCTCAGACTCTGGGCTTGCCTGGGTGCTCACTTCATTATTAAAGAGCACTGTCATAGCTCACTCTCTGTGTGAGCTGGGAAGCGGGGTGCTCTCTCACATACCCACCCCTGATCACTGCTTCCTCTGTGGAAACAATGTGGGGTGCGGGGGAAGGGAGGCAGACAAAGGAAGGAGGGCTCTAGCCAAAGACCTTTAGGTAGATCCACATCCAGGATTAACACTTTCCACTTCCCAGACTTCACATGTAAATTGACCTGGCAGATCTACCCTCCTTGCTAAGAAATATAAGCATGTTTCCAAGTTACCTAATCAGTGGACATTTTCCTAGTAAAAGATTAACCAACTTGATCAGTTTTTCAGCGACTGAAGGTGAACAGTTAATTCTCTGTTCTACACGCCAAAACATACCCAAAGATCATCTTTCCTCCGTTGAATCATTCACAAAGACTTCTAAAAAATTAAATAAATATCATTTCCTAATGTAAACTTAAATGACACTAACTCAGCCTTACCCTCTAAAAATGAACAGACACATCTTGGTTTGCTTATATATTTCTAAACTGCTATATGCAAAAGATGCATTTCGCTTGAAGGCAAGCAAGAAAATTTATTTTTCCATTTGTCATTAATTTGTTGTTTACAAGTGTCAGTGCTATTTTCAATGAACTGTGATGTGACATTGATTACATTAATATTTAAATGATGCTATTCTAAGAATGATTAATTTTTTATTAAAATAACTTATATGTTCCATATAGTAATTTTGAGATATTTGAAACTTATATTGGGATTGATTTTCTTGAGTGCAAAGGAACACATTTCCTACCTTCCTATCCAGAGAACTTTCCTCCTGGAGTATCCTCTTTAATGAAGTGCTACTTCTCAGAAAGTTATGTTTTTATAACTTGTTGCCATTAATTCAGTGATAGTAGTCTAAATAAACATCGTGAAGTAATTTGATAATGAAGAAGTAGGAGGAGACACCATTGTTTAACCTCCAAACTATGCTAATAAGTAGGGTGATAGACTTGCCTTGTGCTAAATAATGGAGCTGTTATTCTAGCCCAGTGGGACGGTCTCCAGAGCCTCCTGGGAAGAGCTGCTGACCTGGCTGTGTGCTGCCCATGAGTGCATAGCCTCCCGTGTCCAGTTACAGCACACTTATCAAAGGAAATCACAATTTGGAAGAAAACCACATTCTCTACTCTTTCAAATAAGAAACATCCCTGTACATTGCTTTCATTTTACATGTTTTACCTAGGTAAAACAGAAGACTAATCTGGAAAAGTACTTGTTAATACAAAGAACTACAACACTGAGAGAATTTCACTCCTTTGTAATACATATTTTAAAGAGGCCATTTTGATATTGTCAGGAAAAAAGTATATTTTCTTTATAAAGCCTGAACGTGCTAATATATTATTATACACAACGTAAAGTTAAGGGTGTTTGAGCAGTGGAAATAGAAAGCATTCGTAGTTATTCAACCCTGAATGCTTAGGACATTTCATTTCTTTTTACAGCAACCATATTCAGTCAATAAAAGATCAAATGCTTTTGGTTACTGGACTGAAAAAAATCAAATCCTCCAAATTTTAGCACTCCATGTTCCCTGAGTATTTGCTCTCAGCTATATCTCATTAAGTGAGCTGATCCACCATTGAGTCTATAAATTGAAACACAAGCAAAGAGCTTTCTCTTCCTTTTCAAAGTAGATGGCACCCAACTGAAATGCACCAAAGTCTGGGCTATTTACAAATTCTTCTTGCACATCGTAGATTACTTTTTGCAGAATAAACGCATGTCATTAATCTCCCAATTTTTCAATAATGATCTAATTAGGACTTCTCTGGGTAGGAGTGGTGAAACTGTGATTATTAATTGATAATTGGATGAGATTAAGGGGAGATGATGCAAAAGGTAAAGGAAGCTAGATAAACTGGTATTTCATAATGGTATGATTTGCATTTACTTGACAGATTTTACTGAATTTTATTTATTTCATTTCACACAAAAATAGTGTTAGGCACTATTCTAGACATTTTATAAATATAGTGTACAAACAATTCTATGAAATGGGTGTTATCACGTATCCCCTTATTAAAGGTGATAAACTGTCACAAAAGTTACAGAGCTAATAAGCAACAGAGTTAGTGTTACAGCACCAGGTTTGTTTTTGCCCACTGCCTGGAAAGCCAAACACCGAGACAACGAGATTGCAGCAGAGAAAGGGTTTAATCACAAGGCAGCCATGTGAGGAAGCAAGAGCATGAATCTCAAATCCTCTTCCTTAAAAATAGGGACTCAGGGATATTTACGGGATCGGGGGCAAGGTGGTCTGAAGTGTAGAGATAGATCATTGGAGGTGAGGAGAGATGAAGTAATTGATGATCTGCTCAAGCGTAGTCAGCCTTCATGGCTTTTCACAGGACACATGCTCACAAAATGGTGACATTAGTATGATCTGAATGTGGAGTTTTTAGCCTCTTAACATCAAAAGGTGGCTTATCAGACATCTGTGCAGGCCCAGTTGATGGGTTGGTGGTCTCAACCAGCCTGAAATGGACAAGGGGTTCTAATTCCCGAAAAATAGCTCAAAACACCCATTACCATCATGATCCAGGCTCCAGGGAGATGTTATCTACAGGAACCTCGTGAGAATCACCTAGCATATTGCCTAAACAGCACAGTTAATAATGGGTGGGTTAAATAACTAAAAGCTATAATCAGTAATTGCAAAAAGGAAAAAAATTTAATTCCTACCTACTTAATCATCAATGTCTGTTTGCTGGTTTTAATCCCCCTCTTCCTTGGTCATCTCTTATTCTTGAGGGATTCAGGGCAAGGACTTATGGAGCTACTTCCTGCTGACTTGGGGCATAGATCTGGGTTAGAGGAATGAAACTGTTTAGCACTCATTTGGACATATTCTCTTGTTCCCGGCTTCAGGTTGACATTTTGCATTATTAGAAATTTTTACCTTGCTCAACAGTTTTGGAACAACACCTAAAGGCACATTTTATAATCAAGTATCAGACCAGAAGGATAGGAAGTATAGACAACCCAAATTTTAAGTCCCTGAAAAATAGTTCTTATCCCACTGTGGCCTCCATCTTAGTTCCCAATAGTCTTCTGTTCCAGTGGATATATATCAGAGACTGGAGCAATGCCCCATACCCTGATCTTTCAGTTGTCATTGATGATGGCTATCAGCATAGACTCTCTGCCTGGGGGTCATCATATTCCTAAGGAACTCAAAAGAACAAACTTATCAACTTATAGCAGCTGGCAGGGGCCATAAAATCTACAAAGCATGTCTGGGTTAATTAATCAGAGGTCATTCAAAGCTACAATATGGTTTCTTTTCTACAATATGTCTTCCCTGTGTCAACACTGTGTTGAGCCGGTATCATTAGAATGTGAACCCAGGGAGTATTAGCCTGGAGTTTATCCTCTTAACCAGTACACTACACTACTTCTTGCCTCTTTCTTAAGGGATGCTAAATAAGGAGGTTTTTTTCTTAAGGGATGCTAAATGAAGAGTCCCAAGGTATTTGAAGTCAATTGACCAATATATAGTAGTCAAGGCATTTACACTACCCATTTCTACAATCTCTCCTTATATAAAACATCCTATTAGACAAAATATAATCAAAGATGCTTTGTAATCTGGTGCATATGGTGCCAATTCATTCATTTTCAACCAAATTTCCATCATAGAGGTGATACTGGTAGTATTACTGATTTTCAGTCTCAATTATTAGTTTTCCTTTATAGCTTACATCAAAGAAAAGGTTTCTAATATTTATTAGGTCTTAACCAATCCAAGATATTATTTTAATAACAGTTCTGCAATATTCTCTAAACAGAGAGCTTGGTTGTAGGGTTAATTTTTAGTAGTACATTCTAGTGTTACCATCTTAGAAATCTAAATTTATGTTGGTTATCTATAAGATTCTGGGGAGCAAGAACCATCATAAAAGTCTCAAATCTTAGTAATTTAAGACAGAAGACACCTATTCCTTCTCTACAAAGTAAAATTCATTCATTCCACAAATATTTATTGAGCATCCACTAAGAACCGGGATTATAGAAGTGAGCTATACATCCTATCAAAATCCCTGCTGACTTCTTGCAGAAATTCACAAGCTGATCATAAAATTCATATGGAAATTCAAAGGACCTAGAATAGCCAAAACAATCTTGAAAAAGAGAACAACGTTGGAGGGCTTATGCTTCTTGATGTCAAAATCTATAAATCTGCGGTTATCAAGACAATGTAATACTGGCATAGGAAAAGGCAAATAGATCATGGAACATCACTGAGATTCAGACATAAACACTCTCAATTACAGTCAATTGATTTTCAACAGAGTGTCAAGACAACTCAATGGGGAAAGAATAGTCTTTTCAAAAAATGGTGCTAGGACAACTGGGTATTGACATGAGAAAGAATGAAGTTGGATCTACGTCTCACACTTCACACCATATATAAAAATTAACTCCAAATAGATTACAGACATAATACAAAGGCTAAACTATGAAACTCTTAGTAAAAAGCAGAAATGTAAATCTTCATGACCTTGGATTAGTCAGTGATTTCTTAGATATGACATCAAAAACATAAATGAAAAAAGAACAATAATCTGGACATATCAAAATTAAGAAATTTTGTACTTCAAATGACACCATCAAAAGAGTGTAAAGGCAATCCAGAGAATGAGAGAAGACACTTGCAAATCACATATCTGATAAGGGACTTACATCTAGAATATATAAAGAACTCTACCATCTCAGTAATAAAAGGCAAATAATCATTAAATGAGCAAAGGATCTGAACAAACATTTCTCCAGAGAAGATGTACAAGTGGTCAGTAAGCTCATAAAAAGATGCTGGACATGATTATTCATCAGGGAAATGCAAATCAAAACCACAATGATATACGACTTTACACCTGTTAAGGTAGCAAGAATTTTTAAAAATATGTTGGTGAGGATGAAGAGAAATCAGAACTCTCATACACTGCTGTTGGGAATGTAAAATAGTGCAACTGCTTTAGAAAAACATCTAGCAGTTTCTCAAATGGTTAAATATAGAGTTGACATATGATCCAGAATTCCACTCCTAGGTATATACCTATGAGAACTGAAAACAATGTCCAACTAAAAACTTAGACACAAATGTTCATAGCAGCATTATACATAATTGCCAGAAATTGGAAACAACCCAAATGTCAATCAACTGATGAATAAACAAAGTATGGTTTATCTATAAAATGGAATATTATTTGGCAAAAAGAATGAATGAAGTACTGATACATGTAACAACATAGATGAGCTTTGAAAAAACACTGTTACATGAAAGAAGCTCGCAAAGGACCACATACTCTATGATTCCATTTATATGAAACGTCCAGAATAGGCAAATGTATAGAGACAGAGAGTAGATTAGCTGTTGTCTAGGGCTGCAGAGGATAAGGAGAAGCGGGGTGATGGCTAGAAAGAGCAGGATTTCTTCTGGGGGCAATGAGACAATATTCTAAAATTGATTGTGATGACGGTTATTCTATGAATATGCTAAAAGCCATTGAATTGTGCACTTTAAATGGGTGAATTATGTAATATATGAATTCTATCTTATTAAAGCTGTTTTTAAAAATAGTGAGCTATACAGATGAAAGCCCTGCCCTTGTGGGGCTCGCCTTCTAGTAGGAATAATAACATGTCAGGTGGTGATAAGTGCTATAAAGAAAAATAGAAGGTTAGAGAGTGATAAGGGGAGGTCATGGTGAGATACTATTTTATAGAGGGTGGCCAGTGAAGGCCTTTCTAATGAGCTGAATCGAAGAATTCTATATGGTACATAGACGATTATAAGGCCTTTGTTTTTTATTTTGAATGAGATAGGAAACTATTAAAGGGGTCAGAGCAAAGAACTGACAGGATATGATTTCTGTTTAAAAGGATCATGCCATCTACTGTGTTAAGAATAGATTACAGGTGGTCAAGAGAAGAAACAGTGAGACCAATTAAGAAGCTATTTCAATAATCTCGCCAAAAAGTAATTGTGACTTGGATCACAGTGGTAGTAGTAGAAACGGTAAAAGAAAAAAAAGTTGAGATATATTTTGACAGAGAAAGAGAGGGCACTAGAGATAGAGATGGAGATATTTTGAAGGTTGAGCTGACATTATTTTGAATGTGAGAGAAAAGAGAAGTCAAGGATGACTGCAAAATTTTTTGAGCTGAACTCTCTGAAACATGGAGTCATGACTTACCGAGACGCTTCCTTTGGTCAGGGTGGTGGTGCAAGGGTGGAGGAAAAGATCGAATTGAAATGATAATTTACCACCAAAACATTAGTTATGTCATAATCAAAGTGACTAATGAAATGAAACCGATACAAGTACACCACACATAAAGAAAATTCTTTTCCAAAAGAAAACTCAATCACTACAAGACTCTTAAAAATAACAAGTCATATCAGAGCATTTAAATTTTTTAAGTATTTGTAATTCACGTTTTACAAATTACTAAAGTAATGCATGGTTTTTAAAAACTTCAAGCAATTTGAAAACTATAAAACAAAATATCAGAGTCTGTCCCCTCAACAGAGGTAACCACATTTAGTAAGTTAATGTTTTGTTCTTATTAACCATTTTATAGGCATATATTTAAGTGTTCTATGAGATATTAAGGGATATTTAATAATGCAAATAAAAATGCTTTGAAAATGTAGTAATATTTTACAAATATACTAAAAACATGAGAGTATTTAGAAAAATTCAATTGCTACACAACTTGTTAGAAAAGAAATGTTTAATAAAATCAGGCCATGTAAAAAATATAAAATGCATAAGAATATATTCCAATGCCTGAGATCACATCATAAATTTAAATACAAATTTTAGAAGTAAAGTTAGTTTATTTTTTAAAGTTCAGATAACTTTCAAATTAATGATAAATTCAGTTCTTTATGCCACTTTCTGGTGAGTTATTAGTCTTTTTATTTTAACAGACGTTAGTTTTTGGAGCACTTTTAGGATCATAGCAAAATTGAAGGGAAAGTACAGAGAGTTCCCATGTACTGCCTGTCCTCCCACACACACAACCTCCCCCACTATTGACATCCCTCACCAGAGTGGTACATCTGTTACAAATTGATTAACCTACATTGACACATCATTAGCACCCAAGGTCCATAGTTTACATCACATTTCCTTCTTGGTTTTGTACATTCTATGGGTTTTGACAAATGTATTGACATGGATCCACCATTATGCAGAATAGATTCACTGCCTTAAAAATCCTCTGTATTCTGCCTATTTATTTCTCTCTCCCTAATCCCTGGTAACCGCTGGTCTTTTTACTGTCTCCATAGCTTTGCCTTTTCCAGAATATAATATAATTAGAATCATATAGTGTGTAGCCTTTTCAGATCAGCTTCTTTCACTTATGCATTTAAGTTTCCTCCATGTCTTTTCATGACTTGATAGCTCATTTTTTTTGTGCACTGGGTAATATTCCATTGTCTGGATGGACCACAGTTTATTTACCCATTCACCTGCTGAAGGATGTCTTGGTTGCCTCCAAGCTTTGGCAATTCTGAATAATGCTGCTATCAACAGCTGTGTGCAGGTTTGCGTGTGGACATAAATTTTCAATTCATTTGGGTAAATACCAAGGAACACTGTATGAGAGGAAAAGTTTTCCTCAACCCTCTTAGGGTTCCTGGCTGGGCCTGAAAATTAAATGTACGAAGACAGATTAGCAGGAGAAAAGCATACAAATTTATTTAATATAAAGATCTATGTGGCATGGGAGTCTTCATAAGGAAATGAAGATCGCAAAGAAATGGTTAAGCTGAGTGTTTTTATGCTGTTTTGATGAAGAATGAAAAGTCGTGGGGAGATGGTAGGGCAAAGAGGGTGAGACAGGTGAAGTAAACTGGGGAAACAGAGAAAGGCCTGTTTGTTCAGCCTCCTCTCCGTGCTCCCTGTCTTCAAAGACAAGCAGGCTCCTTTCCTCCCAGTGTCGGGAGGGTACCTCTCACATGAAGGTTTTATGACCTGCTTCAGGAGAAGATCAGCAAGTCCTTCCTGCTCATGCCATTTCTCAAGTTCCTTCAGCTTGAAATATTCAGTGTGCCAAAATGCCATATTTTGAGGCAGTGTGTCCTGATCCCATCATTGCTGTTACTGGATTGTGTGGAAAGAGTATATTTGGTTTTGCAAGAAACTGCCAAACTCTCTGCTATGGACTGAATGTGTCCTCCCAAAATTCATATATTGAAACCCCACGCCCCGCCCTTCCCCAACATGATGGCATTGGGAGAGCCTTTGAGAGACAATTAGGGTTAGATGAGGTCACATGGGTAGAACTGTGATGGATGGGGTTAGCGCCCTTATGAGAACCTTCGAAGGCTTGCTCTCTGCTCTCTACCATGTGAGGATATAATGAGAAGGTGGCAGTGTGCCACCCAGAAGAGGGTCTCACCAGAACCTGACCATGCTGGCATCCTAATCTTGGACCTCTAGGCCTCCAGAACTGTGAGAAACAAATTTCTGTTGTTTATAAGCCACCCAGTCTTTGATACTTTCTTATAGCAGCCTGAACTGACTAAGACGCTGTCTTTCAAAGTGGCTGTCTCATTTTCCTTTCCCACTAGCAATGAATGAGAGTTCCTGTTGTTCCACATTCTCATCAGCGTTTCATGTTTTGGATTTGGGCCATTTTAATAGGTGTGTTGCAGTATCCCATTGTTGTTTTAATTCGCAATTTCCTGATGACATATGATGTTGAGCATCTTTTCACATGCTTATTTGCCATCTGTATATCTTCTTTGGTGAAGTGCTGTTGAGTTCTTTTGCCCATTTTCTTAACTGGGTTGTTCATTTTCTTATTTTTGAGTTTTAAGAGTTCCTTTTATTTTGGGGATAACAATCCTTTATTGGATATGTCTTCTGCAAACATTTCCTCCCAGTGTCTGGCTTGTCTTCTCATTCTATAATCCTCTATTTTTGTAAGTTTAAGGTACTTGGTTCTCGGAAGTAACATACCAATTGGAAAATTTTTAAATTTCTACCGTAAAATCCTGTTTTCTCCCTTACATATTAATTAAAGTCTTGCTGGTCCCATTCTCCATTCAGTCTCCCAAACTTAATGCCTTAAATTGCCTAGAGTCATTTTACACTCACTTCTCTGAAAGACCCGGTAACTAGATTTCCCACAAAAGAACAGGCCTGTTTAATGTTGCCCTTTGAGCCTTGGATGTCTGATACAAACACAGAGGAAATCTCCTCACTTTTATCCACCTATATTCTTTTTTCAATTTCCTTTTCCTGAACCAGTTACCCATTTGCTTCAATTGTTCTCCTATTCCCTGCAGAGGCATAAAATAAAAATGTACCTTAATTTCACAACCAAGGGTGACAAAGAATTGGATGTGGTCATTTTCACATGTAGAATACAGTGCTAGAGCCAGCAGCAAGGCAAATGCATTTGCTCATTTGTCTAATCGTTTTCAGGTGTTAGTACCTAACTTATTAACAAATGATTTAAGGAAGTTGGTGGAAGAGGGTCCTGCATGAGGACAATTATTTAGATTTTCAAATAGTTTGAAAAATTGAGGCATAAATCTAAAGCTTGGTATCAAAGCTCTGTGTTTTCCGGGCATGTCTGCGGAAATGATCAGACGTATGGAATTACAAGAACTCCTCCTCATTTAGGGTGTCCATGGAAATCAAAGAACAGTAGAAACCACTGTTGTCCAGGAAACAATGCTGCCTTTGAAAGCTTCATCTCCCAAAGACCTGTCTTTCTGAAATCCATGAAAAAGCCACCCTGGCCATTGTGGTGGAGCTCAGATGTCTCACACGTGCAGCACAGCCTGGAAGACACTGGTTAAGTCAAAATGACTAAATCTAGCCTGCCCAACAAGTTTGTTTTTCAGATTTCTAAGAGTAACTTGCTCATTGACAGATATTTATACCTTCCCTGCTCTGTGCAAATCGGCTCACACAGCAAGAAAAACATATTCAGATGGACATATAAGATACCAAGAGCTAAATACCGTGAGAGGAACAAAAGTCTATTCATCAGTTCTTAGAAGGAGCCAGTACTCTCATTCAGTACATGTGATCAGACAGGCTTTCAGGAGGACATGCAACATGAGCATGATTTTAACAAAGGTGAGGACATTGGCAAGTGGAGACGGCAGAAAAGAGTAGTTTGGATGGAAGAGCATCCTGAGGAAAAGGTGTAGACATAAAAGTCTGTGTCCTCTAGTCCTGTTTGGGAAAAGAAGACCAGTTCAGTTTGGCTGGAACTTAAAACATGTATAAGGATATTAGCGAAATGAGAAAAGAGATATGGGAAAGAGCATCAGAACTCTTGTATTAGTTGTCTTTTGTTGCATAACAAATTACCCAAAACTTAGCAGCTTCGGGCAAAAAATAATCCTTATTTCACAATTTCTGTGGGTCAAGAATCCTGGTGCGGCTTAGCTCGGTGATTCAGGAGAGGCTGTAATCGAGGTATCTATGAGTCTGGGCTGCAGTCACCTGCAGCTTGTCTGGGTCAGGAGATTCCATTTCTAAACTGTCAGCCAAAGGCCTTAGTTCACGTCCATATGGGCCTCTCCATGGCTTCCCCCAGAGGAGTAATGAGAGCCAGACAGAGAGAAAGATTGGAACAGAAGCTCTAGTGTCTTTTGTAATCTGATCTTGGAAATGACTACCATCACTTCTACCATGTCTTCTCGGTCACACAGACCAACCCTCCTACAATGTGAGTGGGACTACACAGGAGTGTGGATATCAGGAGGTGGGTATCATTGGAGGCCATTCTAGAGTGTGACTAGCGCAATTACCATTACAGTTGTACAGATGGGCCATACATCTCTAAGGGTCTTCATTCATATTGTTGACATTATGAAAGAATTTTTGAACAGTAGAGTATATGAACACATAAACAGAATTGTCTGCCTCCCAAGATGTAACTAGTGACATTTAAACTCATGCATTAGATAAATGGTACAATGAGTAACCAGCAGGGTGAAGAGCTGGAAGGACCCTGCAGGTCTAGATGAGATCTAACAAAGCCTCAGCTGGGATGGAAACAGTGGGATGGGAAAGAAGGGTCAGATGCCCAAGTCAATAGCACAAAGGCTAAATCAACAGAACTTGGTATCTACCTCCAAAAGAGTTCAAGCAGAGGTCTAAAGATGTCTAATGTGCTTGTTCTATGCATATTAATATGTGAAAGACACTAAATATTAAATATTTGGTGATTGGCAAATAGAGAAACAATATCTTTATAAAGATCTATATAAAAAGAACATGGTTTTAAGGACTAGCAGCTATGAAATCATTTCCTTTTTGTGATTTCCTAGGAGGTCATCTAGTTTCATGAAAGTAAAGAAGGGAAAGAATACCATGTGCTCTTTCCAATCCCTTTGCTCATCACAAGCACATTTCACTCCTCACCTGCTTAGAAAGCCAATAAGCCAGCAAACCCCTGGGCCAGGGCCCAGAACTGGCATCCACTCTAGCCCTTGGACACGAGTCAGACCAATTATAGGTTGTGGAGACACTGCAGGTTGTTTGAAAATACTAAGTAGGTCAAATCATCCTGTGAAACGTAGGCTGCCAAGTTCTTTATTAGTAAGAAGACCATTTATTCAATTATTCATGTATTTGACATCTGTTTCTAGAGTTCAAGGCAGTTTAATGGGGATTTTGAGTCTTACCAAAATGAGTCAGAGGCCCTGACCCCTGGAGACCCATAGTCTAGAAGGGAGATCGACACAAAAGGCTAACACAGGGTGGCAGTGTTATATGCCATACAACATACAACAAATAAATATTGTTATTTCATAATAACACAATTTAAACAGTCCATTGACCATTTTTTTGATCTCTCACTGGCAGCAAAGTTGAGGAGTGCTGAAAAAACTGCAGTAAGACATTGCTATCAGCTGGGAACCAGTATTTCTGGGCCAGCATCCAAATGCCAAGGCGGCCCGTGGCTATATATAGTTTAGGTGTTTCAAAACTATGCTTCAAGAACTTGAAATATCACATGCCCCTTTTTTTAATCATGTCAAGAAAAATTAGTTAAAATCATAGCAGCTCCCTGAATGAAGAGAGCTTTAAGACTATCTTAACTGGCATCAGTGAAAGTCATCCACTAAGCCAGAGGTAGGCAAAAATACCAACGTGTGCCAAGAGGCAAGCAGAAATATGGAACATCACGAGGGGCTTTAGAGGTCAGGGGCAGGTCAATACTCCTCTGCAGGCTGCCTGAGAAGAGCTTTAGTGATCAGGCTGATGACTATGGGCAGCTTCTCTGTGAACAAGCTGAGCTGCAACAGAGCAGAAAAGTAGAGACACAGACAGTGGAAAGGATTCTGAATAGGAAAATGATCACCTCCACAGAGTCACAAGAAAAGATAGGGCTGAGTTGCTTCCATCCTGAAGGCAAATTCTGAAGGTAGCTTAAGCTGAGATGGACAAGCTGAGGACCCTAGTGGACATGCTGGTAGCAGGACCCAAATAGTACCATGGGGTATGGAAGAGTCAGTAGCACAGCTTGATGGATGACCAAAAGAGATGCAAAGGTATCAGCAGGACTACTTGTTCTTACTTGGTCTAAATTGAGGGAAGAAATAGCCACTACAACTAGGTGGTGATTTCTTCCATCCAAAATAAGTACCCCTCATGGACATTCCCAAAGCATCTCGAATTTACTCGTCTCACAGCACAGGATTGTAATGTCTACTTACTTGTATGTGCCCCTGCCTAGACTGTAATCTCCTTGAAGTATCTGTTATTTCTCTATATTCATTACCCAGCCCAGTGCTTAGCATATAGGTATCATTAAATGTTTGTTAAATGAGATAGTGATTGGATGATTTGTAGTTGGGTTTTGTTGGAATGGGGATATAGGAGGGTAAGTTGCAGGACATTAGATTCAGAAGACAAAGTGAGCTTGTAGTGAATCTTTATCATTTACCCAGCATCTAAACCACCCTCCTTTTCCTTTGAGGAATTCCCATTTTCCTTTATGCAATTTACTGCTTTTGAGTCATGGAAGGGGGCAGATCCCACCCTGCCATTGAAGACAGCCAATCTGCCAACTTCTTATTCCCAATCTCCCTTGCAGTTAGGGCATGGGCATGTGACCACCAATTAGATGCACCCACCTCCCTGCTTTTTTAATAGGGAGTTTGTAATGTAAGAAGCAGAGACAGAAAAAAATTGACAGCGGCATTGGTGACAGTTGCAGAACGTCATGCTTGGGGCAGCAGTAGGATGATGGCTGCAGCAGAAGACAGTGCCCATGGCAACAACGTCAGTAGTGGGAACTGCCTCTTCCAGTGTTTGGTGGCAGCAGCAGTGGTGTCCTCATCCAACTCGGTCCTCGGCGTGATTTTGAGAATTAGTTCTGGCAGCATAAGCTTCTGAGCCTGGTTCTCCAGAATCTCCCGGCAATTCTGTGACCTGCCCAATATCCTTTTTTAGAAACTCCTTTTTTTCTCAAATCAAACAGAGTCTGTTTCTGTAACTTGCAACGTGGAACCCTATCTGGTATAGGGCTAAATCCTGGCGGACCGGGTAGAACTTTCCAATATTATCTGCAGGCAGCAGGGAACCGTTTACAATTTTTAAGGGGATTGCGACAATCCCAGAGGTACTCTAAGAAGATCAAACGGTCAGCAGCATGTAGCACGAACTGGAGGAAGGTGAGTCTGGAAGAAGAGACCAGGTAGGAAGCTTTTACAGTGATAGAGGTGAAAAGTAATGCAGTAATGAGAGACTGCACTAGGAGCTGTGTAACTACCCAGATGGTAGGCAAACGGAAATAGGTCCGTTTCTGATTCACTTTCTGGTTTTCCACAGGTACTTTAGTCTAGTTTGGGAAAAATTATACGTCAATGGGAAATGCACTGTTTAAAGCACACCTTTACAGGTTATCTGATTCTGGTTTTTCATTGTCTTTGAGCTATTTTACAACTCTAATTTGTAGACAACTCATGGGGATGCAAAATAATTTTTGGCTACAGACATCTAAATTCTACCTAGTGGAGGTTCAGCTGACTTTCTTCCCCGCTGTGGAAGAGGCCAGTTTTGCCTCCATTTGCATGTTCATTTCAGTATTTTTGATCTATAAATGTAAACTTAAAAAAAATTGTCCCTTGAACTGGTTGAAACAGCTCACTAGTTTCCTCATTAATGAAGTAAATTTAACTTGTGTTCATATTTATATCTGTATGAGACTCAGACTTGGTCTTTTTATAAAACATTTTAACAGCCTTCCTTTCTTTCTTTGTAAATGGCTTCTTGAAACAAACCTCCAAATGCAGGTGGATGACTGTTTTTCCTGTTATCCTACGTTGGTGTTGAGCACTAGAGGTAAATTTCTAGTAAATGATAGAATTTACCTTGAAGAGGCCACTTGCAAGTGCAAAGGCCAACGGTTTGAGAGTTAAGTACAAGCAAAATAAGTAAGGCCTGGTGCCATCTCTGCCTTCCTTCTGGAGGATCCTGAGAGTGCCCGTCTGAGCTCAGTTGTCTTTTCCAGTTATTTTTTGGCCTACTCTTGAAAATAGCTCTTTTCCTCATTGCAAAAAAAGCAAGATCATGTCAGGGAGCAGAAAAAGAATTTCATTTACTTTCATTTTGTCAGGAGTTACCAAAAAGAAATGGATATGTCCTTTTTAAGAAATGGAAACAGGCGAATATTTATTTTTCACCCGGCCTGCCCTTTCATACATAAAGTATTTGTCACCCAGTGTCCTAAGTACATGGAAGATCCAGTAGAAGTGTACAAGAGGTTAAAATCTGCCTATCTGACACAGTTCAAAGTAGATTGCAATCAACACAAATGGGTGGATGTTTATAGTGCCAGTTTTATGGCTGCATGCCAAATTCCTTTCAGTGGACTCCAAGGAAATGACCCAATTCTATGGTTATATTAGAATTTTTGTTATATGGAATATTGCTTAAAATAAGTGGGCCATCAGCTAAAAGCAAGAAATCTTTGAATCTATTTCAGTGGAATGGAATTTGATTTGTGCTACAATCATAAAATGTAATCTAGCAGTGCAAGATACCCTTCTACAGGTTCATGAATACGGATCTATCTTTTACACAGATATATCTCAGAAGCTAACATTCGGAAATGTGCTCACACAATATGTCACAATATGTTGTTTAACAAAAATATAGAAAAAAGTCATATCTGCCACAAATGAGGAATGTCATTAATGCATCAGCTGCAAGTTGTTCACAGGCTTCTGACTTGGCAGTTGGCTGAAGAGAACCACTTACTTAAGCAATTCCTCGCAATTAGATTTTGCTTGTTGCTCTTGGCTTCAGCACAAAGCCGCTTTCAAAAGCAGGTGACAAAATGAACTCTATAAAGGCTTAAATATACTACCTTATTTCCGGTCATTTGTAACTTCACAAATCGTTGGTAAAAAATGTAAGAACATTAATAGGTTGGTATAGTTTTCTTAACCCACCTGAATAGGGTGGTTCTCAGAAAGACCCTTGCCATCACAAAGCAAGGACTTCAGAGACAGACTGCCTGGGTGCAAATTATGGCTCCACCAACTCCTAGCTGTTTGACCCTGAGCAAATTACTTAAACCTCGCAGTGTCTTGGTCACTCATCAGTAAATCCTAGAATTCTTGTGAGAAGTGAATATGTAAAGTGCTTAGAATGAAGTCTAGACGGTAGAAATGCTACATAAGTGTGTGCTGATATTAGTAAGATCAGATCTATTTAGTGGTTGAAAAAAGCATTCCTAAAAACTACAATGGTCCTAGCTACTTTCCAACATGTGGAAGTGAGAGAACATTCCTCAATATTGCCAACAGCTAGAGAAGACCAAAATGACTAACTACTCCCTTCTCTAGTCTAATATTTCCTCTCTCCTTTCCACATTTCCCACATTTCTGGGAAAAGGGCCCAATAATGAGGATGATTTGTTTGCAGGAGCCTCCCATGAGATGTGAAAGGGATGGTACCTGGTCTGAAGCCCATTCTTCAAGGGAAATGCCCAGACTCTTCCTCTACTCAGTGGGAGTGATCAAAATTTCTTTTGATCATTTTTCTGCAAATTTCAGTGAATTTCATCCCAAGTTGTAAGCATAATAAACGTGGATACCATCTTCTTTTATCTCTCTTGCAAAATAGTTAAGAAGTCTGAGAGAGGTCCTTACACCTTTAGGCTTGTCTTGAAGAGTCAGTCCTAAAAGAGGTAGACAGATTTCCTGCTCCCCGAGCAGGCTTCATTCTGTTAGCATTCCGCTAACAGGGTTAGCATTCCGCTGATAACCCCACTAGTGTGCTCTGTAGGGAAATGGACAATGCCTCCCAGGCTCCCATTACCCTAAACAGGAGGGCCTGGGAGGCTTGGGAAGCATTCACCCAGAGCATGAATGGGTCACATCACTTCGTATAACTTGCAACACAAGCTTTGTTTAACATTCAAGTAAGATTACTGGGATAAGATAGAGAGAAAGAGGGAGAGAGAGAGAGAAACTTAAGTAAGCTATAGTGAGGACAGCCTAAAGGTCAGAATTGTAATATTAAATAAATCTTACAAGATTTTATAAACCCTAATTTATTGTCTATGTGCAACTGACATTTTAGCTCTTGGTTTAATACCAGACACTTCAAAGTATTCTTGTAGAAGAATGGTTGATAACCCTCTTACACAGTATAATTGGAATTCTGCATGTTAGAACATTTGGTTTCTGAAAGATTTTTGTAAATGTTAATAGCTGTCTTTTAAAATGGTGTAAGTGTGAAATGCTATGAAAAGCAAAGGTTTAAATGTCACTCTGTCTATAATTTTTATATAGTAAAAACTAAATAAGTTTTTAAAAATGGAAAACCTAAAAGCCTGCTATAAGTTTGAAGATATCAACTCATTCATTCTTCCTTTTTGAAATGGATACGACATTTAACCAAATGAGCTAAATTTAGAATTAAAGGTAATCTGTTTTTTCTAAAGTTTACTATTGAACATTTAGCCTAAACTGAAAAGCACTTATATTGACAGCATTCTCCTCTTTTTCCCTTATTGCATGAGAGTATGATTAAAGATCTGTCTTTAAAGCATGTACCTGATGAGCCACCCAGGTGTACATGGTCATGACCATCTGCGTTTTTGTTCCTGACTCCAGGCAGTCTGACTGAGGTGTTCAGGCACCCCGGGTAGTGGTGGAGCCAGGTCATTTCTCCCCAGCTGACTGAATGATTTGGCCACTATGAAAATCAAAAATACTTTTCCATCCTTTTTTCTTTCTTTCCTTTTTTTCTCTGGCTAGCTTTCTCTGCCTTTTACAAATTTACTGTGCAAGAGAAAAACTGTTCATTTCCTCCACTTACTCTACTTGGGGATCTGAACTCTGCATCACCTCCAGCATTTAGCAGCCTAACTATTCAGGTCAAGACTGAGCAACCTATAAACAAAAAAATAAATAAACCTGGTTCACCCAGAATAGAGTCTGAACATTACAACTCAGAACCCATTTTTGCCTAAGTACTGTTTTTTGTTTTGTTTTGTTTTGTTTTTTGAGGAAGATTAGCCCTGAGCTGACATCTGTGCCATCTTCCTCTATTTTATATGTGGGATGCCTGCCACAGCTTGATGAGCAGTGCGCAGGTCTGCGCCTGGGATCCGGGCGGGCGAACCCCGTGCTCCCAAAGCAGAGAGCACAAATTTAACCGCTTTGCCACCAGGCAGACCCCCTAAGTACTGTTTAATGCACAAGTGTGGTTCTAAAATGTGGTGTTGGATATGTGGGTGCCACCAGAAATTTGTTACTCTTCATTAAGTATCAAAGATTGCAAAGGAATCAATTAATAAAAATGTAAATGTGATTTCAAGAATTTTCGTATGATACGTCACGCTCATTAACTGCGTTTCAATATATTTTGCTGACTGGAAGACAGAAGAGCCCAGATACAGCTCAAATGCCAGGAAATACACACAGCTCATAGTCTAACCTCCCCCTGCTCCTATAAGCACATGCTCTACATCTCAGCATCCTTTGCCTTGTGCAGCAGAGGAAAGCCAGTTGAGGACGAATGGTTTTAAATACACTAAGGCTATTTTCATAGAATCACTTGTAGCTTTTACTGATTGTCCCTCAGCCTTTAACTCTGTGAATAGAAACCAGTTTTAGCCTAAGCCGATGTTAGAGGCAGAGTCAGGAGGTACAGTATTGGCCAAATCCAGTATTTTCCATTGGGATAAATTAGAGACGGATGTAGTCTGATCCTCTTTCATCTTGACTTTGACCTTAAGAATATACCCTAATAATATATCACTTTGACTGTAAACTGGATGCTCTGCCTCCTCCTTCTCCATAGAGAAGGAAAAATAAGCATCCTTCCATGTGAAAATAATAAAAAAAATTTGGGGTCATATCCTGGAACAGTCTTAACAGATGACTAGCCCTATCATTTAATTTCAACACAAGAATAATGATTCTCAAACTGTAGCCAGCGTCAGAATCACCTGCAGGGCTTGTTAAAACACAGATTGCTGGGTCCCCACCCCCAGAGTTTCTGATTCAGTAGATCTGGGATGAGGCTTAGAATCTGCATATCTAACAAGTTCCCAGATGGTGCTGATGCTGCGGTTTGAGTTTCACACTTGAGAACCACTGAAATCGCGTGCTTTTCCAGCACCCAAGCTAAAACATAACTGGGTTATAGTTAACAACCCTAAATGACAAACTTACTAAGTCACCTATGGGCATATTTTATTTCCTGCTTTACCAGAAAGATAAATTACACCAAACTAGACCTTTGCCAGATGATTTACAAAGATCATTTCTAATGGCATGGATCATGGCGTGGTAAAACAGCTTAAAAATTTTCCAGTTAAATTATTGTGGACATTCTTCATTTGGGGCCTTGATTATCCATTCAGTCCTCTTTTTTTCCTGCAAAACAAAAATAATAATAACTTCCATTTGTTCACTTCTTCTTACAACGTTACTGGCTCTGATTTGCTTGGTTCCCATCGGTTTACCTCATTCAACCCTAACTGCAATCAGTGAGGAAGATTTATCATTCCCATCTGATAGATCTGAGCACATGGCTGAGGGAGATTAAAAAAGGGCATTTGGAAATACTGCTTTAGATCCTCCACAGGTTAACCTTGGAGTGGACCAGACTGCAGAGAGCATTGTCACTAGCTAACCGCTTTCTTTTTATCCACTGGACTTGGCGTCAGGCAATCAGCCACACTGAGAGATCTCATAAGGAACACCCCCATAACTCATTCACTGCTTTCCTGTAAGGATGTTGTCAAGGACATTATTTACTTCATTACAAAGTGTCTTCTTTGTGAGGGCCTGCTGGAGAAGCTTCTCTTGGGTCTCAGCGCCAGGAGGAGTTGTGTTTCTCCTGAACCCTGGGTTTGATCTACAGACAACGTAATCCCATACTCAGGCGTGTCCTCCTTTGGCTTTACTTAATTTTTTCATCTTCCAACATCTACATAATAATATTTACTTTTTTGAATGGCCTCAACAATGAATATAACGAAGACAATCTGAGGAAACTGATCATAAACTTTGTGTCAGCCTAGCCGAGCCTGTTTCCTGCAGGAAGATGCCACTGTTCCCACTGAAATGGAAAACAATAGAAGGAAGTAGGAGTAACTATGAGGGGACCTGTATGGGTTGAAAGAGCTGAGTAGAATCTGTGTACATCTAATTTATGTGAGAAGACTTTGGGACTATCATTATCGTGCCCTTAGCATTTATATGCTCCCCCGGCTCTTCTCTCGTTCTTCTCCTTTAATAATTCTCTCTATACCTGTCACCTTCCCTCGCAAAAATGGCATGGGGGAGGGGAGTTCTTTCATTCTTCTGTCCTCGAATAATCAGCTTTGCGTTTTGGCTAAGGCGGTAGAAGGGGAAGGGCACTGATTGATTCTGCACAGCATTGTTCACCACAGAGTAAGAAAAAACTAAAATCCAAATATGTTTAGTCACCATGTTTTGTAAACTATTTAAGAGATCTTATCCTGCTTCCTCTTAAAATATGTGAGAACAGCTTCTAGCACCTTGTTGTTCAACTATGCTTATCTTAGAGCGAAGCCAACTAAGAGAAAGAGACTGTCCTCAAAATTTACTACTTACTGATAAAGGGGAAAATAGCAGTTTAACAGTGGAGAACTCTGGCGGGTGCCACTCTACCCAACTTTGTATCACCAGGAGGGGGATGACAGCATCATGTGAAAGGACACAATATCACTTCCTACTTCCCTTGTATTCCTAAAAAAAAAAAACAATTATATATATATCCTGAACTCTTACAATGAAACATCATATGAACCCAAACTGAGGGATGTTCAACAAAATAAATGACCCACACTCTTCAAAACGATATCGTGAAAGACAAAGAAAGGTTAAGGACACATTCCAGATTAAAGGAGAATAAAAGTCAAAAAACTAAATGAAATGCAAGATCCTGAATTGGATTCTGAAGCAGGGGAAAAGTTACTCTAAGAACAATATTGGGACATTTGGCAAAATGTGAATGAAGATCTGTAGATTAGATAATGGTATTATATCAACGTTCAACTTCCTCATTTTGATGATTGTACCATTGTTATGTGAATGCATAGCACTCTTCTTAGGAAATAAACACTGAACTATTTAGGGCTAAAGAGACAGTGGGTCTACAGCTTATTGCCAAAGGGTTCAGAAAAATTAATCGTATAATCATTATATATATTTATATGTATTATATGTGGCTTTAACCCACGTTCATTATGTTTTGCTGAGTAAATACATATATATTATGTATATACATACCATATATATAATATTATTTACAGAGAGAGAGTAAATATCTTTCCATCTATATATATATCTCTCTATATACAGAGAGAATATTAAAGCAAATGAGGCAAAAATGTTAAAAACTGGTGAATGTGGATGAAGGGTACACTTTGTACTATTATTTATTCTTTGTACTATTATTGCAATTTTTCTGTGTGTTTGGAATTATCACACAAGTTTAAGTTTTCTTTAAAAAAAGAGAATGGCCACAGAGTGTTCTTTTCCTAAGCAATAGTGGATGAAGTGTTGTTTGTGATGTGGCAAAGCACATAGCTGCAAAATAAGGTCATGCACATAACAAGCATAGTCATCTTTCAAGCATGATGCCTCACGAAAACCACTTCCTTTCATGCATAGACTTGGCTAAATCCTTTTTAAAATTTTTTTGAAGCACCAGAGTTTATTATTTACACCACAGGGTTCTCATGTGGTAGCGATGTTATGCATGCCATCTTTAAAACATGCTTGGACCTCAAAAATCCCTTCCCCCATCCTCTAAAAAAACATCAAAACATACCAGAGCTTAGGAGTTACCAGCTGGAGTCATATATTCTGTTTTCTTTGACAAGGGTAGTGCCATTATAATCCAATAGGCCCATGTGAATGTGCCGCAAACATTAGCTTCAATTTTTATTGTGGAGCTTGATAGAAAAGAACATTTGTTCCTTTTCATTCCTGAATGTTTTCACGGTGACATTTCTCAATCCGTGGGTTTGGGGGTGGGGGGTGTGTGTGTGTGTTTACTGCTTTCTTTTCCCTCAAAGAGATCATCCAGTGACCTTGAAATCTGCACTGGCATTTTGCTGGCAGGAAGAGAAGCTCTCTCTTCTCATTTGCAAAATGAATAACAATTTGATCATCCTTAAACTTCTAAAAGGTTAATTATGCTCTCTCCATGAGTACTGAATAAAAACCTGTTTTATCTCTGCCCAGATGAAGCCCACAGGGCTCACCCTCCTTCTAACTCTGCCAGGAGACCACGTCCTTCCGGCTGTCAATTAACCACTATCAACGCCTAGATCTGTGTGAGCTGCAGTAGATTTTCTCATCCAAAAACCATGACAGCCCTCATTTGCTAGAGCTGTGTGGTGACTTTAAAAATTTCTCAGCAGGAAAGTGTTATCTGGCTGCGGGCATGACAGAAAGAAAAAGGAAGCAAGAGGAGTCAGCTAGAGAGAAAGAAAGAAAGATAAGAAGGTGTTGGATTACTGAAACTTCATTTCACTTCAAAGATTTCCACAAGAACAAAACAACAAAACAGAAATGCACGCACAAAGATAATAAAAATAACCACCATTAAAATTAAAAGCAAATTTAAAGTGATTACGCTCTACTGCTCCCGGAAGCATCAGATCCTTGCTGACCTGCCACTTCTCACAGAAGGTACTGTCCCCACACTCGACTATAAGAGCACCTGTGGGTCAACACTTAGGGGAGGGGTAGGCGACAAACCTTGTACAAAAAAGTTTCGACATCTGCCCTTCTCCCATTTAAGCTTTGTAAGCTACTACTCTTTCTTGGCCATAAACAGCCTCTTTAGCTATAAAGTTATAAGCCAGAAGCCGTATCTTAAAAAGCAAGTCTAAGAGAGTTACATTTCATTTTTATTACAAGAAAACCTGATCTTTAAAGGGAAAGTAATGGCAGAGAATGGGGGAGAGGTGGTGTGGAGTGAAGGGCAGGAAATCCCTGACTTCTGCCTGACACTCACGGCTTCTTGTTTTAATAACTTAAAATTCATAACTTGAACAATTTCACAGAAGCCAAGTAAACATTATTATATGTGAAAACAACAACAGAAGAAAAGATGGGACAAGCAATATATTTTTTTCTAGAGGAAACATGTTACTATATACAACAGTTCAGCAGTAATATAATTACCAAGATGCCACATGGGGCCTGATCTTTTGGCCAGGCTGAAGTGGGTTACTGTATGTGTGTAAAAAAGGCCTCTGTGTAGCTTTATCCCATGTTCACTATGCAGCGGAGTCAATACTGGTGGGGAGGGGGCCCCACGTCTCTTATTTCTACTGTGACACCTCTGTAAAAAGATCTGGTGGAGACTACAACTATCCAATGATTTCATGAAAACTGAAATTATTTTCACCAAGAAGCACTCATGCCAAGAATATAGTTTTTGGTTTTTTTTTTAAAGATTTTATTTTTTCCTTTTTCTCCCCAAAGCCCCCCGGTACATAGTTGAATATTCTTCGTTGTGGGTCCTTCTAGTTGTGGTATGTGGGACGCTGCCTCAGCGTGGTTTGATGAGCAGTGCCATGTCCATGCCCAGGATTCGAACCAACGAAACACTGGGCCGCCTGCAGCGGAGCGCGCGAACTTAACCACTCGGCCACGGGGCCAGCCCCCCAAGAATGTAGTTTTTGTTGCTGTTCTTCCTGGATGGTGTGTGTATGGTAAAAAATACATAACATAAATTTACCATTTTAGCCATTTTCACGTGTACAATTCAGCAGCATTAAGTACATTTACAATGTTGTGCAACCATCCCCACTATCCATCTCTAGAACTTTTTCATCACCCTAAACAGAAGCTCTGTGTTCACTAAACAACTCCTCCTCCCCTCCTCTCCCTCACGCTATGATCTGAATGTCTGTATCCCCTCAAAATTCCTGTGTTGAAATCGTAATCCTCAAAGGTGATGGTGTTAGGAGGTGGGGCCTTTGGGAGGTGCTTAGGTCATGAGGGTGGAGCTCTCATGAATGGGATTAGTGCTTTTACAGGAGACCCCACAGAGCTCTCTAACCCCTTCTGCTATGTGAGGATACAATGAAAGTCTGCAACCTGGAAGAGGGCCCTCGCCTGACCATGCCGGCGCCCTGATACCAGACTTCCAGCCTCCAGAACTGTGAGAAATAAATTTCTATTGTTTATAAACTACTCCGTCTGTGCTTTTTGTTATAGCAACCCAAACAGAGGAAGATACCCCAGCCCCTGGTAACCTTTATTCTACTTTCTGTCTATGAATTAGCCTTACTAGGTACCTCATATATTTGGAATCAGACAATATTTGTCCTTTTGTGTCTGGCTTATTTAACTTAGCACAATGTTTTTAAGGTTTATCCATATTATAGCACGTATCAGAATTCCATTCCTTTTTTAAGGCTGAATAATATTCCATCGTCAGTGTATACCATGTTTTGTTTTCATTCATCTGTCAATGGTCATTTGGGTTGTTTCCACCTTTTAGCTGTTATGATTAATGCTGCTATGAACATTGGTGTACAAGCATCTGTTTGAGCTGTTACTTTCAATTCTTTTGGGTACATCCCTGGAAGTGAAGTTGCAAAGTATATAGGTTTTTTTGTTTGTCTATTTTTTATTTTTTGTTTTGTTGTTTATGGATTGTGTGTGTGTGTGAGGAAGATTGGCCCTGAGGTAACACCTGTTGCCAATCTCCTTTTTTTTTTCTCATGCTTGAGGAAAAGTGGCCCTGAGCTAACATCTGTGCCCATCTTCCTCTATTTTTTCTATGTGGGTTGCCAACACAGCATGGCTTGATGAGTGGTGTAGGTCCACACCTGGGATCCAAACCCACAAACCTGGGCCATCGAAGCAGAGCACACAGACTTAATCACTATGCCACTGGGCCAGGCCACAAAGTATATAGTTTTTATAAGGCAATAATCGTGTTAGCCAGGTCATTATACATGAGTTAAGAAATAGAATAGAAATTTCACTTAGCAAATATTGGATATTACTTGCTTGAATTCCATCCCAAGATCTTTTTTGTTGTTGTCCTTGAATTATTTGAGTGTTTGTAGGAAGATTTTGAAACTTTAGAAAATAGAAGAGACTGAATCCATCCTCTTTAGAATTTTCTCCTAGGAAAAATACAGAGTTTAAGTCCAAACTAAAGCATTAACGTGGGTAATGACTGTCTTCCTCTGAGTGGTAGACAGAGCAAGAACTGGGCATTTCTTAAGAAAAGTTATTATTTGAGAGGGACAGTTGGCAAGAGTTCCATCTCCAGCCTCCTGTGTACCTCTTCTCTCCCTGGAGTACTGGGGATGTTTCCCACTGCCCATCCTCGGTGTTCTTTGGCAAACTGCCCCTCCGTTCCTTCACTTTTCCCTCCAGCCCAACTGTGCCCTTCATGAACAAGATCATCCCACTGTTCTGCCCCCAGCTGATGCTAATTTTTCTAGGGATAGGCTCGTGATCCAAGGAGGGTCAGTCTAGACTGGCTAATTGATCAGGTTTTGGATTGCAAACATGAGCTGAACTAGTTGGGCTCGTCTCTTAGGAAATGAGAATCAGGAAACAAAGACGAATCATATACTCACTGAAGCTGAGGGCAAAGATTGTACTAAGAATGCTATGAAGTAGAGTTACATTTGGAGAGAATATTGTAAGTCAAAGTCACATGCAGGTTGAAGTTATGAGAGAGCAGAGAAAATCAGAGATTAGGAAAACATGGATCAGGGGCCGTCCCGGTGGCGCAGCGGTTAAGTTTGCACGTTCCGCTTCAGCGGCCCGGGGTTCCCCGGTTCGGATCCCGGGTGCAAACATGGCACCGCTTGGCACGCCATTCTGTGGTAGGTCTCCCACGTATAAAGTAGAGGAAGATGGGCATGGATGTGAGCTCAGGGCCAGTCTTCCTCAGCAAAAAGAGGAGGATTGGCAGATGTTAGCTCAGGGCTGATCTTCCTCAAAAAAAAAATTAATAAATAAAAAGAAAAACATGGATCAGATACACAGAGAGAAGTAGAAACATCATGTAAGAAAGAGAACGTACAGCCCACGAGGAAGATGGCAGAGCTGCTTGCAAGACCTGCCTTTGTGCCTAAGGCTTACCATTTCAAGCTCCCCATGTGTTTCTTTACCAGTGGACCCTTTTGTTGAGTTAACTGGAGTGGGTCTCTGTTTCTTGCAGTTTACCAAGCCTGACTGAAACTCTCTTTTTTGTTGCTTTCTTATGTCCACCTCCTTACAATGTCTTTTTTTCTCCTTCTAAGCCCCCTTCTTTCTTTTTCCTTCTTTTCCTTCCCCTCCCCCCACTGTCAATCCCTCAGGCATACTGCTAGGGCCCATCTCTATAAAAGACCCCAAAAACTGAAAAGAAATAATACAGTGGGTTTTTTAATAGCAGCTTTATTGAAATATAATTCATATGCCATAAAATTCAATATTTTCAGTGATTTTTAGTATTATCACAGTTACACAATCATCACTACTGTCTAATATTAGAACATTTTCATCACCCCAAAAAGAAATCCCATACCCATGGACAGTCTTTCCCTGTTCCCTTCTCCCCCTAGTCCTAATCTACTAATCTACTTTCTGTCTCTATGGATTTGCCTTTTCTAGATATTTCATGTAAATACAATACATACAAAATACAATGAGTGCAATGTGTGACTAGCTTCTTTCACTTAGCATAATGTCTTCAAGATTCATCCATGTTGTTATGTAGATCAGTCCATTCCATTTTATCATCATTGAGTGATATTCTGTTGTGTGGATATAGCACATTTTGTTTATCCTTTCACCAGTTAATGGGCATTTGGGTTATTTCCCGTTTGGGGCTATTATGAATAATGCTTCTGAACATGAACATGAACATGGGGAACAGGTATTTGTGTGGACATGTTTTCAGCTCTCTTGTGCAGATATCTAGGAGTGGAACTGCCAGGTCATATGGTATAGCACAGGGCATTTAGTTGTCCTTTTGCTCCCTTTTCCTTTTTAGGATATTTTGAGACCTTCTTCAGGCTTTGCTGACATCATTCTCTGTTCTTCTTTTCATTTTCTTTGTCCGTTACCACTTTCAGTACACTTTTCCGTTTTTCTCTTCTCCTCATTTCTACTTTCATCATTTGAGTTCATTTTTAAAAATTATCCTTAAATCACTTTACTGTATTCCCTTTATCGTTGCTTCCTTCTCTCTCCCTATCTCTGATAGTGCTTCAGCAAAGTCTGTTCACCTACAGGAAAGTAAGTCTCGTGTCAAATATAGTCCCATGAAGTAGTTCTATAGTGTAAGAACTTCAGAAACAGAAACAGAAGGACGCATTCAAGGGTGCAGAGACATAAGGTTAAAGTAGCTTATATGTAAATGACCGTTGCGGTCATATTTTTATTCCTGTATTTGCTAAGTCTGACCAAAAAACTTGATGTTGACCTGCAGTCTCTTCCATCCATCCCTCCGAACAAACTGCAAATATAATGTGACTCCCAGGTAATTGCTGCAGCCGCTGCTCTAGGGTATGTCACCAGCAGCAGCACTAACCCTTTGCCTCAGGCACCATGTGGATGGTGACAGGCAAATCACCCTGAAGAGATGAAGAACTGTGAGTGGATTGAGGGAGGCCTTTGACTTGTCCCAGCCCCACTGCTTCCCAGTAGGATGCGCCTCTGTCTTATTCTCGCTGGAAACTCAAGTCTGAAGCTGAGAAGCACCAATTTTCCTCGGGGAGATGATTCAGTATTTTCCAAGTTTTTGACAGCTGACCAATTAAAAACCAGATGACACCATTAACAAACTCAAATAAGCCAGGATTGAGAGCAACAGAAGGCACCAAAGCGCCTACTATACAGACACTCTCAGTGTGAATTCGAGAGAAACTCAGTGATAATTACAATGGTGAAGATGAAGCTGATGACCTCAGGGATGCTGGGCAGGATTCAAATCATTAACTGGAAGGCAGCAAATTCTGTTTCTTACAAATATTTCCATGAGCCTTCCTTTACTCCATTTCAGTATTTTCTTCGTCGAAATTCTCAAACTTTATCCAGTTCCAGTTAATGATTTGAATCCTGCCCAATGTTCCTAAAGTCTTCATCATTTTCATCACCAACATAATTATCATTGCATGTTTTTCACACTTATATTGAGCATGACCACATGTTAGATAAAACAATGTGGCCGATTTCACATGTAATTCTAAAAGCACAGTTTCATCCATTTTTGGTCAAACCACCTAGTCTATATCCCTAGTAAGATGTTCGTAATGCCCTTTGTTAAGTCTTTCAGTCTGTGAATAGGGACACTGGGATGTGTTTCAAAAGAGAAAAAGACACAAACTCATAATTCTGAAATTCATTAAGGTTACCATTTTGTAAAAGCTATGGGGAATTTTTCAGGACTAAAGAATGACAGAGAGGCCTAAGCCCAAAATTGATTGGCATGGTCCTTTACTTACAATTCTGATAAATATTCAGTGTGTCAAGCAATAGAACCTTTGTGGATACAGGGCATGTGAACAGTAATGCTTTCTATTTTCATTTTTGTACTCTTTCTTAGCCAATATACCAAACTCCTTGCCAAATAGAGCTAGAGCCAACATCTATCAGGATTTCTGGATGAGTCAGGGCACCCTTTGCTCTGTATGAGCAGACTTCAGTGAGAGGTCCAGAACAACGAGGGTGGGGGCTGCTGGACTTTAGATCTGAGTTGCTATGAAAAGGGCACATTAGAGAAGTTTCGGATAGCACAGCATGATGCAAATTGCTACCATACGCATCACTTACCAGAACCACGCCAATCTCAGGAGAGGTGGCAGGAGTGACATCACCAACACTGTGATTTGAACCACCCTGAGGAAAACATAGCTGATGGTGGTTAGCAGCACACAGAGACCCACCAATCCACACCATGTGAGACCAATCAAGAAGCCGTCACAGGGGTTCTCAGTTTCGTTTCTCAAATTTTACAGCCAGCCCACATAGAGAACTTGTAAGAGCAACTTGGGACATTTTGAGGCAATGATGGGAAGTGGCACTGTGAGCAACATTTTACTTTGTTCTTATCAGGTAAAGAATCACCAGAAATGAAAGTTTTCATTTGCCAGTATTAAGAGCTAATGATTCCGGTCACCAATTCTGATGTCTGGGTTTTTTCCCCCACATCACGCAATTCTCAGACACCAGCTGAGTGTCTCACAATTCAACTCAATTCTGACACTATCTACCTGGAGACAGCATATCTGATCCCACATGTTAAGGCCTCACTCGTACAACACTGCCCGCTCCCCATTTCAGATGCTAATATCAAGCCCCGATTGTCACCTGTGCTTCTGACCAACTGGCTATAGATTGGAGGTTCCAAGGAACCCTTCTTGGGTTTGATTCACTTGCTAGAGCAGTTCACAGGATTCAGAGAAACACTTTACTTACTAGATTATGGGTTTAATATAAAAGGATATAACACAGGAACAGCCCAATGGAAGCGATGCACAGGGCAAGGTATGGGGAAACAGCGCAGAGCCTCTATGCTTTCTGAGCACACCACTCTCCTGGTATCACCATGTGTTCACCAACCCAGAAACTCTCCAAACCCTGGCTGTTTTGGTTTTTATGAAGGCTTCATTACACAGGCATGATTGATTAAATCATTGGCCATTGGTGATTGAACTTAATTTCCAGCCTCTCTCCCCTCCCAGAGGTCTGAAGTTTATTTACTTATGTTTTCCCCCGCTAACATGAAAACTCATGAAAACAGAGTGCTAACTGGACTAACGCTGTGAGGAAAAGCCAAGCAGAGGGAACAGCCTCTGGGAAATCCTGAGACAGCAGAGAGCTCAGTGTGCTGAGCAACTGACAGCTGTGTGGCTTTATGATTTCTCTGGAACCACAGATGCCTCCAACTCTGAAAGGTGAAGCAAAGGGTTGGGCAATAGAATGAAAACACTGTTAGGAAAAGAGTCCCCAGTATGCAAAATAGCCCAGAGACACGGAGGAAGGGGAAAGGAGTGAGAAGAAGAGAGAAGTCAACTTGCACTGCTCTGCAAGGCACCCAAAAAGTCATGCTTCCAAAAACATTAAATTTCATGAGTATTGTTTGTTCCTCATTTTCTTGATAAGATCAATTGAAAAACATCTGCCTTTACAAAATTCAGCTAGAGAAAGTTGGTTAGGAAAGAAATTGTTTTAGCATGAATCAGTGAAACCTACACTCTCAGCACCTTTCACAGCCCTTGCTATTGTTAGGCACTTGTTAAGCTCACAATGTCATTGTTTATGAGAATAACTAACAAAAACATGTCCCAAATGAATTATAGTCCTTTTACTTAACATGTTATTCTCTGGATGCACTGCTCATTGAGTCAGTATTATTGAATATACCAGTTAAAACAGGGAATCACACACACACACAAAAGTACCATAGACTCCCTTATCCTTGGTTCTGTTTTCTGTGGTTTCGTTTACCCGCAGTCAACTGTGGTCCAAAAATATTACCTGGAAAATTCCAGAAGTAAACAATTCGTAATTTTTAAATGACATGCCTTTCTAAGTAGCATGATGAAATCTCGTCCTGCCCTGGAATTATCCCTTTGTCCAGCATATCCATGCTGCATACGCTACTGCCCATTGGTCACTTAGCAGCCCTCTCAGTTTTCAGATCAACTGTCGCAGTATCTTGTGTTCAAGTAAGCCTTATTTTACTTGATCATGGTCCCAAAGAACAAGCGTAGTGATGCTGGCAATTCAGATATGCCAAACAGAAGTTATTGTTAATCTCTTACTGTGCCTAATTTATAAATTGAACTTTATCATATATGTATGCATAGGAAAAAACATAGTACATATAGGGTTCAGCGCTCTCCACAGTTTCAGGCATCCACTGGGAGTCTTGGAACATATACCCTGCTGATAAGGTGGGACTACTATACATGCTTATCTCAAACATTTTAACACTCATTTGCCATTTTTCTGATATACAGCTGAGATCAGGGACCTCAACATTGGCTTTCTTATTTAAATTACACCCAAAATGCACCACCAATTTTTCTGTAGGAAAAACTTAAACACATTTATGATGTAATCAATGCAAATCACTTCTAGATTTCTAGGCTCCTCTCCCCAGAATATTCATAGTTGTTTCCACCATACCTAATCAACTGCCTTTCCTTTAGAGCAACTCTATGCTATTAAGTATTTCTAACACTTTCAACTTAGTTTTCATTGAAATAATGTTTCTTTTCAACCTCATATTTTATTGGTTCATGTAAATTTTAATTATGTTTATAATTACAATAGCAATTAAAACTTGCACAAACAGGTTCGGGAACAAATGTAACCCCCTTCATGAAGAACTCAACTTAACCGGTGGGAGAAGCGACTGCCATATTTTAACCAGCACTCAGCCCTAAACTAACCATGTTCTCTGCGGCTGCCTCTCTCTGATATTTACTACCTAAGTACCAGGTACCTACTAATAACTCTTCTCAAGAGGATGCCAACCTAGTTAACATCTTCTCTAACATTTCAGTCAATTCACCACATATATTTTAGATCCACCATGTGCAGAGGTTTACAATAGATTCAGCAGGAGGGATTAAAAAATAAATGAAAGGGGAAAAAAGATGTTGTTGACACTAAAAGACCTCTAATATTATTGTACAAATAAATACCACATCCTTGTTATTAGCCAACATTCATTGACTATCTACTTCGTGGTAGGCATTATGCAAAATATTTTGCATACATTATCTCAGTTAATCCCCACAACACGTCTCTGAGGTAGATACAAATACTATCAACCCTGTTTTACAGATAAGTTAACTGCGCAAGTGACGCAGCCATGATTTGACTCTGAGTGAAAGTTGCTGCCACTCTGCTTCATTGACCTTCACTATTAACAACGATCAGAAGCCTTGGATCAGTCTTTCTGCTGTTGGGCTCCGATAAACATTTCTCCTTATTTTTTTGCTATTAGCATAGAGAGCTTTTCTTTTTTTAATTTTTCTCCCCAAAGCCCCCTGGTACATAGTTGTATACATTTTACTTGTGGGTCCTTCTAGTTGTGGCATGTGGGATGCCACCCCAATGTGGCCCGATGAGTGGTGCCGTGTCCGCACCCAGGATCCAAACTGGTGAAACCCTGGGCCACTGAAGTGGAGTGCACGAACTTAACCACTCGGCCACAGGGCCAGCCCTAGAGAGCTTTTCTTAAATCATGCTCTCCACCAGAAGTTAACACTAAGATGAAGAAGACCTAAAAACTTGTGAAGTCTGTCAAGAATTCACCAAGCGTCCAGCATTGTGCTAGAACTGCAAACACTGAATCAGGCTCAGAACCCAAATTTCAGTGGTCTTGACCAACCAACTGGGCCATGGCGTGACTGATGGGCATACTGTCCAGAAGCCACAGTGAGTGCACCTCTTCTCCACCTGCTAGTGAAACCCAAATTTTATTACTCTTATTACGTTTATCTTAATAGGACTTCTTTTCTCAATTATTTTACAGAACTTGACAGAATAATGAAAAAAAGAATAAACAAAGAAAAATATTAAGTGGTGGTTGTGACCTACTTCTAAGACATTAATTTAATACCAAGATTTCTTTAACAATGATGAAAATGTCATCTTCTGCATTTACAGTTTGTAATAATCATTAATACACATTCTGGTAAATAATTCCAACAATATAGAAAAGTGTGAAAAATAAAAGCACTCGAAATTCCCACACACACTGACAACCACCATTAGCATTAATTTATATATAATATTCTCCATGCATAAATAAAATTTTGGTGGCATACTGACTTATTTCTCTGTAAATAATTATCTACTTAGATTTTCACCTTTGCAAAGGAGTAGGAAGTATCCAGATCTGCCATCAGGTGGTATCTCCTATGGCCTTTCAGGGACTTCCTTTCACAAATCCAACTGGAAGTAAAGTAAATACTGTCATGCAGATACAATGATGTCCTGTTGCAAACATCTTGGCATTGAGACACAGCCTGTCTTATATTTTTCTCTTGAGTGCATATATGTGTGGTTCCTAAATACAATGGTCTCTTTTTGTACCCCTTCCATAGAATTGATGTGTTTAATTAAGTTGAATTCCATTGATTTATTACAGTGAACTGAATTGAGTTGAATTAAAGAGAGCCATATGGGAATTGTTGAGCAGTTGTTAAAACATATCTCTACTCTTGTGGCAATGTGGCGCCTTCAGTCTCATGGACTTAACAATAAAATAAAAAGACTTACAACCCTTTAAGATAGCAAAATCTCCTAAAGTTCCATCCCAGTGAACAATGTACTGTTCTACCCAAAATGTCCAAAAATAAATTACACCACCAAGGGCTCTCTCAGTAATTGAATGAATCAGAGAAAAAGAAATTTTTCTTTTTTCATTGATATGTGTATGTAGTATCTTTATTCTCATTATTATCATTCCTTCATACCTTAATCTATTCTTGAAATCCTTTCCCATCTGGAAATAGAACTACAGCTAAAATATTTTAAATACTGAAATATATGGTTAGGAGAAGTCAGAAAATCTGGAAGTAAATAGCCAATTGTTAAGCCCATTGCGACTTCTCATTGATGGCCCACTGAGGGTCACTGGATGGGGAGATGCTCTACAGTTCTGGCTCTTTGGGGAGCAGCAAAAGGATGTCATCACTCCCTCTGAAACAAAAGGGTCTCCTGTACCTAGTAATTGCCACCAAGAATTCCTAAAGTGGCATTCTTTATTCAACAAGGAGATTTTAGAACTTTTTTTACTACTTTTCACAGGTATGGCATTTTTTTCCTTCTTCAGATAGAAACTAGAGCTCTTTAATACATATCTGATCAACCTACTGGAATGTGTCCTACAAAGGGAGCTACACTTGAACAGCACCCTGATAATCTTCAGAAATAAACAAGCATCCAACACAGCAGGGGAAGGAGAGTTGTATCCTATGCGAAAAGCAATTTCACTACATGGAATGGGGCCTGGGAGCAAAAAAGATCAATTAGAGCCCTTTCATCTACAGAATCAAGATAAACAAAAGCAGTGGAGAAAACTTAAACCCCCTATGGCTGGTAACTGGCCACCATCTGCCTTCCATAAATCCCTTGGAAGAGGAGAAAGCATTTCAGGTGCTAAATGGGACAAGGCCCATATGTTGAAATCAGTGCATTTACAAAAGCCATACCCTCAACTACAGTTATTTACAAATGGCAGCAGCTGCAGCTATTGCTTCCCAGTAGTCATTCTCCCCTTATTTAGTAATAGAATCCTGACTTTCTCTGAGTGCCTCCATGAACTCCGATGAAGGACTCTGTCAGCGTCCCTTGCTGTTAGATGTGACCATGTGACAAAGTTCAGGCTAATAATACAAAACCAAAATGTTATCTACTGGCCCTCTCCTGGGCCTGAACACAGCTTCATAAAACTTCTCAGTTCAGTGAAGATTCAGGCCACCACTACCAATTCTTTGGGCTGGACGTAAGCCGAGAGAGACATATCATACAAAGGCTCTATAGCAGTGTTTCTCAACTCTTTTATTTCATTCCACTTCTAGTAAACATAAAAAGCTCCAAGCCCTGGCACTTGAGATAATGATACCTCCCTGAAGGTAGTACCCACCCCCCATGCCACTGAGAATAACTAGAACAGAGCTCCCATCAGCTGTCTGGGTGCTGCCGAAGGTGCTCATTAGGGGGCTTTGTTCTTTGTGTATAAAGCAGTTCTCAACTTTTTTTTCTGCTTCAAGAAACAGAACAGATGATATTCACAATGTGAAATACCCATGGGCATGCCCAGAGTGAGAAGAAATTCCCAGCTTGCTGGCTGTAACTCCATCATTTTCTATCCCACTCAAGAAAGCATATAGGAATTGGGATTAGAATGACATTATTATAAATCGTATAATGATGGGACAACTTTGAATTTGCTTTAATATATAAAGATAGTAAATCATATCAAACTTTCATAAATAACTAGTCTTAAAGATCATTTGTAACAACTCTCATGAAAACTGCTTTAACATGCTGCAACACCTCCAACAAAGTCACTCATTTATAAAACTCTACCCTTGCTATAATCATACTGAAGACTCCAGATTCTCCTCAGTGATTTCCAAGGCTGCGAGAGGCTTCCAATATAGAAACCATTCACCAGGTAAGCAGCCGAGCAAGCTTCCTCATGCAAATGAGTTTTGAATAAAAATCTCTTTAATGATAATAATGAGAATGCTGATCAGAGCCAATTATTTCAAGCTTCATAATTTGTATATTAACTAAACACCCTCATAATTAAGCAAGTTAGCCTAGGGAAATACCATTCATTAAAGGCTCTGGTGTATTTTGCTTTTGGATTTTCTGCTCTAAAATATTCCTGTGAATAGGAAGTGAACTTGTCCATAAGTAACAGGAAGGTGAAAGGAGAGAGCGTAAACAAATTTCGGGTATGATTATCATTATTATTACTATTTTCATATAAGCAGAAGTCTGGAGGTGAGCTCTCAGAGCTGATGCTGTGACTCCAGGTGGCTAACGGGGATCCAGGCTCTTTTCTATTTCTGCTCAGCATATCCTCAGGGTGAGCTCTCCTTAGGGTGTCAACCTAATGTTGACTGCTCCACTCCAACTTCCTACCCTGTTTCAAGCAGGAAAGGGAAGGCAAAGGGCAGCCACCAGCTGAGTCAGTTTCCTTTCTAGAGAGCTTGCCTAGAAGCTCTACCCAGCAACTTCCACTTGCATATTGGTGACCAAACCTCGAGCTACAAATTTTGAGGCAGGGAGGAGGGGGTGTTAGTGAGAGTGATGGTGAGGAGGGTAGGAGGGATAGAGAAGAAAGGGTGATGCAAAAGTTCTTCAGCAGGGCAAATTCTTTCCCCAAACAAAACCATGGTTCTACTAGGAAGCAAGGTGGGAAAATTGAAATTGGGTAAGCCACCAACATTGTCACTTATCACCTAGCACTCAGAGGGTAAAGGAAAATCATAACTGAGGAATTCTAAAACCCTCTTAAAAAAATCTATGTTTGAGTCTACCAATAGAAGTCATGAAAACCCTACTTGGAAGGCAACACATAACATTGGGGTTCATGCTCGTCTCGCTTCAGAACTGGAGCAAAGAGGTGGAAACTCTGTCCGTACAGAAGTGCCCACAGACCCCGAGAAGCTGAACCTAAAAAGTCAAGCTGCCTTCAGCAATGCAACAAACGTGAGGAATGTTGTATTTCTTTTAGTAAAAGATGAAAGAAGACTGAAATGTAATGCTTACTATATTAAACCTTTCTTCATTTTTCGGTTGTCCCTAAAGCATCCTTGTTTTTATTTAAACTTCTGTTTTCTCCTTTTTATGATAAAACAAAAGATTCTGAAAAGCTGCCATAATTGTGTTTTTCTCATATTTTCTTCCTGACCTACAATGTTCTGATCACTTGGGCCCTTCTTTACAAGTCAAAGTGTGCAGGTTTTTATTTGTCAGTAATGGAAACCCAGCTTGACATGTGACAGTCAGGCCCGGTCCTTTCTGCTTTACGCGTCAGTAACAACTGGAACAGTTCTGGAATTAGCGCTTCGCTGTCAGTTTTGTTAATGATGTTTGAGGCAAAGAGGAACACAATCTCCTCTTCTGGGAATATAATGTATTGACTCTGCAGAACTGACAGTAGGAAAATGTTGGTTTATTGCCAAATTCCTTTCAGACATGTCATAAATTCTAAACATCTGAAAAAAGAATTAATATGGCTTAACCCTATATAAGCAAATTGTGAAAAGTTGAATTTAAAAGTTGGCATAAGAAGAGATTTTTTAAAATTATTATTAATCGCCAGAAAATCTCCATTCCAGGGGACATAGAGAAATGAACAACAGAAATACTTTGTGCTCATATAATATTTTCCTATCCAAAATAAAAATGATGATTCGCTAATATTTTCAATGAGCCCTGAAATAAGCCTAGACAAAAATTATATAATTTTTTCAGTAAATTGACATAACGGTTGAAAATGTTCGGTAAAAGTTATATACTGTCATCATTTTTTGCAGGAAAATGAGTCACCTCCTCATGGTCTGTGAGCCCCATGCTGTATACCGCTTCAGTGAGGCAGCATATAATAATGAATTGTTTTCTTATCGTGAAAGCATTGATCTAAGAAATTAGAACTAAGCCTCCAGCTTTCTTGTTAGAATTTCTAACTGCAGATTTGCCAGTTGAACAACACAGGATATGCTATGTTATTCCTTGAATCTTTGTTCAAAAACATGCTGAACGTGTTTGTGCAAAATGCACAAACGCAAGTAGGACACACACATCCAGCTCCGGGGAGAAGATTCTAGCACCTTATGTTCTTAAACTTCTGTGCTGTCTGTCCACTGAAATAAATGCACTGCCAATCTTTCCTCTTTTATCAAATAGACTTAATAAATCTACAAGGTAAACTGCTTAAGTGCACCAAGAACATATTCCAATTTTATTTATAGATCAGTTTGATAGGTTAAAAGCACGAGTTTCATGAAAACATTGTGTTAAAGGCATATCAAGCATAGTTTTTAAAAGAATAAAACAATGGCACAATCATAAGAGCGTGGTCAATCTTTTCACATAGAGCAAAGATAACTATTTTTTCCTATGTATTTTTAAAATTATTTTTAGTTGTAGTGAAACACACATAACATAAAATTTACCATCTTAACCATTTTTAAGTGTACCGTTCAGTGGCATTAAGAACATTCACATTGTTTGCAACCATCACCACCATCCATCTCCAGAACTGTTTCATCTTCCCCAACTCTATACTCTTTAAACAATAACTCCCCATTCCCCGCTCTTGCCCGTCCCCTGGGAAACATCATTCTACCTTCTGTCTCTATGAATTTGACTACTCTAGGAACTTTAAATAAATGGAATCATATAGTATTTGTCGTTTTGTGACTGGCTATTTCACTTAACACAATGTCCTCAAAGTTCACCTATGTCATAGCATGTGTTAGGATTTTCTTCCTTTTTAAGGCTGAATAATATTCCATTGTATGTATATGCCACATTTTTTTATCCATTATCCATCTACGAACATTTGGGTTGCTTCCAACTTTGGGTACAGTAGTGCCCCCTTATCCGAGGTTTCATTTCCTGAGATCTCAGTTACCTGCAGTCAACCACAGTCTGAAAATATTAAATGGAAAATCCCAGAAATAAACAATTCATAAGTTTTAAATTGTGCATCATTCTGAGTAGCGTGATGACATCTCCCACTATACTGCTCCACCCCACCCCTACCCCGACATGAATCATCCCTTTGTCCAACATATCCATGTTTTATCCACTATCCACCCATTAGTCATTAGCAGCCATCTCGGTTATCAGAGCAACTGTCTCAGTATCACAGTGCTTGTGTTCAAGTAACCCTTATTTTACTTCATAATGGCCCCAAGGGGCAAAGTAGTGATCCTGGCAATTCAGATGTGCCAAACAGAAGTCGTCAAATGTTTCCTTTAAGTGAAAAGGTGAAAGTTCTCAACTTAAGAAAAAAATCGTTTGCTGAGGTTGCTAAGATCTACAGTAACTTTTATTACAATATATTGGGATACTCATTCTATTTTATTATTAGTAGTTGTTAATCTCTTACTGTGCCTAATTTATAAATTAACCTTTATCATTGGTACGTGCGTGTAGGAAAAAACATGGTATATACAGGGTTCGATAATTATCTGCGGTTGCAGGCATCCACTGGGGTTTTAGCACACATCCCCCACGGACAGAGGAGGACCGCTGTATTGTGACTAACGCTGCTATGAACGTGGGCATACAAATATCTCTTCAAGTCCTTGCTTTCAATTCTTTTGTTTCCCATGTGTTTTTACATGGTAAATCTGAGTCCTGGGGTTTATTTCATATGTGGAAAAATACTTCAGAAATATCTGGAAAAAATTTCAATCTACTGGGTAGCAGGGCAAGAGCAGAAGATGGTAGAAAGAACAGACTCATCTTGGTGACTTCCCAGCTTTGTGACCTTTTGAGAGTCACTTGAGTTCTGGTTTCCTCACCTGTAAAATAAAAACCTCTAATTATGTGGTTAGGTCTCCATTCCGGTTCTATAATTCCGTGGTTTAATGGCTCTAATCAACTCACGGCTTCCCCTCACCGAAGCTTACATGGCAGTTCATGATGCTCCAGGGCCTGATCCAAAGTGTGAGGAATTTTTTTTTTCTTCTAAGTTTGCTTTTTAAGCTCTGAAATGTCTCCTCCCACTTGCAGGGAAGGGAAAACTAACAAGACATTTATTTGCAACGCAATTGCTGTTTTTCAAAAGAAATAGTAGAAAAATGAGGACACCAAGGCGTCATCCTTGCAGGTTATATTCTTTCTGAAAAGAGAAACATATTCACTAGTAGTATCTCTGTAAATGTTGTAAGAATTGGCAGTATATGTTATTTTTCAATATTGTCCACTGATGCGCTGTTCTTAAAGTACAGTTTAACTAAAGGAATCTCAACAATTATGTTATCCAAGTGAAGTTTTTTAAATTACATTTTACTCAGACAGGGGTGTGTGTGTGTGAATGTTTTCCTCTAAGCTGTGCCGTGAGCATCTTCGACTCTTCCACACAGTTTGGTTCACGTCTGAGAGTCGGATTACGCAGTTTGGATCACTCCTTGGTTCAAACAAGCTACATAATTGCAAACTTTCCACTTCATTTTCTGTTGAGTAAACACAGAGTTTGTGTTAAGGCTGTGGTTTTGTAATACTACCAAGCCCACTCTCCCGTCCTGGCACAGAGGCCACCGATCCCCTGCCTCCTGGGTCTGGCAGAGCATCAAGGACGGCAGAATCGGCCAGCGGTGGTAAAACAGATTCATGCAGCTGCTTCTCTCGGGATGGGGTGATGCGGCAAATTGCTCTGCTGTAAGCCTTTCCATTCTGTGATTGGTTAGCGCCGTGGCAGGAGGCATGTAGGACACATCTGATTGGAGCAGAAAGTTAACCTGTATGCTGGGTACCTTATTTAGGATCTACCTCACCCTCCTCTTCCACGCCTGTGAAATTGAAGGATGCAGATAACTTGCATGCATGCCCGCCTTTGAGCCACTGCCTAGTAATGTCATCTTAACCTCTGTGTGCCTCAGTTTTTATGTCTGTAAAATGGGCATTACAAGAGTACTACCCCTTAAGGAGTTTGTGAGGATTAAATGAATTAATACAGTCAAGATGCTAAGATCTGTACCTGGCACATGGTGAGCTACGGGTACATGTAAAGGAGCGTTATTCTTCCCTACCACGGCTCTGGCTCTTGATTACCATCATGGTGTGTCCCACTGCCTTGATTTTACGTGGAACCCCCATGTGTCTTCTGATTCTGGGCATCTTCTGTGGCTCCAGGCCCTTACAGCTTGCCTAATGTTTTTGTGCACTTATGCCAGAATCTGACCAATTTCCAAACCTTTCTTATCACACTCTCCTGGGTCTCTACCCTCAAGGTTTGGTCTTGATGAAAAGCTCTCTTTTTACAGTCTGATCTGAGGGGAGATTGGCAGTGGCACATGTAGCTTGGACGTTGTCTACTGGATAACCTTCTAATCTGATGAAAAAGGAGAATGCTGGAGCCCTGTTCAAACCCTTGCACCCCTCTCCCCCCAGGTCTGCTCTATAATGAATGTGGGGTCGAAGCCATGTCTGCTGTCCTGAATCATACAGGATGTCAGTAACAGAGCCAGAAACCGGGGCCAGCTCTCGGCTTTCCCATGGTTATATTCTACCCACTCAACTATAATGCCAAAAAAAAAGAAAAAGACACCACAGACATTTCATCAACCTGTCTCTTCTGTCAAATTGCGTTATTCTCAAATTGTGTAAGCCTTATGTAAACAATATCGCTTCACACATGGGGTTCCATAAGTACATTTTCTGCGTGTTTCTCACACAGCAGGTTTTCTATGGATGGGTATATAAAAAAGTGCCAAGATTTCAAACTTAAGAAAACACTTAAAGGGCAGCCGTCCAGCAGCATTACAGTCATTTTTTGCCCTGAGGCACGGGAGCGTAAGTTCTTTGCAGCTGGGCTGTCATAGGTGGTACTCATTATCCAGCGCTTAAAGCGCATGGGTTCCCTACTCTGCCGATTCACCAAGACCTAACGGCTGACGGATTTGACTGACTTTTGAGGTACATTAATTTACACTTTCTTGCTGCATTTTTCTTCTTTCTTTTTCTCCATTTCGTCACTCTTCTGCTCCCTCACTGTCACATTCACCACTCAGAATAATCATTCTCGCTCTCCTCTCCATCCCCCACCAACTCCCTCCTCTCAAACAACACACACGTTTATTTGGAGTTATTATGTCTAGGGAAGAGGAGTCTCTTTCAAAGCTCCCTTAAAACACCCAAATTCATTGCATAAAAATGCTCCTCCTATCTATCTGAATCATATTTATAGGGTTGCTGAATATTTATTGTATTTTGTGAAAAAGATGGAGTTTCCTCCTAGTAGTTACTAGCTACAAGTCATTAAATTAGCTTTTACTACAATAAAATGAAAGCATTTAATTGATAGTTAAATAATTTAAAACAGGCTCACTAAGGTATATTGCCACAATTTAATATGTTGTACCATAAAATGAAGACGCTAAAACCTTGACAAAGAACAGCTTTAGAATTCAGCAGCAGGTCTTATAATTTATATATATTATGCTGATTAAGACATTATCTTAAAAAAATAGCTTTTCCTGCCTCCAATCCCTTGTCTATCCAATCTATCTAACCCACACTTGCCAGCTTAATCTTCCAGAAACACCACTTTATAAGCGTTACATGCCTTTTGGAAATCTTCTGTGGCTTAGGATAATTTAGAGCTGTGGTTCTCCAATGAGCTCCCAAAGCACCAGGAGGGCTTGTTAAAACGAATTCAGATCTGGCAGGACTAGGGTGGGGCCTGAGAATTTACATACCTACCCAGCTGCTGGTCTAGAGTCCAGGCATAAAACTTGGATATTAATATGACTTTCAAGGCCTTTTCTTATAATAATGTGGCCTTTATTTCCCTCTTCCAATGGACGTCCATGAGTCTTCGTCACAGCAACCTGTTTTAGTGTAACTCTTCTATTTGTTTTTCCTGAACTTTTAGCTTCATGTCCTAGTTTTGCTATGTATATAAGTCCAGAGGTGGATTTACTATGAAGATAATGAAGCTTAATCTTCAGGCTCATCACTTGCATGATGGAATGGACCTGTCCCACACTTGGTGAGGAATTCTAACACTGAGTCCACGTGGTCATATACTTTTGTAAATTTTGCAAAAGTAAAAGATTTTTTTAAACTTTTTGCTTAAAGAGGGTTCCCAAAATTGTATAAGCATCAAACCGTACCTAACCTGGGTCTGGCCCTGGAGACAGTTCGTGTTTATAGATCTAAAATTAATAAGGCAACCAAATCAAAAGCCAAATTAAGGCCCTCAAAAATAAACAATCACTCCTTCCCCCAGTTCTCAAATTTGCTTTGAATCCATAAATATAACCCTAGAACTATTTAATCAAACGAAGATACATGTTTTGCTATTTGCAAATTGGCAGCCATCTTACTCATTTGTGAAAATGGACAATATTAATTTGCATCCTCATTGATTTTATGTGATTATATTATAAATAACATTACATGAAATACAGTCAATTACAATGTTAGCAGTGGTTATCTTTGTAAATCAATGTGGATCCCAGGGAATTAAAACTTGTATTTTGATGACCAGCATGACAAACTAAAAAGCTTAACGCAATCAACAAAGCATTGCATGTTTGCATAATAAGGATGTGTGAAGGAGTGATGTCTCACTAGCAAGCATAACACATTACTCAACTCTTTATTTCCGCAAAGATCATAGGTAGAAGGTTTAGAAAGATCTGAAAGGCACAAACTGTAAAAGTTAAAATTGGGCCTTTTAAGCTTATGATCAGAGAAGCTTATTTACAGATGCTGGAATATGTCTAGTACTTACACAAATTTGTTTCAAAAACAAAAAGTAGTGTTTTCTTTCAAAGCAATTCATTGTGAGCAATTTGTCATCACAAACAACTTCTGGCGCTTGACCAATTCTTTTTAGAGACTTGCTTTAAAACAAATGGCCATTAAAATCTTACAATGTCTCAATAGAAAATTCTTAACTATGATTCATTCTTAACGCAAAATTTGCTTAAATTACTGTATTCATTGAGAGATTACTAAACTTCGTTTCATAAACAAAGTCATTTTCATAAGCAGTAAATCACAATTTAGATTTCTCTTTACTTTCATCAGACACATTTTTGGTTTCCCGTGTATAAGATCATAACTGTTTTTCTTCAAACAGTGAGTAATTTCTAAGAACAAAGATTTTCATTTTTAGCCCCCATTTCTTAAAGATGCGATAGAAATGAAGTGAAATTTACCTTATTTGGTACGTTTAAAATTAGGCTTACATTTTTAAAGCCAAAAAACACAAAACGTTCAAGTTAAGGGTCAGAAAAAGTGTTCAGCAGGGGCTGGCCGGTGGCATAGTGGTTGAGTTCGTGTGCTTCACTTCAGCAGCCCAGGTTCACCGATTTGGATTCTGGGTGCAGACCTGCTCACCGCTTATCCGGCCATGCTGTGGCAGGCATCCCACATATGGAATGGGGGAGAATGGACACAGATGTTGGCTCGGGGCCACTCTTCCTCAGCAGGAGGAGGAGGGCTGGTGACAAATGTTGGCTCAGGCTAATCTTCCTCAAAAAAAATTTAAAAATTTAAAAAAAGAAAATCTTCAGTAAAGCCCATTGTAATTCAAATTAAATGGATACTATTATTAATCACTATGTGCACAATCAATGGCACAAAGAAATTGCTCTATAAATGCTGTTTGAATGAATGACAGATGGATACATAAATTAACTAAGGCTGAAATGTTGAGAAAATTTTGCAGTCTTGGCCATATACAACCAAAAAGGCTCTAATATATTAATAATGGAAAGATGACCATTCACAATGTATTTAAATGAAAATTTTCTGACTCTTAACACTGGAGACAATATCAGTCTGCTTAACAAACCTTAGTAAACAACCCTTATCTACCATATATTTCCAAGTCACCATCCCACAATTTACTACCCATAGGACCCCAAACCACTCCCCCTTCTCCTTGTCTAGTCATTTCTCTACAATTCATTGTCCTTTGTTAAAATGGTATATAAGCCATTGGGTCTAATCACCTCTTTGGGTTTTTTGCTTCTTTTCTGTGAAGCACATAAAAATGTTAATAAAATTTGTATGCCTTTTCTCCTATTAATCTCTTTGTCAGTTTAACTTGCAGGCCCCATAAGAAGAACATGAGGTTGGAGGAAGAATCTTTCCTCTCCTACACTGCTTTGGGGGATGAGTTTGTGCCTTGGAAAGGGAGTTGTTAATGACAGGGAATACTTTTAGGGACTGTTTCCTTAATACTTCAAATCTGTGCCAATTAGGAGAACAAAAAGTGTTTGCTTCTGGGGCTGGCCTGGTGGCACAGTGGTTAACTTTGCACGCTCTGCTTTGGCGGGCCCAGTTTTGCTGGTTTGGATCCTGGGCGCAGACCTACATGCTGCTCATCAAGCCATGCTGTAACAGCATCCCCACATACAAAATAGAGGGAGATTAGCACAGATGTTAGCTCAGTGACAATCTTCCTCAAGCAAAAAGAGGAAGATCGGCAACAGATGTTAGCACAGGGCCAATCTTCCTCACCAAAAAAAAAGCTTGCTTCTGATCCACTGCAGCATTATTTATTATTTACCAGGAAATTTCCCCCCACATTGGAGTACAATGAGGACTTCAGCTGAATGTATGGACTTAGTTTTCAAACCAACTGAGAGTAGGGTCTAGGAACTAGCAAAAATGGTAGTAGTTGAACAAAGCTGATCTCTGAATTTAGAACAGAGGCTGCTGTCTTTCACTATCTTAGACTTCCTGCTAGCTAAGAGCATCCCTTGTTCTAGAGGTATTGATTATAGCCAGAAATAAATCAGAGACTTCTGTGCCTGCTTATGTAAAGAGAAATCAGACTTCACACTCTTGACAGCTCTGCCTGGGCCACGATCTGTGCCCAGCCAACACAAATCCTTTATAAACGTAAGGAAGAAGGCACTCTCTGAGCATGGCCAAAGTCACTGAAAGCATTAAGCCAAAGCAGTTGCTCAGTCCCCAAATTGGCAGCATCAGCATCATATGGTCATACACACACCCACAGAATCAGAAACTCAACAGGGTGGGGATCAGTAATCAGAGTCTTAACAAGCCCTCCGGGTGATTCTAATGCAAGCTAATCATTGAGATAAAGGAATACTCTTCCCATGTGTATTGAGCACTTCCTATGTACCTGGCACATTTCTAAGCCTATTAACTCATTTAATCTTTACACCAACCCTGTATGGTGGGTATCATTTTTATCTCATTTAATGGATGTTGAAAGTGCAGCTCAGAGCACTGTTTCACACCATTATCAAAACTGAAACCAGTCAAGTACCTGGCACTGTCCTGTATTGGCCACTTGGACACAATAGAGAGCAAAAACACATATGACTCTGTCCTAATGGAACCTACAGTCTATAGTAGCCACTAAGGACATAAACAAATGAGAGGTATAGGGCAAATTTTTTTACATAGAGATATCTGAACCATAAAAATCGTTCCAAGGTGACTCTCTCACATGGGCAGCAAGTTGGTGCTGGCTGATGGTTGAAGACCTCAGTTCCTCTTCACATGGGCCTATACTTGAGCATCTTCACAACACGGTGAACAATCCAAAAGAAGAAGGTGGAAGCTGAAAAGCCCTTCATAGGGTTGCCAGATTTAGCAAATAAAAATACAGAACGCCCAGGGGCCGGCCTGGTGGTGTAGTGGTTGTGTTCGCACACTCCACTTCAGTGGCCTGGGGTTCACAGGTTCTGTTCCAGGACACAGACCTAGCACTGCTCCTCAAGCCACACTGTGGTGGCATCCCACATAAAATAGAGGAAGACTGGCACAGATGTTAGCCAAGGGCCAATCTTCCTCACACACACAAACAAAAATACAGAACAACTAGTTAAATTTGAATCACAAATAAGAAATAAATAATTTGTTAGTGTTAATATGGCACATGCAATATTTCAGACATACTTATACTAAAAATTTTTTTGTTGATTGTATGAAATTCAAAGTTAACTCAGCATACTGTATTTTATCTAGCAACCCAACACTTGTGACTCAGGGTCAGAAATCATACGCCATCATTTGTATGTATTTACCATACTTTTGGGCCACACAGAGCAGCTCTGATTCCACATGGGAGAAGACGGCAGAAGGATGTTAATACCAGGAGGTGAAAATTACTGGGTCCTGTCTTAGAAGCTGGCTAAGACACCAGATCTATAACCTTGTGACCTAAGGCTTTCTCCAAGGATCTATTCCATTTTCTCACATTTTTCCCAAGAGGAAGAGTGATCGTTCAGCATCTGTTATCACAATTTTATAGTGTGAAAACACAAAATAAGAATAATAAGAACAATTTCCCCTAAAGGAAGGGGGAGGTGAACAATGTAAGCCTTTTCTTGAAGGCACTTCCTCAGCAGTGAGATCGATGTTTGCATATGTGTCTGACTTTAACATCTATTCAAAATTTTATCTGTACCCACACATGCAAAGGCCTTTCAAACAACAGTGATGATTTTCTTCTATTCCATTTATGGTTTTAAATGACACTGTGGGTATTTGCATCCCCCTAGAATAAAACATTATGTTGCTTTCCTGTTCAAGATCTTTAAGTCATTGTGAGCCTTTTCTTCAAGGCTAATAATATTTTTAAATTAAAGGCTTTAACGTTTTCACAGTATCAGTAACATAGTCAATGCATAGTGTTTTATCAACTATTTAGACTTTGGAAAGCAATCAAGCAGAAGTGGAAATAGGAACTCGCATTTCTTAAGTACCTGCTAATGTTTGGGAACTTTTCCTATCTTTTAAGCCTCACTAAAAATCTGCAATGTAGTTATAATATCTTGGTTTCCTTTTTCTCATTGAATTTTATCTCACTAGTCTACAAGCTGAACACATCATTTTATTGAGGGTTTTAAGAGACCAGGAATTAAATACCTGTTTCATTGCGCCTAGCTGCAGGCAATAGAGAAGAGCAAGTGCTGGGCCAGTCAGAGCAGAGGTGGAAGGCGGCAACCTGGTTTTCATGGTAAAGTTGGCAAGGATCTGAAAATCAGGATGTCAAGTAATGGAAAACAATATAGCAGCATCTGAAGGCAAGCTATAGTTTGACAATGGAGTAGGGGAAATTTGTATTCTAATGAGTCAAAATCAAATGCTGGTTCTTCCATCACACCATTCTAACACTTTCGGTTAGAATTTACATTTATAGCTCAGTGCCTACAAAAGAGTTTTACCTTTTTATTTTGGCTTTACCTATTTTATTCTGCATTTTATTATGAATAGTGATAAAAGCTCCCATTCATTGAGTACATTACATATGTGAGGCATTTTCTTAAGTGCCTACATATATAGGCACTGTCCTATATAGAGTGCCCATATGACACTAATCTTTACGCCAGGCCCAAAAAATTGGTTTTCTTTCCTTCATTTCATATATGGAAAAACTGACGTTCAGAGTTACAGTAGTCCCCCCCAATCCACAATTTCAGTTACCTGCAGTCAAACATAGTCCAGAAAACATGCTACGTCACAATGCCTGTCATTCATTTCACTTCATCTCATCGTGTAGGCATTTTATCATCTCACATCATCACAAGAAACCGCTGAGTAAAGTACAATAAGAGATTTTGAGAGAGAGAGGGACCACATCCACATAACTTTTACTATAGTATATTGTTATAATTGTTTTATTTTATAATTAGTTATTGTTATTAATCTATTACTGTTCCTAATTTATAAATTAAACTTTGTCATAGGCATGTATGGATAGGAAAAAACATAGTATGTATAGGGTGCAGTACCTTCTGCAGGTTCAGGCATCCACTGGGGGTCTTGGAATGGATCCCCATAGCTGATAAGAGGGGACTACTGGACAAAGTAACTAGCCCAAGTTTGCAAAACCATTAAGTGTCATAGTTGTAGCATCACCAAATGTTTCAATTTGTCTGGGGTAGAAGCCCTTCCCAGGATGCAAGATTTTCAATGCTAAAACCAGTGCAGTTGTGGGGAAACTGGGAAGTTTGGTCATCCTGCATAGGGTTTAGACTCCAGAGCCTTTGAATCAAAAGTACATGTTTTTCTATTACTCAACATTTCATTGTTGAGTTGTGTAGTCTCTGTTTACTCCCATTACAGCAATCCTTAGCATAGTCCTTTGTACATAACAGCACTAACTAAATACTTATTGAATGAATGAAAGGATGGGTAGATAATTTCTGTAAGTATGACTGTATAATAATGCCTATGGTATGCATAGAAAACGTTAAAGTCATGGGGCTTCCAGCTTTCTTTTTTTTTTTCTGTCCAATTCAAATAGAACGCTGGCAAATGTGCTGGTAAATGCTTAACAACTCTTAGGGGCAGGGGAGGATGAGCGTGTGGGAGAGGGAGTGAGTAGGCAGCCCTGAGTTGTAGTTTGCTGATTTCCCACGATGGCCAATTTCAAGCTACCAAGGCAATGTCACTGAATGTGGAGTTGGGAAGAGATGAAGTAGCACATCATTATATTTCCATCATATAGACATGATAAATGTAAATAACCTCAAAAGGATAGGTAATAGGAAATAATTAGAACTTGGTAAGTTTTTATGTATTACCTTTATTTGAATACAATTTATTTAAATGTAAATTTACATAATTTAATTTTTAAGAATGACTGTGTTTAACAACCAGCTCATCAAAATCCTGAAAACTAAGCAATCAGTTCTTAGAAACAATGAGTTCCACTGGTTGGAAAGCTCCTGGCCCATGTAGCAGTCCCGCAGATTTCTCCCACTGGAGAAATTACTAGTGAATGTATTGGTTCAGGTCAACTCCATCATCATGCCTGGAAAACTCAAAGCCGATATCTCTCTGATATAAAAAAAGAGCAGAGCATATTTTCCAGAGATAAAGTACCAGAATCATTGAGGTAAGACTTTGCAGGATTTTAGAAATTTGGTGGGCAATTAACATTTATGAAAGTATTTTTAAGGTTGGCTAAATTTCATAGAAGAAAGCAGTATTCTCACATAATTGTGCATCTTTATTTTAATTGACTGATGAAAACAGACTTCAGCCAGTTTCCTGGAGAAATGTGATGATGTAGCTTCACCTACAAATATTTACGTATATAGCACAAGGATTTAGTTATAATATTGTACATACAGAAATATAAATACTTAAAGAAATCTGTAATGTTTGTGATATTCTGTTAGTTCTATACAACTATTTCCTCAAATGAAATTCACCTAATAAAATTAATTCATAATTAGGAGTAGGAATAATTAGGAAAGAGACACTATAAATATCTAGTCTAAAGGAGATTTATATATATACTGCTTTGTCAGTGACGTCAGGTATAGTAAGATCTTTTCGTTGTTGTTGAGATCTGAGCTTTAATTTGAAGGATAATTAACTCTAAGATTATGGCTATGCAGGTAAAGCAAAATGAATCCCAAAAGCAATTATCCATCCCTATTTAAGCAGAAGCAACAACTGTTAAACAAACATGCTTTTCCAGGTAGATCAACTTTGCTCCTCGTTCTTTCCAGGATAGGCTCAAGGTACAAATGTTCTTATGTTTGGTGAAAGGTATGTCCCAATTCTGCGCTGCCAAGATGGGCTCCTAGAGCACCTTTGTGACTCCTCTCCGATGAAAGAAGATCTAAAATATCCAGAAGATCCAGTCTAGACATGTCCTGGAACTGACCGATAATTGACAGTGCCACAATTATATATAAAGATCTTTAGGACCCTCAAAAGCAGCTAGGCTTATAGGGTGCCTTTGGCTCAAGAATGACATAGAGGGGCAGGCCTGGAGGCCGAGTGTTTCAGTTCGCGCACTCCGCTTCAGTGGCCCAGGGTTTTGTGGGTTCAGATCCTGGGCGCGGACATGGCACCACTCATCAAGCCATGCTGAGGCCGAGTCCCACATGCCACGACTAGACGGACCCACAACTGAAAAAATATATATATACAACTATATACTGGGAGGATTTGGGAAGAAAAGAAAAAAAAGCACAACATAGGGCTGCTAACAGGGCCACCTGGAGCTGTGCGCCCCAGTGCACTAGTGTGGATCTTCATGTATTCTATCAATAAGTACTAAGGAGCTCCGGCCACACGCCCAGGCCCTATGTTTCGATCCTGGGTGAGCCAGATGTAGTCCCCCCTTTCATTGTGTGCCAGGGAGACAATCAGACTCTGCCTGGACTTAACATTCCTGAAAGGAGTCAAATATAAGCTTTTAGCAATATCTTTAAATAAGGTTATATAGTCACAGGAATACACTGACAAGATGGCAATTCTTTTTTAAAATCAGATTTATCGAGGTAAATTTTTTATAGTAAAAAAAATCACCGTTTTTAAGCATACGTTTGATGCATTTTGACAAATGCATACAGTTGTGTGACTACCACCATCACACTACTTTAAGCTTACATCGTGGTAGTGGACCACACCACCTGTGAATGAAAATATTTTTAATCCTGCAATTAATTATCTTAAGAGTAGCATAAATATGATCTGCCTTAAATATTTTACTGGTAGAAACACTAAATTTGTTCAATGTAAGTCTTCAAATATACTTTAATGTTTTTAAGCCTGTTTTGGCCATTCTTCATTTTTCTAATTATCCCAGGGCTATCAAAAAAGGGAAATAGTCCTGGTCTCTCTCCTGTACTGGAAGGATTTGGTCTAATTATTTAATAGGTTTTGTGTATAGCTAAAAAAATGTGAAAAATAAAGCGTATGCACACAACACTTTGCAGAAAGTTGAATTGGATTCCTCTTGCATTATCCTTGTTGTACTCCATTTCTTTCATCATCACCCCTGAGTATAACACTGGCAAGAAAATAAGTTTCATAAAGTAATATTTGAAAACTAGTGGGTCTGTGCATTCTAAATATATGAGACACTGGGAATGGCCTGTCAGTTCCTCTTCCCCTCCCCCACCCCATTCCCACTTCCCCCTCCTTGAAAATAAGTGAGCCCACATCACTGCATATTATTAAGGGTTTTTCAAGCCTGTTCAACATCTACAGCGTAGCAATACTCCACCTCAGAGAAATTGGTCCCAGCACAGAGGGGAAAATTAATCACTTGGGCAAATGACCAGGCAAAAATTATGCAAAAACATTTGACAAAGACTTGTAGGCATGGATAGCAATGGAAATATATAACCTTTTGGTAACTCTTTCCCTAATTCAACTCCCAGTGACTCACTATGTGAATCTGTGTTGTGTACTTCAACTTCCCATGCTTAGATGTGCTCATCTGACAGAGGGAAATAACATATCTCGTGGGGTTCTTAGGAGAATTCAATGAGAATAACATGTTTACCAAGCAGAGCCCCTAGCACACAGAAGATGCTTCATCATTTTAGTTCCTTCCTCCCCTCCTCCTTAAAAATTAGCATCAAAACTCACTTGAAATATTCAAAGCTATTTATGGGCCCAAAAATCCTCATTTAAATCAAATACATTTAGTAAGAAGACAATCAATAATGCTGACCCTTAGCAAAAGTAAGAGACTATCTGGAAAGTCCAGATCCCCTCTGGGTGGATTTTGTGTCTCAACTTCTTGAATCAAGTAAACAAGGGCCTTTTGTGGTAATCTCTCCCACATGAGCAATGGGAACCGATTGTCTTCAATCTTAAAGCGAATGAGAAATTGCTTAAGTAAAGGTAGTGACTGTATGAATCAGAAACCACTTTCTCAAATAACAGCCATTAAGCAAGTCTGTGTACAAATTTGACAATTTTTATTGCCCTGCCTTTTGACAGCCCCTTAGAAGAGTTTAAGAGAACGAGATCTGACTACAGCTTTCAAAAATTCATCACTGAATATTTGTTAACCTTGCTCCCTGTGATAGCTAAGAACTAAGGTAATGCCGTTCAAATGGAGATAAATTACAATCTTTCAAAAGATTATCACAGTCTTAATCGAGTTTGCTCCGGCAGCTGAACAGCCTGTGACCTTGTTAGCTGTACAACAAACATCTCTGTTACTTTATGCTTCTATAGGTAGTAGGGTAGAACCTTTAATCTCAATGTTTTCTGTATAGAGAAGAATGGATTCACTTCAGTTAATCCAGCTTTTGGAGATAAAACAGAAGATTCAGCTTATTATAAAAAGAATGCATCAAGCTAGTTCAGATATGGTTCAGATGTTTTACAAATGTTTCCTATTGACATCATTTTGGAAGTATATAAAAGTTGAAAGAATAATACAAAGACTGTCTGGATATCTCTCAGTCAGAGTCCCCAAATGTTACCATTTCATAGATGTGTAGTATGATTTAAAGGCAGAGGAAGGTAATTCCAGGTTCAGAATCAGGCATTACCTTGTATAATTCTGTGATAGTGTGCTGTTATACATATGATAAAAGCATAATCACAATTAAAATATTCAGGAGAATATTAGAGAATCCACATTCTTAATTTCTTTGAAAGAAATCATTTGCCAATTTTTATATATAAATGTAACTGCAGGTATATGAACAGATTTCAACATATGGCCCAGTTTATGAAAACTACAATTACTACATCTTGGGAAATTAAAGTACTTTTATTCTGAATATAATGTTACAATAGCATAGAAATCAGCACGTTGGGTGTTCCAGGATGTCAGCACATCAGCAGTTATGCCATAGTGCCAACTTTCAACAGAAGGGAGGGAGAGTTTGAATGGTATTAATTATTAAATGGTAACATTTAATCCTAGATCCTTATTATCTGTGCCAAGTGAAAACATCTGTGGGTGCTTAGAACAGGCAGATTTGGAGCATCCATACAGATTCTGTTAGGTTTTGATGAAGCCTCCCAGGGAACAAGGTAATTTGGGAAGCTAAGCATTTATTCTCCCGCTTACACTCTTAACCTCTCTGCAAATGGATGACTCTGTGGTACCCAGAAGGACTTTATGACTTACCCCATGTGGCAGAGAAGAAAAGGAAGGGAGCTTCTTTTGCAATTCTGCCTCGTCAGGGCTATTTGAAACAAGTTCAGTGTCAGTCATTGCACAAGAGAAAATTCAGTATCCCAGCCTCGGCCGGTCCAGCGGTGGCCACCATCTGTATGACAACATCCATTCATTCTGTTTCCTGCCGCCCCTTGCCTCTCTGTTTTAGTGTTCTTTTGTAAGTGTTCCTGACATTTTGTTTATCTTTCTTTTAAACATTCTGCCAAGATTATGTCTGAAAATGAGAAAAAAACCCTCCATTTTTCACTTGTTAAGTCTGTTGCAAGGGAAACAATTCAGCACCATTCTCAAAACACTAAGAATGTTTCAAGACACTCAAAAGTCTTCAGCAAATAGGTGGGCTGTAGTACAAATGCAAAAGGGACAAAATAAATCATACATGATGCTACTTAGATGAAATCAGACTTTTAATTGATATTCTAGTCTTTCCATTGTTTAAGCGACAAACAGTCTTAAAGAAAAACACATTTTCCCTCTTAGCCTCTCAAGTAGACACATACACAAAGCCCTGGTACTCCTCTTTTGAAATAAGTGCATTAATGTTCATTTTGTTAGATTTTGATGACTTGCTTAGCAATGGACGCCCCAAATGTAGTGCTTAACCATTCTGTCATAAAATGCTGCAGCTCGTCAACAGAAGAAAGTTTATAAGGAAGTCAAAAAAAAAATCCTGTTTCACAAGAGTCTAAAGACTGCTTTTGAATTTTAAACTTAATCCACCATTATAAATCTGATTTCCATGTTATCAGATTTCTTGTCTGTGCTTTTCATTAGCTAGATTGTTGGGTGCCCTCCTCCCCTCCCCCGTTTCTGACCTTTCCTTGATCCCTTCACCTCCTAATGTTTGAATCATGCTTTTTCTCCCCAAGATTTGGGTAAACTTAGAAAGAAGATAGAAAACTTCCAGCAAAATGGCCAGAATTTTTCACTAATTTCTACATAGTCTGTTTATAATATTTGTAAATCCATGACCAAAACTTAGACCAGTTTTTCAGATGACTGTCAACTAAAGAAGCACAGCGAAAAAAGGAATTCCTAATCTTTGCTGATGTCCTTCTCAAACACTTAAGAATATCCAAGAATGTAGTTTTCATTAATTCACTTAAAACCTCCTACTTTTGTATTTATTTTCTAAGCCTATAAACTCCTGGGAGCTTCTCTCTTCAACATTCAACTCTCTGTCAACACAATACCTTGTCATTGTCATCTTTGTCATTCCGTCTTCTCACCCTTCATACCATTTGTTTTCCCATGTGACATGCTCTCAATACATTAACGTCTTTTCCACAGAGCCCCTCAAGACATGGTTCTTCTGCATTGGTTGTTCCACCAAAAATGTTCATGTGGCTTTTATCATTGCTACTCCCACTTTTTTAGGCAGGGACCCTCAAACAGAGCCACATTAATTGTAATAGTTTCTCAAGCTTTCCTTTCTACCTGCTATTGTAAGCCCTAGAGACTCATGTAAAGCCCACCACTTAACTCTGGGAACTCCCAAGGGTTGTCTCTGAAGTTCTTATAAACAAGGCTCAGTATCAAACAAACATAGTTCATGATTCAATCTTTAGCCCACACGGCTGTGTAATCTTAAGCATATTATTTCCCTACCTGCTACAGTGGGTTGAGTAGTGTCCCTTAAAAACTCATGTCCACCTAGAACCTCAGAATGTGATCTTATTTGGAAATAGGATCTTTGCAGATATAGTGAAGGTAAGGATCAAAATGAGATCCTACTGGATTTAGAGTGGCCCTAAATCCAATGAGTGTCCTTATAGGGACAGAAAAGGACACACAGACACACAAGGAAGAAGACCATGTGAAAACAGAGACAGAGACTGGAGTTATGCTGCCACAAGCCGAGGACACCAGGAGCCACCATGAGCTAGAAGAGGCAAGGAAGGATTCTCTCCTGCAGACTTTGAAGGGAGCAAGACTCTGCAGACACCTGATTTTGGACTTCTGGACTCCAATACAGTGGGAAAGTAGTATGTACCTCATGAACGTATTGTGTAGATTAAATGAGATAGTGCAAGTGAAGGACCTGCTGCAAGACCAGGTTCAAGTCTCTGCTTACCATTCCCTAGTGATGGTAGAGAACACTCCTCAAATTCTCTGAACCTCAGTTACCTTAGCTATAAGAAAACGGGGATAATAATTTCACCTACCTTCACTGAAGAATTTTTATGATGAATAAATAAAGTTATAAACATAAAAATTCCTGGTATGTAAGAAACAATCATGAAATGTGGCAATCTGTGCTCTTCCTTCCTCCTTTGCCCTCCAGCTACTGGAGGTGGTAGAATGGGGACAAAAACAAGATAATCAGGATATAGTTACTTCAATAAGAAGAATGACCATCTGCAGACAGCAGCTCCAAAGAATTCTGGTAGTATCTTCAGGTTGACTTCTGGATCTTGTTAAGCTGTTATCCTCTAAATATAGCGTTCAAAAGTGTTAATACTGGTGTCACTAAGCCGTAACAATCTCTGTGTAGATAGAACTGGTAAAAACCATATCAGCAGTTCTATCAGTTCAGCCAGTCCAGATCTTCCTTCCTCCTTCTCTTCCTGCTTTCCTTCTTGCCAACTTTTCTTCACATCTACTCTCTCTCCATATTGTTACACCGCTGTGAAGTCATGATTGGGATAATTCTGAAAAGAGAGCAGCCCCAGTCTGTGCAGGGTGATTCCTCATGCTCTAAGCTTGACTAGTCAGAAAGTACTACAAAGGTATGTTCCTGGGCACTGTGGCAGGTTTCCCTAAGAACTGGGACAGATCGCTCAAGAGAGCATATGCAGCATAGAAACAGGGTAGTAGGTATTTGCGAACGATTCAATAAATCACAACGATCCACAAGACCAAGTTGGTGGCTGTAGACAGGGCTATAATTTCACATGTGGTGACCACAAGACCACAAAAGTATCAGGGAGGAATCAAGCCAGGGAAATATGTGACAGGAGCACAGCCTCATTATCAGCTGTTTATTCAGGGCCCTTGAGTTTACGGCAGTCACCTGGGAGAGGAGCAGTCAGGTACATCGCTGTCTTCTGAGGGCCTGCAGAGAAGCATGGGAAATACCCAGAGATAGAATCCCAAATGGCCCCACACCAGAAGGCTGCCCGGTTGATGCCTACTACTTGCTCCGCAAAGACACAGCCTGAGGGTACTGCAAGAGTCCAAAAACCTTTCCAGGGGGATAAAGGGTTAAAAATGTTTAAAGTGTAGAAAATATATGGCTTTGGAGTCATCCAGTCCTTGGTGTGAATCTGGCTCTGACATGCACTTGAGTGGCCTTGAGAAAATGACTTCTTGAAGCTTCAGTTGCCCCACATATAAAGTGGAGATAAAAATAACCTACCTTGCAGGCTCATTGTAACATCTCACTCAAGTTTTATATAAAGCACCCTGGGACTTAAGACTCGGAAAAACATGCATTCTTTCCTTCCTTTCTTCCTCTTTTTCCCTGAGTTCCCATAAAATCACTTTTCCAAGATAAGGACTAAAGAACTTTTACATCCCACATGAAACAATCTATTTCTTGTTTATTTAGCATTAAGATTCAAATGACCCTTTTCATAGTAAAAGCTAGAAGGGACATTGGTAAGATCTCTTACAGACACCTCTAGATTTCTAAAGCTGGTGACCATCTGAATGTAAGCTCCCTCTCCACTTGTCGCTGGGTAAAGGATCCCCGTATTGTCTACAAGAACTAGGCCACATGTGTTATATATGCACTTCCATGCTCCTAAATGCTCATGTGTGGCAGGCCTAGAATAGACAGAGAAGAAATGATAAAAATGGCAAATTAATAGTAGCTAAGTTATCTGGGGGTCATAAAGCTGAAAAAGATATAAAGAAAGACAAGGTAAATGGCCAAGAAGTTAATGAAAGCTTCCTGAAAGCTGGGAATGAATTAAGGCCTGGAGTGAGAGATTGAGACTTAAAGAAGGTGGATTACTTAGGAAGATTTCAGCTTCAGGTAACAGAAAACTCAGTCCAAAATTGCTTAAACAATAGATTTATTGGCTTATATATCAGGAAGTCTAGATACAGTGAGGGCTTCAGCATTGTTGGATCCTGTGGTTCAATATATCGACATGGGGCTAGGTTCTTTTAGTCTTTCTACTCTGCAGTCCGAGTGTCAGCTCAGCACTGGGCCCCCTTCCTTGTTACTCCCAGGATGGCTGTAGTAGCCATCAGAGCCATGGGTGTGTTCTTGTTCACATGTGGTGGGAGAGAGGAACAGGCTTCTCAGAGCTAAGAAACCTCCTGCAAATCTGTCTTCACTTTAACTTCACCAGATTCAGATCACATACTCATTCCTGGCCAATGAGGCTCTGTGCTGGGCTGTGTGGGGGTCAGCTTCCCTGCAGAAATTTGGGCTATGTCAGGAGGCTTAGGTACCTGAACAAAACTGGAATTTATCAGGAAGAAGAAAGCATGAATGGGTCCAGGGTAGGCCACCAACCTTTTGTACTACAGAAGATTAGCGACATAAAATTTACAAATTTCTGTGGGCCAATTTTTTGTATGTGGGGGCAATGCATACAGGGAATTACTGACAAAGTCAGATCTGGGCAGTTTTCTTAAATCTCAGGCAGTGAGTTTGCTTTATTGTTGTGTTTTGTTTTAACCGTACTACACCACCTCTTAAACAAGTAGTACAAAATCTCCTCTCTGTAACAAATGCCTACAATAAAGGATTTCCAATTCTAGTCAGGTCCCAAGCCCATACATCATATAGTGCCCCCAGTGGAACGTCCTGGGAGTTTTGTCAAGATCACTGGTTCTTAACCTGACCGAGCAATAGGATCACCTGGGATGCTTATTTAAAAAACACCTGCCAGAGACACTGACTCAGTAGGTAAGAGATGAGGGTTGGACATCGATGTATTTTTTAATCTTGGATGAGAGGGGGTTGGAGACTGGAAAACTAAAGGCTGGGATGGGAGAGAGCATAATTTCACTTTTTTGTATCACTTGGATTTTTTTTAAATCACGTGTGTGTTATTCTCTGCCTTTTCCTTCCCTTCTCTTTTCTATTTTTAGGCCCCTGATGTTTCTGAGGTGCAGCCAGGGCTGAGAACTTTTCATCTATCTAGTCCAATATGAAGCTTTGGATTGGATTCTCTCGAGGCCAAAGTGTTTAGAACCATTTTGTCAAATCATGAAGGAGCATATTGCCTCGTTAATGAAAACCCTGAGGCCAACAAGGGGGTCAGTGTTAACATCTGACTCAGATTCTTGGACTCATTTCTTTTCTGGTTTTTGCATAGACAGAGAGTCTCAAATATGCTCCATTTCTTGAAGTGAAGACACAGGGATAACCAGAGAGTTTTGCTGACAGACACAGAAAAAGAGAATTCCACAGAAAGATGCTCTGCTTCCTTTAGAAATGGTAAGCAGCAGAAGCGCTCTAAGTCGAATCAGCTCCATGCTGTTCTCATCAGTCCACTGACACGTGTGTGTCTATGACACAAGGAGAGAGAGTAAGGTGATGTTGTTTTATTTTAAGACCTCATTGTAGGTGTTCTTTCCAAAGTCTAAGTGATCAGAGGCACTGCTCCTCTTTGAATTACAACCCTAAGAGGCAAGAATCATTAACTGGATGTTTTAAAGCCCTTCTCACTAGCAATTTAAAGAGATTGGAAGGTTGATGGAGAGAGATGTTTTTAGAAACCATTAAAATGGTAGACATGGTTTTCAGAAAGGATATTCTTTGTTCAGTCTTTTGCAGCTAGTTATGGTCGGATGGAAATCAACCACAAAGGAAATTCAGTGTAGCCTATCGGTCATTTTAGCAAGAACAGACCAGATGGCTTGTGGACACAGGATTTACTCTCTCTTTCACTCATGCTTCATACAGGATATATTTTAACTTGCATATAAATTGTTTGACAAATCTCTTAGGTATACCATATATGGGAATTGTTCCTCCTATAAGGCCAAAGTCATAGCTTGTCCTTACCAACTGACTCAAAACCTTTTAGGTGCAAAGTGTCCCTGCCTCTGTATACCTACACTGCACTTTCTCCCAGGAGGGCTTCCTCTTTTTATAACACCTGTGTAGACATTCTTCAGCAGCCTAAATTTAGAGGAAAGAGTTTGTCTGTTTGTAAGATGCAAATGCCAGGTAATTCTCGGGTAGAAGGGTTCAGAAGATGTCTCACTCATGAAATTTGTGCAGTATAGGGAGTGACTCAGTCTGAGGAAACATTGATCTGAGCCATTGGCATCAAATTTCCTACAGCTCCCTCACAGTGGCTTAGCCTTAGCCTGGACTTGGGGCCTGGGGGTTCATCCAAAATGGACAAAAACTCAGATTAGTTCCAGGAACTGATGAGAGAAAGTAGAAGGGAGACCAACATTTTCCTAGGGCCACTTTTCCCATGAAGCGTTCGTAGGAAGGAAGCCAAATTTTCTGTGTTCTAATTTTTTTCTGTTCCCATCCACCTACCTGGGTCTTAAATTTCTAAATATACCAAATATGATTATACTTAAGAACAAACCGAGTTCTACAGAATATGTATTTGTTTAAGTGAAATTTGATATTCAGTGTTCTGCACTACTTTAAAAATTAAAGAATTTTTTTCTTTAGTTCAAAGAAGTGGGCAGAGAACCAACTTGCTGAGTCCCAGTTGTGATTCAGTTGCGTGTTGGATTTTTATGTTATCTCATTGAATTCTTGTAACCATCCTGCAAATCAGTTACGTTGTATTATTTAATATGAACCCCCAGATAGTGTCTACTGTGTGTTTTCTCTGTTCTGGGGACCCTTGCAGGCACTGGGGACTTTGTGATCCCGCCAGCAACTCAGTCTGGCGGGAAAGACAACATATGAATGACTAATTACAATAGGACAGAGAGGTGCCATCATAGATCCGTGAATAGAAGGCTGGGGGAGCACGCATTTTAAAATTTAAATCTCTCTAATGGATGCATCAAAATGGTAGATTTACCCCAGAGACAAATTGAGGTAGTTGCAAGGGCTCCAAACTTTTGATACAATCAACTTACTAAAAACAGATGAATAATTAGCTAGGAATGTAAACTGCTCTTAATCTTTTTTTCTTTTAGGGAGCATTGGGAAGCTTTCTGAATCTCTCTTTTTTTCTGAAAAAGTAACTGAAAATGTTCTAAAGAGACTTCATTTATTCATTCATACCACCACATCATTTTTTAAATACTTTAACATGGCTTATAAAAATACATGTAACAGCACAGGGTAAATAAAAATACTCAGTAGCAAAATGACTGTATCTATCTATGTCAGTTTTCTCTTAATATCTGTTTCCTGTTCCCCCCAAATACCTGTTTCCTGTTTCCTGGTTTCAGTTCTGTTTTGAGTCACTGTGGCTATCCTGGGGAGCTTGGGTTTCCTCTGGAACTGATTTAGTGCCTTGCTCAGGCCCCAGACTGACTGGCTTGTCTCCACGTGGGGTCTGTGTCGCCTCCTCCACAAGCACAATTAAGTCTCCAAACTACTTAGGCAGGAACTTTTGTCTCAAACAAATCTGTTTATCAGAGAGCAATTGGATTGCATGTACAGAAGCCTCAACAAACAGGATATTCCATCTCAAATTTATGGCCTCTTGGCACACACAAGAATGCCTCCCAAGGAAGCACGTGGTTCTCAAGAACACCATGGCTTGTCTTCAACCACAGTTGCTGAAACAAACAGGCTAGACATCCACTCATTGGAACTTCCCGGTTGAAGTACGACAATTAGTGCCTTTTTTGAATTAATACAGCTTTTGGATTATTAATTTCAGGATGGGAAATCATTAGTATTCCTAATTTAAAGAGGAAAGCTTTGGACAAGAGTCTGCAGCTATAAATCAATAATAAAGATTTTCTCTGAATTGTGATGTTTTTACCTGACTCTAAAATTGGATTTTTTTTCCTATCATTTTTGAGCTTTTGAATTTGACTTACCATACTGATTCTGTCAGGTTCCTGTGGCGAATTGATGATGAAATTATGAGAGACAGGGTCCATGGACTCAGAAGGCCTCTGCCATCAGTTAAGTCTCTTCTCTGTTTCTGTAGCTGGCTTGACACTCGCTTAGTCACCTTGGTTTTGGCACTTGCCTCTGACACTGACACTTAAGAGAGCAGAGCTCAGAATGGAGATGAGGAGGTAGCGTGGTAAATAGACGTTATCAAAAAAAAGACAGAGGTGAAAATCAATACTTCCATTAACATCTAGAAGCAGACTTTTCAAAGAACATTTATATAGTTTGCTGACAGTAATGTACCAAGAAGACTAGTTCCTTTAAGGATCACAAATTATGTGACTAGCACTATGGTGTCACTTCATTTTCTCTTCATTTTGCCAAGAAATTTCACCAATAGAATTTAAAAATAAATCAAAGCAAAACAAAAAAAATCAGGCAACCAAAAAACTCTGCCTAGCAAAAATATTGAAATAAAGGTTACATTTTTCTAGAAAGTAGATATGATAGAATTCTGGTGATATACATCAAAATTATTAGTAATGTGCAACAAAATACCTATTCTCTTGAAGTTTGTTATAATAGGCATTGATTTGTATGTGTATCTCCTGTATAAGATCGTTACTCTTGTAATACAGACAAGTGAGATGCCTGTATTGCAATGAATTGTCATTTTCTGTTTTTGTTTTGTTTTGTTATCCTCTCATCCTCAAATGTAGGTTTAATTCCTGGCTTCTGCATTCCCTGGCTCTGTGACTTAGAGAAGCCAGTCAACTGATATAGTAATGCTCAGTTTCCACATGTGTGAAAATGGCACTGGGAGGAATAAATGATGTGTGTGTAAGTGCCTATGCAGTGCCTGGCAACAATAGAGCCTCACTAGATATGATTCCCCCACTGTCCCACTCTGTACTTCTTTGTTTTCCATTTCTCCCATATTAGTTCCTCTGGGTACTACCTCTGCTGTACCATCTCCACTCCATACCTTCAGAGGAACACCTCTGGGCAAAGGGTGATGGCTTTCAATGACTTTGGATAACAGATGGACCTGATAGCCTTCCCTCCCGTGAAAGAGGCTGGGTACCTCTCCTGAGGCTGCCACCACTCCTATTCTGGCATTCTTTTCTATGCCTGTGCATAGGAGTCAAAGCTTGGGAGGACCACCCACCATCATTAGGCAGTGTGGGGTTTGGAGCCCTCTTGCCTCTGGGGGCAGAGGTCTTCAACCCAGCAGATAAAGAGATGTAGATTGTCAGCTTGGACTTAGAGGACACGGTTACTCTAAACTTCATTCTGATCTTCAAGAAAGGACAGGTTGAGAACAAAGAAGTGCTGAAAACCTTGGGAGAAAATGAGAGCTTCTTGGAATTCAAATGAGCAAAAGACAGGAATGTTAATCAGTATCTTACATGCATCCTAGACTATGGAAAAGTGAATTTCAAAAAGTTCAAAGAAAATATATGTTTGGTCTTATGTCCAGAGGGTTTCTAAACGGGTATAGATAGGTCCAGAAGGAGTAGAAAACGAAATTCTAACTATATAATAAAAATTAGCCGTATATGGAAGAAAAACTAAAGAAATCAATATGGTTGCTCTGAGAACTCTCCTTTGAGCTCAGATTTGTAAAAAGTAAGTCTGAAAGATCAAAGAACTTGTAGCCAAGAACAAAAGCAATGCAATAGCACAAACCTAGAAGAATGGTGTCACAAAGAATAAAGTAAAAAGCAAGCTCAGTTTTTCCAGGGAACTAAATGACGTTTATCAATGTATAAGGAGCAGGAAGAACAAGGAACTGTTAGTCACATTTCTAAGAGATTATGATGTAATGTTAACAAGACAAAGAGAAAATAGAATTACTCAACTCCTATTTTGCTCTGTCTTCTCTACCAGAAGAATGACCTTCAGACTGAAAATGTAAAGAAGCCTGGCAGATGTGCCTGAGGACTGAAAACAAAAAGTCCTGGGCAGAGAGCCCCTTAATGATTTGCCATAGGGGAATGCAGCAGTGTGATGGATGACAGAAGCTGGACCACTACTGCAGTGGTCCATACAAGAGGTGATGAAGGACTGAAGTGAGGCAGTGCAGAGGGGACAGAGAAAGGAGGTAAAGTGAAGAGAAGCTGAGAAGATAGAACTGACAATCCATTGCAAAGACTCTCGAAAGGATTGGATATGCTGTTTGAGATGAGCACAGAGAAGGAAAGGATTTCACAGATCATTTCTGGAAACAGGAAGCAAACAGGATGAGGCGAGTGGAAAATGTGAGCAGAGAACAATCACATGAGCCTAGTGGTAGAGACAGAAAGTTGGGGTATGTTTCAGACATAGTGGGAACCGGGTTTCCCAGAATCACAGGTGATGATCAGGGAAATAGCTGGATATAAAGGGGCCATGGAGGAAGGGATAAAGTCTAGGTCCAAAGAATTTATGACCTATCAGAAAGTCCAGAATGAGGGCTCAACACCTGAGGAGGAGCTGGGGATAAGTAGGAAAAAAAAAGAAAAAAAAAAAGAGCCGTTCATGTACCTCCTCCTGTGGACACCATGTAACTGGAACATCCAGCTCAAACCTGAAGGAATCAAGAATTTTGTGAATTTCTTTGTGCTTTGTGGGATTGACTAGTTAACAGCAAAACTATTGAAAATGGACAGGACCACTCCTCTTTTCCCTCTTAAAGGAAGGGTATCTGGGTTACTTAATTGTTGAATGGCAGGGTGTTAATGCTAATAAAGTAAGTTTTGTGGTCCCACCAGCACTTAAAGTAAGGCTTCCTAAGGTAGACCAGCAGTCAAGAGAGGCTGCCCCAAGGACACGACGTATGGGCTGAGAGCTTGCAGATGAGTAAAACTTTGCTTGAAAAAGTATTGCACACATTGGGAGCGTTAAGACTTTATTCAGATCTGGGTGCCTCGCTTTAAAGAGAAATATTGCTAAACTGAAGCTCTGCTATATGAGGAACAGGAGACAGCCAGCCAAGAGTCACTGACACAGCAGGAAAGCTGTTTTATCATTCTGTGTAGCCTCTGAGGAGAGTTGGATCTAATTCTGAGGCAATCTAGCATCGAGGTCAATCTCAGAGTCTCCAGACTCAAATATCTGGATTTGAATCCTGGCTCTGCCATGAATGACATTACCTCATATGTATAACAACAACAACAACAATAATAATACATACTGCATAGGACTTGGGGGGGGTTAAATGAATAAATACATGTCAAGTGTCTAAAACAGTGCCAGGGACATAGCAGTCGCTCAATACATGTTGGCTATTATTGTTCCCTAGTGAATAAAATTTATCACAAATAGGTGTGTGTCATTATATAATAGAATGTTTTAGCAATCCAAGTTGTTGAACAAAATAATCTGAGTTATCTGAAAAAATAACCTGAAGTGTTTACCCAGACAGTAGATGGTCATCTGGAAGAAACAAGGAGGAGCTGACACGTGCGTTGAGTGGGCAGATGAACTGGATGACATCTAGTCTTTCTGACTTTCAGATTCCCTAATTTCACGTCTAAGAACTGGATATTCCAAGAGTATTCATTTCAACTAATAGATATGTTCCTGGTAACAAACTATTTATTAAATGTTCTGCAGAGCTTTCCTTGTCAGGAGAAAAGATCCATTTTTTAGTTTCAAAAGACCATAGGTCTTTTTTTTTTAAAAGATTTTATTTTTCCTTTTTCTCCCCAAAGCCCCCCGGTACACAGCTGTATATTTTCAGTTGTGGGTGCTTCTAGTTGTGGCATGTGGGACACCGCCTCAGCATGGCTTGATGATCGGTGCCATGTCCACGCCCACGATCCGAACTGGCAAAACCCTGGGCCACCAAGCGGAGCGCATGAACTCAACCACTCGGCCACGGGGCAGGCCCCAAAACCACAGGTCTTAAGCTAAGACATAGCTGCGTATTTCAATTTGTGTTGAGTCAAATCCCAAGGAAAACTATGTCTTTAGGTGATAAGGTGGAAACAAAGAACACAGAATTTTTAATAGGTTTTCATTCCAAATGTGAAATGAGGGACTTTTAATTTACTGTCAAACCGCCACAACCATTTTTTATGCACTTCTTGGTTATTAGTAAACTGATTGTATTTAATCAAGTCAGCAATGAGCAGTAGGATCAGTCAGAAAACACAGATTTTGTTTTCCTTTCCAGGGTTTTCCTCAAAATTCTTGATCTCAGTGAGAGCACTGATAATCCGTGAATTACCTGGGCTCTCAAAATGCAGAAAAGAATGAAAGGAGATTTAGAAGGAAAACATTGGCCCATTTTACTGAGAATTCAGCCAGGCTGATTTGCTCAATGGTTAAAGAGTAACAGCGACTACACTAAACACCAGAATGGTCAGTGCAATTAATGCAATTAAAGTAATTAGTCCTGGCAGCTGTAAGGTCAAATAGAGGTAGCTTTGTAACAACAATCTGCCACTGCAAAATTACTGACATTTCCAACTAAATTATATTCTCTAAATTGTTGCCTTAATGCTAAATAAATAAAGTTATGCTAATGTAGGGACTGATTACAGATTGAAATTAGCACAATTGCTTGTTATACAGTCTGCTAGGGTTAACATTTTTTAAAAACATAATTAATGGCCTTTGCTTACTGTCTCTGGTTATAGATCCGGCAGCTCATTTGCATTCTTTTGCAATATGCTGACAGTGCTAAATGTCTAAGAAGAAAGATCTCATCTGCAGGCAGAAAATGCGTTTTTCACGTCATCAAGCTAAAACTTGTTATGGCTTCAGGCCAGTGTTAATAACAAAGATGACCAGAAAGGGAATGGATAAGAATGAGGCTAGAATCCCTTTTTCTTTTCTGTCTTGTGATCCAAGCCTTTTCTGGAGTCAATGTGAAATGTAATTGCTCTTTTGACCTCTATCTTCTCTCTCCCCAGGTCTGAGGAAGAGCTACACTGGTTGATTATTGCAGGAATGAAAGGCACTCTGACCTTGTCGACCAAACGGCTTGCAGCTTTCAATGTTGCCCATTATACCGAAGGCAGCAACTCCTGGAGAGAGGCGGAATCTACAGGAGAGCTGCTCCCCGGGCAACCTGCCAGAAAAGGCTTCATCAGCAGCAGTTCAGACGTGGCCAAACAGCTCAGGCAGCAAAGGAAACAGCTGTGTGTGTGAGGGGGGAACATAGTATATAAAAATATTGTTAGCACACAGACTAAAGAGCTCTCAGGCATCTATGCTAGAGAGCGCCTTTGCTAATACCTTCCCGTGTCATCGCCTGAACTGAAGACTGACCTGGTAAGGTTTGCTGAGGAAGGAAGCAGTAACCAGTGTAAGAGCAGCTACTGATTGCCTAAAATAGGCTGTCACTCACTCAGAAGGGTTTATGATAATACTCCTATGTAAATAGGAATGTAAAGTGATTTTCCGGCAAAAAGTAGGTCGGGATATTTAGTTACAACAATTGTTCTAGATTATAAATTATTCACTACAAACCTGGTTGGATTGTTTTTAGAATTTATGGTTAACGGAAGGATTAGGGTACAACTCACAATGAAAGCAACATGCTCTCTCCTCCAAGCCCTGCAGTTAACGGAGGCTTTGCTTAAAATCAGCTGTGGTTACTTTGCATATCTGCTAGTTCTACTCCAATCAATTCTATTCAGCAAAATTTTATCAAGCATTTATTACGTGCCTGAGCATTGTGGGAAAATAAATGACTTGCAAAGTGTGCCCATGAATTAATGAGACTGGTGGACCAAACAGACACAGAAATGGCGCCGTTTGTGTTGTCGTTCCATTTCATTCACTGAGGCAGAGCACTGAGGGCCTGCTATGAGTAAGGCACGGTGTTAGGTCCTTTAGATTCTGACTTTCATTAAAGTCCTTCAGTAATTTTGAGATTTGTAGTATCATCCCCACTTCAGGCAGAGTAGATTTCCTGCAGTAATAAAGGCTTTGGAGTCTGGAATTAGCCAGACTTGGGTTCAGACTCAATTCTGTTACTAGTCAAAATCTGTGCAATCATTTTTCTGGGCTTTGCTTGGCCTAATTCCTATAACGGAGGAGATCAGATGAACCCAAGAGTTTTTCCAGCTGTATATTTCTATGAGAAATATTGTTGAGCAACCATAGAGCCCAGATTTTCTGGGACATCACAACTCCAAATATAGTGGCCCGTTGTGCCTATAAAAATATTTATGTCCATCAAATGCTGAATTCAGGAATCACGATCTCCCTATCTATAAATAAAAAGAATCGTCAGAGGTAGGAAAAGAATGACAAGTAAAGGCTGGGGAGAATGGTTTTAAAAGATAATTTTCTTTTTTTTAAAGATTTTATTTTTCCTTTTTCTCCCCAAATCCCCCCTGGTACATAGTGGTGTATTTTTAATTGTGGGTCCTTCTAGTTGTAGCATGTGGGATGCCGCCTCAGCGTGGCTCGATGAGCGGTGCCATGTCCGCCACCCGGATTCCATTCAAGGAAACCCTGGGCTGCCTCAGCAGAGCACAAGAATTTAACCACTTGGCCTCGGGGCCAGCCCCATAAAAGATAATTTTCAAAGAAGGGTAAAATCGTGAGCCTCATATAGATATAAAAATGAATACACGGTAAAAATTTGATTCTACCTATTAATCAAAGAGGGAACGGACAGATGTTATAACTGGTTCAAGAGCATCTGAAGAGGCACATTTAAAGATCAGGAATATTGAAATCAGTATGCATATGAAACAAAACTGGTTTCTCCACGGGGAGTGAGAGGGAAGTCAATTGAACCTCTACCAGATGGGGAAGCATTTGCATGTCTGTTACCTTATAACATATGAAATTGTAAAATAGACCAGACAATGAAAGGCTAGCATCAGAGAGCAGGAAGGCTGTGCTGTATGCAGACAATGCATAGTTTCCCATTGAAGCACAAAACTTCTCGTGGAATATGGCATTTCATGTGATTTCTGATTCTTCAACGGATATCTGGGGAAGGATCTCAGTGGGGGCCTGGGTGTGATCTGGGATCGCCTGGGAAACTTTCAAAACAGAATCCCCACCTCCGACTGGCACTGAAGATTCTAATGGATGCTCTGAACAATTAGAGGGCCTCTTCAGCTGCTTTTTCAGTTTGAAGTTATGATTGGAGGAGACCTCGAAATTCAGCTGTGTGCAGTATTTACAGGTGCCGTATTTCTTCCTGATCCTCTAAGGAGCCTTTTGTGACTTTCCTTGTTGTGGTTTGAAAGTCATGGAGTTGTTAAGAGTTTAGTTCACCAGGGTTGCTAAGGACCAATGTTCACAGTGAAGGCACAGGAAAGTCAAAGGAAAAACAAAAGAGAATTAAAGGAATAAAAAAGAGGGAAGACTAGGATAAGGAAGAATAGGAATAGGGAATAAGAGAGGAATCAGCTGGTGCAGAGGCGTGCCAAGGATGCCTCCCGTAGAGCTACTTTGTTAATAAAAACACCATTTCAAACTCAGGCCCATGAAGAGTAGGAGTAAAAAGAAGCTTTATTTGGAAAGCTCTGCAGCTTTGTAGATTTCCCACCTCCACTGGAAATCCAACTGGTCATATTTTTTACAAATTTATCAGAAAGTATGTATTCTATTTCTGTTATAATATATGAAATGCTCTCAAACACATTGTTCCTGCAGTTTTACACTTTGAGTTTTTTCCCTCTCTTTCACACTTCCCTCCCTACACAAAAATTGAAAATAAAGAAAATGATCAATTGGAAGCTGCATTGAAGACTTTTCTATTTTATTTTTTAAAACACACCAGAGTAGTTCCCCGTTATCCGCGGTTTTAGTTACCCGTGGTCAACTGCAGGCTGGAAACAGATGATCCTCTTTCTAACCCATCTTCAGAAGGTCAGTAGTAGCCTAGTGCTAGGTCACAACACCTACGTCATTCACCTCACTCCATCTCATCACGTAGGCATTGTATCATCTCACATCACCACAAGAAGAAGGGTGAGTATAGTATAATACAATATTTTGAGAGAGACTATATTCACATAACTTTTATTACAGTGTATTGTTATAATTGTTCTATTTTATTATTAGTTCTTATCAATCTCTTACTGTGCCTAATTTATAAATGAAACTTTATCATAGGTATGTATGTGTAGGAAAAAACATAGTTATGTATAGGGTTCGGTACTATCAGGTGTTTCAGGCATCCACTAGGGGGTCTTGGAGCATCTCCCCCTCCGATAAGGGGAACTACTATATTTTAAATGGACTAGACTAAAGGAGATAATTATAGTTCTGAAAAGGAGGTTTGTGAAAATACCACAATATGGGCTTAGCTCAGCAGCTAAAATGAAATATGAAAAAAGAAAAAATGGAATGTGGAGAACTTTGTGGTGATTCTAGGAAGATTGTGAGAATCACTAGAGATTGATAACTGAGATGACAGAAAGACAGCATAGGGTCAGAGCATACCAGCCCTTCCGTTTAGTAAAGTAAACGGAAAGTAAATGTGAATCTGGAGTCACTCTTGAAATAAAATTTGAAGAAACTTGATAACTCTCAAACTCAAACGGGTCAACTCAAAACGGGAGGCTATATCATCTTGACTAAATCCTTCATGAAGTATGGACACCAGGAAAGGAATGAGGCCCCGTGGTTTTTCTACATGACATAGTGCAGCTGGCCAGGCAAACTCCCTGTTGGCAGTGAAATCACTGTGTTTGGACAAGTCAAAAAGGGTTAAACCAACTAACACCGTGAGGCAAATGAAAGAATGCTACTTGAGCCTCTTTGAAGTCAAAGTTTCAAATAAATTGTTTGGTCCAACAGAATAGTTTCTTTCTTTTCATTGTTTTAACCTAAGGGATGAAGAAAAATAAATCAATGTCAGATTAAAAAAAAAAAAAGCTCTGGTACCTGGACATAATATATAAAAAATAAAAATAATTGTTTGTGGGGAGAAGAGAAAGCCAATAAAACTTATAGAAGCTTCCTTTTAATAGTACCCATTGTTTAAAAAGGAACCTTAGAGCTATTATTCCTCTTTTGATCTTCCCCAAAAGCTATGAGGTGTACAAAATCCACCCAAATTGCACTGCTTTCTAGCTGTCATGTTTTAAATAGTATCATACACATACCTTCCAAGTTTTGAAAAGCCCATTCAATGTTTTATATAAAGGCAAGTTACCAGAAATGAGCAGAGATCGCCCTACTAAATATAGCAACGTAATTACCGTCATGTAAATTATCTCGTCTACATAGTGTTAGAACAATGAGAGAAAAGGTTTATCTCGACAAAGTTTGAATAAGTAGAGGTGGCATTGATTCAGAATATCCATAAATTCATGGTCCACCGGCAGTGGGAGGGGGAAAAAAGAGCTCCTTTAATTTCAGTATCCACACGCGCTTCCTGTTCATTTGCATTTGGGGAGTTTTTCCACAGTGTATTCATTTGCTAGTGAGATAATGTGTCCCTGCGTGATCAGATAACAGAGGGATAGAATTACTAATGATGAAAGGAGGCAGCCCAAGGGCAAGAAAGCAAAGCAGCCCTTCCTTTTCTCACCTAATCTGGGTGGATCTGAATTTCAACCATCTCAATCATTTTTTTCTCATGGTGCTGGTGGGGCCATTTTCCCAGAGCTGGGTTGGGTATTGCAGATGGAGTTCTACAGATTATTTTTTGAAAGTGCCATTCAAAGAAGTAATGTGATGTCATTGGGCTGACTGGCTGTTCTATTCTGGCTATTTGTATGTACTTCTCGGCTAAAAAATTGAGGGCAGTTTAATTCAGCCGTCATTCAATAAGTGTCAGCTATTTTCCGGGTACTATGGAAATAATAACACAGAGGTTTTGTCCTTTAAAAACAATTTTTGAGGGGACTGGCCCCGTGGCCGAGTGGTTAAGTTCGCACGCTCCGCTGCAGGCGGCCCAGTGTTTCGTTGGTTCGGGTCCTGGGCGCGGACATGGCACTGCTCGTCGAGCCACGCTGGGGCGGCGTCCCGCATGCCACAGCTAGGTGGACCCACGGCGAAGAATATACAACTATGTAACGGGGGGGGGGCTTTGGGGAGAAAAAGGAAAAAAATAAAATCTTTAAAAAGAAAACAATTTTTGTATAGAAAGTTAGAAAGCTGTGATTCAAAGAAATGTTTAAATTAATGATTAGAGTAATAGGATGTTACTGGCAGGAGAGCCTCAGAAGAATATAGATAGTCTAAATAGAAGTAGAGGTGATGTCTTATCCTTAAAGTAAAGACAAAAGTAACGGATTTCTCAGAGCACTCAGTGGACAGCAATTCAGTATTCCCTAGGACAAGTGAAAGACAGGAAGCCAACCCTGGGCACTGGAGCTGGGAAGCAGAATGGAGACTTGCCTTGGGTTCAGGCGTCTCTGGTCTGCAAACTAGACAATTAACCTGGCCCTTGTTTTCCCTTACTGTACACTTCCAAAAGTCTCCAGAACAGGAAAACTGTGTCCTTTTAGGAAAAATGTGGGAAAGCAACAGCATGAAGATCAACATTTCATTGATGTGAATAATACAGAGACCAAACACAAACATTCTTATATAATGGAAAGGATGTAGTAATACACAATGAAGAAAGACTATTTTGCTTTGGCAGACATAGGAAACTTTCCAAAGGTAGCTTGGAAGCGTGAAGCACTCAATTGGCTGACCTGACTGGGGAAGGCTTAGCTTCTGTCATCTATTGCCTGCAGCTCTTTGGGTCAAGTTCTTCCCTGGGGTGAAGAAGAGCTTAGAGTAAGAAACAACTTGCCAAATTTGAAGTCACTCTGCCTAGGCCACCCAGAAATGCCATAACTCTCAATGGGCTCCTAATACATTCGTGCTTCCCTATACCAGCCCATGGGGGTTAAGCCTTGTTTGGTTCTGAAATCTTCCAGGCTGAATAATGATACTCTGGGCCTTGTCTCCCACAGAGAGCAAAAGGAAGTATGAAATAGTCACAGTCTCAGGGAGAAAATAGTGTTTCTTTAGCGGAACACTGGTGCCCACTGAACAACTGTTACAAAGGAAATGTAGCTCCTACAATGAGGGAAATTTTTCCAAGCCTACTTTCCAAAGGTGAGTGTGTAATAGCAATAATCCTAAAAATGAGAATGCAATTCATGAAGGAATCCCTTGCAACCTGCCACCCTCACATTCTAAATGTATTCATTTCCCAAAACCATCAGAACATATCCTAAATTAAGACCAACACACAAGCAAAAGCAGCATTGTACCACCATTTTTCCACCACTGCACTGGCCATTTTTCAACCACAGACCCCCATCCCACTGAGCCCAGACTAGGGCAATTACAGAGGAGATAGCAAGAAGTGAATAGAGGAAAAACTGACAAAGATAGATCGGGTACGGGCAGAAGGGGTGGTGATGGCAAAGAATGTTTCAAAGATAGTCTCTCAGTTTCTGAAGGGAATGATGATGCGTTTATGGAGATACAAATTCTGGAGAAAGACTGGATTTGGAGGAGAAAGACCATGATGGGGAAAAATCAGAAATGAGAAACATCCTGCAAATAGAGAAATGGGAACAACTGAAAGAACCAGGCCCCACAGGAGATGGTAAGGAACCAAGTCTGCATATAGGTTGAAAGGTTAACCTTAGAAAGAGGAAGGACAGACATTCTTCTTCTAAACTCGGAAACACCTTGCTCTAAGTTAGGAAACTCCTTCATTTAAACTAGGGAGCTAACATTTACTGATGGGTTTGCATGTCCCTGGCATAATGCTTCAGCACTTTGTCATATAATTGGATGCTGTTAAAAGAGCAGGCTATCATATGACAGCCTTTATTTTCTTTGAGTCTACAGAACAAGGACATAGGCTAAGACTAATAAAATAGAGATCAGATTAGAAAGATGGCTACATTTGGGGGTATGCATTGGGGAAGGTGAAAGGAAAATGACCAAGGATGAAAAAAAAAAAGGAACACCAAATAGTACTGAGTAGTGAGAGCTGAATATGCATATGTCATTGTCTTAGTTTTTCTTTTTTTTACATCATCCAGAGTCTGTAGCAATTAGAATGGAAGAAAATGGTTTGCTTTGTTCTTGAAATAGTTATATTCTTAAAAAGCTAGGCTGAAAAAAAAGCACTGAGAAAACAGAAGTTGCTAGCATATTTCTAAGCTTAAAAGTATGGAAGATTCTTAAATCCATGCCCTTCCCAGGTCAATAGGTTAAACGTAAGTCTGTATTACATTGGTTCAGATACCCAGCAGGATTCCCAAGGGTTTAATCCTACAAATTAACAGCACTGGGAGATAGGGTTCTTGCATAACTCCATGAGCTCTCTTAACAAGTGTTTTGTGAATCTCTGAGAAATACAGTGCAAATGAAAAAAAGCAATATAGTTGAATTGCCTGAAAATGTTACATATTCTAGCAAAAATAGCTACAATAAACTCTCCTGTAATACGCAGTTGAACAAGTTGGCTTATTCAATTTAACAAACATTTACTAGGTCCTCCTAGGTGTAAAGCACACTGCTAGACACTGGGGGATACTGTGATGATGATGATGATGATGATGATGACAGGAGCTAACCTTCATGGAGGGCTTACTATGTACCAAGTACTGTTCTAAGCTCCCTACGTGCATCTGTCTCAGTAAGTGCTTATAACAACCTTATGAGGTAGGTCTAATCCCCATGGTTCAGAAGCGAGAACTGAGGCATGAACTGGTCACCCTCTTTGCCCTGCTGAGGCTCAAGGCAGTAAAAGTCAAGCCTTGAGGAAGAGCTTCCTGTCTTCCTTTCTTCTCCCTTACTCTCACTGTAAAAGTGTTATTAGCAGGGAAGTTGAACTCAGAAGTTACCAGGGTTGGGGGCCTGCCTGATGGCACAGTGGTTAAGTGCACACGTTCCAGTTGGGTGGCCTGGGTTCGGCGGTTCAGATCCCAGGTGCAGACATGGCACCACTTGGCAAGCCATGCTGTGGTAGGCGTCCCACATATAAAGTAGAGGAAGATGGGCGTGGAAAAAAAAAAGAGGAGGATTGGCAGCAGTTAGCTCAGGGCTAATCTTCCTAATAAAAAAGGAGTTACCAGGGAAGTACAGTGGACTTTTACATGAAGTCTAGATGTTGAGAAAATAGACCAATTCTTTATTGTCATATCATATCAGATTATCTTGATTGTCATAAAGATATATTTAGAAGTGTTACAAACAGCCTTGAAAAAAATTGTCTTTGGATTGTTGATTGTATTGGTTAATGGGTAACCGCTGAAGGCAGCTGGAGGCAGCCATATGCACAAGACCATCAATCTTTTTTTTTAAACCTTAAAATGTCTGACAGGGTGTGAGTGCTCCTAATGAGAACGTAGGAGTGAATGCATGTGTGAAAACATTCTAATGTGATAATTCATATTTTATTTGTCTCCTTTAATAAATTTTTTAAAAAAGGAAATTCTGTCCACTGAGAAACATCTAGAAACATTATATATCTATGTCCTAAGATACTTTTAGGGGCTTCTCTACTACCAAGATTTTTAAGAATCATTTCCATATTGGAACTACTCCTCCCTTAAAACGTCTATCTACCATTCCATTTAATTGCTGACATTGGATTTCTTTTAACCCCACCAAAAATGTATCAGCTACCACTTGAAGCCTCAAGAGTATATACAAATTTGTTATACCATCTTTAGAGAAAAACTTGTAAATTTTAAGTGTTTATGTTTAGTTTATTAACATTATTTAAATAGTGACATAACCAGTGTTGATTTGCTGCCACTATGTCGGAAATATTGAAACAGTATTATAACTTAGCTCCACATTCCAGTTTTATCTCTAAAATTAATGCTTTTAGGCTCAATTTATGCCTGTCAACAAGTAATGATCATAGATGTGAGCTGGCTCATAATCCAGAGGTACTAGGTTACAATGTGTTGCCATGGAAACTGTGTTTTATTGCATTTTCTCTTCTTGATTTAAGGCATTTGACAATCATAGCAACTGTTTGCCAGTCTTCCCACATCATAAAAAATTCAAAAACACAAACAACCAAAAGGGAAAAAAAAAAGAAAAGAAAAGAAGATGGGGGGGGGAATCCTCTAATGTTCTTGGACCTCACTAGAAACATAAAAAAGAAATGACAGCCTTATGTTCAACATGGACCTTTTGTGAATTGTTTATCTCTCAGAAAGTCCAGGAGTGTCGGAAAATTCAATCAGTGGTTAGTCATCGAATGGACGTGTCTGCCTGTGGTTCATTTTGTTTATTGCACCATATATCTTTTATGATCACCGGGATTTTAGCCTGAAACAGCATTTTCTTTAACAAGAGCCATGTTTCCTTTAACGTTGTTTATTGCGTCTGAAACCTTATTCTTTGAAATCATGGTACGTTTTCTGTTGAGCAAAGGTCGGCAACTGAATCCCGCATGAATGTGTTTATTCAGGATCTAGAGTAAAAAAAAAAAAGAAAGAAAACTCGACCAGTTCATGTAACATTAATCACTTTGCCAGTGTTCAGCTGAGGTCATTGCCACATTCCTAGCAGTATTAAGGCAAGTCAAGATTAATCACGTACATTAAACCTTGGAAGGGAAGCGCGTGAAAGGGATCTCAAATTAGACATTTCTTAAAAGATGGAGAAGGGACTGCAACAAAATGGACTTATTCTGCGGCAGCTCGTCTTGCAACTTGCTTGGTTTTACTGCATGTGGTCAATATAACCGCTCTGAATCTACAGGCTTCCTTTTTCCTGTTTCTGGCAGTTTATAGGTCAAATTTAAGGTCTGTCTGAGCATTCGAAATGAAGACTCGTTCACTAAACATTTTCTCAGAACACGCAAACCACCAGGCACCAGCTAGGAACTGTTCATGCAAAGATGAACCAGATACCGCCCTCCCTCTCCCGCCTCCTCCGAGAAGCGCATGATGCACCCGGGAAGACCCGTACCAGATGTGTACAATCTGAATAGAGTTTTGTGGGAGTACAGAGGAGGGAATGAGTAATTGTGATGAGAAGGCAGAAAAGTTCACTTTACTGAAGTTAACGTTACAGGGGGAGAAAGGTGAGAAAAGCAGTTGAGGCGAAGGGAGTGACATAAAGGCCTCCCGAGTGTTCTCAGATTCATCAGTGATTTGATGGGGCTGGAGCAGAAGGCTCTTGGGGAGGAACTGAAGGGAGTAGCATCGGATGGGATTGTACAGTAAGTTGGAGCCAGAGTGCAAAAACCTCTGAACATGCACTTTATTCTAACAGTGATGAGACGTCTGTGAAGAATTTTAAGTAGGAAAATTTGAATAATCAGATTGTATTAGAAACTGATTATAATTTGGGTGGAGGGCAGGTTGGATAGCAGGTACGTTGGTAAGAAACTAGAATCACTGTCTTCAAAGAGGAGGAGAATATAATCATTCAGAAAAGCGATAATAGCTCAAATTTGGCTGTAGAATAGAGAGACACTTATATTATGGAACCAGATGGGATAAGAATAGTCAGCTGAGTTCCGGAAAGGAGCCAAAGGGTAGGTGATGGAGAAAAAGGAAACTGACCTGATGCCAAGAGATCTAGCTGGGGTGAATATGCAGAGGCTAATGCCGTTAACCAAGGCTTCTAAGGTCATGGGAACATTAAAATGGTGCTTTCTATTAAGATGTTGGACAAAATATTATGGCACTGATGAATGACTATAAGACTGGATACCTTGATTTGGGGGTCATGAACTTATACTTGGTTGTTTAAGTCATAGGGGAAGATGAGAATGTCCAAGGGGAGAAGGTAGAAAAAAAGAGGGGCCAGCCCAGTGGCGCAGCGGTTAAGTTCACATGTTCTGCTTCTCGGTGGCCCAGGGTTCACCAGTTCAGATCCCGGGTGCGGACATGGCACGGCTTGGCACGCCATGCTGTGGTAGGCGTCCCACATATAAAGTAGAGGAAGATGGGCACAGATGTTAGCTCAGGGCCAGTCTTCCTCAGCAAAAAGAGGAGGATTGGCAGCAGTTAGCTCAGGGCTAATCTTCCTCAAAAAAAAAAAAAAAAAAAAAGAAGAGACAGCCTAGGGAAGAGTTTCTAGGAGAGAAACTGTTTCTTATTTGTATGATAATTTTCACACTGAGAAAAAAAAAATAGAGGCTTGAGGAATTTTTACATTTTTCTCTATTTAAATAAAAAGTAAACTTGGCACACAGAATAATAATATCTAAAAGAGAGAAAATTTAAGAACAAATATTGGATTAAAAATACTTTCCCACTGGTTGCTTATATATATAAAATGCAATCTGTATTTAAGATGCTAGTGGGCTCATATTTAGAGTAATGTTTCATATAAGAGGCTAACATTATTTTGAACCATTGCAGCTTTAAATGTTCATAATATGCATATTTAAATATGTTCTTATACTATATGTGACAGATTTACATACTTCCCATGTCACCATCATACACTTCCATTAAAGATTTATTTATTTTTAAAAATACATTTTATATCCCCATAAAAAGGAGAAATTAAATCATAAAAATACACACCAAGTTAGTGTTTATAGTGTAACTACTACTCGCACAAAAAACCATCAGTTGGTGGCTGTCTTTCCCGTGCTCAGTATGGAGAGAAGGCCCAGGCGAGAGGTTAGTTTTTGCTCGTGGAGCTTTACATTTCAAGGACAAAATTTTCCTAACAACTCAGATATAACAAATATGAGATACAAAATGTCACTTTCTAATAGAGCAGAAGGTTGAAATTGTATTCATCCATGCTCAGTCTCACCTTCATTAATATTGAAAATTTAAGAATTGTTTATCATCCAGTAGCAACAAGTTATTGGAAAAATCAGTACTATACGTAGAACTCAGAAACACTATTTTTGGGTGGTTTATGCATTCCAACTAGTTTTCTGTTCATGTAATCATTCATTCATTCAGTAAGAACTTACTGAGCAGCCATAATGTGCCAGACTCTCCGAGTGGTTATAAGATGGTGATACCATCCTTGCATTCAAGGAATGAATATTCTTGGCCAGAAGATGAGATAAATTCTCAGGTTGCTATTGTGATCGGCTGTGCGGGCTGGCCTCTGTACAACCCCAGAGGGAGCCATTCACATTATAGGCTACACTGTAGCCCTGGAGCAACCCCAACCCCGGCTTAAGCTAATCGGCATCCCCATTTCCCTGGTCACAGTGACACAATCAGAGCCAATGAGATGTGAAGAGATGTTTGCTGGAACTTCTAGGGAAAAGAAGTTCCCTCTGTCTTCCGAAGAGCTACCAAAAGGAGCCCATTTTCTTCTGGATGATGTGATGTGAGGATGTGAGGTCAGGAATTGCTTCTGGTGTTTTCCCACTGGGAGCTAGGAGCCCGGAGTTGGTCTTCCGTCATGTGCAGCTTGAAGAGGAAGGCAGCAACGAGGCGGACAGAACGGGGGAGGAAGCACCCCGATCCTTACCGACATTGTGGTAGCAGGGGATCAGGCCTCCTAAAATGCCAGAACTAACTCAGTTCCAAAAGCCCATAAATACCCTTTTTTTTTGCTTAAGCCAGATTGAGTGGGACTTCTTAGTCACAATTGCCAGAATCCTGACATAGTCACCAACACTAACACCTCCCCTCTATGTAACTTTTGTGCCTATTCAGGTATCAACTGGTCATGTTCTTCCCAACGTGTATTCTGGTTTAGGGTAAAATGGATCCCAGTGGAGTCTGAGAGAATGGATCAGTTCAACCCCTCTAAGAGCTTGACCTCTAAGCATAGAGGTGGAGCCGACTGCTTTCCCATCCATCAGTTCTCTTTCAACCTGATGTGGAGATGATGACAAAAAGAATGGACTTTAACAAGAAGTATTTAACATTCAAAGCCAGCCTCCTGACTTGACACTATCCTCCTAGATTTGGAGGCTTTTTGTTTTCATATCTTCAGTGACACCTAGGAAAGTGCTTAACATGTATGTAATGCTTAATAAAGATTTGCTTAAAATTTTTTTGTTTTTAGTGTGGTAAAATATACATAACATAAATTTACCATTTTAATCATTTTAAGTGTACTATTTAGGGGTATTAAGTACACTCACAATGTTGTACAACCATTACCACTAGCCATTTCCAGAGCTTTTTCATCATCGCAAACAGAAACTTTGTACACGTTACACAATAGCTCCCCCTTCTCCCTCCAGCCCTGGTAATCTCTAGTCTACTTTCCGTCTCTATGAGTTTGCCTCTTGTAGGTACTTTATACAAGTGGACTCACACAGTATTTGTCCTTTTGTGTCTTATTTCACTTAGCATAGTATTTTCAAGTTTCATCCATGTCGTAGCACAAAGATTAGCTTTGAAATGTATTCTTCCCCCTTTCTCTCTAGAATGTTTAATTTTTGCTATTCAAAAAATAACATGTAAATATTGGGTTAACTTTTTAAAAAAACTAGAACATACTCAGGAACTGACGTATATTTAGGATCCACAAGGGACGAGGCACTGTACTAAGCCCTTTACAGACATTACATTATTTAGTACCCACAATCCTAACAGTTATCTTACTTTCAAAGACCCAGAATCATAAAATCGCACAGTATTATAACTAAGAAACAATCCCAGTTCTCTCCGACCCAGAGCCATGCTTTCCTCATTTCTCCACATTGTGGTGTTCCAGATAACCCAAATCAGAGAATGGTCTAACCATAAACCTATTTCTAATTATTGAATAGCTTTAAAATGTCCAGGATTTATCCTTCTAATTAGATTTTATATGTGTTGATATAAAAACTAGTTCATGCTAGCTGGGTTTACTCAAATCTTTGGCATGGGGCTACCCTCCAGAAACCTACTGAGTGATAGATAGTCTCACTTGGGGACTCAAGCTTTCTGTGTCCATGCTAGAGTTCACCGCACACCCACCATACACACACACAGGTTGCCATTTGTCTGGATGCCCGCTGTGCTTTGCACACAGTAACCAATCAATACACGTGTGCTGAATACATGCTATCCTTGCTTCTCAGAAAGGATCTAGGCTCCCTTGGACACGAGTGCTGATGAACTCCCGTGACCGTTCTTCAACAACCACAATAGGGCCAGTGGAATCTTTAGGGACAAGATGGAGCTTGCCTCTGCCTCTTCTGCCCTCTACAATCCCTTCAAGTTCCTTCTTCTATCCCTATTAAAAATAAATAAATGCAAATTACCTGTGATTTTCAGGATACTTATCATTATGACAGAGCTCACCATTCTTCTTGCCCCTCTGTGCTACCATTCTACCTATCCCAGAGGAATCCTGCCCAGCAGCCTTGAGAGCAAGACGAGGACCACTCTTCAGCTCAAATCCTATGTGATTGTCTGAAAAGGGATGGAAAAAGTCTTCTGGCGAATTTATCTTGTTTTCTAGAGGCAGAAAAAAGTGGGTCAGAGATTCTTTCCAAATCTAGGGCAAACCTATTTTTTGGTTAAGGACTTTATAAGACATTGCTCAATTTAACAAGCAAACCACATTGCCACATAGCCAGTTCTTCTGAGAGAATTGTTTCCCCAAGTTTGGATCATCGCTAAATGTGCAGTCATGCATTCTTCACTCACATATAGTTTAGCCTTGTCAATGGCTCTCTGGGGACGCTTTGGGGGAATTAGTGTATGTACTGGCAAGTGAACAGACAGTGCAGTTAGCAGACTTGGGTTGGAATCACTGCTCTAACACTTTACTTAATGTGAGGCTAGGAGCAACTCTCTGAATCTCCCTCTAGCAATTATTTAGCTATTGCTGTATAATAAAGCAGCCCAAAATCTAGTTCCCAGCTGATGCCGGTGCTGCTGGTTTGGGGACTACATTTTGAACACCACCAACCTAGTATACTCTATCTTATTAAAAAAAAAAAAGAAAAAGGCAAAACTCTCCTCTGATTTTACAAACACCTCCAAAAATGGTGCTCCAGTTCCCTCTTCCCCTTCACGGCCAAACTTCCTCAGAACATTATCTAATCTCACAATTTCCATTTTCTCACCTTATGTTCACCTCTCCAGCTAAAGCGCCCCACACCACCCACTTAGTCATTCCTTGACAGATAACCCTGTTTGTAACTATTGCATTTACTTTGTTTGTTTTCTTTGCCCCCCTAGCTAGAATGCAAGCTCCATGAGGCTTGCCTAGGGATTCAACATTATATCCCCAGGCACTACTACAGTGGGGGGGGGGGGGGGTCCTGACAGATAGCCCATGGTAAATAGACACTCCTCAAAGTCATGAATGAATGTGTTGAATGAATGAATAAATAATGTGATAACAGGTTTCTTTCATTGAGGTGAAATGCACAAAACATAAAATTAACAATTTTAAAGTGAAAATTCAGTAGCATTTAGTACATTCACAATGTTCTCCAACTACCATCTCTATCTAGTCCTAAAATGTTTTCATCACTCCAAAATAAAACCCCTTACTCATTAAAGTTACATCCTATTTTCTCTTCCCCTCAGCCTTTGACAACCTTCAGTCTGCTTTGTGTGTCTATGGATGTCTGTGGATTTATCTATTCTGGATATTTCATATAAATGCAATCATATAATATGTGACCTTTTGTGCCTGGCTTCTTTTGCTTTGCACAATGTTTTCAAAATTCATCCACATTGTAACATGTATCAGTATTTCATTACTTATTATCATTAAATAATATTCCAGGGTACGTGTGTATGTGTGTGTGTATATATATATATATATATATACACACACACCATAATTTGTTTATCCACTCATCTGTTGATGGACATTTGCATTGATTCCACTTTTTGGCTGTTGTGACTAGTGCTGCTATGAACATAGATGCACTTTTGTTTTCAATAGGTCACAAATCTCACTTGGAACTTGAGATGTGGGCAGTGATTTCTAGAGCACAAGCCTCATTCAATTCTTGCCTCTTTCTGATTTCCCACATACCCCTCATGGCCCAGGATTTCTCAGAGTCACTGAGAGTGGTTTTATGATCACATCTGCTTAAATATCATAGAATTCATAATCTAATTGTTTACTCTATGGATTAACACAGCAGGTTCCAAGTTGAATCAGGCTGCAGACAGAACTGGAGGTAGGTGGGAAGAGATTAAGGAGAAGGGTGGTAGGTGTAGTTAAGATTATGACTTTTTAAAAACATGCACATTATAAGGTAATCAATTTACTTATCCACAGATGGACTCTATGTTTCCCTCAGAAATGTCAGTAGCTGCTAATGCTTTCTGAATTAGACACTTGGAATCCCTTGGTGGTACGTTCAGTGCCATCGCCAGTGTTAGAAAGTTTTAATCCGCAATTAGATATATATTAAGCCATTAAAATATCATTGCATTTTAATGATTTGAATCTCTGAAAATATGTAAATTAGTAATGGCTTATTAAACTTTACAGTTTCGGCTTATTGTACAAAAAAGATCTGTATAGATTAGGGGCAAAAGCCTTTCGTGTATTTTCTTACATCGTTCTTCAGTGAGGATGACAACAATGAAAATATTCGTGCAATTAAGGATTTTAAAAAATAAATATATTAGCTATTTGAATCAAAGCTATTTTCATGAAAGCTGAGTACAAACAGTTGTTTAGGTCTCAGCACTTTATCTTGATCCCTGGCACTCTATTTTGTGCTTTGGAAAGCTCTACTCAATTCAAAACATAAATTTGGAAAAGGCTTCCTCCCTGAACCCTCCAAAAGCCTGTCGTTATGGTAGTTACTTAAATATTATTTCCATAGCTACGCTGGCTCCTAGCCACAGCCGAAATGCATATCAACAAGCTTGGTGTGAAATGAGAAGGGAGGGAGAAAGCGGAGACAGAGGACACTAATTTTCCTTCTTCGGAGCAGGAGGTATAATGTCTTTATAAAGTAATAATTAAAAGAAAAACAATTACTGGAACCTTATCTGGACCGTGCAGCTGCACTTCCTACTTGTGCATTAGCAGTGTTTCTAAGGTTATGACAAACCATGAAAATTGCATCTTTAGAGGAGTTTTATTCCTTTTCCTATGATTTGATTGAAACAGACAGCTACATTTTGTGTATATATAATTAGGCAGTAAAATCGGCTTTGAAGGCAGGTTTCCATTTAGTATGTGAGTCACACGCACAACAGCCTTTCATTCAACAGCCAAAGACTGATCTTTTTAATGCCTCGACTCGCTCAACATGTTTTCTGAATGCTACATCTTGCACTGAGGGAAAAAAAATCAGCCTTGAGCCCATATTTCTTTCTTTTTTCATCTTCTTTCCAAAGGAAAAACAATCTGAAAAGCCAATCTAGGAAGTCTTTGGTGATTTAACCTTACGGCAAACTGATTTTTATCGTCCTTTTTCCAGATTGTCGTTGGGGCACCAGTGAATGCCGCCCCAGTTCTTGGCGTATCTAATCCCTCTCATAAAAGGCCATTGTGGCAGTAAAACTGAGACCAATGGCTTTTTCATTCTCCACCTCTCAGCTCTCCAAAGTAATGGCACTGGGTCTCCTCGTCGTGTTTTTCTTTTCAGATGCATAGTTTCTCCCTTTAACGAGGTTTAAAAAAAAAGGGGAGGGGGGAAGGAATCCAATCCCATTTTCTTGGTGCTGTCCCCATATGTGGCACTAAGTGCTTTTTTTTCCTGAACTTAAATTAGGAAGAGCGTTTGAGATGCAGCCTGTTTTTATGCAAGAGATTTCCCTCTGAGATTTTGAGGACAATGAGAACAACCCTGGGTGTATTTTTTTTCTCCTAATAGCAATCAGGCCTATCAACTGTGCATCATCATCCCTTATCTGATTAAAAAGCCGTCGCCTATTAATCTCTATCCTTTCATCTCGCTGTATACCATTTGCTATCTCCTGTCCTGTTCTGGCAAACCCAAGGATGGAGAGAAATAATATCAAGCTACTTGGCTGATTTATGCAAGTGATAGTTTGTGTTTGTAGAATGCCTTTCATCCCAAGACCTCAAAGGGCTTTACGAACATTATCACATTGACAGGGCCCAGCTCCAACAGAAAGGGCACAGAACGGCCATAGTTATGCAAATCTCAGTTTCTAGTCTGATTAGTACCCTGGTAACCAAGAGAGAGGAACTAGGTTCTCATTTTTGATGTGAAATTCGATGTCCATGCAGGAATTTCAATTTCCAATTCAGGCCCCATCACAAGATAAACCACTCAGTATTCAATTTACCTCCTGAGATGTCCCCCTGGGGAATCTACTCCCCAAGATGAAGGGCTTTACATGACAGGCAGGTGTATATATTTCTTCAATTGGCCTAATCTAATAAAGCTGGACATGATTTATATGTGCAAAATGTTGCCACGTTAAATAATTCAGAATGAAACTGCCTTTTCTAGTTGTGCTACAAATAGATGTCAATCTGCATTTGATGGTGCCTGTATCCCCCGGGGACTCGGGACCGACTGAGAGAAAATACATTCCTTGTGCTGGTTCTGAGGCAAAGCATTGCGGACAGCTCTCCTGAGCATATGTGATTTGGGCCCAAACCAAATGAAATCTTTCAAAGGGACTGTCCTGGCTGGTTCTGTTTTTGTGATTAGGAGGAGCAGCTTCCATTGGAGACTGCGGTACCCAGTAGGATTTCTTTGTAAATCTGATACAGAGACTTCCCCTGTTGTAAGAGATGGAGGTGGACATGGCCAGGGCCCCAAATTGGCATGAGTGGCTTCACCTCCTAACAGTCCCGTCTTTGCTAACTTTCTCATTCCTCTTCACATTTCTCCCCTATTCCTACCTCACAATCTCTCTCCCCATTTCAATCTCATTCTCCTAAACTGTGGATTTTGAAAGATTTCATTTCACCGAAACAATATCTTGGGCCAAATTTTTATTGTAGCTTATCTCAAAGTCACAAAGTTTGCATTCATCTTTTCCATATTAACCATAGAGACACAATGGGGGCTGTCAGTTTGTAAAAAGAAGATCTCCACATCTCAAGAGCTTTATGCCTTTGAACTTCAGTGATGGTTTTCTTTTACGTGATAAAACACAACAGGCATTATTTCCCAATCGGAGCTTCTTTATTTACGAAAATGAAATGGCAACGTTATGAAAATGATCTGGCTAATATCGAGAGTTTCTTGATAACTTCAAAATGCCAGTTTGTATTATCGACTTACCCTGATTTTATCTACGGATGTGATAAAACAGGGGAAATTTACGTCCTGCGCCTTTGTGAACTAACCTGAGCACAGCAGTCAGTTATTTCGCCAATCTTGAACAGCTGACTGGAATCCAGTGTTATGTTACCCCGAAAGAGGCCGCAAGAAAAGGCCAGTGATGGAGTGGAAAATGCCCAGTGGGCCCTACCCATGAGCATCCCTGGGTCACACAGAACCAAGACGTGATTTTTCTGGAGCTGGCCCCATTTCAAATGGGCAACGTGTAGTTAATATTTCTATTAATGCAAGCATATTTTTGGTGCTTATTTTAAACTCAATTCAGAGGAATATTCTACATTTAGGAAAGGAAATCTTCATTGATTTTTAATGATGGAGTGGGGGCAGTTAGAGAGTTAAAATTCCTCCTGCTCTCATCACAGTCTCTCATATCGTCCTTTTCTATTTTCTTCATAGCATTTCTTACTATCTGAAATTATTGTATTTATTTACTTGTTTACTTATCATTTCTCAGCTTCACTAGAGTATAAATTCCATGATAGCGGGAACTTTGGTATATGTAATAGATAACCCTGGTGCCTATAACAAAGCTTGGCACACAATGGATACTCAATAGGTATTTGTTGAAAGAATTAATGAATATTGGTAATATGGTGAATGCCCAGAAATACCTTCTTCTAAACAGATATATAAACATTTGATAGATTTCTGATTCTGTAATTCTGATGTAAAAAACATTTAACTAGTATAAAAATGATCTGGGCCAGCCCCGTGGCCAAGAGGTTAAGTTTGGTGCACTTGGCTTCAGCAGCCTGGGTTTGGTTCCTGGGCACGGACCTATATCACTTATAGGCAACCATGCTGTGGCGGCGACCCACAGACAAAATAGAGCAAGATTGGCACAGCTGTTAGCTCAAGGCAAATCTTCCTAAAGCAAAAAGAGGAAGATTGGCAATGGATGTTAGCTCAGAATGAATCTTTCTCAGCAAAAAAAAAAAAAAAAAAAAAAGATCTGGGGGGCTGGCCCTCTGGCTTAGTGATTAAGTTCAGCACACTCTGCTTCAGTGACCCAGGTTTGGTTCCCAAGTGTAGACCTACACCACTTGGCAGCAGCCATGCTGTAGTGGTGACCCACATACAAAATAGAGGAAGACTGGCACAGATTTTAGCGCAGGGCAAATCTTCCTCAGCAAAAAAGAAAAAAGATTTTATTACTTTATTTTGATTGTTGTTTGGTATAAACATTAATCCACTAGAATTAATTGCAAGCTGATATCCAATGACTCTCTATGTCCACTTTATCATATCTACACTAAAATGAAAAATCACAGGTATATGAACGGCAGAATTAGTGTAAGATGCTAATGTGAAGTTATGATTTTGAAACAAAGTTTAGACATAGGTTGTAGGTAGTTTATTATATTCAAATTCATAGTTTGTGTAAGTCATAGACTGCACCCCTACCAACTAGTCTATGAACCAAGGACTGGAATTGCTAAATCCTGCACATGTTCTCTTACTGTTCCTCCCTTCTACTTTTTTTTTTTTTTTTGGTGAGGAAGATTGGCCCTGAGCTGACATCTGTGCCAATCTTCCTCTATTTTGTATGTAGGATGCCGCCAGAGCATGGCTTGATGAGCAGTGTGTAGGTCTGTGCCTGGGATCCACACCCACAAACCCCGGGCCGCTGAAGCAGAGCATGCAAACTTAATCAGTATGCCACCAAGTTGGCTCCTGTTCCTCCCTTCTTTGGAGGTCATGGACCACAGCTGTTGAGCATGTGGACTTTGCACTATATTACGCAGGTTAAGCTCTAACTCTCCCACTATGCCTCCATTTCTTCCTCCCCAAAATGAGATAATGGTTCCTAACTCAATTTTGTGTGTGTGTCTGTGTTTGAGGTTTTAAAAAGATAATTATGTAAAACACTTAGCACCATGCCTGGCACATAGCACTCAATAAAATTTAGCTATAAGTAGTAGTAGTACCACCATTATTCTCTTATTGCAATTATTCCCAAGCCCTTTCTGGTTAGTGAGTCAACTGCTAGACTCTACTTCTTGTATCTACATTGTCTCCCGCTCAAGGTCTCCCTTCAGACAGCCTGTTCTTTCCTTTAGAATTTGTTTGACCCACTTCAGCTCTTTTATTGGAACGGATCATTCAACAAATCTGCCTTGACTCCTGGCTGTTCGTGAGCTTCCTCTAGTCTCGTAGCCCAGCCACAGCAGGATTATCCCTGGAATCCCAGATTCTTAATGTAGCCACCACCTTGAGCCGGTCTCTCACTTTGGATTTGCAAAGTGGTTTCAGAGATAGCTCTGAGTAACCAGAATATTAGAATAACCTTGCCGCTATCTCACATGTATGGTTTTGGATAAAACGCATGCAAACCGAGTTTCTACGTTTTCAGCTGCAAAACCAAGGGAGTTGGATTAGAATATTCTCTAACGTTTTTTCCATCTAAAAATATTTGATTCTAATTATGTAATACTTTTCTTTACTTTCATACCTGTTCAGATTAAATTTTCAAAGAATTTGTACTATAGCAAAACATTCAACCTCACTATTATTTTATCAAATGTTAAACTCACTGATCTAGATTGCACATTGACTATTATGTCTTTATCTCGACATCTCCTATAGCTATCAGTTGCTAATATATCAGTTTCTAACATACTCTTGGGCTCATATGTATAGAACTGTTCTGACTCCTCTATCAATTCTTACTGGAAATACAATTTCAGTGTATAATATTAGCAAATTTATTATACCTGTTTGTATGAGCCACAACAGCCAAGATGGAGTGTCATTCAACTACAGGTTTATTTTATAGTTTCAAAATTCAATATACAAAATGAAAATGCATTGCATTTACAGATAGCTTTATGTTTTAAAAGTACCTTCATGCAGATTAACTCCTGTGACCCTCATAACAAACTAATGAGGTAAGTAGAGCAAGCCTTATTGTCCCAATTTATAACAAGAAAAACTAGGGCACAGCAGAAAACTTAAGTGGCTTGCCCCAGGCACCACAGTTGATTAGTGACATTTAGGACAAGAACTCAGGATTCTAACTCCGCATCTAGGGTTCTTTCCGTGGTGCCTGCCCCCATTTGCAGCCAACTTGCTCATTCCACTAAGTGCAAACAACCAAATCCTCTCCTGCTCTGAGAGATCCCCCCTACCCACTAACCACATTGCTTTGTTTCGGCAGAATTAGTCAAGGAGTTATTATATAAAAATGGAAAAGTGCACACACAAACATATGTACGAAGAGCTGACAAAGGCATTTCCAGTTTTCAGTTTTAGATGCAATGTATTGCTGGAGCTAATAGAAATTCTGGCTATGCTTGGCTTTATTGCCCTATTGCCTTCTTGGTTATGGATCCTCATGTGGAAATCATCTAATAATCAGTTAAAAATAACAAGCAAACTGCAGGATTTTAGTGAAGAATGCGTAGCATTGCTGCTTATGGGAAGCGATGAAAATGCTTACCGTCTGAGCTGTGAAGTCCTTTCTGTTTACAACCCTGAATGAACTGTTGGGTCAGATGTTTACCCTTGCTGACTTCCACTCGCGTTCCCAATTTTATTACTGTAACATCAAGGGCATTGGTATTAATCTCTTTCAACTTCAAAAAGCCTTGATGTTTTAAAATTTTGCCTCTTCTTCAATCTTCCATCACTCACCTCTTTCACAATAGTGAGTTCATGTATCATGTATCATAGTTGTTGTCCTTTCATTTCATTTGCAAATTTTGTGAAATCAGATTGTATTTGTATATTGCTCAGTCTACTCCATGTCTAGTCACAGCCGAAGCCCTGTAAAACAAAAGTAAAAGAAGGAGAAAGTACCATCTGTCCACTCGAAGTCTTGAGAGCCCAAGGTACATTTAAAAAGACTCTAGAGAAAAATATACCACAACTTATGGAAAACTACATCATGTAGTACATAGTGCAAAGAAATAATGAAATCAGAGAAGTAAAAAACTATTTGGGCTAGAAACCATGATGGTTTTAGGTTTACTTCTTAAACTTGTAAGAATTGTATGATTTGGATTGCATGAAGTCTTGAAAAAAGGGGGAAGGGGACTTTGGACTCATACAGACCTAGGTTCAAATTCAACCCTTGTTGTCAAAGACAGCCCTGGTGTCTTTCTAGCTACAATAATAGTAGTTATTATTTGAATGCCGATTTTGTGCCAGGATTTATGTCACACACATGATTTCATTTAATCCTCCAAACAACCTTGCCACTCAGTGCCTGACAGAATGCCTGGTATGGTAAGAGCTCAGTAAATGCTTGTTAAATGATTGAATACTAGAGTATGGTCCTTATTTCATTTACAAGGAACCAAGGCTCACAGAAGTTCTACTACTTGCACAAGGTTACACAGCTAACAAAGAATAAAACTGGGATTTGAACAAAATCTGTCTAATTTAAAAACGGGGATAGTACTTTTCTCGATTGGTTATGGGTTACATGAAATACTCTGGCTAAAGTACCATGCCTGGCACACAGAGAGCTCTTAAATAAATATTAGGACAAAACATCTCACAGAAGTGAACTGATCTGAGATGAATAAGGAACAGTAAGGAAAGCAGTAGCACAGCTATTTTTGGATTTTCAACAGTTTAAGGCAACGTGTTCAGACTTGACAGAACCTCAGATGACCCACATAGAACAAATAGTTGACAAGATGGTTCCATTCATGCTCAGCCATGGCCAGTGTTACTTAGTTCTTTCTGTCTAATAATTTTAATCTCAAGCATAAGAGACAACTAAATGACTTTTCCTGGAATAGTCTCCATTTTCCATATGTAATAGTGGTTTAAAAATATTTTCTATGATGATATAAAACGTTGTTGCATACTCCCGATTCATAGAATACCTTGATAACTCTTTGAGGTGTTGAATCAAACCGTAAGCTTTTTGAAAACAACCTAAATATGCATTGTTAGTCTGTTCAGACTGCCATAACAAAATACCATAGACTGGGTGGCTTATAAGCAAGAGAGATTTATTTCTCACAGTTCTGGAGGCTGGAAGTTCAACAACAAGGCACTGGCAGAGTTGTTGTCTGGTGAGAACCTGCTTTCTCATTGCAGCACTTTCTCACTGATCACTGGCTTCTCACTGTAAACTCACAGGGCAGAAGGGCAAGCTAACTCTCCGGGTTCTTTTCTATAAGGACGCTAATCCCACTCATGAAGGCTCCACTCTCATGACCTAAGCACCTCCCAAGATCCCACCTCCAAATACCATCACATTAGGCATTTGGACTTCAACATATAATTTTGGGGCAGGCACAAATATTCAGTCCATAGCATCCATCAACTGGAGAATTGACATCATAAATTACAGTGATGAGTTGCTTAATGACAGGGATATGGCCTGAGAAATGAGTTGTTAGGCAATTCTGTCATTGTGCGAACATCATAGAGTGTACTTACACGAACCTAGGTGGTATAGCCTGCTGCACACCTAGGCTATATGGTACCAATCTTATAGAGATCACTGTCATATACGTAGTTTGTCATTGAACGAAATGTCATCATGTCTGCCTGACTACATAGCATTTCCACCCTAAAGATATTATGCAGCCATAAAAGGAATGAGATCATCTATATGTACTGACCTGGGAAGATGTTGACCATTCTTAAGTGAAAAAGTAATTGCAGAAAAGTTGTAATAGTGCGATTCCAGTTTTAGCAAGAAAAAACTTCTACATATCTTGCATATTCTTGTAAATGCTTGGAAAAACAGTGTGGAAGGGTCCATAGTAAACTATTGGGAGAAGCTTCTACTGGAGAAGGGGGTGTGGTTAGGAGGAGAATAACAGGAAGCTTATGGTTTTTGCTTTATGTACAATTATATCTTATCTTTTTTGTAACTTTTTGAGTTGAGCATGATTATTTTTATTTCTTCAATTTAAAACTCAATAGGGATTATATCAAGACAGTGACCTAAGCATACCTATGTAACTCCCCTGACACCCAAAACTCCATTGAAATGACAGAAAATAACCTTTAGGAGTGCTGCAAAACAGCACAGGTTACTATGAGACGTCTGTATATTTTGAGAAATTCCTGGAAGATAAAAACCAGTAGAGAAAAACACGGATAGAAGAAAGCTACTACAAAGGTGACGTTAGTAATCCCAACAATGAGCAAACATGTGCAAAGTTCAATGGGGTCCCAGTGTAATAACCCTCAGGGCGCTTGAGGAGCCGCATTTGACAAAGCTGCGCTAGGAGAGTCCAACTCCTCGCTCCTTCGCCACATCAGCCGAACAGCTGGAAACAAAGGCTTTCTGCTTTCCGATTATTATCCTAACTGCTTTGGAAACAAAATAAGAAACAGTAAAAGCCAAGGCCCCTAGCATGTGAGTTCGAGTTGGAGATGAACCCTATGTAAGACAAGACCTACTGAGGGGGGAAAATCTATGCTGGATTCAACTGGCCTCCTTTCCGTAAAAGGAAAAATAAAATTTGTATGTAAAAATAAAATTTGCTATCAGGACAAAATCTTGAATAGGGGTCTCTGAAGTGGGGGTTCTTACAGATGTGCACTGGAAGAGGTACCCCAGATAACTTACAAATGCCAAGAAGAGCTCTCAACCCAGGAGATAAGCTGGGAGCACACTGCTCCTTCTCAGATGGCGAGATATCATCAAACATTTGAAGAAAAGTAACATCTTAAAAAGAGGCTCAAAATTCAGGAAGTAGAGGAACTAAGCCCTGAGGGAACAGTCTCAGATAATAGAATCATATATTTAAACTAGAAAAAATTATTATTGTGGAAGATTCAAGAGAATATTGTATACATGAAAGAAAAGGCTGATATGAAAAAGAAACATTAGAGTTTTGGGAAATAAAAATTATGATTATTGAAATAAAAATCTTCAATAGGAGAAATAGCAGAGTGGATATGCTATGATCCAGTTACTGAGCAGGAAAATTGAGCCCAGTGTTTCTACCAGAAGGTAGGGCAAAAGGACAATGTCACGGGCTGAACTGCGTTCCCTTAATACTTCATATGTTGACGCCCTAACTCCCAGTACCTCAGAGTGTGACTATATTTGGATATAGGGCCTTTATAGAGGTAATTTAGGTTAAATGAGGTCATATGGGTGGGCCCCAATGAAATCTAACTAATGTCCTTACAACAAGAGGAAATTTGGGCACACAACAAGATGTACCACGGATCTACGCCCACAGAGGAAAGGCCACATGAGGACACAGCAAGAAGGCAGCCACCTGCAAGCCAAGGAGAAAAGCCTTGATCTTGGACATCCAGTCTCCAGAATTATGAGAAAATACATTTCTCTTGTTGAAGCCCCCCAGTCTGTGTTGTTTTGTTATGGCAGCCCTAGCAAACTAAGACAGACAAAAACATGGAAAGTATGAGAAAATAGTTAAGAAGCAGAAAATAGACCCAGAAGTTTTAACATTTATTCAATAAGACTTCCGGAAAGGTAGAATAAGTGATAATGGAAGAAAAAATATATTCATGAAAAATTCCCAGAACTTAAGTAAGTCTGCTAATTAAAAGAGTTTCCGGTTTGCTGAGCAAGATGCAGGAAAAAAAAAAAAAAAAAAGACCCACAACTACACGCCTTGTGAAATTTAATAAATAAATCAGGAAAAAAGTGACGTGGAGTTCTCTTTGAGGACAATAATCTATTGTCAACCTGAACGCACAGTGAGTTTTTTGCAGCTCAACAATGGTTCTTGATGTCTTTTCAGTCTCCCATTGACAGAATCAATATTTGGAGCTGGATCAAAGTTTAGAAGCCACCTTTCTACAAGTCTCTTATTTCCTAGAAATAAGGAAATTGAGTCTCGGAGAGATTAACTGGCTGGGTGTTTTTAAAAACGTAATTTCAGATTCTTTGACATCTCCCATAGACCTCTATAGGTATGGGATCTATGTTCCCTCCCCTCGAACCTAGGTGGGGCTGTGACTGCTTGGACTGATGCAGGATGGCACTAGGACGACCAAGCGTTCTGGGTTCCCCAGGACAGTCCTGGTTTTAGCACTGCAAGTCCCCCAGAAAATTCCTCAGAACTGGATAAACCAGGATGGTTATCTGAGAAGTGCTTTCCAAGGTTGGATCATCAAAGGCCATGCAGCTGTTACCTCGTTTGCTAGAACACTCACTCTTAGAGCCCTGAGATGCCCCATAAGGAATCTGACTATCCTGAGGCTACCAGGCCGGAACAGTTATGTGTAGGCATTTCGGCTGACGGTCCCAGCTGAGCCCAGCCTTCCAGGCCTCTCCCCAAGGTGTCAGAAACATAAGAGATGCTGTCTTCGACCTTCTTGACCAGCCCGAGTTCCAGCTGAGTACCACCAAGTGACCTCTATTGACACCACATGGAACAGAAGGATTCACCAAAGGATTCACCGACCCTTGAAATCATGAAATACATAAAACTGGTTATTTTAAGCTACTAAGTTTGGGGGTTGCTTGCTACATAGCTATAGATGATTAGAACAGTGGCTGAAATTATCGAGATTCTCAAGTCACTTCAGTTCAAAATGAGTGTAGATTCTCTTCCTACATTGAGCTATAGCTTTCTGGATATTAGATGTGCTTATTGGTCTACTGTAAGTGGATGTCAAAATATACTGTCTTCTGATAAGGAAATGGTTATAAAGATTTTTTTAAAAAGCAGATATTTCTGGCTCACACTATATTTTTATATCATTCTACATCTAATTAGGGAGAGAAACCAAATAGTAATTTGAACAGGGAGAGTTTAATATAAATAATTATTAAGCGTAACAGGGGATTGTAGTAACGAGGGACTGGCTAGTAGTAAATTATGAGAACTTTAAAGAATATAAGAATAACGGATACATAGTATCAGAAATAACACAATATAATATAGCCACTAACCCTAGTGCTGAGATAAAGCACCCAAGGAAGAATTCTCTCCTCCACACACCCAGAGTTGAGATGCAGACCTTTTTGGAAACAACATGGACATAACTCACTGGATAGCAAAGAAGGCACTGTGGGGCCATGCCAGCAGAACTGGTAGGAAATCTCCCCTTTATGGTGTTGGAGAAAGCTGTACACAGGGAGGAGTCTCATAAGAGGCATTTAGCTATGATACTGGCCAAAGGGGTGCCAAGGCAAGGTGCTGGCCGTTGGGTACCACTGGTCACTATACACTGAGGGAGCAGAGTGTTATGCTGCAGAAGCTTGGTGCTGGAGAAGCCACCCACGCTGCAGGAGCGCCAGGAGAATATGCTAGAACCAGGACACAAAATCCTTTTTTGCGGCAATGTCTCTCTAGTGCCCTCTACTAACAAAGTTTGACATTGTGCCAGCTGGCAAAAAGATGTATTTAAAGGCTCAGATCCACTTTTATAAAACAAACAAAAAGGATGAATTCAGAGCTGAGTGGATGAAAAGTGAAAAAAGATAACTGTCATAATTATTATGAACTATACATTAGGATTTCACTTTATCATATCTTGAACTTCTCATATCAAGTTCTGTAAAAGATTATCCAGATGTTTTTAAAAGGTGAATATTTTAGATGGTAATGGTCATATGTTTAAATAGTAAATTTATTACTTTCCAATTATAACTTTGATGTGAATGCCATTTTGCAGAGTATCAAATCATTAAATGTCGTTTCTGAAATTATTAAAAACCCCATTGGTGACTGTAAATACCCCATTAGTGACTGTAAATAGGCACAAAGTTTCTTTTGAGGGTGATGGGACTATTCTAAAATTAGATGTGGTAATGTTTGCAAGGTTCTGTAAATATGCTAAAATTCATTGAATTGTACTAAACTGGGTAAATCTTATGGTATATAAATTACATCTCAATAAAGTTGTTTTTAAAAAATCAGATACTAATTATCTGCCAAATCCAGTTTTCAAATGGAAAAACAGACATATATCTAAAGGTCTGAAAAATATTAGGTAACCTGTTTTCCCACTGCTAATTCATGTAATAATTTTAATACTGTAATCAGATGTTACATGCATATCCAGTCCTTACGTTTTTTTCCATTGTATAATATTTTGCCAGAGCTACAATATTTCATGACTTCCATAAATCTTTTCTGATTCCTCTTGAGCATGATATACCACTCCCAATTGTTTTTTCCATTTGAATACCTTTGAATGTTTTGGAAAACATTTTTAGAGTATTTGTATAATCATCTTTAATAAATAGTTTGATTTTACTGGCAGCAAAATGATATTATCACCCTAGGAACTTTGTTCTTTCTTACTATTTAGTCTATTAAATTTAAATAAACGTTCTGAGATGGCTGCAGAGGTTGCAGATTATTTTTGTTTTGTTTGTTTTTTTTCCTTTTTCTCCCCAAAGCCTCCTGGTACATAGTTGTATATTTTCAGTTGCGAGTCCTTCCAGTTGTGGTATGTGGGACGCTGCCTCAGCATGGCCTGATGAGCGGTGCCATGTCTGTGCCCAGGATCCGAACTGGCGAAACCCCGGGCCGCCGAAGCGGAGCGCACGAACTTAACCACTCAGCCACGGGGCCAGGCCCTGTTTTGTTTTCTTCTTGAAACAGTCTCATCTCGGAAGTTTTGTTTGTGACCTGGTGTTACCTGAGGTTCTGACAACTTGGATCCTGGACCTGGAAATCCTGGGTCCTGTTTTCTGATACTGACCTGTACCTCAGCCAGGGGATGACAGGAGTCCATTAATTGGTTTCTTGTTTCTGCATTACAAGTAAAGGTTAATGACGGTAGGATGACCTTCATCCATAAGTGACCATCTAACTTTTAAAAAATATTTGCAAATAAAATATTTAAAAAGAGTGCTTTTTAAGAATTAATCAATAAAATTCTTTTTTGCATCACCAAATCCAGCACAGTGTCTGAAATATAGTTGGTGTTTACATGATACTCAAGTGAATGAAGAAAGTAGTGATATAAAATAAACTAGTGAGATTTTAATGGGAGCAGCTCCACTTTGCATTGAGGCATGTGTCTCAAGTGTGGGTCAAGGACGAACATTGACTTTTGGTTTACATATGGCTATCCGGGTCAATACAGAAGCCTTTTATCTTAGACAAATATGAGCCAGCGGGACGTAAAGTTGGAATGTAAAGAAAAGCCCTAAAGTTTCTCCTTATTTTTGTCATCTAAAAAACTTGTTAAGAAATGGACAGATTAATTTAGAACAATACACTTATTAAATTCTTTATACTTTGACAAGATAAATCTAATATCCCAAGTCAAGTTTCTTTCCCCTTAGTTCATCAGCTTCCCAGAAAGTTACTGGAGATACTGAATTATTAAGAGCTTTAGGTGTCCGAATAAAAAAGTCTAATGATCTTGGTCTCTATTTTACTTCTACTGCATGCTAAGACTGTTCTGGGTTCCACTGATGTCCTGACACTACTACTGCATGAGAGGCAGTGACCTTGTCAGAGCAGCTCCCTAAGTCTCACTGACTCCCTCCAGCTTGGGTTTCCTGTGTTAGAAATACTTGGTCATGACTGAATGCTCTCCTTCCCCTTCACCCCTTTCCCAGCGAGGATCTTTGTTCATCAATTAGCCTCTAAAACTTCAACTACTCTCCCCAGTGACTCCTCTCTCTCAAAATGTATGTTGAAGGCTGTTTCATAGTAGAAAGATGCAAACAACAGCAAAGTCTCCCCCAAGACTCTTCAAACTACCCTTCTCTATTCTCTTTCGACAAGAAGCTTCTAAAGAGAGTAAGCTTCATTTGATCTCTCATTTGCTGCCCTTTATTTCAGTCCTGAACCTAGTGATTTTGGCTACCATTTTACTTACATTGCTCTCTCTAAGGTCACTAAGTCCTCCCCCAAAATAAAAACCAAGAGAGGCTTAAACTCACCTGATTTCTCTGGTGCATTTAGAAGTGTTGTTCATTTGTTCTTTCTCAGAGGTATCCCTTACCTACTTGGTTTTTGGGTTTTTTTAATCTCTCTGCTCACTCATTCATCATTCAAGCAGTTATAGCTTCTGCTCCAAACTTAGATGTTGGTGTTCCCAAGGGATCCTATTTTTGACCCTGTGTTCTGTTTGTCGACATTAACTTTTGCTTCAACTGACATGTTTTCATTCATGAAGACCTATCTTTCAACAGGTTTTCATTGAGAAAGACCGCTCCCTGCTCTGGTTGGTTTATTTAATTTGGCTGTAGAATATTCTTGTAGAATTTGTACTTTCTAAGTTGAGGGTTTCTAAGTTCAGAGTTGGCTTATTACATATTTATTGTTATTGTTTGTCCACTGAATATACTCATTGGTTTGAATATTATCTCAATATACCTTGAGCTGCTCATAACCATTATTGTCCCCTACATTTTTGGAGAATCTTTTCTACTATTCTCACATATAGAAGCTCAATGCAAGTTGATTAATTTAACATGTTTGAGCATTACAATTTCCAAGAACTCAGCCAGGCACGGATGATATAATTTATTTACTACCTCCTGTACTTTTTCTGTCACCTTTTCTCTTTTTTTTTTCTTTCTCCTGAAAGCCCTCTAGTACATAGTTGTATTTTCTGGTTGTTAGGTCCTTCTGGTTGTTCTATGTGGGACGCCACCTCAGCATGGCCTGATGAGCGGTGCTGTGTCCGCATGTAGGATCCAAACCTGTGAAACCCTGGGACACCAAAGCAGAGTGCATGAACTTAACCACTTGGCCATGGGGCCAGCCCTACTTTCTCTTTATATATATATACATATATATTATAAAAGCCTGCCCCTTCTTAGGCTGACACACCATTGAGCCAGGGCAAATAGCTTGATGAGCAGAGCATGAGCTGGATGTCAGCTTCCATTGTTCCCTCACCAAAACACCTTCGTGTGGGTTCATAGTGGTCCTATCTACAATAAGACTTCAACCCACAGCCTGACCACCATTCCTTGCCTTCAACATCCCTATGATCTAGCTAAGCTGGACTAACACTGCTGTCCTATTGTTTTTTGCCTCTACACATACGCTCATTGTGTTTCCTCTCCTTGGCATGACCTTCCCTACGTCTCCATCCTAATATGGCACAACAATTTAACTGACTTCTTCCCGATAGCTAATAATGATTCCTTAGATAAAGTTAGCTTTTCTTCTTCCCCAAAGCAATACTTTTTCTATGTATTAGCATAAAACAAATCCTTTTTGGAGTTCGGCAAGTGTCTTATCTCAACTATGAAACTTGAAGCATCTCAAGAGCAGAGATGATGTCTTCATCTTTTTCGTATCTTCTGTGAATCTGTATAACACAGCAGAGATTTGGTGAATGAATATCTCAAACTTAACTAGAGGAAATGAGTTAATATTTGTAAAATACTTAGCATAATGCCTTTTACATTGTAAGTACTATACAGGTGTTTGTTAAATAAAATGAAAGGTTGATAGGACATGAGTTTGGATTTGAGAGGACTATTGTTATTATAATTAATGATAATTGCGTCCATAATTTATTAATAGACTCAGAGATACTTCCTTCTTTTTCCACTAGACTTTTAGTAATGTGGAACCATGGATAGAAACATTGCTTTCTTTTTATATTCTATTCCTTTTTCTAATTACATATCATTTCTCTCACAGTGATAGTTAAATCTCATTATATTTAATGATTTATCCATTTTCTGCTATAACAGTTTTATCAGTGACTCCTTGTGTTATAATCTCATTATTTCACAAAATTATATCCTATTTGTTAAGAATAGTAACTGTTACCATGATTTCATCTTCTTCAATGCTCTATTTAATCTCAATGTCACAGCCTTCTTTGTGAAAAGATTAAGCATTTTTTCTCTTCATTTAGTCTAATTCTGTTCATGTTGCTTATATTATATAGTGTCTTTCACTGCGTTGCTGTGTTTTTTTAGAGAATTTAAATGTGTCTGAACTGTTTCATTTCTACAACTCTATTTCTTTGAATAAGACATAATAATATATGCACTGAAGAAATCTAAATTACCAAATATTTTTTTCTTTCTTCCAATGTATAATATACCTGTAATGAAATATTGAATCTTCATTTAATTTCTATTGAATATATTTCTATATAGGAGCTTTTCCTTCTTGTTTGAAATATAGTTTATACAAGAAAGTTATAAAGTGTCAATTGAGTCTCCCAGTACATGTTGAAAATATAAACAGAACATTACAGATTTTTATCATATATGGCCTAGCAAGAAAACTTGACCTAAAACAAACAAACAAAAACCTGCGTAAACAAATGGTAGGAAGCGAGTGTAATCTATTGCTTATTTGTACACATAGCAATGTCATTTGAGACAATTTTACCCTACTGGGCAAATGCCAAAAATATTCCAAAGCCAAGGAATAAATTATGTTTCTGAATAACTCCTTCTCTAAGACCTAGAAGCTTTTTTCTTTCGATTTTTAATTTAGAAATTTCCAAATATATATGTGTGTTTTACATAAAGAATAATATTATGACCCCACGTACGCACCCCTAGTCTCAATAATGACCAGTCTTATGTCATTTTTAACCTGACTCTGCCACCCATTATGTTTATATTTTTTAATGTTTAAAAATTTTTAATTGAGTAATAACAAGAAACTGATTTTTATTTTTTTATTTTTTAATTCTGAGTCTTAGGTGCCGTGTTTTCTGCTTGTCATAGTATTGATCTCTGGCGGAAAAATGACCACAAGGGCTTTTCTTTGATTGAAAAGCAGTTATGTTCATTCTTTCAGGAAGAGCCATCAGTCACCTGCTAATGTTTCTATGCTCAGCAAAATAGGTAGGATTGTTGTCTGGAGCCATGTTTTGGTGGCCGTCTACTGCAGTGGCTGAGCATTCAGACTCAGGCTAGGCTTCCTGCATTCAACCTTGGTTCCACCAAGATTTGACTGCAACACTTGGGCAAGTTACTTATCTTGATGACAATAGTACTTATCTCATGAGGTTGCTATGAAGATTAAATGAATTAATACATATGAAGAATTAAGAAGAGTTTCTGGAACATGGTAAGTCACATACATTTCCCACTATTACTCACTTTCTTGAATTACAAACCTCCTTTAAGTTGGAAAGAGTTGTGCATCCTGAAGACATTTGTGGATCTTTGGGGATAACAATGCAAAATTTTAAAACATTTTAAAAAATTATAGATAAGATGCCACATCTTAATTATGAAGAAAAATTCATTGTCTCCTCTGCTCCTAAAAATTGTCTTACATGACTCCTTTCCAGTATTAAATCGAAAGTGATTTTATTCAATGTTTTAACTTTTAAAAATTTCAGAGAAAAAATTCTAATCACGCACAGATAATGTTTAGAATATAAAAATTGAAGCATTTTTTAGAATAATTTGTTCATTTAACTTTTGTAGGATTCCTCTAAAATCCAAGGACATAAGATGAGAACCCAAATAAACAGAAAACATCAAAATATGGTAAGAACAAATATCCCTGTGCATTAAATTTTATTTTTAGCAGATTCCCAGTATGAGAATATGTTTTAAAGGTGTTTAAAAAAATACAGGGTGCCTACCCCCCGAAGATTTTAAGAAGTTTTAAAAAAAGAAGGAAGGAAAAGGAAAGAGAAGAGAAGGTGATTAAAATATTTTTGGAAGAAGAGGGTCCAGGCAGAGCAGGCTGGCACTCCGTGTACGTGAGCTCTAGACACCTTAACATACTGGCCCAGGAGGCAGCCAATCAGGAAGCTGAGAACCATATTTCCATAATGATGATTGGCTGGTGGACTGGAGGCTCAGCTGAGCTGAGAAGATGGGGAAGAAATGCTCTGCTGAGAAAATAGCAAAACAACTTTCTGGCTTTCTGTTGTTTATTGCATATTCTCTAAATGATTGTAGTGATTCATCCTTTAGGAAAGCTTGTTTTCAAAACAAAAGAGGCACAGTTGTTCACAACAAAAGTGATATTCAGCAGCCAAAGAAGCTGAGTAAAATGGTACTCTTATTTTTCTTTAAAATAAACTTTAGTCTCCCGATTGTTTCTAACCAAATATGTTAAGACTTCCTAGGCTATTCATAAGGGTTTGATTTAAATTATAAATTAGACAAGGGTTACTATTTCTGATAAGCATCTTTGCTTTATTAATCTTCTGTCAGTTTTGTGAAACATGCACAAATAGAAAGCAGTTCGTTCGTAAAGTGTGGAAAAATCCTTAAGCTCCAGCCCCAGAAGTATTTGAAATACTTTCCTAATTAAGGTGATTCTACTACTCTCCAAAAAAGTAGTTATAATAGGAAATCTTTTTCTTGCAGTTACGTTTGTGTGAGAGCTAGTGATATATTTACCAATGTATTCAGTATTACTCTTACAAATTTTTACACATATATGAAAATCCACTGTCACTAAATCATAGAGTTTTTTTTTTAAATATATTTTTTGGTGAGGAAGATTGGCCCTGAGCTAACATCTCTTGCTGATCTTCCTCTTTTTTCTTTTCTCCCCAAATCTCAGTACATAGTTGTATATCCTAGATGTAGGTCATTCTAGTTCTTCTATGTGGGATGTTGGCACAGCATGGCTTGATGAATGGTGTGTAGATCTGCGCCCGGGATCTGAATCCATGAACCCGGGGCTGCCGAAGCAAAGCCCACAAACTTAACCACTCGGCCACGGGGCTGCCCTGAGATTTTTAAAAGTGATAAAGGAGGGAGCGGAGAAGGAGAAGCAAGGGAGAAAGTTGGAGTAGAACAGCTTGGCTGTACCCTGCTGCCTTTTGGTCCTCTCCCGTTTGGTAGTATTGTACTTTGTTGTAGTTGTTGTTTTAGATTCAAATGGAGCAGTGACAACATTTCACCTACAAGTTTTTAAATTTAGTTTTACAGTCATTCTTTCCACAGACTATCTTTCTGGAAATCAGAATAATTCTATAATGCAGATTAAGCAGAAGTATTTTGCAGTCTCTCCCAGTGACCATTCCTTGGCTGGGTAACAGACCAGCCATTCAGAAGCAATTTTCTTCAGGCTGAAATTATGTGCTGACCGTAGCAGATCACTTCCCATAATAACCCTTCCCCCACCCAACGCTAAACACAATCTGTCTCCCACTCACTGTAATAACGTGCAAATGACTGTAATTTTGCAGACAAGAAACAGCCCAAAGTGAAACGTGTCTAAACAGAGGTCGATTTGAAAAATCAGGGCTATTACCTAAATCTGTAAAATACATATTGTAATAAAACCAGCAACAGCAATCTCCAATAAGTAGTTTTAAAAAAGTGTAGCTTGTGTTTTGATCTTCTTTATGCGCCCAGTCTCCACTGGCATAAAAGAAAAGTCCTTTTCCAGAAATGGTTTCATTACATGCAATGTAAATTGCCTTTCTTTGCTAACCGATCTGCAGACCTGGCTCGGGCACCGGTTCAGATATAGTAGCGCACACTACACCACAAGAGCCTGGGCCAAGTGGAGGTAAGATTTCAGACACTTAACATTGACCTACATTGCCGTTCTCTCCATGTGAGCAGTATACAAATGTTTTCCTTTAGAAGAATGTGCTGTTTTGCAATATTTTGCTAGGTTCTTTAGAACTGCAGGGCATAAAAGGGACAAGATTTGCTGCTTTTTCTTTTTGATTATTTTATGGTTGAGAATTGGGAGAAGGAATGGGGAACGACACACATATAGGGAGAAGCACCTCCTTCTTTAACTTTACATTTCTTTACTATTAAAATTCACTCTCGTCTTTAATCAGGGCATGGAGAATTTGCTTTGGATCATTTCAATTTAAGCAAAGCTTTATAAAGTTTTTAAAGTTATGAAGATTTGTCAAGACAGTCACTCTCTTTCCCCTGGATGTAGGGTCTCTCTGTTACACTATGGGGAGTTTAAATTGAAGGTGAGCTAATGGGGCAGAGAAATGACCTGAAAAGTTAACACAGCTATTTATACAATGTGTGTAAATATCCCATTTCACAAGTGTCTATCAGAATGTCCCTGAGTCCTTCATGGCAGGGTGAACACCACAGATGTTTTTCTTCCCTAAAAACCCCCTCAAAGAAGGACCAGGCTCCTCTCTCTCCACTGGACACCTGCTTCTTGGCACTTTATTTTGGTCCAGTTAAATTCAGGACATTGCAAAAACATCAAATGTTTGGCCAAGAACACTGCTCATCTCTTTTTGGTGACAGTTGTCGAGAGATGGATATTGTTAAAACTACTCCATAGAAACTCGAATTGGATTTATTATGCACAGGAGAAAAGGCAGAGAGAGAGATTTCTCTAGAAGGCCTTTAATAGGAAGTTAGGATGTTAGGGTAAAAAGAGCGAAGACCTTCTAGTATTTGTGTGGGTGTTTAATAAATCACCAACTCTGCATTCCCTAGAAACCACGGCAGGTCACCTGCCCACTGCCTTGAGGCAGGTCTATTCACAAGCAACCCCAGACAGATAAGAATCTTTCTTCACACTCTTCTTGGGCAGCCAGAAAGTTTCTCACTGTGCCTAAATTAAGTTCCTTTTCCCATAAATTAAGCCCAGTTCCAGGTAGGTTTTATTTTTTATAACTTTGCTTTCTATTTTTTTCCCTTGGTTTTGAGTAAATCTCAAGTGTCAGTGTTGGCACAGATCTAGAACAGTGAGGCCCAGGTAGAAACTTCCTTCCAAATAAACAAAAACCCAAGAAATTATTTCTGATCACAAATCAGAGGAAATGGGCACCAAAGACAGACCACTGAGTTGCTACTTGAAGCCCCTGGCCTCCTCGGCATTGAGCAATTCTGCTTTCGAAAAGCAGGAAAAGACTTGTGCCAGGTCCTTCTGATCACCTTGTAATCTATGCGGTATGTGAAGGGGCAGAGCTGGTGGTGGTGGTTACTGGAGATGGGATAACACTCTTTGCTCCCATTACACTATCCTCATGCTCCTCTCACCTCTCCATTCCTCCTAGACTCATTTCCAGACATCTCTTCTTTTCTACCACATCTCTGAGTAGACACGCACTAAAATGTAGAATTACAAAGTGCACATATTATACAATATTGTAATGCTATTATCAAGTATATGCATGTGGATATTAGTACAGAGACTGGTGTGTTCCCTATCTTTTTTTTTTTTTTTTTGGTGAGGAAAATTTGCCCTAACATTCATTGCCAGTCTTCCTCTTTTTTTGCTTGAGGAAGACTAGCCTTGAGCTAACATCCATGCCAATCTTCCTCTACTTTGTATGTGGGATGCCTCCACATCATGGCTGATGAGTGGAGTAGGTTCGCATCCCAGATCTGAACTGGTGAACCAGGGCCACCTGAAGCGGAGCTTGGCCACCTGCCGGTCCCTGTTTCCTGTTATCTTAATAAGAGATAAAGATAAAATTTCTTCTTTAAAATATAGTAGAACTTCTCAGTTTTGTGAGGGGAGTAGCTCTGATTTTCTAAGCTGGTAGTTAATTATCATAGTTTCAGTCATCAATTAGCTGATAGCCCTCTGATGTCTCCTGACTGGTCCCTTTGTCCAACAAAACAAAACAAACACATGCAAAGCTAGCTTAACAGCTCTGGTTTGTTCAAGTCTCCTGGAAGAACTTGGGGGCAGGCCGTGGGGCTGGGGTGCGCATCGAGTGTGGAGATGTTGGAGTGGAAGGAAAAGGCTTTAACTGATCAAAATGATTTGGGTTAAACATGTGACTGAGTTGGCATAAGCTTTGGCTTTGACCAGAGCGGTTTATCAAAAAGGTTTAAGATTTAGGGTTAGGTGTTGAAGTTAGGCTTAGATCAGATTAAGTTTAAAAGGCTAAATTTTGGTTTTAGTTACACTAAATCTATGCTGCAGACCCTGTGATTTGTTTTCACCAAGGGAGTGTGTTGGACTGCTTCTACTCTTTTCCAGCTTCGCCAAGTCTTATTTTCTACGTCTTTTGAAGCCCAGTCATCTTAAGAGCTAACCATTGATTTTTCCAAACTGATATAACATATGGGGTAGCCATGGGCTTCCAAAGGCTGAAACGTACATAATACTCCAGGGACCCAGGAAGTGCCCAAGAGTGATCCTGGTCCTTTGAGGAACCACTCTTCTAAAAGAAGAAAAGTTAAAAATCACCATATGATGCTGTGTTGTTATCAATGGACATACACAAATTGTAAAATCTGTACATTCAAAAATATAAAACAAACATCAAAGCTAAAATAGAGGATAAGTGGTATCAGATCTAATTTGCCCCATTTAACTTGTTAATGTACAGCTTTTATTTGAATCCAAATCTATTTAGGGAGATCTAAGGACTACACAGATTGCATTCCTCTAGTTTAGCCCAGGAAAGGGTGGAAACTGCTGTTTATTACTATTTGCAGCATCAAATCTAGTTCATCTTGGGTAGTGAAACAATTAATTGGCAATTTTTTTAATGAACTAAATATACTGAAAGCTCAAACAGGAGTCAATAGCCATTACTTAAAACATGTGACATAAATATTTTTATTGATCCACAAAGTCATCATTGAATATTTACGTCATAAGCTATCTTCTGCTAACACTAATTCACTTAATATGTCCATCTGACTCAGTTAAGACACATTCTTAAATACCAGTTGTCATGTGGAAATTATAATCCCAGTAATGCTGGATCTTTAAAACTTGTAATCATGATACTTTCAGTTAAATTCAGAGTATCCTTTAAAATATCCGTATGAGAGCTCCTAAAAGTAATGGAAAATAACAATGAAAAATCAAAAGTGCTCTAAAGGTGTGATATATATAAAGGCATTAACTTATGTTGGCTGTTACGGTACAATACTGAACTTGTTATTTCATATTACCCTCTCTTATCCTGTGACCTCAGAGTCCCATTAACTTGGTTGTTGGCATCTGTCCTGCAGTAAATTCTAAAATATTTCTGTATTCTTGGTGGATTGCGGTGTAGCGGTCAGAGGAATTTGACACCCGTCTCTCCCCAAGACGGGGTGAAAGATTTGGCGGAAGGCGAGCTCTGCAATCCGTCGGTTTAAAAACGCGGAGGGGGACTGTTTAACGGGTTAATCTTCCTAGTACATTTATCTCCCACAAATCGATTTTTTAAAAAATGAGGCTGGCCCGAGGTATTAATATGGTTGGCTGGGACCTTATTTTATTTTTTATTTTTTTGCAGTCGCCCAGGGCCAGGTGGAAAAGATTTGTTACTAATTCCAGGGAAGAACTGTTCGCGTCGTGGGGGTGAAACGGTTGCCAGCGTTCACACTTCAGTGCTTGTAGACCAGGAGACTGGAAACGAAAGGGTTACTTGTTTCCCCACCACCGCCTTTACCCCCAGATCGATTTTTCTTATTTAATCAGAAAGTAAAAAGAGAGACACGGGGGGGGGAAAAATTGGAAGAAGGGCAAAGTGGTGGGGGAGGGTTGAAAGCCAGAAGCTGCAATACAGAAAATCAGTCTCGGGAGTTCGCGCTGCCGAGTCCTTGCAACAAGGAAGAGAAGCCAGCAAAACGCTCGCAGTGGTTTCCTCACAGTCACCCTCCCTTTTCTCCTCGCTACGCGCTAGTGGCTCATTTGGCTTCCCTCTGCCACCGAGCGATCACATACATTATTTCCCCCAAGATAACACAATCAAACTTGTATTTATCGACATCCTCTCCTCGCAGTCTGTTTGAGATTTGTTTTAATAAGTGTTTTATGTGCATGATGTAGTAATTGAAATGGGCGCACCATTTTTTTTTCTTCTTACTGCAGGAGGTTCCTCAACCCCAATCTGGTTGGAAAATAAAACGCTTTGTCTCCACAACCACCCCCCACCGCACCCCCACCCGCTCTCAGTGTGTGTTTTATACGTGTGTATATCTCAACCCCCTACAGTAGCCAAGAGAAAGCAGCTAGCCAATGAGAAAGCCCAGTTTCATAAAAGCTGCTCTCTGATTGGCCCGATGCGAAAGGGCAATGGGAACAAAGAAAAGTCCCTTTCAGGTATAGAGGCTGAGAGCTCCTTTTGCTCCACTCCCCCTGTGTGTGTGTTGTGTTTCAGTCCTGATTTCAGTGTTGCAGAACAAGCTTGTTGTGTGTGTGCACCAGGGGGATTTTTCTTTCTTTTTTCTTTTTTAATTTTAATTTTTGCTTTTATAAAAAATACACAGGACGGTCTGTGACATTTGATGGTCCATCTTCTTTAATAATAAATTTGTTGAAGAGATTATAATTTCCAAAATAAAGCGGCTGCAACCAAACACATTCAATGCAGTTAGAAGGAAAAGGTCAACTCGATCCAATACAGACCGTAAGTACGGTTGCGTGGTGTGTCTCTATATAGCACTTAGCGGGGACTTCATGCAGGGGAATGTGCGAGTTTTATGCATTGAAATGAGGAACTAGTTACAGGGTTTGGCTTTTGCATTGAGAACAACAACCCAGGAAGGGTGAATTTTATTCAGTGGAGGGTGAAGCATTTGTAACTTCTTCACACAAATTAAGCTTGACTGGGCACTCGGGGTAACTTAGAGTAAATTACTTTTTGGGCTCTAACCCAAGGAGAATAAAAGTGACACAGTTACATATCCTGATCTGCAGTGTCCATTCTCTAGCTCACCTCACCCCCTTCCTCTCCTATCCTAGCTGGGCAAGACCCTCTTCCAAACAGAGCCAGGAAAATGGGGGCAAGGGCAGAACAAGCCGATTTCTGTCTCCTGTCACATACTAGTGCCCAATAATTTAATACTAAACAAGGGAATAGTCACCCATTACATGTAATGGTTATAATTACCATTTTCCACCTCCTTAAAAAAGCAAGCAGCAAAAACACCATTAGGAAAAAAAAAAAGCCCCACCCAACCCAAACAAACCCACAAATAGTAACAATGGTGTGCTTATTACAGGACCTGGCTTGGGAGGTAGCAAAATGTTTTTCTTTGTTTAAGACATGAGGGGGTCCCTAAAACCCAAGTAGCTCGGAGGTGCCCTCCCCCCTTGCCTAGGCCTCTTGGGAAAGCCGACAAATTGGAGATAAGTTGAGGAAAGGTTTATAAGGTGTTTCTTTAAAACATCTGCTTTGCTCTTGTGCTCATTACATTTCACTCCTTCCGAAGTTCCGAGATCCTAGATCTGCGAGAAATGTTTCACATTCATAACTTGTAGCTGCGCCCACTGCAGGGGGGGAGGCGGCGGCGGGGGGAGAGTGTGTGCAGGGGGAGGGGAGAGACCTTCAGCTTTTTTTTAAAGACCAGATCAGTATTTTCTTGATACGCTTGTCACCATTTTTGTTCTCACGACAACCAATTGAGCCCTTGATCCTCACGTGATGTGAAAGGCTTGCACTGTAACAAAATCGCTCCTTTTAGATGGTTGGTTGTTGCTAACTCGCCCATCCCCCTCTCCCAGCCCCGACATTTCCAGCAAAGCGACTCTCCACTTCCAATCCATCAACAATTCATTACTGCTTTTAGCTTCCAAACCCCAGCTAATTAAAAATACTAAGCCAAGCTCCGGGGCCATCTGACTAAACACAGGAGGGGGTGGGCGAGAGAGGAGGAGGAGAGAAAAATAAATAAAAGGGAGACGCACCGTTTGCTGCGACTATAAATGAGAAAAACTGTCCTGAAAAAGGTCGCCTTAAAAAAAATCTTTTTTTGACTCTAATTATCGAATTACCACATGACTGATCGGCTTGGGCGACAGCGGATTTTTTCCCCCTTGGGGACTATACTAGGAACTCGGTTCCTTTTTCTTAAAACAACATAAAACAGGAAAACATCACATCCTTTGGGTTTCGAAGACTGAACCAATTTTAAATGCCGTTATTTTCCCCACCCCACTGCCCTCCGCCCCCCGCCCCGAGCGAATGCTGTTATAACTGGTTTATCAGCTCACTGAATCCTCCGCTCCCCTCCCCCTCCACACCTTTCTTTTTCTCCTTTCGCTCCGCTTCTCATCCCACCCTTTCTTCTTCCTCCTCCTCCCCCTCTTCTTCCCCCTCCTTTCCTCTTAAGTTAGTTCAAGAAATCAAATCTGTCAGGACGGGCGGAAAAATGCCACTTCCCGACTAACAGGCGGAATCCAGCCCAGATTTTCAGTCCTTTCTTCTTATTCTTTCTTCCCTTTCACTAATTTATCCCGATGTTAGCACATTCTGTCTTGTTACTAGCGGACGCCTGTAGGTTTGCTACATGGGAGCATTACTTACTGATCACGGTGACTCTGAAGTCTGGAACTGAAGGCGGAATGAGAAGTTGGGAAAACTTTTTTCTCTAAGCTCTCTCTTTTTTAAAAAACTATTATTCTCGATGCTTGTTAAGAGGAAAAAAAACCTTTGGTGCTTCTGTTGTGAATGTGAAACATTATCTTCCAGCTGTACAGTGACACATTTTTTTAAGGAGAAAAGGACTCCTGATCCGTTTGCCAAAAGGGGGGTGGGGAGGTGGAATAATGTTATCGAGTGATTATTCTGGCTGAGATGTGTTATTTGGTTTCTTCCTTCTTGATCATTTGGTGTTTAAGTAAAATGAGGCACAGGCTTATTTGCCGAGTGGAGTGGCAAAGGCATTTTGATTTGCTGGCCTAATTAAAAAATGATAAAGGATTAAAGGTAAGCAATGTGTGTGTGTGTGTGTGTGTGTGTGTATGTATATTTATTTATTTTTTTCTTGACAATCAACTGTTAAAAAGGGGCTGATCCCTTTAAAAACCGTTTTAACTGATCTTTGTCAAACACACACTCATTTGCGGTCATTGAGGCCACCTTGGCGCAGATCACTTAAAGTGTATGTCTTAATCAGTTTGCCCGTACAGTCAGTAGCACCATATTTAACAGATTGAGCAAGTCTGTGACCTAGGAATATGGTAGAATTGTTTGGGTGTAATATTTTTCTCAAAAAGCAGATACTGAGCCTTTTATTTAACACTGTCTTTTCTATAGAGAAATGCTCTTAAAGACGTGTGTATATTTCAAAAATAAAATTGTTTAAACTGTTGGGGAAGAGAGGATAGGAGGGGGTATGTGTGTGTGTGTGGGGGGGTGTTGGTTGTTTTTTTCTGTTCCTTACTGGGAACAAAAACCAGATTGCCCAGACAATTTGTAAAAAAGAAGTAATAAAATTAGAAATATGGAAAATTTAGCAGCATCATTCTGAAACTAGCCTCAGAAAACTTCCAGGGTCTGGTCTTTGAAATTGCAAGATCTAGGACACCGTGAGGGTTTAAAGCCGTGTTCCTCCCTCGTCTGAGTGTTCAGGCTGTGTTTCTGGGGTTGAGAGATCACATGTATGTGTTAGAAAAAAAAATCCTAAACTCTCTTTTTTTTAAAACCTTTCTGGACTTGACTCAGATCCTTAAGATATTTTAATGCCTTTAAAAAAGTGATTATCCTTGTCTTGTTGATTGATAAAGGGATTTTCTTTTTTAGCTACTGTAAGATGCTTACTGTCATGGGTATGTTTTTCGGGTTTGGTTATATTCCTTTAAAACCGATATTGGACTGTGGAGACAATACATGAGCCACCTTACTCTCCATCCTTCCCTGTACCCCTTACTGACTCCCCAGTATTAATCGTTTTTATTCTGGTAACACCCAGACAGGAAATATTCGACTTTTCCCCCTTCACAGGAAAAGGTGGACCTGGACTGAAGGGTGTAAGATCCCTGGACACATTCCTGGGGCAGGAAAAAGAAGAGGAAGATTAGAAGATTTTTTTTTTTTTTTAAGAGAAAGCCCAGCGGAGCTAAACGAATGTCCCCTCATCTCCAAAGGAAAGTTCATCGGATTTTTATTCTAGAGAGCTCATCTTCAGGATGTCAGTGAACATTTCCACGGCAGGAAAAGGTGTGGATCCAAATACAGTTGATACTTATGACAGTGGCGATGATTGGGAAATCGGGGTTGGAAATTTAATAATTGATTTGGACGCTGATTTGGAGAAGGACAGACAGAAATTTGAGATGAATAATTCCACCACCACCACTAGCAGCAGCAACTCTAAGGATTGTGGAGGTCTGGCCTCCAGTGGGGCCGGTGCTACCGCAGCCTTAGCTGATGGCCTAAAATTTGCTTCTGTTCAGCCCTCTGCTCCCCAGGGGAATTCACACAAAGAGACCAGCAAATCAAAAGTGAAAAGGAGTAAAACTTCTAAGGATGCTAATAAATCTCTGCCTTCTGCTGCCTTGTATGGGATTCCCGAGATCAGCAGCACTGGCAAGAGGCAGGAAGTCCAAGGGCGCCCTGGAGAGGCAACTGGCATGAATTCAGCGCTGGGTCAAAGTGTGAGCAGCGGCGGCGGCGGCAACCCAAACAGCAACAGTACCAGCACCGGCACCTCCGCTGCCACCGCGGGGGCGGCCTCCTGTGGGAAAAGCAAAGAGGAGAAGCCAGGTAAAAGCCAGAGCAGCCGAGGCGCCAAGCGGGATAAGGATGCGGGGAAATCCAGGAAGGACAAGCACGACCTGCTTCAGGGCCACCAGAATGGCAGTGGCAGCCAGGCCCCTTCCGGGGGGCACCTCTATGGCTTTGGGGCCAAGAGCAATGGAGGTGGCGCGAGCCCCTTCCACTGCGGGGGCACTGGGAGTGGCAGCGTCGCGGCTGCAGGGGAAGTTAGCAAAAGTGCCCCGGATTCAGGGCTCATGGGAAACTCTATGTTGGTAAAGAAGGAAGAGGAGGAGGAGGAGAGCCACAGGCGAATCAAGAAACTGAAAACTGAGAAGGTAGGATAAAGTCGCCTTCCTAGATCTTCCACTTTCCTCTTTGTGTGCATTTGTGTGGGTGTGTGGGGGGTGTGCCTCTGTGTGCCTTACTCTTCTTGTTCGTGCTTTCTGGTTCTTTGTGAGATTTCTATTATCTGCATCCTTTCCTCGAACATTTGGTATGGGGGAGCTTGCTTGGGTGCCAGTGTTCAGCTCTCGCTTCTGCTGCTGCTGCTTGTGGTGCTAGTGTTTGGGTCCCCAGGTGGGAAGGCCTGAGTCTTCTCAGTACCTTTTGCTCTGCAGAAGGGCTCCTGGCCAGTCAGCCAGTTGCCGTGTGCTTTTAATAGAAAACCTGTGCATTCCACCCACTTGACTCTTGTCCTGGTTTCTCCCCTAAGGAGAACTGTCTTCTGTTTTAATTTACACGTCCTAATATTTCTGGTAATGTGTCCTTACGTGCAGGGTTCACGTTCCCTCCCTGGAGAGGTATGCTGAGGATTCTAATTTACACTCCACCCTCAACCCATTTATTTGTTTGTTACATTCTCCAGAGTAGTTCTATCAAAGGGTATCATCCTGTTATTGGTTCTGAATTAAACCCCAGCCTTGGTGTCCTGGGGTCATTGATGTCATAACTGTGTGGAATGGAATGGTTTTGGTGGCTGCTAAGACTCTAGCCTTGTTCCCTTGCCCAGTTCTTAGCTGGAGATTTAAGAGTGTTATCACTTGGATTTCTAGCTTGACTAGGGAGCTGAAAGGTTGGTAAGAGTGAAAAAGACAGTGGATTGGTGTTCCTGAAATGTGAAAGCAGAGCCAAAGGATGCTAGTTATGCATTGCATTTGAGCAATGGGGATTGTTGATTCAGGCAATTTGGACCCTTCCTTCCCTCTTTGTCATTGTCTTAAAGTCTGGTTAGACACTGCCTTTGAGAAACTGCCCCCAGTGTTGTGCTGCTTAGTTCCGGAGGCCTGTGACTTACTGGTGTGGCAATTGTGCACTCACGTCCCGGGACTGAAGGGGCTCTGTCCCCTGGGCAGATTGGGAGCTGAGGGAGTGCGTGATGTTTCTATAAAATTAATCTTTAGATTAATTCTACAGATGGTGCCTTGCAGAAGCAAAATTCATAGCATGTGGATTGTGGCTTCGTTGTTTGCAAATATGCTTTTTAAATAATTTGATTTTTGCTATTCCTTACTTGATCAGAATTGTAAAATGCCTTGGGATAATTATTTCTGTGTACAATTATTCACTGCTCTCTATTTAAACCTTTATATTTTTGTTTTTGAGTGTTCAAGATTGAAATTGGAATTCAGGAATAAAGTTTTGATTTTATGCTTTTAGAAGTTGATGAAGGTACATTAAGGTGTAGATAATGCCAAAATCGCAAAAAAAGCTCTGAACCCTTTTATTCTTGTCTCCTTGGTCAGATAGCATTTTACACCGGTGAGTTGAAATGAATTTTTAAAAATCCACGTTTCAATTCTTGTGTTGAAATGGGAAGTTTCACATCACTTCTGCTAAAAGGCGTTCTGAAATCTTATAACTTAGTACAGTAGGGCATTTGCTTTTGTTGCCAATAGTCCTCAAATTGCAGTTCTAATCTGCTCTAACTATCTAGATGAATTGCCCTAATCCAGTGCTCACAATGGCTGTGGTTAAGGAGTCAGAGCCATTTGATTGGATTCACTGCTGCCTGGAATGTGGGAGGTACTGCCCTTTTGCATTCCCTTTAGCCTTTTAATCTTCCAGCCAAATGTTCACATTCAACAATTTTGTTTAGCTGGCAATCGGAACATTTCAGTATCTCAAAGGCTGCTGTCATGGCAACTGAGATTAGAGCGTGGTGTCGGTTCTCCAGTTTTTGTGTTCTTTTCAGTTTCCAGTCACAGAGGAAACTGGATGAAGAATGGAAGAATTAAATTATTCATATATGTGCAACTCATCTTCAGTCAGAGCAGCATAAATGTGATAATGTGAATTACATAAATGAAGAGCAAACAAGTCATGATGGGGCTCGGGTGGGGGAGGGGAGAAAGCACAGGGCATTCGGATTCACTCCACCGCCGCCGGCCAGAGCTCCTGGTGTTGGCACAGGGACCCTTCAGGGATGGCTCCGAGGGGGTTGGATCCTGCCCTGTTGGCCATTCTCCGTCAGCCTGGGGTGTTGGCTCAGGATCTCCAGCCCTGCTCCTTCAGGCTTTTCTCCCCGCCCCCACCCCTCCCCAGAACGACTTGTCTTAAGAATGCTTTCATCCTTGGCACAGAGATGGCACTCTCTTGCACAGATGCCACCCAGGGAAGTAACTAATCCACCAACTCATGGCTTTGTAAAACTAGACTTCAATTTAAAAAATACTTCCTAATGATGCAAGGATACCTACTGAGGGCAAGGTTTCATAGGACAAGCTTTACCTCCCAAAATGTCTCAACACTGAGGCATCTTTGAGAAAGGGTTTTTGACATTTTGTATAAATGTTTTAATTTCAGCCTTGCTGGATTATCTGGGTTTGTGAAGAGTAAGTGCCTCAAAAGTGAAGATGATTAATTTTCAGCAGTCAGATGTGGCTTATGAGGGGCCCAAAGTGAAAACCAGTGGGGGTGGGGTGGGGTGGGTGTATGTGTGTGTGCTTTTTTTTCCCCTGGTTGGAAGGTTCACAGGAGATTCATAAGACTCGCTGTCACCGGTTAATTTTCACAGCATGCTTAAGTGTCTATTTTTGGTCTGTTTATTCTGTTTCTTCACTACACAAAGTCATGTAAAACATGATAAATTGGACCTTATGAAACCTAATTAAATCAATGAATGTTCTGCTCCTTTATGTGGAAACCACAAGTATGTTGTAAAAGTTGCCACTCCCTTAATACGTGAACAAAATCAAAACATGCCATAATTCTAAGATGTTTGAGCTATATTTCTATAGCCCATTTTGTGGTTAAGCCACCAGTGACATGTCTGAATAAGTAGATTTGACAGGTTGGCTTTTGGTTGTTAAAACCTGCTTCTCCACCTTCCCCCTCCTTTCTTTTGAAGCATAATAGCCTGTATTGAGGCTCTTCTGCATGTATCCTCCTAGGCCATCTGTAAGTTTTGACTTATCAGACATAGGCATTCGGCTGGGCTGAATAGTTAAACAGAGGACATGCGTCTATTTAATGGCTGGAAAATTCAAAAAATATATAGAAAGAACTCTTAAAAACAACGGATGCTTAAATAGACATGGAAAGCACAAGAGATCTTATAGTTGTGTCTTAAGGTTCTGACCATTCAGTACATATTCAGAAAAGAGAATTATTTCTCTAATATCATACTGCTTTCATTAAGCTGGTCCTTAACAGCCTAAAGGTGGTGTCTGCAAATGGACCCGTCTATAAAGGATATCATTCATTTTATTTTATTCTCTTGTAGAAGCCTTTTTACACTTCACTAGGGAATTCTGGCACATTTTCTAAGTGAGTGTGAGCAGTTTAAGAACATATTTTGATTAATGAGTTTTGTGGACGGTATGCCTCTTTTCCCCCCGCAAATATAGTGCCCCCTACAAATTCTGCTTAGGGAGTGCAGTTTATCTACTATGAAATAAAAGGGCAGAAAGGTCACTTGCTATAATTAAAGAACAAAGTCCATTGTTGTAGGACAGCAAACTGTTTTGAAAGCTACATAAGGGATTTAGCTGTTAAAAACCGTTGGTAACTAAGGGTGGCTCCCAGTCAGCATTGATCCTTCTTTTTCTACAGGCTTCCCCCGGAGGGTCACAGGGCTTTTTGAAGTGGGTGCAGAGGGGCTGCCCATTCTCCAAGGAAGTTTTCTCTGAGAATCCCTGGAGCTTGGAGTGTTTGTCTGACCAGGCACAGCACTGAGGTCTAAGCGTAGTATGTGAAATACGCTAGGTTTGCTGGAGAAACTTAAAAACACACACACAACTGATCAAGATTGTGCTAAAGGAGATAAAGAATGTTTAGCAACTTTTAATAACTTTGCAAATAGTCTGTAAAAAGGAGGGGGGAGGGAGGGATTGTCCAAATGTCATGAGGTTAAGAATGCTCTTCAAGTGAAATTGCTAGGCTGCAAGATGGTTTTAATTAGAGTGTTATAAAGACTTATTTTTCCTAAGCAGCATTTTATAGTTAGTAAATGAAATGTATGCCGAAAGTGCTAAGCAGAAATCTCCCTAACCACAGAGGTGTTCAATAACCAGATTCAAACAACATGGAAAGTACCATCTGTTCTTCGTTTTCAGCATGAAAAACAAGGATTGAATGGCTGAGATTTGCTCCAATTTTGACTGTGTCTGTGTGTTTTTTTTTAAATCTAAAAAAGTTCACCTGGTACTTCATAGAAACTTGAAATTGCAGTAATATGAGCAACACTGTGAAAACACATGTTCCTACATTTATTTTAACCAGTTCCACTTTCATTTAAAAGATTTCCAGAAGCCCAGCCATTGAACACTTTATAATGGTTATTCAGTTCCTGCAGGCAATCACAACGAGGGGTCAGTTCTTCAAAGATCTAACTATTTAGTCAGTACCTGAATTATTCTGTCAATTTTCCCCCTGGAGGCAGGGGGGCAAAGGCTCTCCCAGGCTAACTCTGGTCAGCGTTTATCGGTTAATCTAATTGTGTGTGATAGCGCCCTGGACTGGTGTTTACTATGCACAGACCTTGCTCTGGTTCAGAGCTGTAGTCTAGGATCGTTGATAATGAGCAAAATGTTCTTTTAACGATGATAACTTTTGAGTCCTTGACTTTTAGACGCTAAGCTTCTTGGTTCTGGTTTTAGTAAGAGCCCTGGGTAAAACATTATCCGGCCTTTGTTTGAGGTCTTTTATAGAAGCTAATGACTGGGCTTGTGCCTCCCTGAGATAAATGACATTATCTCTGAGTGGGCTGACAGGAAACAGACATGTTAATGGTGAAGCTGCAGGGAGGAGCTGCTCCGGTTCTGACAAAAGAGTCGAGAAGGGACCCCTGGTTGTGGTCATTAACACATAATGCATTCTTGCTCTTCCTAAGAGGCCCTTGATAATTGGAAAGCTATTTTAGCCACAAGCACTTAAATCATAAATCTACTACTCCTAGTTCCTTTGCATTCTTAAAAGTAGCAAAGTAATGTGTTTTCTGTTAACATGTGTGTGATCTGGTTTTTCAAAATGGTGGCACTTCTAGTCTGTGTGGTGACGTCGGGGAGACCTGGACCTCGAACTGTTTTTATCAGATGGGATCGCTCTTCGTCCTTCATCAGGGCTCAGTGATCCCTCTACTTTAATAAAGTGACAAAGTGGGTCCAAAAGCTAAAAAGAAATCATTTTTACATTTGAAGATGTCTCGTGGGAGAGGGATGAAATCTATTTTTTATAAGTTGGGGAAAAGATTTTGCTCAGTGATTTGAATGTGATGAAACCTGCCTTTTGAAGAGTATGTTTAAAAAGTCATAGGTATAATGGAGTTTCAATGCAGTTTAAACACTCTGCTTCTTGAACGGAGATAATTGCCGTGTTGAACACACTCGAGAGGTGTAGAAAAGGTGGAGGGATCATGTTATTCTATTCTTTAATATTAAGCACTGGAAGTTTCTCATAGTAATTACTGTAGCACACCATACTTTGGATTGCCAGCACTCTGAACTTGCCAGTGATCTGAACATCAAGGGTCTTGCTTGAATACTAAGCAGTTTATTCCTAAGTTACTTATATAGCTTTGTTGTAGAACATGGAAGCCAGAACTAAGGAAATATTGGGCTATCTTTAGCAACGTTGTAGTGGAAATAACCCTTCTTTGCTAGGATTGTTGTCAATAAGTAATAATACCCTCTTGATCTGTACATTTAAGGTTATAGGGAAAGAGTACAGGAGAAATCTCTGCCTCAGAAATGACCTAGGTGACATTATAGACTACTATAGAGATCATACTGGTGCCCTGTATCCAGTATTTATTTCCTAGGTGTGTGTATATAAATGTTATTATGGCATATTGTAGATGTTGGGTTGGGAGTATTTAGTTAGTATGGGCTTTATTCTCCAAAAAAAGGTGTCACCGTAGATTTTATGTGCCACTCTGCTGCAAAGTAAAGGGGCCCCTCCGCATCCCATTCTCTGTCCCAGCTGAAGTTTCTTTAGTGACTATTCTCTCTCTGCTGCAAGTTCTTTTTAATTTAAGCTAAAGGTTTTGGCAATTGGAACAAGGCCTTTGCAACTGAAGGAAAGGTTGTTAAACTATTCATAGTAGCTTGACCAGCAGTTGGGCTGTTTGTAATGTTATTTTGAAAGCTCAAAGAATATTCCAGAGGGTGAGGTTGGCACATTGCTCCTAAAGCTGAGTTCTGCATATCTGCTAAATTTTGGTTAGAAGTACCTTTGGGAGTGTATTATAAGAGATTATGGGTTTTGCCTGAAGAATTGAAGTGATTCCAAAGCAAATACTTCTTATATTCTGATAGGTCAGTGGGCCTTGGACCACGTGGATCTCATCTGGTGTTCAGAAAGCTTCCCCCCTCAGTGAAGCTAAAGGAAAATTTAAAAATATGTATTTTAGTTGTAATAGAGAACTTAAAGGGAAGGGCGTTTCTGTTAGGACAAATGGGTTTGAAGTGATGCGTAAATACTACTGCTGACTTTTCAAAGCTCCTCTCTCTTCTTTCTCATCTCCACCTCCCACCCCAGTTTCATTATTATTCACTGCCACTATTCCAGCTCAACCACTGAGCTTCTTGCCTCCTGGGAATCCTCATTGTCAGCCAGCACCTTAAGAAAAATGTGCCTACGGGGACATTTAGGCATATTCCAATAATGCCATATTGCATGCACCTTTTACAGTTTAAAAATATATTGATTATATTTTGTGCTGTACATAATGATTTTAGAAAGCAGATATTTAGGTTGTGGGATTGGCTTATTATGTTAACCAGAGAGCAGATGGCATGGTGCCACAGACGTATAATTTTACTTAAAGGGACTTTTAAGGTTTTGATATGTTTTCTTTTCCTCTTATTTCCCTGATGGCTTCTTTTTATTGAAGGGTAACTTAAGGAGACCTGGTAGCAATTTTACTGCCTTCCCCTGACAGTTTGAAATAATAGCTCTGTCTTTGCTTGCACTGATCTTCTAGCAGTCAACTTGATTCTGGTTTTTGTCAAGTGGCAAGTGAATTAAAAAAAAAAACAACTGTTTGTTGTATGTTTTAAGAAATAGACTCTTTTATATGCTTCAATTAGCAACAGACGACAAAGTTCCAATTGGTCACACTTTCATAAACTCCTAGAAGTCACTGTTCGTCCTTTTGATTAAAGAAAACTCCTCATTTGGTTTCTTAGGAAAGCACATCTGGCCCTCGGGCTGCTTTAGGTCCACCTTTTTGTCTGTCGCATTAGTCACTGAAGGTTCAAAGGTTGCGTCTAAGTTGTTCCTTGTTAGGTTAGCAAGCTTTGTCCATATTGGAGGGCTGTACTTTTTCTGCCTGCTACACCCACCACGTGTGTGTTTGAATTCACTTGGCGTCAAAGTACCATTTGTTTCTATGCCTAGGTTTTACAGTTTTACGCATTCTTCACTTAGAACATCCTTAGGATGAGTTGGAAAGCATCTCCTAACTTTTTTTTTTTGGCAAAGTGTACATAGCCAGACCAGATTACTTTTGGATTTCCTGTCACCTCCTTAGTTGACTTTATGGATGGCTCATGTTAAAAGCAACAATAATGTTTGAATTGGAAGGGCTGAAGCCTCGCGTTTTCATTCTTCACGGAGAACTGTTTATTTGTGTGTGGTTCACCACAGTACATGGATAATGCTATCAAATCTGTGCTTTATTATAGGCTTATGACTAGCACAGCAGCACTTGAGTTATGGATTTCTGCGTTTTAGTTCTTTGCCAATTCTTTCCCGATGGAAATGAAATTAGAACTGAATCTTTGCAGCCAAGGGGAAAATAGGCACAACACATAGAAATTGTCCCATGAGTCAGGTCAGAAGTAAGCAGTTGTGATTTAAGAATAATTTTTTTCAAAGAAAGTGAAATATATAGAAAAGTACTTCAGTTGAACTTCTCCATGAAGATCTGTGGAAGATGAGGCGAACACTTCGACCAATGCAGGCTGCTCCCGCAACGAGGCTTTATCCCTTTATATTGTTTCACACCTTGAGTCACTGATTGAAAAGCGATTCACATTCCCAAACCTTTAAACCGCTTTGAAGGTGGAATTTGAGTTAAGTAATATTGTTTGCTTCTGCTCCCCAAAGGGAACGACATGATTTTAAAACAGAGCAATTGAGCTTTTCCGCATCAGACTCCATTTGGCCAATTGTCTGCATTCACATTCCTTGCCCAAATCCTTCACCAGCCTTTCCCATGATGCCGCAGCAGATGCCAGACACTGAAGTAGAAAGCGAGCAGCTGTTTCCATTACTCCATTGCTGTATTATCCTCCGCGATCTGCTTTCTTTTTCTCTGCCTTCCCCCCACTTTTAAAATAAAGAAAGCTCCTCTCCCTCTGACTTTTGCCTGCGCCAGTTTATCAGTCTGCGGGGTCCACGGGTTTCCTCGGCAGGCCCAGTTTATTGTCTCGCAGCGGGAGCAGATGGAGGGCCCGGCCCCCGGGGGCGTGGCCGCTCGCGCCGCGGGCCGGGCTGCGCGCTCCCGGCGGGGCTGCGGGGACGCGCACGCGTCCCCGGCCCAACCCGTTTATAGCCCTGAGCGCTGTAAATCTGTCAGCTCTTCACGACGCCCTCACCTCTTTCTTCATTTGCTGCCGCTTCTAGTTTGACAACGTTCCCCCGGGGCGGAATTCTAATCTGCTTCCAATTAGTTGCAAAATGTGACTGAAATTTCCACATTATGACTGCTGTTTTACTTGCACGCACACATCTAGAAACAAATTAATGCTCTTGAATATTTATTTTTTGAGCCTTTGGATTTACTTTAAGAGGAAGAGTTTCCAACTGTTTGGAATGACTTCCAGGATTTGCATTTTTTCCTCAAAGCCTCATGTACTGGGTATATTACAAAAAAAGAAAGCGCAAGTACAGTGGGGGTCCCCCCCCCCCCCGTCTCTTAGTAAGTCTTTCCCATCTTTTCAAGATTTCTCAAAATGTATTACATATGTTTAAGCTACGCAAATACATTTTGTAGTATTTCTCAAATAAATAAAACAAGGATGTTTGCCCAAATTTAATGGAGGGGTCTGGTGCGGTGTTTTAACAGAACACAAATACACACATTTACTTCTAAATATAGTTTAAGTATAGTTGGCCAAAATACAAAGGCTTGTTACACACTTCTAAATTCTTTAATTTGATATTCAAAAGCCATAAACCCAGATAAACTAACTGGGTGATTAAGTGGCTTAACAAATGCAGGGACAGCATTAAAGATGCACTGTGCGCATTAATTTTATTCTACACGTTTGTGACTAGACTCCGGGCACACTGTTCTGAGCACACTGTCTGGAAGCTGTTGGAACTTTGGGGCTGCAGTAGGCATGGTCGACTGCGACTTTAGTGCCCCTTACCCTGCTACATAATCCACTGTTAGGAGAATGTGCTAGACTCTAGTTTTGGGATGGTTCTGCTTGGAGGGAGATCATTATTCCAACTCTGTTTCCTCCTTTTCACTGTTTTTGTTTTGTTTTAAAGATATTGATCTGCCTGATTAGAGTTGTTTAAATCTTGGTTGCTGAGAAGGTCAAGTTTAGATTTATTTATTAGTTGCCTTAAAAACCACTTTCTCACGTACTGGCGAATTTTAGTACCAAGGCAGTAGTTCTGTGGCTTTGTTTTTTCGGAAAGGTGGTGCTCTTAAGTTCAAGAATGTAAACAGGCAAATTTACTGGTGCATTTTATAGTAGCGCTCAGTCCTCAGCATCTTGGCAGATTGATATCAGCAGTAATAATGAGCTTTAAAGAGGTGTGAAGAATTTTATTGATGGTAAAGTGGTTATGTTGATCACATTACTTTGTATTAGTTTCTAAATAACACCTTCACATGTAAACAGATCAATTGTGTTTTTTTTCCAACATCGTCACATATAATCATAAAAGCCCTACATTGATTGATTTATAATGCCCTTTTTTTAATGTGCTGTTTTCAATCTCTGTAACCAGGAGGCGGAGCATTTATTTCACTTCATTTAAAGCAAAACTTATTTTATTTTAAATTATTTATTATATACAGAATATAAATTATCTATTCTACTTAGAAACTTTTGGCTATGTCAGAATTCCACAAAAGAAGCAGGAGCGTTGTTTGCGTTGCTCCCTTTCTTCTTACTCTACGACTGGTAGTAGAAAAAATGGCCAGATTGAAATCCTTAAAAATTTAAAATGCGGGCCTTTCAGACTGCAGAGACCTCCTGGGTTAAAAAAAAAAAGAAAAAAAAGAAAATAGTGGCCCCATAGTGAAATGCTCAATAGGCACGATTGTGCTAGCCCCTCAAGTCCCGGTGTTCACTAATTACCCTTTAATGAGGTCAGTCTGCCCGGCTTTTTCCCTACCTTGGGAGGGAAAAGCACACAAGACAGTTGGAGTTCAAGTGGATCTTGCTGAATTTGCAACTTAGCATAACTGCTTTGAAGGCCCCCAGGGCGCTTAATTGGGGCTGGGCATTTTTGTTTTGGGGGAGACTACACACAGCTCCCCATTGTGTGTGTAGAAGCCACTGTGCATCTTGGAAGCATTACATGCTTTTGTTGATGGCGCATAGTTTTATAAACTCCAAATGAGCTTATTGCCTTTTAACCATTGGGAGCACTAAATAATGGAAGAACCTAGAAGTCTCTGGGTTGGGTAGCCGCCAAGCAGTTTGGAAAAAAAGGAAAAAAAGAATGAATGGTCTAATTGTAGAGCAAACCATTTGTTTACAGATTAAGATTTATTTGGTCACCAAATCCTATGGACCAGGAGGTAAAAGAATGAGGCCATAAGGTATAGGAATTGAATGCCCAGTGTTATGTTTTGTGATCACGCTCACCTGTTTTTACCCCTGTTTTTTGCAGAAGAAGAATGAATTGTTTAATGGTGAGAACTTCCTGGCCAAGTGTACTTTGTAAGCTGTAAAGAGAGAGGGGAGGAAGGCAGAGGCAGGTTGTCATTTCTTTGCTGCCTAGTTAGCTTCTTCCAACTGAGAGAGGGACAGTGTGGCTGTTGCTGAATTTCCCTGTTTGTTCAAATGAGGGGGAATGGTGGTGGTGGTGGTGGTGGCAGTGGAGGTAGGGAGTAAAAATTAGGAAGAAGGTGTGTGGGAAAGGGGGTGGTTGGTGGAAAGGCTTTGTTAAACTGGCCCTAGACAGTGCAATGTCTTGAATAATTGCGACCGTTTACAGAAATGCCCCACTATTTCATTAGTTAGTGGCCGTGGTACTGAATAGAGAAGAACTCTGCAGCAGCCACAGTGAAGTGGTATAGCAGTTTGAGGAGGAAGAGCTGTTGCCTGGCAGCCAGAATTTCAGGATGTCTTTTTTTCTTTAGGACTAGATTATATCTTACAGTAGAAGACCAGAAATCATGGCGTTTGTTGCCATTGTAGTTGTAGTTTGTCCTTCTAATCTTTTTATGAATAATAGGCTTAAGGAAATCACTAGTAAAGTGTAGTTTTCTAGAAGTATCATTTTGAATACTCCCCAATTCACTGTTTTTATTTTTACATTAGTCTTCTTGGGAATCAAACCCTTTATCAAGTCAAAGTGCTCTTCTGTGTCTAAACTGCCACCGTAATGGTAACTCAGGGTGCTTCCAAGTATTGTTTCTACATGATGTCTTTGTATTCTGTTTGGCCATGAAAAAGCCCATTCCTTCTGTAACATTAAAATCATTAGTTACTTGATGCATATTTGATAAATTGAACTTTTAAATATGTTAAGCTGGCTTAACATGATCTTGTTTTATTTTCTCCTTACTAAGTTCTGGTATTATTCTTTTGGTATCATGATCCTTTTAAAACGGTTTGATTTTTTGAGTCTAAATCATGGCTGATAGCTTCATTTTACAGATCTGTTTCTATTGGGGGGTGGTGAGCAACAGGAGGATTATGGGAATGGGGGAACAAAGGGTGTAAAGAGATAGCTCTGAATGTTTTCAGCCTTGTCAAACTAGTGACTTTTTAATGTTCATTCTGGATGCTTTTCTGTTATTATTTTCTATATTAGGGAAGAAAGAGACTAGATTTTACTTCTGTGAGCAATCCAACATAATTTTTAAAATTTCAGACTTTTAAATCTCATAAAATTTAGCACTGTCATAGTCACTAAGGAAATTAAATTTGTGTAAATAGCTTTTTAAAAATCATGCAAAAAAAAACACCCCAAATCATGTTTTACCAAAGAGGTAGGTCCCTGCAAATGCTCACCGAAGTTTGATTTCTTTGTGTGTTGTTCGACTGTTAATATGTGCTCAAGCTAGGTTTACTTAGCAAACCAAAACAAAAGTGCAAAGATAAAAACCATAGCTCATGTTAATATTTATGACAGCCTAGAGGCTTTGCAAGCTTGAAATCTCCTTGCGGTTTTAATCCCTCCTGGAAAGAAAGTTGGTTTTTTTTTTATCGGATTGTCAGTGCCTCCACAATGTGAATGCTTCTGAGGGTTTTAATCCCCCCTAAACATAGCGTGTATTTCAGTGAGTTTAGTTCGTGTTCACTTGCACATAAAGAACTGAGGAACCAGTGCTGAGCTTCCTGCATATTAACAAGGGTTCCCCTTGTCTCTGGTTCTTCCTCTCTAACCTGTTCTGTATACTAGGTGAGTGGATGCTTTTTGTTGCCCATATGAAATGTGGAAGGAAAAGTGCTAACCTTTTTAAGATGCTCTGAAAAATGTTTATAAACGTCCTTACACCAAAGTCTACTCCTTTCTGTTTCAGCTCATATTAAAGGCTTAGTTAAAGGCTCCTTTGAAAGGCCAGCATATGACACCATGGGCTGGTTATAAATTCATGTACATTATTTTCTTGTAGAAACCAGGTTTTCCACTTACCTGGACTTAGTATAGCCGTGGAGTTACTTCCAGCAGATAATCCCGTCCAGTTTTAGATTAATGGAAGTTCTGTAATATGTACGGCTATTTACTGGTGGTTAGATGACAACACGAAATCCCTTGCCCTTGTTGGATTTCAGCTCTCTGGGTATATTGAATGTTAAACATGTTGAATTTTCCTTTTCTGACGCTTACAGTGAAATCTGAAGAAGTTCGAACACTCTCGTACTAGAGAAATCTACAGAACGCCCAGTGTATTCCAATCACATTTTTACTGGTGTTCAAAACATAGATACAGATCTCATCAAATTGCCTCTGAGTTTGGCTGAGCAGCTTGTCAGCACACAGTAGCAGTAGGAGGAAGTTAAATGGTGATGGAAAAATAGGTACTGTTTTACCTTTTGTCTGTAAAATAAATTCTGAAAGGTTTTTGGAGAAGTTCATTTTGGGCCTGTTGTAACTCGCGTCTGGACCTAAAGAGTAGGACTAACTGTGCACATATTCTGTGTAGTGAGGGATAGCTGCCTCTGTGTTATTTGAGCCTGAATGTGCGTGCATAATTGGAGAGGTTATTGGAGAGAGAGTGTTTTGCTGTGGTAGATGTGGTGTAAATCCTAGCACTGAGCATACCATTTACTTTCTCAGCTTACCCACAAAATCTGTGACTAATTTAGTGAATGTGAAGATTTGAGTCCAGATGGTTAGGTTTAATTGTAAAAACTGGAAAGATTTCAAAGTACCCTTTGGGGGAGTGCGGGAAACAACAACTAAACAACAAAAAAGTAAAGTAACTGTAAGTCACTAAATATAGCATATTTGTATATTATATATTTATGAACACACAGAGACATACATACTTAAACATATATATATGCGTGTATGTATAGTCAAGGTAAAGCTTGAAGAGTTTATTTACCAGTCAGCATGAGCAGATAGGATCCAGAAGAGAAGTGATTTTTAAGGTTTAATGATTTAGTATTGCCTGTTTAAAATGTTTCTTAATATGGAGGTGTTTGGCCTTTGCTGGGCTCAAAATAGGTTTCCTGTCAACGGTGTTAAGAAGATTCCACTCTCCTGTTACCCGCTAATCTTGGTTAAAGAGCATTGGCAGTTACCTCATCAAACCTTAGGGAAATACCACTCTTGCCCAGGCCTTGGGGGTGTCGCCTCGCGGTGGTGCTCTCTGAGGCCTGGGCCAGCCTGCTCCTCTGAATGTGCGGCTGTGAAGCTCAGGGAGGGAGTCAGCTTGCAGAAAGGGGCCCTTAGATGGTGCTCAGTGCTGTGGAAGGACGATCCTCCTTCTCAGTATCCACTTATTCTTCACAGTTCCTGCATTTCGTGGTCGTGCTGGAATGAGTACAATAATCTGAGCTGATGCTTTTAAAGCTACTCAAGACCATCTTCTTTTGCTTCCTCTGCAGATCAGAGTTTTAAGGATAGAAATTGGTCGCCTCCTCTGTTGTAGTTGGGACAGCACTGACCTAAATCTTGGGCCAGTAAATTAGCTTGGAAGTTTTAGGCTAATAGGGCTCTACAGCGAACTTTATTTGTGTTACCTGGAATTACAAGGAGAGACAGAGGGAAGAGCAATGTATCGCAGACAAGAGTTAGACCATGGGGCTCTTCATAAGATCTGCTTTGTTCCAGGGTAATGGCTGGGGTTTGTGGCATGGTGATCTACAAGGCAAGCAAATAGACACATTTCTTTCACAGGAATGGAAATATGCCCAAATATTTACATATAAACACATTTCATAATATTCAGAAAATGTAGAGAAATGAGTTAAATTTCTATGTGTTATATTTACCATATATCCATTGCTTTAATATCTAATGAAGCCCTCAGCATTTTAAAATGGCACAAGGAATGAGCTTAAGGTTATCTTCCACGATAAGGAAGGAAAGCAGCTGGCTAGCCGTGTTGGGCTAGTGATTTTCAGATTATGGAAAACCTGTATAATAGAGGCCGAGAGACGATGCTTCCTGAGGAGGAGGAAAAGCATAGATCTGAGGCTATTGTTGTCCGTATCATAGGAGAGTAAGATAAACGAAAAGGCCAGCACCCCAAATCAGAGGTGGTCTTTGCTTTGATTCTTGTAGCTAAGTCCTTTTAAACATATCTTTCTTTTACCTTCTGGTATGTTCCTATCTGCTTTGGGCCAAATTCTTCTCCATTTATCAAGAACTTTACCCTCTGCTAACAATCCATTGAATGACCCATAAGGTGATTTTAAGATGGTGCCACCAGCCTCATTGTGAGTAGACTTTTAAAGGCCCAAGGAATGGAGCTCAAGTGTAGGGACTCTCTTGGAGGAGGAGGGGCAGGAGAGCTTTCCTGGTGTCTTAATCACAGTCACCCTTTCTGCCCCTAAAGCTGGTGTGTGTAAAGCTGGTTTTGGAGAGAACCTCTTCTGTAGATGTTTCTTAAGATATTTGAAGCTGGCAACAAAGATGTAAGTGATGAGGTTGAAGCAGGGTCTAAAGTGGCTTTTTTTCCCCCTGATTTTACAATGGATGTTGTAAGAGACTTTCATAACTAATGTAAGGAGTGAGGATCACATAGGGACCTGATAGGCAAACGAGATCCTGAGGATTGATACTGCCATTAAGTTGTGGGGTGAGTCAGACTTGAGAGTAGTATAAATGTCATATATTTTTATTTTCCATATTTGCTAATATATTTACATATGTATGTACATTTATGTGAGTTGTGTTTTCTTCAGCTGCACGTTTCTAATATACCTGATGAATTTGAGGACTAGAAATAATATAAATAATGTGCATAACTGAAACAGATCTGTGAGGGCAGCTGTACAAGATCAAGGTTACTGGAATTCTAAGGGCACAAGTCAGAAAGTTAATGGGTGATAAGTTCACCAGTGTACCTCTCAACTCCTCTCAATTCACCGCAGACCAGAGTTCCCCACAGTTTGTACAAACAGTGGTACTTTTTATTTCTTCTGAAGCCTCGACTTGGGGAAAGGAGAGCGTTTTAGGGCTGACAGAGGACACGGTTGTGTATTCTTTCTGTTGGAAATCCTGCCTCATCTTAGGACACAGTGGAAAAGAGATTCGTTGGAAAAACGGAGTAGAAGATTTGCCTACTTATTGAGAGCCTCTTCTGTTGACATTTCTTTAAGACCTCTGACGCTAGGAGCTGAGTGTAAGAGATGAGGTTGAAGCAGGGTCTGATGCAGCTATGGTTTTGAAGCCCAATTACAGGGTGGAGAGCTGCATCGAGTATAAACTTGAGATGGGAGAGAAAGAACAGATTCAGCAACTGGCTCTGACTTGAGGGGAACCAAAGCGTGTTCTCCTGATTGATTGGATGTTTGTACTTTTTTCTGGACATGCTTCCTGGTCTCTCTCTTGGCTGACTGCATATGCTGTTAAATCCACCCAGAAAATACACACGGAACGTCTTCTGGACAGACCATGTCTAGATTGCATTGGGAGTTGGGCACAGGCCAGATCACGCAGGGCCTTGTAGGCCGGCCATTATAAAGAGTTTGGATTTTAATTTGAATATGATGAGGAACCTTAACAGAATTTGTAATAAGGGAGTGACATGATTTGGTTTGTTTCTGAAAACTTGCTCTTGACTGCTGTGTGGAGAATGGACTATAGACAAGCAAGAAGAGAAGTAGGGAAATGAGTTGCAGGACTTTTTTAGTAGTCCTGGCAAGAGAGGATAGACGCCTTTGGTAGTCATGGAGGTGGTGAGAAATGCTCACATGGTCTAAGGTGGTGAGGACGGGCCTTGGATACGGAGTTGTGAGAGGATGAAAATTAAGGATAACATCTAGAATTTTTGGGGTGGGTGGCATCAAGAGTTGGGACACACTTTTGATGTACCCCGTGGCTGCCAAGTGACGATGCTCAATTGGAGGGCCAGTGCTGGAGGCATAGATTGGAGGAAGTGGGTGTATAGGTGGACTTTAAAGTTGTGGGGCTGGAAGAAGTCACCTAGACAGTATAGTTGGAAAAGACAAGGGCCCAGGGCTGAGCCTTGGAATGTTAGGGGGAGCCAGCTGGCACAGCGTCCAGTGAGGAGGAAGAAAACCCAACCAGTCTAGCATTTCTGGAAAGCAAGTGAAGAAATTCTAGCAAAGAGGGTGAACTCAGATGTGTCAGATGCTGCCAAGAAGTCAGGTTAGGATGAGACTTGGAGTTGACTTCTGACTTTGGAAGGATGACTGTTATTGGTGATCTTAACACGGGTGGTCCTGGGTGAGGGATGGGGATGGGGAGATCAACGTCTGATTGGAGTGCTTGGATTTTGTGAGGGTGGTAAGGAAAACAGGGCATGATGAGAATAGCACACTTTTCTTTCTATAAGGGACAACGTGAGGTCAAGGCGTATGTATCTCTATCGTTTTTTAAAGTAGAGCACTCTAATAAGTAGACTGTTTGTATGCTGATGGGAATGATACAGGAGAGGGAGAGAAGCTGATCATACCAGAGGGAGAGGGGAGAAGGTGCCCTGGAGTAGGCGTGGGGTTGGGGTGGGGAAGATTTGCTGCATGGGTGCTTCTCTGGGCCTCTGGACTTGGGACAGCTCCTCCATCGTAACAGGAGGAAAGGCAGAAGATATGTACAGATGCGGGGGGGGTTGGTAGGTTTTGTGCTGGAAAAATTAGGAATTTTTCATTTTTATCATTTGTGCAGGCTACTGTTGCTATGTTAAGGGATTCTTTTCAACACAGATATTTTGGACAATTAAATATTCATTTCTTCATTTATTCCCTTCGTCCTCCTACAGTTTAGAGAGCTTTGACTGTTTTGTGTTCTGACAACAGACATATTAGAAAGGGGGAGGTGTCAATGCAGGCCTCAATTTATTCTTTCATTTGTTCCTTTATTTATTCTTTCACTCAGCAAATATTTTTTTGAATGCTGATTATATGCCAAGCACAGTCTGGGTCCTGGAGATACAACAGTGACCAAAGTCTCTGCTCTCATGAGTCTTATATTCTAGTTTATTCTGGGCAAATAAATATCCTTCGGTTGATGTTAAGCACTGTAAGGGAGAATCAAGCAGGAGGAGGTGGTAGAGAGGGATGGTGGGAAAGGAGAGTTTATATTTATTTATGTTTGAGTAAGGACCCGAAACAGTGAGCGGGAGCCATCTAACCCCCTGGGGAGAGAACTTTCTAGACCAGGGGTACAGCCTGTCTATAAGCCCTGGAGGACGGAGTGTGTTTGGTGTGTTCAAGGAGACACCAGGGTGGCTGGAGCTCAATGATGGACAGGGGAGAGTGCTAGGAGATGAAGTCCAAGAAGGAGCATGAGGTCAGGCTCCAGGGAGCCGTGAAGAACCAAGAAAGACTCAGAGATGGGAGGGACTGGGGGTTTGAGCAGGGCAGGGCCGGGCTCTGACTTACGTCATAGAAGGATCTCAGTGCGTGGAAACCGCCCCTAAGCCTTAACTTCTGACTCTATTCCTCAAGTCTTTTGATTGTATTCTAGTTTCGAAGTGGTTAAGGGAGATGGAGGTGTTATCTTTTGTGAATTATGTCAACAGCTTTCAGGTGCAAGATCGTAAATTTCAAGTTTTTTTCAGTGTGTACAAAACGGTACCTTCCTCAGAAGACACTGAAAAGAGACTATTACAAGAGAAAAGAAAGAAAAAAAAAAAGAGAGAGACTATTACTTTCCCCAGAGCAAATGTCTTCTAGGGGTTTGTAGTGTATACACACACACATGCTGTTGTATTAATGTAGTCAATAATTATTAAAATTCTGAACAAGAGAAGTTTAAAAAGATGAGGTAATAGCATAGATAGACATTTCAGGCTTTTTTTTCTTGCACCCCACTGGATCTCTTGCATACTCTCTGGGGATTTCACAAGCCTCCTGGTTTGGAGACAGGTCTAAAGCCCTGAGGAACTTGTTGGATTTATTAAAAATGCTGTCTAATTAGCTTTTTTTTTTTGAGGAAGATTAGCCCTGAGCTAACATCTGCTGCCAATCCTCCTTTTTTTGCTGAGGAAGACTGGCCCTGAGCTAACATCCGTGGCTATCTTCCTCTACTTTCTATGTGGGATGCTTACCACAGCATGGCTTGCCAAGTGGTGCCATGTCCCCACCCGGGATCTGAACTGGCAAACCCCGGGCCACCGAAGCGGAACGTGCACACTTAACCACTGTGCCACCAGGCTGACCCACTAATTAACTTTTTTTAAAGTTAAAAAAAGCAGTGCATGAGTCTGTAGAAGTTTAAACTGTGCTATAATATTATATAATGGAAAGTAGGTTTTACTTCCCCCTTAGACTTGCTCCCCAGAGCCAGCTACTTTTTACAGTTTTGTATGTTTTTTCTCAGATAGTCTCCATATGTTCAAGCATAGATATTTGTATTTCTTGTCTCCTTACATAGATCAGAACATATTGAAGAATCAGGTCTGCGCCTTGCTCTTTTCACATACCTGTACGTCTTGGATATCATATGTTCCCTTACTACCTTCGATTCTATAATTTATTTAACTGATCCTCTACTAGTAGCATTTAGGTGTTTCTAGGCTTTTTTAGTTACAGAATGCTTTAGTGAACATCTTTGTACGCATGCATTTCGAAATTTAATTGTCCCCCAACTTGATTGCATCAGTTTGTGTTCCCACCAACACTGGAACATGAAATGCCTGTATTTCTACAATTTCACTAATACCAAAAAATTATAATTTGGGGGCTTTAATCTGTGCTAATTTGATAGGAATCCATTATTTTAATTTGCCCTTTTCATGTGTACACGTCATTGTATCTCTATTTTTCTACCTATTGACAATTTATAACTTCTGATATTTCCTGATGAGTTAGCCATTTCTCATTGATTTTAAAGTATTTCAGTGTATATTAATTAAATGCACTTTTTTCATGTATTGCAAATATTTTTTCACGTGCTTGTAAATTTTCCCCCATCTCTTCACTTGTCTTTTGATTCTGTTCATGCTAGTTTTTTCCCTGTGTAAATGTCTTAAATTGTGTAGTCAGGTTTATAATTAATTTCCTTTGATGACTTCTGGGTTTTGTGTTGATGTAGGAAGACATTTTTTTCCTCCAAGATTATTAAAAATTGTTTTTTCTTGTACTGTTTTCTGATAGTTTATCTTTATAGTCTTCAATTGGAAGGTGAATATGATTTTCATCTTACTGGCCTTTGGGGTCATATTTCCATATGAATAATTTTTGATCTAATACCCCAAATCCTTGAATCCTTAATTTAAAACATTGTTTCTTAATCAGCGCTGTGCATCTGAATCACCTGAAGGATGCTTAGTTTTTTTCCTTTGCCCAAATACCCAGTCCCAGGTCCCCTGTCCCTTTTCTGATTGTCCCCTTGAGAGGGGGACTCCTTTGGGTACATTTAGAAAAAGCTTCAGATAGCTCATTTGAAGATGTCTTTTTATTTTTCTCTCAAAGGCAGATATTAAGAATGGTTATTAGAATTTCCTGTTTTTTTTTTTTTTTAAGGTTCTTTATAGAAAAATTACCCCAATATTGCTTTAAATATGACTTCATTAAGTGTTTTACAGGTGGTTAATTAGTGTGCCTGGTCAAATGGGAGTAGAGCAGGAAGGACTAATGATTTGCAGCTTCAGCCCTAGGAGTATTTACAGCCAGGTATCCCTTACGGTGTTTACTAGAATCCTAGAGCAGAGATATCCCTGCACAATGAACTGCTTAAATAGTAGAGATGAGCCATGGCTTTGCTTAGTTAGCCATTTGGGTTTAGTAGCATGTAGATAATGCCGTGGAGGCAGGCGGAAATGTTTGGGCAGTGTAGAAAGCATGCAGCTCTAAGTGTTCCTGCTGTAGGTCTGATCTGTGGAAGTCATCTCTTCTGGTCAGCTGGGTTTCAGAAAATTGCCAGTTTGCTGTGGTGCCCTCTTAGTCACCAGAGCCTAGCTAGCAAGCCCCGCTGATGTTGGCCCCACGTGGCCCTCAGGTAGATTGTTCCCTGTAGCGGCCTGTTGCTCTGATTCCTGCCTGGGTCATGATCCGGGGCGGAAGCTCTGGAACTAGGAATTGGGAGACTGGGACCCACTTGGTGTTTTGGCTTGGACTTCTTTTATGACCCTGAGCAAAAGCCACTGTCTCTGGGCCTTAGTTTCTTCTTGGAGTATGTTTTCTGAGTGTCCATCCAGTACCAGAAAGAGTTATAATTTCCCCTATTCTTAGTTCTTGCAGTAGAGACAAGTATATTGTGTCTGTACTTCTCCTGTTTTGTTGCTCTTATCTGTGAATGCACGTTTCCCCTGCTAGCCTGTATGCCTTTGAGGACATGGATGCCATCTTATTTATTTTTATCTCCCTAGCACCTAGCACTGTGCCTGATTCCCTTTTAGTAGGGTTGCAGAGAGAGGAGGGCCTCAAGGCTGGCTCCGCTGGGTCCACATCTTTTGTCCTTTTTTGCATGTAGAGATCACAGGCAAAAACATTGCTGGGAATTAAAACATTTCTGGATTTTCATATATCTTGCATTTATGTGGCATTTTAAATTCTTTAAAGCACCATCATGTGTATAATCAGTTGTATCGCACCTGCTTTCCCGGGTCTGGTAGAGCGTGTCTGTTGCATTTTAAAGAATAAAGATGAAATGCTTTGCCCAGAAGGGTTATGCTGTGTCAGAATAACAGATTGCAATGGCATCCTGTTTGTTGGCAGACTTTTGTCTGATGATTTCTTTGTCACCCACAAAACCCTCAGGGCTAAAATGGAAGGCTACTCTTAAAAAAAAAAGTCATTATTCAAGTAAGAGAGAAGTGTCTGTTATACCTTATAGCTTAAATGTGACCTTGGGAAAATTGTTTAAATCAAATTAACAATCTAACTTGCAAAAAAAAAAAAAAAAAAACGCCAGTCCAGGAGTTCGGAGTGTAATAAGATCTTGGAAACTCAGGCATGAATTTGGCCCCTTTATCTTTGGTGAAATTTGTGTAAGAACTTGGAGCACAGCCCACTCTGATAGCTTTGGTGTGTAATCATGGATTACCGTCGTATGTCATTGATAGTCATAACTGTTAATGAGAACAGTGGTTTGATTTTTACCTTGAAGTTTCCTATTAAACTCATATTATTAAAATACATTTTCAAAAAAACACACTTGCAATATACATTTACTAGATTGAAACTATACATATTGATTGTGAAGGTCTTTTTCACCTGAGCGGGTTGCATCAGATTGCCAGGGCGTGGCTGCCGTTCTTCTAGAGTCTCTACTGAGCTGTGTGCTTCTCTGACACTGAGAGCTTTTGCTGGAAAAGTGGTGGAGAAAAGAAACCTCACAATGAGATGTATCGTACAAGATGACGATGACCATGCCCATTAATGAGAACTCTGACATCTTTTCGAGTGGGCTTCCACCACAGCATCCACCAAGCCTGGAAGAATAGTTTCCTTTGAAGATTCCCCCCAACCCTTTGAAGTTTCCCAGATGAATTATTTACTCATAAGGCCATTTCCTTTCTAATATCAAAAATGCCATCAATAATTATTAATCTTTGTATAATGCCATGCATCTAGCTGCCCGGGGAATGTTTATTGAATTCGATCTCACTGCAAATTATGTTTAAGTACTCCTACAGCCATATCCTGTTGGGTTTTATGACAGCGTCTGAAGGTCGTCAGAGAACATGTTATTGCTCTGGTTTGACAGGTAAGGAGACCGAGGTTTAGAACCCAGGCAGTGCCTTTACTTAGCAAACATGGACAGAGGATGCACAAAAGAAGCCCCGCTCTTGCCTTTGATTTTACCACCAGATCCATGCTTCTTAACTCTGTTTTGGCTTAAGATTTTATTGAGCATGTATGGACTCACTCTCTACGAGGAAAAAAGAAAAAAAGAAAGTGTACCTATTACAAACACGTAAACCTTTGCTTTTATAATTACAGGGTTTCTTAGACTCCACAAAGTCTTTGAACCCCAGGTAAAGAATCTCTGATCTAACAATTGCTTGTCAGCTAGCCCTTGAATTAAGTGACTGACTTAGGGGCCAAACAGCTTGACTACTGAGAAGCAACAGGGACCCCATGCTTCTTTTTCCTCCCCTAATGCTCTTCCCACTACCCCATGCTAAGTTTGAAATGATGAACAACAAATGAGATATTAGCAAAACACTCGTGTTCTACAAATAAAAATGCAAACAGATCTCTAAGTGGCAGGGGAAACCCAGGCTGTGCATTTTGTAGTGTGGTTTCTGTTCATATATTAGGGAGTCTGCTGAAACCCCACTAAACTGTTAGTTGCCAGCTGTTTGGTTTAATCTGATCATTTACAAAAATATAGCAGTCCTCTCTGGTGCGTATGTTAAATACTGATATCACTGAAATAAATGCTGTGCCTGTGGCATATCCTTTTGCAAATGCTTTCTATATATGGGTTGTGAGAGCTGGTTTAATTCTAATTGCAGAAATATCAGTGGGATTTATATCTGTCTTCCTGAGATGATTGGAAAGAAGGAATTTAACTTAAAGTTAGAGGCCACATTTTGATTTTTGTTCTGCATTGGAAAGAGCCATGTTGATTTGAAGAAACTCATTAATGGGCAGGTTAGTACCAGTAGTTGTCTCTTAGTTAATTAAATTTTGGTGGATGGTGGAAGTATAAGAAATATGAGAGATTTTACAAAATTTCCTATTTTGAGGATAGAGAAAAAGCCAATGGATGTTTCTACCATGCATATTAGTTTAAAAATAATTCAACGATGCCGTCCTTTGTTTGATTCCAGCATTATAAAAGGGACATGAAGAAGGCTTGCCTGTCTTTCTTCACCAAATAGCAGTTTTGCAGACCCTTACAAGTTCCCATATGTTAGTGAAAAACATTTTCCAAGAAATTGGCAGCATTGCACTTGGTAGCTGATGCCAGCTTCTTCCTTGGGCCAATTCAACAGAGAAGAGAAGAAAAAAAAATGCCTTGTGTTAGTGGCTGAATTACTCTGACAAGCTTTCACATTGCCCCTCCTCTTATTAATATTCTTTTTGATGTGAGCTTGTAAAACAGAGGATTGGCTGTTAATCTCCAAGATCTCAAGGGCTTTTGGCAGTGGCCCATAATTGATGTGTTCACATGGCTGTTGTCTGACTACTAATGATTAGACAGCAGTGTTATCTACCAGCTACATCAGTGTTGCTTATAAATCACACTTGATAAACTGCAGTTTCATTTCTTCAAAGAGTCTGTACGTGTCTCCATACTTTGATAGAACTGCCAGAGGCATTTCATGGTTCTATGACAGCTTAGATTAGGTTTATTTTTCATTTCTGTTTGACAAAATATTAGACTTTCGAATGCATGTGAGAGAGAATTTTTTTGGTCCTCCTACAAGGCACTTGGAGAACGACAGGCAGAGAAAGATTACCTGCTCTCGGTGGGAAGGTGTACAGGTTGGGTGCCAGGTCGATTTTTGCCTTTGCTGTTCATGTCGAGGTGAATGGAGCGGGGCCAGGCCGCTCTGAAGGAAGAGAAGAGCTACCGGGTAGGAAGTTCTCAGAATGTGGGCCTGTACTCAGATTGTGACATGGCTGGGGTCGGCCATCTAGAACTGTGAGATTGCACTGACCGTTCAGTCATAGTGTGTGCTCAACCCACGTGTCAAGGTATGACTCTGCTTTATAGAAGGACAAGAGAAAGCAAGGAGCTTTTACCGGAGGAAGAGGTAACAGCCACAGAAATTGTTATCTGTCGTCCTCCTCCACTGCCCCTGTGGGGACACTTCACTGGCCCCAGGGAAACCCAGAGGGCTCTGGGCACTGCAGAGATGAAACCAGGGTGCACGCTGCGCACACACAGTGGGCTTTGGGAACCTCTGCTCAGTCTTGGGCCCTTATTCTACTATAAACTGCTGTGCCCTTGAGCTAACTATCCTCATCTATACCCCCGCCCCCGGAAAGACCCTAAATGGTTTCTAAGATCATTTTGCTGCTTTCCTTATGTACTTTTGCATATCCCTGCACTGTTATTCCAGAACTTCTCAAAGTCTTTTTGCTAACGTTAGCTAATTAATCTTCACTTAATTCTTAAGATCAAATATTAGATTTCAAAGAAGTAGTTCTATCATAAATATTTGGATTTTAAGAAATTTTTTAAACCCAGTTTAAAAAATCACATTGCTTTTAAAAGATGTTTATATGGGTTTAAAGTGTGTCAGAGGTTAAATATTTTATCAAAATTTACAACTTTTATTCAGAATAAAACTATGTGGCAAAGATCGTAGTAGGGGTTTTGTTAATAAATTGTTATAGTTTAAAGAGTTATTAGAGCTCTAGAATATGGGGATTCAGGAGAAGGCATTGAACACCAAAGCTACGTGAAACAAATTTCTCCCACCCAACCCAACCCCACCCAAAGAAAACAGAAGTCACATAGGATCTCAGAGTGCTTCAGAGTTATTATGAAAGATATTTAAAATTGTTGGTTAAAACAAATGCTTGATAGATGTGCTTTTAATATACTATTTGGTATTTTACATACATAAAACTGTTTCTTCCTACTTAGCTTCTCACTGGTGTCCTCACTTCTAGGTGCCAAATTTGTTCCTTTAACTGCCTAAGCCTGGCTTTGACGTGAGCACTCCTTTTCCCCAGTAAATGTTAGGGCTGTAATTAAAATGAGCACTATAGTCAAGGAATAAATGTTTATCGACGAGTATTAGCATTGAAGAACAAAGGTACTTAACTAAAAGCCGCTTATCTTAAAATGATTTGTGGTTGAAGGAAATACCCTTTTTTTATTAAGCAAAACAATTTAAATGGAAGTTGTTTTGGTAATGGTTATTAGATTTTAATGCACTGTGGAAAAATATTCATGATTAACTTAGAGAAGATAGTCTTTGGGTGATGTAAATGGATGCTTCGTTTAGTAGTTTTGATACATAAAGGAACTGTATTAGAGTTTCTAATGTAGCTGTAAAATGTGAAAATCTATTAAAAAGTATTGAGTATGATTTTGATTATATAAAATATGTATGCATATGTAAGGGCTGGATGGTAATATTAAAAATAAAAATGAATATTTTTAAAGGTTTTCTATATCATCTTTAAGTAATTTTTTTTAAGAAAGTAGTGTACGTATATATATCTATGAGTTTTATGAAATATTCCACCATTATGTCAACAATAAGTATGCATTCTTTAAGTTTAAAAAGAGATCAGTTCTTCTTGACTGATGATTTAAATCATAATTCAAATCAACTTGATTTGAATTTAGCTTAGTCTAATGCAAACACTGTTTGCAGGTGTTTATCGACTAACTGGAATTTGCTGTACTATTGAGGGAGCACATAGTAGAAATATGCGTGTTAATATAAATATGGGAAGCTCTATCGCCCATGGGGTGCTTATATTTTGATATTAGTATATAGAATATGTCCCCCATCATTTGCTTTGTTTTTTGGCTACATCATACAAAATTTCTTGTGCATTGGTTAAAAGAAATCTTGGATAGGTTATATTATCCACTAAAAAGTTGTGGCCACCTGTTTATTTTGGAGCCCACCTCTTAGGGTTCTATGTGAACAAGGTTTAGGGCAGGTTTATTTGATAGATAGGAGATTGGGTGACTTGCCCCTAAAATTAGTCTTAGTAATTTGTTATAGCCATCTAAAATCTATTCTGAAATAAGACACGTAGTACAATTAAATATTCTGGAAATACAGATGCTAAGATGTGTGACCCTGTCCCCCCCCCCCCCCCCCACCTAGGCCCTCATTCCTTTTCAACACTAAAGAGTAAATAAAGTAACTAAAATGGATTAGTGACTGTGCTAGTATAAATAAATAACCATATTCATTTTTATTTACATTTGTGCATTCTTTCGAGACTATTTTCACAGAGTTTATTTTGATTCCTAAAGTACCCCTATAAAAAATAACTAAGGCAGGCATTTTTAATGCCATTTTTTGGATGCTCACACTAGAAGGCACCAGTTTCTGGAAGCTGAACAATCGTTCTTCTCAATTAAAATCAAATTGTATACCTAATTCTATATCTGTAAATGTTCAATTATAGATCCATCTCCAGATGTTTTGAAGTTTTTAATTTCTTTTGAAAAATCATCCTCTGATTTTCGGAGACCATAGTAGCTTGTTTTTAATGTGCTGGTTTAGCCATGTGACAAATTGAACAAGGCTAGTAAGCATGTGCTACTGAGGTTGGTGGAAACAGTGTGTGCTGTGGATAACAGTAATAGCTAACATTTGTTGAACACTTATTATGTGATGGGATAATAAGGGCTTTTATATGGATTATCTCACTTAAAGTATCTATTACATTAAATACAAGTCAGTAATACTATGATCCCCACTTTATAGGTAAGAAGCTAAGGCTTAGAAAAGTTAAGTAAAATTGTAAGATTATGCAGCTAATAAGTAAATGATCTGAGAGTCAAACACAGAGACTTGTACTGTCATTTATAACATTCTATCACTCAGTTCTAAAGTGTTAGTGGGACACTTGGCATGAGACATTGACCTGTCTGTCATTATACTCTGAGAAGTAGCTTCTGGGACTGACCATCTTAGTTGTCCCATTCATGACTTTAGACAGTCCCATGTAGACTTCTGGATGAAAGAACTCCAGGTTTCTGAAAAAACTCGGTTTTCTGGGATTGCTTAACTCCTTTCTAGTCCCCAACAAGATGTGTTTGAGAACAATTCCTTCATCTAATTCATTCACTTATGAGGGAATTAAGATAAAATATCCTGGTTTTCAAGATTAAAATATTACCAAAAAACACATCGCAATTACACAGGATCCTTAAGTTTCCATCACTCCCATATGAATGAAGAGGAGTAGTTTATCTACAGTGTTGTTTTTTCAGAAAAAAATTGACTTGTGTGTAAGCTCTGTGCAGGCAGGGATCTCATGTCTGTTTTGGTTATCATTATATTAGTGCCGAGCATAATGGCTGTCATAATAAAGAGCTATTCAATAAATATTTATTGAATATTTTAAGTTATGGCTGCTTAACTTAGAATTGAATTATGCCTCTTTGTGTCTTTTTTCTGGGTTATGACTCCTGGGTTTTATTGGGAGAGCTAGGAAGCAGTGGGTACATTAAATTTTTTTTTCTTTTTCCCTCATTCAGAAATGGATCTATATACTTCTTATTTCCTGTACTTCTCCCCACTTTCTGCTTCCGTTTTTTCCTCCTTCCTGCTGTCTTCCAACATCTCCTCCAACCCCTTCTTCTCCTCCCTGCTAACATACATTAGTCCAAGGTTGAATGTAAGTGAGCTGTTCAAAGTACAGGCATTTCCCATGAATTAGACCAGGAGTCAGCAAACGCTTTCTGTAAAGGGCCCATAGTAAATATTTTAAGCTTTGTGGGCCCAATCACAAAATCGTGGATGTTAATATAGGTACTTACATGGTGAGGGAGAGAAAAGAATTTCTATAGATTTTTATTTTTTTAATTGATGAAAATTAAAATTTAATAATAGTAATTGAGTACAATTTGTAATACAGGTCTGAATGGAATTCTCTTTTTATGAGGGTGGTGGTAACATTTCATTTAATATGGGTCCAAAGTTAGTCGTTGCTATCATTAAATTGATTGTAAAAATTCATTTGTAGAAACAGTTCTTAGCTTGCCAGCTGTACAAAAAGTTGGCAGTGGGCCAGATTTGGCCCGCCAGCCTTCCTTTGCTGACCCTTGAACCAGACCAGGGACTAAAGATGGCCTGAGCAGGGTAGACTGCCCTGCATCTTCTTCCTCTGTAAAGGCTCATTGCTCCTAGACTGGAAAGAGAAGTTGTTCACTTTGGGGTAAATGGGATTTGCAGGCTGGGAGCAGCAACACAGAGAACAAGGAAGCATTTTTAAAAGTGAAAGAGTAGGAAGATAAGGAAGAGAGGGTTTATTTCTGTTCAGGGCTGAGCAGTGATTCTCAATGTGAGGTGCCTTGGATGCTTCAGGACATCGCTCTGGGAGGGGCAGGATCAGGTGAGCGCAGTTTGAAAAAGCGCACTCAGGATGCCCACTGCTTTTGTGATACAGCCTCCTGAGGTGAAAGCCTCATTCTTGGCGGCCAGTGACACAAAAAAGATGGAGGGGGCTGGCTCTTGGGGTTGGAGTCATCTAATGGAAAAGAGGTGGCTGCAGCCATGGTGTTGAATCATTATTTCTTTGCCAGGATTGAAACAAGAGGTCCCAGGGAGGTGTAGGAGCCATACTATGGGGCTGCCAACGACTGTTAGGGTGAAATTAAGGGATACGTGAGGAATCACTAGCCTTTAAAAAGCTAGCGGTCTTGCTCTTTCTTCTGGTAGGTAGAAGGTCGGGAGGGGCCCCGGGCCAGCTCCTCAACGGTGGGCATTATCTCCTCTTGACTTCTCTGTGGTGTTGGACACCAGGCCTCTCAGACGGCCCCACAGGCGATCCTCTGCCCACATTCCCTGTCGCAGGGAATCATGATGTCCTCATCAACTGAGACAGAAACCCCAGCCTCCTCCTGGAGTTCACCCTCTTCCCCGACCTTGCTGAACGCCGCTTTCCTCCCCCGCCCTACCCCCAGCCCCGCCATGGCCATCTCCTCCATGGACTCCTGTAGTAGCTTCCTAGCATCCTCCTTCCTTCTCCATTTCCACCTGTTTGCTGCTTACCCACTGAACCAGCCCATCCTCCCATGCCCCTGCTTTCAAATCCCCAGTGCTCTCTCCGAAGTTCACCATAACCCCCCAAATTCTTTGCCTGGACTCTTCGTGAGCTGCTTGATTCCCCAGCCTCAAGTCTCCGTCTTCTCCCTGACTCCCTAAGTGACGATCCCCTCCACTGACTGTGCCCAGCACAATGGCTCAGCTCTGCAGGCCCCTCCCGACCCCTCCCCGGGTCCCCTCCCCTCTGCTCCTCGGGCTCCCTCCTGCTGTTCAGATCCTTCTTGCACACGCCCCACGCCCCGGCCTACCCCTTGGTGCTCCCACAACGCGCTGGGCCTAACCAACGGCCTCAGCCCTGACCACAGGCTGCTCCACGGCCACTGCGGGTCTCCCTGTAGCCTTGGGGCCCCTCTAGGGCTCCTGGAGGATTGCTTGGCACTTGGGGGCATCTGGCAAAAATTTGTCAAAGGAACAACTTCCCCGACAGTGAGAGAGCTTTAAGCAGCAGCCTTTATAAAGAGGAGGGCATAGGGTCAATACACGGTCCCCCTGTCACACAAACTAGGTCCTTATTACCACCCTTGGCCCGTTGATTTCAGGACCTCTGCATGAGGCGAGGAAATAATAGTCTTATTAATCGTGCACCACCACCTTTCTGCATTAGCATTTGTTTCCTTTTATCTTAAGGTGGAATGGCTCTGCATCTTTTTATTAAAAATTAGGTTTTTAAAACATTATGAAAGTAGCTCATGTTCATCCAGCACAGAAGGCTGTACAATCAAAAGGATCCCCACATGCATGTTTTTATATGGATAAAATTTCTGAAAGGATGCATAAGAAACTGTTAGAAGAGAGGTTCTCCCTGGAGAATGACCTGTTGGTTTTTAAAGTCTGTTCGCGGGAGGGAAAACAGAATTCTGGATGTGTGAGGAGGTTTTTTGTGGGGGGGTTCTGTGAGAAGAGACTTTTAGAAGTTTGAGTTATGGTACAGAACTTGCTAGAGAGCACGATAGCCCTTGCCGGGATAGCCTGTGGCCTCTTGTTTTGCTCCTGACCCTGAGAGGTAACTTATCTCTTAAGTCTTCCGTTTCCTCAGTAACAAAAGCAGATGAGAAAACCCACCCGTGCCTTTTGGTAGAGCTGGAATAAGAATGGGTGTGAGCTCCAAGGTGTCCTTAAAAATGGGTATGTAGGTGGCCATAGGAGGTGGGTTTTGTTCTCTCTGTACCTTCCATCTCTGTTATAAACTGTGGAGAGCTCTATTGAGTTGTTGCATTTGATATGCGATTAAAATGTCAAAGTTTTCATTAATTTATTGAGATTGATCAGTATTTTGAACCAGCGTTTGGGAGGTATGGAGGGGAGAGGGGTAACATGTTCATTCTGAGCCTCTTAGACATGAATTTGTATGAGCAACGTTTAGATTATGTAGGGAGGAGAGTGAATGGTACAAAGACAGTGTGCTTGGCAAGGAGTCAAAGTTACCCCCTCTGTGGCCCACCCACCATGCTTTGGAAAGGCAGGTTTTTGACTCTTTCCGTGATACCATCTTAGTTCCCATACCGTGTGACTCAGGCACTCCCCTGCTATTTAATTTATGACCAGCGTGTATTGCATTTATAATTCAAATATCTGAAACTTTAGTTGTAAATACTCCTTTTAAGTGGTTGCCAGGGAGATTCTCTAGTATAAGGTAAAGAAAAGAAGTGCTGTTAGTTGAGAAGATTAGGAGTAAGGTGATTTTTCCCAAACAGGGTACCCCCCTCCCCATCATGTCTGTCCAGAAGGGTGAGGGTGAGATGCCTCCAGCCTTTGCCTAATCTCAACCTAATTTCAAGGAGGAATTGGGGTCATTCAGAGACAGGCAGTGTATTGATGGCCACTATCTACTAAGATACTCGATATTCAGAGGTTTTAAAATTGATTTCTACTAATATAAGTGCACCATGTTAGCAAAATCCAGAGTTAAAAGTCCAGAGTTTTACCACGTAGCTTCTTTAAATTTCACTCTTAAAAATTGGGCGCCAGATGTAATTTATAGAACTGAGATTTGTGTTGGACTTTCCAGGAATTCAGCTTTGTATAGAGTGTAAAGGGACTCGCGAACAGGATTAATCCAAGAAGACAGACCGTTTTAGTACTTTTACGAAGGTCGGTCTTTGTGGCGTATTTTGTCTTTTCAGTGTCTTTGGAAATAGGCAGAATGAGAGGAAATCAGAGAACTCTTAGGAACAAGCTATGAAAACACTGATCATTTACTGTTCCTATTTAAAGCACACCCAACTCGGAGCAGTGGACTGCTCCGAGTAGATGTCAGTGGCACTTCTAAAGCAGATGAGGAATCTGGAGCTCAGCAACAGGACAGGTTTTTTTCAAAGAACGCAAATGAGGCTAAGTATGTGACAAGTGATGCGGTCTGGTGGAAAGTGTGCTCAGGGCCTGAGGCACTGTGTGTCCTCCACCTCCACCAGTGTCACTTTCCTATGGAACTCTACAGTTGAGGGCCTTCTAGGGGAGAATTTGGTTGGCTTCAACAAATAAAAATTTAAGACATTGACTCAAGTAGTTTAATTATACTCTGTCTTTAGGTGCTTATACCTTCTTTTTTTCTTTGAAAAACTGGCACAGCTAGAGAATGAAGTGAAAAATAGTCACTATTTAAAGTATATTATACACATGTGGCTGGCTGGTGTGTGCCTCTGCTTTGTGACCTGCACATAGGGTCACTTCTGGAGTCATACACTAACATTCAGTGAACTCCCCTTCCCCCCACCTTGGAGTGGCATTCCGTGATTTCTTTGTAGCTGGAAATGGAAGCATCCATCTTGGCCCCACTGGCCTTGGGGCCAGAGCCTTGGTCCGTCCCCAGGCTGACTCCTACCAGGTCAGCGGCTAGGCCTTGAAAAGGCACCTGAGCAGCTGAACCTTTTGCTTCATATTTAGGGTAGCCTCTGGTCTTCACACCTGGGAATGAGAAAATGAAAATAATGGTATAATTCCCAGTCATTGTACATAGTTGTAGCTTTTGGAATTGGATGATGTAAAACAATAACAACGCCAAAACAAAGCCTGAGCTTTGGTTTCAGTGAGGTTTTTAAGTGAGGTTTCTGAAAGGATTGCAGTATTTGCTTGGACGCTCCGAGAGGCTCCATTTTAAACTCTGTGCAATAACAGGTAATTCAGGTGTGTGGCTTCTCGCATTCAGAAAAGGTCAGAAATTACCTTAGAGGAAGGTTTCTTTTCATCTTGTCTTCTATTTTATGTTTAGAAGAGTTTGCTTTTGCTGTTAGATCAGTGTGGATTCAAATTCTGGCTTGGCCACAGACCCCAAATGACATTGTAAAGTTACTTACTTTAATCAAATTTCCTATTTTCACAATCTTGTGAAGATTGCAGGAGAGAATGCACGGTATAATCCCTCCTGGGTTTTGTGTGTTAAATAGTAGCTGCTCATGTTGTTGTTATTTTTACAAGAAAGTCTGTGGACTGAAATCAGAGAGGCTGGCCTTGAAGTTCAGCTCCCTGGAGAAGTTGCCCGTCCTCGGAGATCTTCACTTTCTGCCTCTATAAAATGGGGATGTTGTGAGAGTTAAAGGAGATAGGAAATGTGTGGGGCTTGCCTTGTGAAAATTTGGTCGTGTTGTTTTCACAACAAGCTGTAAAGCGTGCCTTGCTTTGATCACGGTTCTAAAAAAAAAAGTCTCCGATCTATTTAGGAAAGACAGAATTAGCAGTGACCAAAATACTGTTGTTCCAAGTTTGTCCATCAGGGATGGAAATTAAACCTTGACAGTCCATTTTGGAGAAAAGATCAATGCCTAAGGAAACAGTTTTTTAAGCTTCCCTTGCTTTGCTAATGAAGCAGTGATGTCAGGCAGAAAGGGTGGTTAAAATGCAAAGTGAGAGACTGCAGCAGTGGTCACCTTTAAAGAGCTGTGATTTCCCCTACACGAAGTGCAGTCTCTGTCTGATGCCTTTTAAATTAAAGAGGTGACTGTGGGCAGTCTCATAGAACAGCCAAATACCGGGATATGGAGAAAACGTGAGCATTAGGTAATTGTGCCCCAGTGCGCTCGTAGAATGTAAAAATATTGACTCTGAGCAAAATAAAATTACCATTCCACTCTGGTTGGTGGTGATCTGAGAATTCCGGGATTGAGGGGTTAATAGCAAGATGAGCATGGAGATTTGTGGCGACAGATGGAAGAAACCTGGGGCAAGCTCCCCTGTCAGGGTTCAGACCTGCCCCGGGGTGTGGGAGAGAGTCTTTTGTTGGGGCTTGCCATGGCCTGGCCTCAGCCACCCCTTCTCCCTCTGCCTGGCAGCACTAGCCATTCTTGCAGCAGAGCCACCTGACTGTCTCTTTGTTGGGTGTGAGGGGAGCAGGAGTGCCCGCTGGAGCACCCCTAGCCCTGCCCTGGCGACTTTTCCTCCTGTGCTGTCAGTTTCCGGGTACTGGAAACCATCACTGGCTGACGTAGTCATTGCTCGAGTGATGCAAAGCTGCTGCTGCCGACTCTCCAGCTTTGGAGCCTTCCTTGCTCATCAGCACTCAGGAAGCCCTTGAAATAAGGTGAACAGAGAAAATATTGCAGAATCTCACTGCAGAATTTTTTTTCCAGCCCTCTGATTACACACACTAAGTGCCGCTATCTGTGTAAATAACCTTTCCTTCCCCGCCTCCCTCTCCCCTCCCTGCTCCCCCACTCCCATGCTCTTAGGCTCTCTCGAGTGATAAATAGCCAGGCTACTGCTCAGCGTGCACCAACACCTGGGAATAATCATGCAAAAATAACAGTGAGAGACTGCCGCGCGTCTGTTCTTGACATTAACTTTCCTCAGTTTGACAGGCTGCCACCACCAGCTGTTAGACTTATGGGTCTTTTTTTTCCACTGGAGATGGCTGCTTTCCTGCTTTCCTCTTTGGGGCTGTAATAGGTTACATCAGTGTCCCATCAAGATGACAGAAAAGAGCTTTGACAAAGGAACCATTGCTAAAATTGGCCAGTTCTCCATTCTGATCTTTTATTCCAGTTGTTAGGATTATTAAACTAATAATTCCCTGTTGATTTTTAAAATGGAATATCTGATTATTCTTATTTTAGGGTACTTCCTTCCAGAAAGCTATTCATAAATATGAACTGCCTTTCTTGCATTGCCTTTGAATGTAGTAAATTCTAGCATTTCGCCTTATAGGGCCAAACCACCAACTGATTTCCTTTTAGTTCAGGTCTCAAGTATATTAGTAATAATGATGATAATATTGACAATGCCAGTAGCTTTTATTTATTGAGTGCTAGTCTGTCCCGGGTCCTGAACTAAGGTTGTTTGTATGAGCTCATGTAGTGGTCCCATTAGCCAGGTGTTATTTCCATTTTACAGATAAAGCCACTGAGTCCCAGAGAGATCAGGTGACTTGCCCGAGGTTACATACTCTAAGGGGAAAGCTGGATACCACCTCCAGAGACTGAGCCCTGTGCCACACTGTCCCCCGCTCCTTGCTGGTTTTTCTGCTTAGGCCACCACGGACAGCCCATTGGATGGCGTTCTGCAGTTACAGTTGTAATTTTGCTGTATTTGTGTGATTATTGCTTAGTGCAAGTCCTGCCCACTCCTGTTTTGCTAGCAGGCTGCACAGTGCCTGGCACACAGCAGGTGTGTAGTAATTATTTATTGGGTGGATATGTGATCCAGCTTAGGCCGGTAAAAGGAGACTTTTGGACGAGCAGTGCATGAAAAGGAGGTGCAGCTAGAGATTAGTGGAAGGAGATCTTGTAGAAGTGTAGGGCTCATCAGGACCTCTGATGAAGTGGGGGTGGATTAAGCTGGTCGACTGCCGCCAGAGGCCCGTGTATGAAAGGAGCGGTATTTCCCCAGGCTCAACTTCTCAGGGTTAAGCCCTTTTTCTTATACTTTTAACACACTTTAACTGCACTTAACCATGCATTTGGAGGGGATTATAGATTTATGTTAAATATAGTAGGATGTAAAAAGGAGCTTTGTAAGGTTGCGTGCAGGGTTAGGGAACTGCAATATCAGGCTGGGGACCTTTTTCAAAACCAGTGCTTACTGAGCTAAGTAAGCACTGTGTTGAGCATTCACTTTGCTTGAATTATCTCATTGGGTCCTCACTGTGACCCCATGCGGGTAATCGTTATTCTTCCTCCGATTTCTTAGATCCAGATGCTGAGCCTTAGAACAGCCAGGTAACTTGCTTAGGGTTCCACACAGCTGGTACCGATAGGGCCAGGATTTGAACCCAAGGCTGTCTGTGAACACAGCCCCGAGGTCCAGCATTACCAAGTCGGAGTGTATGCTGCCTGCTCACTGGAGGGAGTCCTTGCGGGAACTGTTACTCCCCTCTCTCTTAACAAGCCTCATTGGTTGAAGAAATTATGGTTCACTGTATGGATCAGTGACCTGAGAAATCAGGGTGCAGTGGAGTTGATCTTTTGTATAAGGCAAAAATAACTATTGAAAATCCTTTAAAATCCTGCTTTACATATGGTACATGTGGCTTTGTGTTAGTCACCATGAGATACACAAGGGAACTGAAACCTTTTGGGGGGAACATCTCCCACTGGGGGCATTAGCTGGCAGAAAGAATTGGCCACACTGAATTATTTTCGTTGCACGTCTCTTTTGTCTCCTAGTGTCTGTTGAACTCCTACTGTGAATTTTCTGCTTGTAGGATGCTGCCCTTTGATGCTCACCTGGGCTGCCACTAGAGATGGCTTATTGCCCTTGCACAAATGTGGGTCACATTTTTCTCTAGAATGAGAGGTTGGGCTAGATGACCTTCTAGCTAAAGCGTTCTGTGATTGTCTCAGGGAAAAGCTGGAAGCGCAGACCCAGCTGCCTACGTCTGGGCAGGTTACTGCTAGGCTCAAGGGAAACTCAGCCCTGTCAGTTGAAGCCATGAGGATTGTGGGCCCTGCATTGGATATTATCCAATTATTATTTTAAGAGATAGTGCAGTTCAGGCTTTTTCTTAACTTTTTGTGTTGGCAAAAAATTGGAATGTTTTTAAAAGTAGCATCCCTGCCAAATAGAACACCTCTGGGAGTGGCTGTAACTCCCCAGCCCCCTCTCCCGTTGGTGACTGCTGGGCAAGAGGGACCCCCAGTAGACCACATGGGTGGTCTTTGTTCTCTACTCCAAGTCCTAAAATCCCAAGGGAGAAAACTTCCTTTTCTCCTCTTGCTGGTAGTGATGAGCTGGTACCTATGGGAATGGCAGTTTTGAGCTACCCCGAGGAAGCCAGTGGAGGGGAAGAATGAAGAAATTCACTTGTAAGTCAAAGAGCTGAACCTTTAAAACTATATTACCTGTCAAGTTTACCTGTCGAGTTCAAGAGTTTTAGACTATTATCGCATTGGGGCCTATTTATAGTTAAGTTCCCTTTTATAGTTAAACTATCTGAACCTTAGTTTTCTCATTTTAAAACATGTGGGGACAGGGCTCCAAGGTGCCTTCTGTGGATGTCATCAAGTAAACTTTTTCTATCGCCTTTGGATTGTGTTAATGGAAATAAACAGAGTTAACTTGCTAATAGGCCCATGGCCTCTCCCCTCAAGCCGTCTAGATTCTTTCCAAATTTGATCTTTGGAATTACATAACTATCCCAAATAGTATGTGAGTGTGTGTGTGTCTGTATGCAAATATATTCATAAGCAGAGTTATGTTGAAATAGAGTTTTAGTCTAGAAATTCTGTTGTGGTAGGATTTGTCATCAATATTAGACGGACAAAGAATACATTTTCCAGTTGAGGAAAATGGGCCTCAGTGAGATGAAATGACTCTCCAAAGTCACAAGCTAATTAGTGTCAGAGTTGGGGCCAAAATCCTAGTGTCAACATGCCCTATGCCTGTAAATTCCGTTGCACGCATTGTCATTGTGTCCTGACCTCCAAAATCAGAGAATTGATGCTCTCTAAGACTCCTCACCTCTTTTTATTCCATTTTCTTGTTTTTCCTGTTGAAGCTATATTTATTCTATTGTAATTAATGTAGGCTGTCGATCAAGAGATACAAAGAATATTTTGAGAATATTGTTCCACTTTGTGTTTTCAGTTTGTATGTATAGTGGCAGATTATGGTCAATTTACAACTATACAAATGAGGAGGTTGGGAAACAGGCAGAAAAAAGTTCAGTAACTGGTTTATAATTTTCTTTGGTCTCCCTTTTTTTAATTTTGGAAAGTGATTCTAACCTCACACAAGCTTTTATCTGTAATAATGCCTACAAGGTAGCATTGGCTATTTCCCCCCTTTAAATTTCCTTCCTCAGAACCGCTTTCTTCATTTGTCAGCTCAGTTTTAAAATAGGAACTATCAGTGCGAACTTTGATCCACATTAAGCTGCATTTACACGAAAGCATAAATCATCCGATCTGGGGTTTGGGGTTGTTAAATGCTTTTCTTTCTTAGGCTCTGTGATCAAGAATGCAGAACAATAAAAAGCGTGGAGCAAAGGAAGTTTTATGGCAGCTTTGAGAGCAGGAAATTAAGTTTCTTTAACATGCAGTTGGATGAAGGCTGTTCCGTTGCGTCTTGGATCACTCAAGCAAGTGAACGTCAGTTTATCATTTTAGTGAAATGCAAACTGTAGAAATAGTTCCTACAGTCATATGAACAAGGAGCCCACACAGATGACTGCTTCAGCTGTTTAACTAGGAGCACACTTCCTCCTGTGACTTCTCTTGAATACGCTCTTGTCGTGTTTTTTTTAAACAACAAAGACTGTATAATATTATGTCTGTAGCCAAGTGTTGATTTCTTACAAAGGTCAACTGGGAATATATGAACAGACTAAGATGGCATTTTACCAGAACAACCTTCTATGTATCCTTTTCACACATACGATTTGTTAGCCCAACTGATAAAACATGCACAGTGTCGTCCCTTGTGTGTGGGCGGTGTCTCTATACACCGTGAGGACATAGGTGATCTGGAGTCCTGGTGCGGACGTGCTTTGTGCTTGGCTCTTTCCCATTTGATAACCTGTCAGCAGGGCCAGCGCTGTTCTGTAACACTCACAACAGTTGTTAAAATAGGCTGAAAAGAATGAATGAGTTGGTTGGTGATCTACCTATTTAGTACATGCATAGTCTTTGGTTTCCTTGTGGCCAGACTCCTAAACTTTTTGTGGTGAAGAACTCTTTTGGTGCTCTCCTCAAGATAGGGGTTCAGAGGAGATATTGCACCTCAAGGTCTTGTATTGGCTGTCATTTCTGTTTCCTGGATTTAGGGAGAGGGCTGCTGACTCTAGGTCAGACTCATCAGGGATCTTTACAGGTTGAACCACTAAAGGACTTGTGTGTTGGAGAAACTCAAATTTTTTGATATTGGGCACTTGCATTTATTTTCTCATTTATATGAATTCTGCTAAACTTTGCAGTAGAACACTTACTTAGGAGTTGATGCCTAATACAGGCTCATAATATCCAGTTTATGTGTTTCAGTGTGTGTAATCAAGTTTGTGTATTTTATATATTCAGCAGAGTAAGTTAATATATTTTAGTAGTGATTTAATTCATTATGGTTTATAAAGTACTTTGAAAACAATTTTAGTCCATCTCCCATGCTTAAATGTCCAATGATGCATATATGGTGTTCACTGGAGTTTCTCCTTTGAGAAGTATTGTAATTTTGGAAATAAGGTTTCATTACAAGTGGGAAATAGTCTTAATTTTGCAAAGCGTATTTCATTCACGTCTACTGAGGTTAAAGGTTGTCTCTTGGTGCTTTTAGAAGGACATCAAAGGCCTGCCTGTAACTCAGGAAGCTACAGCTCCAATGTTTACCTTGTTTGGCATGAAAAAATAAAATGCTCATTTCTATTCTGCTTTATATTTTGGCACCATTAAAACACTCAAAGCGTATTATAATTGCAAATGGAATTTGGAATGGTGATATATTCTAGAAGTGATGTAAACAGATTGCATTGCAGAACCTCACGGGATGCAGCCCCACTGCAGTAAGCCTGTCTGTCTTTCAGGTTGACCCCCTGTTTACAGTGCCAGCACCACCGCCGCCGATTGCCAGCAGTCTCACGCCTCAGATTCTGCCCTCCTACTTTTCCCCATCTTCATCCAATATTGCAGCACCGGTTGAACAGCTTTTGGTTCGGACTCGTTCCGTGGGTGTCAATACGTGTGAAGTTGGAGTAGTGACAGAGCCAGAGTGTCTTGGGCCCTGTGAACCTGGGACCAGTGTGAATTTGGAAGGGATCGTGTGGCATGAAACAGAAGAAGGTAAATACTTTTTTATTTTTATATATTTATTTTTATGTATTTCCCCATGCCCTCTTGCCCGTGATGTATTTATGTCCACCCGTAAGGGGAATTTGCTTTGTTGTGTTCAGAGAGGAGAGAAAAGGGGTTTTTGTGCTCTCTGGATTTTTGTTGAAATAAGAACTGTTTGTCTTTTTGTCCTTGGCTGCTTTTCCATTCAGGATGCATCAGGTGCCCCTCAAAGTGGTTCTCGCGTTAGGTGCTAGCATGGAAGGACTGTGAGAAGCAGGGTGATGGTTGGCCTTTCCCCTAAGAGAAATCATGGACAGTAGAAAGGGAGATAGATCTTAAGTTCATTTTCTCCTTAGTATGCCAACTGATCTGTCTGTCTTGATGTGGTTGTTTTTGCGTTGTTGAGGCCTATATTTGTCTTGTGAATTGAGCCATGGTTCTTGTATTTAGCGAGGGCCATGGCCTTGATGTGGCTGTGGCTGGTTGGTGCTCAGAGCTAATGAAGCCAAGGTCAAAGGCTTAAGCCCCAATTGCGCCAGTCAGTTCTCTTCTATGGGCGCAGACACAGCACCTTTCCTGCCCCTTAACTCAGCAGGCCATCTGGCAAGTGCAATCTATTAGTCCCAAGAGAAACAAGGTGCAAGAGAAGTGATCAGGATTAATCTATTGTTACTACTGGATATACAGATCACGTGTATGCCATACTGATAGCGGATCCAGACCATAGTTGGCCACATCTCATAGCACATAATCATCAAGTGCCACGTGTTTCAGATGGCCAGTGTCATTGACAGAGGCCAACAGATAGTTAAAAACTAAATACCAAGGAGAGAGCTGCATTGCTCCATTGGGTAGAAGAGATGAAGAAGCGTGCCCCAGGGTACACCAGGGGAACAAAGGAAAATGAAGAACATGGGAGAATATTTTTCTTCCTGTAAGCTAGGTTGGTCAAGGATGAAGGAGATGACAGTTGTCAATGTCACGGTCTTTTGAGAGAGGAGTAAGAGCAAGGTTGAGGGAACCAGAAGGGTCTGAGACTCAAAATCATTGTTTAGGTTCTTCTGTATCAAGGGGGGAAAAGTGAGGGGTGAAACTCAAAGAGGAGAAAGTAAAATGTATGCAAAATAGGCTGAGTGGATGGTGGGAAAGGGGAATGTATTGGGGGTAATTGTTGGGAAAGAAGTAGTTGAGAGAAAATAGTTAAGGATAGTGACAAACTGGGGAATGAAAGGAGAGAATAAAAATGAAGAATGAAAATCAGGTGACAGGTGTGAGCATAATTGTCAGAAGGCAGAAAACAGCTCAAGCTGTTTTAAGATAGAAAAATAGTTCTTAGAAAAATCTTAAATTCTGCATATTACATTTAATATACTCTTGTAGGATATATGTCATAATTAGATAAAAAATTTTGTAGCTAGCATTAGTAAGGAAAAAATAAAGGCTTGATTATATAAGAAGGAATCAGAAAGAGACTGCAAGTAGTAGATGTGGGAGCTGTCTTGCTGGCTTAAATGGAAGTGATAGTTAAAATTTACTTTTGGCTTTAGAAACTTTGGGGGTTTAGGGGCTCCTCCCTCTTGCTGCTTTTAACCGGGAAGCCATTTTATGTACAAGGCAACCACATTGGGAAGAATCGATGTTGGAATTAAAATTTTCCCATCTTGCTTGCCAGTGAGACACCTCCAGTGCAAGGGGTCCCATGTGGGGAGCAAGCTGCTTTCTCATTGCCTCTCTTGGGTTGTGCACAGTTTGTCTTCCCTTAGATTTTCCTTAGAGCAGAAGTCGTGGAGAAGGGCTTCAGAATGGTGTCCTGGTGTGAAAAGTATAGGAAAGGAATCCAGACATTAATAAGGTCACAGTTAATTAGTTTGTAGGTGCTGAGTTTCAGGAACAGAAAAAGATTTGGAAAGAGTAAGGGTTAATTTCCATCAACTCGAAAGTAAGATTTCCTTGTATTTAGACAATTTACTCATTAGGATGAAGCACTGTCTTCCATTTCTTAGCTATGACTTAGCACTTGTCAGTTTATTACTTGTCATGGTTTTATGTATTCCACTGTGGGATAGGACCCAGTTCCTGCAGTGTGACCTCACTGGGTGGTAGATGTTGTAAAATTAACCACAGACTTTCTGGAACAGCATTGAGGCTTGGGTTATTTTTCACTTTGCTTAGAAGTCTGCCGGGTTTTGACTTTAACTTTAGCCTCTAATAAAGGATGGGATTATTTAGAAAAAAATCTATTTAAAAACTATAGCAGTACATGAAAGTTGATATGAAATTCTGATCCTCTGGGTGTATGCTTAAAGAGCTTTACAGTATTATTATTATTTGGTAGTGATACATATAAAGCCTTTCCAGTTCCACTCTATTCTCTGAAAAATCAGTCTCCTGAGTTTGATATACCTGCTCTTCGCTGCTGTGATCCCTCCGTCCCTGTGGATGTCTTCCGTACATACACAGACTGATAGCTTTAGAAGCTTTTCAGGCACAGTAGTGGAGCCCTCAGCAGCTCCAGCCTTCGTTTAACTGCCTCACATTGTCTAGAATTTGGAATGTGTGGAGTTTACTGTGGTGACAAGAAGGAGCTGGAGCTGTTAATAGAGTTATTCTTGCTGAATAAACTAAACTTCTGACCTCCCTAGAATTTAAGAACTCGTCTTAGTAAAGGCCTGGGTCATAAGATGTGTGTTTAATGTGCAACCATTTTCAAGAGCATTCCATTTGCATTTTTTCCTCAGTACAGTGTGTTTAAAGCTCTTGTACCAATTTAAAAATTAAACCCACTTGACCATTAATTTTTCCCTTTCGGGAAAAACAAAGAGAGAAACAGAACAAACACATTTGGAGCCAGTTTGGCAGAGTTAAAAGAGAAGGATTTGGGGAGAAGGGGAGGGGAAAGTGAGCCACTGTAGTTTTCTGGTATGAGGTTTCACTAACAAAGACCTTCGAGTCGGGCACTTATGAAACTGCCAGTTGCCTTTGACTAATGCCCTGTAGATTGAGTTGAATAAAATCTCTTCCCTGCTATTTTCCTTCTGAAGGTATTGTATAACTGGTAGTGTTTTCACAAACCTAATTTGTTATGTGCATCCACGCGTGTGTGTATGTGTATGTGTTTTAAGATCCTCGAAATCTTAAGAGCTCATATTTGCAGTCTTTGGGGAATATTGAGTGTTCTTGCGATTTCTTGGATGGTGGTGGGGAACCGCAAGGCTGGAATATGAAATCCCTCCTAAATACCTAATTGTTTTTTGTGTTTGGAATTCCTCATTGGAGGTGGGTTCTTTTAAACGCAGACTTTCCCTTTCGTGTTGCTGCCAGTACATGAAGTCCTGGTTGCCTAAGAACCTAATTGTGCTCAGGAATAAAGTGTTAGGAGAGACGTTCCCTCTGGAAATAATTAGTGGGTTTCAGATCATGCTTAATAGGAGAGAAAAACTATTACTGCATTTGGATGCGTAGTTATTCTACTCTGATCTTTCTTCTTTAAGGTGAATGCGTAAGAGCAATGATGTATTGTACAAAATTACTTGCAGATGTTGGAAAGAATTTCCTTAGTGTTTCATTCCTGACATTTGGGACACACATGCCTATGTAGAGTTACTTGTTTGGAAATTTGCTCTTTTCGGGGGGGCAGAAAAAACATGATGTATACGGCAGTGTGTGTAAATACATATGTGTTGAACATGGCTTTTTAGCTTTCAAGATGTATTTTGCTTTTGATTCTTATTGAATTGTGTTTCTTCTTGGCCTTTTTTTGCCCTACCCGAGGACAGACTTTGTTGGGCTGCATCAGTTGTTCATGGTTACGACTGTCGTTTACCACTAGTCTGCCATTCTGTTGTTTGGTCCCCTCCACTCTCCTATTGGCCATGCAAAGCGACTGAGGAAAAGGAAGTGAGAGGAAGAAAACTGGCGCTTGCTAATGATGGCCGTTTAAACATCTAGGTTGTAGGACAGTGGTTCTCAGCTCTGTGCTTTCGAATCCCCTGGAGAGCTTTTAAAACATGCTGATGCCCAGGCACCACATCTAGGCATTTATTGGTCTAGTTTGGCCCCCTGACATTGGTGTTTTTTCAAAGCTCCCCAGGGGATTCTAATGTGCAAACAAGGTTGAGAACCACTTCTCAGGGGAAAGAGGGGATGTCCTGGCCCTTTGTAAGCTGCTTGACCTTTTCCCTTTAAGGAAGTCACGTGTGTTAGTGCCTCATTTTCTCAGGTATAAAATGGACAGAGACACCTGCCCTGTTTACCTCACAGGGGGTGTCTGTCAAGATGCTGTAGTGTGGCAGGGGAACGGGGTTGTCTAATCGCTGTGCTGATGTAAGAAGAGGGTCCAGCTTTGATCCATGATCTCCACAGAAGTTTTGAGGGGCTTAATGAACAACTGATTGGTACCACTCTTCCTAATTTAGTAATACGGTGGGGTGGACCTTACTGTTCATTTCTCGGGTGGGCGTCATTTCTGTATGCTCTCTGCTAAATAATTTTTGAGACAGTTCAGAGAGCCAGAGTCTTAAGGAAAGTTAATAAAGTAGCAAAAAAAGACTGTACTCAGAAAATGTTGGGCATTTTCAGAGGGGAGGGTGGAAATACAAATGGCAACTTATGATAGTAAGTATGGTTTTATTGAGAAGACAACTCCTAGTGTGAGAAGAAGATGCTCATTTATGTGAGGTCCTTCACCTGATGTTCTGGTGTTTTCCAAGGAAAGAAAAGTGATCTTGGGAATTGATGTTTTAAGGTAATTAATTGGAGAAGTAAATGATTCTCTTTTAAACCACCAGAGATGTTCTTAAATTCTTTTGCATCTCCTGCGTCTCCAGAGTAATAAAGAAGATAGCGTTTAAATGTGAAGTATTGTGGGTTTCAAGCTAGCTCATTAAAAAGACAAATGATCCTATATAATTGACGACGAATCTAACGTATGGTACTGTTATTCATATTCTGCAGCATTTACTTACCAATCTTATTATTGAAAATAGGACATTTCCTTTAATGTTTGATTCAAGAGGTTAAATATTAGTCCAAGCTTACTTTGTATTTTCAGTAACTGAGCACAGAGTTGGTGCAATACTTTACTAAGTGAAATACTTCTGTTTGTTGAGATATTTCCCAGTGATTTTATAAATTCAACTTTGACTCACAAGAGGAGTAAGATGCCCACTTTTACTTCTGCATTTCATTACCTGCCATACCGCTGATGTTTATAACTGTGCAGTAATGGGGAACTTGAAGACGGCTAATGGGCATGCTCTCTATCAGTACTGTCCTAAATGGAGATAAATCAGTCTCCAGGATATAAGTTTGGCAGGTGAGCAGCATTGTTTAATCACTGTGCTAACAAGAAAAAGGGTCCAGCCTTGATCTTCCACGTGAACTCCACAGAGGTTTTGAGGCGCTGAAAGAACTACTGGATAGTGCCAGTCTATGTATTGGTCATGAACTTTCCCCTCACCTTCCTGGGCCATCTTGCAGTGGTTGTTGTCACTAAGAGTATGGATGGTTCCTTGAGATTTATCACCATATTGGTGGCAGAGCAGCTCAAAGGATGCACCTTCCACAGTGCACACTGCTGCTCATTTTCACATGCAAAAGGCAACCCAAATAGAAAATCAAACCCGTACATTTGCTGGGCCATACACCATCTTAATGACCTCTGATTATCCTTTGTACAATGGCAAAAAAAAAAAATTTTTTTAATAAAATTGGTTCAATGATCTATATTATAAACAACTAATAAACTCATATCACAATATTTTCTTTTTTAGGATTACTGAAACTAGTGTTACCGCCTTCATAGAAAAATACAGAAAGTGAAAATGGAGACCACGTCTTCACATAGTAGACACTCAATAAAGATTTGTGGAATGAAGGGGCGAGTAAGGAAGGGAGCAGGGAAGGCTTGTCTGTGCCGTTTTCCTGGGTTTTGCTTTACTCTTGGACCTACCTGTGTTATGCTTTCCTGATGAAGTAATGTGGCCAAAATTTGGATACGATGAGCGATTGTGTGTTTTGCTGGAAAGCAGTAACATAGACAGTCACTTCATCTCGTCAATGTGAAAAACAAGCTGTTGTTAGGTAGGATTCAGCTTCATGTTTTTAGACTAAACATTTGTTCTTTTGTGTCATTTGTGTATATATTTTGGTGGTGACGTTAGGTGTTAAGTAGTGAAGCAGTCGGTTTAAAACTCACTGTGTAAAAGCATTTTGTTACCCCTTTGATTGGTTGGTATTGTAGCTTAAACGTATTCTTGTATGTGAATACAGAATGTAAAACATTTTAAACTAAGCTTTTCTGAGGACTTAGATATAGTAAAAAATTTAAGAAGTTGTTGATTTGTGTGTGCGTGTTGTCCTGTGTGCTCGTTTATCCGTTCTCTGTAAAGGAGTTGGTTAGAAAATCTTGGAAGAGTCTTAATATTATAGTGGTTTGGAACTGAAGAGAGATTTCCTAATTACAAAATGCAGATGGTCTTCTTAGTTGCAAAGAATAGCTGTTGGCCCCTTTGGCATACTGGTGAAAGTATTTCATTGACTTTTTTAAATACAATTTTTTATAGCAGCTTTATTGAGATATAAGTCACAATAACATACAATCCCCCCATTTAAAATGTATAATTTAGTGGTTTTTTTAGTGTATTCAGAGTTCTGTAACCATCACCACAATGAATTTTAGGACATTTTCATGACCCCGAAAGAAACCCTGTACCCATTAGCATCACTACCACTACCCCAACCCCCCATATCATTGACTTTTACATCTATGTCCTTACCTATTCTTTGTTGTTTTTATGTGTAAAAGTATATATTTTATGGATAAGAGAAAAGGTTGATTTGTGAAGCACTTACTCTGTGCCAGGCATTGTGCTGTGCATGCTCGCCCGGTCATGCTTTTCTTCAATTCTCAGAATAAAATCCACAGTAAGTTCACTACCATTATATTTTAATAAAGGAGACTTAGAAAGGAGTTCGCCTGTGCAAGGGAGCACCAGCACACCTGGTGAGTGAGCTTGACCTCACAGCGGGTGGATTTCTAGAGCCTTTGCTCTTCACCCCTATTACTGGGTGTTCTAGATTTCTATCTACCACCGCTCAAAAGTTTCTGCATATTTCACTAAGTGCGCTTTGGAGAGAGGGAGTAAAATGTGATGTAATAGCTGGAGTTTTTATTTTTAAGCATGGAATGATAGGAAATTCTTTAGAGTTCTAGCATCTGATTTTGGCAGGAGTAATTGAATCAGTTTCAGCTGGGTTGGTGTATACAAACCGTCCCTTTCAGCCCCACTGTACTGTAAGCTTCTTAAGTGCACAAATCCCATCTGTTTTGTTCACTGTTGGATCCCCAGCGCTTGGCATGGAGTAAGCGCACCATACATATTTGTCGAATGTTGAATAAATTCATGGAACAGAGTGGTATGGTCTTGGTACCTGTTTAAGTTTGAGTAGTGTAGCTTTCTAGTCAGGAATATGTTACTTTTAGGTTAAGTTTGGCCTACACAATCTGGAAAATAGAGTTCCAGAAAGCTACTTTGTCACTGATTTTTTTAAGCCATTGTAAAATTCGATTATATTTCAGCTTCTGACCTTGCTGTTATTAGACTCATCTCCACAAAAGAAGGAGAAGCAAAATATTTGCTGTGCTTTTTCCCTTCGATCATTCATATCCTCAACATGGTTTTTATTTTCTGTTTATAAAAGGAATACATGGCCACTGTGGGATATCTGGGAGGAAAAAACCCCGAGAAAGTAGAAGGAAAAAAAGTCATCTATAATCTTACTTTCAGGCAACACTTTTATTTGTTGATTTACTTCTTTCTTAGCTTTTCTAATACGCATTTTTAAGAAATGTAATTGAGATCATTTGGTTAGATGCACTTTTGAATATTGCTTTCTCTTCTTTTAATCTTAACTTTAAAATGGGCATTTCTGATGTTACTAAAACACTCTCTAAGATGCCTTTTTCATTGATATAGAGAATGGACACACAAAATCTAAATTCCTCTGATGAGAGATTTCCATTGCCTTCGGCTTCTTAAACAGACACACTGCTAGCATCTCTTTGTGCATGGAGTTTTTGTATTGTTTTATGAATTTGCAATTTATTATGCTAGGATCAGTTTTCGAGAAACAGAATAGCTGAGTCAAAGGACACAAACCTTTTTAATGCACTCCAACACATCATTGCTTAACTGCTTTCCCAAAAGGTTGTACCAGTTTACACTGCCCTGGTCCAGAGGGCCCTTTTTGCCTTTGGACCCACTGACATTTTGATGACAAAAGGGATGAGGTTGTAAGTCAAAAGTAGAGCTTTCAATACCCATATGCAGGGTCCAGTGCTAGACAGAAAGGGAGTGAGATTTTCCCTTGTAGTAAAAATCAAAATGGTTCAACCCGAGAAAGCAACTTTGCAAATGATGTTCCCGAGAGATCCTGCGGCCCAGGCCCTGCCTTGGTGGAGGGGTTTGCTCTGGACGGTAGAGAGCTTCAGATTTCCCTGCTGCTTGTGTCTAGAGTGACATCTTACAGCTTTTTTCCCCAAGTGAAAGAAGTTAAAAGAGACTTTTAGATATGAGAAATTCAAACACCCAGGGGAGAAAATTAGCCTGTCAAGCATCCATTCTGAACTGGGAGGAATTGAAGTCACTTATGTTTCTTTCTCTGCAAACATCTTTCTTTGGGTTCTACTCCTTCAGGATAAGGGCGGACGAAGGGCAGGATCTTTATAGAAAACTTTTGCACCTCATCATTTGTTGATAATATGTAATTTGTCACAACGAATTCAAGCAGTTTGCAGATTCTTCTCTGGCACAGCCAGCCCTACGCTGCCCCCTGATTCCTCCCACAGCCTCTTCCCTTGGCTGCTTGTGTGTGTAGCTGCTGCAGGAGGAAGAACTATCCAGGTAGTTTTTAAAAGTAATATCCACCAAAGCATTCCCATATGTACCCTTCCCCAGTCCTTGTGTTCTCACATAAGATTGGCTAATATTTCCCAGGCAAAGGAAAATAAGCTACAATATGGGCGAAGGCATGTCATTGGTTGCAAAAAGCCATTCTCAGCAAAGAAAGTTGGGGGAATTAGGCTCATGGGCACAATAGCAGAGTATCTAGCAAAGTCTGATGTAATAGTGGGGAGACTCAAGAGGGGGGTGGATAAAAAGTGATGTGAGGTAGGCAAGACCCTTATTGCTCATTTGATAATTGCTCATCACAGAATAGTAAGTTGAGCAATTACATACACACCACACCCATATGTATTCATTTCATAATTAAGCCTTCTGACTCAAGTATGTATTTGAGATACTTTTATAGTATTTCAGTTCTTGGGTGTTAGAAATGTGCCTGTTCCCTTCATGTGACACATGACACATTTGGCGTGTCTGAACAATTAAACATTTTTGCCTGGGGAACATTGCCTTTCTCTGCCAACATCGTGTAATCAGCATCTTCTCATTTATGTGGAAAACTCCTGTCGTTAGCCCTGTTATTCTTATGGAGAAACCGAGGTACAGACAATCTAATAAAACGAATGTGTGTCCTTTCCGGGTTTTTAGATTCTGCCTAAAATGATCAGACTTTCCTAGTTTTAAGTCTGTGTTTGTTTATGTGTGTGTGTATGAATATAACCAATTATTTAAAAAATATGCTAACAAAAAAAATTTGCTTGTCAGTTTGAGGTTTTGACTGAAATGTGGGAACTTAATTCAGCTTATAGAGTGAAATGTTTTTAAACTTAATATTCACCAAATATTTTTACAGAAATACCCAAAATGTCACTTTTGACTACATATTTCATAACAAGAAAAAAATAGCCAACCACTTCCCATGCATCAGAGGCAGTGCCACATGTTCTTCTGGCTCAGTGGGCAGCTTGTTTCTCGCCAGCTCTTCAGGGACTCCCATGTACATCTGCACAGTTTGTATGTTGTCATGTAGATGTCTTCTTGATATCCACATTGACAGACAACTTTTGAAGTAAGTCAAGTCGAAAGAGCTGACTGAGAACATTTTACGTGTCTTATTTCGCTTGAGTAGCAGCATAGGCCAACTTGTTTAAAGAGAACCAACAAAGACTGCTTTCCACAGCTTTCCTCAGCATCGTGAGAAGACCTAGTAGCTTTTCCAGAGTATGAAAAGCCAGCCAGTTCCAGCCAGTGCTCACAGTGAGTTGCTTCTTACCAGCATCTCGAGTATACACAGACGATTATTTCTTGTCCAAATAAACACATACAGGGTGCATAGTGGAAGCACAGAAATCATAATTGGGATTGGGGGCATTGGCCTGGCACTCTCTGAACCTGGAACTCAGCTGGCTCCAGTAAGCAAGCGTGTGAGAAGCTCTTTGAGTTCACTAAGTGTTTGAATACTCAAGGGCAGACAAGTTAGGAGGCCATAGACCGGAACTGTGACAATCTTCTTTGCAAAGCACTAGTGCCATAGTGAACTGGTCTCTTCCATAAGACCTCTGCTTGGTAGGGTGACTGAAAGGCATGATCACATTCACAGGGAGTTCTAAAAAAATGTTAGGTTCTAAGTTGATAGTGGGACAAATAACCCAATGGGATTAGGGAACTGAACGGTGGGTCAGCTTTCAAAGAAGCAGAATGCAGTGAGCTAATTAAAATTATATTGACTGTGCATTAATCTTAATTGATTCAGAAGGAGAGCATTAATGACAAAATCCTCAGTCAGTTAGTAGAGAATCTCTAAAGTAAACAGTCTCTAGGACGTCTCACTGTATCTCTGACTTTTGAATTAAATATCTTTTTTTGTTGTTGTTAGGAAGATTGGCCCTGAGCTAACATCTGTTGCCAATCCTCCTCTTTTTGCTTGAGGAAGATTGTTGCTGTGCTAACATCTGTGCCAGTCTTCCTCTATGTTATGTGGGGTGCCACCACAGTGTGGCTTGACGAGTGGTGCTAGGTGTATGCCTGGGATCCGAACCTGTGAACCCCAGGCTGCTGAAGAAGAGCATGCAAACTTAACCACTGTGCCACCGGGCCGGCCCCTTAAATATCTTTTAAGAATAAATATCATCAGTCATACCAGTCCTCCTGAGTTTGCGATTTCTTGCAGTAGCATGTTTCCAAGTATGGAATTTCAACAGAGCATAACATACGTTGAGTGTGACTGTTAAGTATTTCAGGCTGTGTTAGTATCACCATCCTCACTCTCTCAAAGTGAGAAAAATGAAGTATTGGGAATTTACGACCTGGGTGGAAATCAAGCCTGGGTCTAAGGGAGAATCAAATGCCACAAAGTTCCAGTAGCTTCAGTAATGACTTGGGAGCGATCTAGTTGTCTTTCCCACATATGCTCACTTCAAGGTTTCAGAAGCAAATGGACTGGACTATACTGGGCTCCTGCTCTGTGGAGTAATTCAGGCCGGGCAGCTAACCCAATCCCCTGGGGTCTGGGGTCTGGTTTGTTGATAAGTTGTTTTTCCTCCAGATTTGCCTCCCACCCTGACCACTCCTGATCAGTAGAGTGAGACTTTCCACTTTACCCAAGGGTGGTACAGATACTCTGCCGAGGGGTACACGTCCTTAACTTGTGTACATTTATTCAGTGTAAATTATTTGCATATTTTGGAAGGTAGAAAGAGTAGTCTTGTGTTTACAGAGGAATATTAGGGGATTGTTAAGGAGCTTAAATTTGTGGTGTTCTTTCACACCACAGATTCTGGAAGCTTCAACTTGTTATGGTTCAGAGTTTGGTGTCCTTGCCCTATTTATTTCATTCTGATCATTAATGAAAAGTGACAGAGGGATAGCAGGAGTGCCAGGCCAGTTGGTAAGCATAATGTGATTCATTAGAACCCAAAATGAAAACATTAAAATTGCTTGAAGGCAGCCAAAGCCTTTCTTCGATTGCACAGGAACTTCTTTTTGTTTTTTGGTTACTTGAATAGTGAAAAGTATCTTGAGTGACAATACATGACTGAAAAAGCACGTGAGAAGCTATGTGCCTTTATAATCCTCCATGATAGCTAAGCAAAAAGGGCCTTTTATATTTCATACAAAGTATTGTTTATTAAGATCTTCTGGAAGGGCACAATTGCATAAATCAAGAAGCATCTGTAATATTTTTATTAAAAATTCTCCTTCATCCTTTTGGCTGCAGTGTTCTAATACCTATCCATTTAGCAGATTTTTTAAAATGTATTGTTGCAGAATCCTCAAGAGCGCTTGATATTACAGTTGTGACTGCTATTATACAAAGTGTTTTTGAGAAAAGATGTGTTGGCTAAACCATGAGGAAAACCAAATTAAAACAGTGATTGGTAGAATTTTGCGGTCACTATAGTGTATTGGTCTTAAGAGAAGAGAAAAGTTGAAAAGAAAAGGAAAACTAAGTGACTATTAAACTAGTGTTGGTAACTCCCACTGTCCCCATCTGTTATAAAAATATATGTGTATATAATGATCTAGTGAAATTCTTTTAGAGTGTTCCTGTTGCTTCTCTGCTGTTGCTGAAATAACCCTTGTTCACTATGAAAGCTAATGTGTTTGACATAAGCTGAATATTTGCTGTTGTTGAGAAACGCCTTTGGACTTGTGGAGAAGCTTGATCAGGTACAGGGGAAGACAAGAACCCTAGGAAAAAAGCCCTAGAATAAGTGCCAAGAGGACCAACTCTTCCTTTTCTCACCAACTAGTTGTGTTTCCTTGGCTCTGGGCCTCACTTTCCTCATGTGTAAAATGGGAGAGTTCGGAGTATAATCTCTAGAAGGGCCCTGAAATTTGGGGAGCAAAGGAGTGTGACGATCATAGAGTGTTCTCGTCAGAATGATTTCACACTTACAGAATTCTGAACAAAATTCTTAGCAAACAGTCAGCCTCGATGGCATTACCTTTAAATCACCTTCTGGGTTAGTCTCAGGTCCTGTTGAACAGCAGGTAGGCATGACTTGAATCTCTAAAACTGGGTCTATTTCTGGAGCTCTTTATTTACTCAAATCATTTATTGTAAACTATTAGCAGTTGTGCAGGTAAAGTGGAGTCTGGTCTGAGTAGGTTGACGTTTATTTTACGCTCTGATTCACTCCAGAGAAGAATGAGCACACTGAAGACATTATCTGATAAGATTCCTAAAAGGTAGAATCGCAACAGTTTGCGATTAGCAGGTTTTTGGGCCTCTGGTCTAAAATGACTGCCCAAGCTCTAGCTCGATAGTTACTCTATCTGTACCTTGTGTTAGGACACTTTAAAATGCCCAAAAGACAAGGGTGAAACAGAGACTTTTTTGGATGCATGAGAGTTAACACGTAAATAAGTTTCATTTTCTTTGTAACTTTTATTCAGGTTATACGTGTAGATAGTTTTAAAAGTCACAGAGTTCTACAAGGCCTATAACAAAAGAAAAACCCTGATAGTTTCTTGTTCCACCTTTCCCTTCACCCAGTTCCTACTCGCCAGAGATAATTAACTAAACTCTTTAGCTGGTATCTTTCTTTGTGTTTTGCAAACACATGTGTATATGGCTCTTTCTTGGTGTCTTTTTTCAGTTTTAGCTGTTTTATATTAACTCCTTATTATGGAAAGTCCTGATTTAGCTCTCTCACTGCCCTCCCCCAACACAAAGATATTTTACTACACCCATTCTCCCAATATAGTTATGGGTTATCTATTGCTGTGTAACAAATTGCTCCAAAACATAGTGCCTTAAAACAACAAATTGTATTACCCCACAGTTCCTGGGGTCAAGAAACTGGGAGCAGCTGCCTTGAGTGCTCCTTGCTCAAGTTGTCTCATTAGATTCAGTCAGTCTGTGGCCAGTGCTGCACTCAACTGAAGACTTGACTGGGGCTGAAGAATCCACTTCTAAGCTCACTCTCATGGTTGTTGGTAGGCTTTAATTCCTCAGCTGCTGTTGGACTGAGGGCCTTAATTCCTTGCAGTGCCACGTAAGCCTCTCCATAGGGCCGATCTTAAATAACATGGTAGCCTGCTACCCCAGCAAGATCCAAGAGACACTGAGCCCAAGATGGACTCCAGAGTTTTTGTATAACTTAATATTAGGAAAGACAGCCCATTACTTCTATTTAATTAGACGTAAGTCCAACCCAAACTCAAGAGGGGAAGGTGTCACATAAAAGTTTGAATACCAAGAAGCGGAGGTTATTAGGGGCCATCTTACAGGCTGCCAACCACAAGTAATTTTTGGTTCGGTTGTCGTGTTATGATGTTATGTTATTAAACTATGCTGCATATATTATTCACAACACAGCCAGGTACTATGATTACATTTTTTTTCATCCACCTTTCTCCCTGGAGTTTATAATTGTCTTACTTTTTTATTTGCTTGGTGTTCTATATACCCATCACTGATTCACCATAAACCGTCATGCCAGAATTATAAATTGCTTCTCAGTTTGTTGAAATACATCAAGCATTTTATACATTTTATCTTTTGGAATAGTCTCTCCTGAGACTTCTGATCTGCTTCAATCTGGACCGATAGTTTAGGCCTAATGCAGGGCTATAAAAATTTGAGCTCTTTCTTATACACCATCCTGAAGATTCCGTTCTTATGTTGAAGACCCTATTTCCTGGATCTGTGTATTCTTCGTTTTTGGTTCTGTCTCTTCATTTTGGTGAATAATATCTTCCAATAGCTTCCTCAGAAAGGGTTCATGGGAAGTAAAACCTTTGAAATCTTGGGTGTTTGAACATGTTTTCCTTCTACCCTCATACTTGATTGATAAAGTGGCTAGATGAAGAATTGGTTAAAATTCTTTTTCTCTCAGACTTGGAAGGTGTTGCTCCGTTGTTTTCAGCTCCCCACTGTCTTTGAGAAGTTCAGTGCCACCCTGATTTGAGATCTTGTTTGATACCTGTTTGTTCTCCCCATCTCCAAGCCTTCATCTTTTCTTTGTCCCCAGTATTCTGACATATTTCAGTGACATCCTTTGGCATGAATCTCTTTTAATATGTTGTGCTGAGCTTGGTCCTCTCGTTGGAAACTCAGGCCCTGTAGTGTTGAGAACTATATAGCTGTATTTCTTTGGAGAGGATGTAATTTCTGTTTCCTTGTTCTCTTTTTCTGGAGCTCCTTTTATTTAGAACTTGAACCTCCTGTCTCAGTCCTTTACTTTTCTGATCTTTTCTGTTTTTAAATCTCGGCTTATAGGTTTTTATATATTTTCTGATTTGAGGAGATTTTTCTCAACTTTATCTTTCAGTATTTTCATTGAAAAAAAAATCTGCTGTCTTATATTTTCATTTCCGAAAGTTCTTTTTTTATCATCAGGATTCTTCCCTTAAAAGCCTCCTAGTTTCATGAATGCAGTGTCTCATTTCCTTGAAGATCTTTCTCTCCCTCTATCCCTCCATCTCTTCCTTTCTCCCTCCCTCCCTCCCTCCCTCCCTTCCTTCCTTCCTTCCTTCCTTTTCTCTCAGCATTGTTTCTAATTCCTCTAAGTTCCTTTGTGTGTTTGTTTTGGCCTCTGTGTTCACATTGGAGATGTTCCTCAAGTGCCAGACGATCCTTGGCTCTCTGCATTGGAGTGATCTGTTAAGAAGCTGGTTTGAAGTTCCACGTGCGTGGGTGGACCTTTTGATGGTATCTGGAGATCTGGATGGATCATTCCTCTAAGGGGTCCCCCAGCTGGGGGTTTCCATATGCCATTTCTCTTGCTTTGATCAGTTTCCCCAGAAAAGCCTTCTCTGATTTCCTGGCCACCAACTTTTTTGGTGCCAATTTCAGGGAAAAAATGGGTGAAGGTTTCACTCTCCATTGTGTAAAAGTCTTAATCTTCCTGTTTTTTATTTTTTCTTTTTTGGTAACTATGGTATTATCCCCATTATACAGATGAGAAGACTCTTAAAGAGACTTAAATTCCTTTCTTGCATTTTCTTGGTAGCTACCATTTATTTCATAACCTGAAATTGAGATAATTTCAGTTGATTTGGAATGTGCCATCATAATCACTTTTATTTCCATGGAGAGATCAAGTCATTCAATTTATTATTATCATGGCTTACTTGCCTATTTTTCTTTTTTTATTCCCAATCGTGACTTTAGTTATGCTTGGTTTTTAGACTATAAGTTTGGGAACTTCAAACAGTGGCATATAAATGAAACAGCAAACTGCCTTTTTTGTTTGACTACTGGTCATCTAAACAAAAGAAATTTAGTAGCTTTTGGAATGACAGACTCTCCCTCACCCCAGCTCTCCCTGCCTCGCCTAAAGGGGTTCTGGCCAGATCATTATTTTGGGCCCTAGCTCTGTTTTTTTATCTTTACTTAGCAACGTGAGTTGTTCACCAAACTGATTTTTCACAAATTCCTCTCAGTGTTTATAGCAAAACTCTCATCCCCTTGGTTGTTGACCAGCCCTTTAACACCTGTACCTCTAAGACTGAAACTGAGACAGGCTTCTTAAGCACTTCCTGCTCCGAAGGACAGATGCGTTGAAGACACTTCATTAAAACCCAGGTCCCTTGGCCCTGTTCTGTGGTAGAACCAGGCCCCTGGGCAGGGGGTTTCTGGAAGCGCTCTGCTCACTTTACCAAAGCACATGGAATTACTTGTTTTTTCAAGTTTTTCTTCTCAGTCTAGAAAGGTGCTGCTTCTTTTATCCCTCTACTTTAGTATAATAGAGTACTCACCATCCTTATTGAGTGTACAGGCTGTAAAAGATGATTGTAAGTATATCACGTTGGTATCTTATTCTGAGGCATTCTTGTATGTCTGTCTGGTTCGCGCATGTATCCCCAGTGCCGAGCACATGGACAGCTACAGTAAATAAGTGTTGTCTGAATGAAGGAATGGTGCAGAGAAAGGGAAAGTTAGCCTCTGAGCCACCCTCTCTCTGCTGCCCTCTCCCGCATGGTGCTCAGGCCCATGTTGGCACCCAGAGGGTGTGGGTTTCGCGCTGTCCTGTCACTTGGGTCAATGAGGTGACAGGCAGTAAGCTGAAGGAAACATTTTTATATCCTTAAAAGTGTTATCTTCGAGGAGCACAGTTTGTAATGCTGGCGTGAAAAGAAGCCTCCTCTCAGACGGCTGGCTTGACGCAGGCGAAGCTGCTAATTTGTTTTCAGCTTCAAGGAGATTTAGAGCCTTGGCCTCCCTGGCAGTAGCTCACAGTGGAATTGTTTTCCTGCTCCTTCATCTGCGTCTCTTGCAAAGCATTAGGAAAGGCTGGATGTTTACAGAGCTGGCAGCCACAGATTCTTCTTTTGCAGACAGACATGAAGATTTGTTGACGGGGACTTTTCTGACTTAATGGTGTACTCTCGGGAAAACACACCAATCCTTTCTCATATCTGAAGGCAACCACAGAGCCTCCCGTGGGAATGCAAACTAGAGTGCAGTCATTTACCTGCCAGGAAGGGAAACGTCAGAGCGAAAGTTCGTGCCCGCTTGCCTGGGCAGAGCTGTCCTTAGCCTGGCCTGAAGGAGACAGCATACAGAGAAAGCACAGGCAGCTAACGTGCAGCCTCAGAAAATGCTAGTCAGAGTCCAACCTTCGGCAGGTCGTACCCCTGGCTTTGCCTGTCAGTTCTAGATATGAGCACGAGAACTGAGATGACAGCCCATTGTGGTGGGAATGGCGATTCCAAGTGTCCTCTCTAGCTTCCGGGTTAAGCCCACAGCCTGTTTGGGCTACATTTACAGGAACCCACCAGTAGCACTTACAAGAGCAATATAGAAAAAGAAACTCCAGCAGGTGGTTGTGTTTGTGCACTCTTGGTCAACACTTTCATTATTATGTAGATTTCCATAGTTAATTAGATTAATTTTAGTCTTTTACAGTTCACTAAGATTTTGTCCCAAAGTGGAGTCTTTTGGGTTCTGAGAGTTGAAGTTTTAAAATTTCTTGGTAACGCCTGGATCAACATTCTAGGAATTGCTTCATTGCCAGCTTTCCTTTCTTGGCAATGGAAAATGCGTGAATAATGCCTTCTTTGAAGCTTTAAGACACACAATAAGCTAAGAACTCTCTAATTGAACTTTACAAGCTGAAGGGGCTGACTTATGGGCAGCATTGGAACAAACTTCTAGTCACCATAATTTAGGGAGGGTTAGCTGCCAAAAGCCATGTAAGGCTTTATTTGATCCATTTATGAATTAAGAGCCTGCAGTAAATTAATTACCGTATATTGGGGCTAATAAAATCTAGCAGGATGAGAACGCCTTTGGGTTCATCTGTGGAGAGGAATTAGGACAGAGCTGCTTCCTGGTCTCTGAGCGTTTCCTGGCCCAAGGCCTTCCTTAGTGCTGGGGACGACGGACGGTGTTCATGCTCCATGTTCATCGAAGAGGCATTTGAGCCCGCTTTTGGTTCTGCAACTGCTGGAAGGCTTTGCTTTATTGATCATAATAAGCTGTTCTGTCTTATTAAAGTTGCATCATGGAGTCTGGGTTTTAGGAGCCCTATTGAGAATTAGTTGCAGAAGAAGCGATTTGCTTGTATTTTCCGACGGTTAACAGGCCAAGCAGATGGGAGAGCAGACCTGAAATAGTTGGGTTGGCTGCCTGCCACTGTTCTATGAATTTTGATTTGCACGATATGTAATAGTTTTACTTTTCCCTTTTTTGGAAGTTCTTGCCTATGAGCCTTGGGAAAATTAATCCTTGGTTTCCCGTAAAATGCCCCCTTGTAAGCGAAGGCCGCTGCAGCACGCTCACCGGCCCTGTGTGTATGAGTGAGGCCAGGACACGTGGGCTCCATGTTCTGTCGGAGGAGAGCCCGGTTCCCTCGTCCTGTGGCTTCTCAAGGAAGACTGTTCTCCCTCACAATTGCCCTGCGTCTCCAGTTTTCCTCTTCTTCAGTCTGTGGTCACCAACATACTGACGAAATGGAAGAAAGGGTGTTAAACTTACACTTTAGAAAAGCGTTTCTATACAAATGTGAGCTAAGCCAGAGCAGCCTTTGGGTGAAGAAGATCCAAATTCTTCCTAAGTCAGTTTTAAAACCTTGTTTCATTAAATGTTAAATACATGGAAATTGCTATTTGAAACATATGCATAAGGCATAAAGAAAATGTCTATTTCCTCCCACCTAGATGAAGAAATAGAAAATGGCAGTTTCAGGACCTTTGAAAACCCCTGGGGACCCTTCCTTCATCCCATTCTGCTGCTCATTCTCTCTACAAAACCACTGTTCTGAATTTTGTGTTTTTTATTCCCATGTTTTATTTCATCCCTCTGATTTCCTAAATAATACATTGTTTGTTTTGCAGGTTTTTGCACTTCATGTAAATGCAATCTTATATAGTGTATTTTCTTAATTTACTATTTTCACTCAACATTAAGCTCTAGTTCATTTTCCCTGTTCTGTCAGATTGTTTGAATACCCCATTATTATTTATCCATTCTTGTGCCCATGGACTTTTGGGTTGTGGCCAGTTCTTTGCGATTTCAAACGCTGTCCCTGTGAACATTCTTGTGCGTGTCTCCTGGTATCTAAGCCAGTTTTTAAACAAACCAATCTACTTTAAACAGCATGCTGTGTCTTTTTTTAAGATTTGTTTTGCTAAGAGGGTACACCACAAAATATTTCAGGTATTAGAGATTATAAAATGACCATTTATTACAAACTTCAAAGCAAGGCCTGTATTTACACAACAGTGTAAAGGAACGGTGGCTTTGTTTCTCTGCTCTTAATAGTGGTCCAGATAAAAGTCAGTGCTGCTGCAAAACACCTTTCATTAATGTTTGTTAAAACTACAGCTTGAAGAGTCAATGGAATTTTAAGATCAAAGAGATAAACATTAATGGAAGAGAAAACCTCCCACGTGAAATGACTGCCCCATTTACGTGTGCTGCATTCCCGTCTCCCTCCTGAGTTCATAGAGAATGTATTGTTTACACTCACCACGTGGATGGCGGTAGGTGTTGTGGTTACGTTTTTCCAGTGGCATTTACTAAAGGCCTTTGATGGCATCTCTTCAACTTCGTATATGGTCAGGAACACACTAGATTTTCCATAAATATGGACTGTTCTTCAAGTATGTCTTCTAAGAGGAGCTGTGTTGAATAAGTAGAACTCTATATGTCTTCTGTAGCGCCATCTTGCTGCCTGTGGCGTTTGCCTCGTTTTTCTCTCTGCCCAAAGGCCTCTTCTCCCAGATGGACTGCATGGCCAGCTGTCTCACATCTCTCAAGAAGTACCTCCCCAGAAAGACGTTCCTTAACTCCCATCCCCAGGCTAGCTTCTCTCCTATCAAGTCCTAAATCTTTATACATACTACTTTATTTTCTTCCAGGACTTGGCACCTAAAATTATAGTTGCTTGCTTGGTTATTATCTGTCTCATCTCACGTGGCATGTAAGCATGGAGTCTGTCTTGTTCAGTACTGTGTTCCAGGCACCGAGGACTGCTAGCACTTGGAAGGAAGGATAAAAATGGGTCGAGTAAATTAATTTTCCTTAAATAACAGAGATTAAGGACATTTCTAAGTAAAGGGTGGCTGTAGTCTCGTGGAATGTATCCTAGTAGAGACAAGAGACTTTTAATCAAGTCATCAACTCTTTAGGCCTTGTTTTTCTCATCTGTAAAATAGGGTTATGAATGTAGTAAATATAAAAACATTAATAGATATAAAATGGCTTTCTAAAAAATGGAGAAGATGTGTTATTATTATATATGTTGACATTACATAAACTGCCGCTGGCTATACTAGCCCTTAAGGTTGTTTCTGAAAGGAACTTGGATGGAAAGTGTTGGTAGAATTTTTCTGTAGGAAAACAGTCTTGAAAGATAAATGTACTGGTCAGGTTGGAAGGCTTTATTTCTCCCAAACCCATGACTCCAAGTCAGCCTCAGTAATTTTCATCTAGAATCTGTGTACTTTTGAACGATGTGTGCACCTAGCTGACATGAACGGAAACTTAACTAAGAGCACTTCTGTTTTCCTCTTCACACTTAGGGTCCAGATGTCTATCAATTTCAGCCTTGCTGATACTTTGTAATATTCTCGTTCTTTCATTTAGGTGTATTATTCATCTGACCAGCTGAGTTGCAGTCTCCTTCAAAAGAGAGACTGTTTTGTTCTTTAATTTGTTATTCTGTTGGACAAACATAGTCACTTGCTTGGCAGAGAAAGGGTGTTTGGATAAGAATTTATTATTTGAAAACTTTTTATTAGCCTTAGAATTTGCTAGACCTTTTTTTTTCCCCAACCCACACTGCACATTAAAATCCTCTAGGGAACTTTGGAAAAATGCCATGGCTCAGGTCTCTCATCAAAATATTCTGACCTGGTTGGTTTAAAATGAAGTCTGGGCGTTATTTTTTTGATAGTTAGTTTCTTTGTAACTTCCTACGGGTTATTCTGATCAGCAGTCCGGGCTGAGAACCACTAAACTAGAATAGATCATTATTCGCAAAGGTGGCTGTCCCCCGGAATCAGCTGGGGAAGTTAGAACATCCTGATGTGTAGGTCCCACTGGCAGAGGTACTAATTTAAATTATGGTTGGGCCTCTTGATTTTAAAAGACCGCTCAGGGAATCCTAATGGGCAGCAGATTTTGAACCCCTGAGCTCAACTGTGGGCTCCTGGAACACAGTGTGAGACACGGAGAGGTCTGTGCCTCTTGGCCTGATAATACGATTTGCCTGGAATGCTGGCTAAAACACGCATCCCATCCAGAGTCTCCAGAGCAATGGTTGGGGGACCCCAGGCTCCACAGTAGTTTTTATGATCAGTCAAGTTTGGGGGACATGGCCCTAGCCTAGTAAATACTCCACTTCTTACTATATTGTGGTTGTGGGCGAATTTTCTCATAGTTTACTTGGTTTGTCTTTGAGCAGGGAAACCTTCTTTGTAAGCGCTCACTATCTTATGAATGATTAGAACAAAAGGGACCGCCCCCGTGGCCAAACGGTTAAGTTGGCACCTTCTCTGCTTTGGCAGCCCAGGGTTTCCCCAGTTCAGATCCTGGGCGCTGACATGGCATTGCCCATCAGGCCATGCTGAGGCAGCGTCCCACATACCACAACTAGAAGGACCCACAAATCAAAATACACAACTGTGTACCAGGGGGCTTTGGGGAGAAAAAGGAAAAATAAAATCTTTAAAAAATTAGAACAAAAGTCTTTCAGATTTAGGAAAATGTATATAAGCAGCAAAAGGTGTCAATTATTTCAGCAAACAATTATAATTGCTTTCTTTCTGTAGTTAAATAATCATGAACAACATGCTGCATAAATCCCTGAAATAAAAACGTGTGATCATAGGGACCTGGCACATTTTCAACTGTTTATTATAATGAGTAGTGGTATCATGGATAATTAAAAACCAAAACTGATGAAAAAGTCTCATTATACTTGATGGTCTTCTCCCTAGTCTTTTTAAAATTTGGAGCTGTTGTCTGGTTTGTGTTTCATTTTCATGATTTTGGTGTTGTGGAGATAAGCAAATATAGTATTATATTAAAAACAAAACAAGCAAAGGTGAAAAGCCAAGAGCTTTCAGTAGAATTGACCAAATTCTTTTGTGTGCCTGGCATTGTGTGAGTCACTAGAAATTAAAAGTATAAGACCATTTCTTGTGGGTGGAGGATAAATATGAATGTTTTGCAGTGTCTGAATAATGTACAGCCTGTTTAATCTACCAACTGGTTAATCAATTGCTCGATAATTGACTGGGAGATCTGTATAATGTAATACATCATACTGTGTAGTGGTTCTAATCATTTGTAAGAGGTTTCCAATCATTTGTAGGAGAAAGATCCCCCCGCCCCCAGTGAGTTAAGAGACTGAGTTTAATAATGACAAGCATTCCCAAGTTTGTGCTGAATCCATTTGAAAGAATTTGAAAGGATGCACAAACCATGCTCACGTTGATGGTGGGAGATAGAGTGTATTGGGACTTGTAGATATCACGGTTAGATCTTCTTCATTGGATATGGGGCCTCCAGAAATTTATTGATTGCATGTGCCCCGTCTCTCATGTTATGTTTTTTCCTGCCATTTGAGAAGCCATTCCATTCCATTTCCCCTTTTTCCCTAGTTTTTTCTTAAAGAGTCACCTTAATTTAGTAGGACCTTACTGTTGTCACCATGTGCTGACTACAAGCCTATGATAAACGACTTGGGTTCATACTTCTTTCTGATGAAAAAACTTTTAGGAGGCATATTTGTTTTCTCTGGATTTCCCCTGAACAATATTAAGATCTGAGATTTCTGCCTTTTAGCATTTGAGGTGCTAACATCAAAAGGCTGTTCCTTCAAAGAACTTCATGTTGCCATTTAAATGGTAATTACTTTTCTCCTGTAGCTCTGGGCTTGCTCAATTTAACAGGCTCAGTATTTTTATTTTATATTGTTGATGCTATGAGATGAGGGTCTGAATCAAAAATGCTAAATTCTGATTTAGGAAGACAGTTGAACACCTGGACTGAGGATTGGTTCCCGTGAAAATGAGTGAGTGATCGTTTTGCTGTTTGTAATTATCCATTTTGCATTGGGTCCTCTTGTACCTGGAGACAGTTTTCCAGTCAGTTTAGCCTACTGATGTGAGGGCAGAGGTTGATTCGTTCTTTAGAGTGGTTATTTCCACGGAGGAAGAGTATTGGAATCTATTTTTTTTTTAAAGTGCTAGGCCTGGAACCCAGATCAACTGAATCACAATATTTAGGGATCAGGGCATGGTATGGTTCTTAAAAAACACTTTTCCCCCATAATTCTAATGTGTGGCAGTATTAGAAACCACTGATCCAGGCAAACCAATTCCACATTTTATTTAGGTGAGAAAGAATTAAATCGTTTATTTAATGAGTGTCTGTTAATATTTATGCTGTGTGGTATTTCTCAGTAGAGTTTTTAGGGAAAGAAAGTCTTTCCGCTTTTTAATAATTTTGCTGAGTAATTTCTTGATGGATTATTGGATTCTTTCTTTTTCTGTAGAATTAGCCTTCTATGGGGCCGTTGCCTTTTCTGTGCACCCCATGATAAAGAAGCCCAAGGACAGTACAATGTGTCTCTTCTCTTAGCTACAAAAATAAAACCCAATTTCTGTTTTCTTATAAAATCCTTTTGGTTAAGAGCAAAGAGAGAGATTTGACTCGAGGTACTGTGTGAGTGGAGGCATTTAGAAGAGAAGGCTGGAAATCAGACCTGTTGTACTCACTATGTGCTGTGGTCGTTACTAGAAACTGAATGTGGAATGGAATTTGTTTCTGAGGTTTCAAATGACCTTTTCGTTATGGCAAGTTATTTAAAACCCCAGGTGGCAAGGTGAGTCTTGGCACAACACCCATCTAAGAATTGAGCGGGAGACATACAGGCAGAGAAAGATTTTTCTGGGCTTCTCTTTATATTGTGTATTTCTATTTCCTGAACATTTAGTTAGAACTTCCTTTGAATATTTTATTATCTACTTGGTTTATAATCAAGACCACCCACCTGATTTTAGCCTGCTGATTTTTTTTTCCTGCCTTTTTATTCCCTCAAGCTCACAGTGCATGTGTATTCATGTTTTTGCTTTCCATTCACGGAGACCTCCAGCTGGGAAAATATAGTGTGTACAATACTCTCTGCCTTCAACTGACATTGCTCATAAATTGCAACAGAAACACTGCTATCAGCAGCTTAATAGCAGGTAGAATACAGCTCTACATATCAAGTCTCAGCAGGATACAGAAACTATGGGTACCAAGTTTCCAAAAGAGAAGGGGAGGGGGGAGAAAGTTTTCTATCTAAGAATAACTGAAACAACACTGAAAATTGATTCACTGAAAGCAGCTTTTTGAAAAGGACTTATAAGGGCTGACTCAGTGGTTGCTCCGCTGTCACTTTTTGCTGAATTGTTATTTTTGAAGACTGCACAAGAGGTTTTCTGTGGTGGAGCAGTGCGGAAAAGGCAAGCTTGCGTGCTTCTTTCTTTCTCTCTTTCTCTCTCCCTTTCTTTCTTATCCTCTTAAAAGAAAAGAAAAGGCCTTTGGTAAACAATGAAAAGGGTACTGGTTAACTCTCATTCTACAGTGGGGTGATTAGGTGGAGGGGAAAGTCACCTCGGGCACACCCACCCTTCTCACGTTCCCACGTGTTGGGGGCACAGGAATCCTGCCTGTGACAACAGAGAAGTTAGTGTGGCTGTTAGTCTTGTTTCTCAGCTACAAGTTATTTCATTTTGCACAGTGACCTGTCCAGTTATTTGGCTTTTGGTAAAAGAGCACACAGTTATGTAGTGTATCAAGATGTTAATACTTCAGGTTATGATGTGCAAATGGACACTCTTTATTTATAGATCCTTTCCGTTAAAAAAAAAAAAGTAAAAGAAAACAGATAGCTCCTCCAGTGTGTGAGTTTCCAGTGCTTTAGCACATCGTTTTATCTTAATAAGTGAGATTATATTAATGTTTTGAAAAGCCTCAAATTCCCCTCTGTGAAGAAAGGATCGCTGGGCTCCATCATCTTTTGTGAGTAGCCGTAGCAGAATTCTGCCTCTTGCCAGAAGAGATTAGTGTGGATGGTGAAATAATTCTTTCTTTAAACCAAGTTAAGCTGTTGTATTAATACTCCTGTCAAAGGGCTCAGGCAAATAAAAGTTCTCAGCCTTCTTCCAGGCTCCTTGGTGACTTTTCCCAAAGGAATTGCATAATATCTCCTACCCCCACCTGCAGCCCTGTCGCCCAGAATGTTAGAAAGTAATTAATCAAAATCATTCTTACCCCCTTTCTTTCCTGGAAAAACTCAGCATGGTTTATGTGTATCTTATTTTGTGTGGTGTACATTTTTCATTAAAGTCCGTTAGCCTAGTTACTCTGAAAAGAATCACCTTAGATGCTTGGAGTAGAGCTAATAATCAGGGTTTTTAATAAGCACTCAAGGGGATTTTTATTATCCAGTGAGTTTGGGAAAACGGTCTGATAGGTCTGAGTTTGAAACCCATATATACCATCTTCCGGAGGTGTGTGAGTGTGTGTGTGTTTGAGAGGAGTGACTCATAGATTTCTCTGCAGCCCAGCCAGGAACCCAGATTTGGAAACCTACCCTATGTTTCCTTCAACAATGGAATCCTGATTAACATTTAGAAAAATCCAAAGCCTCAAAGCCTATGGAGTTCGTTGTCAGTAACACTCCATTTGGTTTGGGTATTTTGCATTGCTCACCTGTTCCTGCCAGTCCCTTGGCCGTGTACCATCTCCATTAGGCCAGGAGGGTGTGATGACTGCCCGCCATCCTGACAATGCCTCCTCTTTCAAAGCAAAGGCAGCGAACGCCCGGGGATGCAGCCCCTCCTTGCCTTTCAGCCGTCAGTGGCTACTTGTTGAACCTTGTGATAAAATGAAGCAAGCAGACCAAGAGGCTCACAGTGCAAGTTTAGATAAACTCTATTTTGTCCTGTGATTTCTGACAGTGCAGAGATGCACATCATTCCACTGGCAGGTAGTGTGGGGCGGTGGAAGTCGGGGAGGGGAGGGAGTCACCAAGTTTCTTCTCTCCACTTAACACCTCTCTTCTCATCACCGTGTTGTCCCAGGAAGGCTATGGTCATAGTTACTGAAGGCAATCAGGTAATGCTTTTTCCAAGGTATTTTTGTTGTTTTTCTTCTCAGTGCACTAAATGAATTGTATTTTAGCAATATGCCTTTTGCAACAGGTAGTCGTCTGGTTCATTCTTTTCAATCATTTTTTGTGCTGTAAATTTGAGACATTCATGTTCAGCTGCCGTGCTAACTGGGCCAAGAAATTTAGGATTGATTAAATGAAAAAGAAAGTCCCTGGTTCTTGTGACACCTACCACAGGACTGTGGTTATGCTCAGTGCTCTAGCTCCTTCTTTACTCAGACCTCAAAGTAGCTTTTTCTTGATCCCCTCTTCTCCAAAGCAACTTCTAATCACTTGGATGTGTTTTAGTCTCACTGGGGCAAAAATCTTCAATGGCTCCTGGCTGTTGACCAGGCCTCCAAGTTCTGTGATGGGCTTTAAAGGGACCTCTAGCTCATTGGAGAAGCACTGAGAGCCTGTCAACTGGTGTCCTGGTCACCACACACCCAGGATGTTGCTGTGTGGACGCAAAGGATCACTGGAAGAAAAGAAAGTGGGACCCCCAGTTGTGGTTTTGTCTCTTGCTTTCCTTAGTCCTAGGATGAGCCATTTAACCTCTCCGAGCCTCAGTTTCCTTGTCAATAATGAAAGCAAGTTTGGAACAAGTGATCGCCAAGATTCTTTTGTGCTGGAAAACTACATGATTCTTTTGATATGTTAGTTTATGGGAATTCTGGACATGATATGATGAAGCTTATTGTGTAAACTGTATACCTCGTCATATGGATTTAGGTCCCTAACAAATTAGGGCAAGGGGCAAACCTTTTGAATTGAGGGCCAGGTGTGTATGTTTACCTTCTTTGCCCCAGTATACATGGGGAGACTGATTAATTGTCACAAACTGGAGCCAGACCCCCTGAGTTCCAATTCCCAGGTCCACAGCTGATTGCCTATGTGACCTTGGGCAGTAACTTCCTGCCTGCTTTGTGCCTCAGTCCATTATTTGTAAAAATAGAGATAATATAGCACCCCTTCCCCACATTGGGCTGTTAGAAGGATTAAATGAGTTAATATTTATAAGACATTTTGAATAATGCCTGACACATAGTCAGCACTAAATGCACTTACTAAATTAATAAACAAACAAAAGTATAATTCCCAGTATTGTAATTATTCTAGGCAAAGACGGAAGTGCTTTTCATTAGCTTGCAAGTGTGTTCTCTATAATTTAGGATTCCAGCCTAGAATATAAGAAGACCCTCATACTTGTGGCTATCCTTACAGTTATTAACCGTGGTGTTAATGTTGCCCTGTGTGTCCTTTCTTTTTTTTTTCCCAAAGATTTTATTTTTCCTTTTTCTCCCCGAATCTCCCCAGTATATAGTTGTATATTTTAGTTGTGGGTCCTTCTAGTTGTGGCATGTGGGACGCTGCCTCAGCATGGCCTGATGGGTGGTGCCGTGTCCACGCCCAGGATTCGAACTGCGAAACCCTGGGCCGCCGAAGCGGAGCGTGCAAACTTAACCACTGGGCCCTGGGGCCGGCCCCCCGTGTGTCCCTTCTGACAACCGCGTCAGGCTAGCAAGCGTCTTGACTGCAGGTCCTTCCGACCAAGGTGACCATGAGGGGAGGGGAAGCTGTGGTCAGGGAATGAATGCGTCTTGGGATCTGAACGAACCCGCTGTTCCCAAGAGGCCGGTTCACTGCTTGTCAGAAGCTGCTTTCCTCTGGGGTCACAGGGAATGTAAATGACAGGAGGAGCTATAGCTGGGGACAGTGTTTCATGTGTAAATGCTTTGTAAGAAATATTTGTTGCCCCCTCCCCAGCCCTGAACCCATACCGCTAAATTTCTTTCTTTTCTGTAATGACTGGGGTGGTGAATGCATCCTAAGTAGAAATTACCTTGAGGGATTGTTCCTAAATACGTCACATACTCAGGGATCAGATGATTCATTTTTGCTTTCACTTGAACTGCTAATTTATATTAAGTAACTGAAAATTTACATCTCTAGAATCTCCGTTCCGGAGGACACCCTCTGCATCTCTATTGACCATAGTTACTCAAGTGTTGATTACTGGCATTTACATGGTTGCTGTTCTGGTCATGTCTTTTTAGCATGGCAATTTTTATTAAAAAAATTTTTTTAGTCTTTTTTTCTTCTACTTTGTAGAATATTTGCCTGCACACTGTGATTTACACATATTCACTAAGCTTCTATTTAAAAATACGCCTTACCATAAAATCAGGTTAATTTAATTAACTAGAATTAAACCTTAAATGCCACAATTTGTTGAACAGATTAAAACACATGCGCACAGCCAGCTCAATTAGTATTTTGATATTTGAGTTGTGAAGAGACTAGTTGAAATGAGTTACCAGTCTTCTGGGAAAAAAGTGCCTTTACTGTCTATATCATGAGGGCAAGAATGCTGAAGTGTCCTTTCCACATCCTTCCCTTATATTAGGAGCCAGGTACATGATTCCTAATAGCCCAAAGACCTGACATTTAAAATAAACCAACCTGTTTGTATTATTGGGAGAGCATGAGATACGGATAAGCACACTGGGAGAGAGAATCATCTTTCTGTGTTTCATTTGGCACCAAGAAAGTCCCTATTAGAAGTCACGGGCCACTTGTTGAGGACAAGTGAGGTGTGTACCCACTTCCAGTAAGGCGAACTTCCAGTTAGTGTATCACCAACCAGTGCCAGTTCCAGCACCACTTCAGCAGCACATTGACCAAAAGGCAGGTGGAAAAAGCTGCACCAAGAAGGAGCACAACAGGAAGACATCCCTGAAAACGTCACCTGAGTTTTCCACTGTTAATAATCGTGAATGTGTAACCTGGGATTTGCCTTGCTGAAGGATAGGTTAAATACTTTTCTATCTCCTTGAAATCAATTTCTGGTGATCACAAATGCAGATTGAAAACCATAGCTTTAAGATTCACATTCAGCAAATAAAATTTACGTTCCCTGAAAGGCAAAGGCGGCTGTCATTTCATGCTTCCTACCCTTCATTGTCTCTTTCCCTTTGGTACACACAAGCAGCCTAGAACGCTCCAACCTACGTGCCCATTATGGAGAGAGAGCTTTCTGCTCTGTCAACTTTGTTTTATAAAAGCTCTGTTTTCTTTATTGCCTTTATCTATTACATCTGTAAAATTTATTTAAGCAATGACAAATCTCTCTTTGGGGCCCAGAGTGTGAGAGAATAACCACTGGCGGGCTATTGGGAGGAGATTTGTTGGATGACTGTTCATTAAATTGCAAGAAGTAGTGAGAGAGGCCAACAGTGTGGATCGGCCGGGGCTGGGCGGGTTATGGTCTGTCTTTAGAGCTTCTCCATCAGATGAGTGACAAATGTACCTCATCAATTGTTTTTGTAGTAGTTCCGTAAAAGTGAATGGCTTTTGGCATCCCAGAGGAGGATTCCTGGTTTCTTTAACTTGTAAGAGTACTTATTTCACAAAAGTTTGCAATAAAAGAGGAAGATACTTAAAACCAAATTGCTTTGCATCTGTATTATTATCAAATTATTTTAAAAATGGGAAGAATCAACTGAGATGGGCTCCTTCACTTCAGAGGTATCAGAATCAGGTGACGAATAATTCTCAGCTTTGCAGTTTTCACTTTTATATTCTGTTTGTGTGCATAATTATAATACAGGGGCTCTTTTATACTTTCATTCATTTTAATATTTTATTCGTCTTTAAAAAACCCCTATTTATTGAGCACCTGCTCTCTGCCAGGCACTTTGAAAGATGTGTTGCTTCATCTACTAGAGAGGTTGGCAGGTAAAAATCAAGCATCCTGAGGGTCAGGGTGAGTCCTGTGGTTGGAGTGTCGACGGGGGCAGTCCAGCAGTCTCAGAGCTCCCTGGAGTTCAGCACAGCTGAACTGAGGCTCGGACCATTAAGGCAAGCCAGGGTTCTCCAGGAAAAGGTAGGCGCAAAGTATGAAGTAACCTCTTGTGTGCCAGGGACATTTAAAGGCACTTTGAAGTGTGAGGCAGGGGAGAGGTAGGTGGTAACATGGGAAGGTAGCCAGGACCTGACTTTGGACAGTGGTCTGGATGAAGAGGAGAGGATGGAGTCAGTAGGAGCCATAATAGCCATGACTTGCTGACCGTTAGATGTGAGTTCTTGAACAGAAGAAGTCTGGGATTGTGAATTGTGACTCCTTTGAAACAACTAAAATCATAAGAAGTTAGAACTGTAGTCTATAGTGAGTTCCAGAATTATCCCTCAGTTTTATAGTATAGATACCTTTTAAGCAGTTAAACATAACTTAAATGTAAAAGGGTTTTCAAGTTCCCTGCTTTTCCCAGACCACTGTTTTCTCTGACAAGGCACATTATGGGAGGAAAGATAGCAGTTCAGCCAATTAAGGTTTATAACCATTGGTGTGCTGGTAAATAGTTAACAACCGGTTCTGAGGTGGGGTGGTGGGTACCCTGAGTTGTGGTGTTTGCCGTTTTCTGTGCTGTATATATTCTCACCGTGGTCAATGTCAAGTTTCCAGTGTGGTGTCTCTGAAGGTGGAGTTGGGAAGAGATGCGTGCCATCCACAACACATGCCTCTCAGCACATCGCTGGTCGCCACTTAGATGGCCATACTTCCCTTCTGGGTCTCCATCCCTGCATATGTAGTTCCTTCAGGAATCCTTCATATTTATAAACTTGTATTTATGTAAACTTGCATGATGCATTTAGGAGCATGGTATCAGAAGTCAGACTGTGTTCAAATCTCTGACTTTCCAACCTGGGCAAGTCAGTCGGTTAACTTATCTTACAGTTAATTTGCTCATCAGTAGCATAGTAATGATTAAAGAGGCTGGCATGTAGGCACTGAGGAGTAAATGAGATAATCTGTGTAAAAACACTTATTGTTGTGAACTATGCATAGTAAAGTGTTTTGAATACTTTACAAAAAATTTTTTGGCCCTGGTAGCCCATGATGTTTATGAGTTTAATGTGCTTTGACTGTGCATTCTTGGTTGGATTAGAAAACTCTGATTTTCTTTAAAGTTGAGTTGAACTGAATGGCACCAGAAAACATAATCCGCGTCACCAAGAGACTTTAGCAGGTCTGAAAGCACAGCTTGTTCTCTGAACTATCTCCTTTTGGGAAAACTTCTCAAATCTGATATTTCATTCACATATCCTGGCGTCTGTACACTATCAAACACACAAATGGATGAGAATTTAATTGAAAAATCGCTTTCTATTCACTTGTTTGGAAAAGTACGCTCTAATTCATACATAGTAATCCACACACTGGGATATGCTAAATAAAATAGCATAATCAGTCTCTCAGCTAAATGTTACAAGATTTTGTGGCTGAAAATTTCTAAATCAAAAGCTAAGTAAAAAACGAAGCCATTTGGTTTTTGTACTTTTTTCCTGCATCCAAGAAATCTGATTTCCAAAATGTCAACACATGTGATTTCTCCTTTGAAGCGTTCAGGTTCTAGCCTGTCGTTCAACACTTTCAGCAAGTTCTGGGGGAACCTTGCTGTTTGGGAGCCTGGTCTTGGCACCGTCACAGCGAGAAACACACCCTGGGGCTCTGCTGCCTACCTTCTACCAGGCCGCCTCCTTCCCTCCCTCTCCCCTGCGAGGCCAGTTTGTGTAAGAAGAAAGAATGGTTTGCCTGGTTTTTTCTTTCAAAGAAAACCGGAAAGCCTTTGGACCAGTAATTCTGCAACCCTTTAGAGTTCTGAATTCTTCAAACGAAGCCTGGGTGGAATTTTGTACTCATCCCCTGAGGCCATCCAGTCTGTTGCTGGCTGCTCACAAATAGAGCTACCAGTTTTGGCTGAAAAAGATCTTTAGTTATTTTAAGCAAAAGACATCAGAAAGAAATATTAGGTTTCTACCTCCTCTCTCCATCAAGCATTTTCCTGCCCTATGTGCTAATCCCCACAGATCTTTGCCATGAAAAAAATATTTATTTAATGCTCCATATGCCAACTTCCAAGTGTTAGCATTGTCCAGCCAAACGCTCTGTGTTTGCATTGGCATTAGATGTAGCGATTCAGGAATGATGATGGGTACAAATCAGATTTTTGTCCAGAATGCGTTTGTATATGTGTGTGTGTGTTTATGTATTGTAACTCGTGAAAGAATTAGAAGGCAAGCTAGAAAGATGTTAAAAGGTCTAGGCAGGTCTTCTTTCAGTGAAAAGAGGTGTATGAAACACACCCTGATGATGAGCAGCAATTAACAGTGCATTACTTTCTGGAAAAGACTTCAAGCTGGCTGCCCTGCAGGTCAGAGTCAATAAAGACTGAGTTACTAACAATAGCCTTTCTCTCTCACTGAAGCCTTGGACTTAACCCTAACTTCATCAGACCAGAGAAGAAGAGAATAATGCGAACAATAGGAGTCTTGGAGGTTGACTTGGGCCTAATGCTTGGAGGCCGTAAAAGCTGTCAGAGAGCTTGATTGATTGGCTCTCACGCCTCAGTCCCCAGTGCAAAGCACTAACGTTCCAGTCTCTTCTGAGAGGGTTGATGTGCCACCTGGGGTCAGAACTTATCAGCCCACGGGGCTAATGTTTCAGATGAGGCCAAAGTGCAGTCAATAATTTATACGGAAATTTGTGCTCAGAGTCACAAGGAAAGCAAGTTTTGACTCAAATTCCTGTCTGTCGAGAAGAGAAGTCCAGGTCAACTTCAGATCTTGCTGCTAACATCATCCTTGTGTGTGTTAATAACACTTAAGACAAACTTCAATTGAAGAAGAAAATGAATTTCGTCATGGAATATTTATTTAGCAGTTATCATGTGGAGGCAAGTTTCAGGAGTTTCAGAATCGATAGGTGACACGGGGAAAGGAAACATCAGCGATTGTGAATTTATCAGAAAACAAAAGTAAATCGCCTCTAGAATGTAATAACCATGTCAGGTTAAATCATAGTGACTTTGGAAACTATTAAGTGTCCATGGGGAGGGTTGATTTATAGTCTTTGAAATTGAGGTTCATGGTACTGACAACACGGAGGGAAATGTTAGGTAATATCAAGGACTACAAGAGATACAGGGATCGGAGAGGGGTTAGTTTTCAGTTAGAGGCCTTGAATACTTCAACCGGTTCACAAAGCAGCGTAACCAGAAGTTAGCCGAGATGGCTGTGAGTGACCGCATATGTGAGTGTGTGTGTTTGTGTGTATAGACCATCTCTGTGTATACATAAACACATGTATTTATACACACAGTATGTAGAAATAGACAGCAAAGCAGTGACACCGGGCGAGGCTGGTCAATCAATAACCAGCTAAGTTTTGTTCTGCTCCAGCAAAACGCCGCCTTGCTCCAGTAAGTGCTAACAAAGGCCCTTTTCCCTGCACTCTGCTCTAGCAGAGCACTATTAGTCACGCTTCATTAGGCTTGTTTACAGAAAAGAGCTGGTCTCTAAGCACGTTATTGAAATACTTGTAACTCTGTTGGGCTTTTTTCTTCCCTGAAAGATAAGAACTTTGGAATGTGGGTTGGGGGAGGGTGGGAAGGCAGCCTCTGACCATTGTCAGGAAAACCGCTCTGTTGAGATGAGAATTGGAAAGAGAGGTTTGCATTTAACCTGCATCTGCATCCACAGAGCATTGTGGCCTTCTGGGTCTCATTTCTGTTGTCAGGGAACCAGGGACCTTTAGTTTCGCCTCTTGGAATTTAGACAGCAGTCAGGCGTTCCGTTCCGTTTTCTGTTCCTGGGAACTAGACGTGAGGTTTCCTTACCCCGGTCCGGAGCGGCTTACGTGATGCTGAGCTGTGTCTCTCACTTGGCTTTACTTCTGAGTGGCAAGATGAGGAAATGCTTGCTTTAAACAATGGATTTGTTAGGAAGGATAACTCTATATTGTTTGAACTTGGTAGTGGGTGTAGGAGGAGTAAAAGTCCTTAATGTTGGAATTTGCAGCCTTTGAGATTCTAAAAGATCTGCCCCATGTGCTGTAAGCCTGGTCACCAGGAGTAAGGGTGGGCAGTGCAGATGCCCATCTCTGAGGTGCTTTACCTGGGAGGGACGCAAGAGCGTGTGCTGCTGGCTATATTTCTGAGTGGGGAGGTCTTAGTATTTTGGCATCTCCGTCCATTCTTCAGCTTATGACCCAATTCCAGGGGAGGATAAAAGACAAGGAGGCCAGAGTCCATTGGCTGAGTGACTGTGCTGGGCCAGTGCCCATGTTAAATGCTTGACATGAATTACACCTTATTTGATCTTCACATTACCCCTATTTTATAGATGAGGAAACTGGGGCTCAGAGAGGTTTAGTTCAAGGTGAAGTGACTTCGAAGTGGGCTTTGAGCCAGGCCAGTCTGTCTCCAGAGCCATCTTTTGAGGCACTCAGGGTGCTGCTCCATTTCATCACTAGTCACTCATTCTTTATTCTTCCCTGGTCCTCAAAGTAAAATTGACTGCACACTGAGCTTGATTAGAGTTAATTCCTTCAGCTTTCCTTATTGCGTCCTGAACCTGAGCCATAATTGTGGCTTCACTCCCAGAGTGTGTGAACCACCTGGCACGCTGCCTGCAGGGCCTGGCGACCTCCAGGTGAGAACAAGGAAGGTTTACCAGTGACAGAACCTCACTCACTCCGTTGCCTTTCATTGTTGGGGTACTGACGCTGGTTTCCCTGGCATCTACATTCCTTGTTTCCTTTTTAGATTTACAAAGATGGTGACTTTTTGGTGACACACAAAATAGACCCCTTTGTGTGCCATATACACGCAGAGGCTTCCCATTTATGAGCATGCACATGCACGCGCGCACGTGCACACACACACACACACACACACACAGAGTTGAGAGAGGCAGTTCCCTGTTTTTCAGCTGCTGTTGTAAATTGCTGTTTTAAATTTCAGCAAGTGGAATAATAGCAGAGTGATCATCTCCAGTAAATGCTGTTGGCCTTTGTAAAGAATGGCTTGTTCAGAGGTTTTGTGATTTACAGGAGACACAGCTGGTGGCCAGCAGAGCTGTAGGAATGTGTGCTCTCCTGAGCCCAGTCGAGCTAGAGATGAAAAGGGCCCAGAGCTGGCACAAAAGCAAATAAGCGCTCTGACTTTAAATAAAGCATCATAATTTATATGAAGCCTGGCTCTTCAGTCCCAGTGAGATACATGCATCACTAGCAGCTTTTTGATGTGAGCATAATTGTCAATTGGTTCCCACTGTCTCCTTGTATCTCAAGGACTGGGGATGGTAAGAAATTACTTTAAAACACAGTTCTGTAATCTATGGTTGTGTTACATCTATTTTGACAAGCAATTCACTAGCATTTAAACTTGAAACTGCTGATCACCCACCTAGACTGACCTACAAGAGGTTTGTGAGGAAGATTAGTGATGCAAGGTTTGGGAGAATGATACCTCCATAGTCCCTTCTCCGAGCCTCCCTCCCTTCCCCAAAGTATCTGAGGTTTTTCATTCTTAGATTTTATTTCCTTTGCATCTCTCAGTTTCATTCATCTTAGTAATGACTTTGTCCCGCACCTGCCCCTCCCTCCCCTGCTCCTGCCACAGGGGAAGCACAGGCAGGAAACAGACTGCCTGCACCAGGAAGTAGGCAAGTGGCAGATCGCTGTTAAATGACTTCAGATTCATAGCATCATACCCCTTCTCCCCCCTTTTAGCCCTGGAGTGCTTTCTTTCAGGGACAGTGGCAAAGAGGGGAACTTTTTGCTCTAAGGATAGTTTATTTTTTTGTCTGGTTTTGCTTGTTCTCCTTTACCTGTTTTTCAAGTTGCAGTAATGGCATTGTGGAGATCCTGGCTCTAGAAGTTGTTAGCTGAAAAGATCCTGTAATTAATATTACGTGCAGGAAGCGACTGGGCCCGTGATTTGAAAGGCCTGCATTCTTTCAGTTGCTTATCTTCAGTGGCATGCGAGTCTGTAAGTGGGACTGTGTAGAGGCTGTTTCCCGTCTCACTCTGGGGGATTGTGGCCGTGTGCTGTGTGCCCGGGGCCCCGTGGATGTAGCTGTCTCCTAAAATAACACCCTTAACGGAACTGTGTGTTAGGATGTAATAAAGTAACCGTATCATTAACATAGCTCGCAGTAGGCCTAGTTCGATAAATACTTATCAAATATCTTTCCCAAGCCTTTGAATGCTTTTATTTAAAAGAAGAAAAAATTATCTCCTAATGAGCTAATAATTAACGCTTGTGAGACTGGGTTGGGGGAGGCGAGTCGATACTGTTACAGTTGGCATTGAACTTTCCTCTTCCCATGAAGAAAGGGAGGAGGGGAATGAGACATCACTCTGCTACTCTAATGAGGAAATTGTGCCTTAAAGAGGAGCAGGCTTGAGGAATCTGCGGGCACTAGAACTCATTCATCTAAACTCACCAGATTTCAGATAAACTAACGGGTGCCTGCAAAGGAGCATGAGAAAATTCAAGTTTAGAACTTTGCGCCAGAAATCAGAGTGGCGTTATTGCTAAGGCATTACTTACTGGAAAGTTTAATCAAGGACGAGAAATGAAACCTCTTTATACAAATATATACATATATATATTTCATACATGAACATGTTCAGTTTATGCATTTAAATTGCTCCAAATGTCTGTCTCCGAAGACTTTGTATTTTTTTCTGTTTCATCTCCCCAGTCTCTCTTTCTCTCAACTGCCTCTTCCCTCCTTCCGTCATCTTTTATCTCTTACTTGAGTGTATCACCTTGTCCTGCTGGGTGTTGGCCGAGCCTTGATGGACCACGGCCTGAAAAGCATCCCCTTCAGGGTGCAGGGGGTAGCTCTTGATGCAGCCTGGCTAAGTGTCCATGACTTGCTGCCCTTGTTGAAGCAACCTCAGGGGGCTTGTCCTCCCCCCCTACCCTCCCAACACTGTCACCTTAAACATCCTCCCGCCTATCCTCAAGTAGGGACTTTGAGCACCTTAGCAGAAACTGTTAGAGGAACTGCCTAAGCAATAAGGGCTGCATAGTGTGGTGTGAATGGTTGCTATAGATATATATTTTTTTTCTTTTTTAAACTAGCCTCAAGCCACCAAGGACAGTGTTGCTTTAGGATGTGTATGTCCACCTAACTTAAAAGCAAATGATTTTTTGTTACTGATCATGTTTAAAATTACTTTCTAAAGATCTCCATGTGACTTTTTTTCATTATGCTTGCTCTTTGTTCCCCAAATGTCTAGAATGACACCCATGACATCATATAACTATGAAACTTGCTAAAACATCCATAGTGATTGTATAAAAAGAGAAAAATATCTCTTCCTGCGGTAAACATTAATTTAGCTCTAATGATCTGTTTTGATTTGATATTTTTTTGAAAGATATCTTGGACTATCAAAGTTTTCATTAATGCTTAAACTTGTATAATACTTGGTCAGGGAAAATATTGTCACCATCCACATACACAGCACAGGCTCCCATGCAAATGTATGGGACAGCTTTTCAGTGTTCCCAGAGGTGCCTTACAAAAGCCTTATTTCTGTTCCCTCTTCTTACCCACAAGACTTCTTAACAGGCCATTGTATTTTCTAGAAGTGGGAAAGGATAATGTTACTAGGGAAGCAAGAAAAGAAAAGCAGCAAGAGCTTCTTTTAGCTGACCAGTCAACTGGATATTGACCACCTGTCTTCATGGGAAAGAAATAGATGGCAGTGAATAAGCGAGAGTCTAGTTTTCCAAGAAGCTCAATGATTTTCCCAAATCAATACAGCTCATCAGGCCTCAGAACAAAGGCTGCGGGGGAGGTGACAGTGATGGAAGTGGCTCTGTGTTCTTTTGTGTATTAAACCATAAGGCCCAGGGGGAAACAAGGTTTCTTTAGCCATGGTTTTTTTTTTTTTCCTTTTAGAGCTTATTCAATGTATTTAGGGGAGAAAATCCTTTCAGATTGTTTTTTTTTTAAGATTTCCATAGATTGTATCAAATGTACTTTTGAAAGAGATAAGCACAGTCAAGTAAGAAAGAATACCATCTTTTAAAATGTAGATTAGAACACCATTTTGCCATTGCTTTTTGCTTTTTGGTATTGGTTTAGCATATTTATTTGGATTAAGGTCTTATATATATATATGTATTTGTTGTTGTTGTTATTTATGGATGGGGTTTAGATGAAGCAAAAGAAATGTCTCGGTGTTCAGATTAACCTTGGCAAATAAAGAATCATAACTATCCTCCCTTAAACGAACCTTGTTCCTAATGTCCTGAAAATAACACAAACCCTAATAGGAATGCTGAACTGTCACTGGAGAGGTTATAATTAACGTAGATAGAATGGTGCCAACATATTCCAGCCGCCGACAGAGAACATCTATCCAAACCAGCAATTTTTAGCCTTTCCGTCCTTTAATCTTGAAGCTCACTGTGCTTTCATAAAGTGGTACATTAACACCAGAGCAGTGTGTCTCTGGGGTTTATGACCGGGGTGCCGGCACACTAGGGCATAAAGTGTTTCATTACACCTCCCTTTGTTAGCACTGCCCTATCTCCCAGGCTCCGTTGCCGTCCACTGTTTGTTCAGATAAAGCCCAGCGTTCAGGGTGACTAATCGCAGCACTGTGTTCCAGATGGTTTGATTACAGGATGTGGTTAAAGTGACTCTTCAAACATTCGGCCCAGCAGTAGGGCTCTTTAAAAAAATACTGCATTTTCTGGTCACATGACAACATTTTTCTTGTCCTAGGGCTCCATATAGACTTGGCATAAGTAATAGGAAAGTCCCTCTGCTTTTTGGTGTTAGGCATTTCATTGGCAAACTTAGTTGTAAATTTAAAATCTCCCCAAATAATTATAAACTCAGCTTTGTCCGTTGAAGAAAGACCTATCAGAAGGTTAGAGGCTCTGAAGCCAGAAAAATGAACAAGTGTACTATATAAGACTCAGCTTTAAAAAAAAAAAGCACCAGTAGTGGGTACAACAAAATCACCACAACAAGATATTAGATGGAGGGAGTTTGGTATAAAGGAATGGTGATAAATCATATCTTTTACAGTAGTCACACTGCATAAAAATATAGGGTAATATGATAGCCAAAATATATGAAGTTTATCCTGTACTCATGAAACCAGCATATTGTGGCATTTTTATTATCACTAATGTTTCTACTAGAAAAAATATATAAAAGGAAAGAAATGTGTAAACTTGAAAAAAAAAGATTGTAGCATAAATGGCTCACATTTCGGTGTTATTAGAATGAGGTTTCTGTTTTCTGCATGAGCGCACACCAAGTCTATCCAGATGTGGTAGTCTGAATACGAGTTCAAAAAAACTGTGTCTGATTCCAAATTTGGCATTTGCAATGCTTGGCAGAGACTTCTGTCCCAGGGATGAGGCACTTTAAAGACTCTGAAACAGTCTTTAAAATGAAATACAAACAGAGTTGTGCTGATCCACTGGGAAATCAGGCATTTGCCCAGTTCTTGAGGAAACATCTTCACAAATACCAGAAACAGTAATTCATAAACCATATTTATAACATCTTCAGAGCAAAATCTCTCCACAGAGAATTTCTGTCATTTATAAGCTAGTGGGAGATTATACTTATTGAAAAAGTATGGTAATATAGTGAAAAGTCACTGAGTAGGATTCAGATCTGGATTCTCTTCAGTCACCATCTAGGAGTTCCTACGTGTTGAATGGCCTCTCTCTCTGTATGTTGGGCACTGTGCTCACATGTGTGGGAGGTACAGACGCTGCTCCTGTTTTCCATATGTGTAGTCTAGTTGGAAGAGAGAGGCATACTGTGTATATGAGTGGAGGAAACGTGAGAGGAACACAAATAGTCTCAACAGCGTTCAAACATAGTAAGAGTTTATTTGCTGCCCACCTAATAGACTGAGTTGGGTATTCCTGCAGAGTAGAGGTTCTCCTTGTCATTCAGGGGCCCAGATGAAGGAATTCTGCCATCTTCTTGTGGCCTTCGAGGTCACCGTAGTCTCCATCCCAGCCAGCAAGAAAGGAGAAGAGATTAGAAGAATATGCATGGGAGATTGTTATGGGCCAGGCCTGGGAGTGGGACGCACCAGTGCGCTCACTTTCCTTTCCTAGAACTGAGGCGCAGGGCCACATCTAACTTGTAGGAAGGCTGAGGATGTGTCTGACTGTGGACTCAGAGGGAAAACATGGATTCTGGTGAGCATCCATTGGTGAGAGGACTGTGTATGGAGTGCAGTGGGCACCCAGAAGGGAGCGGCCGTCCTTTGGCGGTATGCATGGTCTGTGTGTGACTGGAGAGGATTCATAGAAAAGATAACACTTGACTTTGTCTCTCTTTGGTCCTAATTCATCAGGAAGCTTAGCTTTCCTTGGGGATTTGGACTAGGGCATCTTTAACATTTTTTTCAGAGGAATTAAAAGTGTGACATGAAGAATGTTTGAAGAAACTTGTTCAGGCCGGAGGGGAAAAAAAGAGTGTGAACTGGAGGTGAAGAGAATGTTGACATGGTCATTGTCTGTGCCTGGGTGAAAGGCTGTCAAGTGGACTGTCTGTGTAGGGTATCAGAAGGCACAGTCAGAACCAAGATATTCAAAGACACAGTTTTAGTTCAGAACCAGGAGCAATTTTTAACAAGATGGCTGGAAAATAATAGGGCAATGGTGGATGCTGGTGAGAGCCCCTTTCAGTGATGAAGAGGAGGAAAGAGACATACACAAGTATTGAAGGCCCTGCCCCACCCTTTGCTTTCCTCATCTCATAGCTATTGCATCCTTGGGGCTTTGGCCCACCACAGTCCTCTCAGCCGTTAGTACCTTGTGACCTTTGGGTTTTTACTCTTGTTATCAACTTTCTCTTCCATATTACTAATTCAGGTTCCCAAAGTAAGTCCCTGTTGGGTTGCCTCTGCTTCAGGTGCCCATCACTGGATCAGTCACATGAGGCCAGGGTTATGATTACTGGTCTAACCACCTAAGACTACCCTCTGAGCAGGGACTGTGGGCAGGACAGGCACTATGAAAGTCACATCCAGGGTCTAGTTTAATGTGAAGGATTAAGGGGCCGACTCTCTAAGTATGAGTAATAGGCAAACTGGAGGTCCCCTTCTGGATTATAAGGTATGCCTGTGTTGGTTCTGTTACAAGTATGCAGACCCTTGAAGTATAGAGTTTGGAGGGAATTCCAGCCAGAACTTGGTTGATTCCATAGCACCAAATGGGTACCTAGTGTATACCCTTATAGTTGCATAATAAATGTTTAATGGGCCTGACCATCTCTCTGAGAACACTTAACTGTTAAGTATTGACCAGAGGAAATAGTAGTTAGAACACTGTGACTATGGAAGCTTTATGAGATCTCAGGGCTCTTTTGGCTTGCATTACAGAATACAGAACACGTTCTTAAGTGTTCTGTAGGTAATATGCGTTATGGGGGTCGCAGCTTAGATTCTGTGTCAGTATCTAAGACAAAGCCTTATTAACACAAAGAAGAAAATCCTGTGTGGTGAGCACACTCAAACCATCCATTGCTCTTTTCAGCTGTATTCTTACTTTATTGGTAATAATCTTCAGATGTTTTTCAAATATAACATGTTACCGGGCAAGCATAGCATTTTCAGGAAGACCATGCCCAGTCCGTGGGTGGAAAGGAAGGATAATAAACCTGGTGGGATACTTGAGAATACAAAGATGAAAAGGGCTTGTATGGAGTGTCCCCAGCACCTAGCTCATAGGCTAGACATTTGAAAGAATAAATATGCATTAAAAGAAATATTAAATATCTTTAGAATAAGTGTACATTTATGTCCAATTTGTATAAAATAAGCGAGAACCATAACTATGCCCAGATTTGTAAAATTCAAATTTGTACTTTTAAAGGACTAATTTTCATTTTGCTCATTTATGCCTTTGAAAAGTATAGTCTGCTTTATATGACCCATGGATTACAAAGTGTTCAAGATGTTGAGTCTTCAGCAAAATGATAAACCGTTTACATCCTTTAGAACCAAAACACCACCCTCATACTTGGCCTCTCACAATAGGATGCTGTCTAAACACAGACTTCCTTACAAAGAAACAATACACTTTGTAGTTTATATGAGAAGCATTCCTTAAGCCTTCATTCCAATATAAAGCAGCAGATTTGGCTGTGTAAACACGTGCGTGTGTATATTCGCACGTGAGTTCCAGGCAGATATAAATACTCTGTGGCATTGTGAAGCGGCTTGTACATATAAAGAAAAATAGACACAAGCACACGTATTTAATTAGCAGTGCTTGATGGACACTGTTCAAAACCTCCCCGGGAGTAGAGCATTTATTTTGAGCATTTTAAATACCAAGGGCTTCTAGAAAAATAGGGCTGACTTATTGAGGCCTTTTGAAGTTGAAAATGGACTTTTCTTTACAGGATTTTATTCCCACCGAGGGCTAATAATAATGATATCACTTAGATAAGAGGTCTGCTTGTGGGGCTTCTAGAAATAGTATCAGGCGATGTGAATAGTTTTACAGTGTGGAAATTTCAACTTTGCTTAAGCCCCTGTAACGGCTTCATACGGTAGCCCCACATAACCAATGATGAATTGCTTCTTTGGGGTCCCTTCCTTCTTGCCAGCCCCAGGGTTCCCTTTCGCCTGTTTCGAGGCCACAGATTCGGTTGGGAAGGTCTGAGCAGGGTGGTGTGCCACGTCGGGCTGCGCGGCGTGGGTTGTGCTGGTAAACCCAGCAGGTCACGCAGACGGCGCCTTTCATTTCATCCCAGGGCCCTGCCCGCGTTGCTTTACGGAGCCGAGCAGCGCAGGCAGCCCTCTGTCGCCGCCAGCACCCCAGCCGGCGTGCACGTCCCCGCCTCCCCGGCCGCCGCCCCCCGGGCCGCAGCCGCTGCCCTCCGCGAAGCCCCTTTATCCCGGGCGGCCGCCCTCGGCCCAGCCAATCAGACGCGAGCGTTCCCAGCAGGCGCTGGCCAATGGGCGGCCAGCCTTTGCTGGAAACGCGAAACCCTTAGGGGAAAAGCAATAACAAAAGCCTTTCACTGCAGACAAATGTTAAGTGTCTGCGCAGACTTTTCCTGTTTTTAATTTTATTACTGCAAGAATGGAAGGTTTGTTGTTTCTTTCATGTTTCCTTTCAAGCAATTTTAATTATACATTTGTGCTACATCAGGGACTCTGGAACGCAATGATTCAGCCTATTGCATCTAAAGCTAAAATTCAGTAACCTTCTGGCAATACAGATATATTCTTGCACTGTAAATATAGCTGACATGCTAAAGAATTTTAAGCAGCTGCAAAGGTCTTTGACACCACACACGGTGCCCCAGAGAGCAGATGATGAGAAAACCAGCTCCGTCTTCCCCTTCGCCTCCTCTCCCACCCCCTCCCTTTTCCTGAAGGGATGTGCTCATAAAGAATCCTTTCCTCCAATTGTTCTGTCTTGTGCAAATTTTGACCAAATGCCTAATTACCATTGATTCTCGTCTCAATATGAAGTTTTATACTCAATGGTTTAAAAAAATTTCCTGAGGGAATGAGAATGGAATCAACCGTGATTTGAGGAAATGCTTGCTTGCTTCATGCTAGCTTCCTCCCCACCCCCGCCCCCCAAGACTGTTGCTACAGTGAGTAAATTCAGCTGTCACCGAAGTAATAGCAACATAGACCATATGGGAACAATTTTTAAATCTCTTTTTAGGACTTTTTGAAAGAAATCCTTCCTCCCCCACTACTTGAGTCCCAACCATTCAAATGTTTTACCTGCTGTTAAAACATTCCCAAGGAAATGAGTCTTACCTTCTGAGGCGTCCCCTACCATGAAGGAGTTCAGTATAGGTTTTCTATAAAATTCAAAATGGCAGTGAACAAACCAACTAGAAATAGACTTTGAGTAATGTCCCTTGGTGTCTCCAAGAAAGAATGGGGGGTAGGTACAGCAAAGAAAAGAAAGGCTCACTAAAATATTTCCTTTCTTTGCCCTAATATTTTATGTATGTCTCAAAATCTAGATGCTTTTCGTATATTCTTTTTTTTTTTTTTTTTTTTTTTTTTTTTTTTTAAGATTTTATTTTATTTTCTTCCTTTTTCTCCCCAAAGCCCCCTGGTACATAGTTGTATATTCTTCGTTGTGCGTCCTTCTAGTTGTGGTATGTGGGACGCTGCCTCAGCGTGGTTTGGTGAGCAGTGCCATGTCCGCGCCCAGGATTCGAACCAACGAAACACTGGGCCGCCTGCAGCGGAGCGCGCGAACTTAACCACTCGGCCACGGGGCCAGCCCCTCGTATATTCTTTAAAGGAGTGATTAAAAAAAAAATATGGCACTTGTCCTCTAGAGAAATAAAGAGGATGTTATATTTCCTTTCCCTGTGACATTTGGTATACTAAGTGCACTTAAGTTTGGTAATTCACAGATGCAGTGCTAAATTAAATTGTCTGTCTGCAAAGCAGTTGGGAAAAGCAGAGTGGCTTGTAGGAAACAAGTGTGTTGGTTTTGAGATTTTTTTTCCTAATCCTCTGTGGCAAATGCTCACTAAAGTTGATTCTAAAGATAACCCCAAGAGCAAACCTATTGTGCACATTTATTTTCTTAAGAGGGTTATTTTAGGAGTCCTTAATATGAAACAAGACCAGACAGTAAAACAGATACCGTACCGAGCCTGATTCTTGTCTCACAAAGCCAGAGGGGAGGAGTAGGAAAGAGAAATCACAGCTGAATTGTCTGCTATCTGGAATCTAAAGCCCCCACTTTCCCCCCTCTATACCTATTTTTTGTGCACCCGCATAATTTTTTTGAAATAAGAATCCCCATTATTTTATATTGTTGAATTGGAAACAAAACTGATTCTTTCAGCCACCTTTGAGTTTAAGCACTGGTAACTGGCGCTTAGTTTTTGTTGGCTGCTTGCCAAGTGAAAGCAATTATGTGTAATAATAGAAAAATTAAGAGGTGAGTGTTGCTGTTTTACAGCAGGACATGGCAAAAACCATTTCCTTCTGTCAGCAGTATCTTGATTACACTCTCACACAAGCCTTACCCTTTTGTACCACATGCGCATGCGTACACACACACACACACACACACACACACACAATTTCCTGTGGGTTTTCACTTGAGGTCACTGAAACCAGAAAGAGGAAGAATGCAAACCACAACTTTTGAAAGCAAATGAGAATAGAACTTTGCTGGTAAAAATAATAGTAATAATAATAAATGAACTGGAAATAGAGTAATTGGTGCTAACCATGGTCGTCCTTCATTCCCCGCTTTTGCAGGTGTCCTAGTGGTCAATGTCACGTGGAGGAACAAAACTTACGTAGGGACCCTACTGGACTGCACCAAGCACGACTGGGCCCCTCCCAGGTATGCACAGGGCCTTTTATTTCAGCCTGTGTTTTCTCTCCTCGTTCCTCCTCTTCCCCTCTCCTTCCCCCATCCTCTCTTTGCAAGGAAACTATAGAGAGAGATTAATAATACATAAAAGTCTGCCTGTAATTGAAACCAGGCAAAAGAGAAATGAACAATCCAGGACTAAATCCAGTAAAATGCAGATGCTGGATTTCTTTTTGTTGAGAGATCTGTACTCCCTGCCCCTTCTCTGTCTCCTTTGTTTTCTTCTTTTCCCAAAATGGGCATTTGAACAGGATTTGAAGGTAGCTACCTGAGCTGTTTTTCTTTGGTTTTCCGAGGCAGACTATAAGCCGTTGGTAGCCTGCTTTCTTGCAGGTGTTGAAATTGTCGGTGGGAGAACAGAGTGTCTTTTCCTTACCTGGGCCCAGCCCGCCAGCTGCTGGGGTGTTGACTGCTCTTCCTGCACTGTGTGCCTTGTGATTTTGCCTGACTCTTTTGGGGATGCTCATTTTGACATCTGTTACTTGCTTCCCTAGGTTCTGTGAGTCACCCACGAGTGACCTGGAGATGAGAGGGGGCCGGGGCCGAGGGAAGAGAGCCAGGTCTGCTGCAGCTGCCCCGGGCTCGGAGGCCAGCTTCACAGAGTCCAGAGGGCTGCAGAACAAGAACAGAGGAGGGGCCAATGGGAAAGGGAGGCGGGGCAGCCTCAACGCCAGCGGCAGAAGGACACCCCCAAATTGTGCTGCTGAGGACATCAAAGCTAGCCCCTCCTCCACCAACAAAAGGAAAAACAAGCCTCCAATGGAGCTAGACCTCAACTCCAGCTCCGAGGATAATAAGCCCGGGAAGCGGGTCCGCACAAATTCTAGAAGCACTCCCACTACCCCTCAAGGGAAACCAGAGACTACTTTTTTGGACCAAGGCTGCTCTTCTCCAGTGTTAATCGATTGTCCCCATCCAAACTGCAACAAAAAGTACAAGCACATTAACGGCCTGAGGTACCACCAAGCTCATGCACACTTAGACCCAGAGAACAAGCTGGAGTTCGAACCTGACAGCGAGGACAAGATCTCTGACTGCGAGGAGGCATTGAGTAATGTGGCCCTCGAATGCAGTGAGCCAAGCACAAGTGTATCAACTTATGACCAGGTGAAGGCGCCCGCATCCCCTGGCTCGGGGAACCCCCCTGGGACCCCCAAGGGAAAGAGAGAGCTGATGAGCAATGGTTCTGTCATCGGATCTAAAGCTGGGAAGAATTCTGGCAAAAAGAAGGGCCTTAACAATGAACTGAATAACCTTCCGGTGATCTCCAACATGACGGCCACATTAGACAGTTGCTCAGCAGCAGATGGCAGTTTGGCTGCAGAAATGCCCAAACTGGAAGCAGAAGGACTAATTGACAAGAAAACTTTGGGAGATAAAGAAAAGGGCAAAAAAGCCAACAATTGCAAAATGGACAAAAACCTCTCTAAACTTAAAACTGCCCGGCCCATTGCTCCTGCCCCCGCCCCCACTCCCCCGCAACTAATTGCTATACCCACTGCAGCCTTTACCAGCACCACCACAGGGACAATACCCGGACTGCCCTCCCTCACGACGACTGTTGTTCAGGCCACACCAAAGAGTCCTCCATTAAAACCCATTCAACCAAAGCCCACAATTATGGGGGAGCCCATCACCGTGAACCCAGCTCTTGTGTCACTCAAAGACAAAAAGAAAAAGGAGAAGCGAAAGCTAAAGGACAAAGAAGGGAAGGAGACAGGAAGCCCGAAAATGGATGCTAAGCTGGGCAAACTAGAGGACGCCAAGGGGGCCGGCAAAGATTTATCTGGGCATTTTTTGAAGGACCATCTCAACAAGAATGAAGGGCTGGCTAATGGACTGTCAGAGTCTCAAGAGAGTCGAATGGCCAGTATCAAAGCGGAGGCTGATAAGGTTTACACTTTCACAGACAACGCTCCCAGCCCTTCCATCGGGAGCGCCTCCAGGATGGAATGTAGCACTTTGGTGAACGGGCAGGCGCCGGTGGCCCCTCTGCATGTGTTGACACAAAATGGGGCAGAGAGTTCTGCAGCCAAGACGAGCAGCCCCGCCTATTCAGACATATCTGATGCTGCCGATGATGGTGGTTCAGATAGCAGGTCGGAGGGCATGAGGTCAAAGGCCAGTTCCCCATCAGATATCATTTCTAGTAAGGATGGTGTTGTAAAAGGGCATTCTTCCACTACAGCACAATCATCTCAGATGAAAGAGTCCCATTCTCCCTATTACCATGGCTACGATCCTTATTATTCTCCAAGTTACATGCACCCTGGGCAGGTCGGCGCCTCTACAGCTGGGAACGCTGGGGGCACGCAGGGAATGAAGATCAAGAAGGAGTCTGAGGAAGATGCAGAAAAGAAAGACAAGACAGAGCAGCTAGATGCCAAGAAAGTGGACCACAATTCCGCGTCCTTGCAGCCTCAGCACCAGTCGGTGATCACACAGAGACACCCTGCCCTGGCTCAGTCACTTTATTATGGCCAGTATGCCTATGGGCTCTATATGGACCAGAAGTCTCTGATGGCCACCAGCCCTGCCTATAGACAGCAGTACGAGAAGTACTATGAGGACCAGAGGCTGGCAGAGCAGAAAATGGCCCAAACTGGGAGAGGAGACTGTGAAAGGAAAAATGAGCTCCCCTTGAAAGAGCTGGGCAAGGAGGACAGTAAACAGAAAAACATGCCGTCAGCCACAATCTCAAAAGCTCCTTCTACTCCGGAGCCTAACAAAAACCATTCTAAACTAGGGCCATCAGTGCCTAATAAAACTGAGGAGACAGGTAAATCGCAGCTTCTCTCCAATCACCAGCAGCAGCTTCAGGCCGACAGCTTCAAAGCTAAGCAGATGGAAAACCACCAGCTTATTAAGGAGGCTGTAGAAATGAAATCTGTCATGGACTCTATGAAGCAGACAGGTGTAGACCCAACCTCGAGATTTAAACAAGTAAGATTGTGGAGCGTGGCCCCCACAGGGAGAGAGCAGTCTGAGACACGGACATGTCTGGGCTTGATCTGGTTAGATTTCTTCACAGGAAATAAACCAAGGGTTTATTAGGGTTGACTCCTCTTCTCTTGAAAAATATTTTAAAATATTCTCTCAGGAGTTATTGTATACCTCTAAAATGTACATTACTCACTATTTCCTTGTCATGTTGTGTAGTAGAACTGTGGACATGCGCTTTGCAGACTCGTGTTCCATGTCATTAACTCACTGTGAATCTGACGAGGTTCCTTAATTTCTTACTGAGTCCAAAGTGAGGGAATTCTCACTCAGTGAGGCCACCGAGTGCCCTTCTAACTCTGAGATTCTGAGTCTCATCTCTGAAATATTTGTTCTTTTACGTTTCCAAATTTCTGTTGGCATCTTCTAGGAATTTTAACACTGAGTCTTTAAATTCCCATTTCTCTCTCATCTTTTTAATAAAATTTGGGGCCCAGCTGTCTTTCTCATGGTGCCTGAGATGCCTAGATTTCTGTTTTACTCTCTATGATAAGTGCCCCAAATGGAGCTCAGTGCTGATCACTTGTGAGGAGAGTGAGAAGGTCTGAGCGAATGGGCCTCGAGCCCTGTGGTCCAGCCAGACCTGAGCTTACGTGTGCAAACATCTGAAAATCGGTCCCCGTGAAACCACACGTGCTGGCACTTTCTGTCATGGTTCAGACATTCCTGACTCACTGCTGTCCCATGATTATCAATTCTGGTATTTCCCAGCACCCCCAGCCCCTACTCCACTCCGATGCTTAGACGGCCCTGGTGAATCGGAGCAGCAGAATCCTTTCTTCATGCTCATTTCTGCCCAACTTTGAATGTTCTCGCAGGACCTAAATACGCAGTGGGTTTATATCGTGAATGGGATGGGGGTCACAGGCCATTTAGGATCCTCGGTCCCCCCACTTCTGGAGGCCTGAATCAGGCTGTGGCCTCCCAGGGCTGCATTAGAATTCTACAATTTGGGGGGTTTATAGATGCCTTTGTTTTCTAATAGGAAAGCCATAATGTGTGCTATTAATTTAAAATTTTGTTTCGATTAGGATGTTAGCACATAATGAGATGTGAGCCAATATATTAAGCTTCAGCTGCAGTAGATAAAGAAAATGTATTAGGAAACCCAAGAATTTTTTTCCCTCTAAATGATGTTAATTGATAATAATAATTACTTAAATTTGCTATTATTAGCTTGAATTAGAGTTTTTAAAATTCTTCTTACCTATGTGAGATATTAAAAGGAAAATGAAGGTTAGATTAACTATGTCTGAAGATGTTATTTAATGTTGAGAAATGACACGAAGGGCCCACCTTTGAATTCTGGCAGACTAAGTTTGAAGCCCAGCTCCACCGTGGGCAGCAGTGGGACCCTGATGTTGCTTGAGCTTTAAAAGCTTTGGTTTTATCTTCTGTAAAAGAGATTAATAATAATCCCTACCTGAGACGTTATTACTTTGCGAGAGAAGGCGGTACAGCTCTTTGCACGGTGCGCGCATATAAAGAAACGCTCACTTCGTATTAGAAGTAATAGTGGTAGTGCTGTCATGAGGATTAATGGGTTTTTCTTAAAAATTGACGTTTTAAAAATCTTTTCTTAAAAATCAGGATCCGGATTCGAGGACATGGCATCATTACATATACCAGCCCAAATACCTGGATCAGCAAAAGTCAGAAGAACTTGATAGAGAAAAGAAATTAAAAGAGGATAGTCCCAGGAAAACTCCCAATAAAGAGAGCGGGGTGCCCAATCTTCCTGTCTCGTTAACGAGCATTAAAGAGGAGCCCAAAGAGGCCAAGCGTCCTGATTCTCAATCCATGGAGGAGAACAAGCTGAAAAGTGATGATCGAAAGACTCCTGTGAACTGGAAGGACTCTCGGGGAACAAGAGTGGCTGTCTCCTCGCCCATGAGTCAGCATCAGTCCTACATCCAGTACTTGCATGCGTATCCTTACCCACAGATGTATGACCCAAGCCACCCTGCATACCGGGCTGTTTCTCCCGTCCTAATGCACAGCTATCCTGGTACGTGTTGGGGGTTCTGGCTATATTGGAGGGAAAAGGCTGTGTTCAAATATTAGCTATTTAAAAACTCAGGATAAATTAGACACTTCAGGAGTGACATTTGTTTTGCTTCTTTTTATGCCGCTTAAAGTCCCAAAGATGAAACTGATTTAATATAAGGTTTTTGTTTTAGACGAAATGCCAAGAGTCCTCAGCTATAGTTTCCGTAGTCTCTGATGGTCGGCTATAGCTGTTAGACTGACAGATACTTTATTGCCTATGAAAATATTCTAAGCACTTACTGTCATAATCATTATAGTTACTATTCCTTTCACTTAAGTGGACACATAAATGTATGAAATGGCTGTGAGCTCAATTCTGTTTATAACCTCCGTTCATCAGGATGAATTAACTGGGAGAAGAAAATCAGAGAACTCAGATACAGTTTAACGATGATGTAGCCCATTCTTAATGTAATCCCCTATTTTAAGATCTCCGACTCTCATCCCAAATTCATGTAATCCAAGTGATTTTTTTTTTTAAGATGTAGCCCATAACTTCATGCGGCATTTGTTGTTTATCTGCAGGAGCCTATCTCTCTCCAGGATTTCATTATCCTGTTTATGGGAAGATGTCAGGGAGAGAAGAGGCAGAGAAAGTCAATACCAGCCCTAGCATCAACACGAAAACAACCACTGAATCTAAAGCACTGGATTTGCTCCAGCAGCATGCCAACCAATACCGCAGCAAGTCTCCTGCTGTAAGCCTCCTTTTGTTATTTAAAAGGACTACATTTTGGGGGAGGAGAGAGGGACAAGCTAGAGAACAGTCTTGAAATATAAATGGTTTTGGAACCCAGCTGTGATTTCAGGATGCCGTTTTCTCCTAATCCATAAGGAATGGAATGTTCAAAAGTAAGATGCTTTCACACATGAGAAAAACAATTATTAAAGCATGTATGGTGGTGGCAAGCTTCCCTGTTGCAAAATCCACTATACCTTACCTACCCAGGAGGAAGCTTGTTAGGTGAATGTTTGAATTCATAGGAACCAACTTTTGGTGTGAAATATTTTTGCTGAAATGTTTTGCTGCACTCGTGTACCTGGGTGAGCCACTTGGCTAAGGAGTGGTGGCTGCATCTGCTCTTTTTTGGCTTTGACTCTATTCTGCTGAAGTAGTGCAAACGTGTGTCTTTGTGAAAGGTTCCCCCCACTCCCAAAAGGGCAACTGCTATTCCCAGCCACTGTTGTGAAGAGAGACAAAAGAAAGGATGTGGTAGTTCTTGGCTAGAAAAGAGAAATTTGGAATAAATTAAAATATAGGATCTGTGATGTGTATGAGTCTGCCAGAGACTATTACAAAACTGGAAAAGATGATTTCTGAATCTTTTTCTGTGAGTACTCCTTCTAGTGCAAAGAATTGTTTCAAGTGAGAAAGAGAACTTTAGTAAGAGATTGGTTAAGTTCTAGTGGGTAGAAATATATAGGAAATACACAATCTTTAACCAAATGACGATTTGGGAGAAGTGGAGCTTCTCTGAGAGTGTTCAGAAATTGAGAGATTCTGGAATGCTTCCAGGGGCACAGGGCAATGATTTCCTGTACATGTTATTGGTATATAATATTGAGATGTGTATTTTCAGGGAACTAAAACAGATACAGTTATATTTAAAATTATGAGAGAGATTCTGCTCACAAAATGTAAATAACATAAAAGGGTAATTAGAGAACTCGACTTTAAAGAAAATCTCCTTTTTTCTTGATCTGTATCTAAAAGTTGTTTCTGGGAAGAAATTGGGTAGATTCTAAACCCGCGGTTGTGATTGAGTATAGAGAGAAGTCCTCTTACTTCAGTCATTTGAGGAAAACCTTGATGGCTCTTGGTTTACTTTTGGGTGTGCAGTTCTTGAGTATTGGCTTAATTCGAACTGAAACTAATGCATGCCTTTGACATTATCTTCAATTAATAAAGAATTTTAGCTATCTATGTATCTACTTTTTAGTCGATCACACACATTACCGAAAGGACAGGTAGGGTAGTGCTCGTGCCTGTTGTTTTTCAGAGGTTTAAGGGGGGGGTCTCTCTTTTCTGTTGCAGCCCGTGGAGAAGGCCGCAGCTGAGCGGGAACGGGAAGCCGAAAGGGAACGAGATCGCCACTCCCCCTTCGGCCAGCGGCACCTGCATACACATCACCACACCCACGTTGGCATGGGGTACCCACTAATCCCTGGTCAATATGACCCTTTTCAAGGTCAGCAGCTCCGTCGTTATTGTGCTTGTGTTCATTCTACTTTGGAAAACGGTAGCCAAAACTGCCTTTCGTGTCTTAAAGTAAAAATATTGAGCTTCGAGTTAACATTAACTCTGGAGAGTGTTTTTAATACTTACTTCCTAGAATTTCCTAGTAACACAACTAAGGCTGTTCCCACATCTTTGTTTTCTATTGAGACATGAAATGGCTGCCACTTAATAATTGTCAATGGTTGATGTTATCAGCAGCTTACTGTTATCTCACAGACCAAGGGTGGCGGCGGGTGTCTGGGGCACAGAATATAACAATCAGAAGATTAGATAGCTACTTCAGGGACATTGTAGAAAAAAGGGAGGGGAGGGATGGTGGAAGGCTTCGGTGAAGTTGTGATTTCTGCAGGCCTTTCAAGTTGCTCTTTTCCCTTGGAAGTAATGGGAGTAACGTGATCAGATTTAACACTTTTTACAACCTCATTTAGGGCCTCTTCACAGCCCTTCACTGCTGTGACTCTTTCACTCAAGATAGAGAAACATTTTGAAAAAGCCGCAGAATCGACATGATTGAGCCTTCATTTCATGGTGTTTTAGCTGAGCATGTGCCATTTGTCCCAGCTCCGTCACCTCACAGGGGTTGGGTGGTGGCACCATCTTCACCAACAGATCCGCTGGCTAGGATCTTGCTGTCTTGGCTCAAGCTGCCATATCAAAATACCACACACTACTTGGCTTCAAACAACAGAAATTAATTTTCTCATGGTTCTGGAGGCTGGGAGTCTGAGATCAAGGTGCCAGCACGGTCGGTTTCTGGTGAGAGCTTCTTCTTGGCTTATAGGTGGGCACCATCTTGCTGTGTGCTCATATGACCTCTTTTCTATGTGCATGGGGAGGGAAGAAGGGAGAGAGAGAGAAGAGAGCTACTCCCTTATGTCTCTTCTTATCAGGACACTAATCCTGTTGGATCAGGGCCCTACCCTTATGACTTCATTTAACTTTAATTACTTCCTTATAGGTCCTGTCTCCAAATACAGTCGCACTGGGAGTTAGGACTTCCACATAGAAATTTTGGAGGGACACAATTCAGTCCATAGTACTTGCCAAGTTGCCTCTTACTCTGCTGTGTGAATACAAGATAATGTGTTTGAAGATACTTCCAGAAGTGGAAAGTGCTATACACATGTGAAGGGTCCTTTTTATTTATTCAACTCACGTTACTTGATGTCAACTAGTGGTGTTAAAAGAGAATATAAAGGACATAGAAGGAGAGAGTAATCTTCCCTAGGTTTGCATTTGTTTCCTCTCTTTTCTCCAGGATTGTTTTCTGTAGAATTAAAATAACTTCCTATTAAGCAACTTTGTGCCATTTGGAGCTCTTTATTCTCTGACTGCTTCCTTTCCTTGGCAGGATAAAAGTTAAGACTATTTCTAAGTTCGATTCACTGATTCCATGTATCTTACGGGATGCATTGTGTTCAGTCACCAGGGAAAATGTTAAAGTGATAAAAGTTATTATGAAAGTATTGTATTCTAAGCAAATAGCATGTCACTTCTATAATTCACTGTGACTTTTGATTCCTGTTGTTACCTGGTATCTATTATTTCTCATGAGCTTCCTATTCAGGAATGCATGCAAACCGTTTAGTACCATGCAGAGCTGGAGAGATGGAATGTCATATTCTCTTTGAATAGCTATTAAGAAAACCACAGAGTATTCGATAAAGGCATAGATACTAGTTAGACCGAGCAGTTTGTACTCTGTCCTGCTGCATGAGACATTTTGTATGTGTGTTTAGGAAAGGACAAATTGCTGCTACTGAGGCTGCAACTCTTCACCACTGGGCCTGTATCTACTCTTATCTTTCTGCATGTCACAGAAACCTGCATTTTTTCCCCATTAGGCTTGACCTCTGCTGCCCTCGTTGCCTCTCAGCAGGTGGCTGCCCAGGCATCTGCATCAGGAATGTTTCCTGCACAAAGAAGGTAAAAATGCCCTCCACATTTTGAATCAGTTTTCTAGATGGAGACATCTTAATGGGTGGGAGGAAGCAAGTATAGGCTTTTAAGACCAAAAACTTAGCTACTTAGGGTTTTATATTATTGTAATGAATGTGCTTTTATGCCGTTACACTTCGCATGTAATTTATATTCTGTGCGCTTCATTTCTATAGCTGTAAGTAGATTAGTAATTAACTGATTTTTTAAACAGTTGAAAGTTTCTTAGGTTATCCTCACAGCTTTATTAAAATAATTCACCATGACTCCCTTTTTTAAATTATGTTTAAAAATAATGTTGCAAATGGAGAAATTTATTTTCATAATGCTAAAGGTAATGTTTGTTCTTTGATATTCTTAATTATCCCTCAAATTGTTTTAAAAGGAAAAATAATTTATTTTTCACCATGTATGTCATTACCCTTGTGTTCATTCACTTTCTTTGGAGTTGAATTCCATAAAATAAGTTTATCTATCAATCTTATGGTTTTCGTATTTTTAGCATCAAATGTGGGTAGAACCGTATGCTAAGGTTTTCTTTTCTTTTGCAGAGAATAACAAGATTGGAAATGTACGTTGTCATGTGACTGGATCACATGGGGAAGCGCTTTATACAGACATCAGTTCCATGGTGTTAATTTGAAATGCCTTAATGGCAGGCAAAAACCAGTCATTTCATTTTTGTAAATTACAGATTTTATCACAGAGTAACAAATGTTGCTGTAATTAAACTTCTGTTTTATATATATATACGTATACATATATGTATATATACATATATATATATATATATTCTTTACTTTTTGTATCAGTAACCAGGCTCGCACACACAGGGTCTGCTGCCAAGTCGCAAACCACTCAGTAAAGGAAATAAAAAATGTATCTGTCATGTTGAAAAGTGTTAGCCACAAAAGGCTGCTTACTTTCTTTTCCTTTTCCTTTTAAATTGTAAATAAATAATGTTATGTATCAGCGTGCCTGAACCTTGCATATCCTTCATATATTTCCCATAAGCCCCTCAGAAAGGCTAACTGTGATGATGACACTTGGTACAATTTAGATGTCTATTTGGTGGCTCCTGTTAACGACGCATCAGTGTAAAATGTTCCTGTAGTCACTGTTTGTACTTGTGTATTGTGGAAGAAATACTTTTGGAAGGCATGGGGTTGCCAGTACCACAAAAACTGTGTTGTATATAATGTAAAGATTAAAATGGGGAAATAATGAGCATCTGTGAATAATGAGGTGTCATTTTTTGATAATCTTGAATGGCAAATAACCCAATAGCCTGCATACCAGAGACATCTGTGATTGTTCTATTACTTGAATAGTCCTGCAGTCCTTTTTTTTTTTTTTTTAATGTTTACAATTACTCAGTTTTAGAAGAGAGAGAATTTAACGCCATTGCCTGGTTACTTGTTTTATGCTGTAATCTAGTTTATTTTATGTAAAATGTATATTGAATGCTTTCCTTTTTTATACCTGCCTTAAATAATTTGGCAATCAGAATTAAAAAGGTTTTTTTTTATAATGGCTTCTTGTCTGTCTCATGTTATTTCCAGCTGGCTGATAGTGATTCTAATTTTCAAAGAAAGGTTTCTTAATATTATGAATAGCCAATGCAAAAGACACAGTACACACATACTAACTTTTCTTATATGATACATAGGTATGACAACCAAATAATGTGTTTAATTCGGTGGTTATATGCATATTTACCAAGTACTTACTCCAGACATGGAGCATGATATCACCATAGATTGGTAGATACAGCTTCTGTGGTATGGAATGATATTCCAAAGATGTCAGTCTTGCGACATGTGGACAGTAGATAAAATATGTAAAAAGTCAATCAGCTAGCCATTTATTTGACTTGTCTTTAAGTTGCTTTACTAGTATATTTTATGCCAAATGTCCAGAATTAACTTCTTCCCCACTTACTTTCTCCTTCCTTGTTTCCCTCCCTGTCTCCCTGTCTCCCTCCTGCCCTCCCTCCCATCAGACAAGTACTTACTGAGCACCTACTCTCCCAGGGACTGTATGGGAGTGAGCTATAGCCGTGAGCAAAGCAGACAGAAATCTCTGTCCTCATAGAGTTTGCATTTTCACGTAAGTGGGGTAAACATAATAAAATGTCTAAGTAATGTGCAGACTATGTTAGATGGTTGATAAATGCTATGGAGAAAAATAAAGCATGGGAGTTTGTGACTGTAAATGTATTGGTAGGGAGGGCCTTGCTAAAGGAGATGAAGGAGCGGTCCACGCACGTATCTGGGGGAAAGCATTGCAGCAAGGTGGAGAAGCAAGTGCACAGGCCCTGAGGTGGGACTGTGCTTCGTCTGTTTGGTTGATTTCAGTGCTTCCTTCCTGCTGTAAGTTTTGATGATTTTACTACAATTGCTAAAGGTAGTTCTACCACTTGGTTTTCTAAAAAGTTCTTTAAGTTGACAGAGTTTGTCTTGGTATAATTTGGTTAGTTCTCCTACTTAGAGGCCTTTGCTTCACAAGTGAATAGATTTTTGCCATCAAAAAGAAATGTTTCCTCTGCTTTTGGAAAACCACCGTAAAGTGTCCCCTTTGCTGCGTGCCTTACCGGTCTAGTCCATGTTCTTAATAGATTTCAGTAGGAGGATATTTTTCTCCTAATTTTCAGTTGGTTTTTCTTTTGAATTTCATCCATGTTATCATTTATAAAAACATTGTTTATGGTGTTTATTCCTATACATAAGAGTATTTCACATATTTTTCATTTTTTAAGTTATCAATTTTTTTCAGTTCTTAGACCACGAATTTTTTAAAACTTATTTTATTGAGGTCATATTGGCTTATAACATCATGTAAATTTCAGGTGTACATTATTCTATTTCTGTTTCCGTGTATACTGTATCATGTTCACCACCAATAGTCTAGTTTCTATCTGTCACGATACACATGTGCCTCTTTACCCCTTTTGCCTTCCTCGACCCCCTTCCCCTTTAGTAACCACCAGTCTCTTCTCCTTATCTATGGATTTGTTTATATTCCACATATGAGTGAAATCATGTGGTATTTGTCTTTCTGTGTTTGACTTATTTCGCTTAACATAATACCCTCAAAGTCCATCCATGTCGTTGCCAATGGCACGATTTTATCTTTTTTATGGCTGTATAGTATTCTGTTGTATATATATACACTACATCTTCTTTATCCATTCATCCATTGGTGGGCACTTGGGTTGCTTCCATGTCTTGGCTATTGTGAATAATGTTGCAATGAACAGAGGGGTGCATGTATCTTTTTGAATTATTGATTTCATGTTCTTTGGATAAATACCCAGTAGTGGAATAGCTGGATCATATGGTATTTCTGTTTTTAATTTTTTGAGAAATCTCCATAGTGTTTTCCATAGTGGCTGCACCAGTTTGCATTCCCACCAGTAGTGTATGAGGGTTCTCTTTTTCTCCACATCCTCTTCAACACTTGTTATTTCTTATCTTGTTAGTTATAGCCATCCTTATGGGTATGAGGTGATATCTCATAGTTTTGATTTGAATTTCTCTAATAATTAGTGATGTTTAACATCTTTTCATGTGCCTTTTGGCCTTAGACCACATCTTGATATATCCTTGAGGACTTGATGTAACTTGCCTTAAACCAGTTAAATACGTACATTTCCTCTGTTCAGAATATGGATGAAAGTATGTCTGTTGGTTGCCTACATGTTATTCCAGTTCTGGAACTAACCGAACAGTTCAGTTATCAAAACACAGGAGCAGAACTAAGATCAACTTACATCTTCACCAGTTGAATTATCATGGCTAGGTGATACCGTGGATTCCTGAAGATTTTCCTGCTTTTGGTAATAAATATTTTTTTAAATCATATGAAAGTCAATCTTACCTTTTGGCTGCAAAGTGACTGGATGTATGCTTATTACATACCAGGCTTTTAATCACTTCTAGTTAGGTACCTAAATAGATAGGGACATCAGACCATGCTTAACTCTGCTACTGTAATAGACAAGAGTGCTGATAAATACCGAGAGATATAGGACCAAAAGCACAATGCTGTTTGAATAGTCTCTCCCCCTAGGCTTTTACTGGAACATTATTCATGACTGGTTTACATTAATCACTAAATGAAGTTTTGTTTCTTCCCCCTAACTGTTGGCAGTATTGTCTCTACTGATGACAACATGAATTGCCAAAGGCCAGAGCTTGTTTATATTGTGTGTGCCATTTCTCTAGTTGAGTACATAGTCAGTACTGAATGGTAAATTAAAGATTCCCCAAAGACAAGCATCCTTGGCTCCATTATATTACTATGATGAATCTGCCATTAATACGGTTCTAATTGTTTTACTTTTATAGACATAAAATCAGTCCCCTTAGTGACTAATAATAGGGTTTATTGATTTTACTAAACATTATTCATTCCAGGCCTGCTCATATCAGCTTGTCCTGAACATATGCAAAAAGCCTGCAGTGCTGACACAGTGCAAATTAACTTCATGGAGAAATGAGAATGAAGAGTTGTTTACAGCTGTGGTCCCATCGAATGCAGAATATTAAAAACAAGGTAATAGGCTCCATATAGAACCATTTGTTCCTAGATTAGGATGTCAGATGGCTTTTTCATGGAAACTTGCCATTGATGTTCAGCCCAGGTCATTAACACTTAGAGGACTAAAAAGGCTGGCCTTATATATTCACACTGGCTGCGACCCTGATCTAGTGTGGTTTCAGCCCAAGGGTCTGAGAGTAACCAGAATGAATAGCTCTGATTGATACAGGATAAAACAGCAGTTTAAGTGATAATTACTGGTCATTTCATTCCCTCCCTGACTCTGAAAAAGAGACAAGACAGGCAAAGCCATTTATTATTGTTTTTGTCACTAACCACAGTCATCCATTCCCTGCTTCCTGCAGAAGCCTGAGTCATAAACGTTGTTTACTTTCAGTTGACTTTAGGAGAGAAAACAAAGTAAAGCCTGCTCTTAGCAGTGCTTCTGTTGTGGATTCTTTTTGATTTTTCTTAACAAAATCACTCTGTGAAAGCAGGGGTTCACAGCCTGTCGACATTTTGGACTGGAAAGGTCTTTGTTGTGGGGGGCTGTCCACTGCACTGTAAGTTGTTCAGCTGGCCTCTGACCACCAGATGCCCACAGCAACTTCTAACCATACCCCGCTCCCCCCAAGTTGTGACGACTAACTGGTTACGGGAACTTCAGATCTCCTGCCTAGCCCCTGTCCCACAGACAGACTGCTGAGCTCTCTTGTTCCTTGTGTCTTTAGAAGCTATGAAAGCCATCAGTGGCTCCTGGTAACACCATGAAAATATAATGGGGATGCTCATTTGACCAATATGGATAATCGACCAGATCTTCTAGTGTTTTAAAGAGAATTGGATGATCCAGATTTTAAGATAATAGTAGTTTTTATAGATTGAAAATAAATTCAATCTAAAAGCCTGTATTCTGAGGGCTGAATTCAACTCACAGCACATCAATTAACATGGGCTTTATATATGTTGTTAAAAATCCTCACACCAGCTCTCTAGAATACATCTTATTTTCCCATAGAATGAAGACTTTCAAGTTGGAAAAACGAATAATTGAGTCAGTCAGAGTTGAACTCAGATTTCCTTCCCATGGGGGTGCCATTTGATTCACGTATAAGAATAAACTTTGGGAGCTTCTCAGATGCACTATACATTGCAGTGAAAAGAAAATTTATTTTCACGTAGACATTTGAAAATAAAGTGAAAGGATACAGGACAAACTTGGAGACTCAGAAAAAAAAAGATCTCCATGGCCATCATCCACACAAGACACTCACAATGCCCGTGAGCCTGCGCAGGCTCAGAGTCCAGGTTTGTGGTCTGATCAGACTGTGGCCGGGCCCTGACCTGCCTGTTGTCATCCTGCTCTACATGGAACAGCAAGTGGGTGCAGGTGGGATAGAGTTCCTCCCCTGAGTCCATAATGGAAACGGCTAATCATCGCAGCTCTCTCCAGCTAAGTGTGGGTGAGACGTCACAACTTCCTTGGCCCAGCTGACCAGGCAGCTTCTGAAAATAGATGGAAATTGACACGCAAAATGAAGCCAGTTTGGCATCCCTGCAAGAAATTAAGTTCTTGAGGAATGGAGTCATGACCTTATGTGTTTCAAGGGCATCAGAACCCCCCTCATTTTCAAACCAGGAGATTTTTAACATGTCAGTACACTTCCCACTATTAGGAAATTTGGAAATTATTTTATTTACCTTCAGCATTTTAAGCAACTGTTATTCCTTTAGTCAGAAAAGTTGGGGAACCAGAATCGTTATTTATTGACTCATCTTTCTACTGATTTCTGAAGGTGTTTTCTTTTTTCTTGTACTTTACTCAGTCATCAGCCCCTCTTACTCTCCTGCCTCCCTCTTCTGAGGATCCTTGAGGAAATTGGGTCCACCAAGCTAATCCAGGATAATCTCGTTTCAAGGTCAGCAGACTGGCAATCTTAATTCCATCTGCAGTCTTAATTTCCCTTCGCCACGTACCCTAACATACTTACAGGTCCTAGGGATTAGGAAGTGGATGGACATCTTTGGCGGGGTCAATATTCTGCCTACCACACCAGCCAACACAATTTCCTTTTTGTCTGGGTAGTAGTAATAACGCAATAATAACAGCAGCTAGCATTTATATAGTGTTTACTATGCACCAGACACTGTTCCTAAATGCTTCACATGTAACAGCTCATTTAATTCTCTTAACAACCCCATTACTATTTCCATTTTAGAGCTGAGAAAACTGAGGCACAGAGGTAAAGTAATTTGCCTGAGTTCACACGGCTATGTAAGTGATGGGGTAGGCTTCATAGCCCCAATGCTTCATACCGCTTCAGGAAAGGGATCATAAATTCCCTAGGTATTAACAAGACCTAGCCAGCTTTCCTCTACTAAGATATTTATTACTTTCAGAGGGGCAAATGAGGGATATGTCTGTGACTCTAGTTTTCTATGAGACAAAACCCTTGTGAGCCTTTCCTGGAGCTGGACATCAACCCAGACCCAGGACCCTGAGAGTTTGGAGGGTCCTCAGCGCATGGCTGGCAGGCATTACTGGAAGTTTTACTTTTTCTCTGGTTGTCCTAGGGGTCCTTGCCACATTTAACACTCAAACTACAACTTTAAACTCATTTACCATAACCAAATCCTGCGCTAGTGCATTTTGCATGCACTGAAGTGGGGGAAGGGGATATGTGAAACATACTTGTTTACAAAATGTAAACAGTTAAACTATAATTTCTTTAACCTTGTATTGGAATTGCTTCTTACTTTTAATATAATGGGAGTCTTAAAAAAATGAATGGCCTAGATTTTTCTTGGCCTCTGAGAGGACTTTGTTCCAGATGGTATGTACTGGGGGCAGGATATGCTGTTTGATTAAAAATTTCTTCCTAATAAGAGTCGCAGGGGGCCACTAGTAGCTCAAGGCATCCTGGGCCCCATGCAATCATGAAAGAACTGTAGGTTGGAAAGAGAAGGTGGTCCCATCTCCCCATCACTTTCTAGAAAAGGTGGTCCAACCACTTACCCCATTCTCCTAGTTCAGATCCCAAATTTTCTAGGGTCTATTTCTAGGGTGGTGATTGACAGGTAGGGGGAAGAGGGGTGAAATCCTCAGCTGAACAGAAATGACCTTTCATCATGATGATCGTGGAGAGGGAGGGCATCTCTGGCAGGGTTGTTGTGGAGGTGGGTATTTTCAGCTGCATGTAACAAAAACCATGACTCAAACTGCCTTAAACCACAAGGAAGTGTATTCTCTTCCGTAACATGAAGCAGGGTGAGCTCCAGACACAGTCCTCTGTGCTGCTGGTTCTGTTTCTCTGCAATACTCTTTGCTCAGTCCTCCTCTTTATCCCCCATGTTATGGCTATGCGAGTTCCAGGAGCCCCATCCAGAGACCTCAATGTCCAGGCGACAGGACTGAGTCTGTCTCTCTCTCTTGGGAGGGAAGAAACCTTTCTCGGACACCTCTGGCCGACATCCCCTCATGTCTCCTTGGCCAGAACCTGGTCACATGCTCATTCCTGAACCATCATGGACAAGAGCATGCAATTACCATGATTTCCTCAGGCCAAGAAAGATAATCTGCTGCTGGATCATGCGTGGGAGGGATGGGTCATGGCTTAGAACCAGGGTTCTGTTAGGGAGAAAGAAGCGGGAGATGAATGCTTTGTTGTCTGAGAATGAACCTCTCCTTGAGGCTAATGGGACTTGGTAAATTCTTCTGATGTCTTCTCCTCTCTGGTTCTGAGGTGTAAGTCTGCATACAGGTGGAGTGCGTGTCGGAGGCAGGCAGTTGTTTGCACTTAAGCAAAACTCAGAGAAACCCTCAATAGTAACTGATTCTCCTCTAGAGAATCTGGCGATTGGGCAGAATTAGGGTGGTGAGGCACTCATGTTACTGGGCTAGAGTGAACATCCAGAAGAATACAGAGGGATTCAGAAACATACTGAGTATGCCTCTGCCGGTGTGAAGAAAGATGCCGCTCTTCACTGCCACCCCCTAACACACACACACACATACACACACACACACACACACACACACACACACACACACAACTACATGCTCTTTCCTCCCACAGAAGTTCCCTAGAATTTATAACCTATAAGAAATGAGAGACCTACCTTCTCCCCAAGCAAGTAGCCTGCATTCTGGAGAGAAAAGAGGAGCTCAAGACCATTCTTACTTGAATAGAGAAATAGTGACTAGGGGTGGGAGGCTGGTAAGGGGACTGGAATGTTAGGAGGGGCATGCAGCAGTCACTGGCACATAAAGAGAAGGGACAAATTAGCCCACCGGCAGAGGGAGAATTTTACACATCAAGAACAAGGAAGATTCCCTGAGGAGAAAGAGAAGCCAGGCTTTAGCCTTGGGTCATGATTTAGAGTTTGAAGACTTTAGGTTGAGAAAGAGCCGTGAGTGGTTCTCTGGGAACAGCCCTGCTGTTGTTGGAAGGGAAGAGGAGTGGGCGAGTCCTCCGTAGTTCCGGTGGGTGGAGCCCACTCCTCTGCCTTGCCCTCCTCTCCCCTCTCAGCAGAGCAGTTGATAGGGAAGAAGATACAGGAGTGGCCTCAAGGTCCTGCCCCTCTATCAATCTTTCCTGGGTTCAAATGTGCACAGGACTAACATGCTTTCTAGGGAGCATGGAAATCTCAATTGTCCCGTGTAGAGGTCCCTGATTCGATGAGGGTGGGCAGTACTCTGCCTGGCAGGTCTAGTGACTGGAAACACTTCAGCTGAGATTAAATTCCTTCCAAAGAAGGAATTTTGAAAGTGGGTGAACAGGAAGGGTGGCAGAATTCATTCATGAGGCATTTCCCGAGTGAATGCCTACTAAGGGCCAGGTGTTTCCTTGGGATGTAATGTCCAGACCCTGCACTCACGGCCTTTCTAGACAGAGTGGGACAGCCCTCCCCTCCGTGGATCAGCCAGATGTCTCTGTAGAGCTGAGCAAAGCGGACCCCTGCAGACCCACTGTTGACTGCCGAGATCTGATATGCAGCCGAGCACTCGCTGGGGGACTCTAGGATCAAAGCTCATAAAGCTTCAAGCCTCCTGCGCAGAGCCTCAGAAATCCCCAGATGCCTGTGTGTCTGCCGCCCCAAACCCCCACTATCCCCTCCATGATAGGATATACTGAGACAGACAATAATAGATGGATTTTATGACAGCAGTTTGGTGACCAGACTGTCCTCCGGGCAGGGCTGCCTCCAGGCTGGGCTGAGAGGCATGAGCCATGGAAAGGCCCCAGTAGGCGGCTCTGGGAGGCCCTCTGACTGGCTGCACTGTGAGCTCTGCTGAAACGGGCCGCTGGGGAGTGGCAGATGCGCCCACAGGTAGAAACTCCGGTGACTCATTTCTTCTCCTTGCCTGGATTCTGCCAGGTATGTAGTCAGCAGCAGAATCACAGGCAAAAAATGCCACCCAGCCAGGGAAGCCCTGGTGCCTATTAGTGGCCAGCCTGTAAATGGTTTCTGTCTTGAGAGTCCTCACACCACAGCAATGCAGCTTCTGGAAACCCGTTGTGACAGTGCAGGGGGCCTGGAACGTTCCTGTGACTGGCTCTGGTGGGTGAGGCCTGCTGAGGCATGTAGGTGACCAAGCAGTGCCCCCAAGGTCAGCTAAAGGGACGGCTTTTATCATCCGCTGGTGAAAACTGATGAACTGGTACTGAATGTGACTGCGGTACCTCCTGGAAGACCAAGCGTCTCTAACCTGCTCCCGGGTCAGCAGCTCCCGGGCCTTGGAGGCTGCCTCTGAGTGCTCAGCAGGCTCACCCACGGACTTCCTGCTCTCTCATGCCACCACGCCTTAGTCAAAGACTTTTACATGGTAAATAACAGAAACCTATTCAAGCCACTGAAGCAAAATAGGCAAATTTAATGTGGGGCAGAGAGGTCTTATGAGAGAAGGGTGGGACTTACGCACAAGTGTCGAGGGGGCTGGCACTAGGACCTAGGAGGTCTTCAGGCACCTCAGCAGCCTCTCTCTCTCTTTCCTCTTTTCCAACCCTATTTCTCCCCACCCATCTCTCTCTGTCTCCCATCAGGTCCTCTTCTCTGCTCTCTCTCCCCCTCTGCCTCATTCTTTCTCTCTGCACTCTGGCTGTCTCTCAGTCTCCAAACACATGGCCAGCCTTGACTGGCAGGACTGTCTGGCATCTCTGTTCTAATTCCAAATTCCCAGGAGAGAGGATCAAAGTGGCCCATCGTGGGTCCAGTGAGCCAGAAGAGTACTGCAGTTTAGAATGAACATGCCTTGTGAGGGAGCAGAGGCTGGGGGCAGGGGGGTGGGGGGGTGGCAGGGAGGGAACAGACTGCTAAGCTGGCTCTTAGGTTTGGCTTCTTTTGGCCAGCCCTACACCACTGCCATCTAAGCCCTGTGTCCAAGGAACGTTTATGGCCAAGAACAGAAGCCCATTCAAACCAGCTTAGTTACAAAGAGAGTTTATTGCAAGCTTATGAGTCAGTCCCAAGGACAGGAGGGGAATTGGCAGGTTGTAGTGATGGTGTCTAGAAAACCCCTAAATCTCTCTTGAGTGTCGTATAACCTCTTACCCTTGCTTCTTTTGGTGTGACTGTCCCATTTGCCTGCTTCTGTTGACAGACTGTCTGTTTCTCCCTCTTCACAGCTTCCCTGCTCCTGCTATTGAACGTGGCTTGGGACTGCTATGGAGCTCACTCTGGCCCATTTTTCACCATCATGTAACTGACTCAGCCTTTCAATTTCCACTCCAAATTCCTCTGCCTGGTGGATTTCTGTCTCTGTAATAACTAAATGTGGCTGGCCAGACTTGGGAAAGGTGGGACAGAATCATAAAGAACCCTAGACTGTTCCTCCTAGAGGTGTGGGTAAGGCAGATTCTCGAAGGAAGGAGGTAAGTCAATGGCATGTCTGCTGTATCCAGACATGACATTCACTCACTCATTTGACAAATATTTACTGAATGCCTGTTTTAGGTTATAAACTATTCTGGATTCTGGAGATAGAACAATAAAGAGATCAAACCCTGCCCTCATGGAGTTTATATTCTAGTGGGAGGAGATGACCATATGCAAATACACAAACAAATATATAACATGTCAGGTACTGGTAAACAATATAGAGACAAGCAAAGTGGGGCAAGGAGGGTAGGGAGTACTCAGGAAGAAGGGAAAATTTCTACTTTCATAGTGTAATAAATATATATATTTATTTGGTCTTTGCCAGTTCCTGGCACAGAGCTCCTAAAACCCTTGGAATTTTCTAAGTGGTAGGAGTGTCTTGTTATTCATAAGGAGCCCCTTTTGAGCATACCTGAATTTATGCTAATGAGGTGACTTTTGGCAGGCCCCAGGATAGCTTCAGGATGGGGCCTGGTCACCAGAGGAACCAACCACGTTATTAGAGGGTTGGAATTTGCAGAGGGAAGAAGGACTAGAGATTGAGTTCAATCACCAGTGGCCAATGATTTGATAAATCATACTGTGTAATGAAATTTCGATAAAACTCTTTGAACGCCAGGTCTGGGGAGCTTCTGGGTTGATGAACACATGGATGTGCTGGGAGGGTGGCATGCTTGGAGAGGGCCCAGAAGCTCTAGACTGTCCCCCTGCTCCTATACCTTGTCCTATGCATCTCTTCCATATAGCTGTTCCTGAACTGTATACTTTATGATAAAACTGTAATCATAAGTATAATACTTTCCTGAGTTCTGTGAGTCATTCTAGCAAATTACTGAATCGGGGGGGGGGGATTGTGAGAACCCCCAAATTTGTAGTTGACTGGGCACCAGTGCAGGTAGATTGGGGGTCCTATTTGTGCTGCATCTGAAGAGGGGGCAGTCTTTTGGGACTGAACCCTTAACCTCTTGGGTCTACACTAACTCCAGGTAGTGTCAGAATTGAATTGAATTGTAGGACCCAGTTGGTGTTGGAGAATTGGAGAATTGTTGCTGGAAAATGTTGTAATTTTATACAGGAGTTTGAGAGAAGAGACACCTGATGGAAATGAAGGAGTAAGTCATGTAGATGTCTGGAGATAGTGTTTTAGGCAGAGGGGAGAGTAAGTGCGAAGGTCCTGAGGTAAGAATGTATTTGGAGTATTTAAGGGAGAGCAAGAAGAACAGTGTGGCTGGAGCACAAGTGAGGAGCAGAGTGGTAGATGTGTGTGGACACAATTCTGCAAAGGTAGCCTCCAGGCACACAGCAGGCAAGCTAAGCTATCCCATAGTCAGGGGACAGAAAGCTCACAGATTTAAGACGGACAAATCACACAGTTGATTGAAGCAATTTAAAATAAAGCATAGAGTTAGAAGAAAGTGGAAAGAAATGGAGTGGATTAACACACTTCAGTTAGGGTACAAGCTAATGGAAGGGCCCACCACCTGAATTCTGTGTTACACAATGTTCATTTGTCCTGTTTCTCTCTGTGCTGCATCAGCCTTCCCCCGTGATGGTGTGCTTACGAGGGCCGGAGGTGACGTGAGGAAGAGGGAAGGTGCCTGGAGTCAGCACTGCTCTGTTGGGGAGCTAGCCTGATGAGCAGCTAGGGGCTTATTTGCATGTCTAGGACAGAGGACAGGTGGGGCTTTGCGTGGGTGTCATCAACGAGTGGCTGGAGTATGACCTCATGGATGCTGAGTACTTCGTGTCCTCATGTATATTTAGGCTATAATGAATATTCAGGGATTTATGTGTCTCATGTATATTTAGCGTATCATGAATATTTAGTATTTACTTGGTTCTTTCATTCCTTTTCCATCTAGGTTCACACGTACATGCTCTACTTGCTTTATCTGTCTAACATATCTCCCAGGTAAATAATTTAATTATCTATGCTTAACACATCTAATGATTTGCATCAATCTCATTTGTTTTCTTGTCTTCTCTAGCAGAATTGAATATTCTCAATGCGACAAATGCACATTCATGAGGTCCAAGAGACGGACGTGTATGTTTGGGTGGGGAGGATGCGTATTATTAGGGTCTTATAAGCTGTTGTAAGGACTTCTTTCATTTTTACTCTGAAGGGGATGAAGAAGCTGTCTGTTTAGATGAGCCTAAAACTCCATCACATGCATGGAAGATTTTAAGAAAGGCAGGAAGTAGGAAAATTATAGAAGCAGGTGCCAGCAGATTCTTTGTAGAGGGCATAGCATCAAAGGTGCTGAGAATGTGCATTATTGGTGGGGGGGTAATAGATAATAATTTCACTTGTTTGCTTACCAGCTGTTTCAGTCTTGTCCTGGTGGCAAGGGGAGAACAGGCAGCCTGAGGCAGCCACCCCAGGATGTGAAGGGAGGGGCTGGGGACAGACTGGACAGGAATCAGCCCAGAGAACAGATAACAGCCAGTTCTGGAAGGAATTTTAATGGGAGAAGTTTGCAAGGTCGGAGGAGATAAAGTAGTACCTTTAAGATTGAGATCCACCTTTGCTTTTGACTAATCATTTCAATCTTTACAATAAGCTTGACTTACCTCCCTAAGATGTCCTGTTCCAGTTGTTGCTTATATATTTCTTTTTGCCCATTTGCATGGTTTTTGAATGATCCGAGACTATACACTTTAATTGTACCATTTCTGTGATTTAGGTTAGCTGGGGCAGAATACTAACTACTATGTCGACAAAAGTGTTGCAGTGTTTGTTCATAAAGCAAAAGATTATAGCAATTTCAATTGATAGAAAACCCTAAAAAGTCAATTTAAGCTCTACTGAAAAAGTCATTTGAAAATGCTTTTGTGCAATATAATTGTTTTTACTTTAATTCTTGTTAAAAAGAATTTGAGGATTATTCCTATCTCATATTCCTACAACACAGGATTCACAATTGCATGTTGTTTATTTTTAAATTGCAGAATATGTTTCTTAAGGAAACATATAAAACTTACAAAATTAGTGTAGTGTACTATTAATATTTCAGAAAAGTAAAAATAATACATGAAGGTATAAAAGTAATTGCATCTTTATTTGTGATGAAACGTTGCTTGACCAACAAACATAGTATATTATTGCCTTAAATATACCTTGACGCACTGGTTAGCCATATGCCTGGAATCCAACATAACTCCTTAAAAACAAAAAAAAATCCAGAAGGATCAAATTTTGAGTGAAAGTTTCATAGTACTAGGAAAAAACATGGATAATTTACTTATATTCTTGGAGTGCTTCTGTACCTAGAAACAAATTCAGAAACTATAAAGGAAAAGATGGATAATTTGATGACAGTAAAAATTTTAAAGTTGCTTTGTGGAATAACATCATAAATAAAGTCAAATAAAGGCAAGAAACTGGGGGAAATGTTTGCAAACTACACCTCAGGCAAAGGGCCAATTTGTATACTTAAATTGTTTTATAAGAGCATTGAGTCAACAACTCCATAGAAAAGATGGACAAAGGACATAAACAACTAGTTAACAGAAAAGGAAGACGATGACTGATATAAATATGAAAAGATGGTCATATAGTGAATTTAAAAGGACAACAGATTATTTTTCACCTCTTAGTACAACAAAGGTTAAATGTTGATGAAGGTGTGGGTCAAAGTTCCTACACTCTTAGAGAGAAATATGTTAGAGGCAAATCTGGCAGTGTTTGTCAAAAATATAAACACACATAGTAATTTCCTCTTTAGGAATTTAGCCTACTGCCATTCTTACTCGACTGCATAAAGACACTGTACAAAAATGTTCCCTGCATCATTTTAAACAACTGAGAACTACTAAAGTGTCCATCAGCATGGGCTGGTAATGGGAGAGCCACAATATGCTGCCTTGAAAAGGATGAAATTAGTCTTTGTGTATTCACATGATGTGGTGGCCACAACACATTGTTAGCAAGTGAATTTGCTGGATATGATGTATACAGTATAGGAGTACAATCTCATCTCTGTAAATCAACCAGTACATATTTATATACAAATGTGTGTGTGTCTGTTGTATGTTTGTATATTTGCGTGTGTGTTTGTTCAGTATATTTGTATTTGGATAGAAACTCTGGAAAGCAAGGCTGTCACATTGTTAACAGTGGTTGCCTATGATGAATGGGAAGTTGGGAGAAGAGGCCAAGAGGACGAAGGGACCTTTATTTTTAATTGATATAATTGTGCACTGTTTGATTTTTTTAAATGATGGACATGACTTACTTTAAAGATAAACTATCATTTCTTTTACCAAGAATATGTGAATGTGTTACATGACTCTGTCTCTGTTTCTATCTTATCTCTATTTGTCTTGCTATCTCTTCACTATCTACTTAATTCATCTCTATTTAGTTATTTATATATATAGGTTACATTAAGGGAGATTATTAGCTAGTTATAGAATCTTTCATAATGGTGTTAACTATTTTGAAATTTACTATACAAAGTTCATCCTTGGCTGTGTTTATTTTACTGAATATTTTACTTTAGCAGAGCATCATATGCACGCTTTTACGAGCTGAATGAAGAAAGTGCTCAAATGGAGTAGTAAACAAATAAATACCTTTATTAATAATAGCTTAAGTATTCTCTTATGGTACTCAATATTGAAAAGTTAAAAATAGAATATATCAGTTGTGAAGAAGTCTATATAAAGTTCTTCTAATAAAGATTTTATCTCATTTTGAAATAATACAAGTTTCAGCATTTTAAGAAATCTGCTTGGGACGGTCAGTGAGGAGTAAGCAGTGGACTCGTCTGCATGATGGCTGCCATTTTGGAAAGGGTGGTTTAGGACCCTTGGAGACAGGGGACGTGTCCTGGCTGAAATGTTTCCCAAGAAATGAGTTTAGGGAGGAGGAGTTAGGGTTAGTTAATGCCCAGAGTAACAGAAAGGCTTCCTTTTATCTTTTTTCCCCTGCTTAGCATTTAGGGACAGGCAGTAACTGATGGGACCAGGAGCTGTAAACATGCTTAAGATAGCTCTTAAAGAAAAACTATGGTGTTCTATTTTCATCTCAGGAACTCATGTATTTTTCTATATCAATAGAGACAAGCCTACATTTTTAAAATTTTATATTTGCCTGGAATATCTTTGCGCATCCTCTCATTTCAAGCTTTTTGAATCATTTGTTTTAGATGCGTCTTTTTTATGCAGAATAGAGATTACTTTCAGTATGAAATCCAATCTGAAAATCTATTTCTTTTAATAGTTAAGTTTCGCCCATTTTTGCTTATGGCTATGAAAGATGTATTTGTTTCTGTTCTGTCAGTATTTTATGTTAGCTTTTCTTTTTGCTTATTTTAACATTGTAATTCTTGTGACTCTTGGGAAGGTTTATATTTTTGTACAAATATTTTATATAACTTCTGTATTATATAAAAGTATAATTATAATTACTTCATGCAAAGTCTACTTTTATATAGTAACCCAATTACTACCATCCTTGATAAAATGAGCTTATGTTCTCTCCTTTCTCTGTGTACTCTGCCTCCTTCAACTTTAGTATTATCTTTTTTATTGTCTCCGTTGTCACTTCCACCACTTATTTGTCAGTATCAAATAACATTCTTTTGTCCTCACCTATTTTCTGCCTCCTATCTTCTCTTCTATTTTTATTATGTTTTAAAAACATATTATGAAAACGTTTCCTATATTCAGAAAAAAAAAAAAAAAAAAAAACATTGTAAATGACTTGGTCTTTTTGCCTGGCTGTCCAGAGGATTATTTCTTTACCTTAAAATTCCCATAGGTTTATTAGATTATGAATCTGTGTTGGTTGTTCTAATATGTGATATGCTTTTAGAATATGTAGATACAAGTCTTCCTTTTTTGGGGAATGTTTTATTACTGATCACTAAAACTACTTCCTCTGTTTTATTTTCCCCTCTGGAGGATTCCAATTATGTATATGTTGGATATCCTTTGACTTTTACATCTGTTATATAAACTTTATCTTTTATCATTATTATTGTCTTTCTAAATCTTTGAAATTTTTTTCCTTATTTTGATCTCACTTTATTAGCTTTTTTCCTTTTTATCTTTAATATTCCTTTTTGGGTTTCCTGCAGTTTCTATTTTCACCATTAAAAAAATTCATTTCTCTAATTTGTGGTTTTTTGTATTTCTTTCCTAAGTTCTGCCAGCATGTATTTTACTCTCCCCTGGGTGTTTGGTCTCCTCTGCTCTGTTTTTACATTTTTATTTTGGAGTCTCCCATTAAGGAGATAATTGTTTTATTATTTTTTTAAAAATATCAGAGTAAAGTTTATGATTATAAATTTCATCTACTCTATATTTTTCTGAATGTTTTTCTCTTAATCTGCTGCTAAGTTTTTTTTTTTGAGGAAGATTAGCCCTGAGCTAACATCTGCCGCCAGTCCTCCTCTTTTTATGGAGGAAGCCTGGCCCTGAGCTAACATCTGTGCCCGTCTTCCTCTACTTCATATGTGGGATGCCTACCACAGCATGGCTTGCCAAGCAGTGCTATGTCTGCACCTGGGATCTGAACCAGCAAACCCCAGGCTGCTGAAGTGGAACATGTGAACCTAACCACTGTGCCACCAGGCAGGACCCCTGTTGCTAAGTTTTGATGCTTGAAAATTTTTTTTTATAACATTGTGCTAATTATGTTTTACATGACTTATTGGGTTAGATTTTACACCTATTTATGGGATGTTTTGTCAGGCGTGGGAGTAGGGCAAGATGAAATTCTAGGCTTTGCAACTCAAGATTCTTCCTTGCCGCCTTAGAGACATTTTGCTTCAATGTGGTGTCTCTGTGCTAGGCAGCCATGCCTCTGTTTCCTGTCGGAACCTGGGCACACAATTTTAGCTCTGTTAAATCTCAGCCATCTCAGAGCCACACCCTCTTTAATCTTTCACTTAGTGGATCCCTTTCATTGTAAATGTATTTGTACTTACACTTTGTGGAATTGCTGCCAGCTTGGGTCCCTTCAACCCTTCCCAGGCTGTTCTTTGTGGCTTCCAAGACAGCTTATTTTGGGTCTCTGCTAGATCTCAGCTGTTTGAGGCGGCATTAATAATAGTGGTAAATTCGTAGTGTTCTTGGTATGCAAGTCATGAAAAAAAAACCCATTTTTTTTATAGTTTAGTTGCTTAGTACAGTTTCCAGGAAGAGAAATCTGAACCAAACTGTCACTTTGCTTGTACCAAAAATCTGTATTCTCATATTTTAAACATTTTTATTTCTATTATATAATTCTTTCATTTCACGAGTCATATATGACTAAGTGATTATTTCAAGATTTAATGTAGAGAAGATCTCATCAAGATGGCAGCATAGGCAGACTCTGAACTCACCTTTTCCCACGAACACAACCAGGTTACAACTATTTTTGGAAAAATTGCCCTGGAGAGAAAACTGAAAACTGGATAAACAGAACCCTCACAACAAGGGACAGTCTTGACTGAGGTGGAAGAGGCAGAAATTCCTTCTGGAGAGAAAAAAATGCCACCTTTGTGAGACCCAGAGATTCACAGCTGGCCAGGCAGGAGCCATCCTAAGGTATGCAGCCCTCCCTGGAGAACTGGGGACCTTAGCAGGGGCACATTACCATTATAAGCATCCTTCAGACTCAGCACAACTGAAATGAGTGTCCTACTATCTGGCTTTGGTGGCTATTAACTGCAATGGGGGATACCCCAAGAAAAGCTGTCAGAGAAAGCCAAAAAAACCTAGCTCTTAAAGGGCCCATGCACAAATTCACCCATCCCAGAGAGCAACCTAAAATCACCAGAAAGAAGGCTGTACAGTCCTTTGGTGAAAAGAGATTCACCTGGTAGGCTCTGGGTGCATCTTGGTGAGAGGTGAGACCTGTCCAGAGACTGAGACATAGGTGGCAGCCAATGTTATGACCTAGTACAGGTGTGCTGACACAGACGTTGGCAGATGCCACTGAAGCTCTTTCCCTGGTCTGTTAGCCCAGGGGTCTGCAACACCCACTAGAGTGCAGATTTAATTCAGTTCAGCCAGGAGCAGGCAGCCCTGTAGGGACAAGCCCCACCCAACGGCAAGCTCTCAGGCTACTTGCCAGCCTGCATAGACTGGGTGCCTTGATCCTCTATAGGGAGATGAGTGTGTCCCCCTCTGTGGGGCAGGGCCTGTGTGAGAACCAGGTGAACTGTAGGGGGTGTTGGTAGGGAGGTAAGGGCCTCCACAGTGGGGTGACTGGATACACTCCAGGGGGTTGGGAAGTGTGCATGCACCAGGACTGTGTTGACAGTGTGAGTGGACCTGAGGGGGGGGGGGGTGGGGCTTATCAGTGGCAGAAGACCTGTGCTTCGCAAGCAGCCACAAAGAGTATCAGGCCCACCTACCAAAGCCTGAAACAATTGGGTGCTCCCATGCCTAGGGCCAGCCCCACTCAGCTGCAATCCTAAGAGAGCTGACAGCAGCTTTACCGGCCTGAGGCCTACAGCAACTGTAAGCCCCTGAGCCTAGCAACCAGCTACACAAAGGTACCTGCCCAATTAACAGGAAAACTGCAGTAGGAGTGTGCTATTAGACTTTGTAGCCAACAGTGCTGGGGCTCCCCAAACCCAATTTACAAATAGCGGGCCAGGGAAGGAAAGGCTAGACTCCCTGGCTACCTATATTAAGAGTAACCCTGCCACAGCAGAAGGACACAAGAAGCCCACACAGGGGTCACTCCTAGATTATTTGGATTGGTGACAAGAGGAAAGCACACTGCTGGACCTCAAAAGGCATCTCTTATATAAGGCCACTTCTCCAAGATCAGGAGACACAGCTGACTCACCTAATACACAGAAATAAGAAGAAAGGGACATAATGAGGAGGCAAGGGAATACATTCCTAGCAAGGGAACAGGACAAAATCCCAGAAAAAGAACTAAATGAGACAGAAATAAGCAATCTACCTGACAAAGAATTCAAACAAAAACTCATAAGGATTCTCACTGATATTGGGAGAAGACTGGATGAACACAGAACGTCAACAAAGAACAGGAAAATATAAAAAAGAACCAATCAGAAATGAAGAATACAATACTGAAAATGAAAAATTCACTAGAGGGACTCAATAGCAGAGCAGATGATACAGAAGAATGGATCAGCGACTGGACGAAAGACTAGAGGAAATCTCCCAAGCTGAACAGATAAAAGAAAAAAGAATGAGAACAGTCTAAGGGAACTCTGGGACAATATCAGGCGCAATAACATTTGTATTATAGGTGTCCCAGAAGGAGAAGAGACAAAGGGGCAGAAAATCTATTTGAAGAAATAATAGCTGAAAACTCTCCTAATCTAAGGAAGGAAATAGACATCTAAGTACAGGAAGCACAGAGAGCACCAAACAAGATAAGCCCAAAGAGGCCAACACAAATATCCAAAAATTGAAGAGAGAATCCTAAAAATGGCAAGAGAAGGCAACAAGCAACATACAAAGGAAAGCCCATAAAGCTGTTGGTGGACTTCTCAGCTGAAACTCTACAGGCTAGAAGAGAGTGGCATGACATATTTAAAGTGCTGAAAGGAAAAAACTTACACCCAAGAATACTCTATCCAGCAAGGTTACCATTCAGAATGGAAGGAGAACTAAAGAGCTTCCCAGACAAGTGAAAATTAAAGGAGTTTATCACCAAGAAACCAGTTCTACAAGAAATGCTGAAGGGCCTTATTTAAGTAGGAAAGCAATGACCACAAATAGGGATGAAAATATTATCAAAAAACAAACAAAGAAACAGGCAATAAAATCACTGGTAGGAGCAAAAATATAGTAAAGTTAGTAGATCAACCACCTATGAAGACAATATGAAGGTAAAAGACAAAAGTACTAAAATTACCTATTTCAATGATAAGAGGGTAATGGATAGACACACACAAAACAAGAGATTAGATATCATTTCAAAAACATAAAATGTGGGAGGATGGGAGTAAAAAAGTAGAGCTTTTAACAAGAGGTCAAGCTAAAGAGACTATGAACTCAATATAGATTGCTATATGTGTAGGTTATTATATATAAACCTCATGGTAATCACAAACCGGAAACCTATAACAAATGCACAAATAATTAAGAGAAAGGAACTCAAACATGATACTAAAGAAAGACATCCCACTGTCACCACTCATTTAACATAGTATTGGAAGTCCCAGCCAGAGCAATCAGGCAAGAAAAAGAAATAAAAGGGATCCAAATGGGAAAAGAAGCAGTGAAATTGTCACTATTAGTAGATAACATGATTTTATATTAAAAAAACCCTAAAGAATCCACTAAAAAACTTTTAGAAATAATAAATGAATACAGTCAAGTCGCAGGATACAAAATCAACATACAAAAATCAGTTGCATTTCTATACACTAACAATAAAGTAACAAAAAGAGAAATTAAGAATACAATCCCATTTACAATTGCAACAAAAAGAATAAAATACCTAGGAATAAACTTAACCAAAGAGGTGAAAGATCTGTACACCAAAAACTATAAAACATTGTTGAAAGAAATTGAAGACACAAAGAAATGGAAAGATAGTCCATGCTCTTGGATTGAAAGAATTGACATAGTTAAAATGTTCATACTTCCTAAAGCAATCTATAGATTCAACACAATCCCTATCAAAGTTCCAACAACATTTTTCACAGATATAGAACAAAGAATCCTAAAATTTACATGGAACAACAAAAGATCCTGAACAGCTAAAGGAATTCTGAGAAAAAGATCAAAGTTGGAGGTATCACACTCCCTGATTTCAAAATATACTACAAAGCTATATTAACCATAACAGCATGATACTGGCACAAAAACAGACACACAGGTCAATGGAACAGAATCGAGAGCCCAGAAGTAAACCCACGCATTTATGGACAGCTAATTTTTGACAAGGGAGCCAAGAGCATACAATGGAGAAAAGAGATTCTCTTCAATAAAAGGTCTTGGGAAAACTGGATAACCACATGCAAAAGAATGAAAGCAGACCATTATCTTACACCATGCACAAAAATCAACTCAAAACGGATTGAAGACTTGAATGTAAGACATGAAACTTCAAGAGGAAAACATAGGCAGTATGCTCTTTGACATCGGTCTTAGCAACTTATTTTCAGGTACCATGTCTGACGGGGCATGGGAAGCAAAAAAAAAAAGTGAACAAATGGGACTGCATCAAACTGAAAAGCTTCTGAACAGCAAAGGAAACCATCAACAAAACGAAAAGACAACCTAACAATTGCGAGAATATATTTGCAAACCATATATCAGATAAGGCGTTAATATCCAAAATATTCAAAGAACACATACATCTCAAAAACAAAAAAACAAACAACCCAACTAAAAAATGGGCAAAAGACCTGAACAGACATTTCTCCAAAGAAGATATACAGATGGCCAACAGGCCCATGAAAAGATGCTCAACATCATTAACTATCAGGGAAATGCAACTCAAAACTACAATGAGATATCACCTCACTCCAGTCAGAATGGTTATAATTAACAAGACAGGAAACAACAAGTGTTGGAGAAGATGTGGGGAGAAGGGAACCTCATACACTGCTGGTATTTAGAAGTGTCCTCATACACTGCAAACTGGTGCAGCCACTATGGAAAGCAGTATGGAGATTCTTCAGAAAATTAAGGATAGAGCTACCATACGATCTAGCTATTCCACTGATGGGTATTTATCCAAAGAACTTGAAAACACAAATGCATAAAGATACAGGCACCCCTATGTTCACTGCAGCATTATACACAATAGCCAAGACTTGGAAGCAACCTAGGTGCCCAGCACGGGATGAACGGATAAAGAAGAAGCGGTATATATACACAATGGACTACTACTCAGCCATAAGAAATGATGAAATCCGTCCATTTGTGACAACATGGATGGACCTTGAGGGTATTATGCTAAGTGAAATAAGTCAGAGGGAGAACGTCAAATACCATATGATCTCACTCATAAGTAGAAGATAAAACAACGACAAACAAACACATAGCATTGGAGATTGGATTGGTGGTTACCATAGAGGAAGGGATTAGGGGGGAGGGCAAAAGGGGAGATTAGGCTCACGTGTGGTGATGGATTATAATTAGTCCTTGGGTGGTGAATGATGTAATCTACACAAAATTCAAAATATATTACAATGTACACTTGAAAGTTGTATAATATTATAATCCGATGTTACTGCAATAAAAAATTAAAAAAATAATATAAAATATTTCATCTCACACACACAAAAAAAAGAAAATGAGAGGAAAGCCAATAATATGGAAGCCGATACAAATCTGATCCTAACATTTCAGCTACCCCAGGAAGAACTATATAGTCAGGTACTGGAATATTGGGACTCTGAAATCACATTTTTACTTCAAGCTTAAAACAGAAGAGTGACATGCTAAAGAATATAACAAACAATGCTCTACTGGGAGATTCCTATTTGATTTGTGACAATGTTGTTATAATAAAATAAAAGTTTTTCATATCAAAAAAAGATTTAATGTAAGCAAAACAGAAGAATAAAGGGAATAAAAGTCTTCCTTATTCCTCCTCCCATCTCTTAAGAATTAACCATTTTTCATGGGTTGGTATATATCCTTCTAGATATTTCTCTATGTTTGTATATAAACTTAATAGTATATATTCTGAAATTCATAGCTTTAATCTTGCCCTTTGTTAATACGCAGGTTTTCTCTGTTTTCAGTTCCCTTATCCCATCCTAACATTAACTTGTCCTTATTTTATTGCTACAGAACTTGCTGATAAATTGTTTTAAGAATTATTCATCTTGAAATACAGCAATTCCCTCTGTATTCAAGGACAAAATATTCAACAAAAGCTGAACATTATAATAGTAGTGATTTTTACATTTCTTCTACCTGAGGTTTCATTTGAACTCTTCTGTTTTCCAAAATTTGCAAGCAAGAACGGAAGTTATGCTCCCTTTCTCATCTCCATTTATTTATTTCCATTTTCTTTTTTAATTCTAGAAGATTCTAAGATCCTGTCTTGCAAACACATGACAAGATCTCTTTCTGGGAAGATTGTTCTGGAGCAATACTCTTTTTTTTTTTTCCAAGTGTCTTTTTTTCCCTCTGATGTGCTATTACCTTCTTTTTAAGTTGTGAGAATGATTTTAATTTAAATATTTGAATTCGCATTTCTGGGGTAAGCTTTATGAAATTTTTTTATTAGGCCCTTTAATGTTTAAACAATTTCTTCTTCTGATCATAACCATGAAAAAGTTTGCCTTATGATGTATCATTTTTCCTCCTTAGTAGTCGCATATAGTCATCTATGAAATAAGATCAAAGGAAATTTTTATTTTTGGCAGTCGATGTCTTCATGCTGAGTCCCTAAATTAGACTCACTACACGTTCATTTTCTTGTGCCAAATAAAGAAGGACGGACATCACTCTAGCCACTATGTTAGTCATCCACTTGAAAGCTTGGTCCTTGACAATCTATCATTTGGACAAAATAGTCATTTGGCACAGTTTAGATTTTTAGAGTTTATTCATCCACAAGGATATGAATAGCTGCATAAAGGAAACTCTACACAAATGGAATTGCTTAGAAAAAACAAAGAATGGAAGGAAAAGAAAATCTAAAAATTATTGCACTTAGATATGAGATGCAGACACTTCTAAAAGTGTCGTTTATTCAGAAAGATTTTGTAGTTTCCATGTTATTGGCTGGACTGTGGGGATGCATGAACCCTCCTGAAATAGCAAGCAGTAATTTTGCATGATGCGTCACATATGCGTTTTTCTGGAGAAAAAGATCTTTAGTTTTAATAAGATCTCAAAAATATAAATGAATGAAAAAGTTTAAATATTACTAAGGATACTAATAGTTCACTACATCTCTATTGTTTCTTTGTGTTGTGGTCATTTGTTGTTCCTGCCCGGCATCCATTTCCTCTGCTTTGGTAACTCCACCTCTGTGTTTCTTTCAGGAACTCTCTGTTCGGGTGGAGCACAGGGCTCAGGTGTGGTTGATCAGCTTATTCTACTCTCTTGACCACATGATTTGGTTCAGGAGTGGGAGAATGACTCACTATGGGCCTGTGAAATTTAGGTCTGAGAATTTGCTGGAACTATGGGGAAAGAAGGGCTTTGTTTTCAGTGGAGCGGCTGAACAGAAGGAATCTAAATCTGGGTCTGGCAGGAGCCTCTGTGTGGTGAGGGCTTTCCTGAAGGTGAAGCGAGGTGAAATCCAGTTGAGCCAAGAGATGCAGGGGAACAGTCATGGTACTTTTTTGAGCCCCTGAGTCCAGCAGTGTCTAATGCAGTCTCCTTCTGTACTTTTCCAGTTATCTGAACCAATAAACACCCCTCCCCGAATCTTTCATTTGTTTGTTTACTTAAATGAGTTTGAGGTGGGATTTTGTCACTTGAGTGACAGAGTCCTGACTGACATCTCTACTCTGTGTGTATATATGTTTTTTTAATGTGTGGGAACAGCTACTATACAATTTGGTGAGCATAGCAATATGCCAAGAGTTGTTTAAGGAATGTAATGAACCATTTTGCATATTTGAGACTGTTGACACGAAATACTTTTTAAGAGCTAAGAAGACAAATGATTTTCTAACATGTATCATACCTTATGCTTTGTTCTTGGCCTACCAGGTTTTGCTCATGAAAAATTGCCTTTCTGCCAAAAATGGTTCTCATGTTCACTGAGCTTCATCTTATATTTTAACTCGGCAGCCTGGATGCCCCCACTGTAGCCCGGCACCCAAAGAGGAGAGTAAAAGAATCAAGCCACACTGGAGGGCACCCAACTGTGGCCTCAGGATTTTTCTTATTTCTTTCATTTGGCAATAAGTAAGAAAGAGTGCTTGTTCTATTTAACTCAGTGAAGTTACGAAAGAGAACAAAGAATCATTTTGAAAAATATGCTCATAGTGCTAGCGAAGTGGGTTCTCTTATCTAAGATGAAGTCACAACAAAGACGGAAAAATTCTTACACATCTTCAAGTACTTCTTCAGTTTCTGAAAAAATCAATACCATACTCACTCTAATGTTTGTATAAAATATTGACTGTAGCTACATTCCTTTGAGTCCTTATGAAAAAATGCCCATCTTAATTGTCAGATGAGTTCTAATTGTTTCCCCTCCCCTCCCACAGAAAGAGTAATGAAAGGACAGCTGAAAACAGAACTATATAGTTATTTTATAACTGGCACTAACAAATTTCGCCAATTACAGAGTCCATTCTGTAAGCAATGAATGTGTGGCTCCCAATTAATCTACTGCACCTCCAGGCAAGGTCTAAATCAGCTGGATACAGCTAAAGCAATTTGCACACAGCTAACAGCAAATTGGAAAATAAGTGTTCCACGCTGCTGCCTATCTTTGCAAGCCAAAGACACAATCAGTATTCTGGCAGCAGCCCTCTGTCATGTTATTTGCAGCTATCAATTTTAATTATAACAATTATTGATTAGTTAGGAAAGTGAATAATCTGAAGCTCAAATAAATGACTCTGCTGCTTTGGGTTTCCTTCCCGCCTCTCAAGAGGAGGTGTTGCTCTGAGTCCCACTTAAAGATTCTACCTGGACGTCTAGAGGGTACTCTCCTTATTTCTCTCTCCTCTCCCACCATATATATGGTCTTAGTTTTGCAATTTGGCTTAAAGACTGCTCTGACCTGAAATAAAGCTTGGTCAGCATCTTACTTCAGAGATCAGAGAATTTAGAGACTATTATAGAAAGGTACTTCGCTTTTGAAGATTTGGAATGCATTCAACTATTTTTGTTCAGTTGGGTGAAGAAGTGAGAAAAGAAATTCAGTAAGAAGAAAGGAAGACGTAAGTATAAAAAAGAAAAGAAAATGGTCACTATATCATCAGACTGAGCAAGCAACACAGTGTGACGTCGTGAAAAAAAAGTGGAATTTGGAGATAAAGGCAAGAGAGAGTCTTTGCCTTAAGATGATTGCCACACTTACTAACTGTGTGATCTTGTGGAAATCAAATAACCTTGCTGAACCTTTATCTCCTAATCTGTAAAATAAGGGGGAGGATAACACAGGAAAATAACACCTTCCTCATTAGGTAGTTTTATTTTTTAGGTAAAGAGGGTTGGGAGTAGGGAGGCAATTAAATGATGCACTCGATTAGAAAGAGTTCTGCACGATGGTTATAAATGTTAGGTTGAGCTCTCCCCAAGTTCTATCATATTTGTTGAATTAAGCATGTTCTCCTCTGACTCAATTTTCTCCTGTCAGATTCTACATGAAGGAAGCCCCAGAGAGGTAGGCAGCTATAGAGATGATAGATATGAACATAAATAAATTAATCTCTCAGTTTATAAAATAACGCACGCTAGCAAATTTGGCTATAAAGTGAATTTCTGCAAAGCAAATCCTATATCCCTATTGATGCCTATTATAAAATCAGATTTATATCCATGGAAAAGAATTTCCCAAGATACTAAGTCAAAAATTGTTACAGGACAGCAGCAGTTACTTTGAAGTGTGTTCAGAATTTTAACATAATTGGCAGGATTTTCCCAATTCTGGGATTTATCTGGAACCTATCTTTGCAGAAAAGGTTGGTTAATAACTAAGCAGGATCAACAACTCTTGTAACTCCCCTTCTCCTTTGGTCTAGATGTTTGCAAAATCCGTGGACCTGAGTTATAATGACGTGTGCTAATAGATGGTATCATTTAGCATGCAAAGTAGTACACTTCCCTAAATTTCAGGGAAGATAATAGAAAGTCGATAAATTCTGTGCTTTATCACTTTCTTAATCTAAAAATTTAGCATATTGTGCTCATTAATAACAGGCCAGATAGAGCTGGACACTCCCAGTGTGGCCCATTAGGTGATCCAGTCTGAATGCTACAACCACAGTCCAAGGGACTGATGGTCTCTGAGGTTCCAGAGCGAGACAAAATCCAAGAACTAAAGCGAGATCAGAGCCTTGTTATTCTCAGCAGTTCGTACAGAGGAGCAGTTAAACCTGAAATAACTCATGGTTAATCTCCACTTGCTTCTTGCAGAAAGAATCATACATGTGGAGAAGCATGCATGGTAGGATGCAAACCTCATGGAGAAAACAGTCTAACAGTCAAATAGTGAAGATCAATTTTTTTCTATAGATTTCATAGAAATGACTTCAAATTTTGTGTGGGTACAGTGTCCTTTATTTTTCTCTCTAATTTAAGGGAAGGCAGTGCTTGCTTAGTTAGCTTGCTCTGTATCAAAGAATACGATTTTTAAAAAATATGATTATATAATTACCAGAAAGTCTGTCACAATATTTCAAGGGAATCTATTACTTTAGTAAACATTTAAGTTAAACTCCAGAGTGAAAAAGATCTGCACAGTGACACGAAGAGGAATTTTTAGTCATTCCAGAATTATTTTTTTCAAGCATATTAGACAATTTTGGAGTATCAGATTCTTTTCTAAAGGACCCCATTGTACTTTTGCTTTTGAATCTTTGCTTTCCCATATACTATAGAACTCACAGTACTGTATTTCAATATTTGGTACTTAAAATGCTTTGCTGATTTACCACATTTTAATCAACTGAAATTCTTTTTTTTAAGTATATATATATTTTAAAGAATTTATTTTTCCTTCTTATCCCCAAAGACCCCAGTACACAGTTGTATATTTTTAGTTGTGGGTCCTTCTAGTTGTGGCATGTGGGATGCCGCCTCAACATGGCCTGACGAGCGGTGCCATGTCCGCGCCCGGGATCCGAACAGGTGAAACCCTGGGCCGCTGAATCGGAGAGCAGGAACTTAACCCCTCGGCCACGGGGCCAGCCCTGAAATTCTTTCTTTGAATAGAATGAGCATAAAAATTTCCTTATTTGATAAAAAGTTACTTAGCAAGGGCTGTACTTGGATCAGGAATATCCTTGGGTTATAGCTACATTTAAGACGACTTTCACCTTTGAAGACGGGGTGATTTGATGGAATCGTCAAAAAGTATCTATGTTATAACTCAAAGTATGAGACAGGCCAGCCTGCATAGGAGAAGCAGCATGAGATTTGGTATCAGAAACACTCTGATTAGATCCTGAATCTGCGCCCTCTGATTCTGTATCTGTGGGAAAATTATTCAACCTAATGGGCATCAATTCTCTCATCTATAAGATGAGGATAACAAAAGAAATCCATATCAAAGAGAATAAGATAACGAATTGCAAAGTGTATAATAGTTGCTCAGTAATTATTATTTTCTCTTTTCCATTCCTTTTCTTATCTCAAAATAACATCAAGAGGTGCATGAAGGAACCAGGATCCCTCAATTGCTAAATCAAGTATATTTACAAATTTCTGACTTCTCTCTACTCCACATCAGTCAAGAAATAAATAGAAAGTTGAGCTGGGATAATTTCATTATTTAAAAAGTAAAAATCTCTATTGCAGGGGACTCTTTAACCAAACCTTTGAACACCTTTGAAATCCTAAGCTTTTGTCTACATAGTTTCAGCAACATTTTACAGAATCGCAGAATCTTAATGCTAGAAGAGATTTTAAGTATCTCTGGTTTAGTTGCCCACCTACGGTTCTAATCCCCTTTACCTTACAGTGTGGTCCTCTCTGAACCAAAGCAGAGAACAGACTGCTGGTGGGGGTTGGGGAGGTGGGTCACTGAACTGGAATTTCTTCTGTGGAGCAGATCGGTGGGCCACAACATAGGTGACCTTATTAAATATGTTTCTTCTGGAATAAGCCCAATCTACAAGCCTTTGGGGTCCCTTGGTAAGTTAAGGAAGTGTTCCCCCATGTGTCCGATGTGTCCTGTGTAGTTACTTCTACACTTGCTCCAGGGAACCAGGCTGGCTGCTCAGGCTCATGTGCCCAAGGGGCCTTCCTGCCCAGGCCTTCTCTCCTCCTTGGCCTATCTAGAATCTAGACCATTTGCTGTCTTTGCCTTTCTGTCTTTCGTTGTTCTAGACAGCCTGATGAATTTGATATACCAATTTATAAAGTGTTCATGATCATCTCCTTTCTTGGGGTTATTTTCATCCTAAAGGTGACTTCCAAAACTCCCAGTGGTGTCATCAGCAGGAATGAAATGGGGCTATCTGGGCCTTGGCCAACCTCATGGTGGAGATATCTTGGGACAATGAGGCATTGGGAGGGCCCCCCTTGGAATCATACAATATATTTACCTTCTGCCTGTTAGTAAGATCAGTGTGTAGAAGTGTTCATGCACACCAGAAACAGAATGTCTCTTTCAACTTACAGAATTACTTAACACGATTGAAATGCTTTAGCATAAGATTGAAATAACCCAGTAAAGGCTGAGTCCTATCACATTAACTTCTAAATGCCTCAGCTGTTCAAGGTTTCTAAAAAGAAAAAGCCAGTCTGACTGTTCCTGTTTAAATCTGGCACCTTTTTAAGTGGCTGCAAACAGGTAGGGAAGGCCTGCTGGGTGAACCTCTCTGACAGAGGGAGCTGGGAATTGTCATCCCTATCAACACAAAGTTTGCTTTTTTGAGAAGCAAATACCCGAGTAGCGCGAAGGGGGTTCATTTAGAAATACCAATCACAGCTATAGATCTGTGTGCAGAAGAGTTCAAGCCGATGCCGTGAGAATTAGGAGGGCAAATGATTCGGTAAAGCGGATTCCCCCACAGACTGTGTTGTTCCCTGTGCCAGTACCCCAACTCGGGCCTTTAGGGGTCTGTTCTGCTCAGCATTGACCAGAAAATGTGAAGAGAAATCCAGAAATAGCTAATTCAATCTTTTCTTGGTTCTACCAGATGCTATGATTGTCTATGTAATGCTTATCCAGATTGAAAAAAAATACTAAAAAATATACGTATTTGTTGTATTTTCTTTATGTGGCGTCAAGTGCTTATTTCACTCGATGTGCCAATCAGCTGCCTCATTTGGTAAGTATGTTGTGCATCAATTCCAGTCCCCAACTCTGTCCTTTTTTTTTTTAAAGATTGGCACCTGAGCTAACAACTGTTGCCAAGCTTTTCTTTTTTTTTCCTGCTTTTCCCCCCAAATACCTCCAGTACATAGTTGTATATTTTAGTTGTGGGTCATTCTAGTTGTGACTTGTGGGACGCCGCCTCAGCATGGCCTAACGAGTGGTGCCATGTCGACGCCCAGGATCCAAACTGGTGAAACACTGGGCCGCCAAAGTGGAGGGTGTGAACTTAACCACTTGGCAACAGTGCCAGCCCCCCCAGCTCCATCCTTAATAATTACGCTTACTTGACTTTAGACACTCCTAATCACTAACCATTGTTTTGACCACTATGTGAAAGACTCTAGTAAGACAACGGAGGTTAGTTTTCCTCCTCTCTTTACCCTCATCATTACTCACTCTTTTCTTTAAGAAAGAGGATCCTTTTCTTTTTGCCACATTTGCCCTTTCTTGTTCTCTTGCCCCTCTCTCTCTGACCTCCTTGGGGCCCTTCCTCTCTCTTGAGCCATATTGCAAACTCTATCTTCTTCTTCTTCTTTTTTTTTTTTGGTGAGGAAGATTGGCCCTGAGCGAACATCCATTGCCAATCTTTCTCTTTTTGCTTGAGGAAGATTGTCCCTGAGCTAACATCTGTGCCCATCTTCCTCTATTTTTTGTATGTTGGACACTGCCACAGCGTGGCTTGATGAGCAGCATGTAGGTCCATGCCGGGATCCAAACCTGCGAACCCTGGGCAGCCAAAGTGGAGCACACGAGCTTAACCACTACACCTCCAGGCTGGCCCCCAACTCTGTCTTCTTTAATGCTGCCTTCCCTTCTCACATAAATATGATCAGCTCAAGCTTCTATTATCCTAAAAAGAACCTCAATTGCTCAACCATTTTACCCACTGTGGCCTAATGCTGTGTCCCTCCTCTTCCCCATCAAACTTCTTGAGCTTTCTATGGCCCTTGCCCCTTCTTCCTCACCAGATACTCAATTCTTAACATTTTGAAATCTGGTGTATTTCCTCACCCTTCTACTGAGAGTGCTTCCTTGACTGGAGCCAGGTGGTTGACAGATTAAGTGCCACTTCCCTGAAGCGTATGTCCTTGACCATCTGCCACACCTTCAACTACTCTCTCCTCCCTTGGCTTCTGAGCCCTGGTCCAAGTATAATTCTCATCTTTGTTTTTTGAACTCTTCTATCTCCATTGTGGCTCTTTTCACTCCTTTTGCCCTCAAACAATAGATCCTTCCTTAGGCCACATCTCTTTTTTGTCTTTCCTCCAGGTTTCTTCCAGCCTCAGGGCTTCAACTGCTCTTGTCTGTATTACCACTTCCAAACTTGTATTTCTATTAGTGACCCTTCTCCTGTATTTCTACCTACCTTCTAATGATATCCAGCTATCTCCATCTGGATGTCTTTTTTAGTCTTAAACTTAATAAATGAGAAACCAACCCTCTTTCCTCTCACTAAATCAGCTTCTTTTCCTGGGCTCCCTGTGTCTTTCTAAGGTGCCACCTACCACACATACTCAAACCTTGGAGTTTTATTAACGCCTCCTAAATGCTCAGGAATTTGTTACTTCTACTCTGCAATTTCTCTTGTATATATCTTTTACTTTCTCATCATCTCCATAGTTCAGGTTCTCATTTCTTCTTGTTTTTACTAAAATAGCTTCCTGAAATGTGTCTCTGCTTCCTAGTTCTCTCACCCCAGGGCACTCTATATACTACAGTAGAAATATAATACAATATATTTCTCTATATGCTACAGTAGAAATCCTCCTATTTGAAATCATCAAGGGTTGGTAGCTTGTGGGTTAATAAAAAGAACATCAATTACAACAGAGACTCATGAGTGATGATAGGCACATACCTTAAACATTTTCTTTTAACTTAAGGCATATAAAGGTGCATTAATTTAACACTTTCTGGCTCATTGACTCATGTTCTGCATTATCTTTTTTGCATGAGCATCTCAACTGCATGGTTTCTTTGCTTTTGTTTTTTTCAAGTGGAACGGGAACTAAAAGAAATTTTTGAAGCAATCTGAGAACAAAATCCTCCTAAATTTTTATGTATCCCATCAATCATTTACAATTTTTTCATCCACACCTAATCTGATGAATTTTAAAAAAAACCTCTTTCAGAGAAAGTACAAATCTCTTTTTTCTGCCACTTTTATTTTATCAGTTTATTTTAAATAGTAAATAAATTATATAATCATAATGACAAAGACAGTTTGTATGAACAGGTGTAGGAGCAAACATAACCTACTCTTGGTAAATATACAATGCAGCTAATGGGAGCACAGGCGCTCAGGTAGTCTGTCTAGGAAGGAGCCATTAGTGATGAGATGAGCCTTCTGTGTGTGGCGGCCAAGAAGCAGGGCTGGGAAAGAGCAGCTGGTCTGGGGGTTTGGCTATTTGGGGGTCAGTTAACAGAATGTCTACTATGTTGTCAAATTACCTGGAGTGAGATATCTTTGACTCTGAAATCCTAAAGAACCCCACTAATAGTCTGTAAAGCACTCATGGGAACCATACTTTGAGGTGGGGAGAGTGTTGGTGGAGTAATTCTCTATCCTCTGGCCAATAACTTCTGCCTTGGCAGAGATGGCTACTAGTCTGACATCCAGCTGTAGGGCTTTTTCAAAAAAATTTTAACAGAGACTTTACCAAAAAATTCACATATGCAACCATAACCAAAAGAAAAAAAAAATCCAAATGAAGACATTTATACACATCTGATTTTAATATAGAATATCCATAGCAACATATTACTCATTGTTTAAAGTTCAGTAACTTAGAGGCCAATTTGCCCATAAAACAATTGGGTAATGTTCAGATTTAGATTATAGGAATCTTGTTCATATATAAAATATTGTGACCTTGAGCCTTTTAATCTACCATGAATTAATGCCTACTTTGGGAATTGATGTCATATTCCCTAACTAGAATCACTCCTGGAGAGCAAAAATAATTTAGTGAGAAAAAAAAGTCATAAAAGAAATCAAGTGTACTAATCCATGGATTAAAATATAATTTAGAAAAGTCTTTCTAACTTAGAGTTCATCTGTGAAAGGATTTTACTGAGTCTCGTCCTCTATGAGTCCTGGCCCTGCCAAAACCCACAATCCCTTCCCTTTGACATTTAAAAATTTATCACCAAGCCCAAGGCCAGCCCCACACCATCTTGAGATTCTTGAAAAAGTGTTCTCCTTCCAAAATTGAGCCCACTCATTTAGTTTCCAGAGGTTCATTGACTATTGCATAATGAGAGGTTCAGATTTCATTGACATGCAGAAAGCGGACTCTGTGAATTCTTGTAGCCCTTAGACCAGGCCTGGAAAAGCTGGCTTGGGCCTGTCCCTTGGACCTGTGTCAGTGTGCTGTCACCAGGACTTCGGAAACATTTTACAATGCAGCCCTGAACTCTGGTGCACGGATGACTGGTTTTTCGGAAAGGAAAGGAGGCTGGCACCACTATGTAAGCAGAGGAAGTTGACATGATCTCATTCATGGGCCTTTCTTCTGTTTGTGTCAGGGGATTCTGCGTCTGCAAAAGAGCAAGCCTTTCTTTCGGCTACACATGGTTGTCTGCTTAATTTTCCTCATTCTTAACCTTTGCCTCCTCGTTGGAATGAAGTGTGAAATACTGCCGAGACTCTGCATTCTTCACAATATCTTCCTCACAATAGTCAGGAGAAGCAGGATTAAAGACGTTTGGACACTCAGAAAATAACTCCCGTGTGTAGGACCAGATCTCAACAGCCACCTACCAACGGGAAGAGGTTACACATAAAAATGAGTTCGGAGAAAAATGTTGTTTTCTGTCTTATACAACGTACGTGGTAGCGACCTAGTTAAATGTTGTCTAGTTTAAATTAATGATAAAAATATCATGTAAATAATGAAACTCCCCAAAGCAAAACTTTCATTAAATAGTACTAATTGCCTTTGAATCAGTCCTTCTCTTTAAAACTGTTTCCATCCAAGCAGCACATTAATTATTGAATAATATTTAAATCCTTGTGAAGTAATAATTTAATTTGCTACATTTTATAGTGATGCTTTAATTTCCTATTCTTTTAGTTGCTGTACAAGTTGTAGAATTATGAATAATTCTATAGATAAGATTATTTTGAGAAATGTAGAGATAAGACTTTGACTATTTGTAGCCAGCAATTAAATACACGTTCCGTTATGCTACTCACAAGATACTTAAGAAGGCCTTTATCGTGGTCTCAGCTGTGATGAGAAAACGTTTTATTTTTCCTGGTTTACCTCAAAGGAGAATGAGATAGCTCTATTTCTAAATGTCTGGTGCTAATATCAGCTGGTAGACACTGATTTTATTCATATATTCTGTTACTGAACTTCTTATGTTTCATTTCCAAGGGAGGAAAAAGAAGGAAACCATATTCTATACATATAAGCATTTGAGAACATGGGGGATGCCATCTGATGATCTATATATTAGAACCACAACTCAATGAAATGTCATACATATGTCCTTCTTCCCTTCTCTATTCTCTTCTTATTGCACCGTCATGTAGGAACCAAAGAGGACAAAATCATCGCGGAACTCATTTTCCAGTCTAGGCTGCATGGCTTTGGCAGCTTAAGTTCTCTTGGAACCTCCATAACACTCTGAGCCCCCCAGAGATCTTTCAGGAAATAACCCACTCAGGGCCCCTTTCTTCTTTCTTCACATGCTGTCTTAAAGGGACTGCTAACTTCCTCTTAGAGATCTGTTTTCAATCTTTTGTTCCTTTTACTATTTGTTCATTATAACAACATACTAGCATTTTGGAAGACAAAATAGAGGAAAAACTCATCTCCTTTAATAAAATCCCAAGACAACTGGTATTGTTTATCTGTTGTCATCCAGTCTCTTTTACATGAATTTTTTTACATAGTTTTCAATCACGGTATATGTTTTAGGTCTAATTTTTTTTACAAGTAACACAGAAGCATCGTTGCGTGTTCCTACACAGTCTTCATATTATGATTTAAAATAGCCGTATAATAGTTCATGAAGTGGATGGTTCATCATTTAAGAATTCCTCCCATGTTTTTAAAAATACATTTATTTTCTTTCACAAGTATAAGTAACACTACAATAATCATATTAATTCATGCCACTTTCTCTTTATTTTTTAAAACGACCTTAGATTAGAGACCCAGAAATGGGTACACTGGGTCAATGGCTGTGAACATTCTGTAGCTCTTGTCACACATGCCAAATTGCTCTCCAAAAGAGGGGTGCCAACTTGTGCAGCAGCAATTAGGGAGGAAAATTCCAGTTTCAGTGCAGTCTAACTCATGTTCTTTATGTCTGCTCCATGCTGCAGCCTCAGGAAAGAACCAGAAAGATAGTACCGGTCTGTTCTATGCTCTACAAAGGAAAGAATATTGGTTGCAGGAAGCAGCCTTTGATTACTAGAAGAGAAAATTGACATCTTTCTCTGATAAGGCAAATTGGAGACCACATTGTGCCTAGATGTTATACTGTTTGAATTCTTAGTCTTTGTTTTGTTTCCAGTGCTTATTCACATTTTATAGGTATGTGTTATTTTATTCTTAAAGATATTTTGATACAGTCATATTTTATAGAGAAGCTATTCAAGTGTGGAAGCATGTGTCAGACTGCAACTCAGCTAATTATATCATTCCCTGCTTGAAAACCCCTCTGGACTCCATTGCTCACAAAATAAATGCTGAATTCTTTACCCTGGCATTTCAAGGCCTTCATTCCCTGGCCCCAAACTTCCTTCCACCCTTATCTCTTACTACAAGGTCTCTACAAACCAGTCAGCCTGTGATACTTGCTCTTCCCCAAATGCTCTTCACTGTCCTTGCTCGTTCTCTGTCCTGCTCCCATCGCGGCTTTGTCTTCCTGGGGAAATTATACTTGGACTTGAAGGTGTTTATAGTCATGCCCTCCCACAGTCTTCCCCAATTCCTGGCATGCTTCTCCTCCCAAGTGCCCATAATTTCTTCCAACTGTGGACCATGGTCCAACTTTTGTTGTTGTTGCTTTTAAAAACTTATTTTCAGCCAATGATTTGCTTTACTTATTTAGCTACAGTTTTGCAAATTTTTCCCCAGCTATCTTGAGGTATAATTGACATAAAAATTGAATGTATTTAAGGTGTATGAGGTGATGATTTGATATTCACATACTTAGTGAAATGATTACCACAATCAAGGTAAATAACACATCCAGCACCTCACGTAGTCACCTGGATCGTGGTAAAAGTTTTGCTTCTCTCTTAAAGCATTTAGCACATTCTATCTCAAAGTTAGATTGTCAAATGCCGTTAAGTTGTAATGTTTTGGAGACCGGAAAACTTCTTATTCATTTAATTGTTCACCATATTTATCAATGTGTCTTATATATAGTAGATACATAGTATTACACATAGTATTAATAAATATTTGTTTAATTAAAGTACATAAGTTGAGCTTAAGAGACCCTAATTAGTGTCATCATCTACCATTTAGTAGCAGCAATCGGCATACAGACGTGAAATCTGAAGGGGAAGTAACTAAACATCTATGCTCATATGGTAACTGATGTGAATAATCCTGGTTTTTTCTTTCCTTTTTTCTTTTTTTTTTGTGAGGAAGATTAGCCCTGAGCTAACACCTGTGCCAGTCTTCTTCTACTTTGTATGTGGGAAGCCTCCACAGCATGACTGATGAGTGTTGTAGGTCTGTACCAGGATCTGAACTTGCAAACCTGGGCCACAGAAGCAGAGCGTGCAGAACTTTAATCACTCGGCCACGGGGCCAGGCCCTGATGCGAATAATTCTGATTCTGAGGTGTTTTGATATCTTTAAGTGCCTTCTGAATCATCAAAGATAAAATGATGCTGTTAGACATTTTCAGGTTGAAAAGTAACCAACATATATTCAAGTTACTTCAATTAGGGTATTTAGTATAAGTATTCATAAGAAAATAAAGAATGATTAGAATAACCTCATTTACCACATATCCAGGGCTCCTGAAGAACCAGAATTTTCAGCTCCGCTGGCCTGGATTCCTTGTCTCGTCAGCACAATCCTCTGCTGCTCCAGAGTTTGGCTATTGCGGGAACTCAGCTTCTGTTCGTCTTTCCTGCCCCTGCTCTCATCAAGCCTGACTTTGTCATTCAAGTGGAAGATTTGACTGGCCAGCCAATTCCAACCTACTAGTGTCCTCCAGCCGTCTATGGGTGGGACCACTGTCTACAAAGTGACCACATGCCAGAGCTTATAGACTGGGGTCCCACCTTTGTCCAGGGAATGTGGCCCAGCCAACTGTTTTGGGATGTTTGTGACAACTGTGAAAATTATGGCCACTTTTTCCATAAGAAATTGTACATGTGGCCAACACTCAGAGCACTATATCTCTTAAACAGGTTTAGTAGTTCAGTGTTAAATTATTTTCTAATTTTGTAAAATTGGTAGTCTATCTTATATGTAAACTCTATTAACTTGAATTTTATGTCAGAACACTACCTATCATGGGTGTCAGTGGATACTTAATAATTGCTAACTTTATTAAGCACTTACCATTGCAAATATATCTCCTTTAAATTTAACAAGTACTCTATGAGTAAGATACTTTTATCCCCATTTCACGGGTAAAGAAACTAAGGCTCAGGGAGGTTTATCAACTTGCCTAAAGTCACATGATTAAGTCTTTCAACCAGAATGTGAACCTAAGTTGGTGAGGTCTCAAAGCCAAGCTCAAGCATGGACAATGTAGAGTCTGGGCTGTTAAACCATCATTTGTCCCTAAGTAGGAAACATATCAGGGTTTTATGTAAGTTTTAACTTCTTCACATTTCAGAATGAGTTTGGATGTTTTGCAAGTGAAATCAAGAGTAGCGAGGCTGAAGGAGCCCATCCTGAACTTGAGCATTGTCAATATTCCTGCTCATTGCACTGTGAAAGTTTTTCCCCTACCCTTCATATTTCTATTCTCAAATATTAGGAAATGACCCAGAACGCCTCATCACTGAAAAAGAATGTGCACCGTGCTGTGACAGAGCTTCCTGCTACGGGGCTTTCAAGAGAGAGTTAACTCAGTGGTGAAGCAAACTTGCCCTTGTGTAAATAGCTTTTCTGAGGACAGCATGCTGCGCAAGTGTTACTGTTGCCTTTATAAATACATACAAAACCATTGGGATAATGAACCTAAATTTGCTAAACTTAAAGTTTTTTTGCAGAAGAAAAAATAAAACATGATCCGATTTCTTGTATTTTTTTCTCGTTAGAAGCTGAACTGGGTTCACAATTGCCTTTCTAATTCAATTATAATTTCAAAAGTCTCTATAGTTTCTTCTGCGATGCCGTATTTCTTTTATCTGGAATTTCGAGTTTCCCTCTTCTTTTCCTGGGTTTGCAAAGCAGCAAAATCAGCCAGTTTACATTTAAGATGTTTTGATTCTCTTCTCAGACTCTTGCCAGTGTACTTAGCACAGAATGATTAAAAGCTGTGTGTTCTGTTAGAACTGTTATAATGTTTAAACAAGGAAGTCTGTGTTTGTTTAAGAGAATGGGGAAATGGTTATCTTGACAGATTAGACTGAAAAAACAGGACAGCCACAGTCTAGCACAGATGTCCACATTTGCCACTTGGCTGGCTTTTTGAGGTATTCTAAACAAAACTGGCTTGTGTGCTAGTGGCTGTGCTCTGCTTGACACCTGACTGAGGAATGCGATTAAGAGCCGCTGCCAGGGCCTGTGTGTCTCTGTGGGCAAATGTTCCCAGGTTTGAAATTTCTCAGAGTCTGTTTAACTGTGTCATAATTAAACTAATGGAACACAAGAGGAATTTCTCTAACTGGCTTAAAGACCCCGTTCAAACGCGATTTCATCTCACATCGCACGCCGTTCCTGTGGCTTCACTGCGAAGTCGAAATGAAGCTGAGCAGAAGCTGCGGGGACTACCGCATTAATCAGTCTCTTACAAATGTGAGCTTCACAACTGGATGAAACGTCAGGGGCAGCTGTGGTTAAGTGGAACTAGCTGTGGATGAAAATTCAGGAAACCTGATGCAAGCCCTAACGCTCTCACTGGCTAGCTGTTTGATCTTGTTCAAGTCATCATTTAACCCTTCCAGGGGAGTGCAGCTGTTGATGAGACTGAGCACAGTGGCAGCTCCTGTCTTTTGAGCCCATCCTCTGTGCCAGGCACTGCTACAGGCTTGACCCACAGTGCCTCATCTTGTCCTCAAAAGAGCCCTATAAGGTGGGTACCATTAGCTGTGCTATTTCCTACCGAAGCTCAGAAAAGCTAAGAACTTGGCTCAAGGTCATATAGCTAGTATGTGAACACTAGCTGGGAAGTTTGAACCCAGGCCTGACTACTAAACTTTATTGGATCTCTGCTTTCTCAGGCAACAGGGTCTTCAAGGCAACTTTCAGCTATGAAATCAACAATTGTGAAATCCGAACATATCAATATTGTTTTAAATGTGTCTACAAATATATTAAAAAGACAAAGATCTTACCCTTGGTTGGTTATAATCTTGGGTATGCATAGATGTCTGTGTCTGTTACCTGGTTGCATGGTTTGCCATAAATATTAATATAAATTTATTTTATCATAAACTTTATGAAACTATAGAATAGCCTCATTTAAGTGGTATTTACTAAGTTAGATCTTGGGAGCTTAAAACTCTGGCAAGTGTGATTTGGGCTTTTTACTGAGGAGGAACTTCAAAATGTAGTGCATAACTTAGGACTTTGGGATATACTTGTTATGGCATATAGGCAACTGCCAACTTAACTCTATTTATTACTATTAATATGTACTTTATTTTGTAATATGGGTGATATTTGAGTGCAATCAATCTGAATTTAGAATTTATTGTACAAAAAAAAAAACTGAACAAATGGGACTACATCAAACTAAAAAGCTTTCTGCACAGCAAAAGAAACCATCAACAAGACGAAAAGACAACTTAACAGTTGGGAGAAGATATTTGCAAACCATATATCAGATAAGGGGTTAATATCCAAAATATACAAAGAACTCATACAGCTCAACAACAAAAAACCAACAATCCAATTAGAAAATGGGCAAAAGATCTGAACAGAGATTTCTCCAAAGAAGATATATGGAGGGCCAACAGGCACATGAAAAGATGCTCAACATCATTAACTATCAGGGAACTGCAAATCAAAACTACAATGAGATATCACCTCACTTGGTCAGAATGCCTGTAATTAACAAGACAGGAAACAACAAATGTTGGAGAGGATGGGGAGAGATGGGAACCCTTGTACACTGCTGGTGGGAGTGCGAACTGGTGCAGCCACTATGGAAAGCAGTATGGAGATTCCTCAGAAAATTAAGAATAGAGCTGCCATATGATCCAGCTATCCCACTGCTGGATATTTATCCAAAGAACTTGAAAACACAAAGGCGTAAAGATACATGCACCCCTATGTTCATTGCAGCATTGTACACAATAGCCAAGACTTGGAAGCAACCTAGGTGCCCATCAAGGGACAAATGGATAAAGAAGATGTGGTATTTATACACAATGGACTACTACTCAGCCATAAGAAAGGATGAAATCCGGCCATTTGTGACAACATGGATGGTCCTTGAGGGTATTATGCTGAGTGAAATAAGTCAGAGGGAGAAAGTCAAATACCATATGATCTCACTCATAAGTAGAAGATAAAACAACGACAAACAAACACATAGCAATGGAGATTGGATTGGTGGTTTCCACAGGGGAAGTGGGGGGATGGGGGGGGCAAAGGGATGTTTAGGCTCACATGTGAGGAGATGGACTATAATTAGTTTTTGGCTGGTGAACATGATGTAATCTACACAGAATTCAAAATATACTACCATGTACATCCGAAAGCTATATAATGTTATAATCCAATGTTACTGCAATTAAAAAAATTTAAAAAATAAAAATAAAAATAAGAATTTATTGTAATGCAGTTTTATCGGTAGCAAAAAAAGGTTTCCATTCCCTTATTTTAAATAAATAAGATTTTAATTTATTCTCAATATATTCACATGTGGTATGTGAATATATTTTCCAAAAGTCATGGGTGCACAATTTTTATTGAAAATATAAAATACAAAATGTCAAAGTAGCTGGTGACAGTCCACTTCTGCCCTGGCTGTTTTGTCAATGTCAGTGGGGTTACCCAGGTCTTTGGGAGACCAGACAGGATTATGACCATGGATTCTACTGGCCTTATTCTTAGAGACTACTTAGAATCTTCCACTAATGCAAAGTCTAAGAGATTGGTTTAAAGAATTTAGTCTGTAACAATTCTGATACATCTGTACATGTTTATTAGATAATAAAAAAATGTATTAATAATCAATTTCTAGTGCAATTGTTTAAATGATTTATGGTATTGTGTCTTAGCTCTTATAATCTTGACCTGAAGACAACCAGCCTGGATGGCTTCATTACTAGCCTTCTTGCCATAATCCTCTTCATTTTACTTCTGGGCCTAACCCTGCTCCCTTATGGATGTCATTCCTAACATTTGGACCAAACTTGCACTTTACATCTGTTATTTTTTTCTCCTGTTTAGATTAAATCTCTTGGAATTCTAACCTCAACCACCAACCTCTTCTGGATCCTTATGGAATGATATCAAGATTTACCAAACGCACTATTTTGTTTACCACAAAAATAAGAGCCTGCTTCTCCCCAAATAGGAATCTATTGTTTTATCTTATCTCTTTTAGAATGTAAGAATTGAAAGATCAGGGTTGCTTGCTTATCCCTATGCTGATGGAGTGCCTGGCAATTGATATTAATATATAACAAGGGAATTTCAGAGTAATCATTTCTTAGATACATTCCTGTCAATCTTCCATGTAATTTCCCTGGTCTGATTTCTCCAGGAATTCCTGAGACCAGAAATTTAGATTAGTTTCTGCTAACGTTTAAGAGCACCAAATTGTGGCAGTCATCTCCATTCTATACAGAGCTCAAAGATAAATAGAAATAATGAGCTTGGATATGTTGAGTCACGTTTAGGAAAAGTGAGGTCCAAGTCTTTGGATGCTGTCGGGTCTAGAACGAGTCATATGGCCTGCCCCTTTCACGCCTGTGTATCTTTACTTGGGAGAAGTCAGGGTAATGATCTGAGGCAAGCTGCAGAAGGGCAGTCTGTGAGCAAGGCTGTGGGAGGCTTGCCTTGACACTGGAGGTAACTTATAGGGAACTTGTGTGTTTATGAAGCTCAGGTGTTTTTTTCAGGCTCACTGTCCAGACCATCTCCTTCTTCCTGCTCCCCACCTCCCCTCCTGGACTAGAGCTAACTTGCTCACCTTTGATCCATTGATCGTGTTCAAAGCTCTAGGCCAAAGGTGATTGATCCCCCGGATTTAGAGATAAAGAATTTTAACAAGAGAGTATTTTAGAGCAGTGTTTTCCACTCTTGAGTCATTTTGGACCCCACTCTTTCCAAAATTTGCTAAATCTTAAAAAAAGGAGTTGATTTGCTTTTTTACTTAAATGAATGTATTATACAAGGAAACAGGATATCACATGCCATAAAAAGGAGACACAACACAAAAACTGTGAAGACAAAACAATGGTTTTTAGACTCTCATGGCTAAAAAGGATCTGAGCTTGAGGACTGTTCTCTTTTTCTCAAAAAGGAAGTGTTAATTTTAGAGAGGTGGGCTGGGTATTCTGGTGCCAAACTAAAAATTTCTCCTTGATTTACTTGGAAGGATTGAGAGAGAATTGAAAATATTGCAACTTTCTCACCATATGAGTTAACGTTATTTAATACTGTCTTTGTGAACTATTTCATCTCATACACCTTCCATAGGATGAGTCTCACACGTGGAGAAACATTTTTTTTTAGCCATTATCTGGCCTAGATAGTAGCTGGTGGTGGATTCAAAGGGTCAACATGGGTTTATTGCATGTCTATCCTGTGAGTCATTTGTGCAAGGTGCTATGGGGAATAGAAATAATAACAGAATAATCTGAATTTGGGTTAGAAGACACATAATATATATATGTGTGTGTGTGTTCATGTGTGCATATTTGTATTTAATAAATTGAAATTTGAGACTAGGACTAAATTGACATATGAACAAGTGTGATGTGTGACACAGTTGGTGAGCATCAAGGGATTCAGAGAAAAGGAAACATCATCCTGAGATGTGGTTGCCTTGGAAAAGCTTCGTGAGAATTTGTCTGGTGCTTGAAGAACATGTGTGTTTTGGATTGACAGGCGAGTGAAAGGAGGTTGTATCCAGAGAGCCAGAGTGAAGGCCCAATCTTTATCGCGTGGTCAAGCGTTAGACCCATTGAGCCGTGTCAGATTCAGAGACGGGAGATCGCACAGGATGGATTAGGAGATATCAGATGTCAAAGCTGGATTGGGATCTGATGCTATTGGCAGAAGGGAGACATTTCTGGCACTTGAGCTGCTGTCAGTCTAAGGGTGTGAGGAGGATGTAGCTGGCAGTCGGTTTAGGAAACAGGTGGCCCTCAAGAGCGTATGGTAGTAATAGAGAGGGGAAGAGACCTAAGTGACTATTAGAGAGATACAAAGATTAGTCCACGGTGTGCCAAAATGTAATCATGGGGACTTGGGGAGGCACAAAGGAGAGAGTGAAGTGAAACAAGCTTCTCCTTTTAAGGCCTAGGGCAGAGGGGGCTGAAAGTGAGAGGGTGTGGGGGACAGATTTTTGTCTTCTTGTTTAAGTGTAGTTTTTTTTTTAAAGATTGGTACCTGAACTAACATCTATTGCCAATCTTTTATTTTTTCTTCTTCTCCCCAAAGCCCCCCGGTACATAGTTGTATATTCTAGTTGTAGGTCCTTCTAGCTGTGGCCTCATTGTGGCCTGATGAGTGGTGCCATGTCTTCGCCCAGGATCTGAACTGGGGAAACCCTGGGCCACCAAAGCAGAGCGCACAAACTTAACCATTCGACCACAGGGCCAACCCCACTAAGTGTGGTTCTGAAGGGTTATGTTCAATTTTTGCTGAAGGCAGCTAAAACTACTTTTGGCCTTCACATGAAAAGCCAAACCAGAAATGGAAGTGTCCATTCGGTATAAGGGTGAACACAAGAGAAAGGAATCTCTCAATCACTATAAGGAGAGGAAGGGGAGGAGGAAGGAGAGGTAGCCACACTGATCAGAGCCCCATTCTGTGTCTTGCACTGTGTGGGAGATCCACACACATTCGGCATTTACTTCTCATTGCAACCCTGAGGAAAAGGTGGTACAGAGCCCATTTTACAGACAAGGAATCCAAGATTCCGAGGTCTTAGGGATGCTTCTAATTAGGATGAAGGAGAACAGAGGACAGAAGAAGAGTCCAGAAAGAGAGAGGAGGAGAATCAGGAGAGGGAAGCTTCAGGGAAGGCATTCAGGAGACTGTTTCAAGGAGGCACTTTTCTACGTGTCTTGCCATTTATTTATTTTTTTTATACATAGTTTTATTTTTTCTGCTGCAAACCCTTTAGTGCATTAGGTACTGTATTGATTAAACCGATGAGGGAGTGTCAAGTTAATTGGACTTGATGATCTTTGACAGTAAAATGATACTAGATTTCGCGACATGGCTGGTGTTTTTGCCTCCCCCACTGCCCCCAATAAGAAACGAAAAAATGTTGCATTTCTTTTGGAACTGTGAAGTGCTCTGAATGAAAACTCATGTGTGTGAGGGAGTGCCAAGTAGCTCACAAGAGTGGCCCATTGTCTGGTTTCAACTCATTTTGGGGAAGTTGTAGCCCAAGCCTGATCACATGTTAGCCGCCTGAATGGAACATAGCCACCCAAATCGGAAATCAGAAAAGGTGGCCTTTCTAAACAGCAGTTCTTAGACACACATTCAGAAATGCCAGCATCCTAGTGGGAAGGACTTCAGTCACGGAATCTGGCAGTTTTCACCCATTTTAATGAGAGCGCTCCTCTCAGTCTCCAGGAAGCAGGATACACACACAGATATTTCAGGGGCCTTGGAGATACGGCTGCTTTGGGCTCTGCAGGACACTCAGGACTTAAAGCAAATGAAGATATGGAGCTCTTGTACCAACTCTGGGAATGTGGGCAGTGACAGCTCCTGGTGCAGCTTGTCCCTCACCCTGCCCTAAGGGAAGTCGAAAGGTCACTAGGATAATCGAGCAGCTGGGCTTCCTGTTTGTGTCCAGATCAGCTTTACTCCATAGGGTTTAGCGCCCCTAGACTTCAATATTATACTGAGAGTTTAAAACTTACCTTAATCTGTCCTTTGGGACAGGTGTGTGAGAATGTGTGTGTTCCAGCAAGATCTGCCATGGGTCACGGCTGTGGCTCTGAGTGGAATGGTGGTTCCATGCACAATAAGAAGCAATTCTTTGCTTTGTTTTCCCTCATTCTTCCCTGATTTTCTCTCTGCTGTCCATGTGGTCTTCTGATGCACCATCTCAGCACCATTTCTCCTTCCCAAGCAACTACCCAGCAGAATATTGTATCTTAGCAAACGTTTCTTATCCAGAATACTTTGGGTTATTCCTCAGGGGACCCCATTCAGCAGAATCATTTCCCTTTTCAGAGTTGGGGAATCATAACCTTAAAAGTTCATTCAGGGGCTGGCCCGGTGGCGTAGTGGTTAAGTTTGCACACTCCGCTTTGGCAGGCCAGGGATTCCAGGTTCAGATCCTGGGTGCGGACCTACGCACCGCTGATCAAGCCATGTTGTGGCAGGCTTCCCACATACAAAGTAGAGGAAGATGGGCATGGATGTTAGCTCAGGGCCAATCTTCCTCAGCAAAAAGAGGAAGATTGGCAGCGGATGTTAGCTCAAAGCTAATCTTCCTCAAAAAAAAAAAGTTAATTCATTTATTCAACAAATGTTTACTGAGTGCTTTCACGTGCCAGGCTCTGTACCAGAGAGGCACTTGAATAGATAACACATGTTTGGCGCTGTTAAGAATTCGAATCTGGTAGGAGGAGACAGGCAAGTAAATTGATGGTTACTTTACACTATGATCAGAACTATGACAGATCTACTCCTAGGAGCTACGGGAACAAGGAGAAGAGGCATCTAGATCAGATGTCTGGAGTTCTCACAGCTCCCTTACTTGTCTTCTCATCACAATGGCCACCCTGTGAAGTGATTACCTCACTGTAAGGGCAGAGCACAGGGGGGCCGGCCCCGTGGCCCAGTGGTTAAGTTCATGCGTTCCACTTTGGCGACCCAGGGATTTGCCGGTTTGGATCCTGGGCGCAAGCATGGCACTGCTCATCAAGCCATGCTGAGGCAGCATCCCACATGCCACAACTAGAAGGACCCACACTAACAATATACAACTATGTACTAGGGGGCTTTGGGGAGAAAAAGGAAAAATAAAATCTTTTAAAAAAAAAAAAGAGCAGCGCATGAGAGCAGTGATGAAACGTTGCTGGCACACACTAGAACGACTGTTGCAGTTGTTACAACACTGAAATACTCCTGTTCCACTTGGTGAGTGACCACAGAGTGTCCCTTCTGCCCCAGATGTGCTAGCATTTTCCCACAGATCCAGCAACTAAAGGCAGAGGAGGGGCCTCCAGTCACGCTCCAGCGCTTTGGCCCGGGTCCATTCTGTTCAGCTGTTACCTGGGCCGTCAAGACTGCTAAATGTTTTGAATAGTCTCTCTGTGTATTGACTTGTAGGGCATTGTATCCACTCACCTGGCTCAGAGACTGTCATATAGCTAGCGCTCAATAAATATTCACTGAATGTTTATTAAGTTCATTACTAGAGGTTCAGGTGAGAGAGGTTAATAGAGCAGGTTTCTTGGAGGGAGTAAGGCTTCAGTCAAGTTTTAGAAATCTTAACTTTGATTTTTTTGCTTATCTTGGAAGTAATAAATGCTCATCATTGAATTTTATGAAAATTGAAAAAAGTATAAAGAAGAAAATAATCAGCAATAATCCTACCATCCAGAGATGACCACAAGTGACATTTTGAAGTATTTTCTTCAGGAATTTTCTATACATGTATTTTCTCCTCTGTGTGTGTGTGCATGCACGTGTGCATAACTGGGCAAAGATTTTAACATGTTAACATGTGAGCTTTCTGTCCTTCTTCAAGTGTCCGAAGAAGACTCCATGTTTGGCCCCCGGTCCTTCAATGTGCTAATTGATTTAGTGCCAGAAGAAGAGAATGGGGGAGCCATGGATGGCTGTGTGGATTTACATGAGACAAGGCACTCGAAATTGCCTTCTGAGCAATCTGAAGCCCAGACTCTGAGGGGTCTGAGAACGAGAAGAGGGAGGAGGGTAAAAGTGAGAAGAAAGCCTGGAAACAACATAGCATTGGCCAAAAATGAGGCCAAAAATGAGGAAGAAGGGAGATGTGGGGAAATAGCTCTCTTGCCAACACTAGGAGATAGGTGGATGAAAAAAAAAGTGAGGATGTTTTCTTATATCTCATGGAATATAAGCCTCCCTTTGTCTCCTCTTCAAGATACTTTCAATAAAGACATACATTTCAAGGCCTCTATGGGAGTGGATTTGTGGTTTTGGATGGAATTCTGTGCTGGGATGAGCTTTAAATCGTGAATAAAAAGCACTGGTTTGTTCAGCCTGTGTGTGTGTGCATGAGTGTGTGCGTGTGTGTGTGGGGGGCCTGTAAGAGGGATGTGGTGGTGATAATAGTTTAAAATGGTTTCAAGTGGTTTCTTTTGTTTTCCTAAGCACTTGACCTTGGCCTACTCTGCCTGAGTCATCCATCTATCCATCTGCTGTGAAGGCAGACAGAAAAAAGTGAGGTAATATTCAACTTTTGATATTCAAAAATAGGATTTTGTTGCAAGTCAATAGTCTTGAAAACCAGGCTATTGCTTTGAGAAGTTTCCAAGTTCCTTTGTCCCTTTACTTTAGGATATCAAAGTGCACAGTTAATGAGCTACATCATAAAGAGTTTCTTAATGGAGGGCCAGACAAGCAGAATATGACTCCCTTGCAGCCCCAGGGCGTGTAGGGGCAAGAAGAAGGAAAGAGAAGTAGGAGAGAGCAGTTATCAGAAGTGTGCACTGAGGGGAGTTCGAAAAGTGAGGTTAACAGCAGCAGGGTTCTTTCCTACCTCTCCTTTCTGACGTCTGTTTCGGGGTGTGGGAGGAGGTTGCCGGGCTGACTACTTCAGATCAATTGGAAACGAAGCCACAGCAAAATAAACATGGTGGTACATCATGCTCAGGTGGGGAGAGGTCCTACAGTTTCCTCTCTTTGGAGCTGTCCTTGGTTCCTATAGGGCAAAGCAGGACCTGGAAGTAGCTTAGCTTGGTTGCGGAGATTGTTAAATGCGGTTACCACTGGGGTGGAAAGGCACCTTTGTCACAAAAGATGTAGAGCTGACAGCTCAAGCTGGGGCTTATTGGGAATCATAAGACCTGGGAGGCGTCCAAGCTGAGAGAGATTAGGTCACCAGCTCCACCAGCTACGGATAAAAGCTATGAACGGCATTGAGGCTAGTAGCATCAGGTGGTGAGGTCATTGCTTCGGAGGCATGGAAGGCCAAGGAACTGGAAGAATCTGACTCTTTTATCCTGAGGTCAGTGAGCCTCGCCCTTCTCCTCATATCCTTACGACCAGTTCCACTTTCTGCAGAGGAACCAAGGGAGTGGGAGGTGATCTGAGAGATTAGCATTTTCTCTAATACTGCTTAAAGAAGGAGTTTGATTGATACGATCAGATGAAATGTTAAATCTAACAGGACATTTAGTTAATGTTTTCTCAGCCAACGACATCTGGGTACTAGAGAGGCTGAACAGCATCCATAGACAAAAGAAAGAAATTGTATTTTTTCTGCACATATCTGAGTTGTATTATTTAAAATTACTTACCCACACACTCAGTTAAGGTCAGCATATGGGGTATAGAGTTGTTCTCCTCAAAGTTCTTTTGTTGGCAAAGATCAGGAAGACCCTGAGGCTAATGCAGGCACAGGGTAGGGATAATTTAAGGATCCCCAAAAGCAATCTCATGGATATCCACAGAGAAGGTGGAAAGAAGAGACAGGCCTCAGGTGAAGTAGAATGAGAAATTCAGGATCCTACGTTATACTCGCCACCTGTCAGAGATCACATGATCTCTCTCATTTCTGCTTCACTTTGCTTATCAAGCTTGTTCTTGGTACAACATAGCAGCCATTCCCGAATCTACATCAGAACCATCCGTTTAGAAGTCCTCCATCAACTGACAACTTCCTTCTGAACATCTTAGCTAAGATTCCAATGAGAAACCATTTACACGGATTAACTAGAAATGGATCATGGATCTAAAGGTAAAATATAAAACATTTAGAAGAAACTATAGGAGAAAGTCTTTGTGACCTTAGGTTAGGCAAACACTTCTTAGGGATGACAGCAAAAGTAAAATCCATAAGAGAAAATAAATTGATAAATTGGGACTTCATCAATATTAAAAATGTTTGTTCTGCAAAAGACACTGTTAAGAGAATGACGAGATAAGCCAAACACGGGGAGAAAATATCTGCAAAACATACACCTGCAAGACCTGTATCCAGAGTACATAAAAAAATTATCAAAACTCAATTATAAAAACCCAAAGAAATGAATTAAAATACAGGCAAAATTTTTGAAGACGCTTTAGCAAACAATATATATTGATGACAAATAAACACATGAAAAGATGCTCAGCATTATTAATTATTAGGAAAAGGTAAATCAAAACCACAATGAGATACCATTACACTTATTAGAATGGTTAAAAAAAACTGGCAAAGATGTAGAACAATGGGGAACTCTCATACATTGCTGGTGTGGATGCAAAAGGGCGCAGTTACTTTGGAAAACAGTTTGTCAGTTTCTTATAAAGTTAAATATACACTTCCCATATGATGCAGAAATTTCATTTCTACATATTTACCCAAGTGAAATGAAAAAAACCTTTAGAAAAAGGTTCATAGCAACTTTATTCATAATTTCCCCAAACTGCATATAATTCAAACATCCCTCAACTGAGAATGCATAAACAAATTCTGGTACATCGATACAATGGAATACCGCTTAGTAATAAAAAGGAATGACCAATTGATATATGCAACAAGATGACTGAATCTCAAATGCATTATGCTAAGTAAAATAAGCCAGATTCAAAAGGTGACATACTGTATGATTCCATTTACATAGCATTCTCAGAAAGGCAAAACTATAAGATAGAGAAGAGATCTGTGGTTGCCAGGACTTAGGGGTGAGGACATTGTTTGACTACAAAGGGGTATCATAAGGGAATTTTTCTGGGTGGTGGGGATGATGAAAATGTTCTGTATCCTGATTGCGGTGGTAGTGACATGGCTCTACACATTGGTCAAAATGTATACAACTGTACACTAAAAAGAATGATTTTACTCCAGTAAATTTAAAAATAATTTGTTTTTAAGTAAGTAGAAAAAAAATCCCAGTGAGAGAGAAAAGATAATTGGCACTCCTTAGGTCAGATTCCAGCCTTGGGCCAATCATTGGTGGTCCCTCGACAGCAGAGCTCTGAGCTGTTTCTCGGGTTTTGATGGGGCAGTAACAACGGAGTGGAAAATTGGACTGGTTTGCAAATGAACAGGCTTGTCTGGAAATGGTTTTGCATTGTGATATTATTGATTAGCATTATTTAATGAGCGTTTTCCCAAGTCATTAAAATTGTTTTGCAGGCATCCATTGAAAATGTTACTACTGACCCATCTTACCTATGGCTGTATCTGCTGAGTTTCAAAGAAGAATTTGAAAATAACTAGATGAAGAAGGTAAAGAAAAGAGACAAAGAACAGGAAAAGGTATAAATGCCATCTGGTCTCAAAGTGTCAGAACCAGCATCCACTCAGTCAAGAACTTCTCATGGAGAACTCATTTCGAAGATAACATTGGGCTAAACAGTTGTGTGACATTAAAATATACATAAAGATTCAAACTTCAAGTTGCTGAGGAACTCTCTGGCTAGGGAGTAAAACTAACACAAAAGAAAGATAGAAGTATTCTTATTTTCTGCTTAATATATGTTTCTTACAGTCCCCTTCTAAAGTTATATTACATTGTTTAAAAATAGCCCTATTGAACGAAGAAAGCTTTGAAGTATCAAGATCTATGATCTTCTTTGAAGTGTGCAAACTAGCCTCAGGTGATCTGCACCTTCTTGGTACAAGGCAGAGACGTTACATTTTACTATTATTTATAGTTTTGAAATAACTTCCTTGATTTTTATAATCAAGTATCTTTGTGTAATTTCTGAGCATCTTGAAAACACTTCAAAATCAACATAACTGTGCATTCAGTACAAGCATCAAAGCAGCAGCAATTAAGCTTGGAGCTGCTGGCTGATATTTAAATAACAAGTCACATTTTCCATACTATGAAAAATTGCCCAGGCTTTGGTTTACAACATGAAGATGGGTGAATCAGTGCTATATCAGGAAACAGAATTAACATGCTCCCTGGCTATTCTTCCCAGGCAAAGAGCCGCATTACTAATGTCGCTAGGCTGAAGTTTCTTCCTTCTAAGAACGATTATTTCAAGGTTAAAACTGAGGACAGTGACAAGATTGTGTGTGTGTGTGTGTGCGTGTATGTGTGTGTTGGTGGTAATAGTCACCACTATTGAGGAGTAGCCCAATCTCTTTTTATGAATCCCTGATAGTGGCAAATATTAGAATGTTCTCATACTTTATTTTCTGATGAGCAAATGCAGTAATCACCCAGGAAGCTCTTTAAAAGAAAAATAAGGAGATTTTCAGTAATCTCCTCTTGTCAGACCTCGCATAACATAAATGCATCAGTGTGAGATGAAGCGCCAACTCATGAAAATAAAATAGAATGACTTGAGGGGATTCAGGCAGAAGGGAACACAGTCATTGTTTGTAAATGAAGGTTAATGATATCTTTGCACCAGTTGCAATTTTGTAGCATGCATATTTTGATGAATTATAGCAAGGCTGTATCATAATTTACAACCCATACACAAAAGAGTCAGAGTGAAGTCGTTATCTGCATTTTATTGTCAGCAAGAGATTTTATTTCTTGATTAGAGCCCTGCCTTCTCCCCACCCCCAAGAATCACTGGACTTAAAAAATAAATATTCAGAGTAAGGGTTCCTCCAGAGACTCTGATAACATTGACTGGCCACAAAGTGATTAAAGAGAAAGAGATGTATCAGCCATCTAAATGTGCCGATAGGAGCTGAGGGGGAGGACTTTAAAAATCTTAAATTTAGATTTATTTACTTTAAAAATTATCGATAAGGGTTTTCACATCTCACCTCAAAAGGTGTACAATATCACTGCTGACAGTACATTTACCCAGAGACTGACTTTATGCTAACAAATGTGGTGTTCAGATTGTCAGCAAAACTAAAATGAATGAGCTTAGCACAATTCAAATGGATCTTTGGCATATCATTAATCAACTAAGTTCTTCCTGGCACTCTTAGGTTAATATCAAAGTATACAATACAACATCATCCATTTTCTTTAGCATTCTTCGTGTGCAGTCCCATAAAACATTCCACACAGTTTTCCTTACATCTCCTTTCTGGACTAGAGTGACTATAAACAGTGATAAAGCAAAACATAAGGAGATGTGCCCCAGGGGTTGTTCCTACAGCTTTTTTTTTCTGGTCTCTGGGTGAAGGGTGAGTGTCTCCAAAACAACTCAATTCAAGGGTGAAAGCCTGAAAGCCAGTGAGAAATGGAAGGGTGGGATAATGTCAGAGAGACGGAGTAAACAGCCCAGAAAACTTAACTTCAACTCCAGCAATTTGGTGGGAGTCAACCATGAGAGAAGAAGGAGAAAGAGAAATGTGGTGGGGTATCTCCAAGAGCATTGCTAAAAGCTGGAAGGTCACTCTGAAAAAATAATTCCAATATGAACTCTTTTTTAATCCCTAGTAAGAAAAGAATCTCTTATTCTTATCCCTGGTTTGATTTACTTCATCTCAAATACATTAAATTCAAACTTCATTCAAAATAAAAGTCAGTCTCATTATCAAAATTACAAAAATAGCCGTTTTTCCACGTACAATTCTATTTGGTTGAGAAGAGTCTGGGCTTACGTGCCCCACTGGGATGAAAACTTGTGCTTCAGTGAGAAGCAAGTAAGCGTAACAGGAGAACGGTGATTACAAACTCTGCTCTCCACTGTGATTGTTATAGCTTGTGACTCCGGAGCAATGAAGAGGGCCATCCATATTTGAGCACATTTCTTATTTAACAGATGCCAAAGGTGAATCCCTTATAGCAGTTATTTCTGATCTGAGAGCCACATACCCTTGGGAGTAGGGTGGGGAGTACAGGTATTGCAAAGGGGTCTGTGAATCCATGTGACCCGTCAGTGTTATCAGTAGGAAGAATAATGTCACATATATATGTTCTATTTTAAATGCATGGATATGCTACTAAAACAAAACAGAAATTCCTTTAAAAGTGTGACTGGGTTGATAAAGTTGCCTTTTAGCATTATATACTTTTAGAATCAATAGCTACTAGAACATTCAGACATAGAGGGATAACAGCTTTATTCATAACTGCCCCAAACTGGAAACAATTCAAATGTCGACCAACAAGAGAATGTATGAGTAAAATGTGGTATAGTAATGGAATACTGCACAGGAATAAAAATGAACAGACACACACAAGTGATACACACAACAACACGGATGAATTTTACAGACATCCTGCAGAGACAAACAAAAAAAGCCAGACACAAACGTGCATTGTATGATTCAGTTTAAATGAACTTAAGAACAGGTAAAACTAATTGATGGCCATAAAAGTCAGAACAATGATTGCCCCTTGAGGGGACTATGGGAAGGGACATGAGGCAAACTTTTAGGGTGCTGAGGAACATTCTGGTAATAGTGTATGAGTGGGTACATATGCAAAACCTTATCCAGCTGTACACTTACAATTAATGGACTTTATATAATTTACTGTTTGTATTTATGGCTGTTTTAAAACATGTCAACAAATTCTTTGTGCCCCATCAAGAGGTAGGATCTCTAGCTTATGCTCTTGACTCTGGACAAGACCTTTGGCTCGTTTATAATCAAGAGAGTATACCAAAATGGAAGTTTTGAGATTTCCAAGACCAAGTCATGAAAGGCAATCGGCTCTTTTTTTTTTTTCTGCCTGAGATACTTGCTGTGGGGTCCTGAGCCATTGTGTGAGATGTTCAACTACCCTGAGGCCACCATGCTGTGAGTAAGCCCAGGCCACATGGAAAGGCCACATGTGGGTGCTCAGGTTGATAGCCCCACTGAATTAAGCCTCCGAGTCATCCAATTTAAGGCACATCACACATAAGAGAAGATCCAGAAAGCATAAAACACATTCTGTTTTTATCCTTACATGTTAGCTCTATTATAGCATCGTTGACTTAGCCAATTATCTAGCAGAGCTCCTAGGAAAATAGCAATAAGGAGAGGAAAGTTTTTTGTGTGTGTGAGAAACATTCTCCCTGAGCTAACATGTGTACCAGTCTTCCACTATTTGGTATGTGGGTTGCTGCCTCAGCATAGCTAACAAGTGTGTAAATCTGCACCGGGGATCCAAGCTGGTGAACCACGGCCGCGGAGGCCAAGCACGCCGAACTTAACCACTACGCCATGGGGCCGGCACCAGGAAAGTTTTGATGGGGTCAAAAAATTAAGAAAGTCCAATCACAGTGTTTCTAATTTATTTTAATCACAGAATCCTTTCTTCAAACAAAAACTTCAAAGGAAATTGGATATATAAAAACCAAGTAGAAAGGGTCTCAAAAAACCGTCAGGGCTTTGAAAATCGCTGTTCTATACATGGCTGTGTTGGCTAGTCTAAAGAGGCGCAAGATCTTTAGCTGTTTCTCAATTTGGTGTGGGCCTAGTCTGGGGCTGGTTCCATACGGCACATTTATTTTGAGGAAACAGACCAACAATATGATTTCACTGGGAAACTAGAGGCCCCATATTGCACTTCAAGATCTGCAGACTATTGCTGAGAAAACATGCATTACGAAAGAAAACAGGATTTGGCTCCATTGCTTATATAAATTATACTTAGAAAAATCCATGTTAGAGGAATACCAATGTCACGGGCCATGTACAAATTTTTGGATGTTTTTCCTTCTGCGTGTTTCATGGTCTTGCTTTTTATTCCAGTAAAAAGGCTGTGGCATATGAAAATGCTTAAGTAACTATACAGTGCAGCCTGGGATGGCTGGGTTTTGATGGATGCTGTGGGATTGGGCAGCTCATTGCAAAGTAATGCTTTTAACTTAAATCAAATCAATTTTAAGTGAATATGTTTAACACATCTAGGCTCCAGAGCTTGAAAAAGCTTTTTCCTCGAAAACAGTACTTCTTGAGACCCTCCCACTGGTCAGGGGAATTGCCTCCCTGGCTCAGACAAGGAGAGTGTTTACTTGCTTGGCCTTCAGACTGCTACAAGTTTAGGGCCCACAGGGCTGCTGTCTTAATGAAGCGGTTAATGATGTGTGAGTTATAGATCCTGACAACCCCTTTAATAAAAACAACAGGACTGCATCCACAGTATACTGTGGCTGCTAAATAATGACAGACTGTCTGCTTAGCATAACACAGTATCTTTAAGGAAAGCGCAATTTTTGCATGGCAGCATAGAAAATTCCTAGTCAGTACACAAAGGAATGGGAGGCATGAAGAACAACATCGAGGCACAGGACCCTTCATTCCCATCCAGCTGGGGCTTGAAGTGTGGGAGCCAAAGAGGTTTTAGAGATGCTGCAGGATCCTGAACAAGCAGGAGTTGTTCACATTCTTTGCTTTGGCGGCTTCGCTTTCCTGAGAGGTGCCCATTCCAGCAAAGGACTGTATGATGGATGTTTTCATAGCCTAAAAGTTGCCCTCTTCTCCCTCCCCCCTCTACTTCCCCCTGGAGGCACAGGAATGCTAGCTTTCCAGTGGATTTTCAAAGACCCAATTGTCTGTTCTGAATGCTGACTGATGTTTGGAAGGGGATAAAGTGTGGGCTCGCGTTTAGCCAGAAAAGCAGCGCTCAGGCCCAGCTGTGGAGCGAGGCACTTTCTGGTCGCTGACCTGGACAGTCAGAAGGCATGAAAGCAAGGCTTGGGAGGGGCTGGAAAACAAACCCAACCCTAAACAAAGCCTTTTCTCCATTTAATTTGGTGGTCACTTTTAAGAAGAAGCGAATTCACTTTCAATCTCTCAATAGGCACTGGATTTAGACTCACAGGCCAAGGTCCCATCCCTTTATCGTTATCCCAGGGATAAGAAAATGCAAATCTGCCATGTCTGGGCAGGGGTAGTTTTCCTTTAAACAGTTCAAGGAACTGTTTGTCTAACCCTAACCATTCAAGGTGACAGACAGCAAAGCAAAGCAAAGAGAATGGCATGCATTCACAAGAGAGCACAAACCCTTCCGTTTGTTCCCAGAGCTCAGAGACGAAACCACTGCAAACAGAAAGGGCCTTGATATGCAAATGAGGCCTCGGGCACCCTGCTTGGCTTCAGGAAAGCCTGTCCTCCCCTCTGGGAGAGGCTGAGGACTGGGTGGGGTCTCGCTGGGCCAGGCCTGCCTTCTCCTGGGAAAAGTGCCCTTAGGAGAAGGGCCAGAATTAGCCCAGGTGAAGCTGGGTTTGGGGGAGAGGAGTGTAGTATTGGGAAAGTCAGCAAAGTTACAGGATGACCAACTGTCCCGGTTGGCCTGGGACTTGAGGGGTTTCCAGGGATGCTGGACTTTCCCTGCTCAAACCAGGACAAGTTGGTCTCCCTAGTTTAGAAGGGTTTGCTACCGTTAACTTTCTCAGCTAGAAAGCAAACAGGAACCGCTGTACCTTGTAGAAACAATGAAATCCACTGTGAACTCAAGAATCTCTTTACAATCTCTTGTTTCTTGGCCTTCCTTCGTTGATTTCCACATATTTTCTGTAGTCCACTATAAGAAGCAAAATTACCTAGTTAGATTTTCTTTCTTTTTCAGTCCCAAGTTCCACCCATGGGGAGAAAGGTAATACGTGGTAAAATGGTGATCTCTGGGACAAAAAGAGGGTGGGGAATCTATTATAATGATAAAGGGCGTACTATGTACCAGGTGTAAGTTACATGTTTCATGTTTATTAATTCATTGACCCCCTGGGTAATCCTATGAGGCAGGTGATACTTTGCAGATAATGAAACAAGGAGCGGATAGGTTAGGCATAATTTTCATAAATTTGTGTAGGTAGTGGCTCTGATAACAAAACTCTAGATTTCTCTGACCTCAAGTCCCATGGTGTTCCTTCTGGACACCGCAATGCCTCATGAAAAATTATAGGCGATTGGGGTAAGGAATAGACACTTACTGAGCCAGACACTTTACAGACTTTAAAAAATAATTTATTCATTGAACTCCACGTAGTTCTGCATAATTATTTCAAATAATACATGATTGTTGTAAAATCATTCGCATATTGACGAATATACAATGAAAAGAAAGCTTCTGTACTCAATCCTCCTTCCTTCCCACTTCCCTAGAGGCAACCATGGGTGGTCAATTTCTTGTATAACTTTTTAAAGATTTCCATGTATATGGATATTCTTTCATTTTAGGACACAAAGATCGTTCTGTTAAATAACAAAAATTCAACTGAGGAAATTTTAAAGATTTAATTGGGATCTTGTCAAGATGGTGGTGTGAGCAGATGTTGAACTCACCTCCTCCCATGAACACAACCAGGTTACAACAATTTTTGGAAAAATTACCCTGGATTGAAAACTGAAAACTGGATAAAAACAACCCCCACAACAAGAGACAGTCCTGACTAAGGCAGAAGAGGCAGTAATTCCTGCTGGAGAGGAAAAAGGCCACCTTTGGGAGCAGTGGAGCTTCTCAGCTGGCCAGGCAGGAGCCACCCTAAGGTACACAGCCCTCCCTGGAGGAATGAGGTCTGGAGCGGGGGCGATACTGCTATAAGCATCCTTCAGACTCAGCCCAACTGAGACAAGGGTCTTACTGTCTGGCTTTGCTGGCTATTAACTGCAGCGAGGATACCCCTAGAAAATCTATTGGTCAAAAGCCGAAAAGACCCAGTCTTAAAGGGCCCATGCACAAACTCATTCATTGCAGCAACCTAAAATCACCAGAGAGAAGGCTGACAGTCCTTTGGTGAAATGAGACTCACCTGGTAGGTTCTGGGGGCATCTTGGTGAGAGGAGGGACCTCTCTGGAGACTGAGACATTGGTGGGGGCCATTGTTCTGAACTGGTCCAGGCGTGCTGACACAGACCCCGGTGGGCGCCACTGAGGTTCATCGCTTGGCCCGTCAGCCCAGGGGTCTGCCATGCCCACTAGAGCACAGATTTAATCCAGTTCAGCCAGGGCAGGCAACCTGCCCTAGGAACTGGCCCCACCTAGCAGCAAGCCCTCAGGCTACTTTTCAGCCTGCATTGACTGGGTGCCTTGATCTTCTACAGGCAGGCAAGGGTGTCTGCCTTTCTGGGGCAGGGCCTGTGTGAGGACCAGGTGAACTGTGGGGAGCATTGGTGGAGAAGTGGAGGCCCCTGCAGTGTGGCATTGGGGTATGCTCCAGGGGGTTGAGAAGTGTGTGTGCAACCAGGACTGTGTTGACCATGTATGTGGTCCTGTGGGGGGGTGAGGCTTATCAACAGCAGAAGACCTGTGCTCCACAAATAGCCATAAAAAGGATCAGCCCCTCCTTCCAAAGCCTGAAACAATTGAGTGCCCACATGCCTAGGACCAGCCCCACACAGCTGCACTCCTAAGAGAACTGACAACAGCCTTGTAGGCCTGAGGCCTATCACAACTGTACACCCCTGAACCTAGCTACACTGGGTACCAACCCAATTAAAAGGAAAACTAATAGGAGCGTGCTGATAGACTTTGTAGCCAACAGTGCTGAGGCTCCCCAAACCGGATTTACAAAGAGCTGGCCAGAGAAGGAAAGACTAGACTCCCTGGGTACCTGCAGTGGGAGCAACCCTGCCACAGCAGAAGGACACAAGTAGCTCACAAAGGGGTCACTCCTGGTTCTTATGGGCTGGTGACGAGAGGGAAGCACACTGCTGGGCCTCATAAGGCATCTCATACATAAGGCCACTTCTCCAAGATCAGGAGACATAGCCGACTCACCTAATACATAGAAATAAGCACAGAGAAAGAGGCATAATGAGGAGGCAAAGGAATACTTTCCAAGCAAGGGAACAGTACAAAACCCAAGAAAAAGGACTAAATGAAACAGAAACTAGCAACCTACTTGACAAAGAGTTCAAACAAAATATCATGAGGTATGGTGAGAAGAATGGATGAACAAGGTGAGCACATCAGCAAAGAAATGGAAGATATAAAAAAAAACAGTCAGAAATGAAGAATACAATACTTGAAATGAGAAATTCACTAGAGGGGCTCAATACCAGAGTAGAGGAAGCAGAAGAATGGATCAGCGAGCTAGACAAAAGACTAGAGGAAATCACCCAAGCCGAACAGAAAAGAGAAAAAAAGTAGACAGAATGAGAACAGTCTAAGGGAACTCTGGGACAATATCAAGCATGCTAACATTTGGATTATAGGTGTCCCAGAAGCAGAAGAGAGAGACAAAGGGGCATAAAATTTATTTGTAGAAAGAATAGACGAAAATTTTCCTAACCTGAGGAAGGAAACAGACATCCAAGTTCAGGAAGCACAGAGAGCTCCAAACAAGATAAGCCCAAAGAGGCCCACACCAAGACATATTATAATTAAAACGTCAAAAATTAAAGACAAAGAGAGAATCCTAAAAGCAGCAAGAGAAAGACCACAAGTAACATATAAAGGGAAGCCCATCAGGCTATCAGTGGACTTCTCAGCCAAGACCCTACAGGTGAGAAGAGAATGGCACAACGTATTTAAAGTGCTAAAAGGAAAAAAACTACAGCCAAGAATACTCTATCCATCAAGGTTGTCAGTCAGAATGGAAGGAGAGACAAAGAGCTTCTCAGACAAGCAAAAATTAAAGGAGGTTATCACCAAGAAACCAGTTCTGCAAGAAATGCTGTAGGGACTTATTTAAATGGGAAAGCAATGACCACAAATAGAGATGAAAAAAAATTATCAAAAACAACAACAACAACAACAAAAAACCAGGCAATGAAATCACTTGTAAGGTAAAAAAATATAGTAAACACAGCAGATCAACTACCAGTGAAGATAATATGAAGGTTAAAAGAGAAATGTACTAAAATCACCTGCTTCAATGATAAGAGGGTAATGGAGAGACACACACTAAACAAGAGACTATATATGATTTAAAAAACATAATGTGGGAGGAGGGGAGTGAAAAAGTAGAGCTTTTAGAAAGAGGTCAAGCTAAAGAGTCTATCAACTCAATATAGACTGTTATATGCATAGTATATTAAATAGGATCCTCATGGTAATAACAAATCAGAAACCTATAACAAGCAAAAAAAAAAAGTGACACAAAAGAAATCAAACAAATTACTAAAGATAGCCATCAAACCACAAGGGAAGAGAGCAAGAGAAAAAGAAAGGAACAGAGAAGAACTACTAAAACACCCAGAAAAAAAAAGTGACAAAATGGCAATAAATACATATTTATCAATAGCTACTTTAAATGTCATTGGACTAAATGCTCCAATCAAATGCCATAGGGTGGCCAATTGGATAAAAAAACAAGACCCATGTATATGCTGCATACAAGAGACACACTTCAGACCTAAAGACACTCACAAACGGAAAGTAAAAGGATGGAAAAATATATTCCTTGCAAATGGCAAAGAAAAGAAAGCAGGGGTAGCAATACTTATATCAGACAAAATAGACTTTAAAATGAAAACTATAACGAGACAAAGACAGGCACTACATAATGATGAAGGGAACAATCCAACAAGCAAATATAATGCTTGTAAATATCTATGCACCCAACATAGGAGCACCTAAATATATAAAGCAATTGCTTTATATATAGTAGGAGACTTTAACACTCCACTTACACCAATGGATAGATCATCCAATCAGAAGCTCAATAAGGAAACACTGGCCTTAAAGGACACATTAGACCAGATAGACTTAGTAGATATATACAGAACACTCCATCCAAAAACCACAGAATACACATTCTTTTCAAATGCCCATGGAACATTCTCCAGGATTGATCACATATTAGGCCACAAAACAAGTCTCAATAAATTTAAGAAGATCGAAATAATACCATGCATCTTTTCTGACCACAAAGGTATAAAACTGGAAATCAACTACAGAAAGAAAACCAGAAAAGCCACAAAAATGTGGAGATTGAACAAAATGCTACTGAACAACGATTGGGTCAATGAAGAAATCAAAGAAGAAATCAAAAGATTCCTGGAGACAAATGAAAATGAAAACACGACATGCCAAAATCTGTGGGATACAGCACAAGCGGTTCTAAGAGGGAAGTTTATAGCAACTCAGGCCTACCTCAACAAAGAAGAAAAATCCCAGATAGACAATCTAAAAGTGCATCTAAAGCTACTGGAAAAAGAACAACAAACAAAGCCCAAAATCAGCAGAAGGAAGGAAATGATAAAAATCAGAGCAGAAATAAATGAAATATATACTAAAAAAACAATAGAAAAATTAATGAAACCAAGAGCTGGTTCTTTGAAAAGATAAACAAAATTGACAAGCCCTTAGCTAGACTCACCAAGACAAAAAGAGAGAAGGCTCAAATAAATAAAATCAGAAATGAAAGAGGAGAGATTATAATGGACACCTCAGAAATACAAAAGATAATAAGAGAATACTATGAAAAGCTATACACCAACAAATTGGATAATCTAGAAGAAATGGATAAATTCTTAGAGACATACAACCTTCCAAAATTGGACCAAGAAGAAGTAGAAAATTTGAATAGACTGATCACAAGTAAGGAGATCGAAACAGCAATCAAAAACCTCCCAAAAAATAAAAGCCCAGGACCAGATGGCTTCCCTGGTGAATTCTACCAAACTTTCAAAGAAGTCTTAATACCTATCCTTCTCAAACTCTTCCAAAAAATTGAAGAGGAGGGCAGGGTTCCTAACTCATTCTACGAAGCCAACTTTATCCTGATACCAAAACTAGACAAGGATAACATAAAAAAAGAAAATTATAGGCCAATATCACTGATGAACATCGATGCAAAAATTCTCAACAAAATACTAGCAAATCGAATACAACAATACATTAAAAAGATCATACATCATGATCAAGTGGGTTTCATTCTAGGGATGCAGGGACGGTTCAACATCCGCAAATCTATCAATGTGATACACCACATTAACAAAATGAAGCATAAAAATCACATGATCACTTCAATAGATGCAGAGAAAGCATTTGACAAGATACAGCATCCATTTATGATAAAACTCTAAATAAAATGGGTATAGAAGGAAAATGCCTCAACATAATAAAGGCCATGTATGACAAACCCACGGTAAATACCATTCTCAATAGAGAAAAACTGAAAGCTATCTCTCTAAGAACAGGAATCAGACAGGGATACCCACTGTCACCACTCATTTAACATAGTATTGGAAGTCCTAGCCAGAGCACTCAGGCAAGAAAAAGAGATAAAAGGAATCCACATTGGAAAAGAAGAAGTGAAACTGTCACTCTTTGCAGACGACATGATTTTATATCTAGAAAAGCCTAAAAATTCCACTAAAAAACTTTTAGAAACAATAAAGGAATACAGTCAAGTTGCGGGATACAAAATCAATGTGCAAAGATTGGTTGCATTTCTATACACTAACAACGAAGTAGCAGAAAGAGAAATTTAGAATACAATCCCATTTACAATTGCAACAAAAAGAATAAAATACCTAGGAATAAACTTAACCAAAGAGGTGAAAGATCTGTACACCAAAAACTATAAAACATTGTTGAAAGAAATCGAAGACACAAAGTAATGGAAAGATATTCCGTGCTCTTGGATTGGAAGAATTAACATCGTTAAAATGTCCATACTTCCTAAAGAAATCTATAGATTCAATGCAATCCCTATCAAAGTTCTAACAACATTTTTCACACAAATAGAACGAAGAATCCTAAAATTTATATGGAACAACAAAAGACCCCAAATAGCCAAAGGATTCCTGAGAAAAAAAAAACAAAGCTGGAGGGATCACACTCCCTGATTTAAAAATATACTACAAAACTACAGTAACCAAAACAGCATGGTACTGGCACAAAAACAGACACACAGATCAATGGAACAGAATTGAGGGCCCAGAAGTAAAACCACGCATTTATGGACAGCTAATATTCGACAAGGGAGCCAAGAGCATATGCTGGAGAAAGGAGAGTCTCTTCAATAAATGGTGTTGGGAAAACTGGACAGCCACATGCAAAAGAATGAAAGTAGACCATTCCCTTACACTGTGCACAAAAATCAACTCAAAATGGATTAAAGTCTTGAATGTAAGACCCGAAACCATGAAACTTCTAGAAGAAAACATAGGCAGTATGCTCTTTGACATCAGTTTGAGCAGCATATTTTTAAGTCCCATGTCTGACCGGGCAAGGGAAACAAAAGAAAAAATGAACAAATGGGACTACATTAAACTAAAAAGCTTCTGCACAGCAAAAGGAAACCATCAACAAAACGAAAAGACAACCTAACAATTGGGAGAAGATATTTGCAAACCATATATCAGATAAGGGGTTAATATCCAAAATATACAAAGAACTCATACGCTCAACAACATAAAAACCAACAATCCAATTAGAAAATGGGCAAAAGATCTGAACAGAGATTTCTCCAAAGAAGACACAGGGATGGCCAACAGGCATATAAAACGATACTCAACATCACTAGCTATCAGAGAAATGCAAATAAAAACTACAATGAGGTATCACCTCACTCCTGTCAGAATGGCTACAATTAGCAAGATAGAAAACAACAAATGTTGGAGAGGATGTGGAGAGAAGGGAACCCTTGTTCACTGCTGGTGGGAGTGCAAACTGGTGCAACCGCTATGGAACGCGGTATGGAGTATCCTCAGAAAATTAAGTATAGATCTACCATATGATCCAGCTATCCCACTGCTGGGTATTTATCCAAAGAACTTGAAACACAAAGGCATAAAGATACTTGCCCCCCTCTGTTCATTGCAGCATTATTCACAATAGCCAAGACTTGGAAGCAACCTAGGTGCCCATCAAGGGACAAATGGATAAAGAAGATGTGGTATTTATACACAATGGAATACTACTCAGCTGTAAGAAATGATGAAATCCAGCCATTTGTGACAACATGGATGGACCTTGAGGGTATTATGCTGAGTGAAATAAGTCAGAGGGAGAAAGTCAAATACCATATGATCTCACTCATAAGTAGAAGATAAAAACAACGACAAACAAACACACAGCATTGGAGGTTGGATTGGTGGTTACCATAGGGGAAGGGGGGAGGGGGGAGGGCAAAAGTGGTGATTAAGCTCACATGTGATGGGATGGACTATAATTAGTTTTCGGGTGGTGAACATGATGTAATCTACACAGAATTTGAAATATATTATGATGTATATCCAAAAATAATCAAATAAATGAAAAAATAAAACAAACAAACAAACGAAAAAAGATTTACTTGGCTTTACTGAACAATTCACGAATCAGGTAGCATCATATCTAGCAAGTGGAAAGGAGATCCGAGGAGCTGTACGAAATGGAAGGCTTTTTTGGGCAGAAGAAGGAAGGGATAAAGAAAAAGTGGATTACCTCATCTTCCTTTGTGGGGTGAAAAGGGCCCACGTGGCAGATTACCTCATTGGTGCTGACCAGAAATTCCAGACTGACCTGTTACGATTACGTTCCTGGGGAAGGCTGAAACTGCAAATAGGTTAAGTATTAAGCCTTGGTTTGGTGACTTGGGCTTAGCATAAGTGACTCCATTTTGGGCTTGTTGTTTCTTTTTAACAGTTTTTTTTTTTTTTTTTTTTTTTTTAGCAGTTTGGCTGCACTTTATCCAAAAGTATGATATTCTGACATATGTAAGTAAAGCATCATACAATTTAAAGTTTCCTATTAAGGACCTAGGAAGTTTACATTTTTTTCCCCCATTACAAACAATACCATGATACACATTCTTGTTCACTTATATTTCTACCTTGTGGCAGGTATATCTGAAGGACAAATGTCTAGAAGAGTGTATGCTTAAAATTTTGGTGGACGTTGCCAAAAGCTGTTCAAAACTGTACTAATTTTTACACCAAACAACAAAGTATGACTCTTGTTTTACCCTCATCCTAAAAAACAATCCGTGTTAGAAAATGTTCTGGTATTGACCCACCTGGTAGCTAAAAGATATCAAATTTCATTGTTGCTTTAATTTGCATTTCTTTACGCAAACACTTGAGTATCTTTACATATGTTTATTGGGCATTAGTATTGTTTTTCAACAAATGTGCACCTTGAGAGGTTTTGTGGTAGGTGCCAGGAATACAAACATGAATAGGGGAAGACAACCTGTCTTCAAGTACCTCACAGCCTATCAGACACACAAACAAAAACTACAGTGAAGTATTAAAGGGACCATAGAAGAAGCTTATGTAGACTACTGTGGTAGCCCAAAGAAACACATGGGCAATTCTCCCGGAATGGGTCAAGGCTGTTGGTCAAAGGGCATGGAGGAGCTGATCCTGAGTGTGGCATAGCAGAAGAAAAGGAGTGGAGGGCAATTGGGATCTTGACTGTTACTCACTGTGTTATCTTGGGTAATTTCTTTGACCTCCCTGAGCTTAGTTTCTTAATCTGTAAAATGGGTATAATGCTGCTGCTGCTGCTTCTCTTCTTCCTCCTCCTCTCTGTTCTTTTCAACAAAAGGGAAACTTTTTTGAGGCCCCAGGGCCATGGGGTTTGGGTGGAGGCCACCCTGTAGAGGAAGGAGGAGGTGGTGGAGAGGCCTTATTTGACCTTCTTGGGGCTCAGGTTGGTGGTGTGGCTGCACTTCTTCTTGCAATAATCGACAGTGTAGGGATGCAGGCGAGCATAACACTGGATCATCTCGTTGCAGTTATATTTCTGGGCAAGATGGTGGTGGGAAGGGTTAATGACGCTGTCCCCAGACGAAGCACCAAGCACAGGGTGGACTCTTTCTGGATGTTGTTGTCTGAGAGAGTTTGACCATGCTTCCTCTCTTTGCCTGCAAACATCAGATGCTGCTGGTCAGGTGAGATGCCTTCCTTGTCTTGGATTTTGGTTTTGACATTCTTGATGGTGTCACTGGGCTTGACCTTGAGGGTAATGGTCTTGCCTGCAAGGGTCTTCACAAAGCTCTGCATGTCTGTGTCCTCCTTGAAGAGAACGAATGGGATTATGTTTCTTAAATCACATTGTTGGAAGGATTACATGAAGGAGTGCTGATGTGCAAGTAACTGCTCCACGTGAATTTTGTTGTTAAGAAGAAAAATCTTCCCGTTCAATAACCAGCTTTGCTTATTTCCAAGTTAGAGTACTTCCAAACGCATCCAATTTTGAGTTTTCAATTATAAATCGATAAGGATAGTGACTTCAGAGCCTGGCCTTGCTCTTCATGATACTATCCTTAAATGACCTAAGGCTCTTATTGTTACACAGTGTAGCTGATGTACATTTACACAGTCAAGGGCAATAGTTTCTGAAAGAAAAAGTTTACAAAACTCTTGGAAGGAGAGCTTTAATGTCAAAATAATGAGAGGATGAAAGAGGCCTGAATCAAAAGCTGTGATTTGGAGAGGAGTGTGTTTGAAGCTATGTCTGTGCCTTGGCAACTGTGAGAAGCTGGAACATCTTCAGTACCAGAAGTGTGACTTGACAGTCTTCATCCAAGAAACAGAACTCTTTGGGGTTTCTCAAAACCAAATTAAATATTCAGATACCCTGAAAACAGACTTAGAATATTCCAAATGTCACTACTCTTTTAGTTTCCATTTAATTTAACACGTATTTACTGAGCTGCCTACCGAGGTGAATAGTCACCCCTTGGGGAGGCTCCTGGGAGACAGCAGCCTGTGAGAACTTTGCTTTTATGACCCTGGAACGCAGTAGGTTTAATTCTCACTGGCACAAAAGTTTGTTGATTCTGTTTCCCTGGAGAGAGACCATTTGAATGACTCCCAGTGGGTTTTGGGACTGGGGGACAGTTTGCTTGAACATTTGCTGATACATGAGCATGTTTGCAAATGGACAATTTTCACACTGGGCTGCCAAAACTACCTGTGGCTAACAAAGAGCCCATGTCAAGGAGAGTTAGTTCAGTTTGCACTCTGGAAGGTCAGCTCTGAGGTTGCATGGGGGAGGGCCAGTGCTACACGCACCACTGGTGTGCCTAAAGAAAAAGAATATGTGTGCTTTGGCCTAAATATAGCCAAGTTCCTTTCCATAATGTTCCAGAAGAGTTTATAAACTTCAGGGCAGGCAGGAACTTTTCTTAGAAGTCAGCTTTCTGAAGCCTCCAACCTAGAGTTCAAGGTGGGCTGAAAGTGGGAGTACCGTCCTCAGTGCTCACTGCCTTCCCACCCAAACCTAGGCCTTTAGAGGCCCAAAGCAACGACCAGGTTAGAGCAACTTTTTTTGTGTGGGGGAGGCCCTTTTCCAAGTAATTGAATTGTAGCAAATATTCAGTAACCTGCACAAATCTTGAGGACAGGTGGATGCAATGTTACATAGCTCCCATGTATCTTGAAATAAAATTTGAACGCAAAACTGTAAAACACAAATCTTGTATGTATTTTGAAATTAAAAGGGCTTCTTTTTAGATTTTCTGACTGTTAATTATGGACAAATTAACCAACGTTAAACTGTCTCTCTCTTGGTCTGCTCACCTTGGTCTCCCCATATTGAATCCAGCCCTGCCTGACAAGAGGAAAGGTTGTCTCCCTTTAGTGGTGCCAGAGAGAGTGCTGTTGAGGTCAAGGGAGCTCAAAGGAGAGAATCAGGCTGAAAAATCCCTGAAAATCACTGCAATGTGTTTGAGGTGTTCTTAGGCAGTGCTTCTGGAAGCTACGGAAATTGTGGCTCTGGGTTTGAAGCAATCAATAAATCAAATGTAACATCTAAGGTAATTTCAGAGCATTCCCTGGGATACTTGGCTCCTTCAGTTGCTCCTCTATCACTCAAAACAGAGCTCTTTGTCTTTGGGGCTGATGAGTAGGTATAAAAGCAATTCGAGAGCCAACTGTCAGATAAAGCAAACTCAGCTCATGGCCTATAAGGACAAGGTCGTACACCACATAGGGCCAGTTTTAGATTGGCTTTGAGTAAACTCAGATGAAGAAAAGCTTGTATCAAAAAATAGAAAATAAAAAGAGGAGAAAACCCCACCTTACCTGAGAACACACAGGGATCGAAAGGAGTCCAGTTCTGGAGGGGACACCAGCAAATCGCCCTGTTTCCATAATGACTTCGTTACATTATTGAATACAATGGGAACTTTAAGGGTGACTGCAATAACAGTTTCTCATGAAAAATTAACAAAGAATTTATGGAAATGTAGGAAAAGTCCCAAAGCAATTAGCTTAGATTTCTCTAGAGTCTGAGAAAAGCCTGGATAATTGCATGCAGAAACTGCATAAAGTGGCTATTTTCATTATCGCTGGGTACAGAAAGTCCATTTTCATCACAATGGGATATAATGATGTTAAAGCTAACAGGGAGATATGTTTAAAAAGGTTACAACACAGTTTACCAAATGGTTTGATTTATGTAACTTTGGAGATATACACTTAAGATTGCTGGACTGGAGAGGTTATCCTTGAAATTTCCAAAGCCTCTATATGATAGGAAAATATATTATAGTTTCTGAAAGCTAATTGTACATTACCACTAGGATGCACAAGAATGAATTTAATTTGTCCCAGAATTGAGAGCTGAATTGTACTACAAGCTGGCACATGAATATCCATTCTGACTTGACTTGGTTGTAAATTGGCTATTATGTATGTTTATAGGTGCACTTAAGGCCGGGGTCCTTTCTGTGAGTGTCTTAAAAACTCTGAGGTCCTGGCACCCTATGGAAGCAGAGGCAACATTTGGAAAACGTGCAGAGTCCTTACTAGGCCTACAAAGAGGTTACACGTCATTATTTAAATGTCATTATTTTCACTAAAATAAAATGAAATGAAGAGCATCGTCTTTTCTTCTGATATTCATTCACAAGCCCTGGCAGTTTAACGACTGTTCCCAGGTCCAAAAAAGCCAGCTTCTCCTTGGCTGGCTGTAAAGAAATAGAGAAAGAGACATAACACAGTGAGCTTTTATCAACCTCCAGTGTCCTCTGCAATGTCACACACAGATCTGGATATCCTTTTCTATCTATAAAAAGCCGTAGTTAAGGCTGTGCCTGGGAGTCGAATGATTCTTGAAACCATTAAATAGATTCTTGCTCTGAAGCCCACAGAATATTAATAACTTTCGTTAGCTGCAGTGTCAAAAGGATCATACAGTCTCAATCTTATTTGGTAAACAGTCTCCGTTTAACAAAAAAATGAAGAGGAAAGAAGAAAGAGATTATTTAAGTGTTTCCAACAAAAGCCTCAGCAGCGGTCCTGATCTGAATGGACACTGCTGCCTGGGGACAAATGTCAACACAGTTCAAGCTTTGTTAAAAGGATTGAAAAGACCCGCGAGCCTGCACATTGGCACGCTTACGGCCAGCATTAAGAAAATCAATCTAAAATAACAAAACCGCATTCACATCACAACCTGGCCAATACACTTCCAGCAGATGTGACAATCATATTTTGACAGTTCAGATAGCTGATAACGGATGGCAAAAGAAATTTCTATTTGACATGGGACCTGAGTTTACACAGTTCCAGTTCCCCTGTTTGTCTGGGCCACATTAATGATGCAAAAAGCAGAGAGTAAATACAAGCCAATTCGCTATAATCAATGCAAAAGGATGCAAGCCCCATGATATCATTCTAATCTACTTTTAATTTTTACTCACTTCTGCATTTAATAATAGCCCCAAGAATAAATTAAAATTCTTGCAGTCCTCCTTGCTTCCCAGCTTGCCATCTTTCGCCAGCCTCTTTGTCATCCAAAACACATTTTTTTTTTAGCACATTATTCACCTGGTTAATGAAAGGAAGGAAGAAAGGATGAATAGAAAGCTTTGTTGTAAATGGAACTGGCATTTCTCTCAAGCATTTTGAGCAGCTCTGACATTCAACACCCTTGTACCTGAAACTTCTGGACGTCTCCTATTCTGGCAGGTCAAATAAAGCTGTTCCTCAGGGGATAGTTTAAAACTACTTGTAACATGTTTTGATTTACAGATTATCAATTCTGCTGAGCAACAGAGAGACATATTTGGGAGATGCATAAACAAATACATTCAACTGTGCTGTGGATTAACCTAAAGTGACACATTTATTTAAAAATCTGCCTACTTCTTGTCCTCATTGATTAAATGCCCTTAAGAAAGTAAGTCTGATGAAATGAAAGCCATTAAGATGCAGCACACCTCCTCCACTCCTTTTGATGGTTGACACATTCCCTAGAGTGGGAGATTGGACGTCTGATAAGCTAACACTGAATTATAAGCACTTTGTGGAATGTCACTGGCAAATGAAAGATCTACTGTTTTGCTTGCAAAGCAACCGTATGCTTTAACAGCACAAAAATGGACGCGGTACAGAATTATTTCATCCTCTGTGCTCAGAATCTAAACGAATATGTACACGGTGCGCACATTTTCTGAGCCAGCAAGGCTTGTTCCTGGCTACAGTACCATTGATCATGAAAATAGAAAGGCCTGCCAAGGACTTTGTCAACATTGTCAGAACTCCAACGAGCATCTGGTGATTTTGCTGTGGCTCGTTGCTACCTGAGCCTTAGCGGTTTCAGAGAGGAGAGGGTACGGAAGAAGGGCAGTGGTGGTGCTGGGGGGTTGAGAGGTTAAATGGAAAACTCTTTTCTGTTTGGAATTGGAGGCGTAAACAACGTTTGAGGTGTAGTGGAGAGGGTGCCAAATATGGAGTTTAAGCGATGTCTTTCCTTACTAGCCTTATGGCCTCAAGAAAATCACTTCAATTTGCTGAACCTCCAGTTTCTTTGGCTGAAAAATGGGGCTAATCATGTTTGTTTTTTATTGGATTGTTGAGAGGATAGTGTAGAATGATGTTCAAGAATGCGCTTTGTAAACTGTGCAACACCATACAAAGATCAGGGGTTGCCGCTGGCTGCCATGAATGAGAGAACCAGGCAGTGCTGGCTCCCAAGCAGCAGACCCCTCCACCCCATCCGTGGGCTGCCCGTCTCCACACTGGCCTCGCTGCTGTGCCCTGGGTCTCCTGTCTGGTTTGGGAAAGGATTAGCATGAATGCTCTTTGCAGACTGTTCCAGGCTGGAACAGAAAAACCTAGAAAATCTGGAATATAGTTTAGATCTCCATCTACATGGTGATATGGATGTTTAACAAGACAAAAGATCAATCTTGCTATGTAAAATAAAAATAATAGAGGAAACCCTAAAGTGCAGTGAAATACTAGTAAGTTTTGGAATTGCTTTGACACCATGTCAGAGACCAGGCTTGAGGAATATTCAAACTTCTTTTATTCTTGTTCTTTCTCTTTATAAGCGACCAAAAATTCTTTTAAAAGTTATCAACGGGAAGTCAATTTTAGGTCTACCCACATAAACATTACTTTTCCTTTAAAACTTTCTCTGGCTGTGCCCACCAGGCGCAGATATTATTTCTTCTCACATTATTATTTATTTTTTTTGCTGAAGCAGATTCTCCCTGAGCCAACATCTGTACCAGTCTTCCTCTATTCTGTATATGGGTTGCTGCCACAACATGCTGCTGATGAGTGGTGTAGGTCCGTGCCTGGGAACCAAAATGGGCCACCGAAGTGGAGCATGCTGAACTTAACCAGCAGGCCATGGGACCAGCCCCCAAGCATTATTTTGATTGCATCATTTGTTCTCAAACATCTATGGGTTGGATTGGGAAGCTTTCGGGGTTAGGCAGACCCATGTCCACCTCTATACAGATCTCAGGGAGTTTTCTCTCTGAGGCTGATTCCAGAGAGGGCCTTGGATGCCCTATTCCAGTCTAAACTCACGAGGGTGGCCAAAGGGTGGTCTTGTTTAACCCCTTGCAATGTGGTGGCCCCCGAATGGACTTGGTTCTGGTTCTGGCTTAGCTGCTAGTCGTGTTTCTGTAATGTCTCTTAACTTTACTTAAGGATTTATCTGTTAACTTCTTTAATAATAATAGTAATGATACTAGTAATAATAATGATGATAACTTCTAGTTACTGAATTCTTATCCTGTACCAAGCATTTTTACAAGGGTTAATATGTTGCGTCTGCTATATTTCTCCTAGGTACATGACATACTGCATTTTACGATTGTGTCTGCAGGACAGGTCAAATCACTTGCTCAGATTCCGTATCTGGTAGATGTGGGAAGAGGGATCATAATGGAGGTCTGCGTGACCCTGAATCCTGAGCCGCTGCCACCCTGCTCACCTCACTGGGCTGCTGAGACTAACCGTGAGCAGGCCAGTGAAAGCATCTTTCTTCCTTTCTTTTTTAAAAAGCATATTTACTTATTCAAAAATTATGTAAGCAAGTCATTTGTTGTGGAAAATTTGGAAAGCACAAAAGGAAGTAAACACTATTTATTACCCTACAGCTTTTTATAAAAAGATATAAAGTAAACGTCAAAGTCCCTCCCTCCAACTCTCACCCCATCCCTCAGAGATAAACTCTGGTTAACAGTTTTGTGTGTGTAGTTCCAGACTTTTTCTTGGTGAAAGTTATGTGAAAAGTAGAAAACTCCAGGATAGACCTGGGAGTCCAGTTTTCCTGCTGTTGTGGCATGAAGGACACAGACTGACCTTGAGCATCCAGGATGTCCATTTCAAGACGCTTTTGGCTGCCTTTGGCTGTGGGACACTTCTGCAGACCATCTGTGTGTACGTCAGGAGCATTGTGGGATGAGCAGCAGTCCCCAGCTGGCCCAAGTGATGGGAAACGTGTGTTTTGACCTGTCTAGGATTTTTGTCCTGGATTGTGTCTCTTTGTTTCCTTCCTTCTCTGCTCTCACTCTTTCCTGCTTTAATTCCTGACCTTCCTCTTCTCCTTGAGCATCCTTTATCTTGATTTCAGCGGAAAACATTCTGAAGTGAAAGCAACTGGTGGGCTGGGAGGAGAGTGTTGAGAAGGAGGGAGGAAAAACAAAATCAATGCTCCATTGCTATTTTTAGGTGGCTGAGATTCCTTTCCTTTGATGTAGCTGAGAGCTTCGGGGCAGAACTGACCAGCACACTCAGTAGCCTCAGGAGATGTCCTATTACCCCCAAGAGAATAAACTAGATATGTGGGAGAAGGAGGGGAGATGGGAGCTATATTCAAATCCAGTGAATGGGTGGAAGAGGGAGCTTGTATTTATTCTCCAAGCCTCTGGAGACACCCCTGACTGGAGCTGAAAGCCCTGATGACAGTGGAGCAAGCAGCAGCAAGGCTGGCTTTCAAAAGAGAATTCAAGCGGATCCCCTTGATCAGATGGGGAGAACCATTAAGGGATATTTCTGCAGTCAGGGCCTTTTTACACTGAAGATTGGAAAGATGAGTGTGGATTTCAGAGCAGCCCACAGTGCTTGCCTGGACACCTGAGCATCACTGCCAAAACTCTCCTCCAGTTTCCTCTGGGCACCTGGAGGATGCGATTTCTCCTTCACAAGGACTGTTACTCCAAGTCAACACTGAACGGGAAAAACTGCAGCTCCGGGATCTGAACACTGGATGTCTGACATCTTGAGTTCTTCCCTTCTCTTTTACATTTGACTGAAATTGTCAATGTAACCAGAACCCAGAAACTTTACTTGCTCCAACTTCTCCTTGGTGCCTCATTTACAAGTACATTTTTATCTCTTCATGACTGGCTATACAGTTTCAAACAAAATCTGGGGTCGTCCAGTTCATTCCTTGCGGCTCTCATCACTTGTTTTTTGCAATTGCAGAAGATTGTAGAACTGATGGTGCATAATACTAATAAGGTAGAAATCCCATTGAGAGGGGTTAGTCACTCGTGGCCTCAGAAACCAGGAGAGGGAGGCTTTGAGTGGTTCATCAATGTCAGAAGAAGCTAGAGATCGAATTACAACTTAATATGCACGGTTGGGTGTGTTTTATTATTTATAACACATGCTTCATTTTTAGCACTCCTCTGAATGCTATATCATTCTTCTGATGGGTCTCCCATCCTGCTCGCCTCCCTTGCCCGGCCTCCATCGTCTTGTGAACTGCTGCTGTCATGCAGACTGGTGCATCATCAAGCAAGGCTATTGCTTTCACTACAGCTTCCTTTCCAGAAGTCTAATCCAGGTTTCTCAGCCAGGTACTCCCAAGCTTAGTGAATTGAAAACAAAAAGAAAAAACAAGCAATTTGGGGGTTAATGTGTCAAAAATGGAGCTTGTACCTACAAAGATTCAAAAAGCCAAAAATAGTAGATTCATTCAACAAATATATATTCCTCTGAGGCAGGCATTGTGCTAGGTATGGGGGTACAAGAGGATGCCCCTGCCCTCATGGAGCTTATATTAGAGAAGACAGACAATATGCCAGATCATTACAGGTTGCAACTCATGCTGTGATGACACGAACCGTAACATGGTGTGATAGACAGTAAGGGCCGGGGTAGAGGAGAGAGTTGCTGTCCAGCGATGCTTTCCACGATGAGGGGGCAATTAAGCTGATTTGGGCGGGCATGTCAGTTTCCAGGTCACTGGTACACCATTTTTAAACCCTTTCGGCAAGTCTCCAAGAGCTCATCATTATAATATTGATAATGAGGGAGGATGTGCAAAGTTCATGTGGAGAGTTTCCATGGGAGATGTATTAGTTTGTCAGGGCCGCCATAACAAAGTTCCACAGACTGGGTGGCTTAAACCAGACAGTTATTTTCTCACAGGTCTGGAGGCTAGAAGTCTGAGATGAAGGTGTTGGCAGGGTTGGTTCCCTCTGAGCCCCTCTCCTTTGATTGTGGATGGCCCCCTTCTTCTTCTGTCTTCACATGGTCTCCCCGAGTATGAACATGTCTGTGTCCTAATCTCCTCTTCTTATAAGGGCGCCGAGTCATATTGGATTAGGATCCACTCTCATGACCTCACTTTAACTTAATTACTTATTCAAAATTCTATCTCCAAATACAGTCACATTCTGAGGTATTGGGTGTTGGGGCTTCAACATATGAATTTTGGAAAGACACAGTTCAGCCCAAAAGGCACAGAAGAGAAGAATGTCTGATTGTAGCCCTTTGTCAAGATGCATTTTGGGGGACATTATCTTATCTTCTGGGTACCTTGTAATATGCTGACCTTGTGCCTATGGGAAACACCCATCAGATGACACACGGAGGAATCTTTTTTTTTTTTTTTTTAAAGATTTTATTTTTTCCTTTTTCTCCCCAAAGCCCCCCCGGTACATAGTTGTGTATTCTTCGTTGTGGGTTCTTCTAGTTGTGGCATGTGGGACGCTGCCTCAGCGTGGTCTGATGAGCAGTGCCATGTCCGCGCCCAGGATTCGAACTAACGAAACACTGGGCCGCCTGCAGCGGAGCGCGCGAACTTAACCACTCGGCCACGGGGCCAGCCCCACGGAGGAATCTTTTTTGCATTCTTTAGATAGACATGGCTCCAGTGGTATTGGTCCTGCCTTCTGAGAACCTTGGACTGGCCTAGAGATTCTTTTAAAAAGTTTTCTCTCTATTATCTCAAAATTGGGAGGTGGATCTCACTACCACTACATTCTGAAAATGTGCTGCCAAACATTCTATGTCTAATTGAATATATATTATTATGTAAAAATCAGCAAGCTAAATCATTAGAAAAAGACTAATTGTGGAAAACTTTGTTGGTACATTCATAATGTTGTACCACAGAAGGAAATCAATTGACAATTTATTGAAAACTATGTGCTCAGCACTCTGTAAGGGGAATCTGGAAGCACAATAATTGATTTATTCTTTCTCTCACTCAACAAATATTTATTGAGTCTTCACCATGGGCTTCATTTACAAGATCCATTTTTTAAAAAAATCCGGCTAAAGATAACTCAAGCATGATCTGAGTTCATCCAGTCTGTTCTATGTACTTCTTATTGTAGAAGCCCTGTTCAAGCCACTGGGGTGGGTGCTGGGGACGCGGTAGCAAGAAGACTGAGACGATCTGAGTTGCCACATGGCTCAGAGACAGCTTCCTGGAAGATGAGCCTCCCCAAGAATGGGGTTGTGAGGGACATGTAGTTAGAATCCACACAGAGCAAAGGTGATGATGAGGATGGCGTGTCAGTCATGAATATCTGGGAAAGGAGCTAGAAGGAGAAAGGGACTCCTGAAAGTGATACTGGCTGCCATGAAATTATTGGGCAGAACTTGTGAGTCTATGTGTTTCTCATAGTGGGCCTGATTAATAACACATGTATCAGAGAAAGGGGCCAGGTCTTTGTTTTACAAACTGCACACACTCAAATTGATACTCACTTAGCACCTTGCACTTAGCTTACTTAGGTGTTGCGTTGTCTTAATTGCTTACTTACTGATCTACCTCCCACATTTATTCTGAGCATTTCGGGAGCACCAGAAATGGAGCACGCTGGGTGTTCAACAGATATTTGTTGAATGAGTGAATAATCAATTTGGGAGTGGTTGGAAAGTTTTTGTTTGAATAGGTTCTTTCAGGATTTGTAGCAAGGATATCTTTTTGAATCAGGTTGAAAGCGCATCCCTAAATTCTGGTTCATGGTGATAGTAACTAGATAGGGTTCTAAAGTCCATTTGCAAGCATAAATGACAAAATATAATCCATTAGAGGGGCTACAGAAGGTATCTTTTATGCATTGTCTAAATGGAAGGTTACTAAAAATGCATGAGAGAGCAAGAGAGTGATAAAGAGAATCATTCTTCTTGTAGATAGAATGGAATTTAGCATTAAAAAAAAATGAGCACCTTGGCCACATTCACCAAGTGTACCCAAATATTGCTTTCAAAGCGCCTCTCATCGGTGGAGGTGGTGTCATGGGATTAGGTTGGTCCAGTGCAGAAGAAGCTCAGGCCTTGCAGAGTTGGGAACACAGAGCACTGCGGGCTCTCCCCATTCCCAGGGACCAAGGCCCTTGATGTGCCTCCTTCTCATGTTTGCGGACTCCTATTGAACTCTAAGACTCAATGGAAGTTCCTGGAGAGGAGGAAAACATGTGGGAAGAACTTCTGGGTCCTAGGGGATTTCAACGGATTCTCAGAAATTTGGTCCAAAGACTTTGTCTGGAACAGATACCACCTGAATGGAAGCACTAGGAAACAAGAATCTCTTTGGAAAACAAAAATCACTTCTGCAATGAATTATAACTATAAATGAATGGGGACACCAATAATTATTTTACCTTGAAATGAACAATATCTGGAGACAAAGTAACAGAAGTTAAAATACGTACCTTCAAAATATGTAAATATAAAATTCATTTAAAATTTCTTATGTTCAACAATAGGGGGTTAATTAAATTATGATACATCCTCATAATAGATTACTTGGCAGTCAGTAGTTAAATTTATTATTTATTATTAAATATTATATTTAAAAAGAATTCTGAAAGACAAGAAATGCTTATGACACAATAAATTAAAAAACAGGTTACAAAATATGTAAGTATTAAAGACACAATTGTGTAAACATATGTATAGGAGGAAGATTGAAGGCCCGACCACCAAATTTTAACGTTGGTATTTTAAGGTGTATGGATATGCATATGTGTGTGGGGAACTATGGGCAATGGTTTTTCTTCTTTACTGTTTTCTTGTATTTTCCATAAAACATTTTAAATCACGAAAATTTCAAAGAAATAGAAAAGTTAAGAAAATCATGACACTTATGCCCCCACCACAAAGATTAAACAGATGCTAACAATATGTCATATTTGCTTCAAATCTATTTTTAAAGCACACAAAAAATTCAATATTACAGATAATAGCTTCGGTTCCACACTTATCTCTCCCCCCTCCCTCCTTTGCAGAAGTAAGTCCTGATTTTTAGTTTGGCACGTGTTTGCCTGGAATAAACACTGCATTTCCCAGGTATTGCCATATGACTAAATTCTTACCAGTGAAATTAAAGCAGAAGTTCTATGCACAACTTCTTGGAAGATTCCTTAAAGGAAGTGGGGGGGCTTGTCCCTCCCCTCCCTTTTTCGCTTATGCTGGCTGGAATGTGGCTATCAGGGCAGCAGCTGTCTTAGGCCACCAGGTAGAAGCTGTGTGTTAAGAATGATGCAACTAGAAGACGGAGCAATCCTGGTTTCTTCATGTTCGCAGAGTTGCCATTATGACCGTAAGCAGCTTACTTGGACTTTAATTTGACAAACAAATGAAATTCTAACTTATTTAAGCCACTGTAATTTTAGATTTCCTGTCACTGGCAGCCTGAGTTCATCCATTTACTATGCTGTGTATCATTCACAACTATGTCTTATGTTTTTACCACATATGTATGTATCTTAAACAACATATATAGTGTTAATATTATAACCAGATGGTATCATATTGTACATATCCTTTTGTAACTTGCCTTTTAAAAATTTTGATATGTGTGATATTTATCCATGTTGATATTTGTGGATATAGTTCATTAATTTTGACTGCTATATACTATTTAACAATTTATCTCTATCACTTCTGAGGAACAGAGAGATTGTTTTCGCTATTAAAAGTCCTACAACAAACATCTTTGTACATGTTTTGTGGTGTAAAGGTGTGAAAGTTCCCCCCGGTGGATACGCAGTGATAGAGTTTCTGGATTACAGGGTACATGCATGTTGAGCTTTACTGGATCTTGCCAGAGTGGTTCTTACAAAATATACTCTTACCAGCAGTCTATTAAAGTTTCTATTTCTCTCCATGCTGATCTACTTTTGGTATTATTGGACTTTTCAGTTTTTTCCTATCTGATGAATAAGAAACAGTACTGTGTTATCATTTTCAATTTCTCCATTTTTCACAAAGAAAAGGCATCACCTTTAAAATTAGGAAAGATAAATACTAAAACATCTCTCAGCTTGAATCTCAAGATACACATTAAGTTTCTTCAGGGAGTCTAGACATGAATCAAGTATCAGTGGAGAATCTTTCTTAGCCATATGGTTCCCTCTCCCAGCTCATAGAAGTATTTGCTTTATTCTAGAAAGACTGTGTACAGTACTACAGGACAATAAAACTTTTGTTCTGATTTAACACGTTTTTTATGACAACTTCAAAATCATGGTACTGAAGCCAGTTAAATTGGTGACCTGTGATTCTGCGTTTCTGGGTGACTTGCCACAAAATTGTTTTGTTCCGCTGCCCCTATAAGCAAACCTCTCTAATTCTTTGTATCAGCTACTCCTCCAAAATACTGTAAAATGGGAGAAGTATGGTTTTGCTGGATTTCCCTCCTCCCCCACAGTGTCTTCAGTGACTCTGTCCTCTGGGTGAACATGTGCCTCCCTTCTTCTACTTCCAGGAACGTCCCCAGCCCACCTGCCTCCCCTCCCCATTCCCCCACTGATGGCCCTATCTTTAGTCGATTCCTACAGATTGTGGACTTGAGCCTAGCTGACAGTCATGCTAAACTGCTTTCTTGAAGTGGTTGCTTTTTGAAGGGCATTTGCACTTTAAGGAGGGACTCTGGAAGACAGAACTGCCTTCGAGAAAGGAAGAATCTTTTTGGGTGGAACTTAAGACATCTTACAAGTAAAAGAGGGAAAGGTTTGGGGCTTACAGACTCTGCTGGAGGTGCTCAAATGAGACCGTAGAATTTACTAATATGAATCAACTTAAGAATATTTGGCCTGGCATGTAAAAAAAATATGGGGACATCAAAAGAATGTGCTGGTCAAGTCCTTCTAAGACACTGTTTTACAAAGTCTATGTTTATTTCCAGAACTTTAAGGTAAAATTCTAGCAATGACAGGAAAAGCCCTTGTTGTGCGAAGTCTTCTACCTGGGTATCTTGTAGCCAAACAAATGTGTACACTGTAGACATTTCCACAGGTGAAGACAGATAGCAGTTTAGGTGGGCAAACTGCTAAGCAAACACTTGCCAGGGAGATTAGATCTCTGGCAGGCCAGGCTGCTAGATCAAGGAAACCCGCTGGTTCTAGGAAGGGACACATTTGGGGGCAATATAAATAATAAGATCAAAAATAGTAAGACCAAATTATAATTAGACCAAATCTCAGGAGTAAGGAAAGGCTCCGAGAGACGTTGGATCAATTCTGTTAGTTGCTGCGAAAAGATTGAAGATTGGGAACTGGGAGGCTTTGTTCTAGACACAGTTCTGCAGATTACTCATCTTATGCTCTAGATCTTTCTAGATCCTAGGATTCCAGAAAGGAAGGTTGGGCCATACAGAACTCTAGGGTGCCTCCCAGCTCTAACATTCTGTTATTCAGAGCTGGATCTGAGTCACATTTTTACCAACTTGGAATAGGAACCAGGCAACCTACAAGTGTTAGCAAGGTATGATAAAAATAGCACTGATCCTGGAACCTGCATAACAAAAATAATAGCTAACATATAGCATATATTATGTGACAGCATCATTCTAAATTCTTCACATCTATGAACATTTAATTTTCATAACAGCCCCATGAGATGGGTACTGTTCTTATCCCCATTTTTCAGGTGAGGAAATCAAGGCTCCAAGAGGGTTAATAAAATGTCCCAGTTCTATAGATTTATTAAATCCTTGTGAGTTAGTTAAGATCTCTGTGACTCAGTGTTGTTATCTATAAAATGGAAATAACCAAATCTCCCTTTTATACCTCATAGGGCTCTGATAAATATCAAATGGAACAAAGTATGCAAATGATATTTGAAATGGCTTTTGTGTTTGATTTATATAGACTAGATATCGCTAAGGATTTACTTTAGAACAGGGATTAGATGTGGTTGAGCCCTCAAATATGCCATGGCAGTGGCAGTGAATGAGAGGAATCCAGTGTTTTGTCTCAGGAGATTTATTCCTTTACTATTGGTGGAGGTGGGGAGGTGTTTACCTCATTTTGGAAGCCTAGGATGGAGGTTTGGGCAAAGTTTTTTATATATGTAATATTCCTCCCCCTGCCCTCAGAGATGGAAAGATGTGTGATTTGTTTGTGTAACCAGGGCATTTATCTATCTATCTATCTATCTATCTATCTATCATCTATCATCTTTCTATCTGAAAGAGCCATATCATAGGTACAATGTTCTTCTAAATGGCTGTGTTTGAGATCCAGTGGGATCCTCACATGATGCACTTTAGAAACAACATTTCTTATTGTTTCTAGATATACAAATCGAAGACACAAAGAGTGACGTAATTTAAAACTAATTTTGGTCGAATACAATTTAGATATAATAATTCTTACTATTTGCAATTTTATTCTTCCTGTGAAATAAATAATATTCTTTGTGAAAATAGAAAGGGGAAGAGCGAAACATTGTAGAATTTATAGCTAGAACTCTAGCCAGATTAGTACAGTCCTGTTTTCCATGCCTTAAGGCCAACTGCAAAAGTCTTAAATAGAAGTTAAAGGCATGCACTTATTTTTTCAAGTCCAATGGAAACATTCATGTACAAAGGTTTTAAACAAGTCAGCTTTGCTGTAAAAACGCTTGCAAGGGCAAAGTGGTGATATAAATATCCGCTGTTTTCTTGTACTCCGAACATGTATTTAGATTTTTAAATTATTATGGGAAAACTTACATACCACAGGCTTTTAGTGTTAGAAATTTCTTTCACTTTGTTCATACAAACTCAATTATTCCCAAAATAAGAATCCTGGTGTGGGTCACTTCTAAAGTTAGAACTTTCCTTATGTGAATTCTTGGAAGCTCAAAATAAGGTCTCCCTAGGGGAAATATACTTAGATTTGTTTTATTCAGAACATTTTAAATTTATGTAATATTTGACACATATGGAAAAATACACACACATATACACTTACAAGCTTGAATAAAATGGTAAGAAACATCTCTGAAATTACGCTCTATCTCCCTGATCCCCGTGTTCTATTATCAAAGGCCACCACCCTCCTGAACTTTAGTGTTTAATCATTCCTTTGCTTTTTTCTTTAAACAATTTTACTGGTATAATTCTCATACCATACCACTGACCTATTTAGAGGGTACAATTCAGTGTCTTTAGGATATTCACAGTAGTGCAACCACCACCACAATCAATTTTAGAGCATTTTTAGCACCCCCAAAAGAAACACAGTACCATTTCTTCCCCAACTCCCAACCCTTCCTTGTCCTTTAAGTAGAACTTTTGCCACAGATGTACTACACACATGCTTTTACCACAATATATAATTAGCTTTGATTTTATTTGAACTTCATAAAATTTATTTTCATACTTTATGTACTCTTTGCTCAGCATAATGTTTCTAAAATTCATCCATGCTCTTGTACATAGTTATGGTTAATTTGTTTTCATAGCAGTATAATTCCACTGTTTAAGTAAACCACAATTTATTTATCCATATCGTTCATATAAATTTGGTCTAATGCTTGTTTTTTTGCTGCGATCATTCTGTTCTGAACGATTCTGTCCACGTCTCCCGGTGTACATACACAAGAGAGTCTCTAGTAATTACCCAGCACTGTAAATTTTGGCTACAAGTTCAACTTTGCAAAATAATGCAGAATTTTCTTGCAAAGTTGTTATAATTCATACTCTCATAGTTGAGCGCTGGGTTCTTTTTTTCCATGCTCTTGCCAACATTTAGTATTATCAAGTCTCTTGATATTTGCTAATCTAATGGTTGCAAAATGAGATCTTGTGTTTCAAAGACTGAGAATGAGGTCGAATCTCTTTTCATAGGTTTATTTGCAGTCTTGTTTCCTGTTCTCTAGAACATCTGTTCATCTCTTTGCCTAGTTTTGCCACTTGGGTGCTGGGCTTATGGATTACCAGCACTTCTTTACACCTTTTGAACACCAGTCCATTTTTGGTTATGTCTGTGGCAAATACCCCCTCCAAGTTTCTAGTTTCTGTTTTTGTGTTTGTTCTGGTGCTTACCTGCCACAGTTATCATTTACTTGTATTTAAAAATATCTATTAGAAATTTTTTTTTACCTAAGAGTTATTTGAAAGTCTGTTTTATATTTGTATGAGTTTTAAAAAACCCTCACATTTCTAACATTCGTTTTCTGACTTGATTGTACTATGGTTAAAATTGGAAATTTGTTGGTGCTTACTTTATGGTTTCTGTGCAGCCAATTTTTATAGCTGTTCCATCTGTGCTTGGGAGGACTACGTATTCTCCGTTAGGTACACATCCTATTTATGTCCTTTAAGTCAAGTAGTTTGATTGTGATTTTAAATTTCATCTATTTGCCAAGTTTTTGTCAGCTTGACCTGTCAAGAACTGAGACATATGTATCGAAAAGTTCCATTATTTTTTTTTATTTTATTTATTTATTTATTTATTTTTTATATTTTTTTTTATTAATGTTATGATAGATTACAAGCTTGTGAGATTTCAGTTGTACATTTTTGTTAGTCATGTTGTGGATACACCACTTCCCCCTTTGTACGCTCCCCCCACCCCCCCTTTTCCCTGGTAACCACCGATCAGATCTCCTTCTCAATATACTAATTTCCACCTATGAGTGGAGTCATATAGAGATCGTCTGTCTCTGACTGACTTATTTCGCTTAACATAATGCCCTCGAGGTCCATCCACGTTGTTGTGAATGGGCCAACTTTGTCTTTTTTTATGGCTGAGTAGTATTCCATTGTGTATATATACCACATCTTCTTTATCCAGTCATCAGTTTCTGGGCATGTAGGCTGGTTCCACGTCTTGGCTATTGTAAATAATGCTGCGATGAACATAGGGGTGCAACGGACTCTTGAGATATCTGTTATCAGGTTCTTAGGATAGATACCCAGTAATGGGATGGCTGGGTCATAGGGTATTTCTATTTTTAACTTCGAAAAGTTCCATTATAATGATGGATCTGTTAATTTTTATCTGTAGTTTTATCATTTTGTTGGTTTATATATTTTGAGTCTGTATTTGGTGTAGGTAGTTTTTGAATTTTTACATTTTTCTGTTGAGAGGAACATTTCACCATAGAGACATGCTTTGTTTAAAAAAATACATATTTGTTAAGCCCATTTTTTTCTTTCTGAATTAATATATCTAATTCTGTTTTCTGTAGTTCATATTGACCTTGTGTATTTTTTTCTCCTTTTACTTCCTGCCTTACCATGTCCCAATTTTAAAACTCTCTTTTGTGAAAAACACGTAGCTGGATATTTTTTCTTCCAGTCTGATCATTTCTAATTCTTAGCAGGAAAACTCAATTCACTTACAATGTATTACTAATACATTTGGATTTATTTCTATCATATCACTCTGTGGATTTTCTATATCCTGACTTTTATGTGTTTCTCTTTCTCTTTCCAAATTGTTTGAGTTTGTTTTATGTTATTATTCTATTTTTCCTTCCACTTGTTCAGAGGATATAGACTCTGTTTTTTCAGTGTGTATACTTGAAATTTTACTATGTATATTTATCTTGACAGAGTGCAAAGTAAGTCTTATCTAAATGCTTTTCCAAACAATACAACAACTTAAAAGTACTTGTTATCCTGATAAGCAACCTCCAAATTACCTTCTATTTTTGTGCATTAGTTTGGACACGAGCATCGGTATTATTTTATACAATGTTTTTTAGGTTTATGTACGTGTTTGCCAATTTCTTTTTTTATTTTCTTCTTGTATCTTAGATCTTCTGTATTGAGGAGTTTCCTTATTTCTTGAAATATATCTCCCATTAGTGAAGGTCTGCCAGGTAAACTCTCTTAGTATTTGTTTATTTAAATTAAATACTTAATATTTGTTTCTTTCAATTTGTTTTGAGTTGATGTTTGCATCCCTTAGCATTGTAATGGTGCTCTTCCACTACCTTCTAGTTTTCATCACTGCTCTTGAGAATCTTGCTGTCCATCTAATTGTTTCTCTGCAGGTGATTTACCTTTTTCTCTACACGCTTTATACTCCTTTGTCATTGGTATTTTGGTGTTTTACTACAATATACCTAGGTGTGAATTTGTTTGTATCTATGCTATTTGACGTAAGTTCTGCATCCCGTATCTGAAGATTTTTGCCTTTCATTAGTTATGGAAAGTCATCAGACGTTTTCTTCTTGCATATTGTCTCTCCTCCATTCTTTTGCTCTTCTTCTGAAAATTCAGTTTACAAGATTTCATAACCTTCTTACTTAATACTTCATGCTTCATCTTCTCTGCACTACACTGTACTTTCAAATGTCTGTCACTCAGTTCTCTAATTTTTTCTTCAGCTATATATAATCTGCTGTCCAACATTTCAACTGAGTTGTAAATTTAAATGCTCATGTTTTTTATTTCTGACAATTTAGTTGGATTCTTATTCAAATCTTCCTGATAATTTTGTAAAGTCTCTTGTAGCTTGCTGTTTTCTTCTAAAATTACATACTAAAAAAACCATTTCCTTCATATTTTATATTCTCTATCTTAGAATTATTTCCATATTGAAATTATCAGGACACTACATCTATGGATTTTTGTTTCTGCTGAATTCACTTATAGCTGCTTATTTCCTTGTGTGTTTGGTGATTTGTTGTCGTTGTTATGAGTTCCTACTTGGTTTGACTTAATCTTTAGGAATCAGGTGACCCTAATTGGGGCCACTTTCTTTCAGAGAGGCTCTGTGTATGCTGCTCCTTGGAGCTGGGAGTGGGGTGCTACTGACCTCGGACCTCTTCAGCTTATCTGGAGGAGCCATGCTAACGCATGTTTCCCAGATGCAGCTCCCCCAACTTGCAGCATTCACAGAACTTAGCCACCTGTACCCCGTACCAATGTTGGAACTTCTCAGATTAACTCCAGATTTTGTGTTTTTTGTTTACCCCTTCAGCTTCAGTTTCATCTTGCTGGCCCCTTTCTATTTCTTTTTTCTCTTCCTTTTAAGATTTCCCTTACTTTCCTGTGCTCCCTAAAATGTGTTAAAAACTTGTTGTTGCTGTAGTTTATCTAAGATCAATGTGTCCCTAGCCCTCTGTATCGCCAAAATCTGATATCCCAGATCTTTTTCACTGACTGCAGTAAACACAGCTCTCAGGGTCTTTATCCTCACACATACCTTTTGACCACTCACCATGTGCTAGACTCTGTGCTAGATGCTGTAGGGAATAATATTCTTGTTCTTGAGATCCTGGAATCTGGTTGGAAAAATGAACATGTACCCTAGAAATTATTCTACAAGGCAGCATGAAAGATGTGCTAAAATAGAGGCCTAGCCACGGTGCACAGCAAAGGCTAAAGAGAGAGGGCTTCACTCCCACTGGGGAAGGCTGTGAATTGTGAGGCTCTCAGGATCAAGCTCATGCATTGAATATCAGCTTCCATTTCATAACAGTCCAAGGGGGTGCAGCTGGGCAGGAGTTAAATCAAGTCTCTTTCATGTAAAGAGTGACTGATGTGAAGGGCACAAGCTTGCTGCAGAAATCTAAGGAAACATTCCAGACAGCCTGAACTGCTCTTTCAGCCACAAACCTCCACTTGTACTAGGAAATTATTTAGAAGGTGCGTGGCTGGAAAAAGGTGGAACACATTTAGGTATTTCAAATATTTTTCAGGAAAAAATAGCCAATGCTTATCCTGCTATTAAAGGGAACTTCTGAAGTGACTACTGTTTGTCTCCTGGTGTTTCCCATTATAACCTTATTTTAAGAGGGTTGTAACTTGACTGTAAAAATTCCCTCTAGGTGAAAACTTGGCATATCAGAATGCTCCCTTTGAATAATGCCTACCTTTAGAAAACACACACAAAAAACCAGATTTGGTTTACATCAGTCAAGCTCTTTGAAAATCAGAAGACAATCAAGCCCTTAGCATTGGAGATAACTGATTCTTTCTAGGTGTTTGCATTTTTTACTGCATGAGAGCTAAAAACAGTAGCGACAGCAGCGATAGACCAAAAAAACAAGAACCAAACTTATTTGTCTCCTTAATGTGCAAAATAAAGATCCAATTTTAGATAAGAAATCCTCATGCAGTATGCCAAAAATGACAATACCAAAACTAGATACTGTCTACTAAATGAAAGGGTGTGTTTTCATTTTTTTAAGAACAGATTCAGTAGTAAGAAGTCAGCTGCCTAAAGTATAACCCAATGTGTGGAACTAGCACAGAAACAGGCAGCAGTTTTATTTCTACTGAGTTAGATGAGCTCTACCAAGACTGTGAATTATACTGTAAAACCCCCAGTGATAATGAGAGGCATCAATATATTTAATACTAAGCAATATATGCTTGGTGTTAAAGAACAAAAAGGAGACACGGAAGGGACAAGAAGGATGTTCCACTCCAAGAGGAATCACACGCTGTGTCAAACCCTTGAGATAGGAAGCTGAGCTATTGTTTTCTTGGAAACCTCAGTTTCCACATGCCTCTCTTCTTGAAGTGCTGAATGTAATTCTAATGATTAAAACTGCATAGTCCTGGATATGAACAAATGACTTCTTTAGGTGCCTAAACAAAGAGAAAGCCATCTGGTCTACCACTGAAGGAAGAGTCGGCTCTACCGTGTTTAGAATGAGTTGGTGTGTGTACCTACAAAATGGTACCTTTCTAAGAATTGCTGAGGATAAACTTGATTATATGCAATCAATTTTCAACTTATTTACTAGCTTTAGAATCTAACTGCTAAGTAAGATGTGACTCTCTGTGCTGTAGTAACAGTAAGAGGAGTAGAAGAGAATTTTATTTTTACCCTTCCAAGTTATGTAGAAATTATAGAAATGGAGAGCAGCTTAATAGTTGCTAGGGTTAAGGAGGAGGCTTGGAGCAGAAAGTAGATGTGGCTATAAACAGAGCAACGTGAGGGATTCTCATTGTGATGGAAGTGTTCTGTATTTTGAGTGTATCCATGTCAAGATTTTGGTTGTGATATCATACTCTAGTTTTTGAAGATAATACCATTGGGGGACTGAGTAAAGGGTGCATAGGATTTCTCTGCATTATTTCCTTTAAAAAATAATTAATTAATTAATGTTTCCAGCTTTATTTAGATTAAATTAATTAAACGAGGAGGCCATTAGACTAAGTTGGCTTTAAAGCCTTAGTAGCCTACATAAGCAAACTAAAACCTAAGCCTGTAATGCCTCAAGGTTAGGAAATCAAAACCTAAAGACAGCTAATCACAGCCAACTAGGCTTTCACAAATAATGCAACTACTTAAACTGCAGCCAATAAAATCATTTCCTTGCTTTGCCTTCACCTCTTCTCTATAAGCCTTTCCCCTAGCTCCTGTCAGTGGAGAGCTTCTGATCACTTCCAGTCTGGTGCTACCCAATTTGAATCAATGTTTTACTCAAACTTTTAGAAGTTTAACATGCCTCAATTTATCTTTTAACATAATATTGTGTAGTGTTAAGGTGTACAATGTCATGATTGGATATACATATATGTTGCTAAATGATTATCACAACAAGGTTAGTTACATCTGGTCACCTCACATGGTTACAAGTTTTTTTGTGGTGAGAACTTTGTTTTTTTTAAGATTTTATGTTTTTCCTTTTTCTCCCCAAAGCCCCCCGGTACATAGTTGTATATTCTTAGTTGTGGGTCCTTCTAGTTGAGGCATGTGGGATGCCACCTCAGTGTGGCTTGATGAGCGGTGCCATGTCCACGTCCAGGATTCGAACTGACAATACACTGGGCCGCCTGCAGCAGAGTGCGCGAACTTAACCACTCGGCCACGGGGCCGGCCCCGTGGTGAGAACTTCTAAGATCTGTTTAGTAACTTTCCAATATATAATACAGTATTGTTCACTATAGTCTCCATGCTGTACATTACATCTTCAGCACTTATTCATCTTATAACTGGAAGTTTTGTGCCCTTTGACCACATTCATCCATTTGCCCCACCCCCTCCTTTGTATTATTTCTTACAAGTTTATGTTAATCTATAATTATATCAAATTAAAAAGTTTAATTTAAAATATTGTTAGGTTTCCTTGAACAATGTTGTTGCTAGTGCAGTGGAGTTGATTCTGACTCCTATCACCCCATGTACAGCAGAGAGGAACCCTGCCCAGTCTTTAGGCATCATCCTCTCACCTTCTGCAGCTGTATCAGACAATGCTCCACTGCTGATTAGAGGTTTCATGTCCAGTTTTTTTGGAAGTAGGTGGTCAGTTCCATTTTTCTAGTCTGTCTTAGTCTGGAAGCTCCACTGAAACCTATCCACCGTGGTGACCCTGCTGGTATTTGAAACCCTGGTGGCATAGCTTTCAGCATCACAGCAACATGCAGCCACCACAGTATGAGCCAACAGATGGGTGGTGTGGTTCCCTGCCCAGGAAATGAAGATGGCAGTGGCAGTGAGTGCGCCGAATCTTAACCACTAGACCACCAGGACTGGCTACTTGAGTGATACACATAATAAAAGGCAACATGGCATTTTACAGAACAAGGGATCAGTAAACTATGGCAGGCAGGCCAAGTCTGGCCCACTGCCTGCTTTTGTAAATAACCTTTCACTAGAACACAGCTATGCTTATTAACTTATCTCTTGTCTCTGGCTGTTTGTACTATGATGGCAAAATTGAGTAGTTGCAATGGAGACTACACAAAGCCTAAAATATTATCTCTCTTGCCCTCTACAGAAAAACATTTGCTGACCCCTGATCTAGAAGGTAAGCTCTACAAGAGCAAGAACAGCACCTTTTCAGCTTGTTGTCACTGGCAGCCTGGCACACAGCCTAGCTCATTGCAGGTGCAAAATAATCATTGGTTAATTTAAGGAAGAAACGTATTATGAAAATGTGAGTTTGCTGTGAAAAGAATGACTGAAAGAATTTAAAACATCACCTTGGGATCATGACTGTACATTTTCCAAAGGCCATGGCCATTGAAAAAAATGCTGTCTGCCTTTTTTAGACTGATAAAGGAAGAAGATTGCAGGTCTCACATGAGTCCATGGTATCTACATGAGACCAATAAAATGCAAAGAGTTTTTAAAGGCATGAATTAACTAATGTAATTCACCATTTGTCAGGCTTATTATTTCCTTTTAGGTACATAACATGTGGCCTTTGAGCTACACAGTTCAGTCTTTGAGGTATGCTTATAGTTAAGTCACCAAAACTGATGAATTTGATCAGAAGATTTACACCTGTTTGTGGGGAAGGCACTTATTATCTCCTTATACTGTTATGTCACTTGTTCAAGAGAAGAATTATTGAAAACAGGAATGAGAAGATTCAAACTTTGAAGTTGGATGTAGTTTTGAAATTTTGGTTACACCAATGAAGCTTTCAGTTTAAATGGACTCTTTGGCAAATATTCTGTAAGGTGAAAAATGTCCTTTGATAATATAAGCTTCTAAATTGATAGCTAAAATTTGCCTTTCTCCAAGGGAGGGATAATTTTATCATTCTGGAGCCTGAAGAATAATTTCCAGGGAACGTGGTTGGTACTGGGAGGATGAGAAGAAATAGTAATGAAAGCAGAGTTTGGAGCCAGAAAAACTGCATTTGAGTCTCTGGGCCAGGAACAATTTAATTATCCTTGCTGTGGCTCATCTGAAATGAGAAAATGATTCCTGTCTCGCGAGGATGTTCTGAGGATGAAATAAGGCTGGAGAGTGCTTAGGACATAGTATACGCTCATAGACACTCATCAAATGTTAGTGCCCTTTCCTTGGACCAAAAGACAAAGGAAATAGAGGTAAGAGAAAGGAGGGTCTTCTGGGTGACTGCAGAAAGGAATGTTATCCCCTGAGTGACACTATCTCCTAGCTGTTTCCCTGGGGGGACATTAGGAGTGTTAATCGTATTTTGCCTGAAGCATACTTGTGCAGTCTATCTAAATGATGGGCTCCCGTATGAAGGATCATTTTATTCATGGATCATAACATAACTGCCTAAACAAAACGAATAAACAAAACTTTCTCCTTGGTGTGGTGCCTTGGGCTAAAGAGGTTTGCAGATGCTGGCGTAAGATGAAGACTGACTGGCTGACAGGAGCGTGCTGACCAGGCTGGGATCCATTTGTTTAGTAACTTGGCACATCCCTCTGCCACCATTATTGGCATTCCTTCTCAACCCACAGGCAAACGGTTACCCAAATTATTTGATTAAAAAAAATTCTTTTTAAATAACTTTTTGTTGCAAAGTCTTTGTGACAGGAGACCTTTCCTTTCGTCAAGTTAAACATGAAACAATAAGAAACAATATTCTCCGAGAGACGGTGTTTCATCCTCCACAACACTGAGGGTTTGACCTTGAGTTAGTTCCTGCAGCAACACCGTGGTTGCTGTTAGTTTTACAGACAGCCTGTCAACGACAGTGGCCATTTTACACATTCAGCATGAAGCAAAATTATGAGGAAGCACGTTTACCATGGATAGCAATTTATTATTATAACTAAAACATGTTTAAGGAGAAAATGTGACAAGCAGAAAGATAGACAGGAGGTACTGTGACTATCTAGGGATTGTTACCTTACGTAAACTAGGGGGGAAAAAGTAAATTTCAGACTGTAGACTGTATCAGCTCTGAATAAATAGCTAACGTAAGAACCCAAGCTTCCTGGATGTCAATACCACACAGCAGCCACCAGGCAAGGCCAAGATGGTACATGTGCCAGCTTTGCATTTTTAGGAAATCCTTTTAAATTGTTAAATGCAGCCAGTATTTTCTCATCTTCTTTTGTAGCTCTATTTGCCATTTTTGTAATTTCCGTGACCAAAAGCCACATCACTAGAAAAATAATCCAGCACAGAACTCTTATTTTCCCTTCCCCCAAATGGCCATTAGTTTCACTCTGAATTATTTTATTCACTTTACGAATGTTGAATATTATAGAAAGAAACCGAACTGAGGAATGGTGTACTTCCAGCTGGGATGTTAATTGGACACTGTTTATTCAACAGCAGCATTAAGAATATAAAAACCTCACCACTAGTCGTCTCTGAAAAGCCTTTGCAAATAATAGCACTTATATAAAACTTAAGGCCTGAATGTTTCTTGTTTATGAGTAGCATAGCATTAGCAGATTAAAATCATTACTAACCAGTGCTGGAATATGTGTTCGGAAGCCTGTCAATGTGCTAATGGTAGTAGTCTTGGAAACTCCACATCTGCCACAGGATTAATTACTCACATAAAACATTATCATTTCCCCACATCTCCTATGAGAAGGAGCGGCTGCTGGAGTGATTAATGGCCCTGAATGAGGTACAAAGGAATAAATGGGAATGTTACCCGGTGGATCGAGAGATCTGCTTGTGATTCATATTAGAACAAGTTGAAGGACCTCAGTTGTGTAACATTTATTTCTTGAGGCCCATAGACAATTAAAAAGAAATGTCTGGCGCAGACTCGGGGAAACTAACTGCTTAAGTGGCCAAGACTGCTTCCCTCAGAGGTCTCTGTGAAGGAGGAGATGAGGGTGGAGGTAAAGTCAGGCCACAGTGAACTGGGCCACTAGTGGTGGGTGAACTAGCTGCTGTTCATCGAGGCCGGGTTCTCTGGGTCCTCCTGTCCTGTATTCTCACTCCTTGAAGTATGGCTCAGAGGTGACTTCCACGGCCTGCACTGGCTTCTCTGCCTCTTTCCACTATACTTTCTGCTTGATGTCAAGCTGATGGGGACTCCATTTTGAGAGGATGGAGGCGAAGAAAAGTGAAAGAATTTGAAAGACAATTTATTGTTTACAATTAAAACTAGAAGATTATAGTTCAAAGGTGAGAACCCAGCCTGCAATTAAGGCTGGTGAGAAGACTTAAACAAGCTATTATATGACGATTAACACAAATGGGAATAGGCGGCAATCTACTGATTGTGTCCCTCAGCACCCCCAGTGTTGTCCATCATTCCAGTCAAGCACCTTTGTCAATCCTTAAACCACCTCCAGTTTACAATGAATTGGCCAGCCTGCTTTTGGCTTTTTTGTATTTCAGACAAGGTGAAAGCAGACTTTCCAAACAAAACTAATCCTTGGGTTTAGAAAATTCATCCCATTTCATTGTTTCTACCTTCCCTTTATTTTCCATAGGACTTTTTTGGGGGAGGGGGGGCGCACAGGATGGACAGATTCCCACAATTGGGACTTGGGGAGGTTAAAGTTATAGTAAGTGCTTAAGAAGCCAAGACAATTTTCAAAATCTTTCAACATCATTATAATTAGAGAAGCAATTACAGTGAAGTTAGTTGTAATTTAAATTGATCAGCTGGATATCAGTTGATGACTTGTTTGGAACTGGCAAATCTAATGAATATCTACTTGGTGAGCAGCCTTGCCCTTCAGTAAACAAAGATAATGCCTGGCCACCTGGTTGGCCAAATTCATGAGCCCATGAACCTATGGAAATTTTCGTGTCACCTATTTATGCAGGTGATACAAAGCTTAGCTCTGGGAGCCTTTCAGGGAGAATAACCTTGGAGGTATATCCTGTTGAGTTCTCCCCTGGCCCTGCCTACCCCAAGATTCTCATGCATTGATTAAGCATTTAAATGCTGCTCATTTCACAGAAGATCTTGGGAAAACCTTATGATGTGGTCTTAAAGTGTCCACATTTTTTCTCACTTGAGTATTTGCTCTTTTTCACTAGATAGATCCAGTGTAGTCCACGGGTATTCTGATTTTCCAAGGACCACATAAGCCAATCCAGAATCATCTTAGCCCTAAGGATGGAGGTGGTAAGGGGGAGAGATGCAGAAGGAGAGAGAGAGAGAAGATGCATGGTTGGGAAATTATAAATTGAAACTGAAGGTTGGGATTGTTGTTTGTTGTTACTGGGATCCCAAGACTTGACTTGAATTTTGTGGTTAAACCCTTGGCATTTTATCGAATTCAAACGAACCGTTGGTGTTGAATTCTCCTAGGACTTTGACTTGAATATGGTTTAAGTTAGAGCTTTAGAGGGGGCTCACCAGGGATTGTAAAAAACGTCCCTTGGACCCTATTGCCCATGCATCATGACATCACTGACCTTTTAAGGTGGTAGTGCCGCTACTTAACACTTTGAAATGTTGTCTTATTATATGTCCTTTGATGTGAGAAATTTACATCCTAGGTGATTTAGTATCGGCACTTTTTGACTTTAAGGTTTAGGAAGCGGTAGATCTAGCCAATGTAATTTCTTAAGCCTTGAATAAAGACATTAAAAAAAAAAGACCTTTCAGGAATTGTGGCTCCCTTTCACTCTCTCCTTTGTAATTCCAGTTATTAGACTTATTATAATACGTAAAAATCCTCGGAAGTTTACATCTTCTATCATATACTTCTAGTACTTCAAAATACATGTATGTGTTTTCACCAGAAGTGCTAAGCCTTTGAGAGAAGCAGGTCTGAGATTTGAGTGTCTGGCTGGACATCATTTACTATCAATGGTCACTTGGCTCAAGATTGTATCACTGAAATGACTTAGGAAGAAAAATCAATAATACTCACATGTTGTGGAGTCCTTTTAGAGGATCATCTGTTTTACCTCACAAAAGTATTCCTTGGTCCAGATCATTCTTTTGAAATGCAAGAATAAAAAAAGGTAACCTTAATCATAGCTCATTTTCTCTTATGCTCTTATTTTGTTTCAAGGAAAAAACAAGTCTCATGGAGAAACAGATTAAACAGATACAAGTAAGATGAAAGGCTAATGTGCTGTTCTCGTGTTATAATTCCAATTGCTCATGTTTTCAACTGAGAAAAAAATTCACCTGGTATGTATTCAATAATATCTCAATTTCAAAATGGCTGGACAAAAGAGGAATGGTTTCATCTCCATAGAAGAGCTTTCATGAGTGGAGGATTGACTTTGACTCTATACACACACACACACGCTCTCACACAGGGCACAGCAGGTCACCATTGCTCCCATTCTCAGATAGGCATTCACACTTTCATTGTTCCCTAAATTTAATTCTCATGCATTTGTTTCCTAGCCTGGATCTGGAACAAATTCCGGAACAAGGTTCTGATGAAATGAGGTGAGAGTGGACCTCCTTGATTTGGTACAGAAACAAAATAACTCATTGGATTGTGAAATTGGAATCCATCTGGAGCACACATACACCAAAAGATGGATGAAGGAGTCAACTGGACTAGATTTCCCTTAGTTGCTCACAGGCAAAAGCATGGAAGAATGGCCTAACCTGGAGATTGATTTGGAACTCTCCTTGGTGCTGAGACAGCACCTGAGGGAATGTTCCCTACATGTTGCTCATCTAAGTGCCCCTGATGGGTTGCACTAGAGCAGTAATTTCCACAGTGGGTTGTGTACCATGGGGGTGCAGGACATTATTTTATAAGGAACAAGGACATGAATAAGTTTGAATTCATGGTGAGAAAGTTATTCCTTTTGAAAGTCCTCATCTCCACTCTTCACCATCAGCATTCACGTGGCTGTCAGAACCCTAATGATCCCATCTCCTTCTCCTTCTCTCAATTTTGTCTTCATACTTTTTTTATTTTAAAGAGATGAAGCCTCTAGCTATCTTTACTCTTTTATCTTAATTTTGCCTGCATCTCTGGTTGCTAGCTTTGGGGGATTCCTGCGCTGGTTTTCATTTGAGAGATCTAATGCATACCCTGATAGAAAGCACAAAAGTATGATTTCATTCTACTCTTTTGCTCTATTTTTGACTCCTCCATTGGACATTTGCTTCAGTTGAACCATTCCACTCAGTAATACCAACGTCAGCTCACAGAAAGTGAGGGCTAACTGTGACTTTCTTAAATGTGCTTTCAGCTACTGCTTATTATCTACAGTTTGCAGTTCCATTTACAACTGATAACGGAAATGCCAACATGCCAGGGAGAATGGTGCTGTTCTAATAGCTTCCTCTGTCCTAGAAACAGAACAATTAAAGCACTAGAGCCTCTTCTGTTGCAATGCATGTTTATTTAATGTGAATTGGCTGAAACACAATTGGTAAATAAGGAATGATGTCAGTATAATGCAGAAGTCATGTTGATTTGCACAGGATTTTCCCAGGCACATTAATGTATGAAGTAATTAGAAGCAAGTTCCCTCACAATTAAAGAGAAAGCTTTGGCCAGATATGAGGACTTCAAGAAAAAGCTGAAAATCCTGTAGAAGTGACCTCCTTCAGTGCTGGTAATGGCTGGGTTAGTGGCTTCAAGAATGGTTACATTTTTCAATGCATTACGCTATCTGAGGATGCTGAGCATACAGATAAAGAAGCTAAAAAGATGTTTGCTCCCATATTAAAACAAAGGATCTGATTTTCAGTTTTGGTGAAACTAGTGTCTATTAGAAGCACATGTCTTCAAGGACTTATATCTGTAAGGAGGATGCGAGAGGCTCAGGTTTAAAATTGCAAATGGTCAACTGATCGTGATGCTGTGTGCTAATGCCAGTGGAAAGTGAACTGTGCCTTTATATTTGTGAGAGTTGTTATTCTTTTTGTTAGGGCCTTAGTGACAAAGTTCCAAAGATTTTGTCTCAATTTCCCCAACATTATTTCCTCCCAAAGCCCTGTTATTTTTAACATGCACTTTTACAGAATGCAAGGTTTTGGGTATGTGTACATGGAGTTATCATAAAAAGGCTTGTAAAACATCTGGAGTAGTTCAAATTCATATCCATGGGCATGAAGGTCAGCAATCTTTCACCAGCACAGAAAAGGCAACTCAAGACAGTGCCGCATAGGAGATGTTGCAGTGACGGGTGCTTGGCGAAGTCCAGGGGCTTCCAGCCTTTGGCATGCAGTGCCACAGGTGCACATGGGCACACACACTAGCGATTTTGGTGGCCTCTATATTCTCTTTCCTATTCTGTCGGGGAGACCTGCTGCTGACTGGATTTTTGATGATTTAGGAACCTTCTAATCCAGGAGAGTTGGGCTTTGTTCCCCAGTGTGCTCTCTGTTATGTTTGAGATCTGAGTAAGCTCTCTCTCTCCAGTGTTGTGCCTGCTGCATGGTCAGTACTGCTATATTGCTCTCTGGACACATCAGTAGAAAGATATTGAGGGGCTGGCCCCACAGCCGAGTGGTTAAAGTCCCACACGTTCCACTTCATTGGCCTAAGTTTGTGGGTTCGGATCTCGGATGCAGACCTGCTCCACTCATCAACCATGCTGTGGAGGTGTCCCACATACAAAATAGAGGAAGATTGGCACAGCTGTTAGCTCACAGCAAATCTTCCTCACCAAAAAGAGAAAAAAGATATTGAAATTTTGGCAACTTGGAAAGTTGTGTCCATGCCCCTCAATTTATATTTATATTCTCCATCTCAACTTCTACAAATGAAGAGAACTAGATTCTAGTTCCAACTCAGCCGCTAATGAGTTGTGTGACATTGACCAGATGACTTCACCCCTGGGGTTTTATTCTCAGAAACTGAAAATGAGGATAGCCCTTCACTACCAACATCCTTTCTTGGCCTGGCATGTAAAGCATCTGCTACTCATCCTGCCCCTTTCTCAGAATAACTGCCATTCCTACAGTTCCCCAACTGTATTTGGCATCACTGGATCCAGCCAGTGATTGGTACCCTATCCAACGGCAGCCAACTCATAGGCTGGCCTGTGGCCTCCGAGGGTTGTGGCCTGAGAGCTCAGCCCAGCCCTTCCACCAATCAGCCCTGAGCTTACCAATCAGCCCTGTCGCTTGAGTATCTTGAACTCCAGACATTCAGAATTAGTTGGTAGCAGCAGGAGCAGCTGAACTAGAGACCCAGCAACAGGGGGAGTAGCTGCCTTATTCACCCCCATGGAGCACTGGAGTGGGAACAGCAGAAGGAGGCTGCTGAGGGGAGAAGATGGATTGATGGCTGGTGTTGCATTGTGTCTTGGATGATATTCCGGTCTCCGTGAGACTTGGCTGGGCTGAATTGGGGTGATTTCCTGACTGCCTACCTTTCCAGTAAATTCTTATCTAATAGTGTGTTTTACTAATGCCTGCCTCAGGGCTGCAGTAGGGGGTGGGGCTTGGGGAAGCTCTAGCCCAGTTGCTTCTACATACTGGTTCGAGGACTTTTCTTTCCATACCACCTGCTCCTCAAGGGGTATCCAAGCTGCTGTCCTTCTTCAAGCGTTCATGAGTGTTCAGGGTTATTGCAACTTGGGTTAGGTTAGTGGGACCGACAAAGTCTGGGGCTATATTGGCATTGTTCTCCCAAAGGGTCACAAGGGGTACGCTATCTGCTGTCACAGCAGGACATTTGTGGGGATCATTGGGAGGGAGAGGTGTACAGCCCTGTGCAGAAGCAAAGTGCATTGTTTAGGGTGGGGACTGGTCTTCTATTTAGTCTGCGGAGGCTGACTGGTTCCCAGGGGCTGCAGGCTGGTGGTCATAGAGGGCATATTGAAGGAGGAAAGGCCAAGCAGATGACCTGGAGGACCCCTACTATCCAAGTCCCTCCTCGTTGCAGGTCTGCACATGTCCCCTCCCTTTGGCTCTCTCCTCATCACTCCTATCTCCCCCAGGCTTGGGAAGCCCGAGGTTATCTGTATACATGGGGGAAGCAGTGTTAGCTCTTATTCCTCTTTTTTTTTTTTTTAATATATTCTGAGTCCTATCTATTTTTCTGGGTTTAGGATGCTACAACATTGAGACCCAACCCAGTGAGAGACCTTTTTTTGTTTGCCTTTTGCTGCAGCAACTCTCACTTGAGGCAATGAATGCCATGGGCCTAGCTGCTTGAATGAGGGATGAGTCAGGGTAGTAAGGTTGATAGGGGAGCCTATAGAGTACTGAAGAAAGGGTAAAAAGAACTCTGGTTAAAGAACACATATGATAAATCCCATGACTTTTGGGAAGTAACCTGAGCTCTTGTCTCTTTTGTGCATCCTGAAAGAGTCTAACATACTTTCTTCGAGTCTCTACAGAGCAAAAAGTTTCCAAACCTCAGTGAGTAGGCCATCTATTTTAGGTAATATGATAAGTGATAGGATTTCTAAGTTACTTGGGAGGCCTTTGAAGTTTATTAAGACATGACCTGTAATACTGAAATGGAGGAGGATAAATGAAGACCATTAAAGCACTAAGATATTGATCAAGTAACACATTGCATTTTGGTCTTCTATTTAGGATGGATCCAAATCCAACAATTTATTCAAGTAACTAAACCAAAGAAAAAACTTGGAAATTAGAAAAATCAACAGGATAGATGTTCTGATTTGAAGCTTGAAAGCAACTGCGTGTTGTGTTAAAATACCTACCGAGGTTTTGCTTGAATGCACTCAATTATAGGTGAAGTTCCTAATGAAGATGAACAATTGCAATCAAATGCAACTAGCTGGAGAGGACCTCAAGGCCAGGGGCCACGTTTATCAAAGAGGCTTTTAAAAATAATACAAATGTCTGATGAAATGTGCCAGTTTTTGAGAAATGCGATTATGATCATCTGGTAGTATAGGTACCGCTCCTTTCGCAAATAGTTGCCAGCAAATACACATCTTTTTGGTTCTACAATGTGAGTCAATTAAACGTTTTGTACAAAGAAAAGTAATAAGCACTGTGTCAGAGAAGAATACGCAGTCAGTTCCCACCTACTCCCCGTGAGGAGCTCAGTTTGTAATGGTCCACAGGACACTATATTGCCCAGGAAGGTAGAATTATTTAAGGAGGCTATTATGCTGAGGACAAAGGACAAGGAGAAAAAGTTGTTTGCATTCCACAGTTACTCACCAGGTAAAAATGCAAAGAAATAGAAGATGCAACTAAAATGAAATGTGTCTAACATGTATGGAAAGTCTTACTTGTGCCTCAATCAACCATCAGAATTAAATCTTGGACCAAAATTCTCTAACTATGAAGATACATTAACTCTCTAGGAATCGGCATCTTTCTTTAAATATTTTCCTTTAAGAAATGAATGTTCATAATCATATTTCACCATGAGCTGACATATCCAGTGGCCTGGCACTATACACACAAATATGTATTAAAACAGCTATTAGATTGTAACCAATTCGGTATAGGGGCCATCACTGGTTCATCTTTGAATCTCCCACAGTGCCTCCTCCCTAGGAGATCAGTAAATATTTGCTGAACTGAACATATTTTTATTAACCTTTGTGCAACCCCTGCCTCGTCTTCCCCAAACTCTGTAATTCATTTAATTTATTTAGTCAATATTCATCAAAGAGCTACTACATGCTGTGCCAAAGACTGTGTAACACACATGGTGATCAAGCTGGCCTGGGGCATCTTCTTTAGGAGTTTAAGTTCATGTAGAGGGAGGCAGGAAGGAAGCCTCTCCCTGATCCCGGCGAGCTGCCCCTTGCACTAGGCCTTGTGCTGTATGAGGTCCCACTCTAGCCATGGGTGGAGCCAATGAAACAATTCCACCTCAAGCACATTGCCCCCATCCTTTCTCCAGGCTTCTAGAATAGGAATTCCTCCCTCAATGGTTCCAGCAGCTTCCCAGGCATGGATTGGCCTCTTTCCAGTTCCAGCCCCTTAGAGCAGATAACATTGACCTCGTAAGCTCTGCCAGGCCTGTGGATTGGGTGGGGGGAGCAGTTTAAGAAAGTGGTTGTGGATAGAGCTTGGGTGTGTGGACTGTGGTGTCCATGTGCATGTAGCTCCTCTCAGTCATGATGGAAATGTGAATGGGAAGAAAGGAGAGAGCAAGTTACAGTCCAGGGGTTTCCATTCGTAGTCTCGACCTGACCCAAATCTGTTGTGAGTGGGTTTGAGCATAGGTAATTAGATAAGCACACTGAAGGGAAGAAACCTTAGGTATTAGTGCACCCGCAAACTAGATTGCTCAGGGAAAGCTTCCCAGAGGAACTGACTTGTAAGGTAAGTACTGAAGACTGAGGAGCAGGAAGAGCATTTTAGGGATAGGGACCAGCGAGGTAAAGTGAAAGAGTGCAGCTCATTGAAAGACCTGAAGGTTCAATATGCTCTACAGTTTCTTTGAGATCAAAGCCAAGGAGAACTCAGTCTACTGGCTGAACTTGGCATATTCGCGAAGCTGGTTCTACTTTTTTCCTCTCTGTTGATGGAATAAGCAAAGATTGTCTCATTTTAATTTTTCTCTGACTTTGAAAGAGCAATAACTTTAGGATTGACACTCCATAAAGCATCCTTCTGAGCCCTAGAGGCCTTCAACCCCTCTTCCTCAGCTCCTTTATCTCCCTTTCCCAGAGTCCTTACGCTCTCAAAGGACAGAAATGTTGGTCTTCCAGTAGGCCCTGGGATATATTGATTCCTACTCAGTCTTTCCCTCACAGCTGGTGGCTGAGTATGTCTGCTCAATGACTGTGACGTGAGCTAATGACTTGGAGAGGTATAATGGGGGAAGGAAGGTGTAACGGGAAAGGAAAGCTGCATGGGGAAGGAAGCTGTGCCATGCACAGCCTTGTGAGGAGCAGACTGAAGCTGGTGTGATGTATAAGAGGGCCTGGAAGGGCGGTAAGAGGAGTAGAGGGGCTGCCCAGGGAAGAACAGAAGTGATGGATAGTGAGAACTTTTGTAGATCTCGTTGACACCCTAATTGGCGTGGAAGACATTATGGCATTGGTAGGAGGTAGATTTTGTAGAAACTATAGCCTGAAGGGGTATTAACTGTTTCTATCTTGTGTCTCCAATCCTGGCACAGAAACTGGGAAAGGGCAAGTTCCGTAACTAAGGAATAGGCAATCGCTACCGTGAAGGGTAAAATCAAAAGGTATTGTTTCAGAATTTACCAGAATATGGTCATTGCTACTCCAGACACCATCTCTTTTCTGTGTATGAGCTTGGAGAGTGAGACTATTGTGAAAATGACAAATAGAAATCTACAGTATGAGCATCTGACCCGATTTAATCACTGGAGCAACCAATCCTGCCCCATATCGCAGTCACTTCCCCCTTTTCAGTGTTATCCATATATCCTCAAGTCCCTGAGAGAGTCTCTTGAAATTAATTTCCACTCTTCTCTTTAACTGAACTTCCACATAATTTGTTTTGTATGCTTATTAGCTGAGCATGAAATCCACATTTATTTTTAGTCCCCCAATTTGTCAATTAAATGCTTTCCTATGTCCAATTTCTACCAAATAAAAATATAGAAATCTCTACTGAGGAGACATTTTTGGAATTGTCCTACTAACAGCTCTCTTAGTAACCTTTTAGAATCAGATCCCCTTCATCTTCTGAAACCTAGTGCACTGACATGTTAAAAGTGTCTCGGCGTATAGCCTGTGGGAAAAATAGGTTCAGATCCGTACAAACATGTTCAGAATATGGAGCATTTATCTTAGGAATAATGCATTTAGTAAAAGAGAGATGGAGATTTTAAATAAAATGCCTACTTGATCAGTAATGTACATTTTTATAATTCCTAGGTCAGGAATCCCCAGAAGGATTTGAGATGAAGTTACTTTTGCTTTTCAGGGAGGACAGCAGTGGGTCAGAGAGTGGGGAGGGAGTAGCCAGTGAGGATGAAGTCCAACTGTGGAGAGGGCTACTCAGACCAAATTACTTGAGGTTGCTTGCTTCCTGCTAGGAATCTTGGTAAATCTCAAAGAAGCCATATGGAACTGGACATTGGCTAGATCTCTTACCAAGAAGGCTTCTTGACTTACCCACAATTTCTGATGTCATCCCCAGGGCTGCCTGCTCTAGGCAAATGTCAGGGCTAACTTACATGGTTGTCCTGAAGGAAGCTTGCTTGGGGTGCTTCTTCAGGAAGGGACTATGCTGTATCCGATGAAAAATTAGCCCATGCATTCAAATTAATTCTTCTTCAGCAATCTAAAGAAGTAGTGACCCTCCAATGGACTAATTGACTAGTTTATTTAAGGGAAATGTAGACTCAGGAGATCCTATCACGCTGAAAGGAAGGGAAAACTGCAACCTGAAAACAGAAATTTGTTTTTGCTTTAAAATTTACAAAACAGTTTTACAAGTACAACATTTAGCATAAAAATAAGAATCATAGTTGAGTTAATTCTGCATTGTTTGTGCATATGAGAGGCACTAGGGTAAGATATTAGTGTGGCAAATCAAAGCCTCTCCCACTCCCACTTCTGGTTCCTATTTCTTGGTGTTTCAGGCCTTTGTACATTTCCTTCTTGCATCAAGAATACCTCTTCTCTCCCTGTCCATCTGGTAAACCTCCACTCACGTGTAAAGCTCAGCTCATGCCTCCCCTCCTTAGCGGAACAGTCCCTGGCCAAGTTCCTCTCTGCAGAAGTTGGCTGCCATCCTTTTGGCTCTCAGGGTGGCTCTATGTTGGTTACCCTACATCATGTTGTGGAAATGTTTCCTCAAGTATTAGACTGTGCACTTCATTTAGGTGGGGATTGGATTTTATGATTATGTTCATTTTCGTAACTACCCTGCATGCAACACAGAACCTGAAAACTGGTAAGAGTTAAATAAGAGTTTCTTGGGTAAAAATAAACAAATGCTTACTGCATAACTACGCTGTATGAGGCAATGAAGGAATGGCATAAGTTATTAGGCCAGCTATCAGTCCATTTTGAGCTTATAATCTGTTAAAGAGGCAAGACAAAAGCATTTGAAAAGGTAAGTGAACAATGCAGGGCAAATGGTGAAAGGCAAGAGGGGCAACTCCAGGGCCACGAATGCTGATGTGATAGAGATTGGCGTTGCTCCTAGGCTGGCAGCACAAGAAAATCCTTGGAGCAGTTTCCCCAGAGAGGAGTCATCTGTCTCTTTCTTTTGAATTATAAAATTAGTTTATGTATCTTTCATAATGCTCATCACATTCCATATTGTCATACAGATATTTGTGTCATATGTCATCTTTTCTTCCTTGCTGGAGTAAATTTTATTCATTTTAAAAAATATCCTGCAGGACAGGGCTTAGCATCGTGTTAAGGTTGTGTAGTAGGTACTGAAGTGCACTCTGTGGAATGAATAAAATACTTGCTGGACAGTGAGTGCTACATGCATTCAAGGCAGGAAAGTTCATGACCTGCTCTTTTGGTCATTGAACGCTTGGAGAAAGAGAAGGAGTTTAGTTGCATTTTGAAGTGAAGAGTAGATTTGTATAAATAACTCAGGGAAGGCATTCTCTAAAGAAAGAATGGTGCAAGCAAAAGTTTGGAAAGAAGGCTACAAAGATATGTGGGGAGAAAGTGAATAGAAAGAGGACTCAGAAAGGAGAAAAGTGTGGATGCTGTGGGAAAGGTGGAGGGTTGATGCTGTAGGGGAGGAAGACATCTCCTCTACCCTCTCTGGGTTCTTCTGGCTGGAGAATGAATTAAATTCACATCAGACAGAATAACAGGAGAAAATTAAACAAAGCTTTATAACATGTATATGTGGGAGAGGGTCAGGCAAGCTGAGCAATTCGCCAAAATGGCTGAAGCCACCACCTTAAATATCATCTTCAGCTAAAGACAGAGGAGGATATTGGGGGTGGGTTGAGTCAGTTACAGGAGGTTACCAGACAAGCACAATAAACAAATGCAGATTTAAGTCCTTGCATTCTGTATTGATAGGAGTTTCTAGAGATAACGTCAACCCCTCTTCCTGGTCCAGAGAGGGAGACAACTTTACAGATGGAGAGTTCCTTTACAATGTAAATGTCTCTTACAAAGGGTAAGTAAATTCTACTTTTCAGTTGCTTTCCTGTCTGCAGTTTATTGAAAGTAATCAGTCCCAAATAATCTTCATGCCAAAGAGACATATCTTGGGGTGGCCAATTCTAGGCCCCCACAATGGCCTAGAATCAGTCTGCCTTTTCTGTGTTTAGGGAAGACTGTCTTCCTTTGTGTGACTTCCCAGGTTAGCTCTTAGTTCCTGCTGACACCACAATGGTGACCATGACTTCTGCCCACCGTCACTCATGAGTCATGGCAGATGGAGAAGGTTGAAAAGGAATAGGAGGAGGCAGAGGAGAGGACAAGGCTATGGGAGGGAGAGAATAAATAGATAAGTAAATATGGAAAAGGTCTGGTATAAAGGGTTAAGGGATCCTGGAGAGTTCTCCAGCTAATCTGGCAGCAGTAACGGCCTGGCATTCTGAGGTTAATTGAAAGTTGATGGAATTGCTGAAGTGGATAATATCCAAAATTATGAGTGTTTTTTCTTGCTTGTGTAGATCCAGGACAGCATCAAATTTGTATCTTCTTTTTCCTATGCAAACCAATTGTTACATCAGCAAAAAGACCCATTTGTAAAGACCTTGGTTTGGTGGGTTGTTTAAAAACTGTTGGTTTCTGCTCTGGTGTTTTTTTTTTTTTTTTTTTCAAGAAGATTAGTCTTGAGCTAACATCCTCCTCTTTTTGCTGAGGAAGACTGGCCCTGAGCTAACATCCATGCCCATCTTCCTCCACTTTATATGTGGGACATCTACCACAGCATAGCTTTTTGCCCAGCAGTGCCACGTCTGTACCTGGGATCCGAACCAGCGAACCCTGGGCTGCTGCAGTGGAACATGCGAACTTATCTGCTGCACCACCAGGTTGGCCCCTGGTGTTTTTACAAAGAACAAAACGGATGAGATTCCTCACATTCTTTGATTGCCTTAACACAAGTGTAGTGTGAGATGGTGGAATTCCATACCATGACTGTATTAGATGCAAGCAGGAGAATTCAGTGCCTATCAAATAACGGTGGGGTTTCTCTGTAGGTAAAACAGTGGTAATTGTATCCATCACTTGAGGGCAGAAAGTGATTGTACACAGGGGTCAGGAGAGCAATCTGATGGCCACAAACCTCATGGCATCATTGGGAGATGTATTCATTTTAAGCCTGTTTCCCCTTCTTTGAAGCCGGAAGTTATTGGCTACTGCCGGAGGCCTGTTATGACCATGTGAGGATCAAAGCCCAACCAGGGGTGGGAAATCCTTTGTTCCTGGCTCTCTCATAATAGCTTTTTCCTTTCCTTTGACTGAGGGAAGCAAGTCAAATAGGATTATCCTAATGGAACAGAAGTGTTTTATATAAAAGTTCAAAAAAGAAATCTAAACAAATTCTAATGTCTTTCATTTACTGAAGAGTGTTTTATTACTGAGCCAAAAGGGAAAATCATGCTGGTGGCAAGTGGGCCATTTTCTGGGGCTCTAAAGAAACTATTCTTTCGCAAATTATGACTGATTTACAAGCAAATGTAATGGTCCTTTTAACCACAGTAAATAAGTAAAACAAATGTTTTTTCTTTTTTCTAATTCAAAGCCCTTAAAAATACAAGCTTCAAAGACTGGCCTCTTCTCAGATTACTTTACTACAGCTCCAACTTGTTTTAATTGCTGCAAAACTGCAAACCATATGCCCTAAAATGAGAATAAAGATACACTTAAATGACACCTTCAGGGTATAATAAAGTGCAATATAGGTGCAAGAGGCGCACTGCAGTCATTTAAAAAATACAAGCACAACAGTCAAGTAATAAAATAATGAGATTAGAGTTATTTTCTGGGTACCCTCGTTTTAAAGATGAAACGTGTTCTCACAGTTAATAACACTGACTTCCTGATCACGAGGCACTGTTGACACGGGTCTGAGCACGGGATGGCTTCCTAACAATTCCCTCTTCTCTGCTGGGCTAGGAAGACCACGTTGGTGGGGACAGGAAGTTCAAGTGGTTCTATGAATGTGTGAGGCTCAATTCTGGAAAAATGAATGGTATTCGTCGAAACCTGACATATTGCACATGAGGGCAAGCTGGGTAGCAGGGAAAAAACAAACGGTTCTACATTTATTTTGGCATTTATTTCCTGTTACGTGAAATCTCCCCTGGCTGTTTGGAGGCAAAGAACAGATCTAGGAGTGCTGTGGGAGTGGCGACTGGGGAGGGGGCCCCCTTCAGCGTCGGGGTTTAGCAGGGTGGCTTTGGTGAAAAGCCTGCAGAGTCTGGAGGTTTCTTGTGCTCCCAGAGAGCAGGTTTGCACGGCAGAGGAGTAATTGCAGCAATTTACCCTTTCAATTAAAATTTGCCTGGGTGGCTGGCTGCTGGTTTCAATCTTTTTTCAGTAATTTAGGGAGAAAGTGAGGAATGAGTGGGTTGTTAGATGGATTGAGTCAATACAGAAGCAGTAGATGGGGAGTTATTAGAAGGAGGGGCCCGGGATGTGCTGGTGGGGAAAATCAATGCGGGGAAACGTTAGCAAAGGCTGTGTCCTTCATTTAGGTGGGGATTGGATTTTATGATTATGTTCATTTTCGTAACTACCCTGCATGCAACACAGAACCTGAAAACTGGTAAGAGTTAAATAAGAGTTTCTTGGGTAAAAATAAACAAATGCTTACTGCAAAAATCTCTTGAGGTTGGTACTGCCACCATCAACATCTTACTGATGGAGAAATGGAGGCAAAGGGAAGTTAAGTGACTTTCCCAAGCTAACACATCCAGAGACTGCATTTTTAGTCATTCCAATGTAAGGAAATGTCCATGAATCATCCGGGAGATAAAGCTGTGCTTGACCGGATGCTGACATCAGATCTCATTTTATGGTGGTTTTTTACTTGAAACCCTCAATCCTACAGTTAGTTAATAATTTAAAAGTCATATGGACATAAAATGCTGCAGATGTACCCTAGGTCAGTGGGTCCTGAACATCACTTGTATCTATAAAGAACCATTTCTTGGGATATGTAGAGTGGGACTAATCCTATCGTTTTCCAGCTTCAATGCCAGTTTAACGTTACTAACACTAGGTTAAAATGAATAGCTAAGACAGCCTTGAAATGGAAACATAAACGTAAAGATGCAGCAGCTTAGGGTTTGCAGGGTAAGCAGGCATTTGGACATGGACAGTGGTGCCCAGTATTGGTCTGGATGCTGTGGTTGAAAGATTAACTGTATTTATAGGATGTATAATATTTTGTGAACGTGAGAGGTAGAGAGAGAACAAGGGAGAGTGCCAGCTATTAAGGGAGTTTGCATGTGTGTGTGCATGTTATGGACTGAATGTGTCCCCTCCAAATTCATATGTTGAGGCTCTACCCCCCCACGCTGATGGAATTTGGCAGTGGGGTTTTGGGGAGGTAGTTAGGTTTAGATGAGGTCATGAAGGTGGGTCCTGGGACTATCATCCTTCTAAGAAGAGAAAAGGACACCAGCACACTCTCTCTGCCATGCAAGGACACTACAAGAAGGCTGCTGTCTGCAAGCTAGGAAGAGAGTCCTCACTGGGCACTGAATCAGCTGGCACCTTGATCTTGGACTTCTCAGTCTTCAGAACTGTGAGAAACAAATGTCTGTTGTTGAAACCACCCATTCTGTGGTATTTACAGCCTGAGCTGACTAAGACAGCGAGTATGTGTGTGAGGTGGCCCCCTCGTCAGGTCAGGAGGTAGGGTAGCAACAGGAGAAATGGTAGGGTGAGAGGGGCAAGGTTCACTTGAAGTTTCCTTGGGAAGAATGTAACTCAGTCTGGGAGCCAAGGCTTAAGGCAGAGAGTGAACTCAAGGGCCACAGGGCCCAGTGGTAATGGAGTGAGTCCTGCAGCCCGGAGGTGAACAGGAGGAACATGCGCAGGACTGAGGAGGGCAGGCCCTGCTGCTACTCAGCTCCAGTCTCGTGCTGCAATACTAGAAAGCAGGCCCATGCTGCCAAAGAGAAGCTGGGAATGTGGACTTTTATATGAATCTCCTGATTTTTTAAAAGTTGATGGTTGGTTAAATTTTTTCCTAAACATTGTAAAAGCCAAATAAAACTGTGATACTAAATTTTCCTTAGGACAATCCATGAGACCTCTATCTTGGTGACTTAGTTCTGGTATGGTCATAGGTGATACGGGAGAAAGAGCATCCCAAGTGGAGACACCAGCACTGGGAAAGGTACAGAGGCAGGAAAGAGCCTTGGGGACAACTGGAGCACAAATTAAGCATGGAAGCCAGTGACAACAGAGATAGCAGAGGTAGCCTATTGGGGGTAGGGGTGGGGATGGAGGGAGCTCAACCAAGAGAGGAGGGGGTGACTCAACTTAAGTCACATGACTCATAGGGATGGGGCTTTATCTTGTAACATTATTACATATATTGGGTGTAGTGGCTTGAACTGTGCCCCCCTAAACATATGCCTAAGTCCTAACCATTGGTACTTGTGAATGTGACCTTATTTGGAAGCAGGGTCTTTGTAGATGTAATTAAATTAAGGATCTCAAGATGACATCTTCTTAGATTAACTGGGTGGCCCTGAATCCAATGACTAGTGTCCTTATAAAAGAAAAGAGAAGGAGATTTGAGACACACAGATCCTGTGGAGAAACAGGAAGAAGGTGGAGGCAGAGAGCAAAGTGATGCATTTATAAGCCAGGGAGCACCAAAGATTGCTGGAGCTTCCAGCAGCTGGGAAAGAGACATGGAACGGATTCTCCCTCAGAGCCTCCTCAGGGAACCAACCCTGCCAACACTTTCATTTCGGACTTCTGGCTTCCAGAACTGTGAGAGAATACATTTCTGTTGTTTAAGCCACCAAGTCTGTGGTAATTTGTTCCAACAGCCATAGGAAACGAATGCATTGGGCTTCCATATAAGATTTCAGTGGAAAACCACAGTGGTAGATGAGAAAGAACCAAAGACAGGTTGTAGGGTGGGGAGTGACGTGGCAGATTTGAGGGGCGATCCTTCGGCAGCTGCTCAGGAAGGAAGCAAGAACAGGGCCAGTAAAGCCACTTAGAATCACTGCAGGACTCCAAATGAGAGATAAAAAGGTCCCTGATGGTGGGACTGGAGACAGAGCAGAAGGAGCACCTTTGAGGAGCATTACATTTAGGGGAAGAAATGGACAAGGCTTGGTGATGATTGCTCTGGGATGGGTGGCATCGACGGTGGGAGTTGGTGAGAAAGCAGGAGAAGGCTGGGATTAGTTATTTCGAGGTCGCTAGGAGGACAGTGATGGCAGTGGCACCTCCTTAAATAGATTCTTGGAAAAGGAAGAGGTTCAAGAGGAAATAGGACAAGGTCAGTTGTGAACAAATTCAGCTTGAAATGCCTGCAGGTCACAGAGAAGGAGACGATCAGTAAGCTTTTTTTCTCCTCCTTGCGGATTTTGGTGGGGCCATAAGAGGAAAAGTTCTAACATAATGTCATGAAGATGGTTGAGCTACTAGCCTGGGAGTGTGTATTTTGAGAAAAGCAATGTGCTTCCTTCCTTCACTTTTGCTTTTTGTTCTTTTTTCTTTTAATTGTGTTGAAAACATATACATATATTAAGGAAAAAAGCATGACCCAATTTTGTAGACAACATTTGTTATTTTTGCCTTCTTGGTTTCCCTTCTCTTCCTTTGGCCACAGCACCCTGGTTTGTTGTAGGGGAATTACCCTCTCTGTTCCCAGCTTCCACTCCCACTCCAGGACCCCCAAGGTGACCCCGGCCTGTTAGCCAGAGCATTAGACCTCTCTGGCCACAGTGACTAGTTTGTGAAGGGCATGTGAGCCAAGCTAGGACAGTAACAGTTCTGCCTGGGTCCTTTTCTTGGAGTTAACATGAAAGAGGTGGGCATCTGTACTGTGACACAGGGAGAGCCTGCCAGAGATGGAAGCTGATGCAGAGGAAAGCAGAGCTGAGAGATGAACAGGTAGGTTCTTGATGGCTCTGAGCCACTGAATCCTCTCTTGCCTGAAGCCAGCGTGAGGTGGCATTTATTTCTTTGCAACTAAAAAGGGTGCTGATTAACACGTCAGTAATATATAGCTTTCTGCTCACTGCTGGCTCCCGGGGTGGATGTCTTCAGCTGAACATCAGCTCACTCGGGATTATGTATTGAAGAGAGGAACATCAAACCAAGGTTTCAGGACTGTGGTGTGAGGAAGGCCAGCATCTTTTTCAGAGAAAAGGAAGGCTGTCACAGCAGAGGCAAATAAAATGCTATCTTTTCCTTTCCTGCTAAGTTTGGCAGTTTTTCCCTTGACAGAAAGTTACAAAACAATTCTTTACAAGGCTGCAATTACTAATTGGTCTGCCTGGGAAGAAAGTGCATCGAGAGCCTCTACACCTTCATTACTGTCATGCTCTCCTTCCCATCCACCGCAAAAACAACCAGTTGGAAACGTGTGGGCGCACGTTTTAAAGCTATCACAAAAAAACTTTGATGCTTGTATGCATATTATTGCATTATGTTTCGGGATGCTTAGTCTAGAACTGGCCAATTAATGTGAATTTCCCCTCTGCTATGACTACTCTCCCATTAGCCATTTGACTTTGAAAGTGGCTATCTATGATCTCTTTTAGATTTGCCGTGTCACCTGTTGTGCAGGATTAAGCATTAAAAATATGAAGCGAATGACATGTTTTTCTTATATCAGTAAAATGGAAATTGTAAAATTAAGGCGGTATCATTGACTTTGGAGTCTTTTTAAATTTTTTTTTTAAAGATTTTATTGTTTTCCTTTTTCTCGCCAAAGCCCCCCGGTACATAGCTGTATTTTCTTCATTGTGGGTCCTTCTAGTTGTGGCATGTGAGACGCTGCCTCAGCGTGGTTTGATGAGCAGTGCCGTGTCCACGCCAAGGATCCGAACAAATGAAACACTGGGCCGCCGGCAGCGGAGCGCGGGAACTTAACCACTCGGCCACGGGGCCAGCCCCAACTTTGGAGTCTTTTGAAACAAATCCTCTCCTATTGTCAAAATAAGAAATCCTTGGACTGAGTCCAATATTTCTATAGAATTTCTACTCTGTTCCTGTGAGTATGTATGTATGTGTATAATTAACAATGACTTCTCCCCATTAAATTAGTCTACTTTGACGAAAAAAAAAAGTCTTTACAGGGGAGCAATGCCAAGATTTAGATTTATTAACCAAAGTGGAAGGCATAAAACAAATAATTCTATTCATTCATACATTCATTCCTTGAATGAACCCATCTTTGTCAGCATGGGATGGCTGAGGTCACTTGACATCTCAGGAATATAGAGTCCGCATGTGGTACTAGACTTGGGTTTTGGTATTTACAACTTTAGGAGTCTTTCTTGAAGAAAGAAACAGCCATCACCACAACTGTAGAGTTCATAGAAGTGTAGAATTTTATTTTGAAGCTGGAGAGTAACTCAGAGCCCATCTAACCATTTATTCCCATAGTTTTATTCTTAAAGATTCTGAGCCTCAGTGAAGTTGAGTTGAATGTTGTAACAGTGAGAACAGCAGCCTGGACTCTTCGCTCCTAGTCTGGTGAAAATTTCTGTAGAAAATTAAGCAGTTAATATGTCAACATTTTTGGAGTCATTCTTTTATGCTAGACACTACCATGCAGGATGTACTGATGACATCATAGTCGCTGTCCTGGAGGAGGTTATGAAGTAGTTGAAGATAGACATATCAACAAACAATTCGAGTGAATTGGGACAAACGTTCAAAAGAGGTATATACTAGGATGTGAAGGGATTTCTTTGGGGAGATGATATTTGAAGTAAATCTTGTATGATGAGTAAAATTCTGCCAAGTGGACAAAGAAGAGAAGGTCTTTTCTCATGAGAGAGAAGAATGAGCATGACCGAAGGTGTGAAAGGTGAGGCATAATTATGGAGCTGAGAGGTGGGCTGGCCACAGGTAACATACCTGTGGAGTTATGGGACACAGGATTGGAAAGGTAGGCAAGGGTCAGACTACTTTGCATGCACTGTTAAGGACTTTGCACTTTATTCAGAAGGCAACAGGAAGCCAGGGAAGGAGTATATGCCGAGGCCCAATGGGATTTGCGATTTGGAAAGATCGCATTGCAGTAACACGGGCTATGGATTGAAAGGAGTGGAGAAGAAGAGTAGGAAGACTAATTAGGAGCTGTCCCAGGGGTCCACTTACTACATGACAAAAGTCTCAAGGGGGGCAGTGGCCCTGGGGGTGAGGTAGGGTGAGGTGTAAAATAATTTGAGAGGCATTTATGTGGGAGAATAGAACAGGAAATGGTGACTACCTGAATGGAGGGGTGTGGTGAGAGAGGGCTGGGAGTATGAGGCATGCTGAGTTTTGTAGCTTGAGAAATTAGGGGTTTGATAGAACCATTTCTCAGCTTGGAGGATAGATGAGGAAGTATCCATGTGATGCAAGACGGTTCTGAAAAAGTCTGCAGACTGGGGAAGACACATTCCCATCATCCCCGAGACCAATGTGTCCAGGAAGGGGCTGCCACTTTCCAGCATACCTTTCAGGCTCCCAGCTAGTGCTAGAGTCTATACAGCTTACTAACTTTCTTTTCACTTTGTACTTTTTTATTTTGAGAAAACCAGGAAGCTCAGCCTTCTGTAACGCGAGCTTTTACGGACCCTTTTCTCTGTTTGTGCTTGGATGAAAACCTGCAGAATGGCCTGATGTTATTGGCAAAAATAAACAAGCACTAGACTTACAGGAAGGTGATTGTGTTTTAACAAATTTCTTTCATAACATGTTGAAAGCAGAGTGCAATGTGGCTAAACAGAGCGCATTTAACCTCTATGCAATGTAGAAAGTGGCTTCGATGTTTCCAATTGCTTGTTCTTGCTTTTTAAATAAAAATGATGAAAACCAGCATTTAAATCTATCTTCTCTCATCTCTGTTCAGCAGGCAGATGGGATTCTCCTCTTTCCAAAGCTTAGTACATGCTGGAGATAAATGTATGTAATACATTAGATTCTCACTAAATTGGTATAAGCTCCACTCTCCTGCTGTCAAAGCATGTTATGGATTTTCAAACAAACAATATTTCATTTTAGATGAAATCCTTATTACTATTTGACATTTGGGTATGAAACTAGAATGGAAGTCTGAATATCAAGGCCAGTAAAAATGAACCGAGTTAAGTTCAAAGTGTAAATGCTATTTAGTGCAAACACACTCACTTGGTAGGCTCAGAAGTGATCGTCTAGTGACTCAGTTTATCATTCTTTGGGCCACCAGAGATGAGGGAGTTTGGAAGAAACTTTGTTTTTCTAAAAGTGGTTTACAGTACTGTTTGAGCAGCACAACTTTTCTTCAAATGAAACCACGTGAACCACATGCTGCGTTCATGTGGTTCATGTATCCAGCAGAGAAAAGCAGAGCTGTGACGTTTATAACCTGGATGGAAGAGAAGAGTCAAGCTCTGGGTCCCCATCCAAGACCCCAGCATCCTCCCCAAGGTGGCTAGTGGAATGCATAGGGCTCCTCAGAGAACATGTTGAAAACCATGGATGAAGAAGAGCAAAGATGGCCATGATTTCCCACATCTTAGAAGATACACATTTCAATCTCGAATTGGCAGTTCTCTTGGTAACACTTGTTTGGGTGTATGTTTTAGAAATCACCTTTGTTCACCTTAGATGTTAGTGTGCTCTCTCAGGCTAGCCACAGTTCTTCCTCTCTCTAGCTTGGTACATTCAGGCAAATTCTTTTGCCTACAGTCACATGGAGAAGTTGCTTTGATTATTTTGGAAACGTAAAAGTGTTTCATAAATGCAAGGCAAAGGGAGCTCATAAAAGCACCAAGGATATTCTACTGTTTGCTTTCTATCTTAGTGGGTATGAATCTTATTTCTAAACATGAGTGTGTAAGAAATGTGAAGCTAACTTGCTTTTCTAAATTAAGCAAAATCTGTCTCTGAGCTCCTATCTCATTGGGCCAGCAGAAAATTCAGTACCACCGTTGTTTGGACTCTAATCCGAAACTATCCCAGGGTCACGGGAAATTTCCAGGGATCTTGAGGTGAGCAGATCTTGTGGTATAGTTGTCCTGGTTACAGGTAAATTGCTAATATTCTAAGAACTGCATTTGAAAATAAAATATTCTTGAATTTGTAATGTTGCTTCTAAAACTTTCTGGAGGCAAGAATGCTGCCATTCCCAAAGTTGACTTATCTCAGGATGGTTTCCTTGGCAATTCATGAACCAGTTACACTAACATTCTCCCGGGATGGCTGTCAGCATTCCCCACTAAATGATGAGAACTTCTTAAACAGGTGATTTGGGTCTTTACTGAAGGTTCATGAGACCATTTTTGCCTCAGCAGCCCTTCCACTTCTGACTTATTTCTGAACGCTGCTGCTTTTACCTAACCATCAATATTCCTCCTTTTCTATTGGTACACGAGTGCAGTGGATCACACGGAGGGAGCTATTTAAAATATTGGCAATGTCTCAGTTCCTCCTTACCCCCTCGTTTCTCTTCCAGGATTTGTTTTCTGTAGTAGATGTGCCGGCTTTTTTTTTTTTTTACAGACACATTTGATATAAGCTGCCTGGCAGTAAATACTGCCTGGTGCTACAGACTGCCTCGAACCTGATTTCTTAATCCGCAGCTTGTTCCAATACTTATACAGCTGAGTTAGCACATGGGATGCCATAAAGCACTGTGGCTGGGCTGAGAATGAAAGACAAAAAAGCCTTTCTGATTCTCCGGATTTCCCTTCAGAAGACTTTATTTTTAAAGCTAGAGATAAAACAGACTAAAGGCTAGATGCAGAAGATGGACTTTGAAGTCTAGCCTGCTGAGGCTCGGTGGAGCTTTAGATGTTGGCTGTAATCATCCCTGCTTGCAGTCAGTTGCGGTTGCCATGTTTTAAGTTGCTTTCTTGTGTGTAAAAATGGAACGGAAGGCTTTTAAAAATCTTACCGTCTGTGGGTCACCCTGAAAAAACGGTTTCAAAGGCCATCTTTCAGTGGAAAATGTGAGACTATGTAGAGTCTCCAAATTCCATTAGCAAATGCAGGGAGAGAAAAAAATGGATCAATATCAAAAATTTTTGAATTCCATCAATTGCACAAGGAGTAGTGGGATTTCATTCAAGGAGATTTATAATTTGTAATCCTGTGCAAGGCATACAGGGAAATTAGAATGACTGACATAATGGGTACCAACTAGCTAACAAGTTGTGGATGAGGCTGCTAGCTGTCCACTGCAATCACTTCTCTATTTCCCTCGCAGTCCTAGGAGCTGCACAATGGCCACCCAGCTACATTCCACTTCCTGCTCTCCTTGCAGTTAGGTGAGGCTGGGTAACACAAAAGGAGAATGCAGTAGTTTTTAGTCTCATGCCTGGACCTCAGAATGGATTTTCTATTTTGGTACTAGCATAAACAAGGAAAAGCAATTTGAAGTCATATCATTTCCTTGAGTCACTGAATCTTTAAAGCACAAGTATTCTTAGAGATCCAGCTTATCTATCAAACACGAACAGCATGTGTGGATGTGGTAAGCATCTAGCTTATGGCTCTATTTGATTTTACTTATATTCACCACCAGCTTCTCAGTGCAGAATAGTATAAACTCTTTTTAAGGTCTGATCGTATCTTTAAGTCAGTGAAAAATAAGCGGGGTAAGCTAGATGAAAAGCCACTTACAGAAATATTGAAGATAGGTGGGGATTTTGTGTGTGTGTGTGTGTGAGGAAGATTTGCCCTGAGCTAACATCTGTGCCAATCTTTCTCTATTTCGTATGTGTGACACTGCCACAGCATGACTTGATGAGCAGTGTGTGGGTCCGTGCCTGGGATCCTCACCTACAAACTCCTGGCTGCTGAAGCACAGTGTGCAAACTTAGCCACTATGCCACCGGGCTGGCCCCTTGAAGATAGGTGGAGGTTTTAATTCACATTGAGAGACCAAGGCCAGGACATGCTGGCCTGGCAGAAGTTGGAGGTTTGGCAAGGTGGTGGAATGCTTGGGGGTGGGCTGGAAACAGAGGGCTTATAGTCAAAACAGAAGTGGAGTACCAGGGGACAGGTGAGCAGATAAGAGGATAAATTGACAGCAGGGATTGGAACAAAGGTCTCTGGAAAGAATCTAGCAGACTGGTACTGGGAGGAAGCAGATGTCAAAGAGAAAGCATTGTGGGTAGCTGCAAAGTCTGAGCAGGTGGTCAGCAAGTTGGAGAGTCATAGAAACCGAAGAGCTAAGACAAAGAAGACAAGACTGATGCACAGCCCAAATGCACAGGACAGGTTCTGGGAGCGAGGCCACACTGGTCCCAGCCAGGGGTGTTCTCAGTTTCCGTGAGGGCAGTGCCAGCCCTGCAAAGGGCGTCACCTGCTGTTTCACCTTTGCTGCCTTTGTCACCTCTTGTGGAAGGAGTCACCTCCTGTAGAAGAAGTGAAACTCAAAGAGTTGCTGGTGGTAAGGAAGGGGATCATCCCAGCCTTCCTGCAATGGGGAAAAGGGTGCACTGAGTGTTACTACCCAAAAAGTGTAGCTGAGAAGCTACAGTAGTAATGGCATATGGCTTTCAGGCAGGACCTGAAAGGATGCTTCAGTCTCAGCCCATGTCAAGGTCCTGGTGCTCCTTCTAGGTAGTAGTTGCACCGAGGTTAAACGAAGAGGAGCAATACAAGTGGGTCTTGGCAGCCCTTGGGGGACCCACCTATACCAACCAATTTGCTCAAGTTCCTTGAATTTTTACATGAATCAAGCTCCAAGAAGAGATGGTTACAATGTGCAATAGATTGTTCTTGTTTCCAAATTGTAGTTGTGTTCCTGGAATCTTCCTGTGAACAGGAGAACTCATCCTTTCAAATGGGAAATAAGCTCTTTCGGATCATTGTTAACAAAAAGTAGGCCAAAGATGTTTCTTGGATGGCAATGTCATTTCGAATTTCATGGTTACCCACTGCAGCTTCTAGTGGAGGCTTGATTTACATCCGGATTCTCACGATTTTAAAGATGAAGGCAGCTTTAGTTTAGGATTCTAATTTCTAATTAACAAACACATTACTTTATGATAACTCTAGTTTAATGACTAACAACCATGATTAGCAGAAGGTCAACTGTATTAGAAAGGGCAGGGCAACGCTCAGAGTCACGTGTCCCACTTCCCTTAGAGATAACAGTATCCGATGTTGTTATGAATTTTCATGAGAATTAGTACTGGGATTTGCGTCTTTGCTGAAGGGCTTTGATGGTGGAACTAAAATAAGCAAGCAAATAAATAGCTCTTCAAGCTTCATGTGGGAAAGCCCTTCATTTATGACTTATGCCTTGTTAATTACAGGAAAACTGGAGCAAGCAAGATGAGAAAACAAAAGTAAAATAACCAGTTAGCTTTTATACAGTGCTGTGACGCTTTTGTATCTTGAACACCACCTGAGACAGAGTGGAAGCCAAACAGTACCTGAGTCTAGATTAGGAATAAGACACAGAAGCTTACCTTCCTTCTTTCATAGTCTTATTGCTCCCCTGACACCAAACTTCCCTCCTATTTGCAATCCTGGGATATGCCACATACATTTTAAGGGACTTAAAAGAAATCTTGCCAATCAGGTGGCTTTGTACTGAACTCTCAGAAGACCTAGTTAAAAGTCTTGCCTCTGGGATCAAGACTTTGGCTATGCCTTGAATATTTAACAGAACTTCTGTTTTATGAACTTGAGAGATCTTTCTGTTCTTCTCTTTATGCCAAGCGGCATCTCCAGAAAATTGGGGAGAAGGGCAGTTCCTAGGCAAGGCTTCCTGTTTTCTTCCAGAGACAATTTTTCTTGCCAATTTTTCTGATGATCTTTGCCTGGAAAGGAAGGGAGTTCCAACGGGAGCTTGATTTATGTGTTTAAGATGAAATCTGGATTGTAATTTCCCAAGAATAAGCACATTACTTTATAACAAGCAAATATCTGTGCAGCTCTGCCTTTGGTTTAGAGACCAATGAGCAAGAATAACGGAGGTCAACGTGGCAGACCCTGCCTATTGCCTCACTTGAGACCTATTCCTTCTAGCATGTTCTCCCAGACACTAGTCTGGAAAGCTGGAAGCTACGTCTGACAGATTTCTTTGCATTTAGGGGTACCTCTGACCTCTATCCTCCAAATAGACACACGCATATGAGATTTGAAAGGAGGGAAAGAGCAAGAGTGGGGGCTATATGGATGGAGATCTAACCAAGTAGGTCAAAGGCAGGGTGGTTCTGGGGTTGGCAGTGGCAGAAGCAGTTTCTTATTTCAGCATTTCCTAATTGCAGTAGAGGCCCAAACTATAATCAAATCCTTTAACAATCCAGTTTTCAGGAATAGTCCTGGAAGCTGTTCCTTGAAACTTCAGTTTAGAACCTGTTCTTTCAATTCACCCAATGATGGGTGAGCTCTATTATAACTTGTAATAGTTCTTTTTTCTTTGTGTTATCTATGATGGATTTTGTTGTCTGCGGCACAAAATGTTATAGAGTCAATCTTTTTAGAAAGTCTCAATCGAAAACCCTTGTAGGCTTCTTAAATGATCATACAGTAGTCCCCCCTTATCCACGGTTTCCCTTTTCATTGTTTCAGTTACTCCCAGTAAACTGTACTCCAAAAATACTAAATGAAAAATTCAAGAAATAAACAAGTCATAGTTTTAAATTGTGCTCTGTTCTGAGTAGTGTGATAACATCTTGTGTTCTTCCTGCTCCAACCCCCCCAGGAGATGACTCATCCCTTTGATCCCCAACCATCGACACTGTCTGCTCCTGACATCCAACCATTGACATCGTCATGGCCTGATGATCCTCCCTCTAATGTATCATCAGAAGGTTAATAGTAGCCTAATGCTTATATCATTCACCTCACTCCATCTCATCAAGTAGGCATTTTATCATCTCACATCATCACAAGAAGAAGGGTGAGTACAATATAATAAGATATTTTGAGAGAGACTACATTCACATAACTTGGATTACAGTCTATCGTTACACTGTCTATATTGTTGTTAATCTCTTGCTGTGCCTAATTTATAAATTAAACTTCACCATAGGTATGTATGTATAGGAAAAAACATCCTATACATAGAGTTCAGCACTATCCATAGTTTCAGGCATCCATTCGTGGTCTTAAACGTATCCCCCACCAACAAGGCAAGGACTGACTACTGTACTTAGGCTTTCTCCTTCTATCTCTCTTCCATTCTTACTGCTGGCCCCAGGGGTGTGGCCTGTAGTACACCTTTTTTCTTTCTAGCGGTCATCATCTTTCTTTTATTTTCTGGGATCTAATTCTTGTAACATTATCTGTAAGAAAAGAATGTGAATGTTTATACCTCCTTGACCCAGTAAACCTATATCCCTTTTAAGTTCTTGTCACTAGCCGTGATAGAAGGCAAGGTGGGTCTGCTCACAAAACCCAGTGTATGGTAGATGTTTAGGTTTCCTTCATGAAGTTTCACAGGAGCTGTTCCCTGCTCACTGGGCACTATAACAAGAATGAGAGTTGCACATCGCTAGTCCCTTCTTTCACATCCTTCTTAGGTAAGCCTCACACAGTCATTTTGCCCTATTTAATCCCCAGGGTGGTCCGCGTTAAGATTGTTCCTTCTGCTAGTAAGTGAAGTGCCCTAGTAATTGCATGTAGGCTTTCCAATTCCAGGGGCTCAAATATGTATAAAGAGAAACAGGAATGTACCTGTAATCCTGGTGTCATTGTTGCCACTCCTGCCCCCTTAATCCCACCTTATAACCGTCATCACCTTAAGCCGTCCTGAGACTCACTTACCAGCTTAATCACTCCCTCAGTCCCAGGTTTGATCTGGCCCTCACAAGCTGCTTGCAATTAGGGCCCTGGCTTTTGAACTGGTTCCTCACAGTTGCATGTAACTATTTTTCTCTACCTTCTCTTTGCCAAGACATCAGAGTTTTCAAGGCCTGTTCATTCTCTTAAGAAGCAAGGCTGCAAACAGGTGCTTAGAAAAGAAGAAGGTGTGCAGAACAGTCTTTAGACAGGTAGGAATTTAGAAAACAGATCAAGCCTCTTTGATTGCATTTTGAGGAATTTATACTCCTAGAATCCATACACCATACAGATCCAAGAGAAGTCAAAACAGTGGGAAAAAGGGAGCAGATACAACAATGTCAAAGAAGAAGCTACAGGCTGAAATATAAAAGAGGAAGTTTTACATCTCTTTGAGCAGGCAGAATCAGTACGTCCATCTGGTTTCTGTGGCTACACCACATAGACTCTTAATTATCATAAACTTACTTTTCTTCTGAGGGTCTGTTTAGACCCTGCCAGAGAGCCAATGGCAGAGTCATGGCAACGTGGCAGAGCTGGAATTAAATAAAGCTTGTGGTTATTTATATCCAGACAAGCAAGGGATTCTCCTTGGCGGAAATTTCAGGGGCATTCCCTTTCACCTCTTGATAAAAAATGCCTCTTCTATGTTGGGCTGTTGAAATTAAAGCAGTCATCTTTGAAGGATGGTACAGTAAAAAAAAAGGCCTCAATTGGGAGTGATATTTTCTGGTTATGAATCCTGATCTATTATTTAATACTGTGTTGACTTTGGTCAAATCATGTACTCTCTTAGAATCTTAATTCATCACTCTTAAGTTGGAAATATTTATATTTTTATATCTTGTGCCCTTCTGTTGTTAACGGGAGAATCAAATGAGATGGTATGTTTGTGGACACTTTGTAAACAACAAAATGCTTTAACATTAGAGGTCAAACCAGGCAATCTCTGTTAAAAATCAATGTTTTCTGGTTGGAGTAACAAACTCATTTTCAGCCATAACCTCTGAATCAGTTAGCTTTACATTAAATGTTGAAGTTCAGTAGTATCAGTCCTCCAATTTTGTCCTTTTCCTTCAATATTGTGTTGGTTATTCTGGGTCTTTTGCCTCTCCTTGTAAACTTTAGACTCAATTTGTTGATATCCACAAAATACCTTGCTGGGGTTTTGATCGGGATTGCATTGAATCTACAGATACAGTTGGGAAAAACTGACATCTTGACAGTATTGATTCTTCCTATCCACAAACATGGAATATCTCTCCATTTATTTAGTTTTTAAATTTTGTTCATCAGAGTTTTGTAGTTTTCCTCATGTAGATCTTGCAGATGTTTTGTTAGATTTGTACTTAAGTATTTCATTTTTGGGAGTGCTAATGTAAATGGTATTGTGTTTTTAATTTCAAATTTTACTTGTTCATTGCTGGTTTATAGGAGAGCAAACAGCTTTTGCAGATTAACCTTCTATCCTGCAACCTTACTATAATTTCTTAATTCCAGGAGTTTTTTGGATTTTCTACATAGACATATGGTCTGTGAACACACACAGTTTTATTTCTTCCTTTCCAATCTGCATATCTTCTATTTCTTTTTCCTGTCTCATTGCATTAGCAGGGACTTCTAGTATGATGTTGAAAATGAGTGGGGGAAGGGAACATCCTTGCCTTGTTTCTGATCACTCTGAATCGGTTAGGAATCTTTCACTTGTGAGGGACAAAAATAGTCTCCAGTAGTCATAAGCAAGCAGAAGAATTTCTTGCAAAGCTCCTGGAGGCTTCAGAATTGATAGGAGATTGAAGGATGAAGCTTGGAAAAATGCACAGAAGCCAAGAGGATCAAGAATCAGAGAGTACCACAACCACATTTTAGCAGAAGCAACCTGACCAGAATTTTGCTACCACCAGTACTATGGGACAGGGACTCTGCTACTGAAGGGATAAGTGTCTCTCTCCCCAGACACACATCCAATTAGTGAGGATGTTTCTATCATTGCTGCCGCTGTAAATGAATCCAGGCAGTTCTTGCACTTTTGTGGTATAAGGCCAAGATTCGAAGCCCTGAACAGGAGCATTTTACTGGCTGACTCTGTGTCACATACCCAATAGGCTGGCTACCACTGTTCCGTGGGATATGGGATCTGGTGCCTTTAGCTTCCACTAGGAAGTTAGGAAGGATGCAGGGAACTGCTATCAGTAAGGCTCCATGTACTAGGGGATCACAGTTTTTTAGTCAAAATTATTTATTTAGAACTTAGCTCATTCCTGCATCAAAGGGAAAAAGGAACAATAGGCTATGGTGTGAATTCAGGGCAGTGAAATATCAGCTAAGAGCTAATCAGGGAAGAAAAGATGGTGAACAACCAAGGGTCACAATGAAGAGTATGCTGAAATGAAAAAGGAGCTCAGGAAGGAGTGGTAAGAGGAAGCTAAAAATTACTTTATCTATTTCACAAACACTGTCTGGAAAATTTCTGAAAAAATTACCTAAAAATTCCTTTACCTTGTCCAATTCTTAGAATATAGCATCAGTGAGCTGGAAGGGACTTCAGGGCTACAAATTCGTCACTCTATATATGAAGAAAAGGAGGCTGAGTGATTTGAAATGAATATACAAGTTAAGGGCAGAGTCAGGACAAGAACTCAATTTTCCAGACTCAAGTCCAGTATTGTTTTCACAGAACCACACAGCATCTCTTTCTTAAAACTGCCATTTGTTTTTTCTGGCAGAAAAAGGAAGGAATATGAAACATCTTAATTAGGAAATACACTCAGCACTATTTACTGATGTAGTCCAGCTTGACCACTTATTCTGCACTTACCCATAACTTCTCCGTGTCCAGGCATTGGATAATTTTCCAAGGGTTGTGGCCTGATATCCGGACCAAGAAATTGCAGGGAAACTTTCATGGTTATTTTAGAAAGAATAACTTCATTTAATTAGATCAATATTTATAGAGTACCCACTATATACAAAGTCAGTTGGGTATAAAAATGAGCAAAATGTGTTTCCTAAACTCAAAGATCTCACAAGCCAGCGTCCTGGCCTGTTTTTTATGGAAAAGAAGCCATATAAGTAAAAATATAAACAAATATATATTTAATAATTTAAACAATACTTTAATAACAATTTAATTAAATTATTAAATATGTTTAATAGCTTAAATATGTTAATTTAAATATATGCATCTCTCTATGTATATATGTATATATAACAGACATCTATTATTTATCACAATGAATAATTTAATGCTTGGAAAACTAGGAGTCTGTTCAAAGTCCAGTTTGTCTCCATTTCTCTCCTTTCTCTAATCTTAACTATTTCTCTATATTCAGAAAAAAAAATTTACATTTTTTCCCTTTCTAATACCACCTGGTATTCTTGCATAGAGCCAAGTCTTTTAGAGACTTTATCCAACTCTAAGAGTTTGAAATTGATGGACACAAAGCATGCAAATATAGATAGTTCAGGCTGAGTGAGTGGAGAAGTGGAGAACAGTCTCAGGGTTCCTAATATTGCCTTACAGGACAAAAATAGAATGAGAGAACAGCTGTCAAAAAGGAATATGTATTCATTTAAATGATAAAACGTTTTCATCGTGGGAAAAAATAAAGTTCGTAGAGTTGACTTCTGCAGTTTTTTATTTTCTTTTATTCTTTTTTTCCTTTTGGCAATGTGGTGAAGGGGGTTGGGGAGATTGTTGGACTATATGCAGCCAAGGAAATAAAATCTGATAATTCTAGCCAGTTGTACTCTCCAAGAAATGTGAAATCACTCCAAGTTAAAGAGCACATAATACTCCCTAAAGTCTATTGAAATCCTTCCAAAATATGCCCAGATTAAGTCTTCCAAGTTCCATTGCTCTATTGGTGCTGTCAAATGGAACAATTGCCAATCATCAAACCTGCAAGAAAACTGAAGTGTTTTTCTTTTCAAATATAACAGTAAGTGTCCCAAATAGGTTTATTCATTTGGAAATATGTGACATGAACAGATCATTTTTTCCCTTCATACACCATTACCAGCCCTTTGGCCTTGTTATTTTGCAACTTCCTTGCTTTCTTGTCAACTCCTTTGATTGCATCCAAAGGAAACTTGGAGAAGCACTTAAAATAGAAATAACTGGGAAACTCTAGGCCATTTTGCTTTTCTTAATGCCAGCACTTAACCTTTGTTGATGTAACGTTTTTTCTTTTTTGCAAATAGTGCAAATTGGAAATTTCCCCAGGATCACAATCCAGCCCTCCCCAGAGCCAATTTCAGCCTCAAAGTTGCAGTTCTCAAGTATAATGATATTTCTTCAGTCTCAGCTCATTTCCTACTTTTCTGTTGAAACACTGGCCCCCTGGCATTATTTAACAATCGAGTCATTTGCACAATGAGATGTTTGGTTCCAGATTTTGGATTTCTGAAGGCAGCAGAAATATCTGTCCGTGGTTGATATTTTGGGCATTGATCAAGTGCCCATTGTATACAATCGGTTCGACCCTTTACTTCTCCTGGGGACGTGTAAATTTCTTCCAAATTCATTCATTTTGTTTCACCTGCTGGGAATCATGTTTACATACAACAATACTGTAAGAACCTATTGAGAAATCCTCTGTGCTGTCGTTAATGTGTTTTCATTTGTGTGCAGGGGAGAGTTTTATTGTGTAGCCCTCCACTGACACCCTATTCATGCTTTCTATTATCCCTCTAGCTTTGTCTTCAGCTAAACACATTCTCTTTTTTTCCTCTTCCAAGTGATTATTTGCATGAAGATTTGCATTTAAATGGTTGTAGAAAGTACATTAACAACACCTACGCCAACCATGTAAAAGCTGCACAGTATTTGTTGCTGCCAGACATGAATGGGGAAAAATTCAATGAATGTTTTGTAAGGAGAGTCCTCAGGTAACTGCATTTTAGACACAAAGACACTTCATTAGATTATATTTAATACTGATTACGCATGCAGAAGTATATGCATACAAATGCCCTATTCCGAAAGGGATGTTGTGAAATCCTACAGCATAGATGTGTTCACCACAGGAACCAAACCTATATTTCAGCATTTGAGTTGAATTCAAAGTCCCCTAAGTGGGTTGGCAGGACATTCCAATGTTGGTGATTTTGACCTTTATGTCCTTGCTAATGGAATAGGAAAGAAAGTGAAAGAGAATTAAAATACACTGCATTTTCTGTCTATGTCTTAGGGCTTTTTTCTTGAGCAGCTCAAACAATAAGCATTTTGTGAAAAAGGCTGGGTACCAAAGAGAGTAAAGGAAAAAGGGAGGAGAGAAAGGAAACGGAGACCAGGGTAGGAAGGAAAAGGCACATTTTTAGTGAGATTTTAGGTGTCTATCTAGTTTTTAATTAAAAGAAAAAAATTGAATGAAGAGGGAAGGGAGAAAAATTGAAAGAGAAGGAGAAGGCATGCTAACAGGATGTATAAATCAGAGAGCATGCAGAGGAGGAAGAAAGGGAGAAGAATAAGAGGGGAGAGAAGAGGTGAGAAGAGAGAACTGAGGAAAGATCGTAAAAGAACCTTTGTGCTTTATACATAAAGCAGAGACCCCGGGTTATCATTCAGTATTATGAGAGAGAAAATTAAATTGGTCTTGGCAAAAGGATTCTATTAAGGGATAATATCTTCCCTTTTATTGTTAATTATTTTATGTTTACAATAGTCAGTGTAAATGTATATTATTTTTACAGTAACACATGGCTTAGCATAAATAATTTACCCAGGATATATGGCTAATTTCTAATTAACTTCTAGCTCTGTTAGTTTGCTTTAGATTAAAGCCCTTTCTCTTTCTAACAAGTCCTTGAAGAGGAGCAGACAACCTAATTACAGACATTCATTGTGAAATATTTATATTTAGCAATTTAAAAAGGTAATATCAATCGAGAAATGTAGTGGAAAATAAAGTGGAAGAGGAAAAGGTTGCAGCGGAGGGAGGAAAATTTATCATTTGTCTTTGTATTTTTACGTCTGCATAAGAAAAAATAGGCCAGAGAAATTTATCAACAGGCTAAATGCAATACGGCACTAGTACCTCTGTGTCCCCAAATACAATTATTGCTTACTGCTTAAAAACAATTTTCCATAGGCTGTATGCACTAAAGAGAAATCCATAAACATCAGAATCAAGTCTCTAACAAGTCTTCATAGTTTATATGGATGGAAAAAAAAAATCCATATTTCCCTTCCTGTTAATCCAGAATGGACTTGAATAAAGCGAATTCACTGCACCCAATGAGATTTGTAATGCAACAGTAGAAGAATCTGATTTCACACATTATGGTTAGGGTCCTCCACATCCTGGCCATAACAAGGGTAATAAATAAAGTCTACTCTCAAACTAGGCATGTAGTCTCAGTAATTGACTCGCTGTCTGCATGAGACACAATGATTTCCGAATGCACGGCTAACTCGTGGCAGAGGGCTGGCAGAAATTCACCATGGGAATGTACAGACATAAACACTCCTTTGTGCATATAGCCCCATTCTAGATGCTATGACTTCTTTAGAAAGCAACAAAATGGGATTGGGTTCTTGCTTTATACCTGTATCATTGTAATTGACACAACAGAGGAAAGCCCTCTCCCCCTGGAGTCTTATTTCTTGAACTAATCTGAGTCACCTTTGGACTCGTGGTACCACAGCCCTGAATTCATTGAGGTTTAGATAAGTGTAGTGTATTAGTCTTAATGTGCATTTACAATACATGGTGTAATTGCTCCTTTGGAGCTGTTAATGCATTTTTATAGCCAAAAAACAATTTCCCATATACTGTATGTATTAAGGAGGAATGTCTGCCGGAAGATTTATGTTGAGAAGGCACGAAAACAAAGCAAAACATCCTAGCGTGTGCATTCATCTTGTTAAAGACCATACACTCGGGTGCATTTGTTCTTCAAAGAGTGTGAGGAACACGAAACATTTAGAGTTCTTTGTCATTCCTGACCCTTCCTTCAGAGCCTCCACGGTCCTTTTCTATTTCCTTCTGCATCTTCAGTATGTAGGACTATCTAGGGAACAACCAAGAAAATATAGAGCAAAAAGGTTTATGTGGTGATGATAAGAGAGAAAATGATATGCTTTAAATTTTAAAATCATCTCAGAAGAGACTGGACAGATGCACATGAACAAAGACAGGAAGGAAATTCTGAAAAACATTGTTTTACTGATGCATGTAGGGTCACAAACAAAGTGCTTTCACCCCTTTTCCTAATGACTCTTCAAGGATGTTGGATAATTTTATCAAAATAGGGGGTGGGTAGGTTTCCCAGTTTTCTGTTTTGTCCTGTTTCAGATTCTCTCTGCCAGAGGGGGCTGACTATTTACGCTTGCATCATTGGGCTCCGAAGCCGGCTGGCTGGCTCTCATTTGGGTTTGGCCAATGAGACGCGCTGGCAGGAGATCAGAGGGCAGAAGGAGAGAGGGGTTGGGTGAGTTCTTCCTTCTCTCTCACTGCCGTGGTGCTGCATCTCTGGCATGCTTCCCTCCGTGGTCACAGCTCCTGTGAGCGGCCCCTCCAGCTCCCTCTGAGCCTTGTTAACACAGCGGGTGGCAAAGCCTCCCCAATTGCTGCTAGTCTCTGAGTGTCTCTTCCCTTGTTAATCCTCCTCCCTCTCTGTAAGTGATCACTTTACTAAAATATATTTGTTGAAACCATATTGGTGGGTCTTGGGACCTAGGACCCTGGGACACTGACTGATATGGTGGGTGCATAGGCAGGAAAAAAAGACTCCTGAATACCTAAGCCAGTTTACTCACACGGTACCTGAAATGCTCTGGTAGCCCTTCTGACTAGGTTTTTGGCAGACTCATCCCTATGGTTCTGCCAAAATGATGGCTCCTTCTAGGTCTTGGCTGATTGTACTGTTAAGTTGGCGGATGCTTTGGTTTCGTTTGACCTAAAGCATTTGTGCATTAGTCATGATTTTATAGCCGCAAATGACAGAAACCCAGACTAAATTCACTGAAGAAGGAGGGGGAGGGGAACTTATTGGTGCATGCAATCGAAGAGTCCAGTGATATGGTGCCTTTAGACATGGCTAGATCCATAGGTTCAAATGATGTCGCAGATTCTACCTCTTTCCATCCAGATCTCCACTGGACTTTCCTCTGTGTTGGCTTCTTTCTATGGCTGGATTATTCCACATGTGTCAGAGATGCCCCTGGGAGCTCCCAGCTTATACTGCCCTAAAAAGAGAGAACTTCTTTCTGTCAGAATCCATACCGATTCTGAAAAAGAAATCTAATTCTCCCAGCTTAATTCTGAGGCTAGTTTCTCTGTGGCTAGGGGCTAGAGTGCTCTCTTTGATTTGCCTGGGTCTTATGCCTCTCCCTGAGCCTGAGAAGGCAGGGAAAGGTCTGCTAAGTCCAGAGGGGTAGGTTCTCCAAGGGTAAGATGCCACTGGACAGAAAGAGGTAGCATGAAGTAATAGATGCACACTTTATGTGTTCTAAACCATTCTGAGAAATATTCTGTGTGCAGAAATGTTACACAAGGGCCATGTGTGTATGAGACTGAAGAAACACACGAGCAGTCTATACTAAATACATTTGTGACCTTCCTAACTACCTTTTAACACCTGTTTGTGGTCCATAAATAAATACCAATGGAGACAACTGTGTATTTCTAGTCTCTGCTTTATGGCAAAAAGAAGATAAGAGATTTTTGGAAAGAGCACTGAATATATTACTTTATGTCCAGTGGATGCTCAATCAATTTTAATTATCCCACTTATGAATGGGAGGGAAAGATAAGGGATGTGAAATCATTGCTGAAAAAGAAAACATCTGGCTTGGCAATGTGACTCAGAGTCTGAATCCAGTTCAGGCTCTAACTGTGAGCCGTTGGGCACGCTCATGAAAATCCGTGGCTCTTGGTTTGTTTCTCTGGGAAATGGGGAGGAGTCTAGAAGATAAAGGGAGGAGGGGCCCTGTTTTTTTCCTTTTCTATGAGATTTCTTTTACAAATAGTTTAATTAAGCTTTTTATTAAAAGGAGGGTACGAGCAATCATTGGGCTTATTTCTTGGTTTTACTTCATTATTCGGAAAACAGATAACGTACTTCTGCCCAATATTTGCCATCGAAACTATTTCTTTCAGGGAAAACTTTTAGGAAGAAATGAACGTTCTGTTATCTAAACCCTACTCAGCTACGACCAGGGGAAGCAGGTGAGCTGATGGCTTTCTTCCGACTTCATACCTGTCATTGTTTCATACCTTCCCTGGCCTTAGCATGTCTTTTGTTTAGGTGGTAAATTTCTAAACCCTGACAAAAATTCTTAACTTTCTTCCTTCTTAATAAACAATTTTATCCCAAGATTTTGAAGGCTCAACAAATGCAGAGGCTTTTACAAAATGTGCTTTTTTTTTTTTTTGAGGAAGATTAGCCCTGAGCTAACATCTGCTGCCAATCCTCCTCTTTTTGCTGGGGAAGACTGGCCCTGAGCTAACATCTGTGCCCGTCTTCCTCTACTTTATATGTGGGACGCCTGCCACAGCATGGCTTGATGAGCCATGCATAGGCCCACACCGGGATCCAAGTTGGGGAACCCCGGGCCGCTGCAGTGGAATATGGGAAAGTAACCACTGTGCCACTGGGCTGGGCCCCCACAAAATGTGTTTTTTTGATTGTTTGTTTTCCCATCGGATCTTGGCAGGAGACAATGTTGGTAAAAGATAAGACATCTTGCCCTTACGTCCCTGTACACATGTGGACAGGACTTACCTGAGAAGGTTTCGGGCCTGTGGTAGCTACTCTCCACAGATAGCTCCTACCCCAATGAGGCATAACCTACTGGAATTGAGCCCTTGTGTAGGCCCTGCCCCTTGAATCTGGGCTGGCTAACAGAATGAGGCAGAAGCTGCTGCCTGACTTTTGAAGTGCATTAGGAAACCTTGCAGATTTTGCCTGGCTCTCTTGGATCTCTTGCTCTGTGGGGAGCAAGCCGCCATGTAAGAAGTTGGACTACCCTGAGACCACACCTTGTGAGGAATTCCAAGCCAGCCCTGTGGAGAGGCTGCAGGGAGAGGGAGGTGCCTGAGCATCCCCTATTCCAGCCTCTGAGGCGCCAGACATGCGGGTGATGATGCCCTCTTAGTTGGCCAGCTCCAGTCTAGAATTTAGATGACTCTGGCCCCATCTGCCGTCTCACCATGACTGCATGAGAGAACCCAAGTGGGAAACTGCTTGACTGAGTCCAGGCAACTCAAGAACTACAAGAGATACCAATAAACTGTTGTTTAAAGCCACTGAGTTTTGGGGTGGTTTGTTGTGTAGTAATGGGTAACTGAAACAGGGCTTATAAGCAGATGAGTGGCTGCTTCCGTGGGGGCTGAAGTGGTCGCTGAAGGTGGGGGTGACTTGGCTCATTTTAAATCTGCACAATTGGCTATGACTGTGAAGAACGAAATGATGACCTGAGGACTAAACTATCTGTTTCATCTGTTGGACGCTCTGACCATGGTGAGGATCCTCTCTCCTGCCCTGGGATCACCCCACCATCTTCTCTATAACTCTGAGCTCCTTGACTCTGTAGATATTTATTACATAGTATTATAAATAGTTTTTCTCTAGGTGCTGTCTCTGACTCCCATTCATCCTTACTCTGTTTAGTTAACACCCACTACTGTACACAGTTAACAAAGGGGAACTTATGCTGTAAATGTACTTTTTAATAATATAAACAAATTTGTTTTTTATATTTTTACATATAATAATATTCACTCATCACAATATTTCACACTTCCTTAAGTGGGAAAATAGAGTGGGAGGGTTCTCACAAATAGGAAATTACCCATTGAAGGAGTTTATAGAAAAATATCATTCAGATTAAGAGAAATGCAAAAATCACCCAATAAAATTAGTATCAACCCCTCCACACCCTATCATCACTGTAAAGAGAGGTTACATGACAAGTTCTGAGAATTCAGTGGGATATGAAACAACCTCTGACCTTGATAAATTCAGAGTCTAGTTGGAGATTGATAATGATGATGATGAGACCAACCAGTATTTATCGAGCAATTATTACGTGTCAGTACTATGATAAGCACTCTATATGATTTATTCATTTAATCCTCATAACAATCTATGGAGTAGGTAATATTATTATTTTGAGAGTATAGATGAGAAAAATTGAGGGACAGAGACTGTGTAACTCATCCAAGGTCATGCAGTTAGTGAGTGTGGTAGCAGGTAGTTAACTATGCAGTCCCGCTGTGTATACTATAAAGTATATGTTACCATTACCTTTTTGCATGAGAGTTAGCATATGCTCCACGCATGGGATTCTTTGACACTCACAGTGTAGTGCCTAGACCAGCAACATCAGCATCGCCTGAGAACTTGTTAGAAATGCGGAATCTCAACTCTCACCCCAGACTTATTGAATCAGATTGTGTTTTAACAAGACCCCCAGGTGACTCAAGTGCACATTCAAGTGCGAGGAACACTTGTCTAGAAAGGAACTGCTACAGGATTCCAAGGAAGGAGTTTTCACGGGGACCTTCAAAGGGCTGGTTGCTGACTGCCTGCCTAGGAAAATGGGTGACGTGATTGTATGAGGGGGTTTGTTTTGCCAATTAAGAACTCTTGGAGTGGTTATGCAAAGGGAAGAAGAGAAAAATGTTTTTTTAAGCTATGTATTTGCATTTTTAAAAATCTGAAAAATGTGGTTAGGTCAGAGAGACATGCTGATTCATGAAGTGGGGAGACTCTCAGGGGCCAGGCCATAGTTGATTCCATCCCCTGAACCCCTGCAATGGCCGCCCTCACTAACCCTAGCACATATACTGTGTCAGCTTGGCCTAGGAAGATGGATGGTCATCCAAAAAGCCATTTGGCTGTATTTGGTGTCCTGAGAATAGCTGCCACAACTCTCTGTACAGTAGGAAATGTACTCCATTGCTTCAAAAAAAAAAAAAAGTTTCAATCCCTGAAAAAATTTGGCTACGTTATTAATTTAAAAGAGACGCAAAAGTATTACATGTGACACTACTGATCAGGGAATGAGATCAGTAAATCTTTGGGATGTGGAAGCAGGTAACAAAAGAAGGAGGAGAAGTAGAGTGGGTGAGGAAAGCCACATGACATGACTTGCTGTCTTGATTTTGTATATGATTTTGAAATATCCCGAAAAACTGAAACGGATTGTTGAGATAGTTATTAGTAAAAGGGGGAGAAAGCAGAAGAGGCTGAGGCGAGGGAGAAAAGGGGCCGTTTATTTTCACTGGTGTGTACAGAGCAAACCAACAGACAGATGCTCCAGCAAAGGAATTTTGGCTAGCCAACGTGGGAGGAGAGACAAGAAGGTAACGGTATAAAGCACAGTGGGAAAAAGAATCTTGATTATTCTTTACAAAGCCAGTGGAGGGATCTTGTTTTTCTAAAGAAAGTAGTGGTATGAGAACATGGATAGCATAGGGTTTCTGTTGCCTGTTGGGGGAGGAAGTATAATAATGTTAGTTCTGTGAGCAAAAGCTAGGAAGAGAGAAATAAGAAGGACTGACATATCAAGAGAGTGTTCACCTGCATGTGGGTGATGGTGTTGAAGGTCACGTTTTGCTTCACATCAAGCACGTTCCATGGAAGAAAATAGGGGCTTCTGACTCAGACAGAGCTGGGTTGAAAATCTGACTTTTGTCCTTTCCTGACTTCATGCCTTTCTGAGCCTTTGTTTTTGTATCTATGAAGACAATAATCTTAAGCTCACAAGGCTGTCCTGGAAGTTCTTTTCGAGTGTAGATTTAAAAGATCTCGTCCTTGCATATTCAATTCATCGCCATACCCTGTTTATTTACCTTCTCAAGATCTTCTGAAGCCATTTACTTTTTTCCAATATTATCACTTCTCCCATAGTTCAAGATACCAGGTAGTAAGCCCTCTTCCCTGAACGACTGCTGTAGCCTCTCAAATGGTCCCCCTAAATCTACCCTTGATCCCTTCCAGACTGTTCACACTGCAAACAGGAATCTTTTCAAAATGCATATCTGGTCATGTCACACACACCTTCCCCCTGCCCGCCCTCCACAATCCTTAAACAGCTTCACATTGATCTTAGGATAATAATGAAATGTGGCTTGGCCCCTGTCCACTGCTTAAATATTGTCTTTCACAACTCTTTGCCTTCTTTCAGTTCTTTGAAACTCCTTTTTCTGCTTGGCTAATGTTTCCATCACTAGAAGTTTAGCTCCATGAGCTTAGGGTCTGTGTCTATTTTGCTCACTGCTGTGTCTTGAATATCCATCACAGTTCCAGATAAACACTGGTGCTCATTCACTGTTCCCCAATGAATGACCATGCCTATTTAGCAGACTCTACCTCCTTGTTCCTTGCTGGGCAAGAGAGCATATCTCAAAACTGTGTAGGGGATTAATGGTATATGGTAATGGTATATACTGGTCCTTGATCACTGGACTTTTCCACCACGTGCTTGAAGGACTGGGATGGTGGCTATGTAGGTGCTCTTCCTTTGAAAACTTGCCAGACCTTGTTCTGGAAGGGCATTCTCAATCTTGCTACAGGATGTGAACCCAAGAAAAAGGAGCCCATTGAAGAATTGGGAAAGATATGTGATGCCTTATGTCAGAGTAAAATTTCCTGAGTAGATAGAATTGTTCCATTTTATACTTCATTTTTCATAACATCAAAATATTCTCCTAGCATTCATTTATTTCTTCTTTCATGTAATACTTGAGGGAGAAGATAAAAACAACAGCACAAACTACTATTAAATAAAACATTACATTTTCAAATACATGGTCATTTAACTGAAGGAACATCTTAATTGCCTTACCCATTCTTAATTTTAATTCTATGCTTTATGTCTTATTATTCCCACTTGGAAATAGCCTTCTGTCACTTTAATATTGGCTTGCTCACATTTGAAAATTATCTTAGGTAATCTAATGTCTGGAAGTTTAGCTTTTGCAGTTGTTAATAATAATATGATATGATTAATTTCTAAAGACCCTCATTAGTAATACTATTCACTTCAAATCCTCATTAACCTGTCAGATAAGAGCTTTGGAGTCTCCACTGCTAGAATCAAGGCAGATTCCAGTAAGCTTTAATTACTTGGAATGAGGTGTTACATGTTGTCTTTCAGAGTGTTTGTATGTTCAAGGATTGATAGCACTTGGCTCAAATTTTATCTTAGATATATATTTTCTAGAATCTGTTGGGCTGTGGCACTTCTATTTACAGAAAAGGAAGAAAGCAAGACTATTATATAAGAAAAAAAAAATCTGATTTTTTCTGAAGGCTCTGGCTAGCCCATTCTGTTGGGGTAAAATCTCTACACACACAATGATAGTCTTGTTACGTCATAAACGTGTAGTTGTGGTGTTAGAAATATGGCACCTTCAATCCCTTGGTTGGTCAGATTTTAAGGCTGTATCTGGGAAAGTGTGAGAGCTTTGTGGAGCACTAGACTTTGAGACGTGGCAGAAACAGTGCACAATGATCTTGATTGCTTTTACTCTTGAGCTCTGAAACAGTACTAACCGTGTACATGTTTAGGACTATTAGCATTTGAGCCTGTTGTGTCTGCTGAAATATTTTGAGAATGCTGAGAATGGGGTCATCTCTCTCTCCAGATATTTCTTTTAGCAAAGAGGATTTCTAGATGATGCTTGGCCATGTAGTGCCCAGTGGGAGATTGCACCTAGACAGAGTTTGATAATTTTGGGAACAATAATCTTCAGCAAGATAAACAGAGATATATGCCATTGCCACACTTATGTGAGCTGAGCCAGTGCTGGTTGCAAACCTTCCTTCCCATCTCCAAGGCTATTTGTGGTCAGCTGCAGGGCAGGGGTCCAGGAAACCAGAGGAACTGAACTTCTGTCCTTGGTGCATCAGAATGCATCAGGCAGGAGGGTGAACGGCTGTCTAGAGTGTGAAGAGGGATGCTCCCTGAGAAGTAGTGTATTCTCATTAATTGATTTTTTAAAATAATTCTCTTTATAGGTGAATTACACAATATTTAAAAAATAGGTTTATTGTACTGTTTAAAAAATATGAATCAGCAGAAAGAAAAAAAATAAAACTTTTCCATAAACCCAATATCCAGAAAGAATAACTTTCAATTTTGATATCTTTCTGGTCAGACTCTTCCTTTCTGTTTCTTTATGTAACTATGAGTGTGTGTGTGTGTGTGCGCGCACACACGTGTGTGTGTAATACCTATGTGAACACAGACATGCACACAGCAAGGTCACAAAATTACATAAACTCAGATTATTCAGAGAAAATGTGTCTTCATTTTTCTCTAACTGATCTGATCTTCCCCTTTAGACTCTGCACTCTGCCTGTGGAAACAAAATCAAAATTTTAGTCTGGTCAGATAATCTTAGTCTGGTCTGATGCAGACATTAAAAAGTCTCTTTGGATAACTCAGTCTTTTCCTATTTGACTCGGGGACAATTCAGGCTTACAGAGTTCTGTGCCCTTCCCCTCACTGTTCTGTAAGAGGACTTGTGGATGATGCACATGACCTCATGGCATTTGGAAGAAGTGGTCTCTGGATCCTTGCTGGCAGGCCCTACTCCTTGTGTGATCTCTGAGGTGCTCTAGGTCCTAGGTGGTATTTCCAGGTCAAGTATGGCCACTACTTCTGGGCCCATTTGCTCACTGGGTAGGGAGGTTTTTCTGGTCTAGACTGCAGCCCTCGGGTCCTTCTGACAGCTCTCATCCTTCCTGTCCCATATCACTAACGCCGGCAACCTTGCACTTCACACTTGGATGCTGGGGAGCCAGGAGCTCTGTTCCCCAGCCATACTGGAAATTTTGCTGCACTGGGTTATATCTCTATGCCCATTGAAGGTGGGTGGAGGAAGCCCAGCCATATGAAAATAGTACAGCAACTCAGCCTGGGATTTAGAATTGCTTTAAGTATTGCCCAGAGCAAGAAATGAGGGGTCTAACAATTGAACACAGTTACACTGTCTTTTTCTGGATAGGCTTCAGTCTGCTTTGTAAATGCCACATTACCTACCTTACCCTGTCATCTGGGTCAAGATTTGTTCTTATAGAATGTTGCCAGGGCAACAATGCCTGTGGCTTTTTAAGATATTTCAGGAGTGAGTGAAGAGCTCTCTCCATCTGCTGGTGAAGCTACTTGGGGATAAGAGAGAGGCCTTATGTCAATTTGTTTCTTATTAAGATCACATTAATAAGCATGACTCATGTAAATCTCACAGGCAACAGTAATTCTCGAGCTTGTGCTTCTAGGTTTCCAAACACAGAATTCTCCATCTCTATGCCTGTGTGTTACCACAGCTCAACTCTCAAAAGATAGACAGGTTAATTCACTTCACTCGCTCCATGTCCTCTGAAAGCACAGTCCAGTTTGGTTTAAGTGGCCATTGAAGACAGTCTGGAGAAGTGCAGATCCATCAGGAATTCAGTGGGGGAGAGCATACTGTGTACCTGCTTGTATGTGGACTGATAGTTGGGGTCATGAAAGGGAGTGTCATTTGACAGACACCAGGAGATCCACGGGTTGACACTGGGGAGTTGCTTCCTGGGTCAGGCTGGAGGACTGGGTGATGGAGGAAGCTGCAGACCTCCCTGTGCTCTGTACGCAACCTGGAAGGAAAGTCCACGGGGGTCCACTTCTGACCTGAGTCAAACTGACCATGGAGTAGCATGGAATAGCGACCTGTTGTGGGGTTTGGATAGCCTGGGGGTGTATAGTTGAAAGGTTCTACTAGTCTCTCTCTGTGGGAAGCAGATTCGCTCTGACTCTTACAGTGTTTACATATGAGGGATAAGTGAAGAATTCAACCTTCTCTGTTTTGCATTTTGTGAGTAAAATTACTTTTGTACCACCCCTTCAAGGAAACAAATCTCTATTAATATGCTTGCAAAATACGACCTATAGCCATGAGCCAGGCTGAACTTGAGAATAGACATGCCAGACAGGAAAGAGGAGCTTGTGGCTTTCTGACTTTGACTTTAATCGGGTCGTCTTGATTACATAGCAGAAGCAATGAGAAGCTTGATTAAATGACTTTAGTTCATTGGCGTCTTTAAATAGCTGAATATGTAATTTGCAATTTTACCAACTCACTTACCTATGGGTTACCATGGTAATAAAGCATATGCTAAAATGACATTTGACATTTATTATTTTAATTTACAATCAGTGGAACACAATAGCACTTCCCGACCAATGTACTTCATTTTGAGGTAACTGAGGAAGAATAAATGCACTCACGTCTTCAGAGTAGTTATGAATTATGGTATGTTAAATAGAAAAGGTTAAGACCAATTCATCCATCATCCAAATTAAGCCTTAAATTGATGAGGGTGGTAGGGTTAAATGAATTCTCTTGAGACAGGTATTTATCTGGCCTGGCCTTCTAACCTGTGGATAGGTGGTATTTGGTCCTGACACAAGTTACATCCAAATCCATACTGCAAAATGTGTTATAATGAGATGGTAGCATCCTAGCTGCTGGAGCTTAGCATTTCAACACAAGCTTGAGGTATCTTTATACTTTGTTGGCAATCTATGGCTAGGAAAAAAAGGCCTTGGTTGAACTTTAATGGTTTAGTTAATATTCTAGGAATAATTACTCAGGTATAATGGAACCATAGGGAACTTTAGACATTTTTTTAATCCAGTGGTTGATTTGTGACAAATAGGTGAAATGAGGAGATACCATAAGAAAGCTTTTTTTTTTTTTTTTACTATTGCTACTGAAAATATAGATGACAGAACGTTGGCATGAGAAAAGATCTAGAACTTTCTTCTCATCTTAGAAATGATTCCACATGGATTCACCATCTCCCAAAGACTGGGGTTGCCATGAGCTTTGCCTATGTCTTACGAAGAGGGCCCTGGAGCCTGGCCCTTATTCTTGGTTCTGCTCTTGACATCTGGCTCTAAGGATGTTCATATTACTTCTCTTTCTCTCAGCTCCCAGTCACATTTGATGAGAACTTAGCTTTTTATTTTAAAAATTCTTTCTGTTGCAGGGATTATTATCATGGGAGTGCATTTTAGAATACTTCTTTTGCTTTTGGCTAATGAGGGAAACTAATGTCCTATCAGGAATAGTTGAATATTTCCACCATATTCTGCAATTGTATATAATTTCTTTTAAATTTGGGAATGAAGATGCATAGGGAATATTTAAGTCTAGCTAATACATTGTTTTGTTAGACAACCATGTGCAGAAATACTCTTAAAAATAGATCCTATATTTTAACGGTAACTGAAATTCCTGTAAGCTGTGAATAGTGATAGAAAACATAGAATCCAACTCTTTTTCCTTAAATGAAGCATTCATCTCAGAAGTTAACCAAAAGAAAATTGAACTCAGCACACCCCAACTACCTTTTAGTTATTTATTGAGAAGTTAATTCAAATTTTGCCACCAAGACATTGCATTGATTATTTTTCCGTCTAACCACTCGTGATAAATAATGAAGCAAAAAAAAAAAAAAAAAATTGGCAGTCATAGGGAGAGAATGATATTAAATGGCGGAAAATAAATGTATCCATCAGCTAATGGAAATAAAACCAATAAGCACTGAAAACGGTAAAGAAAACATTAATTCAGGCAGCGCCCTTTCAGTTTGCCTTAGGAATCATGAGCAGCAATTTGAAACCCTGTTTTTCTCTTGGGAAGAAGTGCTGCCTGGAATATGATATAAACTATACTGATCAAATAAAGAGGAGAGCCTCAGGCTAAAACAGAAAGAAAGAAGTTACAACAAAGAAAAACAGCTCGTTGTATGAAATGACACATTTATACACCAGCAAAGTAAAATTAGAAATCTCCCCCCACATAAATGTTATATCAGCTGCAGAAGAAAAATAGCTGCATCACAGAGACCAGACTTGAGAAAGAGGATAACATAAAACGGAAGATTATTTCAAATAGTTCCCAGAGCATGCAACCCATACACACACACACACACGTATATAAAATAAATATATATTTATTTAGGTTTTATTTTGAGGAAGATCAGCCCTGAGCTAACATCTGCTGCCAATCCTCCTCTTTTTGCTGAGGAAGACTGGCCCTGAGCTAACATCTGTGCCCATCTTCCTCTACTTTATATGTGGGACGCCTGCTATATAGCATGGCTTGCCAAGCGGTGCCATGTCTGCACCTGGGATCTGAACTGGCGAACCACGGGCCTCCAAAGCAGAACCTGCGAACTTAACCACTGTGCCACCGGGCTGGCCCCTACGCATTTAGGTTTGGTCATGATATAATGATATTAGTTTAATTTTTCTTTTTCTTTTTTGAAGATTGGCACCTAGGCCAACAACTGTTGCCAATCTTCCTTTTTTTTTTTTTCCTGCTTTATTTCCCAACCGTCCCCCCCAACCCCCCAACCCCGGTACATAGTTGTATATCTTAGTTGCAGGTCCTTCTAGTTCTGGGATGTGGGACGCCGCCTCAACGTGGCCTGACGAGGAGTGCTATGTCCGCGCCCAGGATCCGAACCCTGGGCCGCCACAGCGGGGCATGCAAACTTAACCACTCAGCCACGGAGCCGGCCCCAGTTTAATTTTGTTAAGTGATGTATAGAGTTACTTGCGCTAAATTGAAAGTTCTGGGAAAAATGTAATGATAAATAATATTAAAATGTACCTATTGGAACAAAAAATTTGATGGGTGTAGATTATTAAATTTAAACAGGCATTTGACATTCTCTTTCTTCTTTGGAAACCTAAAGCTCTTGATTCAGGTGAAACGGTACACTTTGAATTTTGTGAGCATCACTGAGCTTAGAAAAGTGTAACCAATGACAAAATGAAATATTGCGGGAGTAAGGTTTGGTTGTGATGAATTTGTTATTGTGGAAGTTCCCATTAGAAATTCAATGTCATCTATTAGGGAAGCTTCTGTACTTCGATTTATGCAGCAGATGGGGTTTGAAAGGCAACAGATAAGTAAAATTTTTGTAAATTAAATCAGTGTGCTTGTCATTTGTGGTTCATTTTGTAAAATCAAGAGTTCATTTGTAATGTCAATGATCAGGCCTAAAATATCTAATTGATTAGATTTTCTAAATCAGATTTTATCCAAGTAAAGCATTAAAATATTGTTGAAAGCAATTCAAATGTTTGTAAAAATACTAGAATGACCAAGAGAAAAGATAATTATAGGAAATAATGAATGATGTACATCATAATCAATAAAAGCTAAACAAGACTTTATGGGTGTTTAATCTTTGCAACAACTGGTAACCACTTCACTTTTCTCTCTTCCTCAAGCCAAACTTTCCAGATTCTCAGTTCCTATTTTGACTTATCTATAGCATTTTTTATAGTTATCACTGCTTCCTGCTTGAAATATTCTTAAGATACCCCATCTTCTAGAATTCCTCAGTTCTTGTTGACTGCTTCTTTCCCATCCTCTTTTCTGGTGGCATCTCAACATTGGAGTGTTGAGGGGCATAGTCCTTGGATCACTTATCCTCTGTTTGGTCTCATGTGCTGATGATTTTGTTGACTCATTGCACCTCCTAACTTTAAATACCGTGTATATGTGAATTACAGGCTTCGCCCCTGAGCTCCAGACTCATACAGGCGACTACATACTCAACGTCTCTGATGAGTATCTAATGGGTATCTAATGAGCATCTCAAGCTTTATACATTCAAAACCAAATGGTTGCTTTTCCCCATGTCTCTTCCTTGATATCTCCTTGCTTTCTCTCTTACCTGCCAACAATTCGGTCCCTTTAAAGTAATCAGAGTGATTCTTTTAAAAGCAAGATCAGGTCACTCCTCTATCCTCAATTCTCTGATCATTTTCTGTATTACTCAAAGTAGAAGACAAAGTCCTGACCATGGACTTGAAGACCTTGCATGAACTGAATGCATTGCCCCCTGACTTCATCCCTTATTCCTCTTGTGCTCCCTCCATGACTCTTCTCTAGCCACAGCCTCTTTGCTGTCATTCACACATGCAAGGTTCACTCCCACTTCAGAGACTTTGCACCTTCAGCCTTGACTGTGCTTCCCCCAGATACCCACATGGCTATTTCCCATCTTTTTACTCAAATGCCATCTTCTCCATGAGGTCTTCTCCAAGCACTCAACATAAATTGCAATTTCCACTCCTGCACTCCCTGTCCTTTCCTTGTCATTTTCCATGGCACTTATCACAATCTGATATGCGCTATGTTTTACTTTTTATTATGCTTAATGCCTGTCTTCACCCACTCTAAAGTACATTCTGCAAAGGAAGAAATTATTGTCTTTTTTGTCCACTGCTGAATCCTCAGCACCCAAAGAAGTGCTTAACATATAGGAAGGGTTTAATAGTTATTTGTTGAATGAATATGTGTATATATGGTCCCAGAGCCACCTTGAATATTTGAAAAATTCAACCTAGATGTACATTCTATTGTAAGATCTGAACTTTGTGACTAGCTGAATTAATAATCTAAAATTGGGACCAAGGTTTCTATAGTGGAACACACCATCAATATAGGTAGAATGAAGACTATTCAAGGAAAATAAATACAAAGTCAGGATCTGGCCAAGGCAGTTGATTGCTCACCCAACAGCCATTTCCCCTTCTTTCTTGGTGAAAGACTTCTGATTTTATGACTGCTGTAATGAATCCCATCCAACCCCTGAATGGATCATGATTAACTTAAGGCAATCATGCAAATCTCGTTCCTCTTTGCCCAGTGACTACACTGGAGCAGTTCTAGTCAATGATGCAAGAAGGCTTCTGGGAAAAATTTTCTACCCTCATAAAATAGTGGGTGCTACAGGGAAAGCTCTTTATTTACCCTATCCTTGCCTCTTGCTTTGGATCTTGCTTACTGGGGATGTGTTGCTCAGAGCTACAACAGTCAACCTGCAGCCATGAAGGAAGCATCACTCACTTCTGAGGACGCCTGAGCAAAAGCAAAAACACAGGAATGGTTGGCGTCCCTGCTGACAGTATTGACAATTGCCTACTCTTAGAACAACCTGCCTGCAGACTTCTTGATAAGTGCGATGACAAATGTTTATATTACTTAAGCCACTCTTCATTGGGTATTCTTTTACTTGTAGCTAAAATTATCCTAATAAGGAGGACTTGAAAAAGCGAATACATGGCCGTGATTCAAATAAACCTCAACCGTAACGATTTGCTCAGGGAAAATGAACACATAACTATTCTAGAGAAGGAAGCCTGGGATCACAAAATCTCAGAGTCTGAAGAGTGATTATGTGGCCTTCCAGGTTCTTCACTGGTTTTAGATCTCTGTACAGATTATAAAATGTCATGAAGCAGCATATGCATTACTGTTGCACTCTCCTCCACATTCTGGGTTACATTCCCCTCACCCTCGCGTCTCCCCACATTCCATTGGCATCGGTGGTGCCTGGCCAGGGGTTGACCTCACAGTCCTTCTGCACTCAGGACTGAATGACATGTAAGGAGCTTTCCTCATCTGCGTAGGGAAGATCTGCATTCCACAGAGCTATAATAGTGGCCACCTTACCCTCGGTAGGATTTCCATTTCTCATTATTCTCCCTCTCTAAGTCAGCTCCAAATCCTCTGGCTTCAATAAAATGACTGTCTTCTAACATTTTCTTTATAGTGTTGAGCCATTGTTCATGCTCAATTAAGGATGATGACGAATAATGCAACTAACAGTAATTAGTAGCTTGAAAGAAAATTATGGCTGAAAAAACAGTAGGGAACTTCCCAGGAGAATTTTATTCCTATTTCGACTAGCCATATGAAAAATGTAGCAGAAGTGTCACCCACCTGGGAATAGAGCAAGGCTGGACAAATAGCAAGAATAGATGACAGTGGGGAATTCTGCAATAGTGAGCTAATGAGCTGAAAGGCCCAACAGTTTTTTCATTCTATTTAATTTCAAAGGTTTAATTTTCACCATTACCAAATGGTAATTATTACATCCCCTTGTGAACACAGCATTGACCTAAATACTACCACCTAGAAGCATTTTATGGCAGCATTCATTCTGAATTTCTCTTGGTTATAGTCATAAGAAAACAGTACCTGTGAAATGCTCTCAGTAAAGAATGATCCTGCTTCTCTGCCTTTTGCTCTTGCTGTTTCCTGTGACTGGAATGCCCTGCTTTTTTCCACCAGTTCTGCTCTTGAAATCCATCCCATGCAGGACCCTCCCCTCCTGGCATCCTTCATGGATCCTTCATCTCCCATGAGAATAGTTTCTTTCTCTCAGTTCCCAAAGTACCTTTTTTGCCAACACGCCCAAGCTGACAATTTTTTAAAGTGTTGTATGACTTACATACAATAAAATTCACATATCTTAAGTATACAGTTAGATTAATTTTATACATGACCACCCTTCAAATCGAGATCGAGTATTTCCAGCAGGCTCTCTCACGCCCCGACTCAAGTCAGTCAGGCTTCTCCCAGGGTAAGCACTATTCTAACTTCCAGCACTATAGACTAGCTTTGCCTGGTTTTGATCTTCATAGATACCAGTGGTTCTTATCTGAGGGTGATTTTGTCCCCCAGAGGACATTTGGCAATATCTGGAAACATTTTTGGTTGCTATAATAGGCAAGGGGTGGTGGATGGAGTGATGTGGTGGTGCTATTGGCAACTGGTAGGTGGAGACCAGGGATACTACTAAATATCCTACAATGCATAGGACAACGCCCCACATCCAAGAATTATCTGGCTCAAAATGTCAATAGTGCTTAGGTAGAGAAGCCCTGATATAATAAAAAAAATTGTAAAGTATGTACTCTTTATGTTTAACTTCTTTTACTTACCATTATGCCTGTAAGACTAATCCGGTTAGTTTGCTCTTATTTATTGCAGTGTAGTAGTCTACTGTATGGATATACTTATTTACTTATTCTGCCATTGATGGATAGCCCAAAGTAATTTTTCATAACGTACTTAGAATACTTATTTCATTGAAAAATATGAAAATGTGATTAAAAGGTCAGGTTTGGGTGCCACACTACCTAAATTCTATTCTTGGCTTCGTGTCATCCTAGTCATAGGATGTTGGCAGCAAGTTACTTAACCTCTCTAAGCCTCAAGTTTCTAATCAGTAAAATGGAGATAATATGTAGCACCATTTATAGGATGGTTGAAAGAATTAAGTCAGTCCATACATTTAAAATGCTTATAATAGTGCAGAACCCTTTGTAAGTGTTAAAAAATGTTGGGCTATGTGCCCAATGTAGTTCATTGAGCTTAGTCACTGGTCAAAAAATGGTTTTGGGTAATAAACAGTTACTGATGAGAAGGAGGAAAAAGAAAGAACTAATTGTTTAGACATTTGTTAAGGCTGCAAACAAGATTGGCGTTTAGCCAAGGGTCTCTAATGAAATATACCCGTTCTAAATTGGGCCTATTTCTGATAATCAAAAGACCCATAGACAGATCATTGTTGCATACTTCTTAAAATAACAAGTTTCAGGGACTTTAAAAAAATTCTTAAATAGAAGGAGAATTCAACATCAGGATTTTAAATCTATTTCAAATTAATCTAGAACTTTAATTATGATGTTTTTGTGTGTGTAAGGAAGATTGGCTTAAGCTAACATCTGTTGCCAATCCTCCTCTTCTTTTTGCTCGAGGAAGATTGTTGTTGAGCTAACATCTATGCCAATCTTCCCCTATGTTACATGGGACATTGCCACAGTGTGGCTTGAAGAGCAGTGATAGGTCCACGCCTGGGATCCAAACTTATGAACCCTGGGCCGCTGAAGTGGAGCATGCGAACTTAACTATTAGGCTACCGGGCAGCCCCTAATTATGATTTTTAAGAAGCCCTCCTCCAGGTTGAACAGAGATAATCATAAACAAATGTTCTAATCCTTCTTGGTCATGAGAAATAGCATCATATAGGGGAAAAATTACTGCAACTATTTTAGATGTTAACTTAAAAACTTTTGGAAAGAAATTATATTAAAAGAAACATAAATAATTTGCTTGGTTGAATGAGGAGACCATTGGGTGTTTACCATATCCACTTGAAGATTATTTTTTAAATAACTTTTGAGACAAGTATAAATTTTTAGTCCTTCTATATTCCGGTACAAGTTTGATGCTTGGCCGCATAACACCTTTTCAATTCAGTGTATTGGTAGTAATGCTGTTAATGAAGGTTATGCAGATAGTCAAACCTGGTTCTAAGAAACAATTCAATATACAGTACGGATTGTTTGTATATAACAGATTTTGCTTCCTTGTCATGATAATCTTTGTTGTGTAAATGTAGGTAGTGGTCACCAACCCTCATTATCTAATTATGGATGGGATCTAAATGGTGATCAGCTGGGAAGATGGAGTTAGTGAATATCATGTTACATACAAATTCTGAAGGGATTTCCTGGCTATTGTCTCTCTGTTGAATTTTTCCTAGACATGACCTTTGTTCTCATGGAAATCTGGGGATGTGGTTTTGCTAACCTGATAAGATATAATGGTAGGTCATGGGCTTGGTTCATTCAGTAATGGGTTCATGGGTTGTGATATTACCACTGTGCAAAGCTAGAATGCTGAACAAGTGTTTTCTGTAGGTGTCTACCATATTACCAAGCTGGAGGCGGAGTGCGCTTTGGCCAGTGGGGCTGTGACAGTGTTTAAATGATTAAGAATTTGGAGGGGCCGGCCCGGTGGCGCAGCGGTTAAGTTCGCACGTTCTGCTTCTCGGCGGCCCGGGGTTCGCTGGTTCGGATCCCGGGTGCGGACATGGCACTGCTTGGCAGCCATGCTGTGGTAGGCGTCCCACGTATAAACTAGAGGAAGATGGGCACGGATGTTAGCTCAGAGCCAGGCTTCCTCAGCAAAAAGAGGAGGACTGGCAGTAGTTAGCTGAGGGCTAATCTTCCTCCAAAAAAAAAAACAAAAAACAAAACAAACAAACAAAAAAAGAATTTGGAAATTGGTCTGTTGTTGCTGAAGGAGCTGGGCCGCTCCACCTGACTAGTGCTTTGCAGAGGCCCCCCGATCAGTGAGTGGGTGAACCTGTAACTGCCAGGCGTGTCTCTGACTGTGAAACTGCTAATGTGGCCTCTTTTGGGCTCACACAGTTCTTTGACAATGAATAACAATGTGTAATGTATATGATAATGACAATGTATAATGAGGCAAAAGACTCCTAAGAAAAATGTAGATTCTATTAGAACCAGGTGGTACGGTGAAAAAAGCACAATTCTTATTTGGTCCATGGAAAAAAATCAGGAGAGAGACTTTCGCATAATCCCTACAAGGGGAAGATTTTTTTTTTTTTTTAATAGCAATTTAGATTTTATTCTTTTCCTTTTTCTCCCCAAAGCCCCCCGGTACATAGTTGTATATTTTTCGTTGTGAGTCCTTCTAGTTGTGGCATGTGGGACGCTGCCTCAGCGTGGCTTGATGAGCAGTGCCATGTCCGTGCCCAGGATTCGAACCAGCGAAACACTGGGCCGCCTGCAGCGGAGCGCAAAGTTAACCACTCGGCCACGGGGCCAGCCCCAAGGGGAAGATTTTTTTTAAAGAAATATTCTCCAGCATCACTGGATCAATGACATAGGTAAATTCAGCAAAACTTGTAGAAGTCACTTGCTGTGGCTTTCCTTATGGGTTAGAGCAGAGCAGAAAGTTATTACCTCCTGACATAAAGATTTGAAATACATTTTTTCCTCAAGACATGACAAGACTGTTAAAGAGAGAACCGCCAGTAAGTTTGCAGCCCAAGCAAAGCAGAGGCCTCATTCCAGCTGAGGTTTGATTAGGAGAACTGCCAAACAAATGTGACCGAGTTTTATTTCACAGAAAAAAGCACAGAGCAACAATGAAGACACAGAAGTGAAAATGAGGTCACCATGCTTTCCCGGAAAAAAAAAAAAAAAGAAAAAGAAAAGCTTTGTTTCAAGTAGACAACAGAGTTAAAATTTTAGTGTCAAATCCACACTGTAATTTACCCTGAAAGATTGAAGAAAGAATAGTCATTCATTCATTTATTCTTTTTTCACCTATCTCTACTGAGTGCTATTGTTATCGAGCTGAACTTATTTTGATTTGGTGATGTGTAGCAACATTGGCGAAAGTCAGGTTCTCCTGAGGGACACCGGCAGCCTCTAAGGCTCATCCTGCTACCAGGTGGTACATTGCAATGAAGGTGTGTCTCTGAGCAGGGCCCACCAATCATGCAGACATTTATTTACTCAAGATTATGTATATCCTCTGGAAAACGTATTTACTAATAATAGTTGGTATTATGTCCAGAGACAAACTCTCAATTATTCACAAAATATCATTCTTTGCAGATATGGTACAACTACATTTGTGTATACTCTCATTTCCTCTTCAGAAAAACCCTGTGAGCAATCCTAGCCACATGTATTGAATTGCTGCTATGTCTTTGCAATTTGTTGGTTGGTTTTTATACATTTTTGCTCATCATTACAACCACTTTGCAAAGTAGACCTTGCTATTGCTGGTTGGTACATGAGAAAACTGAGGCTAAGAAAGGATAAGTGACTTGGCCAGAGCGACGGTGTGAGTAGTGTTAAGCCAGGACTTCGATACAAGTTTGTATCAGTCCAAACTTGTAGCCCTTCCTTCTTCATTACTGGGCTTGCATTATTATTGCTCATATTTAATAAATAAAGCAACAGATGCTTAAGAAATGAATGAGTTATTTGGTGTCCTCTGGCTAGTGCTCTTTCCATTTACAGTTGCCTGTAGGAAAGTTATCAAGATCAAATGAACCTGTTTGGAGATGTTTTCAAACTCTTGTGATGGAAATAGGGCAAGAGTATATTTTATATTGCTTTAGCTCTCTGGTGCCCTTACCACTTCTTCGTTAAGACTGTTGCCATGGTGAGTAAGAGCTGGAGGGGATGGAGGCTCAGTATTCCTTCAGTGTCTGTCAGGTACAGACCAGGATGACAAAGCATTTCAACCTATACTGTTTAATTAATTCCTCACAGAAGGTTGTCTTAGGGAGCTGTGGAATGCCTCAGCTCAATGAAAAACGAAACCCACAATCATATAGAAAAGGAAGGAAAGGACTTGGTTTAGTTCACTTTAACTTAGTTTAGCTATTTGTATCAGCGTGAGTCTCCATTCCTAACGGGATTTCCTTTCCAGGAAGTTCTTGAGCTGAGGGACCTTGACTATGCAGCAAAATTCATCCATAACTCTGTCTTTGCTGACAGTGCACTAAACGCAGCAAATGCAGTTGCACAGACACCTTGGGATAGCTGGGAAGTCTTCAAAGTCCAAGAAATGAGGCTCACGTGTCTTTCAACTTTTAAGATTTCTAATAGTGGCTTTATCCTTACTCCACAGTGGCCTTTCTTGGCTGAATACTGACAGAACCAATACTGTAGTTCTCAAAAAGTGTATTCAAAAAGTTGTGTTGGGTGTGGAATCCTCATACACTGCCAGTAGGAGAATAAAATAATAGAACTACCTTGGAAATCAGTTTGGCAGTATTTTAAACATTAAACATACGCTACCATATAACCCAGCAATTCCATTCATGGGTATTTAACAAAGAGAAGTGGAAATGTTTGTTCCTCACAACATGAATGTTCAAAGAAGCTTTAAGCATAATGGCCCCAATTGGAAACAACAGGTAAATGGATAAAAGAAATTGTGGTACACCCATACAATAAAATACTACTCAGCAATGAAAAGGAATGAACTACTGATAAACACAACATGGATGGAATGCAAATACAGTATGCTGAGTGAAAGAAGCCAAACACAAAAGAGTAAATACTGAATGGTTGCATTCATGTGAAATTCTAGACAATTGAACTAAAGTATAGTGACAGAAAGCAGATCAGAGGTTGTCTAGGTGTGGGAATGGAGGAGAGATTGCACTTGGCTCAAGGGAACATTTTGGGGGAGAGAGAAATGTTCTGGATCTTGATTATGGTAGCAGTAGACATGGATATAAATACGTATTTGACAAAACTTGCCAAACTGTACAATTAAAATGCATGAAATTCGTTATATCTAAACTATACTTCAATAAAGTGGTTTTTAAAAAAATTATGTGAAATTCTTTCCTTGGGTTGCCCTGAGTGACTGAATGCCACAGTTCCCCTGCTTTCTGGTAGTAAATGTCCCTGCAGAAAGTCTGACTAGAGCCCTGAAAGTTTGTCCACTAATGAATTGGCTCCTCTTTGTGTATCGGGCAGTCCCAAATGGTTACGGTCAAGGTGATGTTTAGTTTCCCTCTTCCCTTTAGAGGAGTGATGGAAATACATGGGCAAAGGTCTGTGTCCTGTTGATGGATTGGCGTTTAAGAATGAATTCCTGTTCAAGCACAGGTCTTCACTTCTAATCTTTCTGATCCTTCAGCGTCATATACAGATTTAAACAGACTGGGGTGAGGGGTGTGAGTGGACAGAGAGAGGAAAACATTTTAAATCGAGTGAACTGTCCCCCTGCCATTCCATTCTATCAGTGATTATGGCAGCAAGAGCTGGAGATGAAAGTGATAAAAACTCAGTTACCCAGGGCCCCCTGCAGTGTGAGCATCTCACCACACTAAGTACGATTTTAGTATTTTAAAGATATGTCCTTTCATACTACATATCCCCTAAACACAAGCCAATTGCTTACGCAATGCCTCATTGAAGAGACAGTGTGCCTCTATGCTAGGAAATTTAAGCAGACTTATTCTTTCTTTTTATTACAAGGAGCTGCAAACTCCTCAAAAAAGAGGGATTTGGGTTCACTTCCAAGAAGGTATTAGTGCAGTAGCCAGCCTCCAAGACGGCCCCAATGATCCTGCCTCGTGGTAGCAGGACTGTTCCCCATGACCAACAGAATTGGTGGAAATGATGGTGTGTGACTTACAAGACTATGTGGTAAAAGACATTGCCGCTTTTGCTAGCTTTCTCTAGGATCAGTTGCTCTGAGGGATGCCCACCTTCAAGCATCTCATTGAGACATTTATGTGTTGAGGAACCAAGGCCTCCTGCCAACCACCAGCACCAACTTGCCATTCCCCAGCCCGTGTGAGGGAATCATCCTGGAAGCAGGTCCTCCAGCATCAGTAGGAGCTCAGGATGACCGCAGCCCTGGTTGATCTTAATCGCAACCTCACGAAAGGTCTCAGGCGAGACCTGCCCTGCTAAATCATTCCTGAATTCATGACCCACAGGAACTGTGAGGTAATAAATGATGATTATTGTAGTCCACTTTGAGGCACTCCATTATGCAGCAGTGGGTAATGAATTCAATGAGTCCTCAAGGACTCTTTGGTGACCAACTCCCTTTTTCATGAAAGCATCTAGTCCGAGTAGCACTATGGTTACAGTGATTACAAAAAATTTAGGCAAAGCTTCAGGCACAGTTCATGTCTTGTCTCATTTAATCCATATAACAGCTCTGTGAGGTGGATATTCTTTATCATCCCATTTCACAGATGAGGAAATTGGAGTCCAGAAAATTTCAAGATCACTCCAGTAGGATCAGCCAACAATCTTAACCACTAATGTTATAAACCTCACTGTCTAATTCTATTTTCCATTCTAGTTATTTCATATTCTATGTGTGATTTTAATTTATTTTCATTTTTCTTTAAACAAGATGCAGAATGAATTACAGGCACAGAGCTATTTTACTTGTCCCCATTGTTTGAAACTCGAGCAACACAATAAAGTAGGTTTCTGTGAAATCTGAGATCTTAGTGCATCGTATATGTGATGCATGTAACCATTTTTCTAGTAAAACAGACCAGGTGAGGAGGACACATGTTACTTTTCTTCTTGTCTTCTGTTTTTTAGTTAAATTGCCTAAAATAGCTTTGCTTATACTAAGTAAAAAAGGTCAGTTTTCTAGAAATTATCATTTCAATATGTTCATGTAAACTTTATCAGTCAAAAAGCCTTAGTTTTATCCTGCAAAGTGTAATTCATCACACGCTCAGGAAGAAGGTTTTTCCGTGTCTTAATCCAATGCAATGATTGATTTGTTCTTTAGTTACGAAGTCCTCCCATGATTTTTGCCTTATTTTGTTCACAGTAGCTATCTCCATTAAGCACTCCATAGCTGAGTTGTACAAATGTGACTTGAGTATATAATTTTAAAAATTCCTCATAAATACGTCTATGAAGTACGTACTAACGCTATCCTCATTTTATACGTGAGACAAAGGAGAGTCAAAGAAATGATGTCCTTGTCCATGGACACCCAGCTTATAAGTGGCAGATGTGGGATTTGAACACAGATCTGCCTAAGCCCAGAGCTATGTTCTTTTCCACTACTGCTCCTGCCTCACCCTGAAAAAACTGGCAAAAGTATTGGACAAACAAGAACCAAATGGTCAAATAAAGTAGAAACCCATTATGAATAGCTTTGGGGTTCAGATGTATTTTTGATTTGATGGATTTCTTTTAGAGTAGAAAAATGTACATACCTGGTCATGACAAAACCAGAGACATGAAACCAGTTCTTTTAGGCCCGGAGTTTTAGGGCACACTTCTACTTTACCTTCAAAAGTGGAAGAGCATTATCATCTGTAGATTTTTCCAGTCTCTGAAAGTAGCTCAGGTTTTTATTCACCTATTTCCTATTTGTGAGAAGCCAGTTTTCAGACAGATAAGGTCCGTATAGCCGTGAATCTGCTTAGTGGTAGAGTCAGGACTGGAATGCTAGTTTCCAGGTGCCAAGGCTGGTGATTTTTGCGACATGATCATGTCTTCCTTTTAAAGTATTTTAGATCTAGTACATAATGATTTGGGGTCCCTGTGGGCTTAATGTCTTCCCTTTTTTATTTTTAAGTTGGAAACTAATAGCAATTTTAGAAATAGACTTCACAGAAGTTTCAATCTGTTGTCGTTTCTGCTAGGAGAGTGCTTGCTTTCTTTTTCCTGTAAGGTTATTCTCTCTGAATGCATTAGATGCTGAGGTAATAAACATATAAATATTTATGAAAGTATAGAGTAGCTTAGATTAGTTTTTCCAGGAACAGACCTTAATATCACTTTTTCCAAGTCATCTTTCAGAATCTCATTTGAATTTAATGTTATTGACACCTGATAATTGCACACAAACTCAAGTGTCACCCTAACGGTGACTGTACTAGATTTCCTGTAGCAGAAAGGTCTGTGCACAGGTAAAAATTTCTTCATGAAAGTCCAGCTATGATATGCACACTTCACAGGGGATGTACATCAACTTAGAGAATCTTTTAAGGAAGAGCAAAGTAAAGGGGTTCGGCAAAACTTATTACGAGGACGAATTATACCCTGACTAGTTCTGCAGAAACCCCAGTCTGAAGAAAGTAATGTGAATATCAATGACCTGAATGGGCTCGTTAGAGTCAGGCAAAATAAATAAAAATTATAGTAACTACTTACTAATGGTTTATACTTTATCATGTGTTATTTTTTCCAATTTACAAAACTACGTTAATTTAGTTTTTCTCCTTCACTATTCACACCATGTGCGGAATCAATAAATCCAGTTTGATCCAGTAAAACACATTTCTGACTCTCATTTACAACAGGCACAAAGTTTTTCTTAAATATGCAAATACTACTGAGCCTATAAAAACATAGTTTTATAGGTTGTGATTATGACATACTTTGGAAAAATTGCAATGACATTAGCAATAGAATGTGAAATAATCTTTGTATAAAGAATAAGTTCAAGGGTGGATCAGAAGCTCTTCCCACTGGATAGTGGTGTGTTTAAAGTCAGATTAATTCATTAATATAGTTGTTTGTTTATAGACTACCTGTTGCAGGCATGCTATGCTACTTGTAACCCAGCTGCAGTGAGGTTGAGAGTATTTGGAATTTGGCAGAGATCTCATTCTTCCTTCCCAATTCCATGCATTTCTCCTAAGATACTCAGAGAGGTAGTAAAGGAAGTATCTCCTGAATATTCCAGAGCTCTGAGCAGTTGTAGGAAATCTGGCTAGCCCTTGCTCTGCAACCTGTATATCTTTGGCGTTGGGCTCATGGATACTGTAGAATGCACTTTTACACAGAAACAGGATGGACCGTAGGAGAATGTCAGGGGCCTGATGTCCTCCATACGGCATTCCTGTATGATGGCAAAGACTGAATGGGTTAATGATCTGCAACTAGTAACTAGCTGTTTTAATTCTTATTGGCAAGAAAGGCAATAATCAAATGACTCCTATGGGAATGAATTATAATGATGTCAGCAATAAGCCTTCAAGTGAATTATACTAATTAATTTCTGTAGGTCAGCATTATCCATCACCTCCATCATAAGACGAAGGGAAGCCTCAATCCAGAAACCAAGTTGCATTTCAAAAGCTTTTTTGAGTGGGTATCCAGGGATTGGAATTCGTAGTTTTGCATTTTAAATGGGATGTGGAGTTTAGAGAACCAGGACGATGCCCAAGGGGTTAACTCTCTTTCTTCTCTGTAGAGGTCATGCACAGGGGAGACTAGGAGCAAGTACTAGAAGGACCCAGTGGGGATGCTCTTACTGCTGTCTTGGCAGTACTTGTGCTGCAAATAAACAAACTTCAGTCCTGAAGACTCTCCAGTGTGTAACTTTGAAGGCATGAAATTCACACACACAGAATGGTGAGTCAATAGCCTACTGCCCAGTAGGACTACTCTCTCAAATTAAAATAAGATTGAGTTTTCTATAAGAGGAAGCAGCTCTGCCCTAGAAATTGGCTCCACTCAGCTCTCTAAATAAGAGCTAATGTGAGTCTTTTGTGAGTATATTTTCTCACGTGCACTGTCTTATTTTAGTGCAAATGAGTAAAAAAAGCACACTGCATTGGAAAGAAAATGTGAGAGTTTATCCTTACAGTGGTAAGACATCAACCATTCAGTCTTGCTAATCGAAGACAGAATGTACAGCCACTGTAACAGTTTTTCTGCCATGTTAGAGGGCATATATGCTAATAAAATTTATTTGAACAAGATGGAAAATTGCTAATGCTAGAAAACTTATGTCACATTAGTTCATGAATTCAACTTCCAGCCATGTTGGCTCTATGACAGGTATACTTGTGACCACAACAGCATATGTATTTAAAATGTTGCGCATTTTCCAAACTGGAGACAACTATGTTTAGACTTTATTTTTTTTTCACAGCTAAGGCATTTGTGAAATCATTTGCTCTGAACAGCACAAGTGTGCATGTCAAAATCTTGTTCCTTGCTGCTAGGCATTCTAGCTTTTGGAGTTTGGGAGCCTTTTATAGTTTCCTCGGTGACTATCAGCTTTATGTGGGGAATAATACTTGGTGTTACATTTTGCAACCAATTACAAGATAAAGGCATATAATTCATGACTAAGTTGACTCTCTATTTTGATAATATGGTTAGCTTGGACAGTTGGCATGAACCTTTACATATGATATTCAGACGGAAATAGTTATTTCCTCTTATGTAAAACTTTCATCAACTCTACCTGGGGCATTGATCAATTTTAGCACTTTTCTGTCTCTCTAGAACTGCAGTATTTTTGGAGTACTGTCAAAGCTGGCTCTACTGCAATCCTAAGGGCTATATTCAAGGTCATGTGACTGTTTACTGCTTCAATAAAAAGCAACTTATAAATGCAAAATGCAATTCACTATTTATTCATCTCATGTATTCATGCAACACTCGTTGGCTTACTGTGCTGTTTGCTTGATATGTATTCCACAGCACACCTTTTGTTTCTGCAAAACTGCACATTATATCATTTTTGCATCTGACACTGACTTTGTTCTAGGGGAAGTCTTCTAATAAGAAAGGGGAAATGAAAATGCTACAATGAGGTTATCCAACCCTTGCAGATTTGCTTAACTTGCTGAAAAGGCAGGAAGATTTTAGAGGGCACACTGACCTTGAATAGTGAGAAAACCTACAGTGAAATGCGTTAAACCAGAGTTCATTGCCAAATCTTATCACTGTACTTCCTGGTTTCTTGTTTATTTTCACTTGAAGTTTCTTATTATCCAGTAGAGATATGTCATGGTTTACATAAAACCCCAAACAACCACATGGGGAAACTCAACGTATTTATTCTGCTTTTAAGGTTAGTTCTTTCTCTTTTCTTTGGAAGACTTTGGATTCGAAACTTTAAATAGCAATGTCTCGAAATTCATCAATTTTAGGACTGCATTTGGGATAGTTGTACTCATTCATTCACATAATCAAACTCCATAGATTTGAAGTTCTCATCCTAATCCAGATTCAGTATGAGATTTGGGATAAACCAGATCTTGGTTTGAGTCAGCCTCCACTATGTTTAGCTGTATGAAATTAACAAGTCATTACCCTCTCTGAACCTTAGTTTCCTCATCTATAAAATGCAGATAAAATGCCCAACTTGAAAAGTTGTTGTCTGTGTGTATGTGTATAACAGAGACTCAGCAAATGTCTTTCCTTCGCTCTTAGAGAGGATAAAGTAACTTTTTTTTTCATGCTCATTCACATTTCTGGAGTAGAGTTAGTTATAATGCTATCTGTTGAAATTATTAGGCAGTAGAAAAGTAGTGATAGTGTCTTTTCCAAAACTAATGCCAGATCACCCAGTGGTCAAATCAAATGGACACAAGGCATCTTGAAGTACAGTGGTTCCAAGAGACCAAAAGTCTAGGACTCAGATCCTGATCCTTTCACTCACTAGCTGGGCGACTTTAACTTCTCCAAGCCCTGATTTCCTCATCCATAAAACAGATTATAGTAAGAGAAATTCTAACACCCATGGGGTTATGAAGATTAAACAAGGTAATGTGGGTATCAAGTGCTTTGAATGTTTTCTACATAGCAGGGGCTTAGCCACATTCTCTACAGTGTACCTAGAAGCTTTCTTTTTGGCCAGGATCCTCTATTGCTTTATAGCCTTGAAGATCACAGACTGAGACCCAGCTATTCAATCACACAATTTAGCCTGTGGCCTGATCAATGGTAGCATTTATTATCAGTTTTTCACTAAGCTTATGCCACTTTTGTTTTGAATACAACCTCCCAGCTTGAGTGAATGGCGGATACCATGTCATATGTCTGGGTGGCTCTACTTAACAAACCCAAAAATTATACTTAGTATTCTAAGAGAGACCGAGGAAGTTTTGTTTTCTCTATTAATTGCTTGAAGAGGAAACACAATTTTAAACGACATCAGTACTTGCTGTAATTTTGTTAGCACCTCCTGAATCTTTAGTTTGAACATCTTGAGGGGAAAAATGGCCTTGGCCTCCCTGGGAAGCTGCCGTGTTGCTCTCCAGGGACACAGAGCTGGTATGAATGATAGAGCAGTGACCATGGGCTGCGGAGGAAGGCAAGCCTTTTCCATGTTCTCAGCATATATTATCTCCAAAGGCAAATAACGCTTTGAGCTGAAAGAAGGACTTTCATAAGTTCATCTACAGCTGGGGACAGAGTAATGACGGTGCCCAGTGATTGGGGGACAAGGAAACCCACGTTGTTCTTTAAACAATGGGCTGACAGAGTGCCTATTTTTAACCATTTCCAGATGTAAGCAACAAGGTCACATGGGAGATTTATTTCTTTTACAACAGAAGTCAATTGGGCATGACACTAATGTATTGTTTCAAGAAAAGTCTAACTCAACTAAATCGAGACACAGTAGGAAATTTAAAGAGAAGCAATTTCTGTTATCGGTTTTAATGAATACCATTAAGTGATAACCAAAAAGAGAGAAGAAAAAAAGATTAGGGATTGCTCAGAAAACATCCTTCCCACTCCTCTAAATTATCATGACAACACAATCTTTAGCTGTGAAGTTAATTTCCTCCGTAATTACATTCTATTTAGAGGTGCGATTGCTTAGAAACACCCTCCTGGTGAGGAAGCTCTTTTATTCTAGCAGGGATGAGGAAGAAGGGGTCCCCAGCACCACGCAGCAAGTATTTATTTTCCCTGCTTCACCCCTGGGCACTTACCCATCGGGGTGCCTTGGGAGTCCCTCCCATCCCAGTGGCTGCCTCTCATCCGGAGAGCAAGGGGCAGGAGCATTCACTTTAGAGAGACTCTCAGGAGAAAGCTCCATCGGCTGGTTGTGAATGGCACTTGTATTGAGTTCTAGGGGTTCTTTGAAGGCACTTAGCTCTCCTCCTGGCCCCAGGATAGCATGAAGCTGGATTAAATGGGCCCTAGCATTGCTGCTACGGTTATGTAGGTGAGAAGGCTGTGTACTTGGAATCTGAGAAATTTTTTTTTTTTTTTTGCTAAGGAAGATTTGCCCTAAGTGAATATCAATGCCAATCTTTCTCTGTTTTTTAGTATGTGGGCCACCAGCCAGTATGGCTGCTAACAGAACAGTATAGGTCTGTGCCTGGAACCAAACCCAAGCTGCTGAAGTGAAGCATGCCAAACTTAACCACTAGGCCACCGGGGCTAGCCTGAGAAATAGTTTTTAGAATAAGATTAATGCTGTTCTCCTCAGGCTTTTTAGTATGCAACTGAATCATTGCCATCCTGATTCTGCCGTGACACGAATAAATGTATTTTAACATTTCCATCACCCCAATCCTAGTTTACAACCATTTCCCTCGCAGTCACTGGGGGGAGAAAACAAAAGCAGAAACAAAAAAGCCACAACCCAGACTTGCTGTCTTTGAGTTGGTCATGAGGTCTCCACCCTAAGGACTGAAAACTAGGGCGAAGTACTTTGTGATGACGTCAACCAATCTCCTATTTTCAAACCACCAGAAAAAAAATGAGGCCAAAGGATGCTGGTAAATTGTTCTAAGAGGTGAATCTCAAGGTTCTCTCACATGTTTCACGCAAAATCAGAGAATGTTCCCGACAGTCCTGAGTCCAGCTCTCGGAGGCTCTAATTCTATTACCGTCTCATCCAGGCACATTATTTTTGCTCATTAATGAGATGGCATTATAATGGAGCATGCAGCAGCCAGAGTGATTAGCAAAGCGCCTCCTTCCATTCTTCACAATGTCATCAACACACTGGTCAGGAAACAAACTCATTTTCCGACTCTGCCGTGATTTGCAGGGTTTCAGGCGCTGATGATAGCTTGTCTGCTTGGTTTAAAAGAGCTCCTGATATAACAGAACCTGACACTGTTTACTTCAGCCTATTATGCCTGCTGCATTCACTGAATGCTTCACTGGAGAAGAAAAATCGAAAGAAGGCTATTCATTGTAATGCCAGCTGCTTTTTAAAAAAGGAAATCAATTTTTGCTTGAGCTCAGAATGTACTCCGCAGGTCCAGAGTGACCTACCACTTTTGATGTCAACAACAAAAGGAGCTGCCTGAATTTTCCACAACAATCACCCAATAGCTCAAAGAACACTGAAAATCCTAGATTAGTTTCATTTTAGTTTATGTTCAAATTGGTAGCCACTCATCCCTACAATATCACAAAATAGAAAGCCTTGGGTGACACAGCCCTCGAACCCCACGCTGAAGGAGCTCTCTGGGCTCTGCGGTCTATGCCGGGTTTTGTTATAAATTACTTGGCAGGACCATTTTATGACGGAAATAATTAGTTATGTTTAGTATTTATAGCTACTATCATGATGCCTTTCTGCACTGCTAATTAATTATTTTATGGCCAGCATGTTTCAAATGCAATTAGTTAGGTATGGCAATGATCATAATATTTTGCATATTCATGACAACATTCTGCCTATTTACAGCAAAACTTGGGTGTCAAAATCAGTTATTTTCCTTTTGTTATTAGGCAGAATAATTACAGGAAACAATAACAATGATCTCTTGCATGTGAATAACATTTTACGACCGAGCACCTCCATTCACGTCACCCACACATGTACCCCTGTGGTGTCTCACAGGGAAATGAAAACTCCATATGGTGACAAGTTTTGGCTGGGTCTTTAGCCAGCTTGAAGGTCACCAACGGAGGCTTTTGCTCTTTTTACACATGCTTAGAGTCTCATTTGGTCCACAGGGAGAGACTGGTGGCTAAAGAAGGAGTCCTGGGAAAGCAAATGTTTGGGCTGAACAGGGAAACAAAGGAGTCAGCTTGCACTATGTTGTTTAGAACAAAGCACCAAACTGTCTTTTTTTATTTACTCTTATTATTTTGGTAAGGAAGATTGGCCCTGAGCTAACTTCTGTTGCCAATCTTCCTATTTTTCCTTGAGGAAGATTGGCCCTGAGCTAACATCTGCAGCAACCTTCCTCTATTTTTTGTATGTGGGACACTGCCACAGCATGGCTTAATGAGTGGTATGCAGGTCCGTGCCCAGGATGCAAACCTGCGAACCCCAGGCTGCCGAAGCAGAGTATGTGAACTTAACCACTCTGCCACAGGGCCGGCCCCTACTATTATTATTTTTTAACAGTAGGTGTGGAGGTGCCTCTAAATAGAAGGAGAATTTCCTTAGGTTTCTCTGCTTTGGGGGGCTCAGAAGACAGGTTGAGTTATTGCTTAACCAGACTCCATATCCAGCAGGCACACTGCCTTATGTTGAACTATTGAGTACTTCTTAAATCCTGAGAGTCTAGAAATAGTATTGCTCTGCGAAGCCCGGGAATGTTCTCAATTAACTTGTGGATAAGATCAATGACACATGCTCTCTTCCAGATCTGCGCCTATTTCTCTTTACTTTAAGCCTCCCCGACTAGCCATAATCCTCCATTTCCTTTTCCCCTTATGTACTCTGCAAAGTGCTGAAAATAGTAAAAATCAAGAAAAATATTGTCCACTGAGAACTGAGATTTAACCATGAATTTCCTTTTATGGAACATTCTAAGACTGGGCAACAGGGGCTGGGAGAACCGGAGTGGGCTGGGGAAATGAAGTGTTTCCATATGTCCAGTTTTTGTTCCTCAGGTCTAGACTACCAGGAAAAAAACATTCAATGAATTTAGATTAAAAAAATGTGTGGTATATCCCTTATTAAAACCTGCTCACCAACGTGGGCTCCTTGATCAGAATACCATGTTTTTCCCTCTGAAGGACAAGAAATTCTTCCTTTTCCTTCACCAACTTCTCTCCTGCTTTTAATTCAAGCCCATTTCCATTCATTGGGGTTGTTGCAGACATGAAGAACAAACAGACTTTGAAGTTAATAATCATTATTTTCTCATTTCTTGGGATAAAGGCAAAAAGAATCCTTTTAGCCTTCCCTCAGAAACCATTCTTTATCCCTTTAATCATCTTTGTCACTTCTCTGAACTTCCTCCAGCTTCACCGCATCTGCGCTTTACGAGCACGAGTTCTCAGTGTTCTGAAACAGAGCCCCAACTCCGTCCTCCGAAACATCTGCCGGCACTGGAGGCCAAGTCTAGAATTAATCCTTCTGTTTCAGCAGCTCTGGTATTGGTCACAGGCTAGCTGTTTTTGTTGTCTTTCAAAACAAAACCAAAAAACAAAAACCCCCAAATAACCCATGGAGAAGAGATATTTTTAAGGGGAGCAGCCAACTTTAGGAATGACAACCTTTCCTTGTGACCTCAGAGATGGGCTGCTTTCCAATTTGAGCCTCGACATTCCTAGGCCAAGGCACAAGGTTCGGAAATGGGAAAGCAATTGAGAGTACTGCGAGTTGTACATTCCAGTGTGGAGGCTGGATCATTTTGCAGTGAACACGAGAGTTCTGTTCCATTTTAGGGCAAGCTGGGGGTCCTGAGACTCCTCAATTGAATTTAGCCCTCCATAGGATGTTTATTACTACAATCCCAACTATTATTGTTTTGGGAGCTTCTTCAGCATCTACAAGATAAGCTGAAAATGCAGACAATGACCAGGAAGAGGAAATTTGATAAGACATAGGTATTACATGTAGGTATCGAGGCAGATGCAATTAGTCAATCTTTGATGATTAATAATCATTGATTTACACATGCTGCTCCAGTTCATACTCTATTCCTAACTTAATATGTATAAGTCCCCCCTATGCTTTCCCACTGACCCTTCCCCAACTTCTCTCCTCTAACATCATGGCAGCCCCTTTATCTGGGGGCCTTGCTGACTCTTCCTTGGCATTTAGAAAAATGAAAAGGTGACTGATACCTGTAGAAGGCAAATCATTGTAATTCCCTTTCCTATAAGGATCTGTGCCAGCTCGCTCTCCTTCTTTAGCCCCAACTGCAGGTACAGATGTTCCCTTATAGAGAGAAATCCAAAATACAAACATATTGTAGTTCTGAGGAGCTAGTCATGTTTTTTGTCATCAAAGAGCAGCATAAAAAGAATAATGCAGGCGATGTGCTTTTAGTAATTGAGAGCCTAATCAATTCCACGTTCTAATTGCCCCTGTCATCTGTTTACACACCTTTCATCGGTTTACAATCGAGCTCTTAAAAGGCAGGCTTGCCCCAGCCCTGCAGGTTGGGAACCATCTGTCTTCCTGCTCTCTGAACACAGCATAAAGGTTACGTTGAAAGAGAAACATCAATAACATTTTACAAACTGGTTTTTTATTCATTTAACTCATAATTGTAAAATATGAGAGTTGAATATCACTTTCAGCCAAAACAGAGAGATTTCCTGTGCTCAATTTGTATTAAACAGTTGATATAGTTAGATAATTAGAAAGATTTTTAATGTACTACCTATTATTAGTTTACATTAGGCTAATGTAGTCTCAAAAACTTTGCAGGCCAGTTCTTGTCATCAAAGCTGAAAAATTTTACATATCCCAAGCTAAGCTTAATTTTTTTAAGGTTTCTTTTTCTCCAATTATAATTTTCACACCTCTTATATTTCTAGAAACTTCACAGGCATCACTAATGTATTTCCATGAAGATTGACTTGTAGCACCCTTCTATAGGGATTAGAGCTGACATCTGTGCAACAATGCCTGAGAGAAAAAAATATTAATATAGTTCCCGCTATATGATGATCGACATTAGGATGTCATTAACAAACCAATTTCTGAAATAGAAAATGACATCATATTGGGCATTCTGATCTCAGGCTTGACCCACAATATGATCTGGAACCAAGACAAGACTGCTGAAGAACTATAAACAACCCTTGCAAGAGGGAAGCTTGTTTTTTTTTCTTTAAACTCTCTAGGCGTGTGATATGAATGAAATTAGAGAAGGCGCTGTGTGACTTTTCTGGTTTTCTTGCTTTAACTCCTAACTGTTTTCACAGGGCGCCTCCTCCCCACCCTTGCCAATAACACATTTCATTTTTCTTGGGAGAAAAAATAAAAGCAGAAAACTCACCACACAATTTTATATTTGTTTATCTGAAATGTGAATAAAATGCATATAAATGTAGTGATTCAAGTGGAACAGAGAAACTGGGTCCTGCCAGTTATTTCCAGAGAGGATCCTTCAGCACTGCTCTCTGCCCCTCTGCCCAGCGCTGCGTGTTTCATCCACATGGAGTGTGTTCATCCCTGACGAGGGCAAGCCTAGATGGTTTAACCTGCAATTCTCAGCTGATGTTCCCTGAACCCTTTAAAACTTTGGAAGCTTACAAATATCATGTCATTTTAATGAATGCAATTGCTTTTTAGCTTTGCCTTTAAGAATTTAATTTCCAGTCAACAAAGATGCATGGAGTGTGTGTTACTTTCTCTGGTTACCAGTGAGAAACACCCAACCTAGTCCTTCAGGGTGCTTGTCATCAGGGAGTCTTAGCTATTTAACCAAAAATAGTTACCTAGTATTCTCTAGATCAGTTCCATGTTTTTTTATTTTTTAATTTTTTGGGGGGTGAAGAAGATTGGCCCTGAGCTAACATCTGTTGCCAATCTTCCTCTTTTTGCTTGAGGAAGATTTGTCCCTGAGCTAACATCCATGCCAATCTTTCCTCTACTTTGTATGTGGGTCACTACCAGAGCACGGCTTAACGAGTGGTGTAGGTCCACGCCCCACATCCTAACCTGTGAATCCAGGCTGTTGGAGCAGAGCTCGTCAAACTTAACCACTATGCCACCAGGCTGGCCCCCAGTGTCCTGTTTTTTTAAAATTCCTTATTCTATTATCATAAAGTTGTTTGGTGTTGTTTGTGTTAGGGGAGAAACACTTTTTGATCTGATCCGTATAAAACTTTTCCTTATTTCTGCATATATTGCTATTTCAATTTTACAATCACCCTTTGAGGGAGTAAAAAAAAAATTAAAAGAGTTACAAGGAACACCTCTGAGGGAGAGAAGGTGACTATTAGTTCGCCCATTTCATGGTGTGGAAGGTAAGTTCAAAAAGCTTGGGAGGAAAGAGTCAAGGTTTATGGCTGGATCCAAATGAACTGAGGTCTCTGGATGCTCAGACCACGATTATGTTCTTTCTCCTCAAGGATTGGACAGAACCAAACATTCCAGGGGTGATTGTTTGCAGGCCGTGCTGAGGGTACCCATGCAATTCCCAGCATTGTGGTTTTGCCGCACAACATCAATAGATGGCCTGTGGTTCAGAGAACCAGCTGAATGCTTCGATCTGTCTGCGTCAACCACTAGGGTGAGCAGACCGTCCCTTAATTCATTCCGCAGGCCAGAGCACCATAATTTCAGCTAGATCATTTTAGATTTGGGGACTTGCAGAGAAAGCACCCTTCTGCCTTTGTTGTTATGTTTAAAAGATATTTAAAACATAGGGAGTAGAAAAGTGTCACCTTTGTTGTTTTCATTGTCCACATCAACTAAGAATGCATTTTCATAAAAGAATTGTGTAACTGTTCCTTTGTCTAGATCTAATTCCTAGACATGAATTTCCTTTGTTTTCATGTCAACAACCACCTTGACCTAACAGGCGCCTTTGCTCTTTATGTGCACGTCACCAAGTCAGAGCAATTGTGCAAGTCTGTATTGATATCCCTCACCCCATCCCAGAGGAACTGACCCAGTTTGGAGTAGTTTGGTTCGGAAGGGATTTAATTGCTCCAAACTGTGTCTGCAAACTGGTGCCTTCCACCACATCTAACCATTTCATGAAGTAATTGTTAGCAGAAGCAGAATCTGTATTTATTAATGTTTATTGTTTTCCAGCTGAAATTAATTTTCAAAGCAGACTTCTGAGTGCCATTTACATTCAAAAATAAATACAGCAGATGTGTTATTAGGCCAGCTTCAGGATATTCCAGGAGGCCTAATGTGCCAACATTACTGCATCGAGCAAATGAGTAAACCTCCAGAGTGATCAGCTCCATGGAACTAATGTTTCATCTAATCCACTGCTTGAATGAGACACGAACAGATTTCTGCTTCACTACGATACCAGTAATTAGCAAAGTCTCCCTAGGTCTAGTTACATTTAGAATAAAGTAAATAACTTATTCATGATTTGGCCATTTCTGATATATTCCTGTAGCTTTTAAAATGGAATGAATGAATTAGAATAAGCGGTTGCACATAGCCGTCACCATAAATGTTTCTCCAGATAGTGTAGGATTTTAAAACAAATCTAAAGCTCCCTATACCTAAGTCTTATACTAAATAATATTCACAGTAGGGCTGCCTGTAGCTGCTTTTCAAAAGCTGCAAGAATAACCATGTATATTTTCAACTACAGAGGACCGATGTGTACGGATACAACTTTGGCTTATTTTCTGGCCTCACTGATCAGAAAAGGACCTGTTAGAAAGTCTTCCTATTTTCCCTTATCTTTTGTGTATTTCTAAAAATAAAACAGATACCTTGTTAAAAGATGACAAAATGCTTGTTTTATTGCAAAAGTCTTCCTTTTCGCATAGAAAATGGAGCTAGACACAGATTCTCAAATTGCCAGCCTTCCTCATCTGAAGAAAGGTGACAGGGTGAATTAGTTCTCCCTCCTTCAGAAAAATGCTTTCCACACATCAACTGCTGGTGTGATGGGGCTCCCACCTCCCTGGGCAGGCGGGTTGTTCTCCATGACAGGAGAGACATCTGCAATACCTCCACTCAGCCAGGGGTGTCCACCTTCGTCAAGTCCCCAATGCATTGAGATGTGGCTTTTCTTGCTGCATCTCTTTTGATGCAAAACCGACAAATCGAAGAAAGAATTTCTCAATATTGAAAGGGCCAGGAAGCTCTCTGATCTTCTGTCTTGGAAGCTGGGGATTGATTTTTAAGAAACAAATTTTTATGATGGCAAATACCTTTGATGAGACAAATAAAGAGTGTTAAGCTGAGAGGGAATTTAGGATTTTGATTTGCTAGGTTTGCACTCTCTTTTCCTTCTGATGGCATAGTGGAACATTCTTCACTTCAGTGATTTTTTTAAATGTTGATGCTATTCCCCAGCAAACATTCAAAGTTGGTTTTATTTTTTTTTGCGTAACTGGTGATTATAGCGTTCATACGAAACCCCTACTCTTGGACAAGTTAATGTTCCTGGATACAGAAGAGTAATTGTTGAGTGGCTGTTTGCTCCCGAGTTGTGTCACTCTGAGGCTCTGGCTTAATTGGCTGCTGTACCTCAAGGGCGGTGACATCCAACCAGGAAAGGCAGGCAAGTTGCGCAGAGGAGAGTGGCCATTCTAGGAGGCTCCCTGAAGACCTGGATTCCTTTCTGCCTTAACCCCATCTTTGAGGACATTGGCGAAAATAAGGCTCTTTCAATTTGAAGACTTGTGTCATGGGTCCAGAACTATGGACCTCCAAAAAGGAATGTTTTTGCGTGCATGCCTCAAGCTTCTTAGCTAAAGGAATGTGTAAATGTGCCGATATCAGATGAGTTGTTGTAAAAGGTAGACATAAATTGAAAACAAAAGCACATATTATAATGTCTGACATATAGTTCGTATTAGGTAAATGTTAATTGATACTGAACTACAAAGCCTTATATGTACATAAAACCTCTGTAGTTGGAGAATTTTATGTTGTAAAAGTCACATGATATTCTTTGTATGCTTCTGGCAGCTCTCTATGATGAATATTCTAAATATTGAACGTTGTATCTTTACTTTTGAAATGAAAGGAACAGAAAAAAATGTAAAAGTCCAGATGCAGCTATACTGTCACACACAGACAAGGCAGTTGGTGACTTGTATTTATTTTGTTTTGGTTTTGTTCCGATTCAGAAAGGCAGAAGCAAGTGAATTAGATTTCCAAAGGGTTGCGGTATCCAAAGGCATTGACTTTTGTTTGTTTAATTTTTCAAATAATTTGACTGTCTAAGTTATTTATCTTTTTAATTTATTTATCAGTGTTTCTCAAAGTGGGGTCTTCAGACCCCTGGAAGTTCCCAAAACCCTTTTGGAAGGTTCATGAGGTCAGAACTGTTGTTATAATAATACTAATACTTTCTTTGCCTTTTCCCCTGTGTTGATATTTGTCGTGTTGCTCGAAAAGCAATGGTGGGTGACAGTGCCTTAGAACAAATGATGGCAATGACACCCAACTGTACTAGTAGTTATCTTCACTGCTACCTACTTGTAGTTGAAAAAAGAAAAGCTCCAGTTTCTCTTGAGAAAGTCCTTGATAAAGCAGTAAAATTATTAATTTTCATTAAATGTTGACTCTGAGTACACATCTTCCACCGATCTGTTTGACAAAACTATGCCCGAAGGCCTTCTGCTGCAGGTGGAAGCAGAGTGGCTGTCTGAGGAAGAGCACCGTGGGACTGAGTTTTGAGCTGAGCTCTCTGCTCTTTTCCTGGAGCACCATTTTCACTTGAGAGAATAACTGACAGAAAAACTATGGTTATTCAGACTTGGGCTTTGGGCAGATATTTTCTCAAAAATAAACAAAGTGAGCTTGTTGTTTCGGGAAAAACAACTGACAGTGTTTGTTGCCAATGAGAAAAATCAGAATTTTGAAAATTGTATATTTGCCACTATGAGTTTGACAACTTCCAGATACTTGAAGGGGCTTTTGATGAGATCAATGGTGATATCAACAAATGTGATTATATAATGAAATATGTCAACCTTTGGAAGATCTGCATAACTTAGGAAGCAAAAAATTTCCAAATGACAAATGCATATTACAAGATTATGCATGGGTTAAAGACCCATTCAAAGTACAAGGCAGACCAATGGATTTTAATGAAATAGAGTGTAAAAAGGTCACTGACAGAGTTTTAGATTGCTTATTGCAACTAATTTGTAAGAACTACCATTTGTTGTATTTGGGTATATTATTAAAGAATATTTATGATTATCTGAAAAGGCCATTAAAATACCCCTCCCTGTTCCACTTACATATCTGTGTGAAGCCGGATTTTTTTCATATACTTCAACCAAAAAACCATATTGCAACAGACTGAAGGAGAAACAGACATGAGGATACAGCTGTGTTCTATTAAACCAGACATGAAAGAGATTTGCAAAAATGTAAAACGTTGCCACTCTTCTCACTATTTTTGAAAATACAGTTATTTTCATTTAAAATATTTGTTGACATGTAATGGGTGCATTATAGTTACTTTTAAATAGCAATAGTTCCTTCATTTCCAATAGGGTAAATATTGATAGGCATAACCCACATCAGCAAAAGCTCTCTGGGGTCCTTAATAATTTTTTCAGAGTGTAAAGGATTCTGAGACCAAAAAGACTGAAAACTGCTATGCTAGATAATCTCCTACAAAGAACCAAAAAAGTGAGTTTTGAGCTTTGCAGGAATAATTTCCACACCATGGTCTGATTCATCCTGGGCACAGGCATTCATTCCCAGAATGCATGTGAATTGGGAAATGTTGTCCTGTATCTTCCCCAATATTCATCCTCAATTCCTCACCATCCTTGAAGTTACTAAAGCATATTAACATATTAGAGACTCTAAGAAAGAAGCTCTGCTCACCCTTATTTTTCCAAACTTATTAGGTGAGTGACTGTTGTTCTGATTAATAGTTCTTGAGAAATGATGCACTAAGGAAATATGTTGAGTTTTCCCCAAATGTTAATTTTTTAGTTCTGTATCTTGTTTTTGTTTTAATGTGCATTGTTATTAATTTGTATTACTTTTGTTATTCTTAAAATGTTTAGTTTTTAATTTTGAATATTTCAAAAGTTCGTAGAAGTTCAGAAAATAATGTAGCAAGCTCTATGAACATGCCATTCAGGTTTAACAGAGGTTAAGTTGTACCATTTGTCTTAGATCTGACTTTTCAAAGGGAGAAAAGAAGGAGGAAAAAGGGAGTCCAGGTAATATTCTTCTGGAATCTTTTCTTTTCATTCTACTTTTGCTTTTGAGATTTACCCATGTTGAAACACATGGATCTGGTGAATTTAAAAACTGTTGTGACGTAATCTATTGTATAAATAAATTCTCAAGTTTCTTCCCTGTTTTTTTAATAGTTCAAAAATTTTAATTCCTTACTAAAGCATGAATGTGTATGACAGAAAAATAAGGCAAAAATATTTCTTGCAATGGTCAAGATTTTGGTTAAAATTTTAGCAAAGCCATGGCAACCCTTACTCTTTAAATTTTCAGAGACCAAGTAGTGCATAAGTTGGAGACTTGCTTTTTCATTTGGCTTCTATGTATATTTTAAGTAAGGACTTTATTTATATAAATTATTACTACACCTAACTCAGTGTTTTTAATTACAATATTCAGCATGCATGTAGAGGAAAAGCATTTTGAATCTAATGAAATTCCAAATTATCTCTGTGTTCTTGTTCCTAAAAGAAATAGATAATATTTGGGTAATGATTATCATGTGATTGATCTACATAACTATCACCCCCTTGCTGCCCAAATTCATATGTTGAAGCCCTAACCCCAAGTGTGATTATATTTGGAGATAGGACCAATGAGGACATGATAAAGTTTAAATGAGGTCCTAAGGGTGGGGCCCTAATCTGATAGGGCTAGTGCCCCTGTAAGAAGAGGAAGAGATTCCAGAATTCTCTCTCTCCACCATGTGAGGACACAGTGAGAGAAGTTGACCATCTGCAAGCCAGGAAGGGAGCCCTTACCAGGAACTGAACTGGCCAGGACCTTGAACTTCAACTTCCCAGCCTCCAGAAGTGTGAGAAATAAATGTCTGTTGTTAAAGCCTCCCGGTTTGTGGCATTTTGTTATGGCAGTCCGAGCTAACTAATACAATAACCTATGTATTTTAACATTTGTGGGGGCATTGTAATTTTAAGGAGCAACAAAAACAGGAGTCTTCCTGGATTTTGTTTGTATACTATGTCTGGGGATCAGTGAAGTGAATAATTTAATGCTGGATTGATCTGTTATTACTGACTGCTTCTTCATCATGGAGTGGAGTTACTCACTGTGGCCTCATTAGACCATTTATCATCCTTACCGTAAGTCTTGATGAGTAAGTTTATCACTGCATATTCTCATAATTATATCTTAAAGATGAGGAAATCGAATTGGCAAGTCACGCAGTTAACCTGAAGTACAAGTCCAGTGCTCTTTCTATATCACACTGCCTCTCACTTTTGAAATTCTATCCTGAATCATTTTATTGGCATGACTTGCATTGCCCTAAAGAATGCTCTGATCTCAGGGAAGCTTTGTGCAAAGAAAGAGAAGCAGATGAACTGAATGACATTTAATCGACCCAGAAACTTCTGAAAGTTCCAAAGGTGATGTTATGTGGAGTCATGTGCCACGTATAGGAACCAGCTTCCAGTGAATGGCTTACCAAGACCAAGGGGGAAACAAGAGGTAACTGCTGAACGTGAGGAGGAGCCTTGGTCAAGTGCTTTTACATTAGAAATCTCTCAGTCAACGTCCTGGCAGGAACATCACTCTCAGGCTGGGTGTTTGATGAGAATTTCTAGTAGGTCCTGGACTGGGTTTTGAAAAAGCAACTAAGGATGATGTAGCACCCCAAGGGATATTAGGAATACAGAGCTATTACTACCCTAGGCCCGAAGGGGAAAGCAGAAGGAGCATTTACAGGAACCCACAGAGAGGATTGTGTGGGAAGGGTCCCCTGATGGAGCTTTGATCTTGAGTAGAGAGTCACAGCCTGGCCACAGTGACTGTCATTCTCCTCCCACCTGCTGCTCTCTGCAAAGTAGGGGAGGTGGGGGCAGAGGCTTAACCCAAACTGAAGCCAAAGGGCAAGGGAGTGCCTATTGGTCAGCCCACCAGTGCATGCACACACGCACATGGTGGAGAATGGTGGAGAGAGGGTCTGGATCAGTCCCTCCTAATTGTGGCCTCATTACCCCGTCGTCTGGCCTTCCATTCTGATATCTTTACACACCACTCACTGTACTTAGCTACGCTGACCTTGGGCCATCGGCCATTTGTGCTGTTAAGGAAAAAAAAATTCAGTGACACTTGTTAAAGATGGTAAGGCAGACTTTACTGAGGACCACGGCAATAGGTAGAGGGACCACTGCAATGGGATTTTACAGTGGGGGAGAGAGATCGGGCTCAGCTCCGAATACAGCTTGGTCAAGTGGGAATTTACAGCCAAGGAGCAGAGTAGGGGTTAGTGGATGGAAAATAACGAAGAGGAAACATCAGGGGTAAGGAAAGATCCTGGCTAAACTGACCCAACAGGATTCTTGCTGACAGGGTGATCAGACATCACCTGGGGGATGTGGGGCGACGAGGAACCTGATCAGATTTCCAGGGTGATCAGATATCATGTGTGGGAGGTTCTGGTTGAACTGACTTAGCAGGGTTCTTGCTAAAATTGGATTTCACAAGGAAGTGCACAGATGGGCCTAGGAGAAGGTTCTAGTCAGAAGGCTGACTAAAGTCTGAACGTTTGTCAGTGCTATGCTCTGGCAGGCCATGTTCTTCCTTAGATCAAACATCACCTTTCAGAGAGACCTCCTCTGTCCACCCCAGTTTCTGCTTTACCCTCAGGTTCCCATTTTCACCTCCATGGGCCCCCCCAACTCTTTTCTTTTGTTTCCCTGTTTTACTTCCTTCACGTACCTCATAGTTTCCCAGCGCCTTGTCTGTTCTGTCCCCTGTTCAACCCCAGCCCCCGGAACGCTGCTTGGCCTCTATAGACTCTTGAGTTATGTTTGCTGAGTGAGTGAATGAGTGGAGTGTTTTGAGTATGCCAGATAAAGAAAACCTCATAACAAGAAGGCTGGAATGTAGCAAATAGATAACGATGGCGTAGGGCACTGGCCAAGATACGTGGAATTCTATAACATACTGTCACATTGTGTCTTTGGGCCATCTCTGCCGAATTCACTGGTCCCAGGATTAGAGCGAACAGTCATTGTTGAACCCAGCATTTTACTGTCCTGTTGGAAAGTATAATTGGAGGTCTTTTTATTTATTTATTTTATTTTATTTTTGAGGAAGACTTGTCCTTGAGCTAACATCTGTGGTAATCTTCCTCTATTTTGTATGTGGGATGCCACCACAGCATGGCTTGATGAGCGGTATGTAGGTCGGTGCCCAGGATCTGAACCCACGAACTCCGGGCTGCTGAAGCAGAGTGTGCAAGCTTAATCACTATGCCACCTGGCTGGCCACTAAACTGGAGGTCTTGATGAGTGGCAGCAAATGCTCCTGTTTTCAGTGAGATCTCAGAAACATCAAGGACAAAGTCAGCTAGTCAGTTTCATGCTTTTTTGAGAAAGTCTAACAGCTTAGGTGATTTGTTGATATTTTTTTCATACTACACTATTTATCTCTCCATACTCTTCCTATTAGAGAGTTATAGTCTTGGTTCTTTTGACTGGGATTTATAATAGTTTTATTAAATTAAATTTCTTATTCACTTTGCAGGTCAAGAGCATCCAGTATTCCCTGTTAGCTGCTAGATGCAGTGACCACAAATTCTATTTTTCTGCCAAGCTAAGCTTCTCTCAACAATTTACATTTCTGTTTGTCCACAGAAATTCCTTTTTTTCCCTCTTAACTTTTAGCTCTTTGAGGAATGAGTACTGCTGAATTTTTTGCGATTCATAAAAATTAGTTTCCCTTTTAGAAACAATTGAACCTTCAATTTTGGGATTCTTGCCCCATTTAAGATACTTAAGGACACTGGCATGAGTAACATTAGTTAATGAAGATTTATTGAGGGCTTGACTGCTGGACACTCTCCTAGTCACAGACAATATCATAAAGAACAAGAAAGACCTGGTTCAGGCCTCACAGAGCTTCTTGGGGGAGGATAGATTTTTTTCAAAAGCCAAGAAAATGAAAAACAAATAAAAGCGTTGTAAGTTGTGTAAGGTAGCACACCATCCACAGGGCCTTATTTTGCTAGAGTGGTCAAGGGGACCCTTTCTGAGGGGTGATCTGAAGGGCGGGCAGGAGGCAATCAGGCAGGGTGGGGCACTCTGGACAAGGGAACCGGGCCAAGTCTGCGAGTGAGGGAGGAAGCACTGGGTGTATCTGCCGCAGTGAAAAGAGGCCAGAAGGGTGAGGAGCCGTGAGTTAGGGAGGAGTGGCTGGCGATGAAGTTGGAGAGAAATGCAGGGCCCTGCAGAGTACTGTGAGGACCTTAGACTTCCATCTAACTTCAGCGAGATGCCTTTGACAGTTTTTAAACTGAAGAGTGTTATGATGTTGTTCCCATTTTAAGTTACATTTGCTCATCCGTGGTGAGTGGCTCGGAGGTGGAAAAAGCGGAAGAGGGGAAATGAGTTCGGAGGCTGTAACCAAGGGCTGTAGTGACCAGAATGGTGGTAGGGGATATGGAGAGAAGGGGACAAGTTCATGATATATTTTGGAGCTGGAGTTAACCAGCCCTGCTGATGAACTAGATGTAGGAGGTGTGGGAAAAAGAATAAACAATAAAACTCCTAGGTTTCTGGGGAGAGGATACTATAATGTGTTGGTTAAGACCACTGGCTCTGGAGTCAGATCACCCGAGTTCTAATTCCATCTGAAGTTTTTATTAGCTGTTTGACTTTGGCAAAGTTAACCTCTCTGTGCCTTGGTTTTCTCCTCTATAAACAGGGATAATAAAAATACCTACTCCATAGGAAGGCAGTGAGCATTCAGTGAGGTTACGCAGTAGCTGACTTGCTTACTGTCACATAGAATGCAATGAATAAATGCTTGCTATTGTTATCACTGAAACAAGGAAGACTGGGTAGGAGCTAGAGGAGTAGGGTACAGTTTCGAGGGGAACCATCAAGAGCTCTGTTATTGGCATAGTCAGTTTGACTTGCCCATTGGAAATACAAGTGGAAACATCAACTAGACAGGTGGAATCACAAGTCTGCAGTTCAGAGGAGAGATCTAGGCTGAAGCTATAAAATTGCAAGACATCAGCATAAAGATGATTTTGAAACACATATAAATAGATATCCCCTGGGGAAGAGAGATGAGATCCAGAGCTAATCCCCCAGCTCAGCCAAAGGGGGAGAAGCCAGTAAAAGACACTGAGGAGAAGCATCTGGTGTGGTAGGAGGGAAACCTCCAGAGAATATAAGGCAAAAGAAGGCAAGAATGAGTGAGTAAATGTCTGTCTTTGGAGTGCCGCTGAAACGTCTAGAAAAGTGTCCAATGGGTTTGGTGACATGGAGATCATTGGCCACCTTGACAAGGACAGTTTCAGTAGGGGTGGGCTTAGGAGGATGAAGTGGTGCCTTGAGAATCTATTGGGAGGGAGGAAGTGGAGACAGCACCGAAGATAAGTCTTGAGAGGATTTACTGGGAAGGGTTGAGAAGGGCTGGGCAGATGTGTGGAGAGGAAATGTTTTGATTTATTTTATTTCAACAGGGAGCAACTATAGTGGGAATTTTCTGTTAGAAAGTGGGAGCTTGATGATGCAGGAGAGGTGGAAGAAGACTGAAGGAGTGAAGTCCTTGAGAAGTGGTCAGGTAGGAGTCCAGAGCAAACAGAGAGACCGGCTTTTAGTGAGAGGAGGTCTTTCCTGCTGAGGAAGGAAGAATGGTAAAGTGGCATTGTGGGCTTGGGGTGGTAAGATGAAGGACTTGTGTTTAATTTCTATTTTCTTAATGAAGCATGTGGTAAAGCTGTCAGCTGAGAGTGAGGGCGAAGGAGGTGCGGCAGGTGTGAGGTGAGCGGAGGTGTGAAATAGCCATCTTGGTAAGTGGGGAAGAGTCTCCTAGGGGGAAAGGAATAGGATTGCTGGCTGTATGGAGGCTCCATGTGAGGTTTGAGATCTTGAATTTAAAATATGACCACGATATTTGATTGCACAATTTTCTCCTGCAATGTTCAGTTGCTGGAAATCTTAAACTGTGAGATTTAAGGATGTTCCTGCGGACTTTAAGCTCAGGGATTGAATTAGAAGTAAGAATCTACTAGTCTAATGGTGGTAGTTGAAATAATGCAAGCTACTCTTAAAATTTAAGGAAGCACTGACTGTCCTTTCATCATGTTAGATTGTTATAATAGCCACTTGCAAATGAAATAGACACCAAGCGGGGGTTGGAGTCTATTTGTGATGTACTCTGAGCAAGTGGAAGGCTGCGCCCACAATTCTTTGTGTAATAAAGTAGCATGCTGAGGAGACGTTGTGCTTCCAGCAACAGTCAGTGAAATGGCCTCACTTTTCCAAAGGAGGCCAATGGGACGCTATATATCAAAGATGTCAAGAAGAAATGTCCCAAATCAGTTATTTCCATAGTAGTTTTTCTTACAGACTGAAAATCACACTTAGATGTAGCAAAATGACTGACGTTGCTTTTAATTTTCTTGACATTTCCTGACTCTTAGTTTTATGAGAATGTGTGTGCAGAGGTATGTATAAGTATGCAAACGGCTGTGTGAAAGCGTGTGTGGGTCGGTGAGGGGGCAGGGAGGGCTGTACTGTATTCACTTTGGGAAAACGAATGCATCTGTTCCTAGCATCAATTCTTTCCACATACGCACAAAAACAGAGATCCGCTTGGTTCTGAGAACAGGTGAGTGTTTCTAAATATGTTATCTTCTTGGGTTACCTGTTCAGGAAGCTTTTCTACCCAGGGCTGTGTAACCCTATTCAGAATATGTTCTAATACTCCCCTTTCACTAGTGCAGGCAAATCCATGCTCCTGAGAACGTGTGCACTGTGAGGGGCGTTTATTTGATACAATGGCCATTATGAGAAGCAGCTTTGAAATGGGTCCCATATAATACTAAATAGACTGGAGCAATGATTTCTACCTTTTGGGAAATGTAACGTCTTACTTTGTGAAAGGAAAGGGTTTCATAGAGAGGCTCTGTTGCTTAAACTTTAAATATTAGCTAACATTAATTTTGTTTGGAGACTTTTATGATGTGCAGTGACAGAGCTGGAAGCACCCTGGTGGCAGGTTGTTAATTATTTAGACAATGAGTTCCTGGCTAACACCTCTCCTAAAACGGAGAGTCGTGCATGCAAAGGGCTGCAGGATACATCCATGGGGCTCTGTCTCAGTCCGTTTGGGCTGCCATAAGAAAATACCACAGACTGGGAGGCTTATAAACAACAGAAATTTAATTCTCACAGTTCTGGAGGCTGCAAGTCTGATACCAGGGCGCCAGCATGATCGGGAGAGGGCCGTCTTCTCGCTGTATCCCCACATAGCAGAGGGGGCTAGGGGGCTCTGTGGTTTCTCTTTCATAAGAGCATTAATCCCATCCACCAGGGCTTCACTCTCATGACAGGCTGGCCTCCCAGAGGCCCCACCTGCTAATACCATCAGCTTTGCGGGTTAGGATTTCAAAATATGAATTTTAGGGGGACACAAACATTCAGACCATGGCAGGCTCTGAGCACTTGTGGGAAGAGAAGGGGACGGAGTCCAAATCCTCTCTCTTCCTACCAGAAAAGCATGTCCTCTTGTCTTAGGTAACAACAGGCTCTGTCTTACACTGGAATCTATTTAGCTATTGTGAAAATAGACCTGGATTCAGAACCTGGCCCTACCATTTAATAGCTGTGAGACCATGAGCTCAAATTCCGTTGGAAGCTCCTAGAGTTGTTGTCAAGCTTAAATGAGCCTCATAGATTGGGATATAAGATTTTGGGCTGTCACGTGAGTCTAGCAGGGCTTCCCAGCAATATCACTAGTCCCTAGTCAGTTTGCTCTCTGCTTCCGTTACTAGCTTCTCTCTTCAAATATCTAATTCCAGAAACTTCTTCTGTTTCACAAAGAAGATATAGAGTATGAACTCTCCAACTTCCTGCCACAAAGTGGTCTTCACTAGCTTTCTTCCTTTGCCCCCTCCCCAGCCTCTGATACAGTGAGCCAGGCCTTATCCTCTCATAGGCTCACGCGTATTTACGGATCTCACTCTACCGTTTATTTCCTTGGTTCCTGGATCAACTTTTCAGCTTTGTTTCCTACCTCTCACCAATTATCAAGCACAAGTCCCTTCTACTTATAAAACAGACTTTCTCGTGAACATGAGTCTCTTAGTTTCTTAAGCCCAAGATGTAGGAGCATCCAGATTCTTTTCTGTCTCTCACTTCCAAACATAATTAATCAGTAAATGCTCAGTCTCTCTTCTCTCTCTCCATCCCTCCAGCCACTTCCTTAGTTTGAGCCCTTACCGTCTCTCATTTGGACCATAGCAATCATCTCTTAACAGTCTTCTTGCCACTTCTCCCGCTGCCCTTAAATCCGTACTCCACAGAACAGACAGAGCGAAGTGGGGATCAGGCAGTTTCCTAAAGCAGCCAGTTCTCAGTCTGTGTTGGGGGGTGGTGAGGGTTGGGCATCAGCATCAGCATCACCTGATGGGACTTAGTAGAAATACAAATTATCTAGCCTTACCCCAGGCTTACTGGATAGAAGGGCTGGTGGGGGTGGGGGGAGGGGCTCGTAAATGTGTGTTTGACAAGCCCTTCAGATGATTCTGATAATCTAAAGTTTGAGTACCACTGTCCTCTAATATAATCAAGGAGCAATTAACCAAAGAATGGGAAATGAAGGCTGGGAGGCAAAGCCATGTCTACTACAGGGTTCTGTTCTACCATAAGCTCCCCAAGGACATTGTTTTTATTTTTAAATTTTTTAATTTTTTGGTGAGGAATATTGGCCCTGAGCTAACATCTGTCGCCGATCTCCCTCTTTTTGCTTGAGGAAGATTGTCCCTGAGCTAACATCTGTGCCAACCTTCCTCTATTTTTTTTGTATGTGGGACTGCCACAGCATGGCTTGATGAATGGTGTGTAAGTCTGTGCCCGGGATCCGAGCCTGCAAACCTGGGCTGCCGAAGCAGAGCACACAAACTTAACTACTACACCATCAGGCTGGCCCAGGACCTCATTTTTAAAGTGTTGCATCTCTAGGTGCTAGCCCACAGCCAGGCATATGGTTTCTGGAATGATTTCCTGAATATGTTCTATGCTTGGCTATGACAGCTGCAGAACCCAGGTTAGTTTTTCTTTCTTAGTGAGTTTTAGAGGTTTACTCTTGCTTGGAAGCACCAGGCTATCACTTGGAGTTCTGAAAATAAATGACCTGCTGGCTGGGAGCTGAGTCATCTCCCTAAAGCTTTATGACAGCAGAAGTCCCTGGTACCACGACCCTTGTGCCCCAGCCTTCTGTGGCTCTGTCCCTTGTCTCAGTTAATTCTGACCTCGCTGGGTAGATGGCGTTTGAGTGGAGCTTGAGGGTTAAGGAATTTGGAAAGTGGAGAATGATGGGAAGGATATTTCAGGCTGAAGGAATGTTATAAACAAAGACAAGAGGAATGAAATTACAAGACGTGTTACGTGACCAACAAAAGTCGGACAGTAAGGGCTGAGAAGAAGAAATGAGACTGAAAAAGTAGTTTATAATCAGTCCTAAAGAGCTCACTAAAGAGTTTATACTTTATTTGGGAGACCATGAAAGTGATAAATAAGAGTCATAGTGTTAGAAGTGTTAGAGCACGTGTTCGTGTCTCTGTGTAATTTTACTTCCCGGCCAAAGACACAGAAAGGCATGTAATCGTGTCTAGGTAGATTCAGAGCTCAGCTGAAGAGGGCTGATAGCTCTCCCCGACCTTTTGCCTGGGGAATGCGGTAGCCCCTGCGCATACAATAACACACCGGGAAACAGTAAGAGATCTGCTTAGGCTGAGCTGCAGATGTCTGATTGTTCTTTCCTTGCTTTCTAAGGTGTTGACACTGGCTATCCAGGTGTGGGAATCTTTAGCAGTGACATATTAGCTCAGGGACATGGGAGCTGAAGAGGCCATGTGGTTTTGAAAAAGCACCTTAAATGAGGCTGGTTCCTTCTTGAACACTGTCTGCCCCCTGCCTCCGCTCATCCACCTTGACATCTCTTACTAAGGGAATGCTTCTCATCTTCCGGAGTGAGGATTGTGACTTATTAAAAAAAATAACTGTTGGGTTCCTATTGCATTACTGGTTTTGAACAGGTACCAAGACATTTTCCATCAGATGGGGAGTGTTAACCTCCTTAAGTGGCTGCAAAACTAACGATCCCTGTAGGTGATCAGTGTGATCCTCAGTCATTAGTTCAGCCTCTGGCTGCTTTGACTTCAGAGTGATAATAAACAACTTAGTGAAGAAGCCACTGCAGAACCAGCCCAGGCCCACAGAGGAGCTTCACAGGCCTGCCTCTGGTTAAAATGGATTTATTTGATCAGGTTACAAGATTTGTTGCCCAGCCCTGGCTTAAAAGTCTAAGACAAAGACTTAACAAGGAGGAGAAACAGGAGAAGGTGGTGTGAGGGTTTTTTTTTTAAAATAAATTAATGTCAGGTTTTTTTGTTGCTTAATTTCCCTTCGTTATGTGTTGGGAGATTAAAGGAAGAAACAAGTCATCTTTTGCCTTCTACTGCAGGACATCTCTGCCTCGACTGGTAATAAAAAAAGAGCTGGATGGTGTGAAGCCCCAGAAACGCAGCTCCATCACTCCTCACAATTACTGTGTCTTATTGATAACTCGCAGCTCTATCCAGCAAATGCCATCTCTGGAACAAAGCCTGTCACAGATCAGACGGAATCCATTAAAAAGCTTTGATTAACATGTCCCTGGGGTGTGCTGTGGAAACTTTTTACACCAAATGACAGCCTATTGCGGCAGCTTCGGAATTGTCCTCCTGAAATACTCTTGTGTTTTAATCTAGTGCGCAGTTTAAATTAAAAAACGGCAATGACTTTGTGTGACCTAAATACGAGCCACTTCTATTCAGGGTGGGATTTATCAACTGCTTGCAGATTAAGTGTTCAGAGAAGCAACAATTAACCTTACTGTGTGGTGGCTAATATTAATTATATATATATTATACATAGGTTGTGTGTATAATCTCTTCTTCTTTCTTCTATTCTTAAACATGGCCTAGAGAAAGGGTCATAGTTAATGTGCTTAATTTAGTGGATACAAAGCCTTGTGCTGATTCTTAGTAGAAAACAAATTTGTTTGTGTTTGGGGAGTACAATAATCACTGTTCTGGTGCTTTTTCATTGGTCTCTGACATGGATGCTGTAATGAACGGCAGGCTTTTGAAGCAAAGATAAAGCTCAGTGTTGTAACTATGGAGTTGTTGGGGGCAGGGACCTGCCTATTTCCGCACAAATATCCCACTTTCACCCTAGGGGGGCAATTCAGTCTTGATCGATCCTGTGTGCGATGTGTGTGTGTGTGCACGCACGTGTGTGTTTCTTTATTGTTACCATGCACTCTCCCAAAATACAAGTGTTGAATGGTTACATTTCAAAACTGTCGTGAACTACATCATGCAATAAAAAATGATTCTCCTAGATGACATAAAAAGACACTGTGAAAAGCACCTTCAGAAGGACGGTACATACCTTACTGCTCTTCAGTTTTTTGAAGTATCTGAAATTGGTGGGAAACAAAAAGTGCTTTTGTTGGCAAGATTCTTAGACATGAAACTTAAAAATGAAAGGGTATCAGCTATGGAATGTAGCAGCACTGGGGGCCCCTATATTGCCTACTTAACTGTATCAAGATAGGCTTTTCTCTTTCACTACCCCAGGAATTAAGCCAAACTGTCCTTTTTTTTTTTTTGGATTTTTTTTTTTATTAATGTTATGATAGATTACAACCTTGTGAGATTTCAGTTATACATTTTTGTTAGTCATGTTGTGGGTACACCACTTCCCCCTTTGTGCCCTCCCCCCTCCCCCCCTTTTCCCTGGTAACCACCAATCAGATCTCCTTGTCAATATACTAACTTCCACCTATGAGTGGAGTCATATAGAGTTCGTCTTTCTCTGACTGGCTTATTTCGCTTAACATAATACCCTTGAGGTCCATCCACGTTGCTGTGAATGGGCCAATTTTGTCTTTTTTTATGGCTGAGTAGTATTCCATTGTGTATATATACCATATCTTCTGTATCCAGTCGTCAGGTTCTGGGCATTTAGGTTGGTTCCACGTCTTGGCTATTGTAAATAATGCTGCGATGAACATAGGGGTGCATGGGATTCTTGGGATTGCTGATTTCAGGTTCTTAGGATAGATACCCAGTAATGGGATGGCTGGGTCATAGGGTATTTCTATTTTTAACTTTTTGAGAAATCTCCATACTGTTTTCCATAGTGGCTGTACCAGTTTGCATTCCCATCAACAGTGTATGAGGGTTCCCTTTTCTCCACAACCTCTCCAACATTTGTCGCTCTTGGTTTTGGATGTTTTTGCCAATCTAACGGGTGTAAGGTGGTATCTTAGTGTAGTTTTGATTTGCATTTCCCTGATGATTAGCGATGATGAACATCTTTTCATGTGTCTATTGGCCATATTCATATCTTCTTTTGAGAAATGTCTGTTCATGTCCTCTGCCCATTTTTTGATCGGGTTGTTTGTTTTTTTGTTGTTAAGCCGTGTGAGTTCTTTGTATATTATGGAGATTAACCCTTTGTCGGATAAGTGGCTTTTAAATATTTTTTCCCAATTAGTGAGCTGTTTTTTTGTTTCAATCCTGTTTTCCCTTGCCTTAAAGAAGCTCTTTAGTCTGATGAAGTCCCATTTGTTTATTCTTTCTATTGTTTCCCTCAACTGAGGAGTTATAGTGTCCAAAAAGATTCTTTTGAAACTGATGTCAAAGAGTGTACTGCCTATATTCTCTTCTAGAAGACTTATTGTTTCAGGCCTAATCTTTAGGTCTTTGATCCATTTTGAGTTTATTTTGGTGTGTGGTGAAAAAGAATGGTCAATTTTCAATCTTTTGCATGTGGCTGTCCAGTTTTCCCAGCACCATTTGTTGAAGAGACTTTCTTTTCTCCATTGTAGGCCCTCTGCTCCTTTGTCGAAGATTAGCTGTCCATAGATGTGTGGTTTTATCTCTGGGCTTTCAATTCTGTTCCATTGATCTGTGGACCTGTTTTTGTACCAGTAACATGCTGTTTTGATCACTGTAGCTTTGTAGTATGTTTTGAAATCGGGGATTGTGATTCCGCCGGCTTTGTTTTTCTTGCTCAGGATTGCTTTAGCAATTTGCGGTCTTTTGTTGCCCCATATGAATTTTAGGATTCTTTGTTCAATTTCTGTGAAGAATGTTCTTGGGATTCTGATTGGGATAGCATTGAATCTGTAGATTGCTTTAGGTAGTATGGACATTTTAACTATGTTTATTCTTCCAATCCATGTGCATGGAATGTCTTTCCATCTCTTTATGTCGTCGTCAATTTCTTTCAAGAAAGTCTTGTAGTTTTCATTGTATAGATCCTTCACTTCCTTGGTTAAGTTTATCCCAAGGTATTTTATTCTTTTCGTTGCGATTGTGAATGGGATTGAGTTCTTGAGTTCTTTTTCTGTTAGTTCATTGTTAGTGTATAGAAATGCTACTGATTTATGTATGTTGATTTTATACCCTGCTACTTTGCTGTAGTTGTTGATTATTTCTAATAGTTTTTCTATGGATTCTTTGGGGTTTTCTATATATAAGATCATGTTGTCTGCAAACAGTGAGAGTTTTACTTCTTCGTTACCTGTTTGGATTCCTTTTATTTCTTTTTCCTGCCGAATTGCTCTGGCCAACAGCTCCAGTACTATGTTGAATAGGAGTGGTGAAAGTGGGCACCCTTGTCTTGTTCCTCTCCTCAGAGGGATGGCTTTCAGTTTTTGTCCATTGAGCATGACGTTGGCTGTGGGTCTGTCATATATGGCCTTTATTATGTTCAAACTGTCCTTTTAAGGCTCACATCTTACCCCTGACTGGGAACCAATGGCACCTCCATCTTTCATCATATAAGAGAGCTATGTAGCTATGGAGGGAAATCTAGGGTGAAGGAAATTTTTGATCATTTTTAAAAAGGATTTTCTAATTAATTTGGGATATACAAAACTGTAATGGCCTGCTCTGTGAAGTAGTGAGCTCCTGGTCATTGAAACAGGCTGGGTGATGTGCTTCCAGTAAGAGTGGGGAGGACATGGGACATGATTTATGAGGCTGATAAGGTCTGACATTTAGAAAAGTAAGCCAATTAGTTAAATTATGGATCAAAATGTTTGATATTTTCTTCTTGGGAATTGAAAATGTTTTTCTTTTGTTCCTTCAAAACTCACCAAAACCTTACCAAAACATAAGCTTCATGAAGGTATGTATCTTGGTATTTTGTTCATTGCTGTATCCCCAGCTTCTAGTACAAGCAGCTAGTAAGCACCCAACAGATATTTGTTGAATGAATGGATTATTAGTTTATAATACTTTTATTTGCATTGTCTCTCAGAAGAGAGCAGCTCATGACACATTGATATTCTTCACTCTAGGCTTATCTCATCACAGGGATGTTAGGCATCCTCATCTCTCACAGTGTGCATCTTACCTTGGCATCCTTGTTCACCTTGGACACCTGCTGGTAGATATTCATTCTGAGAACAGTGAATTTGGTTCTGATGAAAGTAGACCTTCAGCACTTTAAGCGCATCCAAGAGTGAGCTTACCTACCATTGGGGAGCCCAGAATTTTATATTTAGTCTAGATTCTGTTCTGTACCTCTATTAATAGATGGTTTCTGGCAGCCTAGGATAAACTGCGGTCAAAGTCTATTAGAACGAATAGGATGGTGACTGGATCTTTCTGAGCAGGATCTGTCAGTCAGGTTGGTGTCTGACCGGGTTAACTCCAACTGACCTCTTTCCCCCTGATCTGGAGTACCATCTGCCCTCAAAAAGAAGGGCATCTGATATGAGCCAAGGATGGGACTGGCTCGGAAAGACTGTCCTTGGGGAAGGATGGAAAGGTAGATGTGGAGCAATGGCCTATGCACTTGTGAAACAGGACGTCATCCTCAACGCCATAACTTGTCCAGAAGTTCTAATCGTCTACAATGTTTCATACTTGGCTTTGAAAATTTGTTTCTCCCTTTCACGCCTACCCTTGGATCTGGTATTCTATTACCACTACTTCCCAGACAAGGAAATGGTCCAAAAACATGAGAAAAATGAGCTCTACAAAAACAGTCAAAGGACATTCTTTGTGTCCTTTGGACATTCTTCAGTTTTCCTATAGGAAAAACTGAGGAAAACCCAAATGTTCCAAGTAGGGGATATTAAAAGTAAATGATTTTCTAGTAATATAATCACATACTCAATGACTGTTGAAAAGGCAAATAATGAGAGAGGGAAATGTCTATGTGAAGAAGTGCTAGGCAAAAAAATATAAAACACAATATAATGTGAAAACATGGGTTACAACTATATACATATAAAATGTGTGTGTATATATATAATGTGTGCATATATAATGTGTGCATATATGTGTATATATGCTGTGCATATGTGTATATATGTGCATATATATGATGTGTGTATATGTGTGTATGTATATGTGTATATGTATATATGTGTGTGTATATACATATACATTATTTATACACACACATATATGTAAAGAAGGAAAAGGACATTGATAAACATCCCAGAAGTAAATTTTCATGGAAGTGGGGAAGCCCAATCAAACACTAATTCCCAGGACCTTCCCAAATGTTCTCATGACGAGTTTACACTGTAGGTATTAGCATCACCATCTTACACATAGAGATACTGACTTTCAAAGAGGTCAGATGACATACCGAGGAATCCCTAGGAGGAAGCCACAAAGTGGGAATCCCAATACAGATTTGTTTGATTCCAAAACTAAACTCTCTCCACTATAACAAAGAATTTAACATTCCTTTGGTTATTTTTTGTAAAGTTGCATAGAACTACAATTTCAAAAATGTAGTTTGATATAATTGCTTCAAATATTAGTGGCTTGTGAGTTATTCATGTCACACTGACACACTTGAGACAAAGTGGCACTTAGGAATTTAATTTTCAATTGAGGGAAAGACGTTAGCTGATGTGGTGGATATGAATCTCTCTTAGGCTGTTACTTTTTTTTTTCCTCTTCAGTATGGAACACAAGGCAAAGAACTGTGCAAATGTATTTTCTGGTGCTCTTTGGGCTATAGGGCACAGGCTCATCTTTGGGGGGAGTAATACTAATAATTTAGATAGTGTTGCTAATGTGGTATTGAGAGGTGAACAAGCATGTGATCTCTCAATGCCTTCTTCTAAATACTACATCTATCCAATTTAGAAAATTAGACTTACAAATCTGTATGCCCCTGAGTACCCATTCCCGTTGAGTACCCCATCCATCTCTCCCTTTCTCTATGTCACTGTTCACCAGTAGACTAAAAGCTGTTTCTAATGTCTTAACTTAAAATTTTTACTTAATACTGACAGTATCTTTGGTCATGAAAATCCTCTCCTAACCTATCTGATCTATCTAGTCATTTCACACAATGCTAACACACACACAACAATTTTATTTTCTAAGCAGTGTATTAAGACAATGGCACTATTCTGCATATCCCAGGGAATCGTAATTATTAGTGCGCATTATATGACCTTGACACTTAGTATAAGGCACACCCTGAGGTTACTCTACACCTCATTAGTTTGGTAGATCACTTGACCTGGAAGGCAGGGTGGGCTAATGAGAAAAGCTTGGGCACTGAAGGTCAGCTCTCGATTTTGATCCTGTGCAAGTTACCAAATTTTTCAGGACCTAATTTTCCTCAGGTGTAAAATGGGGATAACACCTGCCTTCTGAGGATTAGAAATCTGTAGCGTGTATATGAAGGATCTGGGGTAACACATTCTACCTATTGTTTATAAGTGACATTAATACAGCCTAGTGCAGTAGTTCTCAAAGTGTGGTCCCCGGACCAGAAGCATCAGCATCTCCTCTTAAGAGGACCAATTCTTGGGCCCCAACCCCAAACTACCAACTCAGAAACACTGGGGACAGAGCTCAGCAATCTGTGTTTTAACAGGCCCTGCAGGTGATTCTGAAGCTTACTGAAGTTTGAGAACTACTGGGCAGAGCAGTTAAGTGTGGAGACTTCATCTGGAAAATGGGGTAAAAAATATACCCACCTCATAGGGCAGTTAGTTGTAAAGAGCTTATCACAGTGTTTGGTACTTAATATAAACTCGATAAGCATCATTATTATTACATCTGAGACATGGAGTTTATAGGCTGGAAAGAATATTTGAGTCAAATGTTAAGTAGGCAAAAGAGAGTAGCTGTTAGGTGCATGGGTTTTGGGCTGCAACAACTGTGTTCAAATCGCAGCTCTGCCACGTAGAAACCACTGGGAAAGTCTCCTTACCACTCTAGGCCTCGGTGTCCTTATCTGTAAAATGGAAATAGTCACAGTATGGACCTCAAGTAATTGTGATGGCACATGCTTCGTAGGGTGTCTTGGATGAAAATGTTAGTTGTTAAGAACTACTCTTCAAATAGAAATCATCTTATTGAATGACAAATGCTCAACCAATGATTTTTATGTCTTAAAATTGTCATGGTCAATTATCCTATCAGAGATTCTTGCTTACTGTTCAAGCTTCAATATATTTCCATAATATTTATTTTTTTAAGCTTTAGGAGCACAAAGTATCCCATGACTTTCAATGAGATTAATCTGTGCACTTAATTTGATATTCCATTTAAAAATCAACACCGGTGCCTCTGACAGCTCCTCAGAAATAGGCATAACAACCAGCTGCCATGTTATATGAGTTACTCTACTGCCTGTCTCTTGATCAAGGGCAACTCAGGGTAACACTAATAGGGTTATATTTAGTGCAAGGCTGTACCCAGTTTCACACTGTCAGATGAGGCTTTGTTCTTGAAGACCGAGATCCCTTAGGTAGGCTGGAAATCTATTCACAAAAGGCCTGAATAGAGGATGTGCATGCTTAACAAACCGGCTTTCTATGCTAGTCTCCATTACCTTCTTTCAGCAGGTGTAAAGCTTTATGCCCGATATTCCTTTCCATTGTAGACGCCTGGCTCTAAGCCTTCTTTGTTCCCACCCAGATGCCAGCTTCTAGTTAACTATTCTCTTTTCTCTTTTTTAAGCTACCAACCATCTGGAGGAAAACTGATTGGGGCTAGGGTCATTTCTGTACCTTTTAAAATTGCCATGTAGGTAAAAGGATTTGTTAAACCCATGAATGACCCTTCTCAAATCTCAGAGGCACTTCAGATTGAAAAAGGGCTCCTTCTCCAAGAAGCCGAGTCAAGCAGAGGTAGCAACAGAGCCAAAGAGGAGCAGGCTCAAGCTACAAAATGGGTTGAGAAATATAGATCTGCCCAATTATAATTCAAACAAAAACAAGTGAGAAACTGTAGTCGGTTGAGGCACTCTTGGCCGAGCATCTGGGCTTTGCATGCATGCATGCATAATTAAGCTTCAGGCAGCTGCGGGCTTCTACAGTGCAACAGGGCGGGCAGGATATCATAATACACAGTAGGTTGCATATCAATGGAACTCTTTTTAAATTCACATGAAGCCTAAGATAAAAAGATGTCAGCAAAAATTAAACAGCATTCAAACATCAGTGAACAGTAATACAGGCCACCAGGAAAACAATGGAAATTGACCTGGTTTCCCCCCATTGTTCTGGTTCCTCCCCAGAAATAGATTATAGCAATAGTGGTGACTTTGTTTTAAAATACACACACTCATTAGATCAAAGGGACCAGTGTACATTTAAGCAACTTTCATGGCATCACAGGAAGCGCGAAATGGTCTGCTTTATTTTGAAAGACAACAGAGAAAATCGCACCCATGCATTGGTGCATTGTGATATGCAGATGGTTAGCTTTCAGGAGAATTAAATATTCATGGAAGATAAAAATCTCTCCCATTATATTTTTAATGTATATGAGGCTTTGGGCTCAATGTCCTCTGTGTTCACATAATAGACAGACTGTTCTCTGTACACACAGCGCTACGCACAAGGACAGCTCAGATGGCATCTTGTGATGTCACCTTGGCCCCATCAGGCCTTCCACAGCTGGGCTGCCCCGTGGTAGCCAGTTACATCACTGAGAGAACTTTGCCATCACTTTGTTTTTATTTCCTTGGATGCACTGTTTACGGCCAAAGACCCCCAGCTGTGTTTTGTTTACTAATTGCCCCAAGCCTTCACCAAATCAGAAGTGCCAGGGCCGCAGGAAATCTTTTGGGCCACGGACAGGTAGAGGGAAGTCTCTGCGGTACCTGGACACACAGTGCGGTCGCATTTGCTTCTCTTACTAACCCAGGTGCAATGTTATACTCTTCCAATTTTTGCATACCTTTGTTTGGCAGGGAATCAAAGGTTTCTCGGAGACTTTTCATCTGATTAGCCTCACAGGGGTAACAGCCGCGAGGGCTGAGATGCTCCAGGACAAGGAGGCATTGTGGAGAGAGCCGATTTGCCATCGCTTAAACTCCACACCCTCTTCCCTCTTCTTCTCCCAGCACTCTCCCAGCTTTACCCTCTCCCCACCCCATATGCCGACTCACACAGAAACTACGATTCAAAGAGGTTCTTTTGTTTGGGAAGAAAGATGAAAAAGATGGATTTGCTCTTCTCAGGCTGCTGAAATAAAGAATTTATTAGTCATAGATCAGTGAAATGAATGAAAACTGCGCCTGCTTACAGGAGGGTATTAAGAAGGTGGGGAAAAGAAATATCCCTCTGGATTTCAATTTGATTTTGAATTTAGTTAATATTAAGCCAGTTAGGAAACCAAGTCTACCTACTCCATTCATTGGTGTGGCCTCGTCTTACACCGTGTCGCTGTGTTGTCTTTGCTTCTCCGTGCACTCTTTTTGTCCTATCCTGTAAGACCACATCCTCTAAAGAAGATTGGGAATTAAAGCCCGGCTAGGGCAAAATGGTGGCCGCACTTCGCTCCTGGCATCCAGGTGGTTGTGTTTGTCTGTGAGGTAGTTATCTGATCAGTTCCCATGTGAGGTACTGGTCTCCTGCTTTGTTTTTTACTCACTACTAATGTCCTCAAATAAATTCCATCTTATCTCTAATTTAGATTTAAAAACATTTGTTTTCTAGTTGTTTTGCGTCCGTATTTTAAATGCATAAATGTACTTACATTTGTGCACCCCAAAATAGAAATAGATGTGACACTCAGGGGTCAGATCCAGCTCCCTCTTTTCCCGCTGTCTGGGAACTGTGCTTGCAATAAAAAGGAATATTTCCATGATAGGGACTTTCGTTTTTTTCTTTTAAATATCCTCCAAAGCCCTGATTTAGACAGGATCCCAACTTCTTCTTCCAATGAGTCGAACAGTGCAATAATAGAGATGTAAGGGATTAAAGGGAGGGCTGAAAAATCAGCCCCCTGCCTCAGTGTCCCCAGGCGCAGCACTGAATCAGCATTTCAGCAGGCAGCATGCTGGGCACAGCTCCAGCCTCGTGGCTCAGAGGCCAAGTGGTGCATGGGACTGGCAGGAGGGCATGTCTGCATGGAGAGGCCCCGATTCCAGCGTGGAATTTCTGACAAACGCAGCTTACCCCTATTAATTCATCAGGACACAGTCATCAGGAGAAGGCTATTTACTTCTCCTATGAGAGGAAATGCTGATTGTTTATACCTTTGTGTTTGACCAGTTGCTATCAAAACCCTAGTCTCTGGGGAGAGAAAAAACCTTGCCTGGACTACAATCACACTGTCTAACTTTACCAGTGTGAAAATAGCGCCATTAATTTTAGCAGCACTTAACAAAAACACCTCTCACCTTGCTCCCTGCCGTCCTTCCTCCCAGCCCACACACCCCCTTTTGACAGCCCAGCTCTGTGATTCTCTGATCTTTCTTACAAGGATGTTTCAAAAGAGATAAATGGTAGGAATCAATGCACATCATCTTAATTACCAAATACAGTTTATTTCATTGTAAGCCATTTATCTCCCAATGGCTATGAGACAAATGCTTGGTCCTACCGCTAAAGATTTGTCTACTTTTCCAGAATGGTGCAGAAATGTTTGTTGGATAATTTAAAAATCCCCCGACTGACTTCTCTACTCAAGAGATCCTGAACTACAAGAAAAATTCCCTCAAAATTTAGTTTAATAGGTACGCTCTACTTAGTTAAGTATCCTAGTTTCTGCTGTGCGTCTTCTTTCTTTCGTAGTGACTTTCTGTAATCCATGGGTGATTACGGCACCGGCCGTGGAAGGTTGGGATTCTCTTCAGACAACTTTTGTAAATATATTTTCAACATACGTGTATGTTCTTTAATGATAAAGTAATACACCTTCTTGTAAAGCAATAGAAAATACAGATGTATGAAACACAGCTGTAGATCTAGATGCCATAGGGTCAGACCTTCCTGAGCACACATGAGCCTCTGGGGACTTGGGGCGTGATGAAAGGGGCTCTAGGGGCCTTGCAGGAGGCTGGAGGTCTGCATAAACATCTGACGATCTTTTCACCTAGGATGGAACTCTAGGGGCGTTCTTGGATTTTTGAGTTTTTTTCCATTTGCATCTTCCACATTTCAAATTCTCCTTATTTTGTGTCCTAAATATTTATAGAATCTGTGATCTCTTGCCCACTGTCTCTTAACTAGCTTCTAGTCTGGGAACATTCAGATCCATCTTAGCCAGATGACTTCTATAAACACCAGTCTGATATTGCCAATTCTCGATAAAATCCCTCAGTAACAGGATCAAGGCAAACCAACCCTGTGTGTGGGCTCCATCCTGCTTCACCAGCTGCATCTCCTGTCAGTACCACCCGGAAGCGCCGTAGTGAGGATCCGTGACAGAGTATTTTTAGCTCTGGGGCCTTAGTGCCTGCTCTCCCTTCTGCCTGGCACACCCTCCTCCACCGCTCCTACCATGCTTGTTTCTCCTCAGCCACTGGGGCTCAGCTCAGGGATTACCTGGTCCTTGAAGCCTTTTCTGGTCCCTCACTTTCCCAGGGGACATGGATGCCCCGGCTCTGTTCTTCTATGATACTCTGTGCATCTCTCCATCATCAAGCGAATAAGAGAAATCTCACCCAGGGCTTAGTTTATGGTAAGGGTCCTGGTGGGAATGTTGCCTGAGAGACAATACTTTGAGCATTCCCAGTGGTCCTTTTTTTACCTGCAAGAGGAATATGCAGCATTGGAAAGAGGAGTAAGGAAGAGTGCATAAGGGTGCTGAGTCTGGAGCACCTGAGAGAGGCCCTGGGTCTTCCCTGAGGGGATAGGGCCCCAGGATGAAGTTGGGTCTACAGAAGGCCCCCTTGGCCTGGTCCATAGCGATGGTGAGGTATTTATCCCTTTCCCTCCCTTCTATTTGAAGGAAAGTGACAGAGTGGAAATCAAGATATTGCTATCGGCTCACTTTCGGTTGGAAAAATTGTTTTCTTGGCTGAATTGGAGGCTTATATTAACCTGATTTTTTAAATATTATGGAAAGTGTGCATGTGTGTTTTAAGACTCTATACCAGTAGAGTGTTTCTATATTTGTCCACACTTGACTCTAGAGCAGCTGCCATTGAAGACTGTTAAAAAATCACTTTTTCGGGGCTGGCCCCATGGCCGAGTGGTTAAGTTTGTGTGCTCCGCTGCAGGCGCCAGTGTTTCGTTGGTTTGAATCCTGGCCGTGGACAGGACACTGCTCATCAAATCACGCTGAGGCAGCGTCCCACATGCCACAACTAGAAGAACCCACAACGAAGAATATACAACTATGTGCCGGGGCACTTTGGGGAGAAAAAGGAAAAAATAAAATCTTTAAAAAAAAAAATCACTTTTTTCACCAGCTAATCTTCGTGGCCTTCCTTAGCTTTTTGTAAAATGAATTTTGAGCAATATGCATGCTGTAAATTCAGTTTTTATGTTAAATATTACATGTAAATATGGCCATGAATATTCTTTCTTTTTGTATATCTAATCTAAGTATTTTCACTTAAATTTAAATCCAGACTTTCATAGACTGTAACAAAGGAAAAGAGCCTAGACATAATTTAATCTAACTGCCTCATTTTACAAACAAACATGCTAAAGTTAAGAGCATAAACTCAGGAGCTGTCTTCTGGCACAAAATTGCTGTGTGACTTTGGGCAGATTACTTAACCTCTCTGTGTCAGCTTCCTCTTTGGTAAAATGGGAATAAAAAACAGTATCTACTTCTTAGGGTTGTGTGGAAGATTAAGTGGGTTAACAGTAAGTGTTCAATAATGTTTGCTATTAGTATTGTTGTTGATGTTTTCTACATGTTATGTCAAATTAACCAAGACTAAAATACAGGTTAGTGCCTGGATAAAATCTAGTGCTATAACTAAGACTAAAATCCAACTCTTTGCCAAGGTTCTATCCACCGCTCTCTCATTTTCCAAATCTACCCAATTTCGCTGTGTTTACTATAAGATTTCATACTCATGGTCAAAAAGCATTGTCCTGGCTTTAATCCCATGATGTCTACATCAGGACCATGCATATGATGCCATATGCATTCTTCTGTCTACGTTTGTCTGGCTGTCTCATCTATTACTCTCTTCAATTCTATCTGTGCCAGCATTACAAAGGTGCCTTAGGCCAGTCGAACACCTGCAGGGTACAATCAGCCACCCCGATTCCCCGGAAGATCTCATTCAAAAAGGGTGACCTTAAATTTCTAACTCTTAAAGACTGTGTGCAGGAAGACAGCTGAGAACCAGCCCTCAGCACAGGCCCACAGACTTTGGGGCAGGCTCCTACACAGGCCGGGGCTTGCTGCTCTGAACCAAGGCCCTCCACACTGTCTCCACATTCTGGAAAGCCCCCACTGAGACCCCAGCCCTCGGTGACATTCACCCATTGGGCAGACACTGCCTGGGACCAGGGCCCTCCAGCCCGGTCTCACTGTAGCTCTCTTTGAGATCAGGCCAAATGTGGCCCAGGAGGCAGGGCCAGCTCGGGAACTAGGATGAATTGTGCCAGATGCGGGATATTGGTCACCAGCTTCTGATTATTGTCATTCCTAAATCTGATTTTGTCTGATTATTGTCACCACCTAAGACTTAGTGAACATACGTCCCAGATTGTCTGGGATAGTCTGATTTCCACTTGTTGTCCTGGCACAATTATAAATAGGATCTCCATTCACTCTCACAAGTGCTGTCCCACCCAAGATGCAGGACCACACTCATCCTCCCTGGTCGTGCATCCTCTCGGATTTATCTGTCTTATCCCTTTGCTGGTTGGCATTTCCCGCATCATGACTCTTCCCAATTTATCTAAGCCCTCTTCGTTTGCCTCTCGTCTCTCTCCTCCGCCCTCTGGCACTCACTCACTGTGAAACAGCTCTCCCGTACTCTTAGCCTCTTGGAATGTGTCTCAGCTTCCTGGGCCAGCTGCTTGCCTGAGGCACATGCTGCTCGGGTGCTGGGGCTGAGAGCTGCTCAGCCCTGGGTCAGGAACCAGCCCTCCCCTCTGATAACTTAGTTGTCCCCAGTGGATCCCAACAGTCCACCCACTCCCTCCTAGAGTGACAACGGAAGGTGGAGAGAGCTCATTCATTTTTATAAATTAGGCTTCTGTTAGTCTCCTGGAGTCTGCAGAGTAAACAACTTGGCCTTGCCCAAAGAGGGGTCTGGCCATTGCCCTCGGTTTCTGGGAGGTAATCTATATCATCCCTGACAGGAGTGTCTTTGTGTAGGGTAGGGGCTGACCACACCAAATCTTAGAATGGGACCAGCCTCACTGAGTAGACATAGGGTGGGAGCTGGCCATATCAGCAGGACAACCATGTGACTTAGGGTGAGGGCTTTGAGTCGAGTGGCCTTAGTTGTCCACTGGCCTAGTGACTGAAATTAACCATGTGGGCAATTGATCACTCAATCAAACCTGCATAATGGAGCCCCAATAAAAACACTGGACACCAAAGCTTGAGTGAGTTTTCCTGGTTTTTCCTGGTTGGCAATACTCTGTGCTTATTGCCACGTGTTGATGCCAGGAAGGTAATGCATCCTCACTCCACACGGATGGGACAGCAGAAACTTCCTGTTTGAGACCCAGCCGCCTACTGCCACCTCTGCCCTGTGTGCTTCTTCCCTTGGCTGATTTTGACCTGTACCCTTTCCCTGTAATAAACTATACCCATGAGTATAACAGCCCTCAGTGAGTTCTGTGATTCCTTCTAGTGAATTCTTGAACATGAGAGTGATTTGGGGAATCTCCTGAACGTGCAGTTGGTGTCAGAAGTGAGGGCAATATTGGGTGGAGACTATGCCCTCTAATGTTAGCAGTTTGGCTAACTCCAGCTTAGCCGGATCTTAACATCTTTGCATTTCCATTGGAGAGGGGACAAATTCCAGCCCCTTTTCTGTCAAGAGGCTTCTGGCTCCTTTCCTAGGCAGAGTTGTCAGGGGAGGGATGCAAACGCCTCCAGGATCAACGCGATGCCTCACTCTTTGGCCAACAGGTCTGAGTCTCATTTCTCAAGTCCAGCCAAACATGTCCTTTACTTCTGTGCCTAGACAGTGAAAACATCGAACCAGCCTCATAGCTGGCACTAGAATCCCTCTTCACAGCCTTTAGGAAACACCTTGAGAAGCTCGCACTAAGACATTAGAGGAAGGGAGAAGACGCTCTGCATAAGAAAAGAGAAATGACTGATGGTTTTCCTTCTTAAAGGGAGAGGGGTTGATGAGTGAAGAGGAGGAAAGAGGAGGGAGACAAGGGGAGACCAAGATGAATGAGAGCGGCAGTCAATAGAAATCCTGACTGGTAGGTGCCCGAAGGGCTCTGTGAGAACACTGATGTCCCAGTGTCCTTGGAGTCTTTTGGCTGCCCTGATCTATGGCTCCTCCAGGGACCTTTCACTCCTCCTCCCTTTTAGAGGCTCACTAGCACTTTGCAAGAGGGAGCCTGAGCTTCTTAGCTGGATAGACACCGTGCAGAACACAGAAGAGTGCTGGGAACAGCTGCTCCGGAGGCCGCAGAGGCGTCCAGACGAAACTGTTGTGGCAGTTTGCAGAAGACTTGGAGAGCACGTGGACTCCAGACAATGGACTTGGGCGTGTTAAGATGATTGTGCTCTAGATCTCCAGGATGGGTGACATTTTGGCTGCCGATACATTTTCTGTCTCAGCATTTCCTGAGCACTGACCGTGTGTCAACCACAGTGCTCAGTGGCTTGCTCCTTAGTTGATCTTCCACACCACCCTAGGAGGTGGGCATTTTCTCCATTTTACAGCAGAGGAACCTGACACACAAATTCACAGCTGGTCATGAGTACATTTATTCTGGCTCCTGCTTAACAGCCCCCAGTGGCTCCCTGGGACTTACACATTCAATTGCAGGCTTCTTAGCTGGACCCCTGGCCCTGTGGGGTCTGACCCTGCTTGCCCCTGGGCCCTGACTTCTTACCCCTCCCTGATCCACCCTACTGGACACCAGTGTTTAGAGAAACCAGCTCATGCTCATTTCCACCTCTGAGTCCTAGAGCCATTGCTGCCTCTGCCAGGTCCACCCTCTCCCTCCCTCTTGGCCTGGATGACCCCAACTGTTCTGCCCTGCAGACGCCATCACTGTCTCCCTGACTAAATGTGGTGCACACCCAGTACTGCCACAGTGCTCCATGCCCGCTTCTGTCCTAGTGGTCACCTCAAGGCGCTGAGAGCCTGTGAAGTCCTCCCTGGCTGTGATGGCCATAGAGAACATGCTCTGTGGAGGGGTCAGTGCACTGCATGCAAGCTAACAAAATCAGGATCATGAAAGGTGCCAAGGGTAAGACAGGTTTTGATTTTTCCTTGTTGAGCTGCGGGGAAGGTGGGATTAGGAAGCTAGAGGTTGATTGTACTCGCTCTCTGTGAGTGGATGATGCAGCGGTAGGGGGATGGGCAAATATCAGGAAGTGGGAGCTGGATCTCAGGTTCTGTGTTCACCCATCCACACGTGAGAAATCTATCCGTTTTTTCTCGTCCACCTGTTCACCTCTCTCTTTTTCTCTTATTTATCATTCTGATTTCTAGCATTTTAAATCTGCTTGGATTTTTAGATTCCTTACTTATGGCGAGTGGGTGTGGTAGACAGAACAATGCCCCCACCCCCAAAGAAGTCCATGCGCTAATCCCTGGGAACTGTGAATGTATTAAGTTACATGATGGAGGAGAATTAAGGCTGCTAATCAGCTGACTTTAAAATAGAGAGATTATCCTGGATTTTCTTGGTGGGCCTCATAGACTCACAAGGGTCCTTAAAAGTGGAAGAGAGAGGCAGAAGGGGTCAGAGTCAGAGGGAGACACAGCTAGAGAGGAAGAATCTGAGAGATGCGATGCTGTGTCATTTAAGCAGCTAAGTTTGTGGTAATTTGTTACAGCAGCAATAGAAAACTAATACAGTGATGACTATAAAAATGTCCACGGAAAATTCCTCTATTTAGGCCCAGTGGAGGCCAGGCTGTGAGGCTGCCTGGGATCAAATGTTGGCTCTTGAGATGTTGATTCAGGCCCCTCCTAGTTTTATTGTAAGAACTGAGTGAGTTAATCTATCTTAAGTGCTAAAAATGGTGCCACTAAGTGCCTGGTATACTGTTGCTATTATTATTATTTTCATATTCCACTCTAGCCAGGACCAGTTCTAATTTGCAAAAACACTTGTATTTAGTAAACATTTGCTTCACGTGTACACAGCAAAATTTAAAAAGCCAGTAGCCTAACTTGAAGATCGGGATTCAAATCGTAGCTTTGCATGAAAGTCTTGGCATTGGTACATTGGAAAAGATCTCTCTTGGTGATGTGGAAAAATTTTCAAGTTAGGCACATAGCTTTGAAAGTACACAAGGGAAGCTGTGTATTTAAATCAGAGGGAGCTTGGTACCTCACAGAATTAGCTCATTGCCAGAGAGTAAGACAGCTTTTGAGTTTTCCTGTTTGAGTTGCTGGGAAGGTAGGCTTAAAACAGTGGGTTAGGTGATGGTATCCTTTAGCCATTTCATAGAAGTATGGCAGGGCAAAGAATTTGTTTAGAAACATAAGGCAAGGTAGGGCTTGAGGTCAGATTGGGGTAGCTTAGAAAGGTCAATTGTCAAAAAAAATACAGGCAGGTTCTTTTGTGATGTCTAACTTGGAGGTTTTCAATATTTTTATCTACATATGCAAAGAATATTTGCATCCATGTATAGAATGGTTTTATCCTTTATTTGCATGCCCAGCTGACAGTTTCCAATGCAAATCAAAGTATTTATTCTTGCAAAAGGCATTCACCTGCAGTCTGAGGATGACCTAGTATAAGGCTAGAGTTTGAATGTGTATGTACATTTGAATGACCATCTCCCACCCTATTTCCCTGCTCTCTGCTCTTCGCAGCCTTTCTGTCAGGCCCCAATTCTGTCTAAAGCTCTGTTCCTATCCCAAGCTGAAACACCTGTGTCTTCTTTGTGTGCTCTGCCCTCTTCCACCTTTCCCTGCATCAGCTTTATCCCATTATGGCAGAATCTGGAGACTCCATCATTTCTGAATCTCACACATGCCCATCCTCTCCATTCGCACTGCCCTTCCCCTAATTTATGCTAGACTGTGACCATTGCCTCCTGGTTGTGCTGGCTTCAGCTCTCTCTTTTCTAATTTGTCCTCTGTCTATTCAGTTATTTTCCAGAAGTGCAGTTTTGATATGTGGTCACTCCATTTTGTACAACGCTTCAATGTCTCTTGCTGGCTACTCAGGTAAATATCACTCCTTCATCCCAACACAAGGTCTGCCGTCCATTCCAGCACATTCTGAGGTTTTCTTCTCTCTTAGAGAAGGCCCTGGCCCTGAGGCTGCCCAGATTTATGCTTGCTTCCTCCTTCTGAGGTGGCTTTCTCCGTTCCTCTTTTGCCTGTTTGAGGTCCTACCTATTATTTAACCAAATTTAAAATAATATCTCTTGGTTTGTCCCTGGTCACCTCTGTACATATTTATTATCTGTTGTTAATGGCGTTTTTATTTTATAGACACATGTGTACTTGCATTTCCCCCTAGCGTAAGTTCTTTGAGGATGGGGACTATGAGTGCTCCAGCTCTATGAACACCTCCTACAGTCTGGCATATTACCTTGAACATGGTGATGGTCTAAGGATGTCTTATAAATTAAGTTCTGTCATTTGTGAGGCTACCATTTTCCTTTTTTTTTTTTGAGGAAGATTATCCCTGAGCTAACATCTGCTGCCAATCCTGCTCTTTCTGCTGAGGAAGATTGGCCCTGAGCTAACATCAGTGCCCATCTTCCTGTATTTTATATGTGGGATGCCTGCCACAGCATGGCTTGATTAGCAGTGCATAGGCCTGTGCCTGGGATCCAAACTGGCGAACCCCAGGCTACTGCAGCAGAGCGTGTGAACTTAACTGCTACCTCACTGGGCCGGCCTCCATTTTCTTTTCTTGTTTTTGAATGCAGATGGAAAAAGTACATGAAGTATGAAGTATATACTCTAATGTGAGAGTCCATAAAATAAGTAATTACAGCATGTCTTGGGATCCTCGAGCTGAATTCTGTGTTGTAGAGTAGAGGAGAAGACTAGCTGAATGGATTCCTCTAAGACACACACCCCCACTCCCCCACACCTATACCGTATAATTATTTGGGCCTGAAATGAAACTCATGGCTTTATTTATAGAGAGGCTTCAAGGTAAAAGGATTCAGTCAAGCAGCTTAAGATTACGCTATGCAATAGTTATCTATTGCTATATAACAAATTAACCCCAAACTCAGCAGCTTAAAACAGTAAACATTATCTCACGTAGTTTCTGTGGGTCAGGAATCTGAGGGCAGCCTAGCTGGGTGGTTCGGGCTCAGGATCTCTCATGAGATTGCAGTCAAGATGTCAACTGTGTTTGCAGTCACTGAAGACTAGACTGAGGCTGGAGGGTCAGGAGACCCCTCACATGGCAAATTAGCACTGGTTGTGGGCAGGGGTCCTTAGCTCCTCACCACATGGTCTTCTCCATTAGGCACCTTGAGTGTTTACGGACACTGTGGCTGGCTTCTCCCAGAGTGAGTAATCCTAGGTACAGAGCAAGAAGAAAGCAGCAATGCCTTTTATATCTTGGCTTGGGAAGACATACACTGTCATTTCCACAATATCTTTTGGTTACACAGTAGGCCCTATTCAAAGTGGAAGGGGACTACACAAAAGCATGGGTATCAGGAAATGAGAGTCATTGGGGCCATCTTGGAGGCTAGATACCACGTTCCAGTTGTTTTTATCCAATTATATCTTTGGAACCCTGGCAGAAAGAGAACTTTGTTGTCTTTTCAATTTCATGGGGTTTGGTAAGGCCTAAGGCCTCATATATACTTCGTACTTCATGTGCTTTTTCTATCTGCATTAAAAAAAAAAAAAGAAAATGGAGGCCGGCCCAGTGACGTAGGTCTCCAGCTATGGAATTCCAGGCTTGGCCTTCTGGGAGGCCACCTTCTCCCTGCACACCAAGTGTGCACAGCTAGCGGGGGCCTTGATTCCTGGGCCTCTTGATCACCTTTGAAAGAATGCAGCAGCCTCACATAAGTCCACAGCCATCAGTGGTTTTTGGACAAGAGTGTGATGGAGCATTATAAAATAAGTCCCAATGCTGCCAGAATGACCCAAGTACTTTTGACTTTGCCTATAGGGCTGAAATTAAGGCCGAATGGAAGGTATTTCTCTCTCCTTTTGGAAACAAATTCTTTTAATAAGGATCTGGATTGGCTTCAGTTTACTCGCACACTCTCAGCTGCAAGTTGATGATTAGATACATTCCATTTCAGTGACACACACATCTGAAAGGATTCATGCTTCTAATCATAAAAAGATAAAGTTTTTTTCTTTCTTAACATCTGGAGCCTGATGAATAATTACTATAATTAAACAAGAGGCCATTGTATATTTGGGTATTTTTTAAGCTTCAAATGCCTGTCTGTGTGGAGGATTCACGTTGCACCCTCTTTGTTCTAAAGCATTCTACTGTGCAATGCTCGCAATCTACTGAGGAGCCCTAGTGGCTGGCATTAAAAGTAGGTCATTACTCCCTAATCTTCATCACTCCCTTATTTGGCTTCTCCCTTAATAAGTAAACCCACTGCTCCACTCAGGAATCCATACGCTGCCCTCCTTCATTGCCCTGGAGGGGCAGGAGCTGGACTAGTCATTTGGGGTGGCTGTTAGCCTCTCTCCTCCTGCCCCCACCGTTACTGATTCATTGATATCATATTGCCAAGTAATGCCATATCAATGGTTGTTAAGACTGCTAGGGATATATTTTAGACAAACCAACATAACATAGGCAAATAAAACAACCTGTGGTTAGATTTGTAGTGAATGAGTAGCACTGTACATTTTTTAGGTGCCCATTCCCTCACTAAATCATGCTAGCCTTGTCACCATCCTGTCATCTGATCACATGCCGAGGTTTACTTCCATTGATATTAGAATATGTTTACTCTTTGGCAGAATCCTGGTGCTTTGCTAGCAAGCTGACCTTGGCACTGGATCTCCTATCCAAGAACTTGCATCTACAGATGGACTTGGTACCCAGCTTTGTGATAGAAGCCATGGAGATAAATCTAATTACCTGGAGCTCAAAGGGACTTTGGAAAGGCCTAAAATCTTCATTTGTCTTTGAGGTCATCGTTTGCTAAACTTCATGGATGTTAATTATTTTTTGGCAGGCAAGAAATACCAAAGAATTTGGGATCCTCTTAAGAAGACATTGCTTTATATTTCATAATATCCCTTAAGTGACTTGTGCATGACAGGTGCTCAGTAAATTCTTTCCAATAGATTGAAATAAATTCTGAACAGTTTGAGTTTGATATTTATATTTGGCTTATCAAATCATCATCCCAGAGGCAAAAATAACTAGAAGGGGGATGATCTGAAGTAAAGCTGGACCAAATTAATATTAAATTAAATTAAATTAAAATGTTGGGAGGTTGACCATTATAGAAAATCCTTTGTAAGTCTATACTAGTATCTCAATAAATATTCTATGGACTAAAATGTTGAGCTTGTTACAAGAGAATGAATGATACAAACATTTTTTCATGTGAAAACATTCTGCCTATGGCACCTGGAAGAATTTAGGGCATAGTCACACCCAGGAATTTCAGGCTAATGAGCATCTTCACCTCTTCTATTTCACCCTGAAGAGTTTTTGTGAAAGTCACAAGACAGACACTCAACATTAAAGACGTTGGAATGATACTTACTTTAGTATTTTGTGATTTAGTTTTTTAATAAAATAATCCAAGCAAGGTTAATTAATGTATACACTCCAGTCTAATCAAAAGAAATCTGCCGGGATAATAAACATTCTAGCTATTGCAAAGAAGAAAGCACTTATTTCTAAGGCAGAAAGAAAATATATTTTCATGTTAAATGTGTATATTAAAACTGCATATACATGCATATTAGATACACACAGATTTAGAGCTCTGGCTCATATATCATGTTGGAGAAAAATCAAAGTGAAAATTGTTCTTTGTAAAAAGTTCTCGGTGTCGAGTGGCAGAATCCCAAGTGAGTGGACTCATTTATCCCCACAATGTATCAGATGACCAGCTTTCATAAAAACTATTATTAACCTAAAAAATTAGGGTCAGTAAAAGTATAGCTCTAATTCACAAATCTCAGCAAGCTGAACCATTAGACCCAATGAGCTCATCATGACAGATTAAAGATCAAACGTGAAGACATAATGAAATATATGATTTTAATATGTTTGATCATATCAGAGCAATCCTTTTCATAACATGTTTTTATCATGGAACCTCATGCATTTTCCTTAAAACCAAGAAGGCAATCTAAAAGAATTTAACCCGTTCTTGTTTTATAGCTTATAACTCCATCTTGCTTGATTTAATCTGGTAAAGCTGGCTGAAATGATGCTATTCTGGTACAGCCTATAATGACAGCAAAGATGACATGAGCTACTCCTGCAAGTGAGTTCCAAATTTCAGTAAAGAATCCTCATTCTACCTGCCTCTGGGATAGTCTTGTCGAAGCTTGAGCCCCCATCATACACCAGACTCTGGATTACAACAGTCCACACCTATTTCCTTTTGTAAAGTCCTAACCAAAAGCAAACAACCTAGAGTTTACAGCAAGAAATAAGATTCTTACAGTGAAACAACCTTGAGTTTGCAACAAACAGAACAAACAACCTAATCAGATCCTCACAGTGAAACAGAGCTTAACAAAGCATCTTCTTTCAGAATTAGTAATCTTACTTAAAACAGGAAAAAAAGCTTGCAGCTCTTACCACCACTGGGCCAATCCATGCCCAACAATATAGCTTACAAGGGCAATTTATAGCATACAAGAATGAGCTATCATGTTACCCCATGCAACTTTCAATATAACTCTTTTTTTTTTTTAAAGATTTTATTTTTTTTTCCTTTTTCTCCCCAAAGCACCCTGGTACATGGTTGTATATTCTTCGTTATGGGTCCTTCTACTTGTGGTATGTGGGATGCTGCCTCAGCATGGTTTGACGAGCAGTGCCATGTCCGTGCCCAGGATTCGAACCAACGAAACACTGGGCCGCCTGCAGCGGAGCGCGCGAACTTAACCACTCGACCACGGGGCCAGCCCCAATATAACTCTATTTTTGATCATTACTTTCAATTCACAAATAAGCAAACAGAAACAGCCGATTTAAAATTCCCTGCATTTTCTATTTTGTTTGCATCAGGGGCAATTCTGGAACTATCATACACAAATAGTGAGAGAAAAGTACTCTCACATAGTAACAGAATTGCAACAAGACCACAAGAAACCTCAGAGGTGATGGTTTCTCAGATTGCAATCTTCTTTAGTAATTAGTCTTCTTTATCTGGAGCCAATGTTTTGATGATCATTTTGTTGACCATGAGGTAATGAAAAAAATTCTCAAAAAGTTCCCTCATAGCCAATGTGTGTACTTCCTTTTTTCCTAGTGAGGAAAGTGTATAAGAAGAAGGGCAAGCCTTTCTAGACCCAGGGACTTGATGGGCACCATCTTTGATGTCCAGGGCAGTTGAGACCAACCATGCTGTGAAAAAGACACTGAGAATAAATAAGATGGAGATTTAGGGAAGGAAACAGCTGAATTAAAAGCATTTTCTTATTTGCTAACAGCCAGTGCACACACTGAAGAGAATTATTAATTATACTTTTTATCTACAAAGAATGGGACATTCACCTAACATCCCATTAAGTGAGTACCATGAAAGCAAAGATCTCTAAAAGGCTCTGTGATTTCCCTGGATGGATGGCAGAGGAACAGAGCTTTGTTGCCATGATTTTGTCATCAAGCCCAGATGGGGACTGCTATGGTCTGAAGGTTTGTGCCCCCAAAATTCATTTTGAAATTCTAATGCCCTATGTGATAGGATTAGAAGGTGCGGTCTTTGGGAGGTTGTAGGTCATGAGGGTGGAGCTCTCATGAACAGGATTAGTGCCTTAAAAAAGAGGCTCCAGAGAGACCCCCAGCCCCTTCCACATGTGAGGACACAGAGAAAGCACTATGAACCAAGAAGAAGGACCTTACCCAATGCAACCATGGTGGTGCCTCTATCTTGGACTTCCAGCCTCTAGCACAGTGAAGATAAATTGCTGTTGTTTATTAGCCATTCAGTCTGTGGTATTCTGTGATAGCAGCCTGAACAGACTAAGAACGAGACTTTGGGCATCCTAGCAGGTTAATAATTTGGTCCTTTTAAAATCATAATTTTAAAGAGCTCTACATTTATTTTGAAGAGAGTCTGAGCTCTGTGTAGGAGAAAAGTGAGGGGGGAACGTAGGAGTCCTTGAGTGTCTCCTTCCATGACCCAAGCTACTCATTTCCACCAGACTTGAACACTCCACTCAGCAGAACCGAGCCCACAGCTGTCCAACCTACTCTTCTTAGAAGTCAGGCTCAAATAATGCCTCGGGGGTCTCAGCCCCACGCGAAGTGTTTTGTCCAAACACATTACTTCTCTCTCGTTAGAAGCGACATGGTAAATACAAGTTTCTCCATCTGTGACATTTCCAGACTCTCTTAGTACCTCTTAGAGAACAGTGCTGTAGGCAATAGGCTGCCTGGTTTGCCCTTAATTCACCTCTGTTTCTGACAATATGTTTTATAGGAAAGAGAATCTTATACATTAGGTGTTTGCCGTTTCCAGGACCAGAAAGTCATTATTTGTTTACATATGTATTTGCAAGGGTAAAGAAGAAAAAGGATCACACATTTTCTACTACTTAGTTCTTCAATTAAGAAAGGAACAGTATTCACTTTTCTCTTTTCCTTTTTTACCTCTATTTAAATACCTCTCCCAACTAGGAAAGCCCAGTTTTACTTCCTATAGGGCATACCTACCCACATTCTAAAGCATACAAATAGGAAGAATGGGGAGAATTACTATTTGGGGGAGAAAAGATATAATTTACTTTTATTTCAAAATTACCCATAAGGAGACAGGAAAACCTCAGATCTGCCTCCTGGATGTATGATATTAACCTCAGTAACATCTTTTTTTTTTTTTTTTTTTTTGAGGAAGATTAGGCCTGAGCTAACTACCGCTAAATCCTCCTCTTTTTGCTGAGGAAGACTGGCCCTGAGCTAACATTCGTGCCCATCTTCCTCTACTTTATATGTGGGATGTCTACCACAGCACGGCGTGCTAAGCGGTGCCATGTCCGCACCTGGGATCCGAACCGGCGAACCCCGGGCCACTGAGAAGTGGAACGTGTGCACTTAACTGCTGCGCCCAACCTCAGTAACATCTTAATGTTATTAACAAACAAAAACAATGAAAAGACTTAAGCATTTGTAATGAAGGGGTTTTGCTTATATTTATTTTACTTCCAAGGAACCTGCATCGATTTGCTTCAGTAACATTTAAAATTGTTCAACAGAAACCCTTCCAACCTTTATGTTATAGTAAGAGTCAAACTGTTGATTTTGGTGGCCAAAATTTCTTTTTTAATTTCAATTATGAAGATATTCTACTTTATTTTATTTTTAGGTAAAAAAGTTTGGAAATGGGACTGGCCCCGTGGCCAAGTGGTTAAGTTCGCGTGCTCCGCGTTGGTGGCCCAGCGTTTTGCTGGTTCGGGTCCTGGGCTCGGACATGGCACCTCTCATCAGGCCATGCTGAGGCGGCATCCCGCATGCCACGACAAGAAGGACCCACAACTAAAAATATACAACTCTGTACCAGGGGGCTTTGGGGAGAAAAAGGAAAACTAAAATCTTTAAAAAAAAAAGTTTGGGAAAAGTATTAAGTTTGTAAGTTATTCTCTGTACTTCATGTAAGTACATTAGACAGTTTTCATAATAAATTAAATGGTACTGAAAAAAGAAAAAGAGTACGTCTCATTTGAAATTTAATTTTCTTTGGACATACAATCAGAAGAAAAATCCTCTCAGATTTAAAAACCTTACATTTTGCTTTCAATAAAAATAATTTTCAGATATGCTTGAATGATTTTATATAATTCCTTTTCACATTTTTTATGAAGCTGATAAAATGCTTCCTAAGCTGATGCATTCATTTAGCCCTATAATAAGTTATTGTAGCACTTAACTCCAAATTCCTAGAGAAGGACATATATGAAAAATTTGCCAGACTTTCTCTCACTTTCTGGACTATCAAGGATGGTCATGCAGTTTCTTTGTGAATCACCGACTGCTGGGCTCTTGGCACTGGTTTCTCAACCTGGCCCAGGAGGTTGCTGTGCTGAGGGCAGAGTGGGGCTGGGGCAGAATCTGAGGCAGTCTGACCAGTTAGGAAAGAACTGCAATAGAAATGTTGGTTACTCTGGGCCAGATACTGTTCTAGGTGCTAGGACACAGAGGTGTGTAGACACCAAAGTCCTTGGTTTCAGGAAATTAATTTTTCTAGTAAACAAACAAAACCAATGCTAGTAATCATTGCCATGAAGAAAACAAAACTGGCGCGTGTAACCGTGACTAAGACATGGCAGAAGGGCTTGTGTGTGTGTGTACTTTAATTTGGATAAACAAATCAGGGCCCATCCTTGGAGCTGGGGGTGGGGGTCAACCCTACCCAGAATAAGGAAGAAGTTCTTTTCATTTTCTTTCCATTTGATTCATCATCTTTGTTTGCTTTCCCAAACAAACAAATGCCTAGGAACTGATCCAGGATGCAATAATTCATCTTCTTTAAACTCCAGGGTCTCGTTGTGGGGTAGAGATGGAAAAGGGCCCAGGAGACAGAAATATGGTGAATCCTCCCACAGTAGTAACTTTCATTCTGTGACAAATTAATTTTTTTTTATGTCTGGATATACATTTTTAAGTTATCAAAGTGAAATCTTATAGCCCACGTGCCTATGGTAACAAGCATGGATATTACATAAATATACACTCCCTGATGAATAAAAATTACAGTATTTCATCTAACTGGAGTGTTTTCTACAATTAAAAATTAAAAATGAAAATAAATGTGGGAATAGGAATGATTAAAAAGGATTTTTTAAAAGGCTTAGTCTTTGAAAAGTGGTTAAATTACAGTAGCTCCTTAAAATAAGAATTATTTTTTTCCTTCTAGCTCTTTAATGAAAATCAGCTCATCTAGCAAGAGTGCCCGTGTTTAGCCTTATTACAATTAGACTCGTGCATGGTGCAGTTGCAGGGTTCTGTGTGATGGATCCCACCACAGGGAGAGAGATTAATATTGGGCAGTGTCTACACTTGAGGTCATTACCGCAATTAGGCTTGTTCTCGTCAGGCCCTATTCGGAAAGGATTAATGTTTTAATGTTTATATATGGTTACCATGATTTTATTGTGGGCTCTAAGCCATGAGTTATGGAATCAGTTTCACTAGAAAATATTCTTGATCCACTCATCTCCGGAGCCCAGGTAGAGGGGCCAGGGTTCTCGGCTCTGGTTCACCGTGGCGTGGGGAGCGTCTGTCACCGGCAGTGTGCGGTCATCTGGCCAAAGTGGTTTTACGGCCACACACAGAGGGCAGATCAAGCAAGGAGCCACCTCCTCCCAGGCCCATAGAAGATTCTGTTGAAATCCATTAATCCCCTCCACAGAAGGACAAGTGGAGACAATGACAAACCGAGCTGTGGGATGGAAGAAATGTGATAAGCAGCCCAATTTTGTTTACATCTCCAGTGGCTTAGGAACACAGTGTTTTTCTGAGGCTCAAACAAAGAAATTGAGAAACCGCAACAGCTTTAGATGTTGATGGTGAGTAGTACGTGGGTTTCTCTTTAGTCACGTTAGAAGGTTCACATTGTTTAGTTTTAAAACTCAATAGTCCTTGTAAGTTTTTAAAAACAAAATTCTCCGGACACCTGTGTCCTTAATAGCAATCAGATAAAGGCTCTCATACAATTTTAAAAAGGAAATGACCTAATCTAAGATTATAAATAAAATCTAAATAAACACACCTAAGCAGCTCACCGAGACTTAAATACATGTCTTATGTTCACCCAGCTATAGTTAATTATAAAAGAAATAAATGTACCAAGGGCCCAGCCCTGAGCCAAATTAGGAAGTCAAGGAAGTTTGCTTTTGGCATCTCTCACAGTTTGCTGCTGTGGGTGCTCTTCCTTCTTGACAATCCCGTCAGCACTTGTCTCTCTCCTGGCTCTCTGCTCGCACACATTTCATCCAACCCCTAGCATCTGTTCAGTTCCTGTCCTCAACTTGCTGCTCCCAGCTCTGCTCAGTCATTAAATAAGAATTCACTTTGAACAGATAACGACATGGAGGGACTCCTCTGAGGTGTGAGGCTCAAGACTCAGAGGAAGGAGACCAGGATAGTGGAGTGGGCAGGTCAGTGTGGGTTTGGAACTTCAGGGAAGGACATTCCATCTGCTGCCTTCTCAAATCTGCCTGCAGCTCATCAGCCCGGTCTGTCACGTTTTCACTCCTGTTGCCACTACAGACATTGCTTTTGCTGACTGAGGTCACTGGATTCTCCTTCTTGTGTTTGTTTACCTCATATGCTCCAAAATCTTCAGAAAACTGGAAAGAGTTCAAAACAGGCAATTAAAAATCGAAATAACTGAAAACAATAATTTAAAACTAGGCCCTTGCTACTCCAAGTGTGGTTCCCAGAGCAGCAGCATGGGCATCACTTGGGAGCTGGATGGAAATGCAGTCCTGGGCCCAGCCCACACCCCTGGATCAGAAGATAAGGAGATTCCCAGGTGATTCATAAACATATTACAGTCTGAGAAGTACTGCTCTGGCCCTCAATACTTACCCATTAAGGATTTGAATTATAGACTTTTTCTTGATAATGGAAGATGCCATGGTGACATAGAGACTGCTTTTCACACTTAACCTGGAGAGAATGCTTCGGGAAAGAAATAGTAACTTTGAGTGTTCATATTGAAGAGAGTTCTGATGGGGAAGAGGTATGTCATTACTGGAGTGTTATGGTGCCAAATTTGGAGGAAAGAGGGTGGAATGTGAGGATAAGATAGATTCATTTCAAGCCAGAAGGATTTTTAGAGTTTGGAGGAGGGAACTCTGAGAGGGTTATAGAGTATAAATAAAGTGAATGAGAAAAGAAGGAAGAATTATTTAGAAATCTTAATCATTATTGTAGGGGAGGAAGACACTTCCTCTACCCTCTCTGGGTCCTTCTGGCCGGACAACAAATTAAATTCACATGAGACAGAATAACAGGAGAAAATTAAACAAAGCTTTATAACATGTATACATGGGAGAGGATTAGGCAAACTGAGCAACTCACCAAAATAGCTGAAGCCACCACCTTAAATACCACCCTCAGCTAAAGACAAAGGAGGATGTTGGGGATAGGGGGAGTCAGTTGTGGGAGATTACCAGAAAAGCACAGTAAACAAGAGTAAGGTTATTATGCAGATTTAAGTCCTGACTTCTGCATTGTTAAGAGTTTCTAGAGATAAAGTCATCCCCTCCTTCTTCCTGGTACAGAGAGGGAAACACTTTTACAGATGGAGATTTCCTTTACAAATGTAAATGTCTCTTAACAAAGGGTAAGTAAATTCTACTTTTCAGATTTTCCTTCCTGTCTGCAGTTTTTAAAAGTAACCAGCCCAAAATAATCCTCATGCCAAAGAGACATTATCTTGGGGATGACAATTACAGTCCCCCACATTATCTAGAAGTGAATTTCTCAATAATGGAGCTAGGGATTATGTATCCCCTTGACAGTGTTAGAGAAGTCCAAGTTACTAACGTGAGTTATTTCAAAAGTACCTTCTAATTTGTGGGCTATGTTTTTTGATGGCAGCACCCAGTCTGGATCTGACTACATAAGTAATAGTGAAGGATTATACTTCAAAAGCACCATTATCAGATTCAAGACTATGTAAGTGTTTGCACACTGTGAAATATTCCATCCAGGAACATTATGTCTTAGGTCATGCTTATCTGTTGACAGCAAAGTAGACGGTGATGAAAATGGTAGGGTCTAGGACCATGCTTTCACTGGCCACATCAACCTTGGCCTGGTATTTGCTAGAGTATAAAGAAGGATACATTTGTGCTTTGGTCATTTGCTTGTTGTGTTATGTTATCTCAGCATCTCCTGGGCAAATTTTTCTTTGTTTTATAAGATATATAATAGTAAACTGTAGAGCTAGGCTCACCCTATTCTATTCATCACTAAGCATATTTTAGCATTTTTGGAAGGGATAATTTACAACATGCAAACATGTTATTAAAAAATGAATTTTTAAAGCATGCCTAATTTTAAAAAAACAATGTGAAAATACAATAGGTGACTAGCTATCTGGAATTCTGTTATTTAGTAGAGAAATAGCAGGATCCAGAAATTCCTTCTTTTCTCATCCAAAAAAGAAATTAATGTACTCTTGTGGGCCACTGCATTTTTTAAAGATGGCTACAAAAACATTTCACATCTCACATGCTTTTCCTACGCCGTGACTTTGACATACTTTCCAAGAAAAGTTGAGGTTCAACAAAAGGTCTATGTTGCTTTCTCTTGTCATTGGGCAGGATTTAGTGACTGTTTTGATCACTGGAGTAGAGTGGAAATGATCCTATATGAATTCTGAGGCTAGGTCATGCAAGGCAATTAAAATTCAGCTTTGCTTGCTGGAATACTTGCTCTTTAAGTTTTCAGCCTCTAAGTAAGCAGTCCTACTGTGAGAAATTCAAAATCAGCTCAGATAGAGAGAGGGGCCCTGAGACTGTACATAAGAGAGAGAGAGAGTCTGGATTGTCTAGCCTTTAACTGTTCCAAGTCTATCACATGGGAGTCCTTGAGTCAGAACCACCCAGTCGAATTCTTGATCCCCAGAAACCACAGAAAAGATAAAATAATTGTACTTCTTTGAAGCCACTATGTTACTGGCTACAAATATTTTATTGGTTCCTGGCCAAAAGCATTTTGTGTTTTCATGCCAGTTTTCTGTGGTGATATCTAAATCTGAGATATAATTACTCTTGTCACAGTGGGGATGGTGTTGTTTAAGGGGTAAGGAAGATCTTGAAAGAAGGACAAGACTTAGAAAAATGAAGGATGGTGGAAGTGGGATGTTGGAATACCATCAGAATAAGGGAGACTAGCTTGAGGACAGTGGCAGAAGAGCTAATGGAAATCACTTGTGCAGGAATTACTTTTACTAGGCCAGATAGCGAGCAAGGAAAATTAAGTTACAGAGAAAAATTGGGGCCAGATTATGGGGTTATTAAATGGCAAGTTGAGTTTTGACTTTCATCTGTGGACAAGGAGAACTGATTGACACTTAAATCTGTGGGGGGGGCGGGGAGGAAGGATGGTGGTGCTTACTGAGTTGCTATGTAGCACAGTTCTGATTGTGCATAATATGAAAGGTGTCTGATAAACCTCATCTTGAGTTCCATCTGAATACAATACCAAAATCTGTTCTTTCACATTTGGTCTTCATAATTTGTTTCTCATGTGGCAAGGGTGCATGCTCACACTTGATAAAAACAGAGGGAATATTGCTCACAGCTGTATTTGGACCATTCTTACACTCCAGAGATTTCGCTCCTCTTTTCTATTTTTATAACCATCTTTGTCACTTTCACTTCTTTCCTTTTTCCTCTTTTTGATTCAGCCACAGCCGTAGGCGATAAAGCACAGTGACAGATAGATGGATCTTACAGAAAACCTGCTGATTGCTCTCTCTGTAAGCCTCAAATGTAAACAATAGAAGGACATTTGTTTCTTTGTCATGTTTCTTTTAGTACGTAAAGATGAAGAACCAAATCAATGTTAGGAAAAAAGAATAAAAGAATATGTTATAGTTGTCATTTTGGTAGCTATTCTCCCTTAAAATGAGCTTATACATTTTGCCTATTTCACTGGGGACAAAAGAATTTCTATTCTTCTAATTTTCAAATTTCTCAGTAAGGAGACTCTGGAGAAAGAAGCCAAAATCCTAGTTATTGATAATTGTTGTCTTTTTTTATTCCTCTGATTCTATGAAGTAGTGTAGCTAGAATATGGCATCAGAATAACATCTCAAAAATTATTATATGTGGAATGTTCAGGAATATGCTAACAACTTGGTTTAATGAAAATCTAAATGTAAAGTATTTTTCAAAAAGAGCCAGGATATTAAGAAAATGAAGTTTATCACTCCACTCCTCCTTTCCCATCTAAGAAATATCTCTCATCACCCCCAACCAATAACTGAGATTAACACTGGAAAGGTCTTTGAGTTCACCACACAATGGATTGTGTCTCACTTTAGTTTTTGTTGTACGGTTATATGCTTTGCCTTGGTAAAGACCACTTAGCTCTACCTGGATGCCAATGTTTCTTCTGCCTCTGAATATAACCTTTACGTTTGTACTTTTCACAGCTGGAAAATGCATTCCTTGGTCAGTAATGTAGGGCCCAGAAATTATGCCTTTGTGGTCAATAGCAGGTGAGTGGCTCTGGTCCCTTGTGGAGTCAGATGGACAAGGATCCAAATAGCAATACAGATGGATAATTTAGGCACCATGTGGTCCCTTGGGGTTTTTACTGCTGGAAAACATTTTCAGCTCCAAATAATAAAAATGACAGGCAGTCACTCAGTCTACATGGAATTGTATCCTGTCATCTTTACTCAGGAAAATCTCCCTCGGAATTCAGTGGGGGGTTTTAGACTGAGAATGGGCCATGGACTATGCCCCTTTAAGTAAAGACAATGGAATTAATGTTTGGCTGAGCAATTCAGAACTCATTTCAGTGACATGTATGAGAAATTAGGGAAATTTCACAATTTCTCTTAAAAGTGCCTCATCACATTACTAGGTATCATGGTAGCCACTAGTTTGTCTCTGAAGATGGATTTAACTGGCTTGTTCATAGAATTCCACAGGGAAAATGGCTTTTCTTTTCTTCCCTTCAAATCTATTAAGAATCTCACTCAATCAACAAGTTCTAGTTAGTTGATATCAGCATCAAGTGCCTGATAAGGATTTAAAAATAATACCCTTGACTTAATTCTCTGAGGATTTTTGCATAGAGTTAATATTGCAATGAATGTAGTAGCTGGAACTCAAATGTTATTCCCATAGAGGAAAGATAAAACTGAAACAATCACAGGAAGAGTCATTGGAGACACACAGAGCCAGACTCAGGTTCCTGATTTGTGGTCTAAACATGGGAAAAGGGCTTTCTTCTTCCTCCTTCCCCTGGCACACAGGCATGATAGCATCCTTCACATTGCTTATGGTACCAACAGCGTAGGTTGACTCATAATCTTACATAATGTTCTTGCCTATCATACTTCAAAATATATTCTTGTTTAAGTTAAACTTCTCTTTTTTTGGGTAGCTCTTTAAAATGAGGGCAGAGGATTGATTGTAACCTTGTCAGCAATCTTGATAAATTTCTGAGACTCTTACCATTATGTATACAAACAAATATATATTATATAAGTAATATATATATAAACCCATATATATATATATATATATATATATATAAACCTCACAATGTCCAACACATTCATACCTTAGAATGGATGTGTTTTTATATCTTTTGAGACAGTGGGATTGATAAAGGATAGGTAAGATGCATGGGCTACAGGCGAGAGGCAGAAATTGTTTATCTGATGCTTCAGGCTTTAGCATCGAGTTGTTGGTGAAATACAAAAAGAAAAATAAAATTGATGTACACAATCATTGAGAAAGCTAGCCAGATGCAACTGTCCTGTTGCAGAGCTCTGATCGTTACTAGAACTGTTCTATTCCCTCCTTAGAATTCTCTTTCATTTCTCCCCTTGGTAGATTTTCTTTTTTCACCAATAAACGTTCAGTGAATTTTGCATGAGGGTTTGGTTGGATGATGAGCGTCTTGTCTCCACTCTGCCGCACTCTTGGACAGTCCATTTTGGGTGCCAGCTCCGGGTACCAGATGGACGAACTGGAAGACCTGAACCATGACAGATAATACATGCGACAGTTCTCACTTTGCTGCCCCTTCACTGCGTGGTGCTGCTGCTGTCTGCCTTCATCCCTTCCTCTCAACCTGCAGACAATATCACAGGATTCTGATATCAGTTCAACTAAATGTTTCACTGAGATTTTTCTCTTTCCTTTTGTCAAGTTCATTCTGGTCCTTTGTACAAGTGCCAACAATCCACTCATCTTCCGGGAAAATATTATTGACATTATAGGTACCATCTTGTCTGCATCAGATTAATATTGTAGTGGATTTGCATGCACAAGAGGCAGTGAACAAATGAACATAGATTGTTGGCCGGGATGCCATCAAATAGGATGCGGCCACAGATACTAACCTCAACTGAAACTATAACATCCGGGGATTAAATATCAAACTAGATCTCTCTGAATCTCTTCCGCCTGCTGCCTGATGGTAATTTGTCCAGTTTTCTTTTGAAAATGAATGACTCCTAGATAGATGTCTTGACATTATTTTCTAATGCATTTCTGATCCTCGTGGCTTAAATCCCTGTCAGAATCCAAGTGTAAAAACAAAGTGAATAAAACAGATAGCTCTACTCCTCAGTTCTTGCTTTGAGAAGTAGAGTGAGATGGTCCAGACACTAGATACTACTGTACTCAGTGCCACTGGGTGCTTCTCTCCCTGCCAGCACACCGTAATTAAAGAAGAGAGACATCAACGTGGAACCAGATCCGAGGCGCTGCCCAGTTGAAAAGGTCACCACCGCAAATGAGCAATTAGTGCTCCCTGCTGCCACCGAGTCTTTGGCTGCAGAAAGAGCCGCAGAGACACAATGCCTGGATAAACTAGCTTTGTAATCTGCTTGTCACAAGTCCAGTCGTCAGGGGTCTGCCCTGAGTCGGAAAGGATAATGCTGTCTGGATTGGGAAAAGTCAGTTTTGAAAAATGCGGTTGTCAACAGAACAGAGCAAAGGGATATTTCATTTACTGGTGGCGAGGATGTGGTGGACCAGGCATGGGGCTGTGGCTTTGAAGCCTCATTATAAATCTTAAATATTTGGGAGCTGCTCTGTCTGGCAGCCTCAGAGCTCAGCAGCAAAGCTTTGTTGCCTACCAAATGGGGATTTGAGAAAATGGTTATGAATGCCAGGGTTAAATTGATTGTGTTATTTGCCGTTTCTCTAAGAATCAGCTGCTTTATTAGGAATTGTGATTAAGATTGTTTCATTTAAAACCCCAAACCTCTACTTTGCTTTAATCGGGGGGGGGGGGGGGACGTTGAAGCAGTGACACAAGTGGATGAGGGCTTGGTGGTGGCGAGTGAGCAGGAATGGCATGGCGGGAGGAGTGGGGAGCGGACACATCTCCCCACGTGCTCTGGGCTGCTGAGCGTGGGCCTGTCCAATCGCTTGCCCTTCCAAACGCAGAACTTGCAGGCAGAGAAGACTTTTGTGAGCCTCTCTGGAGCCAGAGGTTTGACCTTGAAGGCACACCAGCCCCTCTCCAAGGTAGCCTGATATAAAGTTCATTTCTTTGCCCACTTCAGTCAAATCCAGAGAAAAGATCAGGACAGTTCTCATCTCATCAGCCCCAAAGGCAAGATTTTGTTTGATATTACGGACAAAGCCCTAAAATTGTGAGAGAGCAGAAAAAATATCCCTCCTTCCCTTCTAAGTTCATTGGCTGGTCTAATAATTAAATTGATATAAGACATTAACAGGAGAAAAACAAATTTTGTATGTATGGGAGCCCCATAAAAGTATGAGACCCAAGGGCAGCCAGGTAATTGAGGCTTACATAACATCCTGCACTAAGGAGAGGTCTAGGGGTTTGGGGGTTCAAAGGGAAGGAAGGCCTTTGTTTAGAAAACAAAGTTTGCGCCCTGTTCTGCCCTGTTAAGTTTCTGAAGTAAAAAGCTATCTCTGATAATAGCTCTCTTCCTGGTACGGGCCCCCTTTCCTGTGTAAATTTAGGCAGCTGAGGGGGAGGTAAAGAGCGTTTCCAGAATCCACTGCGTTTGACTGCCTTTAGCTCAAAATAATCCTTATGCCAAAGTGGCATATTTTGGGGTGACAAGTTCTGCTCCCCTTCAATTGCATTTGACAAGAGAGGCCCCAAATAGTGAATCATCTGAGGTTTTGACACCTGAATCAAGCTTTTCCCCTTTGTGTTGTAAGGTAAGCTTTCAAACTGTAAGGTGAGATGATCAAGCTCTCTCTGTTAAGAAAGAGGAGGGAGGCAGCTGCCTCTCCCCAGCCTCTCCTCCGGAGGGTGTCTCCTCCAACACAAAACAGGCCCTGTTTTTACATAGGCTCAGACTTTTGGTTTTGCAATGCTAAATTGCGGGTCTTCTGATGCTTACAACTGTAAACACAAGCCTCTAAGATCAATGTAGAAGTTCCTCATAGTCGTACAGGAGGTAATCTAAAGAAAAAACACTTTAATTGTTCTTGAGTTTACTGTTCTATATAAACTGGTATGAAATTCTGCCCAGATTTTGTCCACATTTTCATGCATGTAAGTCTGTAATTGCTACTCACTAATAAATTGTGTTCTCTCTCTTGTCTATATTGGTATGGGGAAGTCTTTTGTTGGTAGGACTGTTTGGTCAAGAGGTACACTGAGAAGGGTAGAGCCAGCCAGGAGGCAGGGAGTGAACAGAATGGGTAACGCGGGGCAGTTCGGGTGCTAGAGCATGAGTGCTTGCGGGGCCAAGAAGTCAACTGACTGGTTTCTAGCAGGGCAGCTTCCCTGCCTCACCCATCCTTCCTCTGCTCATCTCTGATGGGGATTCAGTGAGAGGGCTCCGTCACTCACTCTGCTTCCAACTCTTTCAAGAATACATTTTCCTAAGTTCGCTTTTTAAAATTCCGTTTATCTTTTCTTATTATGCCGCTTGTCTGAGCCTCATGGAGGTTGGGATGGCAGTTGATGCTAATGTCTTGGCACTAAAAGCTGCTTTTCTTTACAGACACTTGGCTTATTTCACGAAGGCATTTTGCTGTCAACCCCTGAGTTGACAGCGCAGAGTTACAATCACTCTTTCAACAGAAACTAAGTTTATAAGCCTATAATTAGTGTTTAATGTTTAATATTTACACAGAGCTTTGCAAAACTCAAAACATTCTACAAAAAGAAAAGGGAAACTAAGCAAAACAAAATAAAAATACATTAGAACAAGCATAGATAGGAAGTCACTAAATTCCATAGCTCGCTTCCTCTCTCTCTCTCTGAATGAATTCCTTTCCTTCTGAATAATTTATGGAAGTTTTTAGATGATCACTGAGATATTCCCTGGGCATATTCTTATTGTTTTGTATTCAGAAATCACTAATTCTATTACTCAAGAAGCAACGCTATTCAATGTTTTATTGAGTCAAGATAATGACACTTAGGGTTTTTGGCCATAGATTCTATTATATTTGTAGGAGAGGAAAACTAATTTTCCTTCTGTTCTTCTAAGTTCTTGGCTAGGACCTCCTGTCATAAAAGACAGATTAACAAGAGAAAAACAAACAAAAGTTTATTAACCTGTGTACGTCCTATGTGCATGGGAGATATCCAGGGAAAAAGGAGTAACTCTGAGGTGGCCTAAGCCACCAGTTTAAATACTGTCTTTAGCTAAAGACAAAAGAAAGAGGTGTGTGTGAGTGTGTGTGCGTGTGTGTGTGTGTGTGTGTGTTGGGGGGAGCAGTTATGGGAGGTTATCTGGAAAAACAAGGACAAACAAGAGTAAGGTTTGTTATGCAGAATTAAGTCGTGACTTCGCCACTGACAAGATTCTCTTGTGGTTTAGAGTCACCCTCTTCCTTCCAGATGGAAATTTCCTTCATAAGGTAAATGTCTCTTACAAAAGGGTAACTTCTACTTTGTTGTCAGAACTTCTGTTTCTCAAAATAACTCCCTCCAAACAATCTGTGAACCAAAGAGGCCTATTTTGAGGGGGCGTATTCTGCTACCTTCTTATTCAACAGGCTGCCTTCTGCTCACTACTCTGGCTCTTCCTCCTTTTCCTCTTTCTCCTTCTCCTTTTTGTGTGGTTTATTTCTTTTCTTTCAATGTATTTGAATATTTAAATTCATAAGAAAACAAGAATAGCTTCTTTTTGTAAGATTACTGATAAAGGCAGAATTTCCCCTGACTCATCTCTAAGGCAAATGCTCTGCACTCGTAACCACTCTTCCCAGATTGGTGTATATCCTTTGGGAGCACTTTCTTTGCATATATATGTGTGCGTACGTGTGTGATGGTGTGTGTGCACAACGAAAATATTTAATTTGTAAATTTTAAAAACAATAATAATAATAGCTAACATTTTTTGAGTATTTATTATGTGCCAAGCACTGCTCTAAGCATGTTAAATTTAATCCCTGCAACAATGATATGAGGTTAAGTATTAGTTATATCTCAATTTTACCTAAGAGAAAACTAGGAACTCAGAGAAATTGAGTAACTTGCCTAAGGTTGCACAGTCAGCAAGTGGCAGGGCCACGATTCATATCCAGGTCAATACTTCTAACCTCTATGCTTTACTTTTCTCTGACAAATATCTTTCTGTAGTAATTGTACTCTGGACAAGCAATAATGTGTCTGGAAGCTTTTTCTGTACCAATGCATTTTAGATTACAGTCATGCACTGCATAATGAAGTTTCGGTCAATGATAGACCATATATATGACTGGGGTCCCATAGATTTAGGACCATACAGCCTAGGTGTGTAGTAGGCTACACTACCTAGGTTTCGTAAGTACACTCTATGATGTTTGCACAATAACGAAATCATCTAACCTCGCATTTCTTCAAACATATCCCTGCCATCAAGTAACACATAACTGTACTTCATTCCTCTAAATTGTATAGTTCTCCTTTTATGGATGGGCCATATTTTATTTAGCCATTCCCCATTGCTCAACATTTTGGTTGTTACTACTTTTTCACCATAAATATATGCTGCAAAGCACAGCCTTGTACTTGTATTTCCATGAACATATATGTACTTTTCAGTGACAGAGATGAGAACTAGAATTTCTGCGTTGATATGATAAAATACATATTGCTAAGTTGCCTTCAAAAGGGTGCACTCATTTTCATTTCAAACCTACATTGTATGAGAGTACATATTTTCCTTTTGTCTTGTCAACACTTGATATTATTGATGTTAAAATTTTTGCCGGGTAGATGAGAGAAAACTTGATATCTCATTGTTTAAATCTGCATTTCTTCATATGCTTGTTGGCCATATTTTTCACACTTCAATTTTGTCTTTGTATTTTGCTGTTGTGAGCAGCCCCTCTAAATTTCATAGCAACCAGGATTTTCACAGACCATCCCACCTCGGGGTGTAGATGGAGTCACTCTAACAGCAATAACCCATACCCAGCACAATGCCTAGAACATAGTCAGTAGTCAATAGATAATGATTGAACAGAGAATCCAAATTTTACCGACTTCTGACTTTTACTTCTGTAAGACCTTTCACCTCTTAAAAATTAATTCTCCTCAAGTATATCTGGGAGTCTGCAGGGTTTGTTTCATGCATGATCACAAACATTCTTGTTCAACTGACAGTGTCAGAGCTCTGCCAGGCATCATAACTTCCAGGAGTCACATCACCACTTTGTGCCACTCGCCAACTCCAGGCCCCATAGTGTCCCCTGCTCTTCTATCATGCCCATGGATCCCTCCCAGGGGCATCACTGATCATGGGGACTGCCACACTGTATGCCCTGACTGTGAGGGCAAGACCCTGCGGTGGTCTGAGGCAAGGCATCCCTGGTTCATTCCTTCTCACATTTCATTTTGTTAGAGGACTCTCAAAACAGCATGTACTGCATCCCAATTCTTTAAAAGTTGAGAGAAACAGTTCTTTTCAGTGTTTACCTACAATCTTTCTCTCCTTTTTAAAAAAATACATTTCCAGGAGGCAAAGTTAAATGTCTAGTTTCTTTTTCTCTTGGGATCATTTTTTTCACCTTCAGAGTAACCCCAGCTCCACACAATAAACCTTCATCAGCTCTGTTTTAGCAATTCATCCAAGAATTCCAGACAGCACTAAGCAGTGGTATACTCTTAAGTCTTGCCATCTCCCAAACTCCTTGAAATTTCATGCTTTGAATTGTTAGAAAATATAATTATTAATAAAATTAATTATTTAATCGGAGGGACAGAATAAGGGCTCAAAGCAACAATTTCAGAATGTTTACAATAGGAAAAATTTTGACACCTGCTTTAGAAGATTTTCATATGAAAGATTTCTTCATTTATTCTGCAAACATGTATTTGATGCCTACTATATAGTGGTGCTGGGATATAAACACACAGCCATGCTTTCAAGGGGTATATGGGAATGATAAAGAAGTTAAAAAAAATGAGTATAATCAAGCATAGCACTTACACTGATGGTCTGGAGAGAATTCAGAGGGGCCACAAAGAAGTGGGCGGTGAATTCTACCAGAGGGGGTTGGGAAACCCTCACTGTCAAGGTGATGCTTCAGTTAAAAGGATCCTTTTTTAGAGATGTGGGTGGCCGAAGTTCAGAGGACTTTGCTGTTGTCAAACAAACTTCAGCCATGAAGATTGATAGTAGCTCAAAAAAGATTTGACCCTCTAACTGATGCTTAGTCTGGACCTAAAACCAAACCACTTCCAATAAAGGTGAGGACATTTTCAAAATCTATATAACACAAGTTTTGTGAATATTATCCTAAAACCCTCTGCCATAACAGGAAATATTGTGATAACATGAAACAAGACAGACTTTGGAAAGGCCCTCAGAAATTTGTAATCGCAGATTGCTTTGAGAGAAATTTGATTGTCATGGCAAAGAGGCAATCAGTCCCATGTACCTAGCATTAGAGTTGGTCTATGTCTTTATATTTACATATTCTATATCTCTAACCTTATATATTCTGCATCATCATATTTATAGTCTATGTATTTATAAATGGGCTTTAAAGGCAATAGAAAATAATTTAGATGAATTCAAGTCTTTGTGATGCTTTCTCTCTTCATGTTTCTAATAAAATTTTCTTATTTTTAGAGATACTTATAAATGTAGTGAGAAGGAGAATGCCAATATCTTTGTGATAGTTCTTGTTTTATTTTCAAAATTAGAGGATAACACATGGCCATATTCTTCTGGAATTTTTAAGAAAATAGCTTAAAACTTACATTGTTGTCTAATTTTAGATGTTCTCAAATGAACCTAGAAAAAAGGAGGGTGGAAATGAGAGGTTGAGATGAGTGAGCATTAGTCCTTTGAAAGATACATATTTACAGACCATGTTTATTTATTAGTACAACAAAGGTAATTAACATCTGTGTGCTGGGCAGTATGCAAGAGGTAGGACATGAAAAGGTAATATGATATTTTTCTCTTTAAAGAATTCATAGTCTACTCTGGTAGACATAGACCTAAATGTATCATTATAATGAAACAGAATGAGCACTCTCTTTTGAGTGAGTCGTTTACTAACCTAGCACTACAGACAAAATCTGTGCTATAGTTGCTTAAATGTGGGAATTACTCACCTCACCTTGGGGAACCAAGCGAACTTCACAGAGAAGGTGACATTTTATGGATAAAGAAGTATATGAGTTTTTAATTTTCCCTTAAAAAAGACAATTATAAAACCCCGGAAAGAATAAAGCAAAACAAATACATCAAAAATGTTACAAGAGAATAATGGTCCAAATAAAGAGCAAACTCAAAAAAGAAATGATTTCTTGTAATTAATAATTTTTAAGAAAAAGTGGTTCATTTAACTGAGTGCTTAGTTCACTTGATCTTTCTTCTTTGAATGGCACAAAGGTCATGACTTTGGAGCCATGAAGAAAGAAATGTAATCTTGGCACCCTGCTTAGCTCTGTTTTACATGTCCTGTTAATCCAAACACTTCGATTGTTTTTCAGTCTTCACCTAGCTGAATCTTCATTTCATGTTGAAAGAGAATGCCCAAAGAAAATCAATAATTTCAGTGTAGCGTATTACTTAGGGTTAACCAAATCACTAAAAACAATAAGATTAAGGTGGTTGTCTTTGGGAAGCAGGACCCTGGGGTGGAAAGGAATGGGGATGAGGACATATTTTTAAAATTTAAAATTACTTCTGTAGTATTTGACTTTTGTATTTGACTTTTAAAAAAAACAACAAAACCCAATGTGTATGTATTACTGTGGTTTTTTAAAAACGACTCATTAAACCCTGAAACAGTTCATTAAATTAGTTCAGTGCAGAGTCATAATTATTCAAAATGAGCACCTTAGTGATATGAAATCTGCAGATCCAATGAGTACCTGCATTTCCACTTTTTGCTTTTGATAATACAATATGCAGTACTTGTCACCCTCACTCACAGTGGGACATTGACTCTGCCATGTGGGTTTGTGTTTTTTAGTGTTTTAGAGTTACATTATATTCCTTCAGTCCCCAACCTATTTTTTTCTACCAAACTGAGACAGGTAGAGGGAAGGAATTGAAGAAATATGGTTCAGTAGCCATTTGTCCAGAAGATAAATGGTTACAAGTGCTTTTGCCACTAAATTATGCTAATCCACTCTGTAATCCAATCACTATTTTCTAAATGACAAGGGACCCCAATGCCAAAGGAACTGTAGTCAATTTTCTCCTTTGTCCCAATAGGTCAATTATTCTTTTTTTCCTGAGGTAAAAGAATAACTTTCTTTCTCTGGAACTTGTGAGGGCTCTGAAATGCACACCAACCACAGGATCTGCCAAACTATTATCGCTCCATTAGAACCGGCTGAGATCATAATTACCTAAGAAATACCATTCTTCAACTCTGCGTTCCAGGATGTCAGTGACTCCAGGCACCTCGGCTCATTCCGGAGTCAAGGTTCATATATCCTGCCCTTTACTTTCCCTCTGGACTTCTGTGATTCCACATACTGACGAATCCACAGGGCATTGCCTTAGAGTTAGTTAATGGGAGTGAAAACCCAATCATTTGGAACTAATTCATATATCTATTGCAGAATCCACAAGAAAGATGAAATGAAACATTCTTGTTTTTAAGAAGCATGAAAATTCCTCACTCTTTGGTTCCTGAAATAACAGTATACATACAGAGAAAATTAGAAAGGGCTATGGATAGGAGATTTCTCATCACATTGGATGGTTGGTATGTATAAAGATCCAGGAATATAACGCAAATATAAGGCATACACTTTTTAACATTTCTGAGGCTCAGAGTTGCAGCCACTATGGGCTGTGAAGTGAGTAGAAGATTCAGATAATCTCTACCCAAAGAACTGACTTTAAAGATTCTTTTCCCTTTATCTCCTTGTTTCTACCATAGGACACTATTAATTTGCCTTGTTTGAAAGGTGTTGATTCATGTATGTGTGTGTGTGTGTGTGTGTGTGTGTGTGTAGGGGAGAGGATATCTTGACAAGCTTTGAAGTGTCCTCCTTGCATAATCAATACTCTCTAGCATTCTGGCCAGAGCTGGCTCTAGCATGCAGGCCTCATTGTTAGTGCGGCCTTATCAGGCATTTTCCTCAGTCTTGGAACATTTGAAAGAATGTTATCAGTGATTTTTTATCTTTTGAGGGTATGTTTGAATTTGGAAGACTGTCAAAATGTATTTGGAGCCAAGCCTGATGAATAAGTGGGTGGGTGATAAATCTGGGAAAGAGAATATTCAGAGAAGTGATGAAAAACAAATGATCCTAAAACTTTTTTTTTTTTTAGCAATGTACATTTTGGAATAAATAGAATACTATAACACCCCAAGGTGACTTGAAACAGGACTTAAATTTATTCTCTATAGAAACTAGAGAGAGGCTATCAGAGGCCTGTCTCTTTGAGAAAATGCCAGGTGGGTGGCAATGTTATTTATATAGATGAATAACAGGAAACTTTCACAATACTCTCGTCAGATAAATGGAAGACATTATTCTTGAGATACAGCCTTCTGGTTCCCTGTCTCCAGTTCCCAGTTCTCTAGTAATCACCTGGCCTTCACAGCAAGTGTCATTAACCTGGGGACAGAAAAAAGGAAATCTGATCTACTTCAACATCTTAGATAGAGCCTGTCAGACGTGTAGACAACAGAGCTATGGAAAAGGTCAAAGAAAGCAAGCAAATTGTGGACACTAACTCACTTCCTCCCTTCCCCTCCCAATAAAATAGCATTCACTTATGCTCCAAAGACATTTATGGACTCTGTAAGTAATCATGTGTAAAGCTTTTGTTTTTTAATGGACTAAAGAGAGAATCGGAAGGCCGTGAAAGAATCTATTCTTTGTAATAAGCTACTACTTTTCTTTCAGAAGAGAAGTCTTAAGGAAAATAAATTATATCAGCATTACTCCCATCTTCCTCTCCCCCAAATCACACTCTACAGATCAGTCTCCTGGTTTTCCTGAACACTTTATCTGCTTTTGGCAATACTTGATTTACATATCAAGAGTCATTGTTATTCATAGAAACATGTGCTTGCCCTGCAACAGGGAACAACATGTTAAAAACACAATAAAAGTACTAACAAATCACCAAGCTAGAAGAAAATGGGTAAAGGAAGGCAGAGTTAAGAGAGGTAATCAAATTTGGCCTACAGCCCTAACATTGAAGATGGTGGATGCAACCATCACTCTAGGAAGAGGTTACTATTTCAGACCTGCCTTTCACCTGAGACTAAAAAGAACAGTTTTTGGATATCTTTCCATCGTTGTTTGGGGACATTCCTGTTGGCAAATCACATAATTCTGTGATTATTGAAATTTATATAAATCCTTTTATTCTTTTCTGCTTTACTTCATATATTTGTTTTGCTTATTGATCAATTTTAGACTTTGACTTACATTTTAGGGCCACAAAGAGTTTAGTTTTGGCTCAATCATCAATTTTGTCAAAATTAAGCAAATCAAATCAAACCAACAGAACAAATTGTGGAGTCAGTTAATGTGTTACCCAAGCCTGAGCGACACCGATAGGGTTGAGCACTCTAATTTGTGTATGCATACATATTAACGGGGAATATTTTTTCACGTTTTCTCTGATGTGAGATAACATCTGATTTTCACACTTGGGGACTTTGAAGAAAAATTTTCTCCCCAGGTTTTCCATATAAGATCACAAAATGGCGATTATTTATAAAACACATTCTATCTAGATGGTATTATCTTTTATAATAAAAGCGCCTAGAATAGGTGTTGACAGGGAGCAGATGTTGACAAACAGAATTTTTTTATATAAATAAAAAATTTTAAAGCCTGCATGAATTCAATATGTTCATGAACTTGTCCCTGTCACGTTTGTTTCTTTAGTGCTTACATTTCAAGCATTTTCCTGAAAGGTTCTCTCCCAAATTGAGAAATATTGTAGGATTGTAAAGCAAGTGATATTAGGAACTGAGTTTTTTCTTATTTTTCTATGAGAAACACTTGTTTCAAGAGAAGAGACTAATAGTGATGCTGGGCCTGGAAGCTCTAAGTTGACAGTTGAGTAATGGTGTTGGGTGGAGCGGTCTCGGGTTTATACTTTGGGGTGATTTCTCAGTGCTATAATTCTAAACTGAACTATTTTTGCCTTCTGCACCAAACACTGCCAAGAATCTGAAATGTGACTTTGGCAAATTATTTAGTGGGTTTAAATTCCACAAGAATATTACTGGCGTTGGACAAATCTTGTAGTGATCAATTAAGTTTCAAGGATACTTTAAATTTTATCCTTCTTTGGATAAACAGAAAAGTCTGGAATTCTCTGTAGTTAGAGAAATAATTATTGCCCATGCATGGCCTATTTTCAGACTTCTCTTGATTAGTGTCAGTATCTTTTAGGAAAAGAGGCACGTTTATTTTTGTTTCCAGGAAGCCATTTCCTTCTACACACTGATGATGGCCTTAGGTATCCCTCCTCTAAAAGACAGCAGTTACAGGTGACATCAGAGCCAGTTTGCCATTACTTCCAATCTTTCCAAATATAAGTACGTCACCCTGTTGTGGTCTGGCTCCATTAACATTGCTCCACTATATTAAAGAATGTTTTTACATTAGATCCCTGTGTATTAAAAGGGAAATTTAAAAGGAGGCCCATCATATTAATCATATGAATACTAGGAAAAGATGTGGGTATTTCCAATTAACTCGTCTTCCTTGTGCTACTTTATGGGGAACAGATGAGGGACTCACACCTCAGTGCAGCACAAAGAGCACTGGATGTGAGGCCAAAAGTCTTAGGCCTGGGGACACTTTCTTGCTGTGAGAACATGAATAAGTTGTTTAAGCCCTTGGAGTCTTAGTGTTGTTTTCATGTATCAAATGAGAATACAGAATATGTACTCTGCTGATGTTGGAGTATTGTGGGAGTGAAATGAATTAGTAAAGGAATAGATAAATTGTAAACTGTCACCATTGTATAAATGTTGGTCTATATTAGTTACATACCTTTTGTTACAAGTTATAGAAATGAATTTTGGCCAACTAAAGCTAGAGGGAATTATTGGAAGGATATCAGAGGCTCACAAAATTGCCAGGGTCCTAGAAAAGCATGCTGGGAATATGGCAAGAAATAAGGCAGTCCAAGGGGCAAAGAAGCAGGATGCTCTAGAGGCCCCAATTGGAAATGTACGTGGGGATGGAGTGGAGCTCTAGTCACCTCCAGGCCCTTTGACCCTATGCTTAGATTTAAATACTGGGGAAGAGGCATCCAGTTGGCTTAATCTGCATCTTGTGCTGGTCCCTTGGGTACAGAATGGCATGGCCCCTGATTCTTGTCCCACCAGACTGTCCGATGGGGAAGAAGTCTTTCTTGAAAGGAATCAGAGTGCTGATAGAAAATAAATGGATGCTGGACAATCCAAAAATCTGCAGATGTGAAGTTGATATTCCTTCTCCAGTTTAGGATATAGTTTACACATTCAAATTCAATGACTCTGAGGGCCTGCAGCTGAGGCGATACAGATTTTATCCTCCAGGGGTTTCACCTGGCAACTCCCAAGGACGGTAATAATTGCTCAGACCAGAGGGTCAATCCTGATAACCATGGCCTCAAGCAGAGGAGAGAAAACCTGAGATGTGGCTCAGCCCACTAAGGAGCCCCCCTTGGGGGCTGTTGTTGATGTTGCTGCCCATTGTGACCCTGTTGAAATCCAGATGGTTCAGTTTCCCTGAACCTGGCCTCCTTGTCCGCTGCGTGAAGTTGGGCATTGGCTGGGTACCCCGTGTAAATCAGGGGACCGGTCTGCTGTAGAAATGTGCTGCCTATCATTGGAAGCTGCCGCCAAGTTGCTGACCTGGCCATAGTTCTTCCTCTCTGTGTAGAGGTTGAAGAGGGAAAGTCCTGTCCCCCAATCCTCCAGGTGTGGCTGCGAGGCTGCTGACAGGGTCTCAGTCATGTGCTATGCCCACACTACTCCTTTCTCCTGATCTCTGAGTGCTTGTCCTGGGAGTAGGGGAAAGCCTTCCTTATTTCTGTCCCAGGGCCCAGCCCCATGGGTTGCCTAGTGAAAGTGAAAGGTCTTTTTCTTGGGAAAACACAGTCTTTTTTTTTTAAAGGTATTATTTACTGCCTATATGATCTTTCTTAAAGACTCAGAGGGAAATACAAGAATACTGTGCTTCAACTAGTATGTCTAAACACTCCTTCAGATGGGAGAGCAACTTGCTTTTGAATGAAAATTGTCAGAGAAATTGGAGCCCTTAAAATAAGGACAGAAATGAGGTAGGGAAGTATGACTGGTCAGTTCCTTGAGGCAAGAGCCATATGTCTTCTTGCTCCCCTTCTCCTGCCCCCATCTGAGTTCCTTCCATTCTTTTTCGTAGGGTTTGCCTACTCTGCTCTTTTGAAGGTGAAAGGCTTATCTTTCCATGGGCCCCTACAGGCAGCCAGGTTGGCATAACCAAGTAAAGACGTGATAGTACCTAAGTTGGTAGAGGAAGGACCGTAGTTGGGGAAAGAAAGTAAATTCAAAGCAAAAGACTGTGATGGACATTAGAGAAAGCATGTGTGGAGGCTGGCCTCTCAAGCTGCTGGGGTGAGGCCAAGAAAAAATTCTAGTGAAGAAATATACCTACGCCTTTCTCCTCGTCCCATCCCAAGACAAGATACAGTGGCTTTTGTGTAGAAACAAGGTTGGGACATGGAAGACCTGCTTTATTCTCGTGTTTCTTGGCCTTCTGAGCTGATCTGAAATATCAAGTCACTTGCAAAGAAGAAGGGAGTTCTCATCAGATGAGCCCTCTGGGACATTCAGGAAGAAGAGAAACAGACAAGAGCTGCTGGATCCCACTGTGCAGCAGGTTAAGCGGCCCTGTGTCAGGACTTCTCGTAAAGATCAAGTAGTTACCAGTCTGAGTGCCAACTAGCAGTATATGTTAAGGTCCGAGTTTATGTCCTTACTCAGGATTTCTTTTAATCAAAAAACTCAAGGGATACAAATTTCAGTTTAGGATGATACTAGGCCTGCCCATAGTGTATTACCATCCAGACGTATTTCCAAGGATGCCACAAATGCTTTATTGGCAAAACTTCCTCCCCAATGTCAACTGGATCAGTGAAATCAGAACACATAAAGAGTAACCAGATCTGCTGGGAAGAGGATAGTTTGGAATTGCTGCTTTCCAAAACATTTCACAATTTCAGTCGTGGTTTCTTGGCTGAGAACTCTATATCCTATGGTATCTCTATCTAGTTATAAACGCCTCCAGGCTATATTCTACAGCTCAATCAGCATGCTATCCAACAAAAATTATGTTCATTTATAATACATCTCAATTATTTGGCAGGTGCTTATCAATATGCTTTGGTTTATCAAACAGAAAGATTAACATCTAGTTTGTGCACGCACTTTTTTCTCTAACACAGATGTATTTTTTTTTAAATCAAGACATCTTGTTCAAATATTTTTGTTCAACTTTGGATGATGTTCCAGAAAAGGTATGAAAGAGGCTCTGTGAAATATTTTTGGTGTGATCTAATACGTCAAATAAAGAGCAGCATACGAAAATACCCTGCAGTTTTTCAACACAGGAAAAATGTGCTCAGAACATTAAAAGAAAAAGAATTTGAAACACATCATGTCTGTTTTTTTGTTTGTTAGCAAATTTTGGCAATAGCCGCAATTGTTTACATGAGGGAACATGAGTCAATCTAAGTTAACATGATGTCAATGTGTTTTGGAGTAAAAATATGGAGAGCATACCATGAAATTATGCTCTGGCACTGGAGTCAAATAGTGTCAGAGCTGAAAGAGCTGAGTGGGTATCTAGCTTAATACTCTCATTGAAATGATGAGAAAATTGGGGCCCAAACTGGTGAAATAACTTGCCCAAGATCAAATAGCTAGTCATTTACAGAACTTAAATGAATCTGATCCTTTAATTTTTGTCTACTGTTCTTTCTACTTTTCCATAAAGATGGCAGCATGTTCTCTCTATGCTTTTCTCCTCACATTTAAAAGACCACTTTGGATAAATACTTCCATTGAGGTCACCAGAGTATATCAGAAAATCAAATGAAAGACTGAAAATTAAAACCAAGGTTAAATTATTACCCAGCCTATAGCACTGCTGATCTCCTCCTTTAACTTAAAAATTTAATTCAATTCTTCAGGTAAGTAGGGAAAATTCATGTTTTCTCTGAAGTTTACATCATGATTCTGTGAAGGAATTTGGCCTGACTTAGAACCCATTTCAATAACAGGGCAATACGGGCTGGCCTGGTGGCATCGTGGTGAAGTTTGTGTGCTCTGCTTCAGCAGCCCAGGGTTCGCAGGTTTGGATCCTGGGAGTGGACTTACACACAGTTCATCAAGCCATGCTGTGGTGGCATCCCACATACAAAATATAGTGGTGGCATCCTGTATACAAAAAATAGAGGAAGACAGGCACAGATGTTAGCTCAGGAACAATCTTCCTCACCAAAAACAGGAAGATTGGCAATAATGTTAGTTCAGGGCCAGTCTTCCTCACTGAAAAAAAACAAGTGAAAAAAAAAATAAGGCAATAGACTTTAAGGGAAGGGCAAAATTGAAAATCAGGGAGCAGGCATTAAAATCTTCCAAAGGGGAGTCAGAATCTCTTGGATAAAAATACTTAAAGGAAACCATTTGTTTGAGTCCTGACCTACTGAGGGGTAAAGGAGAGGGCCATTTCCGTATGGGCTTTGGTCATGGTAAGCAAGATTATCTTTCTCAAATCTTTAGGGTCAATAGTAGGTATCAGACACACCTGGGTTCAAACAGGTATCTGTCACACAAACTATAATCTTAAGCTGGAGTCTCAATGTCCTTATCTAAAAAAAATGGGTAAAACCATAGTTGTTCTCATGGCATTGCAGTAAGCTAATGGCAACAATCAGTTACATTTCTATACACTAACAACAAACTATTGGGAAGAGAAATTAAGAAAACAATCTCATTTAGAATAGCATCAGGGGCCGGCCCCGTGGCGCACCAGTTAAGTTTGCACGTTCCACTTTGGTGGCCCGAGGTTTGCTGGTTCAGATCCCGGGTGTGGACGTGGCACCGCTTGACAAGCCATGCTGTGGTAGGCGTCCCACAGATAAAGTAGAGGAAGATGGGCACGGATATTAGCTTAGGGCCAGTCTTCCTCAGCAAAAAGAGGAGGATTAGCAGTAGTTAGCTCAGGGCTAATCCTCCTCCTCAAAAAAAAAAAAAAAAAGAAACAAAGTAAAAAAAATAGAATAGCTTCCAAAAGAATAAATACTGAGGAATATATTTAACCAATGGAGATGAAAGGTCTATACACTGAAAACTATAGAACATTGATGAAGGAAATTGAAGTCACAAATATGCAGAAAGATAATCTGTGTTCACAGATTGGAAAAATTAATATTGTAAAAATGTCCATACTACCCAAAGTGATCTACAGGTTCGATGCAATCTCTATCAAAATTCCAACGACGTTTGTCACAGAAATAGATAAAATAATCCTAAATTTGTAGGAAACCACAAAAGACCTTGAATGGCCAAAGCAGTTTTGAGAAAGAAGAACAAAGCTGGAGGTATCACATTTCCTGACTTCAAATTATATTACAAAATTGTAGTAATCAAAACAATATGGTATTGGAACAAAACAGACACGTAGATCAATGAAATAGAATAGAGAGACCAGAAATAAACCCATGCATATATGATCAACTAATTTTTGAAAAAGGAGCCAAGAATATACAATGGGAAAACAATAGTCTCTTCAATAAATGGTGTTAGGAAAACTAGATATCCACATGTAAAAGAATGAAACAGGACCTGTATTTTACACTATACACAAAAATCAATTCAAAATGGATTAAAGACTTGATCATTAGACCTGAAACCACAAAACTTCAGGAGAAAACTTAGGTGGTAAGTTCCTTGACATTGTTCTTGGAGAATCTTTTTGGATTTGACACTAAAAGTGAAGAGAACAAAAGCAAAAATAAACAAGTGGGAATACATCAAACTAAAAAGCTTCTGCACAGCAAAGGAAACCATCAACAAAAGGACATGGCAACCTATGGAATGGGAGAAAATATTTGCAAAGCTCCTATTTAATAAAGAATTTATATCCAAAGTCTACAAGGAACGCATACAACTCAACAGCAAAAAACCAAATAACCCAATTAAAAAATGGGCAGAGGAACTGAATAGAAATTTTCCCAAAGAAGATATACAGATGACCAACAGGTACATGAAAAGGTGCTCAATATCACTAATCATCAGGGAAATGCAAATCAAACCCACAATGAGATGTCATCCTATTCCTGTTAGGATGTCTCTTACCAGGAAGATAAGAAATAAATGCTAGTAGGATGTGGAGAAAAGGGAACCCTTATGCACTGTTGGTGGGAATGTAAACTGGTAGAGCCCCTATGGAAAACAGTCTGAAGCTTCCTCAATAAATTAGAAATAGAACTATCATATGATCCAGCAATCTCACTTCTGAGTACATATCCAGAGGATATAGACGATACCATGTAGTATGTGTCTTTCTCTGTCTGGCCTACTTCACTTAGCATAATATTTTCCAGGTTAATCCATGTTGTTGCAAATGGCAGGAGTTCCTTCTTTTGAAAGGCTGAATAATATTCCACTGAATATATATACATACACACACACCACATTTTCTTTATCCATTCATCCATTGATGACCCCTTAGATTGTTTCCACACTTTGTCTTCTGTGACTAACGTTGGATTGAACATGGGAATACTGATGTCTCTTCAAGATAGTGATTTTGTTTTCCTCTCTGATGTCCTTGCTTAGAGATGAATAAGTTATTTGTAGCATACTTCTCATATTCTTTCCCATTGCAGAATGATGTAGCACATATTCTCACAAAGCTCTGGGCAGTAAAAGCACCTTCCTAGGCAGCTTTCTTACTGTTGTTCAACCCTGCCCTAGCTGTTGGTTCTCTCTCAAAACTTTGTGATTTTCCAAGGAGTCTATTTTATTTTTAATGGCTCTCAGTAGTCGAAGGTGTGCCAAGAGCTGTCAGTGTCCCAACAGGGAAGATCTCTGTCAGCACCTATATTTGGCTTATTGGAAGCCAGACCCCTAAGCAGCAGCTTTTAAAGTATGAAGCTTTTAAACTATATATATTTAGTTCTATGGGTTCCTAAGCATAAGACCCACAGACCCGCCGTGCCAGGCGATCTAAAGGTGTCCCCTTGTGGAATCTGCAAAAACCAAGTCACCAGACATATGTAAAAGCTCCCCTCTGCGAGATACTGGCAGTCTGGAATGTGGCAGGGGAAGAGTATGAAGATGGTGCCCACCAGCTGGAGCGAGGCAGAAGGAGAGTGTAGAGATGGTGCTTGCTGGGAAAGTGAAAAGAAAAAAAAGAAGGAAAAACCCCTAGACTTTTAAAAGAAAAAGAAAAAGATGGGACCCACTGGCTGGAGCAACGCAGGAGAGTGCAAAGATAGCACCTGCCAGTCTCCATGCCGAGACAGCACCCCAGGAGGCCCCCGGATGTGTGTGAGATGCCTACCCCTCGTGCTGACCTTCCCAGACAAGCAAAGGATCCTCTCCCAGATGAAGTCCAAGCACCCCCAGATGCTGCTTCGGCGCTGGGCCCTGGGGCCTGTGAGTCTGCACACGAGCCCTTCAAGAGCTGTTCCTCAGAGGGTATAGCCTTTGTGGGTCTAGTGGACATGAGCCCTGCTGATTTTCAAAGCTAGGTGTTTTGGGTGCTCTTCTCTCAGGTGCAGGTCTTAAAAGCTGGGGTGCCTGATGTGGGGTTCAAACCTTTCACTTCCCAGGGAGAAGCTCCTGGTTTTGAGTTGCCTCCTGACTCTGTGTTGTTGTACCAGGGTTTATGGCAAGATTGTGCCCCAGCTTCTCCTACTTGTAATGTGGGCCTTCTCTTGTTTGTCTGATGCATAGGAGTTGCTCAGTCAGTTGTTAGGGTTTTTTTTAGAGGAAATTGTTCCATATGTAGCTGCAGATTCAGTACATTTGTGGGAGGAGGTGAGTTCAGGATCATCTTGCATCGTGATCTGAACTGGAACCCTGGTCAGTGTTCTTGACAGCAGCTTTCTCAGCGTTAATCAAGAGGTGGGCATTTAGGCTCCTGTAGTGGGAGGAGGTACGTCAGAGGAGGTGGGAGGAGGGAGCTAGTGTTTATTCAGATCAGCTACTATATTCCATGCACTATGTTAGGCTCTCTACCTCTCTCTTAATTCTCACAATCATCCTGTAAGACAGGTATTATCATTTCCAATTTAAAGTTGAGTAAACTGAGGTTAGAAGAGAACAAGTGATTGGTCACCTAGCCCACAATTGGCAGCAATGGAACATAAAGCCAGGTCTGTTTCTTGCTAAAGCCTGTGACCTTTTCACTTAAATGTCCATTAGTGTGATCGAAAATCCCTGATTAAGTTAAACATAGGAAACTGACAAACTAGAGTTTGGGGCCTACAGAACTGAAGGCAGACAAAAACGCCATTCAGAAATCCACCAAGGCAATCTTGCCCTTCATTATCCGGGTTTGATCAGGTTTACCTTTGATTAAGGGGATGGGGTCATGCACTGCTGCCTGGAGATAGGCACCCGAAGGGATCCTGCTGACCAACACCCCACTTTCACCTGCTGCACACATCTGATCGTTCTCCTTTGCAGATGGTCAAAGCCCTAGCCCTTGCTTCTGAGTGTCCCTTCAGCACCCAGGGACTGCTTTGTGTAAGAGGGCTCCAGGCAGCTGCTGTGGGCTTGGAGGTCAGGCGAATGTGGGTGAAGGACATGAGGACACCTGCCTCTTGCATGCAAAGATGGAACAAATGACAACATTTGTTGCCTTGGATCTGAGCAGCCCCGGCAGCATGTGTGAGGGCCTCACAAACTCTGTTTTCTTCATGAGCATGGGTCCCTCTTTTCATATCTGGAGCAGGGAACAGATGTTTCATCAAAAGACACATTTAAAATAAAGATAATTATGCAGTAAGAGGCTTAATTACATCAGCTTATTCAGGTCCACTTAATTGCCTGACAGCCCGAGTGCCTCCCACTTATTTGCAGCAGAGGCTCTTGTGTTTTGCTGGTTTATCAAATCCTTTGATGGCTCGAGGAAGATGTTATTGACTTAGCAATTCAGAAAATATCAATTCCTTATATACAGCTGGTAGAGGAAAATGTAAATATTTTTAACAAGCAATAAAGAATCATCATTTTCCTAGAGGTGGCTTAGGGTGTCCTATAAATGATTAATAACCGGAATGACTCAGAGAGGTAAGCCTGAACTAGATATTTCATCTTTAGTTGTCTCTTGGTCATATTTGAAACCTTTCTGTCAAATTAAAATCCCAGGGAGAAGGTGATCTGCTAATTTAAGGAGGCCATTTGAATCATGTGACAATGAGGCAATTGACCAAGAAAAGCAGTTTTATGGTGCTATTTCCATCTCTCCTTAATGTTAAGGGAATAGACTAGCTCTGTTTCAGACTGGTGTCCTATCTCTTTTTTTTCTCCCTAGACCACTAGCCTTTTTGAAGCAATATTTTTTACTCACTGCCTCTATTTTCTCTCACCATTCATTTCCTCCACCAAACCTCGCATTCTGACTCCTGCCTACACAAGTCTTCTGAGAACAAATGTCAAACTCTGGTTCTTTTTAATCCTTATCCCTTTGTGTGGTCTGTCGCATTTGCGTAAACTCTTCTACCATGGTGTCCAGGATATTGCACCCTCCTGGATTTACCCCTTGCATCAGTTGGAATCCCAGCAGGAAACAGATGGCACATTCACACTGAGTAATTGAAGGGAGTGTAATCAAGGGGCTCTTTACAAAGATGGGGAAGCCAACAAGGGACAGGGCAGTATGCTGGGAGTAGAGACAGGGGGAGCTGTGACCACTGCTAGGGCTGAGAGGCAGGAGTGGTTAGCAGAACTGCTGTATGGAGAGGATCCACCTGACAGAAGCTGTAGACTTGAGAGAGAGATTTGGCTAACCCTGGGACAACCCAGTAGGAGAGAGCTAGGGGAATAAATATCCCAACTTCACTCTCTTTCCAGCCTCTGATCCCTGACAATGCTTTCCATTGGCCAAATCAGACCCAATGTCAGAGAACAATGGAGCCCACGGAGGCAGCTCAGACAGGTCAGCCTCCCCACGCACAGAGCTGGGTGGAAATTATGTTTGCCCTTTCCTCCTTGTCCTAGACAATCTCATCTGGTTGTTGGCTTTAAATACTGCTATGTTGATGATTTCCAAGTCCCTATCTTTAGTTCTTTTCTCCCAAGCTCCATTTGCTGCATGTATCCATATTAAATGACTCACTATTCCCTCCATTTTAACACGTTCGAGTGGAACTCATCATTCTCCCAATTCAGTTCTCCTTGAACTCTATCCTAGGTTAATGTTCTCCTCCCAGACACTTAGGCTAGACTCATCATACTCATCTTTATTTCCTTACTCTCATTCAGCCAACTGGCTACTAAGTTCTGTGAATTCCATCTTTGAATTCTCTCCAATATTCCTTCCCTTCTTCCCATCCCTACAAGCAAGGCCATAGGTGATGCTCTCATTTTTTTCATGTGCACTCCTCTATAACAACTTCCTTGCTTCTACACTTTAACTTTTACATTGTGTTCTCCACACTGCTTCTGAAGTTATTTAAAGTGCTTTACATTTTGTTAAACTCTTAAGTAAAAGCCTTCAATGTCTTAACATTACCTAAAGAGTTAGCTCAATAGCTTAGGATGGTTTTCATAGCCCATTCCATTGTAGTCCCGACCGATCTTTCTGTCTTCATAGCTTAGTATACATCCTTTTAGGTAATTCATGATTCATACCTCCCTTCCTTTTATCATGCTACTCCCTCTGTCTTCTCTCTCCCTTTGAATTAATATATAAAATGAGAATGTAAATGAGGGAAGTAGTCCATATAATGCAACAGGGTGTGGAGAAGATTGTGGCGATTGGTGAGAACATGCCAGTGTGAAAGAGGTAGTTTCTATTCAGGTCCTGTGGATTGTTGCCATGTGCGAATGTAGATCCTTTGTTTTTAGGTATTTTCATTTCAAGAGAACTTGAACATTTGAATTTTTATATGAAGTTCCCATGGGTGTATCTGCAAGCCACCGACAATCATGTGGGTTTATCATATGCCCAGAATCTACTTGTGTTAGAGCTTCTCTGACAACTTCAGACCAACAGAACCCTTGATAGGCTCATCAGACATCCCCTGAAGACAGCAATTTGGACATTCCATGTGCTATACAAGGTTGCAGATCCAGCTGCTCATTATTCAGTGGGGTCAATAACCACATCTCATGTGCTGCGTGTGGGAAATACAGCATTGTGGTAAAAAATACGGAGCAAGGCAACCATCTGATGGTTCTGAAATGTTGGGCACTGAACCCTGGCCACACTCCTGCCTCCTGAGAGATTTAGGGGGAGTTCATCAATTTTCTCAACACTTGATGACAAAAGCATCTACCTATTGTAGGGGAGGAAGACATTTCCTCTTCCCAAATGGGGGTTTGTATGGCCGGAGAATGAATTAAATTCACATGAGACAGAATAGCAAGAGAAAATTAAACAAAGCTTTATGAGGAACCATGGTCCGGAGCCTTTCTTCCCGAAGGAAGAAAGGGCACCCAAGAAGAGGGGTGCACATAGTGGTTATATACCCCCAAACAGGGTGTTTCACATGTGATTGAAATGTCCCTCCCACAATAGTCACAAGATTGCCCTGTCAGCACAGCGCTTGATGGACGCAGCAGGTAATGGTCTGCTATCTCGGAGGGCGTAGCAGGAGGCAAGTCGATTGTCTGGAGCTGGGCGGTCACAGGTGAGCACAGCAATCAGTTCCTTCCCTAAGGAAAGATGCTTAATCCTTAAAGAAATGCCAACGTTGGGAGGGGGAGGGAAGTCAGTTGCAGGAGGTTACCAGACTAGCACAATAAAATGCAGATTTAAGTCCTTGCCTTTGGTATTGATTAAGAGTTTCTAGAGAGAAGGTCATCTCCTTTCTTCTTCCTGGTACAGAGAGGGAGGCACCTTTACAGATAGAGATTTACCTTACAAATGTAAATGTGTCCTAACAAAGGGCAAGTTCCATTCCTCAGAGCCTCTTTCCCTCTCCCAGTTTATCAAAAGCAATCAGCCTCAAATAATCCTGATGCCAAAGAGACATATCTTGGGGTGGCCAATTCCAGGTCCCCACACTATGGAGACTCAAGGTTCAGTGCTCAGGGAGAATGCAGTGAAGTACCGCTTTTCTGAAGTTGTGGAGTGATGCGTGATTTGAGCTTCTGATAGAGTGACTCTGGATGCAGGGCTGACCCCAGATTCCTGACCACAGGATAGTCATATCTGATAGCTTTATCAGCTAGGATGTGGTCACAGCACCTAACGCATGTACAGGCCTGGGGATGTGCCCAAATAAGTAGCTGCTTCTGGGTCCCTTGTGGGGACTTGGAAACAGCATGCATCACCAGGTAGGGGGCTCAGTGCTAGCGGTGTGGTAAGGCCAGGTAACTAGCGCTTGGGTCACTAGTCTGAGAGACAGCAAGCAGTTTACTAGAAAAATCATCAAGATCACTGGTGGGGGAACCCCCTACTCCTAACCCTGTGCTCCTTTGGATAGTCTCGTGATCGACTTTATTTTAGATCTTACATCCTCTACCCTCCTGTAGTCATGACGATGGAAGCACTTTCTAAAATGGCACACTTTATCCCCTGAACTTCACCATCCTTCCATGGTAACTTCTGCAACCCTTGTCATGAAGGGAGATTTCCATCCCCTTGAAGCACCAATCTTCCTGATCTCAGATACTTGCTCTGAGTTTGTATCTTGGCTTTTGAGAGTGCTGCTCAAATTCCTTCATCTCCACAAACATGTTCATCATCACTTGTTCAAGCTATTGGCCTGATGGAGCAATTCAACTGATCTCTCACAAGTGCTCTATTCCTACTCACCCTACACAAATCATGACTTCTTCAGACACTGTAGAATCTGTACAGAATAACCTATGTACTCATCCAGCCACAATCATTCTAGGAATTAAATCCTCCCTCATGTTAGATAGTTAGTCACTACCTGTAGAAGTTGTAGACCACTCACAAGGACTTACATGACATACTCTAGTAATCCTAAGAACCATGTAAAACTTAACTTGCCTGACACTGCACCCTCGGAGAGATCACTTGAATAATATAAGGCATCTGAGTTTGTTCTCAAGAAATATCTGTGCGTGCTTACAAATATAGGATTGGTGCCTGGGGCCTAATGTTCCCTTTCATGACTGTCTGCCATGAATGACCTTGTAAGCCCTCCAACCCAGCTCCACGGACCTGGGAATTACTTTTTCCCACATCCCAGACCCTATGCACATAGCAGCGGTACTTCATACCACATGATGGGGACATGTGAAGGCAAGTGATGGACAGCAATGGCTGCTCCAGACTTGCTCTCTGCCTACCCTGTGGAGATACTCTCTACCACCCCTGACCCCGCAGAACCCTCATCAAATGGCCTGGCTCAAAACAGGCCTTCCAAAAAGAGAAGATTCTAAACCTTCGAAAGCCCACATCCCTTCTTTGTCCATTGAAATCCTTTCCATCCTGTATGGCCCAGTTCAAATGACCACTTGCTTTTGTGAAGTGTTCCCTGACCATCCAGTCAGAATTAGTGGACCTTTTTCTGAGCTTCCACAGGCATCTACTGCAGGGAAAGGAAAGAATGGGTGCCAGATTATATAGAGACTTCACAAGGTGACAGATCTTCCGCAAATAAGGAATATTATCTTGTTTAATCCTTACAACTACATTGTGAAATAGAATTTTTTAAACACTTTTTTTTTAAGATTAGCACCTGAGCTAACATCTGTTGCCAATCTTCTTTTTTTTTTTTCTTCTTCTCCCAAAGCCCCCCAGTACATAGCTGTATATTCTAGTTGCAGGTCCTTCTGGTTGTGCTATGTGGGATGCTGCCTCAGCATGGCCTGATGAGCAGTGCCAGGTCCGTGCCCAGGATCCGAACCAGTGAAACGCTGGGCTCGCAAACTTAACCACTCGGCCACGGGGCCAGCGCCGTGAAATAGCATTTTCAGCTATATTTACAGGTAAGAAAACTAAGGCTCAAAGAAGTATTATAACTTGCTTAAGATCACATAGATATTAAGTAGCAGAATTTTGTATATGATTCTCTTTCAGGATTTGTATATGAGTCTCTTTCAGATGAAAAGTCTATGTTTCTCTCTACAACACATTGTTTTCCAATTTATTTCATTTTTTATGCAGTATATTTAGTTTTTTGCCTCAGAGTTGCAAAGTCAATTCCTTCAGGGATCAGGTGTGTGACATAATTGTGTGGAGTGGCCAAATGTAAGTCCGCAAAGAATGAGAGAGAGTGCATGCCCAGCTTAAAGCATTCAAATCAGAAATGCAACAAAACAGGACACTAGACCAAATTTGCCTGTGGGCTGAGAGTTTGCAAACCGTGGTTAAACACCTGATTCCGTGACTGAAGTAAAATCTTCAGGGCTGGGCCTGTAACTATTCCTCTTAGCACACCTTCCGTGTCTTGTCCAGGCCTCTTCATGATAGACATTCATAGATGTCCACCCAATTGAATGAAAAAATTAAAAACTTGTCTTTAATTTTCAAATTGAGAGTCATTTGGTTTCTATAGAGTCTATCCATACCAGGGTAATTTAAAACTATTAAAATAGTTTGGTTAAAATCTACCCCTCCTCCCGGCCCTGTGGCCGAGTGGTTCAATTTGTGCACTCCTCATTGGCGGCCCAGGGTTTTGCCAGTTTGGATGCTGGGCACAGACCTAGCACCGCTCGTCAAGCTATGCTGAAGTGGCGTCCCATAGCACAACCAGAATGACCTACTACAACTACAATATACAGCTATGTACTGGGGGGCTCTGGGAAGAAAAAGAAGAAAAAAGATTGGCAACAGATGTTAGCTCAGGGCCAATCTTTTTTTTTTTTCCTGCTTTATCTCCCCAAATCCCCCCGGTACATAGTTGTATATCTTAGTTGCAGGTCCTTCTAGTTGTGGCATGTGGGATGCCACCTCAATGTGGCCTGACGAGTGGTGCTATGTCCGCGCCCAGGATCTGAGCCGGCGAAACCCTGGGCCACCGCAGCGGAGCACACAAACTTAACCACTCGGCCACAGGGCCGGCCCCTCAGGGCCAATCTTAAAAACAAAAAGCAAAAAAACAACCCCTCCTCAACCACCCATCTAGAATTTTGTGCGAGAGATGAGACATCAAGGCCAAATATTACAGATTGGTCTGATTCCTTGTTTTTAGCTTCAAAAATCACAAAACAGATGCTGGATTTCCCAGTGGCCCTGAAGATGTGGTCTGCTCAACAGGACAGAGTGGTTTTACTATGGAGATGCATTTTGTTTATAATCACAGGCTCTGCTTAAAATTAGGGAATTACACGGTGAAGCCTTGAATGAGACTCAGGTGTCCCTCCTGAATATGCCTGTGGGAACAATGGCTCTAGCCAGTTCCTCATTCTATAGGTTACCCATCCCCACTAGCCGATACATCAATCTAATTGGCCTCGAGGAGAAACCGTGGTGTGTGGTTTTCAGAAAATGAAAGAGAATTGCTTCAAGCGAGCCAAGATCCAAAAAACTCTGTCAATTACTGTTGGTTTTCTGACAAGGAAGATTTATGGGTAATCTTATTTTATAAAAATTATAAAGCCTCTAAGCTAAAAATAAGTACCTGGACCCAAACTAAAGGATGAAGAGATTATTTTGTCATTTCAGGAATGTGTTTGCCTTCATGTTCGGCTCCTGTAGACTTTGTATGAATTTACACATACTAATTTTCTCGGTATGAAGTTTAAGGTTGTCCTTAAAATAGAAGGGCCTACGTTAGACAAAGTTTCCAAATTTATCTTAAAGGAGGAGAAAGATAATTGTCCTGTAATGATTTTAAATCCATGCTCATGGATAGAGTCATTTCAAGCAAATACTAATAAATTTTGGAACTCTTCTCAATAAACTTGGAGGTTTCAACATCACTTATTATCTTATCATTCTTTGGCTACAATAACTACTATCTTTAAGGGCAGCCACAAAGACTGACCACGTGCAATTAGAAATCTTAAAACTGCTTTCTCTGTGTTTACTTAAATTTAATTACCACATTTTGAATTAAACTTTGCACTACTTTGCTTAGAGTTTTTCAAATAAACTTATTCTTAGGCAAATGTAGTAAACTAATATAATACATAGGACAGTCTAAGTCTCTCACATTTATTGCTTAGTTTTACGTCCCTGTTTTTAGCTTGCTTCTTGGGACTTTCTCAGTAAATCAAAGACTTGTCTCACTTCCTGCTAGAAGGACTTGAGATGTTTTGAGTTTTCTATTGATCCTTAGATTTTGATTCCTTGACTTTCACCCTATTCCTTAATCCAAAAACATACATATCTCTGTACTTCATTCTCCCATTGTACTTGCGTTACATTTTTTGGTTGTTAAATTAATATTAAGTATTTGGATTATTATGGCCATGTAAATATGTAGGTAGGTAAATATGTAAATATAACCATGTATAAAAGGAACTCTATATCATACTATACTTAGTATATTTGAAATCCTTTTTATTTTCCTTAAAACTAATAATTTGAACATTTCAAGTTGAGCACTCTACAGCTCATTCTTTGTTGACTTACATTTGGCCACTTCACACAATTATATCACCCATCTGATTCCTGAAGGAATTGTTTACTGTGGGCCTATAATCCGTACTAGTACTTTCTGAAAGAACTCAGAAACTCCTTTCCATCTAGTCTAACACATCAGGTTGTCTACCACTTCCTTTTTTTGTCTGTTAGAAATTCCCTCCTGGAACCCTCCATCCTCCCTGTCTGATGTGTACTGGCTGTTCTCTAGGCCCGCTGCACATCTGTGGTCCTGGAACTTCTGCTCTAGGAAGCGGTAGATTACAAAAATGCCCGGTATCCTTGACCCTTTCCTGAGTCCACATTCCTTACAATGTGTCATTGTAGCTCCTTCCATCAAGCTGTGAAATTTATTTTCTTTCCCTTGAATCTTGGCTGGCTTTGTGACTTGCTTTGGCCAACAGAATGCAACGGAAGGGAAAATGTGCCTCTTCTTCTAGGCACACTTCCTCTCTCACTCTTGGAATCCTGCTGCCCTCATGACAACAATCCGAGTCTAGTTGGAGGGTGAGCAGAGATGATCCATCTTGCTGAAACTGTCCTAGACTAGGCAGTCCCTAGTTGAGTCAGAAGTTTACTGCAGATGCGTGAACCCATCTAAGGCCAGAAGCACTGCTACGCTAAGCCTAGTTCAACTTGCCAACCTGCAGAATCTTGAGCTAAATAAATAATTGGTATTTTAAGCCACTAAGTTTTGGGGTGCAAAATCTAATTCAACTGGTTCCAAGAGAACGTGCCAGGTGAATTTGTAGGAGGAAGAAAGGCAGCATCTTGAGCATGATCCTTAGATGTTTTGAGTTTTCTAATAGTCCTCACTAGGCCCTAGGGGCAGGGGATTCTGAAGTATCAGCAGCAGCTTTGGTTCAAGAATATGTTGAAAGTACATTTTTGTAAAAAAATTGAGATATAATTCACATACCATAAAATTCACTAAGGGTATATTCACAAGGTTGTGCAACTATCACCACTATCTAATGCCAGAGCATTTTTATCACCCCTAAAAGAAACCCATACCCATTAGCAGTCACTCTCCATTCTCCTCTCTCCTCAACCCCTAGCAACCACTAGTCTACTTCTGTCTCTACGGATGTGCCTATTCTGGACATTTCATATAACTGTAATTATACAGTATGTGGCCTTCTGTGTTTGGCTTCTTTCAATTAGCATACAATTTTAGCTCTGACATTTAGATCTTTGATCCATTTTTAAGCTAACTGTTGTATATGGTGTATGATAGGGGGTCCAACTTCATTCTTTTGCAAGTGGATATCGAGTTGAGAGTGCTTTTCTAGCTGAATTCAATGTAGAGGTGGAATTCTTCCCTAAGTCATTCTAGTACAAGATGCAAAGGCAGCAGCACAAGCTCAGAAGTGCTTTCTCAACAATGTAGAGTCTGAATCACCCGACAGACCTCACCCTCAAGCAGCACTGACGTTCCAGGAATGCAAAGGGCAGAAGACAAAAGGGCAAGTGAAACTGATAGTTCAATACCTTGGATGGAGAAGATTGGCACCTCAAATAATACCTGGTGATTGTGTTCCCATCATTTCAAATTTCTAAACCTTGTAAGTAGTCAGCAACATTTCAAATGCATTCTGAAAAATGAGACTGTAAGTTTAAAGAGATCACCACAGAATCGGTGAATGAGTAATACCAACACTAACGTTCTGCTGGGAGATTTCACTCGATTGATTTTAAGGTCACTGTTCGTGGCTTCTGGGTAACAGGCATCAACTGATTGCATGTTGATGATGCTGAACCAAGAGTTTCTCCATCTACTTTCTTTTCCTCAGATATCATTTAATTTTTGCTACACGGCCTTTAGCAAGTCTTCAAATGGGTTCTCAAGTATGTTTTTGCCTGTTGTAACTGTTCTAGAGGCTGGGAATCATCTTGTTTTCTCATTTTGGTGGTTGTGGAGCCAGGGCTAGAATAACCTTGTGTGTCATATTAAATGGAAAGGTGTTTATATTAAAATCCGAGTCATCTCTACATTGTTGACATTTTATTATTGGAGTATCTTTGTGGATTTTTTATTGAATGTTTTCGTGTTGTCACTTGATCTCATTACTGACTCTCATACGTTATGTCAGACAATGTGCCTGGACATTGTTTAGGGTGAGAAATAGAATAGTGCATGGGTTTTCAGCCTTGGATGCAAAGAGGCTTTGATGTTAATTTAATTGCTGCATCATTCAAATTCATTTTAGAACATTTAGGGGTGGAATCAGTAGTGCTCCCCAATGCTCTCAGGAAGATGTCAAAAAGAGAAGGACACTGTGGGAATGACTTCATGAAGGGCGGTTCTGGTGTATACTTATTTTCACCCCAGTGTGATAGCCACCCTCTCCTCTCCTCCACCCCCAACTGATTATTTACTTCATAGTTAAACCCAATGTGTTAAGGAAAAAACCCCCAAATTAGGGAATTTTGTGCAGAAATACTTCTCTTCTATTCCAGATGTTTCTGTCCATGTGGGGAGATCCCATGCAGTATAATTCCTGCCCCCTTTCTCCCCTTTTGCTCATTCCACAGGGGAGGACCAGGCCTCTCACTGCATGGTGCTTGGTTTTTCAGAGGGAAAATCCGCAAAGTAAGCATTCTAAGATCCTAGGCAGAAGCTGCAAGTCTTATGATAAGGTAGCCTCAAGGGTCCCAGAATGTCATGTCTGTTATAGTCTGTTTATTAAAAAAGACACTAAAGCCAGCCTAGGTTCCAAGGGAGGGGAATTAGATTGTACCTTTTAATTTTTTTAATTAACTTATTTTTTTGAGGAAGATCAGCCCTGAGCTAACATCCGCTTCCAATCCTCCTCTTTTTGCTGAGGAAGATTGGCCCTGAGCTAATATCCTTGCCCATCTTCCTCTACTTTATATGTGGAACACCTGCCACAGCATGGCTTGATGAGTGGTGTGTAGGTCCACTCCCAGGATCTGAACTGGCAAACCCTGGGCTGCTGAAGCAGAGTGTGCAAACCTAACTGCTATGCTACTGGGCTGGCTCCCTAGATTGTATCTTGTGATGTGAGGAGCAGCATGCTTGTCCATGCAGGGTAGGATTGCTGGTGGCCTTCCCTAGAGATTATCTACCATACAGGTTAGACCTTTTTTCATCCTTTTACTTTCAACCTGTCTATGCATCGTAATTAAAATATGTTTCTTAGAAAGAGCATAACGTTGGGTCTTGATCTTTTCTATCTGAACTAATTTCTGCCTTTTAATAAGTATGTTTAGTTCATGTACATTTAGTGTAATTATTGCCATAGTTGCATTTAAGTTTCCCATGTCAATGATTGTTTTATATTTAATCCATTTGTTCTTTGTTTTACTGTTCCTTCTTTCCTATCTTCTCTTAACTGAAGAGCATTTGTTTTAGTATTCCCTTTCCTTTTATGTATTTCTTTATAATTCTTTCTTATATTTGTTTTTAGTAATTGCTTTAGAGTGTACAGTATGAATTAGTAAATTGTCTACATAAATAAACAGTATCAATACTTTAAAATAGAACAATTTCCTCTATCCCCTCCCTCACTTTTTGTTCTTGTCATTTTATGTTTTACTACTAATACGTTATAAATACCATAATTGATGTTAGTATTTTTGCTTTAGTCAAAAAAATTTTAAAGAAATCATATATTTATATGTACATATAATATAATATATAATCTATCATATAATATAGAGAAATCACATATATGTCCACAATACGTATTATATAAAACAAATATATATGTGTATGCACGCACATAGCTATGATCGAGAGATAGATCTGGATAGACACCATCTCAAGGGATATCTCTCTCAGATCTCCTTCTCTGCCCCTATTCTTTAGTTCTCCTACTCCATAGCTCTCAGTGAAAAGACATGGTGAGCGGTTGGATACTTGCTCTGCGGCTGGCTGAGGCTCCTTCGGGTTGTAATCTGTCATACTTCCCACATGAGACTATTAAAAGGTCGTTAGAATTTTGGCCACTGAGTCTACGGTGGATTCCTCCTCCTGCTGCAATTCTGCCCGGTCTGAGGGCAGGCGAAGTCTTTTCTTTCCCGTAAAGCGTTCCTCACTCTGAAGTTTAGTTCATCTGGGTTTCTTGGGTCCTCTTCTGATGGGTTTTTAAAAACTATGGTTCTGTAGTTTTTCCAGCTTTTTCTTGTTGTTAGGGTGGGAGCTGCTGTCTCTTGTTCCTTTCTATGTATGAATTAGAGCAGAATTTTCCAAATTCTTTAGAATTAAGAAACTTCGCATTTAGGGTTCCTTCGACCTCAAAGGCTTTTACTCTTGAATTTGTCATACTAACTCATGTTAATCCCTCAGATTTCAGCTTAAATGTCGTTTCCTTGTGAGGGACTCCCTCTAATAATCTTTTTATTTCACTTCTAATTATAAATCGTTTTCTTTGTGAGATTCTCAGTGGTTATCATAGTGATGGAACTAATACTCTGTGATTAATGTGGCTATTGTAACCCACAGAAAATAGGGACAAATAGGGAGAGAGAGGATTTTCAGGATAGTAGTTGTTTGTGTTTTTGTCTGCTTTGCATTCGTTGTGTCTTTTACTATCAGTGGCCCCTGTTCCTCTGGAGAAATGATTCGCCCATATTCTACGTTGTCCTGTGAGGCTATTTTTCTACAGCGCCTCTCAGTCATACCTCTCTCCTACTCTAGGTGGGCAAGTGATCTAGGTTGAGCCAATCTGGAACTCTACTGCTACTACTAAATCAGGATTATTCAATACACCTCAGTTGCAAGGGACAGTCTTACACCTTAAAGCAGCTTAATCAATACAGCCAATCCATTTGTTTATGTATCTAAAAAGTACAAGGACTTTGTTTCAAAAATTGAATCACAAGCATTTTTTTCAACATGTGGCTTTCATTTAATAATGAAAATGATGAATGTTAACTTTCTATTCCTGTGATATTTTAGACATTATGCTATCTAATAGGTTCCTTATAGCATAATAGGTCAGTGGACCTGGTTTCACTACAAATTCTTTAACTATTGGCCAACATCCTGCAGCTAAACTGTTGTTTACTTTCATTTTGGGGATAATACCTTATATGCTAAGTGGGAAATACCAGAAGCACCACAGTTCATTAACAAAAATCAGGTTGTTATGGAGAAAGCATATCTGTGTTAATGATAATTTCTTTCATTAATTTCGAGTCGTCTGGTTTTAGGGATGCAGCAGCAACATAATGCAGACTGTGGGAGGGTCTTCTGACGTGCCGCTCATTCTCTTTGTCTCGCTTCTCCTGTCTTGAGCTCTCCTCTGTTTACCTCCCTTATTTCTTTCCTTCCTTTGCTTTCTTCTTATCCTCACCTCCCCTCATTTCCATCCTTCTTTACTTCATTCACCCCATTTCACTTTATTAGAATGCATATAAAGGAGACAGTAAAACTAAATAAAATGACAATTTACTGGGAGAGGATAGACCAAGGAAGAATCCCTGAAATGTTATAGCTCACTCTGAGGGTGGGCCAGTTGCTATTAAAGTCATTTAGTGGAAGAGAATTCCCCAGGATGAGGATCTGACTAAGCCCGATAGGCTCTGGGGCAGGGTTACTGCCTCTCCAGGGCTCTCCAGTTGGTGGGTTGTGATGATAAAACCAGTTCCGAGTACAGGAGATTTTCATTTGATGAGTGGTCTGAACATCTACTTAATGGTTATAAAATATTTGCTGCTGAAAGCCACAGAGCATTGATAAACAGATCCCGGACAGCTGAGCTATTGCAATCTACTTAACATGAGGAGAACAAATTAAGAGTCAAATGTTCCTGTTTAATAACCTCTCTCAGGGCAGAGGGCTGCTCAAGGCTGGCGTTAACCCTGCATGCACTGCACCTCGCCAAGATCCTGGAGAAGGCAGTGTAGGCACTGCAGTGATCCAGGTGGGTTTGCCATTAGGATAAAGTGCACAGAGAGGAAATTTTAAAGGGCCCATCTGGTAGAGGAAATAAACAATTTGTAAAACTGCTGTATGGTCTTGAATATACTACCTAGGCTCCCTCTGTGGTTTACATTTCATCTTCCTTAGATTACACATGTTTAGGTTTATTAAATCTTGTCTTCAGCATAATACTGTATTCTTTTATGTTATTGGGGGAAGGGATGGAATATTGGTCTGTTCTCTATTAGTCATTTGAACCTAGGTCAATCATCTTGGCCCAAGTACTATAAATACTCTCGTTGAAATATGACTCCTTTTCTGTACTTCCAAGATTATGCTTTTCTTTAACATGTGTGGAAAGGAACGGCTTCATCTCGCTCATGGGAAACAGACTGGGAATATCTCTCCTGTGCACGTGATTTTAAAAAGTAAATGAATTTAACCAGCTCCCAAATATGCATTTGGGGGTACGTATGGAGGGTACATATTTAAGGATGAGTGAAAGCATCATTAGTGGGCAGAGAGTGGGTGTTGTTGCTCATGACCTGAATGTCGTTCCGAGAATTTTGCTTAATCAAGGCTGTGGGGTGGTATTTGGGCCTTAGCCAAGTTGGGACATCACACTTCTGTCCTACTTCTGTCCTCCACTTCGTTCACTAGTGCCCTGCACACTCATCTCCACCTCCCCCAGCAACAAGCACACGTGTACACACGTGCACGTACTCCAGACTTGGGTTCTGACTGCTCTGAAGCGTTTACTTCTTTAAGCCATTTTTCATTCTTTCTTTGACCCCAAGGCTGGAATTGCTGCCAGAAATCTACCTGCAGAATCCAGAGACTTTACAGACATGGAATTGGAAATAAGGGTATGCAGAATGTATGTTTAAGAAAAATACACCGAACCAAATTAAGCCACACAGTATTTTTCTCTCTATTGGCATACTCCCAATAGTTTCAAATTGGTTTTCTGGAGCCAAGAATTTCCTTAAATGAAATGCACCAGGCTAGGAAGGCTTTTAAGACCTCTTCACCTTAAAGTGCAAACCTCTGAATGGGGCCCTAGAAAGCAAAGTCTAGATTTGGCATGCCACTTAAACCATGATTAGTAGAGCGTATCAGCATGCTAGAAATAGCTGTATTTGTGAACCTCCTGTTCTTCAGCTCTTGATTGCCAGCCAAGCCCCACATCAACCCCCAAAGAACAAAAAGTAAGATAGTAATGAGAAAATGGACTTTTCACGCCAAAACTCAGGAAAGCCTCTTATTCTCCATATGTTGACCTTGGGCCACACAACACGAGGAGCAGTGGCCCTGGCCTGTTGGTCCAGTCTTCAAGACGGTTCACTATATATCCTTCCTACTCTTTAAGCCTCAGTTTCTTTATTAGTCAACTGGGGGCCAATTGTGCTCTCTTTCTCAGGTGGAGTATAATGCGTTCCTTCTATCTGAATACCTCGTGCTTCCAATCAGCTAAGATTTATTTTAGCGGGAGGTTTTTTCGTAGTGCCAGATATTAAGCTTAACTCTTCGGAGTTTGTGTAAGACAGTCTTGATTTTTTTCTTGCCGTTGAAATACGACATTGTGCCTTGTTTGTCAAGCTATTGTAACATGTTTAGAGAGATTTCTTTTGTTTTGAGGCTGTATTTCCTTGGGTCTGAATCTGAGCTGGGTGGCAAATGGACAGACTTTGAACTTGTCCTTCCTGCACAGCCGAGTGGGCATTTAGGCTGCCGCTATTTGTTATGGAGAATCAGCTATAAATCAGGGCTCATTTTCCATTTTCTTCTTATTGATGGAATTGCTGTAGGAAAGCAGCTTCTCTCGCAAGCTCCTGGAGCCCTGCAGGACTGAAAGCTGCATACAATAAAAGTTGTTTTGACAGAGAACTGACCAAACATGACAATGGACAGAGGGGGATGAAGGAAGGGAGGGGGAGGGGTGTACAAGCTCATCTGTTTTGAACTGAGGCGCTCTCTCTCTTTTTTCTTTGTTAAATTACTTTTTCATATGAGGGACACAAAGGGAACAGCCCCTCCTGGCAGCCAGAAGGCAGAAAACAAACCCTTTGAAATTTCTAATTTGTTTATAGATGGTCCTCCAGGAGCCGGCTGGAAAATAATTTTGTCTGCCAGAGACAGTGAAAAGCTACCCGAGGGTGTTGGGGTGAAAAAAATGACTCTGGTTTTGGTCCTTGAATGTCTCATTGTTCAGCACTCAGCCGTTCTGAAATTACTCATCCAGCAGAGAAAGAAAAGGAAAGAAAAATCCCTCCTCTACTCTCGGTCCTGAGTTTCCAGGAAAGTTACTTTTTTAAAAAATGTTTTGATTTGGCTTTAAACTCTGTGCTGATTAATTTTGGAGTTACATAAGGGTTTGTTGATCTTCTCCCCTAATACGTCTTTTCCTCTCTGAGGAGGGTTTTTATTGCGGATACTTCCCAGATCAGTCACTTCACACAGTTCAGGAGATGCCAAACAAATCGAACTGCTTTTCTAGATAATACCACAGACTCTATAGACTTCACATTCTGGAAGCCTCATCTGAGGGTGTTTCTGAATGCGGGTAAGATAAGGATTTGGAGATAGGAGATCTCAGTTCTCTCATGTCAGGTTTCTAGAAGTTTCCCACCTCAGTTTCGCTGTTTGTGAATGGGGAATAGCAACACCTTTTCTGCATTTTACGATGAAGCTGTGGACATACTCTCCCGGTATTAGGTGAGCGTCAATGTTTTCTCAGAAACTTAGATCTCTGACTTGCAGGAGAACGCTTTATACAATCCTTTTATTTTACAGATTAGGAAATTGAGACCCATAGCTGTTCAGGGCAAAGTCCTGGTTAGAACTCAGGTCTCAATTATCAGCCCACCACTGCTTCCACTATTCCTTTCATTCTCATGGCATTGGGAGTGGCAGTAATTTTAGGGACTATATTGATTTTACATGAATCTCTCTAAATCCGTAGATTTGACTCCTCCCAATAAGCCCAGGAGAGGGCTGGCTTTTGCCCTCTGAAGCTGAAAGAGTAATGCAAATGGATCCATCCAACCGCCCGCTGGTCTGTGCCTAGGCCTGGGGTGGTGAAAACTGTGAAAATCACACAAATATGAAGACAGGTACACCCACAACTTTAAGATCTCCAACTTTACTGGGCTCTCAGTGTTCCCTGATTATCCTTCTGTTTGCCTAATGCTCTTTTTGCTCAAGCCTCCATTCTCCTTCCACTTCCTATGCCCCCTGCCTTCCTGCTAACTCTCATTGCATGACCCTACAGTGTATTTTACAGAGAAAATGGAAGCCATTAACCAAAGTCTCCCTCCACCTCCTATATCTACACCCACCCACTTGCATCTCTACCCATCTCGTTCTCCTTCATATTTCTGTGAAATATGTCCCTTCTCCCAAATAGAAGTCCCCTCTCTACTGGACTCTGTTGTGTTCTTTGTGCTTTTTCAGAGATCTCAATCTATTCATTGTGCGCTTCTTTCTTAAGTCTTTAACTCCTCTGTTTGGTGATTCTTTCCAATCTACGCTTAAGCTCCCTATCTCTACCTTTGGCTACTGATTTCTCTTTCTCTTTTTCTTCACAGCAAATCTTCCTGAAATAAGTAGTCTATATTGCTGTTTCCATTTTTTCACCTCTCACTCATTCTTTAACCCAAAGTAATCCAAGTTTTGCTCCAACTACCCTTCTGAATCTCTTGTAGAGATGACCTTATTACAAAATTCATTGGATGGACACTTTCTAGGCATAATCATATTTAACTTATGGATGGCATTTGACAATGATGATAACTTCATTTATCCTAAAACAATCTCCTCATTGACATGCATGGCATCATGTATTCTTGGTCTTCCCCATAACTCTGGCCACTTCCTCTCAGATTTCTTTGCATTCTCACTTTCATCTCTCCAGGTCTTGAGTGTTGGTATTTGTTACATTCTCCCCTAAATGTATGGTCCTATCCATTTCAGTATGTTTAATTTTCCATCCATATTTTCACAACTTCCACATCTTCATTTCCAACAGATATGTCTTTTTGAACTTCAATCCCAGTTATCCAATTGCCTACTAGACATCTCTATTTGGATGGTTTACAGGCATCTCCAACTCAATACAGAGCAAATTATCTTTTATTCTAAACCTGCTCTTTCTCTCATGTTATTATCTCAGTGAATGGCACATAGTTCACCCTCTTGCTCAGGCTAGTAACCTGAGATTCCTCCTTGACCCTGTTCTTTAGCCAGTGCTTCTTATCTAATAGCTCCAAGATGTTTTCATACACCCTAAATGTTTCTCAAATCTGTCCAGTTTCCCACATACCTTAATCCTGGCCGCTGTCCTCTCTTGCCTGGGTTACTCCACGGACTCTAACTGGTCTCTGTATCTCCCGTATTGCTCCCAAACCACTTTCTACACTGCAGCTAAGTGATATTCCTAAAACAAAAGCCTATCCAAGTCATTGTCTTGTTTCAAACTCCTCAATGGCTCTCCATTGTTCAAAAAAGGCAACGTTTTAACTCCTTTATGCAAGTTACATGATCTCGCCTTTACTTACCCATCTTGTTTCATCGTGCCTGTTTTCCCTACTCTTTAGTATAGTAAGCTTCTTATTTCCTCCAGTATGCCAGGCTTTCTGTCTCTCTTTCAGTTAACAAGGGTTTACTGAACATTTACCATGTGCTAAGCACTGTGCAAGATATTCACTTGTAGGCCTTTGTATGTGTCTTCATTCTTTCCTCTGCCTTCACTGTTTCTTTCTTCCGTCTTCCTTTTAATGTAGCTAAATCTCACTCATCATCCTGGACTTGCCCTGGGAAGTCTTCCCTGACATCCTTCACATTAAGGGTTCCTGCTGTGTGCTTCCATGGCACCTCGAGTGTCTTCTATGTCAGTGCTTACTGCTTTCTTTTATAATTGCTTCTTTAATTACTAGTCTTTCACACTATATGGTAGGGGTATAAGGGCACAGACTTATCTGCATTGTTCACTACTATGTCTCTATTGTTTAGAACAAAGGAGAGGCTTAGTAAATATTTATTGAAGGATTAAGTAAGCGAACATTGAAAAAGTTTGGAGAAAGAATGTGCATTATATAATCAACAGTATCACCATTCAACTAATAATAATATTAACAAGCCTCTCAGGGAGTTAAGAAAAACTATGCTTAAATTTTATCCTTTCATTCTGGAGATTTTTAGAATGTTCCCAGAAAGACCTGGCAGGGAAGGGGTGAGATGAGATAATTTGTCGGCCTGGCATACTGAGAACTGTCTACAGAGAGCCCCAAATTTGTCCCACGTTGACACAGTCCAGGGAGGGCCATGGTAGGTGACATCCTTCCTTTTCTGTAGAACTAGGAGCTAGAGACTCCAGGATCTAACCTTATGTGGGCATGGTGTCCAGCCTCTCCCTCAAGTATGTAGGGCACAGAGAGAATGGGAAAGGAAAAGAGAAAAGTAGAAATGGAGCACAGAGATATACAGGGATTGTAGGAGTTCTGCAAACTGTATGTTTTTAATCTTTTCAGCTTAATTTCAAAGCCTAACGGGCAGTGGCATATCCAACCTGTGATAAAAGATAAAGCAACATTCATGGCAAGGTTGCTAAATGCAAGAAGTTCTTATTAGTATAAAATCACCCAGAAGAGCAAGAATAAAGAGTGACAGAGAATGACTTTATAACAGTACAAAGTTAATGAGCACAGGAATAAAGGGCCTAGGGCTAAAAGGCAAAACTTAATATTTGTGTAAAGGATAGCATGGTGATCATTAATAAGACTGATAATACTACATCGTTAATGGAATCAGAGCTAGCAAAGTAGCAAAGATTCCAACATGATTATCCTATTAGGTTATTTATAATCTGTGGCTATTGTAAAAAATCCCCTGGAAATAGTCACATATCAAATCTAATGGCAGATGAGATTTAATAAAAGCTAGACTGTTTATTGAGTTTTATCATATGCCGTAACTGTGCTAAGACCTTATAAACTTTATTGGATTTAGTCTTCACATCAACCATGAAGTAGATATTATTCTTCCCATTTCACATACTGACTGTAGTCAGTATGTAGGAGTGGGAATTATGACTCCATGGCCTGTCTCTTGAATGGCTATGCTATCCAGCTGTTTTTGCTTTCTCAATTATTGAGAAAACACACCTAATTGATGTACATTTAATTCTCCTGTTAAGGACCTCATAGAACGTTTCAGACCATATGATTCATGTCTTGCTGAAATAAAACCATCTAGATTGTGGAAAAGTCTTTCTCTCAATGTGGCACATGTAGGGTGGGTGTGCTGGAGGGGATGTGAGCATGAGGAAAGAGACTGGAAAGCGAACTCTAAGTTTCCTTCCCACCCTACGTTTATGAGTCTCCAACTGGAATGATTTGATGTGCTTGGACGAACCACTTACCCTAAAGTGTTATCTGCAATTTATATCATCACTTCAAAATATTGGGCAATAGTACTAGAAGATCCCTGTTAGTAAATCTTGAATGCATAATACTTTAAGTTGCCAATTGAAAACACTTCCTGAGAGAGCTTTATGTGTGTAACTTTCAAATAGACATTGGGGCATTGTTTAAAGCAACATCAAGTCTGGTAAAAGTGCTAGACATTTAAACAACAAAATAAAATGCAAAGAAGTGAGTACCATACTTGATATTGTAGTGGGGATTTATTAAGCTGGCCCTCCCATCATTCCTTCCCCTTTCTCTCATGTCACAAATTCTTTTTTTGGTAAGGAATGGATTCTGACCATGACCCTGAGTTTTATCAATCTCAGGTATGAGTCCAAGACTGAGACTTAACCAATCAGAGAGAAAGTACTCCATACTACATCTCTCACTTCATCCTGGATTCATTCAGGAATGAGCATGTGACTCAAGCCAAACCAATCACTTTCTCTTTCTCAGGAGTTTGAGTCTTGAGCTAAATGGCACAGGGCAGAAAACAGGAGGAGTTGTTTTCTTCTGATGGCAACAGTCTGGAGAGTTGGCTCATTACTTTCCACCACCAAGATTCCTAGCATGACCCTGTTTCTGTCCTTCCTAAGGCCTGATGGTCCAATTCCTCCCACAAATCTGTGAGAGACTTTGAGTTCGCTGATGAATTTCTCTTGTGCAGTTGTATCTTTCTTGCTTTTTTTGCTGTTATTTTTTATTGTTTTCTTGTAGCTAGAGTCTGCTTTCGTTGCTTGTAACAAAAAGACCCTGACTGATATAGAAATTGGCATCAGGAGTGATGACCACAGCTAAAAGATGGAACTGGCTGAATCTTGGCAGGGTGCATGGCAGCGAGGATTCTCCCATCTCTGATGAGAAGTCGGCAATCCTTGTTGAGGGGTAGCAAAGCAGCTTCTCATGAAGTCATTGCTTGCTGTTTCTTAATACAGAAATATGCCTACTAAAACTGTAATTTTGGAAAGTTTTGTGGAAAAATGTGAGGATGGTGGAATTTGTTGATTACTTTTTTAAAATTAATGAACTTAATTTAATTTTTTAAGCAGTTTTAGATCCACAGCAAAATTGAATGGAAAGTGCAGAGAGTTATTTTGCAAGATCTAAGTCTTTGCAATCTCTGTCTAGCGGGATATGATACATGTTTAGGAGCAGTAACCATTGTAGGTGGTTTCTAAATGATAGTTCTTGGTATATTTATCTTGTTTACCTCCTCCACTGCATCTGCAGCGTGTTGAGCTGGTTAATTTCACTGACTGCTCTAGCACCAAGAGCCTCTCTTGCTTTGACTGAGACCAAAGGTGCTGAATGCGGAGCTGGACACGGGAATTGGACAAACTTTTGATTGTCTCTTCTGAATGGTATGCTTTTGGGTGCTAGTAGAAGAGTTCATGTGCAAGTGTTTTGTAAATAGTAGGTGTGAGAAAAAGAGTGGAATGAATGTTAGCCAGACGGGGTGGAATATAATGGAAATCTGTGATCTTCCCACAACCCCTTCTCCGTCTTTTAAAGAAAGAACTCAGTTTTCTGTGGGGTGACCATTTCATTGTTTAGTGTAGGTTGACTATTGCATCCTCTCCCAGTACCTTCTCCACAAATGGGGTGAGTCTGTAACACAAGCTGTTCAATACCAAATTTCTCCTCTCTCCTAGTCACAGTGACTAGTTTAGGGTTGGGCTTGTAACCCAGGCCAGGCTAATTAGAGGCCTCTCATGACATTTCTGCTAAGATTATTGAAGAAAAAGCTTTTTTTTACTAGAGTTGCTAAACCAATATGCTGTGACTCTTGAGCTGCCCACAGCCACAGGTCTGCTCTGTAGAGGGAGCCTTTTTGGGGGAATGGAGAGAAAAAGAGCGAATGAGTGAGCTGAAACTTCGCTTACCTATTGTGAGCCCTAGGATATCTAAAGTCATCTTTTCTTTTTTTCTTTTTTTTCCCAAGCTAGTTTGTATACTGGTACAGACATTACAAAGTAGTAATGAGAAAAAAGTATAAATACTTAATTATCTGCCTGGAGGACAGCTTCAAAGAGGACAAGACTCTTGAGATGGGTTTTGAAGGATGAACAAGGTTTTTCCAGTCAGAAAGTGTGAGAAAAGACATTCATACAGAAGTAACAGTATGATTGAAGGTAGACCTACAAGACAAGGCACTCTATTAAGGGAATGGATGTTCCAAACATCAGCACGTAGGGTGGAGAAATGGAGGATAATCCTTGAACGGTAGGGTGGGGGCCAGATTGTGAAGGGTCTGTTTGCCATCTCGGTGGTTCCAGCTTTACCATATGGCCTTTGAGGGTATTAAGTAGCAGAGCAAGACGATCCCACCAAGCAGGGAGAGGCAGGTTTGCTAGGGAGCATGGGATGGTGGGAAGAGCAGAGGCTCAGGAACGGAAAAGCCTGGAAGCAAATCCTAGCTTTGTCACTTATTCCCTGTGCAACTTTGGGTGAATTATTTAACCTCTTTGTGCCTCAATTCCTTCATCTATAAAATGGAGGAGATATTAATAGCACTGACAGCACTTACAGTTTTGTTATGAAAATTAAATAAGCCAATGTAAAATACTATATAAGTGCTCAAGACAGTCTAATTGCTCAATAGAGTATTATTATCTGTAACTTAGAAATAAAATTTTAGGGAGAGAATTGAGGATTTTGGGGAGGTGGGAGGAAAAATATTGATCATTTGTAAGTATTATCCTTTTAACATGCATTAGTCTCTCAGCCTACATAGCTGTCCCCTAACAGACAGAGAGGTCTCAAGAGAATAGGATATAGGACCAGCATGTTTGGGTAGGAGAAAGGGAACAGGATAAAAGATCAGATTCAGAGAATGCGATGCCACTCAGAAGAGAGGCTTGGGTGCACTTCTCAAGTTGGGGGCTTGGACAGCCAGGGAATGGCCTGAGATCACTGGGGATTTGGGGGAAATGGCTGTGGTTAGGGAGAGAGACTCCAAAGTCCAGCAGCCAAAAGGAAATTTTTGCCTAGAGATGGTCTTGACTGAGGCAAATCAGTGGAAGAGTCTTTGAAGATGTGAGGGATAATGCTTCAATTGAAACTGCAGACAAGGGTCTGCAGGAGGCCAAAGCAATAGCTCAGAGGGCAAGGGGCCAGATCGTTCACTTAACACCACAGTGAGAAGTTCCACAGGATCCTTAATAATTGTAACTAGTCAGGGATTCCATTTAATGCCCTATCACCCAGAACACAGGTTTAGCAAATGCTTTCACCCCAGATATCAGCAGCAGGGTAGGCAAAGCTCCCAAGGGCCCCTACCAGGCTTAAGGCAGAGCAGAGAAAAATTTTAAGGTACAGAAAGATAAGGAGAAAGCAAATGAAGGAAAGGGATGTGTAAGAGCATAGAAAAGGAAAAAGTGAGAGAGGAAAAGAGAAAGGCATATAAAGTGGGAGTGGATGAATAGCTCAAACGCTTGATATATTCTTGAAAGACCATTTTCTTTCTCTCCCAGAGAGAATTCTGGGGGATGTGATAAAACCACAGAGTTTCACTATTAAGTCTGTTTAATCTTCTCTGTTGTCTTCATTTAAATTATTGCTTTTCTTGCCATTATACTTGGAATATATATACAGAATTTTGCTATACATTAGAAATCAGCCTTCTCTTACATTTGCTACCCAAGCTGAGCCTACCCTCAGATGCTGGAGTGCAACAATAGCAGCTACAGGAGACTCTCTTGACCACTGAAAACTCGAGTATGGCTGCAGTCTTCATTCATGGGTAGCTCTAAATAAGACTTCATATGTGTATTGCATACACTTGACCAGCAGGAGACTGCTTTGAAGGTAGGTATTGTTTAGTTTTCTATCACCCATAGTGCTTAAGATGGTTCTGGCCTGTGGTAGCTGCTGAACAAATGCTAATAAACTAAGCATCATGTATTTGCTGCTGCTTAAAGCTCCATAGTAGCTAGAGGCCAAAAAAAAAAATAGTTGCACTTACTTGGATTTGAATTGTTGCTTCATTGATTACTGCCCTTTGACTTTGCACAAGTCACTGTATTTCTGTGAGCCTTCTATTTTTTCGTCTGTAATATGGGGATAATGATAACACTGACTCTACAGTGTTGTACTAAAGGTTACATGAGTTGATGTATACCATGTGGTATAAAGTAACTGCTCAGTAAAGGTTAGCTAAAAACAAAACAAAACTCTGCTTTTCCAACGTAGCCTCTTAAACTACTGTAAATCACAGCTTTAAAAATTCACAAAACTTACAAATATATGCTGTGACATGTGAAATTTGGAGAAAAATGCCACCTCAAGCATTATCTTTTCTGAAACGTTCTTCCTGATTTTAGTATGCAATATGGCCTCCACCACTTAAACGGTAGTTGGTCCTTGAAGGAAAAGTGAGACTATAAGAAATCTGACCTCAAATCCAAGCTCTGACAATTACTAGCTGTCTGATCCTAACCAAGCTGATTATTTAACTTTATCTCAGAAAGATCCAGTCTGTCTGAATCTTATTATATTCTCGATGTCTAGAATAGAGCATGGCATATAGAAAGCATGCAGTAATTATCTGTTGAATCAATATATCTATAAAATGGGATATTGTAAAAACTAAATGAGATGATGATAATAGCAGTCAATGGCTTTTGAGTGCTCACTGTGCACCAAGGACTATTCTGAGGGTTTTACATGCACTAATTCATTGAATTCTCACAATAACATGAGGTAAGTAAGATTATCATCTTCATTTCATAGATTGGCAAATTTGAGCAAAGATTAAAGAAATTGCCAAAAATCACAGAGGTAGAAATGAACAGAACCAAGATTTTTCATAGATAATCTGGTTCCAGAACCTGAGCTCTTAATGACAATGTTATATTGACCATCAACATGGATATTGTAATTGCCTGTGTAACATCCCATTCCCCTATCTTTTGATAACTGCTCAAATTTTCATTCAGCTATTTAAACCTCGCTCATGTGAAGCCCTTGTGTTTTAGGAAAAGCAGCAAGGGGGTCAAATTTATCTTGAACTTTTGTTAGAGGGAAATTACAGACTGAGCAGTTTTTCTTCCACTTCTTCCTTTCTCTGGTGAAAGAAAGTTCTTTTATTATTGCATGAATTTGTTCACAATAATTGTATTTCTTTGCTTCAGGGCTGAATTTCTCCACTCACTCAATTTTCCTTTGTAGATTGCTTTGGGTGATTTCCTTGGTCGTACTCTCATTCTGCTGCCCATGAAGTCTTTCCCAACATCCATTTCCAATCCTCCTCTTTTTGCTGAGGAATGTTGGCCCTGAGCTAAAATGTGTGCCCATCTTCCTCTATTTTATATGTGGGATGCCTGTCACACCATGGCCTGATAAGTGGTGTGTAGGGCTGTGCCCGGGATCTGAACTGGTGAACCCTGGGCTGCCGAAGTAGACTGCAAAAAGTTAACTGCTATGCCGCTGGGCCGACCCCACGAAATCTTGTCTTTTGAGGTGCACAGAGCTTAGTCTATCAGCTTATTAGTTCTGGTAGCCAAAAATAAAAGCCTGTTACTATTGCCTGCTAATCAGAGGGAGATATTTATCCACTAATGAGAATTTGCAAAGCTCCTTTCCTCAATGGTACATTGATTTAACATGCAATGTTTACGTTATAGATTTAGTAGCACCTGGACATTTGATTTCTCACAGCAATATCTTATAACACATGCTTTCAAAAAGGCTTCAGCTACAGAGGTCAAACGACTGTGTCTCTTACAACAGAAAATACATCTAATAAAGATCAACTGGTTCCCTCACTTCGTCAAGCAGAGAACACTTACTATATAGCAAAATAATCATATAACTGATTTTTTCCACTAACATTCAAACCAATTATCTCTTTTCGTCATGGAATTTTATCCAATCTGGAACAGTCAATGGTATTTATTAGGTACTTACCATATGTTAGGTATTTGTCCGGGTGCTCTACCTGTGTTAATTTAATCTGCACAGCCCTAGAACACAAGGAGGGATTATTTAGGCCCATTCTACCAAGGATGATCTGAGGCTAAGAGCGGTTAAATCAGTTATCGAAGTTCTTGGAGTAGGTGATGGGCACCATTTGAACCCGGGCAGTTGGCTCCAGGCCACCGCTTTAAGCTCTGCGTAAACATGGAACTGTGTGATTGCTCTCAGAAGCTATGGATTGATTCTTAGGCATTGTGTTAGATTTTCTCCTTTTCCAAGCTTAGCTGCTTTCTGAAGGCACATTTTGCTTAGCATTGATTTCAAACGCATGACATCTAGCTCTGTGAAAGTTTTCAATTTAATTGATTTAGAATTAACTAGTGCATCGTTCAGAAAAGTTTAGACAATGAACTTTATTTGGAAATGTTTCTCAGCATTTAGTTCAAGTTTTAGTAATAAAGTTGCATCCCAACTCCACCTAATATATATTCTTTTTTTTTGATCCAAAAGTTGGCTATACTGCTGGAAAGGTACTAAATAGGCTGGTCCACATATTTTATTCATCTTCGTTCTCACTATTAAGTCCAATAGTAAACAAAGGTGCACCAATTTTCTTGATGACTGAAAGAGATGGGACAGGACAGAAGATGCTCACCCATGGCCAAAAAGAAGTTCTATGCCAGCAAGATACTAAACATACAAGACTATGGTGCTTAATGTAGCTACAGAATATTTTCATTGCCCAAAACTGTGACCTGTCTTCCAGCATTTTTAATGCTAAAAATAATGTTACCAATGCAGAAAGGACTTAGGCATGTTTTTTCCCTCTTTTTCCAATGATTCAAGTTCAAAGGACCCAGATTTAAGTTACAAGGTTAATATGAGAAATAACGAACAAGCAACTATAAAATCAAGAGTAATAAATCTGTATGATCTTAGGGCTATGTTTGACCAGTGACTCCATCAAAAATACACAATTAAGACAAGAAAACACCTGAGGAAAAACTGCGTGGATTTGAAGTGATTGTACAGGACAAAAAGACAATTAACTAAAGAATAGTGATCTGGTATCCTGAAAAACTCCCACGCTACATCAGTCCTTTCCATCGTCCTGCCTGGAGCTGGGTGTGAAGAGAACTCTATACCATTAGATCCAAAGGAAAGTCATGTAAATGGTAGCATATCCTTGGAGACAAGTAAGCTCTCACCTTTCCAAGACCTATCTAGAAGTCATGACTGGATCAATGAGAAGTCAAGGCGAATGGGCCGAAAGCATAGTCTGCTCCATCACCTACAGATGACCAAAAGAAACAAAAACCTAGGTCAGATTCTGCAGTCTTAGCTTGAATACTGATGACATATCTCTAATTCCTGCAAAGGAATTCACTGTGTCAGGTAGCCACATGTGTATAATAATAAATAGAAAGCAACAAATGTAGTTTGCATATTTCAGCAATATTTTAAAAAATGATTTTTCCATCTGCCCTCCTTCATCTTTGAACACCTACGCACACCCACATATACACACACACACATACGCACACACACGCTATTGAGTCAAACAAAAATATAACTGAAAATTTATTAAGCAATTCCCACAAAATAAGAGAATAATTAAGATTTTCAATTTAAGTCAGTGTGATTGTATGTGTGCACGAGCACATATGTTTGTCCAGTGGTGGAGCTCATCATATATGAACTGAATTTTCTACAAAATCCATGAGAAATCTGATATTTTAAAATGTATGATATCAACAAGAAAGCAGCTTCTCAAAAATTCTTGCTGCCTTGCTGAACACAACAGCAAGTCACTTCAGAGTGCACTGGGGCAAATCACATCATGTCATTATGTCATGGATCATAATGAAGCACAGAGGCTGATTGAACCAACAGGCCTCCACGCTAATCTCCATGCCAGACTGGAGGCTTGAGAAGTTTTCTGATGGGGATAAAGGGGAAGAGATTGAAAGCTGAAGTTAATGATTAAAGCAAAATGAACCCCATAGGTGAAATTATTTCAATAGCAGCATGTCTCATAGTCAAAGTTTTGATGATTAATAAAATGAATAGAACAAGTCAGAAATTCCCAGGCTGCCTCAGGTCACTGAGTAGTAGGGTCAATCAATGCACAGCAGGATTGCTTGCTGCCTGGAGGCCAAGCCAGAAACCTCCGTCCAGAGGTGCATGGCGAAGGCGGGTGGGGAAATACGGGTTGTTGCAAAGGAAATGGTCCATTTTTACCCTTTAAAACTGGAAAAAGTAGAAATGTATGCATCTTTTGTTCATGTCCCATTCATCTTTTTAAATTTAAAAAGTACCCCAAAGAGCCTGTTAACTTTTTAAAATTTTTGGAAGAGTATTTTTAAAAAGAAAGCTAAACAAGTCTATATTCAAAAAGTCCCACTAACCAATGACCATAATAGGTCAGCTTAAAGGGCTTTATTTTAGTTTTGTTCATTTTTCCCCCTGAATATAAAAGTAATACATGCCCATTGTAGAAAAATTTTAAAATTTTTGGAGGAAAAGAAACAACCACGGATACTTCTGCTACCAATAATAACTATTACTCATACGTAGATGTATTTTCTTTCTGGTGTTTTTCCACACATACAGATTTCTTCCATAGTTAAAGCTACAAGGTATATAGTTTTATGCAAAGTTTTATATCCTGACTTATTCAGCTTAATGATACATATTTTTGTCATTAAAATTAATTATCAGGGGGTTGGCCCCGTGGCCAAGTGGTTAAATTCTGGTGCTATGTTTCCGCGGCCCACCGTTTCGCTGGTTCGGATCCTGGGAGTGGACATGGCACCGCTCATCAAGCCATGCTGAAGCGGCGTCCCACATGCCACAACTAGATGGACCCACAACTAAAAACACAGAACTATTTTCCCCGGGGTCTTTGGGGAGAAAAAGGAAAACAAAAATCTTAAAAAAAAAAATAATCAACATTTTTAATGATACCATTATATTTCACCATATTTATAGACTTTAATACATTTATCAATTCTCATGTTGTTGAACATTTTCTTTTTTGTTATTATTATTAATGTGTGATGGAGATCTTTGAATTAGGATCATTGTTTACATTTCTGATTACTTTTAATGATTGATCTTAAGGATTATTTTTTAAACTTCTGCTCCTGTTTTGGGGAAAATAGGGCCATCAAATGAGGATGTGCAATGTGTTCCAAAGGTGAAGCCCTCCATGGGAAAATTCTTGACCTTATTTCTCAGTTTAACTGTATGGTTCCAGAGTGAATGCGTCAAATATGTGTTACATAATTCACAAAAATCATTCCTGTTCCAACTTCATTCTCCACACATATGAGGCGCAGAGCCAATCTGATGGTCCGGGTGAAGCCCTGTGGAGTGTGGTTACTGCGACTGGAGATTCATTGCTTTAGGTGTTGTAGAAATGCAACACTTTAAGGCTGAGTAATTCTTTCCGCAGACAGTACCACAGCTAGATAAATGATACCTCGAGAAAGTTATAAATTTCTATCACTTGGTTTCAACTGGAGAATGTAATACCACAATGCTGACTCCTCCGTCCTCATCAGATCACAAACAATGATAGACTTTCCATCTGATTTGACATGGCAGCTGAACCTACTGTATCCGTTTCTGACTCTGCAAGACTGTCAATCTCACCACTGAATAATACAAAACCTGCATTTGCCAAGTGTCTTGCTTACATGCCAGATGGAGGAAAACTGCCACCATAACCAATTCGAAAGCTTGAGTATCTGATCAGAGGAGAAAAAAATCATTATTCCTGTGACCAAGAATGGAAAGAACCATGGGATGATCCAGGAATGATGAACTTATAGAGAAAGAAAAAAGGAGGGATGTGTAAACTGATTATACAAGCTACCTATTGCTAGACAAGGTTAATGCTTATTCATGTAAATATATAAAAGCTATGTTTTAACGAAACTGGATGTGCTCTAGAAAGTACCTCTCAACTTTGCAAAATTGCTTTGACCCTAAAACCCTTTGATAAATGAGTTTTTCAAGGATATGCTAAAATAGTGGGTCAGAGAAAAGTAAAATATACTGTAGATGAGGGGATTAACCTGATCAGAGTGGTAAATATTTTAGAAAGTAAATCTGCACAGAGTAAGATAATGCTCATTTCTGTTTGTTTAGATCTGGCATAGAGTTGTAAATATTGAGGCACTGTTTTTACTAGGTGATGATAATATGATTGCGGTAGCAGTAATAACATTTTGAATTTTTATAGTACCTTATAGCTAATGAAGTTGAAGCGTAGCAGAATATGCCCCGCCAAAATACGACACTTTGCCCTAAGGATTATTTTGAGTTGAAGGCAATCGAGAAGAAGCAGATACAAGAAAAGCTCTCTGCCTTCCCCTTATTTACCTAAAAGTAGGATATAAATTTGCAAAGGTGTCCCCCACTTCCTTCTACCAGGAAAGACAAAAGTTAATCACCAGAGACAACTCTAAACCCTTACCAGCCCAGAGGCAGCACCAGAAGAAACTATGTAACGCATCTTGCTAAAATTAGCCCTCATCTACCATTAGTTTCCACCATATATTTGCCTTCCTGTAATTTGCTACCTCTGGAAGCTCAAAGTTCTTTTCCTTTGTCTTGTCATTTCTATAAAAATGTGTTGTTCTTTTGCTATATAAGCTATATAAGCCCAAATTTGAGCTACTCCTTTGAGTTGCCCATCATTAAGCATTCCCATGTGTGCATGATGCACATGTTAATAAATTTGTTTGGTTTTCTCTTGTTAATCTGTCTTCTGGCAGTCTAATTTACAGTGCCCTCGCCAGAGAATCTAAGGGGCGTAGAGGAAAAAGATTTTTACTCCTTCCAGACTAAGTGTTCATGTCCCTTATTTTATTTTGATGCATGCACACCTACACACATTATAAAACTCAAAGATAGGGGGACGGCCCCGTGGCCAAGTGGTTAAGTTCACGGGCTCTGCTTCAGCAGCCCAGGGTTTCGCCAGTGTGGATCTTGGGTGTGGACGTGGCACCGCTCATCAGGCCATGCTGAGGCGGCGTCCCACATAGCACAACCAGAAGGACCTACAACTAGAATATACAACTATGTACTAGGGGGCTTTGGGGGAGAAGAAGAAGAAGAAAGAAAGGAAACTCAAAGAGGGATAGACATGAAATTTGTAATGAGGAAACTGCGACTTGGATAGGATTCATATACAGTATTTAACAACCAGTAAGAGATGGGTTTGGAAGTAATACTCAAGTTTTCTCATTTCATGTTTTTCTACTGCACTTTTGTACACAAGACAAAATCCTAACCCTGGCCTCAAGGAACTCAATTTGGAGCTCTCATCCGACAGCCTTGAGGGTGGGGCTTTGCTGCCTATCGCTTAAAGAGGTGGGTGGCACAAATGGTCCCGTTCAACCATAAGTGGCTTAAATGAGTCTTTCAATGGTTAGTCATCAGGAGAATTTCTAAAATGGTTCCAAGAGGACCTTTGTGGTTTGGCTTCTTTGACCACTGGAGTATTTCCTGTTCTAGCATTCCTTTCCCAATACTTTTAACTTTTATTTCCTACCTAGTTTCTTTTCAGTTAAGGTCATAGTTAGTGAAAGTGTCACCCAATATCAGAGCAGATGTTGGAGTAGGAAAGCAACCTGGGCTTTGGGTATGTAGGCACTGTGATTGGCTTTTCAGTAATTTTGAGTATATCATCCATGAGAAAAGTTGGTAAAGATTAATAGAATAATGTATGTGAAAGTGTATTGAAATTAGAGTAGTGAGTTCATAATTTTTTGTTATGTTGTGACTAGGATGCTATTTTTAAATGATATTCTGCGTAGGTATATTTGTGTCTGCATCTGCATGTATTTCCATGTGTATAATGCCTATGAGTATGTGTCTCTGTGTCTGATGTATACACATGTGTGTGTGTATGTGTATGAGTGGATATTTTATATTATACAATAAAATGTTCAGGTAACTGGTTAGAGCCATGAACTGACGCCCTGAACCGTTCTCCTGATACTTTTATTTTTTGCACGTGAAACATTTCTATAATATTAGACTCCGTGAGTAGAATTAATATCTACACATGAACAAAAAATAAATTCTTAATAACTTCCTGAGGCTTTTGGTCTTCTTTGAAGCCTTTCCCAAAAAAAGGAGGGAAGATCTTAGGTAACTTGCTTGCACTTGAGGATATTCTAGGTCTGACCTATCACCAATTGCTCATTGCAGTTCTGCAGAGCTTGGGTCAAGGGTGTAGTCCTGTGTCCTCAGTTCCCCTGAGTTGATGCATGGCCAGCCCTCCAATCCGAGTCTCTGTTTTTTGGAGGTTTTTATTTGTCTTCACCTCTTCTTAATAGACCAGCAGGGAGATTGGAGAGTATGCTCTAGATTTCCCCACCTCCTCTGATTTTCACAGTTTGCATGGTGGGAAGACTGCAGACTTTCCTCTAATACGGAGCTTCCTGTCTGACCTTCCCACTGTACTCCCCAAATCCCTCTTTTCTACTCCTTGCCACACTGAGTGTCACTCTTTGTTGTCATGTTTTATTACTAGACCCTGGGTACTACAAGGGCAGAGGCTGTCGCATTTATGCCTGGTGCGTGATACATGGCCACCAACCAAATACTGCCCTGTATTTGGGGAAATACCCCCTAAAAACTGGGGAAAGCTCCCAGGAGCTAATGCAAACGCCAAATATAAAGAATTAGTCCTGGATGCGAATTTCTCCTCCTCTGCTGACGAGGCAAACAAAGCTAATTTTTAAAATAATTCCACTGTAAATAACAATTGTGGCAGAATTTAGTGGAGAAATGAGACAGCCTGTGTGACGAAACCTCTTTTCTCTATGTGAAGTTTCGGCTTATTTTGCTGAGTGTAGAATTCTTTTATAGACTTTTACATGAAGGCAGGAGGCATGCTTTATTATATAGGCATAAATGCAGGAGGAGGAAATTTGAGAAAGAAAAGCAATTGAAATTCTGTACAGAAAATGTTTTAAAAGGCTAATGCATGCACTCTGTTGTATATTTGGGAGTAAAGTGACCATGAAAAGGAAAGAAAAGAGGCAGAAAAACTCTTTCCTATTTGTACCAATAAAATGTAAATTCATGTTATTTCCCTATGAACATCATCATATTGGATTTGTAGAGCATTGTTTTCTAGAATTTAAAATGCAACAATCCAGAGAGAAAACCTGTTCCTCTGGCAACCAAACCTTGAAAAAAAAATTTAGGATTAAAAGCAAACATATACGAACAAAAAAAATTCTTTCTCAACTTGCATAGTGGAAATTAAACCAATTTTATTTCAAACTATTAGCCAGAAATGCCCTGCCTATTTACCACCTGCATTTTCCCAATAATTTATAATTAGAACCCAGCAGTAAGCATTGATTTCCAATTGATGGATATCATCTGTGCCCTAATAAACTGACAGACCTTCAGAAATCTATCCAGGGAGACCTTTAGAATACATGGCATGAGTTAAACATATTTTATTTAACACCAGAGGAAATTTGCATTTCATCTCTCAGGCTTTCATGAAGCCGCTGTAAATGATTTAGCTTAGCTTTTAGATTTCAAAGTCATTTCATTTCAATTTGGGCACACTCTTGTATAATTCTTAGCCTTTGTTCAACCAAATGTAGACGACCGACATTTAGCATGTGGAATAACATGTCAAAAATATGGGATGCTTAAATTCACGGTTTGTGGATTTAGTAAAGATGTGAAATAAAGCCTTTGATGCGTGTAAAAATCACAGTAAAATGTAAGTGAAACCTAATCGTAAAATGTAAATGAGGTCTAATTGTTTACCATGCTCTTGTAACTGGAATCCTGCTGGGTAATATGCCACAGCATCCCCTAGGAAGTGGTAATACCAGTTCAATGAAGTCCAGGGAGGTTTAGCTCCGACAAATGCTATCATTGTTTATGAGCAAATGGGTGGGGCATTTCTTGCAGGAGCAAGATCTCTTTCATATGGTTGGCAGCCTATCCAAGACATAGCCACTGAGGACAGAGTATTCACACAGAAAAGGGTAGGTTTTAAGACAGGAAGCAAAGAATTATTGTCCCTAGAAGATCACTCTGAACAAACTGAGGATCCTAGGTTAATGCATTATTTTATTGTTTTTCTAATCCAAAAAAAATTAAAATAAAATAATAAGGTGGAGAAAGTCTTATCATTAAATACTTTGTATTACTAATGTGTCAATTTACCATATCTTCCGTTTAGATTTTTGTAACAAAACCAAGTATTTTTTTGGTCTTGTTTTGTTTTTAAGGAAGACAGCAACACATAGGTTTAATATAAAGTGGGGGTCCTTGAACATTTCTATGTGGATTTTATTTGTTTTCCGGGGGAAAAAAGCATCCTATTAGCAGGTTCATTTGTATAATAATCATTCATTAAAATAGACTCGTGGCAATGAAATACTGTACTTGAATTCCAGCACAAAGCCTTTAAAAAGCTAAAATGTCAAAACAATAAAACTAATTAAGGCAACAAAATAGCTTTTTCCAGCTTAATGACAAGCTGGTCCAAAAACACACTTCAATGATTTTTCTTTCCTCCAGAGACGCTTTAAGTAAAGCAAGGATAGAATTTTCCACAATCATTATCTAGCTCAGCGTCATCTAGGAACCTAGCCCAACTGAACTGTCTGGCAGGGGAGGTAACATGTCTGCTTTTGGCTAGCTTCCCTCACTCCCTCCTTCCCTCCCTCCCCTCTTGTCTTCCACAAACATTCTGAGGGTTTACTATGCTCTGGGCGCTGTGGAGGAACAGCAAACTGAGCCAGCTGTGGATCCTGAAGTCAAACAGCTGATGGACTAGAAAGGGAGACAACATATAAATAACTCTAATCCGGGGGGAAAAGTAATACGTTTCAAATTTACAGGAAAGTTGCAAGAATAGTGCACAGAATTCCTGCATACCCTGAGCCCAGAGGCTGGATTCAAATTTTGCCAATTGTTTCAACAATGTCCTTGGTAGCAAAAGATCCAGTCCAGGATCATGGGTTATTTCCAGGTTTCACCTCCCTCTAGTTTCTTTGATCCGGAACAATTCTTCAGTATTCGTTTGATTTTCATGATCTTATCATTTTTCAAGATTATAGGTCAGTCATTTTATAGGACGTCTCTTGATTTGGGATTGTCTGATGCTGCCTCATGATTAAATCCTGTTAATATATTTTTGGCTGGAATATCACAGATACTACTCTCTTTTTATTATATCCTATTGGGTGGCACATGGTGTCTATTTTTCCCACTGGTGGCAGTGTTTACATTTATCACTTGATTTATCATTTATCAGCCAGATATTTTGAAACCACGTAAAATTAGGTTCCTCACTTCATATTCACCCAAAAGTTTTAACATCCATTGATGTTTCCTGCCTGAAGTATTACTATAATGGTTGCCAAAAGATGGTTTTCTAGTGCCGTTATTTCCTTTATATTTAGTATTCATTTTTATTAGGCGTCTTTCTGTTATAAGGACTACCTTTCTCTTATTTCTGTGTCTATTTATTTATTTATTTATTTTTATTGATGTTGACACGTAGAGTCTTATTTCCTCAATACGCCTATTATTCAATAGATTATAATCCATTCCTGTGATTATTTATTTTGATGCTCAGTTTTCCTCAGATTTGGCCAGTGGGAACTCCTTCATGTCTCCTTCTATACCTTTCTGACATGGCTCCATTATTCTTTGAGGACTTCCTTATTTTCTGGTATCACAAGATATTTCAGGCTCCTCTGTGCTACAACCATTCATGTACAACAATCATCCATTTTTCCTAGGCAGCCTGGCACATGCAGAGGGATCTTTGGAAGCCAAGGTTTGGGATACTAGAGTGTCTGCTCCCTTGCTCTTCCAGTGGAAAGAGTGCGGATATATATACAATGGGGATATAGATACAACGTTATTCTATATTTATCTGTATATACTGAAAACTTTGAATTTACATTGATGCCTCCCATTCCACAAGGTTCATCCTAGTCTCCTCCATTCTATGCTGCACCTCTCCTTTCCACTGGGACAAACCTGGCTCCCATTATTTTAATATCCCTACATTTAGCGTATGCTCTGCCCTTCTTTGCCCTTCTCCTCCCTGCTGGCCCCAATCCGGGCTCAGGACTGCTTACTTTGCTGACTTCCTTGTTCATGTCTGCCTAATGCCTTTTTGATGAAGGAAGGAAAGAAGGAGGGAAGGAAATATTTTTTTAAAGTGGGGAAGGGAATGGGAAAAGAAATGGTGGGTGTTCGTTTTTAACGCTTGATTGCTTGTGTGTAAACATGCTTTCATTTTAAAAAATACAATTGATTTTGACTTGATAGCTGTTCTGGTTATTGTTTATGCAAGTTCATTATTGGTTTACAGAGCAGTCACTTAACTCCACTTGCATAATTCTCCCCATATATTCTCATAGTAGCCATCCGAGACTCATTCAGGAGGTCCTGGAACACTCAGACCTTTCTGATGTTCTCTCCATGTTCTAGTATAGACGATCAAAAACATTCGCTAGTTCACAGAAAGATTAATTTTGCTTTCCTGATATTACTCATGAACTCAATGCTTAAATTTGAAATAAAATCTACAGTCATTGTTACAATGAAATCGCTATGAATGAATAGTCTGTCTCATGTTCAGTGTCTCCTGGGGAGATGAGGGAGACTCCACTGACGAGGTCTTTGAGCTGGGTGTTTGAGCTGGAATAGCATTGTTTCTTCAAGTGTATTTCTTGGAGTATTAGTCCTGTGATATATTCTTCAAAAAAGTGTTCCAGGGTCAAATAAATTTGAGAAGTAGGGGGCCGGCCCTGTGGCTGAGCGGTTAAGTTCATGCACTCTGCTTTGGCGGCCTAGGGTTTCACAGGTTCGGATATTGGGCACGGACTTAGCACCACTCATCAAGCCATGCTGAGGCGGCATCCCACAGAGCAGAGCCAAAAGGACCGACAACTAGAATATACAACTATGTGCTGGGGGCTTTGAGGAGAAGAAGAAGGGGGAGGAGGAGGAGAAATTGGCAATAGATGCTAGCTCAGGTGCCAATCATTAAAAAAAAAAGAGAAATATATTGTATTATACGCTTACCTTAGAAAATCACAAAAGGCTCTGAGAAATCTTTTAGTAAAGAAATTTGTTCATTTTTATTTTACTCAGATTTTCTCATACTTGTTTAATGATCATTTTTTGTGTGTGATAATTAACTAGCAAAAACCAAAATGGTTTAGGAGCCGGCCTGGTGGTGCAGCAGTTGGCTGTGCATGTTCTGCTTTGGCAGCCCAGGGTTCGCCATTTTGGATCCTGGGTGCGGACATGGCGCTGCTTGGCGGGCCATACTGTGGTAGGCAACCCACAGATAAAGTGGAGGAAGATGGGCATGGATATTAGCTCAGGGCCAGTCTTCCTCAGCAAAAAGAAAAGGATTGACAGCAGATGTTAGCTCAGGGCTAATCGTCCTGAAAAAAACCAAACCAAACCAAAACAAAAAACAAAATGGTTTAGACACATGGGGAAAAGACAATTCAAAATGAAAGAGAGGAAAGTGGCGGGTGGGTGGGTGGGTGGGGGGATGACTTCAGTATTCCAGGTTGACAGAAAAATGTGAGAGAAAGCAGTGGTACACAAGGTTGAAAGTACCAGGACAAATGAACGCAAGTCTTGAATGCAGACTCAGTACTTGAACTTTATTCAAATCAGTGTACAATAAAAGGCAATTATGATATTTTCTGTGCTTACTGTTTCCAGATTTGAGGAGAAAAAATGACATTTGTTGAGTATCCCCTACATCTCAGTGCCATACACACACACACACACACACACACACACACAGTGAAGACTTAAACTGCCTACCCGGCAGGGCTCACTCTCTACGTTAACAGGACCTTATTTCTCTATTGTCTTTCGTGGCATAACTTTGCTATTCCAGGAGAATCTTGCACAGGCAGATAATTTGATTGTTCATTATAGGAACTTTCCAAAAAGACTCATTACTCTTCAATGGAAAGTATCAACAGTTTACAAAGTCCCAAGATTCTTTGGATTCCTTGCCTCAAAGACCCTTGCCCCGCTGCTTCCACTTGAAGGGGATCAGAATATACCACCACAAACACGCCATTTTGGTATAAGGATTATTTTAAGCTAAAGATGATTGAGAATCAACAGATGCAGAGAAAAGCCGACTTAGGCCTTCCCTTGTCTAACTTAAAGCAGCGACTTTTGGAAAATAAGGCTGCTATAAACTTCTTCTTTTGGGTGGAGCTACTCCCAGAAGTGTGAATGTGAATAAAACCTACCCCAAATCCCTTCTCTGGGGGAATTTACGACCCTGAGGGAGAAAGAAAGACCCTTCATACTGTATAGGTAAACGTTATCACAAACTTTCTCATCTCCCGATTGTTCTCCTAAAAACTCATGAGTCTTTCCTAAAGAAACCTATTTGTTCTTCCCAGAAGAAACCTTTTCTCCCCTCTCCCCTCTCTCTTTCCCCTATGACATTAGGTACATGCATAGCCTTTAACTTTATCATTTAATGAGCCAGCTACTTCTTTTATTGGCTTCCATGTACAAACAAATAAACCTTTTTTTTCCTGTGAATTTGTCTATGTTTTTCTTTTGAGGAAGATTAGCCCTGAGCTAACTACTGCCAATCCTCTTCTTTTTGCTGAGGAAGACCGGCCCTGAGCTAACATCCATGCCCATCTTCCTCTACGTTATATGTGGGATGGCTGCCACAGCATGGCTTTTGCCAAGCGGTGACATGTTGGCACCCAGGATCCAAACCGGTGAACACTGGGCCACCGAGAAGTGAACGTGTGCACTTAACCGCTGTGCCACTGGGCTGGCCCCTCCTATTAATTTGTCTTTTGTCATTTAATTTGCAAACCCCAATCACTGATCATAAGTGAGTAGAGGAAAAGTTTTTTCCTCTCCTACACATCAATTCTAAACTGTTATATCATGATCCTCACCCAATCCTAACTGAGTCTCCACATTGACAGACCTAATTTAACGCAAACTTCCAATTCTAAATAAATGCTGATCTTGCCTAGCACCTATGAGACACTACTAAAGCCTTGTTGAAGGGGTATTATCCCTTACTGTGGTAAGCAATCAACTCAGCTCTGTCTTCTCGACAGGGTTTGTAGGTGACAACTGGGGAGCCAACACTCAACGTTTTCTGCATCCATCTATGTACGTATGTATGTACATATCATCTATTTATCATCTATCTATAATTCAAACTATGTTTTAAACTGAAAACTCCCAAAGTTTTTAAACTGTTAAATAATGATCTGGTTATTGAGAAGAGCCTTTAGCAATGCTACTCAGGAAAGGCTTCGACCTCTAAGTCAGTATTATCTTTATGCAGAATATTGGCCTCAGTTTGGCTAATGTTTTCATTTTGTGGTTAAGGGAAAAGTAAGAGGTATGAGTACATGGGAACTAATGAGCTCTGGAAGAATGAGAAATGGTCTTTTCTCATCATGAGAGAAATTGAAGGCCCAGAATGGACCCGGAAGCAGAGTGTAATTGGTAAACTTTCTGGAGAAAGCTTGCTTGCCTTGAAGGTGTAAGAAAGCCTGGTGAGTAGAAAAGTCCATAGCAGGCAAGTCTAAAACTTTTTAAGGAAAAATAAATTCAAGTAATTGCTTACATCCAACAAAACAAAGCAATAGTTAACAATAAGAAGTCAAAGTTAATAATTTTAACTTACACTTAATTTCACGGATGCATTCTTTCCCTTGTAGTTTCAATGGGATGTTTGCAAGTACATTTTCTTCTTTGCAGGCAATGTCCATAATATGAAGACTTCTTCCCTGTGTTTGGTTCTTCATAAACATGTTGAATACCATTCTAATTTTATTATTTACAATTCTTGATTCTTGCCTTGTGGGTGCCATGTGGTACTGCTAAATCCAGAAAGATTTGAAAACGGAAACGGCTTTTGGTGATGTTATTTATCTTTCCTTATACCTGGTTGGTATTTCCCCTGCCTTTCCTGTCCCTTCCTCCCAGGTTCATGTGTCTTACCTCTCCAAGCAGGCATGTCAGTCTGAGATCTGGGTTCATTTTCCTCTACTTGGTCTGTCTTTCCTTAGGGTGAAAACTTCAGCCTTAGATTCTTTATTTTCCTAAATATTTGAAGAGAAGGTATCAAGGTTAAGGATCACATGAAACAAATTTTTGAAGTTGTTAAAGACATTTAAGAAGCAAACATGCACATACTGTGTATTTGCAAATTTGTGGAGTAATTATTTTGGCAAGAGTATTGCCCTGATCATAAGACAGAGGAGCCCTTGCACTTTAATATGTTGTTTGATCATTTCTTGAAAGATAAGGAAAATTTAATCCTTGAAATGTGTTAGATCAAAATACTATCTTAGTAATTTAAATTATATTTCTTTCAAAAGGGTTCTCTAACAAGATAGAATTTACCAAGTCCAAACTACTTAGCATTTATCAACACTCTTTTTTTGTTTTCCTCTCCAGAGCCCCAGTACATAGTTGTATATTCTAGTTGTCAGTCCTAGTTCTTCTGTGTGAGCAGGCACCACAGCGTGGCTACTGACAGATGGGTGGTGTGGTTCCATGCCCAGGAACTGGGCCCGGCCTGTCAAACTCTAACCACTAGGCCATCAGGGCTGGCTCTATCAAGTTTTTATATTTCTTCCATGATGTGTAGTTTGTTCACGTCCTTTTCCCATTTGTCTATTAGGTTATTTATATTTTAGTTATTAATTTGTAAGGACACTTTATGTAGTAAGGATAACGGCCCTTTATATCTCATGCATGTACAAATATTTTTGCCAGCTTATTGTCATTTTATATTTTTCGATATGCAGAATCTTTAGACTATTTTTATCCAAATCTATGAACACTTGTTCTAGATTCTTCTTATGCTTTATTTATTTATTCGTTTAGAATGACTTCCGATCCTCAAATTAGAGGATCATCTACATTTTGTTTTGTTTTGTTTTGTTTTGGTTTGGTTTTAGTTCTGTTGAAACTCGGAAGTTTCAGTAAAAGTTGAAAAGATATTCTAGGTAAAAAAAGATTTTATAGCAAAATAAAATTACTACAAGGGATAATAAGAATGATAAAATTTGGGGATTAGAGAGAAACTTTGAGCTCATTCAATTCAATTTAACCAACATTAATTTAGTGCCATCTACACAAAAGTTATTTGGATGGATATTCTAAGCCAGTGGTTCTCAGCCTTGGCTGGACATTGGAATCCCCTGGGGGAGCAGTCAGTCATTCTGTGGTCTGGGCCCTCCCTCCAAGGATTTTGATTTAATTGGTCTGCGTGAGGTATAGTCATCTACATTTAAAAAAAAAATTCCTTAGGTCCTTCTAATGTGCAACCATGGTTAAGAACCGTGAAGTAGTCCAGTTTTCTTCGTTTCTAGATACAGAAGCTAAGACTGGGCGAGGACTCAGGATATTGGGATTTAGATGAATGTTCAGGTATGCTGATGGTTGCTCCAGCTTTCTTTCTACCACTCCTTAGTTTTTCTTTTAGTTGTGACATCACAGACAGGAAAACCTGAGGACAATTTTCACTAGTGTTGGAGACCTTCTTTTTCCCCTCACTTTGGTGTGCAGTTGGTTTCACAATTACATTTATTCTTTTCTTGCTATGATAACTGTCAAGTCAATGCTTTGATTTAATATTCCCCTTTCCATCCTGCTCCCAACCCCCTGAGATAAGTAGGTAAACTTAAAAAGCCAAATACTTCTTGGGCATTTTCATTGATGCTTGAAGTTCTGCCTTACCTTTCACACTCGGAGATTGGCAGTCGCTAGAAAAGAGACCTGGGATGGAAAATGGATGAGTGAAGAAGAAATGGAACAAGACATCGGGACGAGACAGCAGCAGAGCTAGAACATATAACAGAAGGAGTCAGTTCTTCCTGTTGTAGAATTTCTTATTCATCACCAGTGTAATGAGACCTTCTTAAACCCCAGACATGTGGAGGAGGGAAATGTTTGCCAGAAGCAGACGGGAACAGCAGAAAGAATTTTTGAAGCTCAGGTGCCTGATAAAGTTTATAATGTTAGTGACACAGCTCTGCATTTTTTAGGCACTGTGACAACTAGGCCAGTGTCTTGAGTCATCTAAGGTCTCTGCTTTAGACATGAAGCCTGCCCTGAAAAAGTTTTACCTGACAATTCCACTTCCGAATAAGATGAAAATTCACTTCAGAGTACATAATACAATGAGACGTTGGTGCTGTAGGAATTGTGTCTATTTTATTTACTGTTGTAATCCACTAGTTAGAACAGTGCTTGACACATAGAGTTGGATCTCAGTAAATTAGTTTAATGAATGAATGAATATCAGGTCCAAGCCATAAACTCAGATTTGCATAGGGGTCAAGCAGACAACATAGGTGAATGGATCAGGCTGGATGGAGGATGATAGAGAAGCAAGGTATGGTGTCCAACTGGACATCTAAAGGCTTACTTGTTTTTTGTTTTTTAGTGAAACAGCTGTGTTAGTCAGGCAAGGCGCTGAAGACCGTATTTGGCAGAGCTGCAGGTCTCTGATCTCTGCACCTGGTCACTGTAGTATTTTTGTAATTGTCTTGAGTTTAGCTTATAGTGAAACCAAGCCCCTTTGAGTTCTCTTATTTCTCAGTGTTACAAGGGTTTCCACAGGTTGCTTAGATTAGAAAGCCCAGCGTTTCAAAGCTGGATGAGGCCTAAAGGGTGATAGGTACGACCATTGCATTTTTTATCTACAAGGAAGCCGTTTCCCAGAGGGGTGATTGAAGTATGCGAGATCAAACTACCTGGTAAAAGAGAAGCCAATTCCGGATCCAGGGGACTGGAATCCCAGTCTGGTGTTATTGCTCCCACATCAAGCTGACTAAGCACTTTATGGAAAAAGCTTTATTGTATTAATTCTCTAAATGATCATTGCTTAACTGGAACCATGCCTGCTTTTATTTTAATTGAGATTTTATTTTTGCCTGCCTGGAGCAAGGAGAACATTATGGTATTTTAAATGAGAACCAAGGAATTACCTGCACTTCAAATATTAGCAGTTACATTCTGCTAAAGATGCATGTGGACTATCTATTAGAAACATGTCGTAGGTAAACTAGAAACATTTCACACTAATTGTTATAAGCGTATTATCCATCAAAATGTAAATTTCCCAAAGTGGGCTTTATGTGGATCATAATTTCCTTTATTACAAAATGGACTTGAAAACTCTGGCTGGCTCCTTGTCCTTATGTAAAACCTTCATTTCCTGTGGTGCCTCCAATTTATTTTTTCACAGCTTTAACAGCTTTCACACTGTGATTTTCTATATCTGTTGCAAATGTTCAACAATTTACAGAGAAAATTTTAGTCCATGGCTTTCTGCTTTTAGCTTTTCATGTATAAAGATTAAAGAATGAATGTGCAATCAGCAGATATATAGAAAACATCTCCTGCTAGAATAAAATAGATGGTTCAACTTCTGAAACCCCAATGGAATTTATAATATCCACCTACAGCACTTCCTCTCTTTTGTATTGCGCCTTCTGATAAATAGGCTCCCAGAAGAGACAATTTGGGAAGCTGGAAAGTACTTTATTTTTCTTTATAGCATGACATAGCATTGTCCAGGCCTTGCAGGTGGGAGAAACATCCGAAGCAGAAAGGCAGAGGGAGCCCTAGGGGTGAGACTGACTGACAAATCAAAAGAAACTTTACACTGCCTAATGCGAACCTTAAAGGCGAATGCTCTTTTGGAAAATAGCACAGAATTTGAGAGTACACCTAGAATATTGATTATCAGCTGTTGCTACCTCAGGACTTAAAAACATGGTAATGGAGTCAGGTACATGCTGGTACATTTAGTTAGAGGCAAGGGGCTGGTTCCTGATATGTATTGTATACGGGGTGTGTGTGTGTGTGTGTGTGTATGAGAAAGAGAGAAGGGGGAGATTTTTTCATCTCTTTAGCAAACACTAATGTTTGTGAAAATGGTTTTCTTTGAGGTTAGATCTATAAAAGCATAGCTGAAACAGAACAGAAGGCAGTGTTGAGCCCGCCCAGTCTGCTCTGACTTGTCTATATGGGGGCCTGGAGTACTTCTCGGGGTGCAGCGGTGCCGTTCATGTTAGATCTCAAATCCAATCTGTCTGTACCTGATCTGGCTGACCTAAAACTCTCTTTAGAAACAAGAATGACTCTTTCAGAAATGTGCGAATATAAAAGCTTTCACTTACATCTTCATTTTGCACTTTTTTATTTTGGGAGACCCAATGGAAATAGGGGAACTGCTCTGGGGGTTCTAACCCAGCTGCTCTAACCCAGCATGTGCATTTGAAAGCACACTTTCACTACCAGGTTATCCAGGTGACTGGATCAGCACGGTGCGTTGGATGCAGAACCAGTGAGGACTAAAATAGTCATTTTATGGGCTGAATCATGTCCCCTCAAAATTTGTAAGTTGAAGTCCTAACCCCCAGTACTTCCTAATGTGACTGTATTTGGAGACAGGACCTTTAAAGAAGTAATTAAGATAAAATGAGGTCATTAGGTGGGCCCTAATCTAATGACTGGTGTCCGCATAAGAAGAAGAAATAGGACACAGGCAGACACAGAGGAAGGAGCCCTGGAAGAAGGCAGCCATCTATAAGCCGAGGAGAGCGGCCTCAGAAGAAACAACCCTGCTGACACCTTGATCTCTGACGTTTAGCTTCCAGAACTAATGTGGGAATATAAATTTCTGTTGTTTAATCCACCTAGTCTTTGATATTCTGTTATGGCAGCTCTAGCAAACTATTACAAAGAGTTTCAAGGATATATTAGCTTAATTTTAGATAATTTGTTTTATATGCTGTTTGACCTTCTACTACAATTCTCATATCCAGCTCCTTCTTTCTGTCTCTGCTGCCATACACTTTTAAAGACCATCTTCATTTTTTGCCTGGAATACAATTGGGCAATAGTGAGAAGGTACTAGTTCAGGGATGGGAGGAGCCTTACCAGCAACGTGACAGAAGTGATCGCTAGGGGTAGAGGAGAGTTTGAGGGAAAATTCTCACTGATGAGCCACATCTTCGTCTACCCCACTCATCTGCTGCCTGTGATTATGGGTATGGATTATGTGAGAAAATAAAACAGGGGACGATTGGTATTATAAACATATCATAATATACAGTAACTACATATTTGAAGTGAGAATATATGTTCACTCTTGTAAACCCATTAAGAGGATGGAGAAATCATATTAGCTAAAAGTGTTCTGAGATTCAGATTTAAATTGGATGTGCAGGTGAGCCCAGAGGACAATGATGTATACCCTTGCCACTTGTATTACGGTCCACAGATCAACAGCATCAATATCCCCTTGAAATTGATTTGCAATGCAAATCTTGGGCCCTACCTCAGAACTACTGAGTCCAGATCTGCATTTTAACAGGATCTCCAAGTAACGGCAGACTAAAAACTGAGAATTACTCATGTATAGTATTAAGTAAGAAACATCTGTCGAAGGAGGCTTTCCAACTTATAAAGAAGTTGAGTAGGGTGGTCTCATAGGGCAGTTGGTGAAGTTAAGTCCCACCTAAGGTAGAGGGTTCAAGGGCTGGGTCCCATAGTTTAAGCTTCTGGCTATCAATACCAAGTTTTTCCAAGATGGAGCAGGTCAACAGAAGCTTCCTTCTAGGAGTTTCTTGAGTGTTGTCACATTCACCCATCCATCTTCCATGAGCTCAGAGCCATAAGGACTTAAATTTGCCAGTCCAGATACCCAGTATACATGTCTCCTCACTCTAGCTCTGCTTTCTGCATCTAATAGCGGGAGGAGAGAGGAAGAGGAATGATGAGGGAGAAACTTAGAGTGACACAGATGATAGTTTTTCTTACATTATTTTATTCCTGACTGACTCCAGAGTAAAAATAAACTCCTAGGAAGAAAATGAGGACCACTTGATTAATGAATTGAAGTTAAAAATTTCAAAATTCAACACACTGAGACCTGGAAAACATGGCATCAGGCATTTCTCTTCGGTATCACCATTGTCATTTTCACTTTCTTTAAATAAGAATCTCTTTGTTGTCCATTGCTTGACCTGTATGACTTTTCATTCTTACAACTCAATCCAATCCAATTCTTACAACTCAATCAGTCTCATAGGAAGATGCTGTCATTTTTCTATGTTCAATGCTAAGACTAAGGTTCAAGGGCTAAACATTAGTGCCAGAGTTGTGGTTCCAATACAGGACCCCCTCCACAGCCTGCAGTGCCTGTTCTAAGCTGTGTTTCTGCTAATCTATCATTCTTTCTCCCTATTTTGCCCTCTTTTTTATAATGCCCTGCTGAACATTCATAGAAAGGATCACTTCTTTAAGGGACCTCAGTTTTCTCGATATGTTGAAACAGATGCTCTTTGAGATACTATCAAGCTCCATGTTTCTATAATTTGCTAGAGGCAACCCCATGCAAGCAGATATTCAGCTGCTTAACTGTTAAAGTTTGTTCAAATAATGCATCTGTAAATGTAAAGAAACAAAAATAACAGTGATGGGCATCCAGGTAAACACAGAACAAAGCCTGATGTGATCCCCACATACGCATCTCCCTTTTCTTTTCACTCTTTTTCTCTGCTGGATGGACTAAGCCTTGAAAGATGACATGGGAAGGGCTTTGGTTCAGAGTGTAGGAATGGGCAGAGAGGAGTGGAAAGGAGAAGGAGCTTTGCGGAGGAAGCTTCAAAGCAAAAATAGTGGAGTTGACTCACTAAGATGGGCACCTGTCCTATTCCTCTAGTGACTTAAAAAGTTGAAAATAAGATTATATGAAAACTTATTAATACGATATTTTCTGCAAATGGAAGAGAGAGGAACAGTTGGTGAGAGCAGGGTGTGGGAAGTGGAGATGTGCCAAAATTGAACATTTCCTACTTCACAATTTTTCTCCCCAATTAGAAAGCAGTGCAACCCTTCTTTAGCATCAAGAACAACTCTTTTGCAGAGGACTATGGACAAATATTGTTGATTGAATCTTTTTTTCAGACCAAAGACTGTTTAACAGTCATGTTAATGACAAAAGTATATGAAAAAATCAAGCAACATTTTAAGATACTGATTGAATGACTCTTAAAGGATTAAATTGAGATAGTAGATATCAGTGTTTTCAAAACATAAACAAGGCTGAATTTGGATATTGTTGTAAAAAGCAATAAACAGTACAAATAATAGTGTATATCAATGACTTCTAATAATATGGAGACTTTGATCTTCCAAACCAAACACTAGGAATACTTAAGCCAAATATATCATGTTAATAGAAATGCAAAATAAAGCCTAGATTGGATCAGATAAGAGTTGTTACCTCCCTTTCTAATGAGAAGCCTGAGTACAATTAATGAAAGCTATGTAAATGTGCTTCGGGCTGTTAAGATTACAAAGAGAGTTCAGGGCTAGGGATAAAGAATTGGGAGAATAGGATCCACAATCAATTACAGAGAAGGTCCTCCTATCTCAGACAGGCACACACATTTTGATATCTCATCAGGGAACCAATTGCATCCAGGAGCCTTTTGGAAGAAAGATGTAGGAACATGCTCCCTCCTATTTGGGGAATGATACAAGGGGGCTATTTTTGAATGATTAATTAAAGGGAATCAATCTTCATTGCTTTGCTACTGACGTGAAAAGCGCCATGCCTGTGCAATAATCGCATGCAATTATTCAGCTACCCCTTTGGCAAGGACAACGTAATTAGTCCTGGTGGTGTCGAGAGATTCTCTTTATTCCCAACAAATTGGCAGTTTTAATCAAGTGTTGCTGGAAATTTATCATAACACAGGGAAAACAATAGGTGAAGGTACAGGGCCTCAAGCTGTGTGACTCCCATCTACAATGGTACAAATTTACAATGCTAACAACATGATAAATACTACCAATCCGTGAATGCCTTGATTATAATTTCATATCAGCACCAAGCCTTGGCAGTTCTTGTTTGTTTAGAAACATTGCTGTAACCCTTTTTGTGCTGCCTTGCATTTGTTCACTGAGGAAGTTGCCGTAAGCCTTGGGTGCTGATGGACTGAAACTTGGAGGGCTTAAAAGCCCAGAGAGCAGGGGAGGCATCAAGAAATGGTAACCTACTCCCACTGCAGGAGTCTGGGAACTGATGATGGTAACACAGATAAGGCGAAAAGCAAACTCACCATGTCCTATTTTGTGTTTTACTCAGAAGAACTTTCTGCTGGGATGACTTCCCAGATATACAACACTTTCTCTTTTTCCTTCTTTCCTGTATTTTCATGCCTCCTAAAATCTTTGCTTAAAAATAATAGCTAGGTGCCAGCCTGGTGGTATGGCAGTTAAGTTTGCACATTCCGCTTCAGTGGCCCCGGGGTTCACCAGTTCAGATCCCAGGTGTGGACCTACATACCACTAGTTAAGCCATGCTGTGGTAGGCATTCCACATACAAAGTAAAGGAATGTGGGCACAGATGTTCACTCAGGGCCAGTCTTCCTCAGCAAAAAAGAGGAGGATTGGCAGCAGATGTTAGCTCAGGGCTAATCTTCCTCAAAAAAATAAATAAAAAATAAAAACAAAATAAAAAAAGACAAAAAAATAATAATAGCTAATACTGGGCCTGGTGGTGTGGTGGTTAAGGTCGCTTGCTCTGCTATGGTGGCCCAGGGTTTACAGGTTTGGATCCCAGGCGCAGACCTACACACCTCTCATCAAATCACACTGTGGTGGCGTCCCACATAAAATAGGGGAAGGTTGGCACAGACGTTAACTCAGGGACAATCTTCCTCAAGCAAAAAGAGGAAGATTGGCAACAGATGTTAGCTCTGGGCCAATCTTCCTTACAAAAAAAAAAGAAAAGAAAAAGAAAAAGAAAAAAAGAGAAAAAATAATAGCTAATATTTATCAAACACTTACAACATGCCAGGTGTTATACTGAATAATTTACCTATGTTGTCTAATTTAATCCTCTATTATACTCTGTGTTGGGGAATACTATTATTTTTATTATCCCTGATTTTACAAATGAGGAAATTGAGGCTTGGTAAACAGAGCGGTAGAGCAAGGATCACAAACTCATGGGGCTGCATCCCAGGTCTGCATGCTTAACCACCCACCATCCTGTACCACCTCCTGCACCTATTTCTTAGGCTGATGTGCTCATTATTGCCTGGCAATAAAAAGGTAGAGTGACTTTATATGCTTCGACTTGAGTTAGAATGCCACTGCCTACATTATCTCTTCCTTCTTATTCCAAGAAGAAATCATCTCTATTACCTACAGGGGTTTGTATATTTTATGGTGTGCTTTCATAACTAGCATATATTTGTGTGTGAGTGTGTGTGGTAGAGGGTGGAGAAGGTAGATGTACAGAAAGTCAGAATTTATCTGAAAACGTCTCTCTTCAATAAGAATCACCTGGAGTCCTTGTTAAAAATCAGACTCCCGGGGCCCCACTCCAGATCCACCCAGTCAGATCCCTAGAAAAGGGCCTGGGACTCGCTTGAGAAAGTGTCCCAGGTGTATCCAATGATGATGTTCTAAGGTAGATTATCTCATAGAGCTTCTCTCGAGAGTTAGTTCCATGGGCTATTAAGGATTATATGGAAAACATTTCCGCTGGTCAGATAATTTAGGGACATATGGGTTAAATAATACTTAACAAGTTTCCTCGAAGAGACTTTAAATTTAATACACAGCGAGAATTTCAAGAAGTAACCGCGGTACTCAAATATTTTCCTAACTCATTTGACTATGGAGCTCACTCTTCAAGGAGCATTCTCCTGGGACTGGGGATTTGCAGAATATACCCTGGGAGATCCTTTCCAAAGGATGCTTAATGAAATACACGCATTACCAAGAAAACTTCAACTGTTAGCTTGAACAGTTACGGACTCATCTCGGGGCATAAGGGCCAGTAAGTTTCCTAAAGGTATTACAGGCAATTTCTGGAAAACATTTATAAGGAAACAGTGTCAAATTTATCCAGGAATTAGAGAGCGTGCTGAATTTGCTTATTGCAGGTGAGCTGGAGAAATGCGTTAAACATCTACCTGATGTGAGATTTTAATAGTGTGTCCTCAGAGTCATGTCGGAATGGTCCTCAGGAAATAAACCATGATCCAATTTTTCTTTTTCTATTTCTGCTGTCATGGTAGCAGCCTGGGCCGAGGGAATAAAAGTGGTTATTTAAAGGCTGTTTTGGCATTTGGAAGGAGTGCGGGATCGTAGGCTGAAAAGGGGTGAAACATATCTCATAAATCAAAGAATGTTAGCCCAAATCCCATTGCCTAAAGGTGAGCCCTCTTCCAAACAAAATCTCGAAGCTCTGAGAAGTCATGATCAGCACAGTTAACACCAACAGCAGCTGATTTCTGGCCTTTGTAAAATGCGGTGTACTTAAAGCAGGCTTCAGGAAGGAACACATCAAGAACTAACTCCCCAACCCAGCAGAGCTCATTTGTGGACAAGGCCTTGTCAGTTGCTGCCCTGATCACGCCTTTGTTCTACTCGTTGCAAGAAGGAACATCTGGCTCAGGGCCTGGAAAGCAGACTCCATCCTCCCAGTGCACCTGCCCCAGGAGGAGAAGGAGAAATGCTTTACTGACAAAAGGTAGGATTTTCAGAGCCGCATTCCCACCCATTAAAGCAGCTTGTTTGATCCCTTCAAAGCTCAAGATCAAAGGGAGGCTTTTCCGGAGCTGCCAACCCATAAAGCCACAGGCAGAGAGAAGGACTTCTTTGTCTTCACACAGCCAGGTGGACTCGGAGGAGGGGCTGCGGCAGGTGGAAGGGTTTCCTCACATCTGGCTGGTGCCACTTGGATCCTGGACCTTCTCAGGAAAGCAGGAGCTGCTCTAGGAAGATCTTGGCTAAGTCAAAACCACTATTTGGCAAAGAACCCCCTAAAAGCTATCTTTTTCCTTATCTCCACTGAGCGACAGGTCACCAGCATCCATTTTGTTTCCTAATCCCAAAGGCATGACCACATATTTTTGTGCACAGGAAAAGCTGCCAGTACCTTTCTTCCCCCATGATTTACAGAACTCAATCATCAGAGAACAATCCTGTAGCTTTAAGTGTATTTAAAAATCTCCATTTTATGTGGTACTTGCTGGCTTTGACTATAATGGAATGTATGAACCAGGGAAATAAATTTGGACTAGGTTCCCTGAGAAAGTATGATGAGAGGATTCTGAGCCCCCTCAGCCTGTCACAACCTCCCTGCCAGTAACAGAGCCCTCTTGGGCCTCGGCCAGTGCCACCTGCCGACTCTGGCCATGGCTCAAGGAATGGCGGGCTAGAGTTTTTCCTGGTAGAGAGGCAGCCAGATTGTGACTTCCTCTGGCAAGGGCTACACAGTGCTGTAGAAGATTTTTGCTTTAAAAATAATAACAACCTCCCTCCACACACAAACAAACATTTATAAGCGTATCCAGCCAAAACCTCCCAGTCATCAGAAGAAACACAGGACTGTATAGAAAGTAACCATAAGTCTGCATGGGTCTGCATCTAGCAGGCCATACATCTCATCTTAAGCACAGAAAGTACCAGGAGAGATACAGGTGAGAGAAGTTCAAAACAGTTGTGAATTTGTAGGGGAGGGGAGAGCCAAGAGAAGAACTACTCCCTGGACACCTGAAAATAAGGACAGAAACCAGGTAAGACAAAGGCCAAGGGAATGAGATAAAGAACAGCAATTTCTGGAGGCACAGTGTGCTGGGATGCAGGGGCACCAAGCCTGCTATTGGCTCACGGATTTGTGCCCCAGGACATATTTTTCCCATAGCAAAGAATCTTTATGGAAACAAAATGAGGTGGTGTCACAGGATTCTGCACACAGAAACTTACTGAAGCATGAATTCTTTTTTTTTTTTTAGCTATGCCTCTTTTCCAAGCTCTATGTATGAGGCCAGTTGGAGAGAAGGATGAGCAGAGAAAATCTACCTCTCTAAGAGGGTTAGATGAGGTTGGAAACGCAGAGAAGTAGAATCATCCATTAAACTGGAGGGGAAAGGTAGGGCCTGAGTGACAGAATGGGTGACAGCTGTGAGAAGTAAGGCAGTTGAGAGCAAGTGAACAGCGCTGAGCAAATCAGGAGGCAGAGGCAGCCATTCAGATCCCACGCATCCCCTTGGGCAGAGGGCTGATGCATTGAGAGGAAGTTACTCTGGTTTTGGAAGTCACTGTCTTTTCCTGGGCTCCACCTGCGTAATTGTTCTGCTCCTGTTTCCCCAGCTGGGCCTCTGCTGTGATGACAAGAGTGGATGTGATGGTTAGAACGCACCTTATGTATCATCCAAAGTCTGTGTAGCTTTCTCTTTTTCACTGAGAAAACAAAGAGAAAGAAGGAGCAATAGTAAATATTGAGACAATGAGATATAAACAAGTCCTTTCACCAGCTTGGAGAGATCAAGCTAGGACACGGAGAGGCCAAGTTCTGTAAACGTGGCTGTCTAAGCCTCAGTTGCAGGACAGCAGAGCCAAGTGTCCTGCTTCACTGCCCTCTTTGGCATCATAAGGTAGCAGCCAGAGATATCCCCAAAGGTAGAATTCTCTTGGGTCTCATTTTTCTGCACATTGCGGGTAGTGCTTTAGCAGGTTATTGATTGCAATTCAGAGTTTGTGAAAGATGTGTTGGCAATCATATGCTTTCGGGGGAGGGCACAGATATAAAGGAGGCCTCCTCATATCCCCTGATCCCAACATTTCCAATGTTCCTTAAAACATGCAGTCCCTTCTCCTAGAAGATAATAAAAATAAGACACCCCCCCCCAACTTTTTTAGATGCGCTGACTCTATTGAAGCTAAAAGGACTTTAGTTAGTTGGTTTGTTCTGTCAACCCCCTATAAAGAAATTGAGACCAAATGAAAATAATTGACTTGCTCAGACCTGGCGTGATGGGTGAGAATTTTGGTAACAGGAAACACTGAAACAAATGAGGTCATTTTGATCGATACAGTGATTTGCCGAATAGGGAAGTGGCTACTCAACAAAGGCAAGAACGATCTCTATCCATAGAATCATTGCATCCCACTGATGGATTAACTGAGCTTAACCATGTTCCTGGACTCAACAAAAATATTTGTCTTTCATAACCTATATTTAGTCCTTAGACAAGTCCTTTTGGCCCCATTTTCAAAATGTGTTCTCAACTGAACCACTTCCCCCTTCTCCACTGCTACGCCATGATCTCAGCCAATGCTGTCTTTCACTTGGATTAGTGCAAGCATCTCTATATGAGCCCTGTTATGTCTGTCATTACCACCACCTCCTCCGTATAATCTGTTCTCAGAGAAGTCAGAATAATCCTTTTAAAAGGTAAAACAGATAATGTCAGACTTCTGCTCAAAATCCTCCCATGGCTTCCTCACCCCCAACACACACACATCATTAGCTCTACCTGCATCTCCTCCCAATCTTACCCTCTGCTCCGGCCACGTGGAACCCCTTGCTGTTCCTCCAATAACTCAGGCATTACGCCATGTCAGGGCTCTGGCAATTGCTGTTGCATCTGCCTGGAATCTCTTTCCACACTTATCCACTTGGCTCACTGCGTTACCTTCCTCAGACCTTTGTTCAAATGCCATCATCTCAACAATGCCTTTTCTGACCATTCTATTTAAACCCACACCCACTTACCCACCCTATGGCTCCTATCTCCCTTACGTGCTTTATTATTTACTGTAACACTTGTCATCGTCTGGCATTCTATGTAGTTTGCTTGATTATTGTCTGTCTCCCACTAGAATGTGAGCAACATGGGATCAGGGATTTGGGTTTATTTTGTTATACCTTAGTGACTAGAAAAATTGCTGGTACATAGTAGGCACTGGATTAATATTTGTTCAATAAAGAAATGGAAGAACAAATGCAGATCTTTTATACAAAAGATTAACTTATAGCAAATTGCCCTTTTTTACCTAAATAATAAAATTATGATGCATTTGTCTGTCTTAAAATTATTTTTCATGGAAAGCACATGGTGACAAAATACGGGAGTCAAAGGGGTTCTAATTCTGGCTCCCATCTATTAATGGTGTGACCTCTCTGAGCCTCAGTTTTCATAGAAATAAAATGAAAATGATGATATCTATCTTGCCTAACTCAAAGAGTTGCTATGAGGGTAAAACATTATATACGTAAAAACATTTTGAAAACTATAAAGCTTCTATATGTAAGTTATTATTATTTCCTGTGAAATCTTTCTTCAGGAAGTTTCTTTGCACTTCAGGTAAGGTAATAAAGAATTACTCAAGCAAGACAAGTCATCTTAACAAATTGGATGCCTTGTTAATTTTATAGGCCAGAAATAAGGCAGGTGATGGGGCCTTTGAACATTGTTTCATCATGAATGCTAAGCAGCAATTATCAATGCCTGCAAATTTTCTTGATCTACCTGACTTGGTGAAAATCTGGTAATATATTGGGCAGAAATGAGTAGAAATTGTCAGTGAGGTTTGTTTAATGGTCCTCAAACCACAAGTATTTATTGACTATCTACTAGCACTATGTTAATGCTGAGAGGAAAAGCGACGGGCATAAGGTTGTATGCCATCTGGCCCCAAGTGTCCTCTAATAAGATATAGAATCTTAGCACACGTGCAACAAATGTGTTGTAGGGGAGGAAGACATGTCCTCTACCCACTCTGGGTCCTTCTGGCTGGACAACGAATTAAATTCACATGTGACAGAATAACAGGAGAAAATTAAACACAGCTTTATAACATGTATACATGGGAGAGGCTCAGGCAAACTGAGCAACTCAGCTAACGGGCTGATGCTACCTGTTTAAGTATCTCAGCTCCGGACAAGGAGGACATTTGGGGTAGTGGTTTAGGTCTTCAAAGGGAAGGAAGGCAACCCACATGGAAATGGAAAAGCAAATGTTTGGTAAATTGAACTTTGATAAGAGTGGGTTTTTCAAGGATCCTCCCAGTCTACCGGAACCCAAAGTTATCTATGGTGATGGCCTGTCCTGGGGACAGGCCTTTATTTTAAATTTCTTTTAGGCAGTTAGGGGGGAAAGGTCGAATGTTCTTGCTGAGTCTGAGCCTTTATTGTCTTCAGCTCGAAATAGTCTGCATACCACAGTGGCCCATCTTGGGGTGGCCTGCCCTGAGCCCTATCAGTGTTTTATGTATCTGAGTAGCTATGAGAGTAATATCATCGTTACTAGGATCTGCCCACTTTCTCAGTCTCATGTACTGCCTCTCTTCTCTCCCATTTTGTGCTCTGGCAACTCTCAACCACTTAAAGTTCCCCGAAACGCTGTGAAAATAGTGTGTCTTTATTCATTGTGTTTCCTCCATCTCAACTGCCTTCTCTCTTTCTCCTATTTTCTTTTTCCTTTCTAACCTTTTTTCCTACACTCCTTTCTCCTGCTAAAACATATTAATCCTTTAAGACTTTGCTTAGCCATAAACTTATGCGGTTCATTCAGGTTGCTTCACCCCAGCAATCTTGTTGAGTTAGATGCTGCTCTCTGCTTCTCCAGCAGCACATAGAATAAACCTAAGTTGCACTTAGAATGAAATCTGAAATCTTGCCCTAATCTATATGATCTGATCCTGGCCTCCTGCTGGGCCGCGTCTCCCACTATGCAATCTTACAAGTCTGAGCTTTCTTTATGTTCTTCAAACTTTTCCAACATGCCAAACTTAGGTCTTAGGGTCTTTGAATTTGCTATCTTCTCTGCCTAGACACAATATTTGTGTGTCAATTCAAATGTTATCTCCTCAAATATTTGTGGAATGGCTGATTGCATATCTGTGCTCCCAATATCTAACAAGGCTAAAGAAATGTTTGTTGTGCTGACCTGAAAAGATGCCATAATCTCTGAAACCCACTGTCAAAGGAGAAGAAACTATAGCCTTTTTTCAGGTGAATATTATCCACACAGCAGCATCTTCTCTACAATATCAAGGTGTTATATTTCTGGTTTAGCAGGATTTTGCTAAGTAACTAATAATGCACAAGATCTTAGGACTTTTGTCTTTTGATCTTAGAGATCAGTCCAAGCTCTTGATTTTATAAATGAGAAAACTGTGATATTTCAATTACAGAATCCTGGGCCACAGCACTTTCATGATTTTCAAAGCAGGAATGTGGGTTCTGAGTTAACACAAAGGTGGGGTTTTGTGCACATGGTTGTGATAGTCAGAGCAGGGAAGCAGAAATTATGGATGATGGCCAACAATTATTGTGGACTCTGTGCCTAAATGCCAAGCTCCCAGTTCCCTCGGAATCTCAGCCCCTTGTATTCTCATCATTCCCCCTGCGTTCCACTATTCCCTACTGACAACACATAGAGAAGGGGATGTGATCTCAAGAGGAAGCAGGCAGTAAATCATGAATTTTATGGCAACATTCTGAACTCAAACTACATCCCTGACAGTTTGGGACTGTGTCACATAAGAGAATAGGGGTCATATGTTTAATGTGGTTAATTTTGAATTCTGAGAACCTCAGAGCCTTAGTACAGACTGTTGGTCACCCAATGCAACTGGTGACCCCAACGTGGGAATAAAGGCAGAGTGGAGCTCCCCCAAGTTAAAAAGCTTCTGTCATTATTGATTTTCTTGGACTTCAGGACGTGGCAGTACTCTAAGATTCCATCTGTGGTTACCTCAGGCAGTGAAAGAGTGGAGGTGTACAGGTGCAACTGGGGGTGTTGAAATCAGGGACTCACAGCTTCAGGAATAATCTCTTAGCAGTCCATTTTAAACAGTGATTTACATCTAACAACTACAGTAGTCTTAATAAAATTTTAATCAGATTCCAACAGTCAAAGAAGAATAGACTTTTCACAATCAACTGGTTTAACATCTTGTATTAAAAGGAACCAGTCCAAATGTGTGACAAAGGCATGATCTATCCTATTGGCTGAAATCAAACTGGATTCAAACCAAAAATTAGTTTCCATATTTTTCAAATTCTAATAAAGACACTTATAACTATAGAGAGAAGCTCTGAACAGCTGGGCAGAAACATTGAAGTTCTTGGTTTTCTTTTGAGTCCTGCTTACTAAATAATAGCATAATTTGACTGCTACATTTTTCTGCCTACATTGATCCCAAATATGGCTTTAATCAACATATTGCATTGTTTAAAAATATTGTGAAAACCCTAAAGATCACCAGTCGATAAGTGTCACCAATCTTGAGGTTTAATTTCTAGCCAACATTTTATATCTTAATGTAACCCCTTGCATTTGTTCATTGAAAAAGAGGTATTTCACAATTGTGGTTATTCTAATCATGGTGTGCCATCATAATCAGTATTCATGAATCTTGATCAGATAGGATATCAAAAAGGAGAGGCAGAGAGGTGCAATGGAACGAACTAGGTTTTAGGCCTGGCTTTCGTATTGGCTGTTGATTTTTGGACAAGTGGCTGTTTCTGACCCTTGAATCTCTCAACTGAAAAATTAGTGGACTGGGCTACAGCAAGAGTTAGAAAGCCAAATATCTCCACTGGATCCAGGTTGGCTATGTATGTAAGAGAAGCTTGTAGGCTCGATTGAAATTTCGGCAAACTGGTATATTAGATCTAAAGGAGATACAGTAACTCTGCTTCAAATATGACTCCTACCTCTAGGGATTCAAAAGGAGCTAGACATAAATGTTTACATATGGAATCACATCATTGTTAAAGTTTACAATTAATATATACTACAAAAATAATTTTATGAGCTCAATAACGCATATCTGAGGTTATGTTTGGCCTGGGGACTGACTTTTTGTGATCTTTGGATAAACAGCATTTAAAATTCATGGTGTAAAATGTCATGAAGGAAAAATAGAGTCATGGCATCTTTCACGTGTCATAATGCCTGCTCTCATTGCAGACAATGGCAAGATGGAAACCAAAAAAGAGCAATGACCTACTGTCTGTTTACATTGGTTGGTCCTTTGTTTCATCCTTCTCATCATGTTTTGCCCCCTTCTTGGGTCTGTAATGCTCATCCTCAGCACAGGGTCACCTCAAAAGGTGATCTTCTTGGGACAAGAGAACTACATGATTCAGGAAGAATTGCCTTAGCCTTCCACATGCTGCATTTTCTTTTTATAAGGGAACTAAGGCAGTTTTTGACAAGTTGGAATTCTCAAGAGACTTTAACAATATAATGGATGAGTCATGAACAAATAAGGTATTTTCTCAAACCTGGGTTATTTTTCCACTTTAATATACAAAATTGAGACTGTGAAGTTCTACAGTCAGCATTGTTTAATCATTAACACCAGGTTTAATGCAAATTGACTGTAATTATGTGTGGAGTTGAATTGATTAATTAATTATATATAGAGAGGAAGCTCTGAACAGCTGGGTGGAAACTTTGAAGTTCTCGGCTCTCTTTTGTGTTCTGCTTCCTAAATAATATCATAATTTGGCTGCTACCGTTTTCTCCCTACTCAGATTGCCCTTTAAACTTTATTGCCTAAAAACCCCACAGGATAAACTATGTTGATTCTTTTGAGTTCAGGCTGACAGCGGATTTTGAGGTCGTCAACTGGTAACACTGAAATTTGAACATATGTTTTTGTTAGCATGAAAACTCTGCAGCCACTGAATATTGTCTAAATAAGCACATATGTGCATTTTGAAAATGTCATTCATGTGTTTATCTTGGGCAAACACACATACTGCACCCAGTCTTAACCCAATTCTTCCATTGCTGTTGTCATCAGAATCTCCAGAAAGAGGTTATCGTTAATATTCACTGTGTCTAAAATCACCTCTGAACTTTGAATGAATTTTTTTCCTCAGGCTACATTTCCATGTTCAATGTTTTATAATCCTGCGAGTGAAACGGTTTTGCACACTGCCAGAAACCTACATTACTAGTGGCAAAGTGGTGATTTGTTATACTGAATGACATTTAGTTAAAGATACCAAAAAAATTTTTTTTGTGAGCTAGAAAGGGAGAGGGGAAGAGAAAAACCATGGCTCCCACAGCCAGGCTTTGTGTCTAATCTGAATAACGCCCAGCCCTGCTGAGGTCCCTTATCTTAATGACTTTGCTAAAGAAGTTGTCTTGTCAAATCTATTTTGTGCCTTATATGAATAATTTACCAACAGAGGCAATTTGGGAACATTCTGATGAGATCAAAAAAAAAAAGCTTGGTGATAAGGAGAAAGCTTGAAAGAGTTGAGTGTAAGAATAGAAAAGTTCCATAGGCTCCTGGGACTAGAACTGAAAAGGTCATTAGGTGTATTGCTCTGATTTGAAGGAGGGATCTCCTAAAGATTTCTATCTAGAGGAATAGCTTATTTAAACAGACACGAACTCAAGGAAGAAAATCCATAATGTTCCCATAGTGATTTAGTCTGTTATCTTTTTAAAAACACCCATCTATTAGGAAAATTGTATGTATGTTTTCATAATTCTGTTTTGAAGACTCTACTTTTAGTGGAGTTAGAGAGCACACTGACATTATTCATATACATCCTATGACGGTATGACCACTGGGCTGTCATATTTGTATAAAGTTCACCATCTTCACTGGGCAGTGATCTGCTATTCTTGTTACAGCAATGATTTGAGTTTTTTGGTCATATCATTATAATCAGAAATAATTCCCAGGACTTATTGGAAACATGGACTGAAAAGAACCCCTGTCAGCTCCTCCTCAGGGACTCCCCATTTGGGGGTATTTCTGGACTTAGACTCATTTGCAAGCTGAATATACTTCAGTCAGGGATTGCTTGCAGGGAAGGAAACAAACATTGGAAACTTACTGGATGGCAGATACTTAGAAAGTGCTGGACTTATAGATACTAGCATAGAGAAGAGAGAACACTTAATACGCAAGAACCCGAACTATGGAGTGGGCACTGATACCCGTTAGAACGACGCTGTGTTTCCACCTCCTCATTCTCTTTTGTTTATAGGTATGGAAGTAGGTAGAGGGGAGATCCAGGTCACCAATGAGATTTTCATGGGCCTCAGTGCTCTGAGTGAAGTCATAGAAGCCTTATCCGTGCTTATCTTAATGTACGAAATCTTGACGCAGAGCAGAATCGCTTAAGTAGATAATGGACGAGGAAAGGTTTCTGTTGGCTTTTTCAAGGTTTCAGCTCGAATCTTGTCTAAAACAAACATTTCATCAAATGCATTAAGCTCCAGGATTAGGATCTGACTGGATCTTAGAGGCTTAAATGTAAGTAGAAGTGTGTCAAGTGAAAATGTGGCAGTGTGCATAGAGCAGGAAAGTCAGCCTGGGGAATTCAGTAAAAGAAATGGTGCTGATGCCAGATTCTGTCAGGCCCAAGCCCCAGCAGAGCCCAGGCCCTCCAGCTGGAGCTGCAGGAATCTCTCAGTGATGCTTCCCATAAGGAGTTTCTTTCCTGTGCACAAGATAGGTGGCAAAATGAGCAAACCCATCACAGCATGCAGCAGGAGACCAGGACCAGAGCAAAGGCAAGAACAGAAGCGGGCAGTAGGCTCTGTGTAGAGTTAGGGAACCAAAGGCAGACCATGTCCTCCTCAGCAAAGGGGGTGTGCTGGCAGTGCAGCCTGGCCTTCCACTCTATACACCCAAGAGTACTGACTCAGTGGGCTGCCAGGCAGAGCTGTGGACCTATAGGGTTCAAGATTTGTATCTTCCAACGTTAATTCCCAAACCTCCAGGACCTTTTGGATCAAATTCAGATGGGAGCCTTCTAGAACCTGGGAAGTTGGAGTTGGGGTAGCAATATCGTATCTGTTGGAACATCTCATAATTCAGAGTCCTTTGGAACTCCAATAAATGCTTATTTAATGATATTTACTGAATGCTTTTATAGGTACTAGGGAAAGGGGGCGAGGAGGGAAGCAGTGAAAGAGGGTGTGTTCCTACAGACAGGAGCTCCAATAGAGAGCCTGTAGTTTTTATTTGCATGGAAAAGTGAATTCTCTTTTTTTGCTTATATCTTTTGGAATTGTTCTTTATACTTTTTATTACTTCCAAACCTATTGATCAACAAATCATCCTCATTAGGGTTGCCAGATCTAGCAAATAAAAATACAGGGCTCACAACCAGAAGGACCTACAATTAGAATATACAACTATGTACTAGGAGGTTTTGGGGAGATGGAAAAGAAAAAAAAGAAAAAGATTGGCAACAGATGTTAGCTCAGGTGCCAATCTTTAAAAAAAAAAAAAGCCTGGTTACGTTTTAATGTCAGATAAACATGAATGCTTTTTTTAAAGGATAAATGTATCCCAAATGTTGCATGTCCCAAATATGTAGAGGTCTGGCTGCATTAGGAAACATATGCTTTTTTAAAAAAATATACTTATTGATTGCCAGATTTAGCGAATAAAAATATAGGATCCTCAGTTAAATTTGAATTTCAGAAACAAAGATTGAAAATACTACAGGTTGGTGTCAAGATGGTGGTGTAGGTGGACTCTGAACTCACCTCCTCCCACAGACAACAAATTTACAACTACTCTGGGAACAATTACCCCTGAGAGAGAATAGAGAACTGGATAAGAACCCTTGCAACAAGGGACAATCCTGACTGAGGTGGAAGATGCAGAAATTCCCTTCTGGAGAGAAAAAGAAAAGTCACCTTCACAAGCCACAGTGCTTCATGGCTGGCTGGGAACAATCCTAAAGTATGCAGTTTTCCCTGGAAGAGTGGGGGACCTGAGTGGGAGAGCATAACTGCTATGAGCATCTTTTGGACTCAGCACAACTGAGACGAGTATCATAGTATCTGGCTTTCCTGGCTACTAGCCCTGTGGGCAGTGGGTCTTGTCAGCTGCAGCAGACTTGTGCTTCTCAATCAGCCACATAGGGGATTGGCTCAACCTTCCAAAGCCTGAAACAATTGGGTACTCCTGTGCCTGGGGCCAGTTCCAGTCAGCTGCAATCCTGAGAGAGCTGACAAGAGCCTGTAGACTGGAGGCCTACAGCAGTTGTAAGCCCCTAAGCCTAGCAACCAGCCACACTGGGGGCCTAACAACTTAACAGAAAAACTGCAACAGGAATATGCTATTAGCCAACTGTCCTGGGGCTCTCCATGCCTGATAAAGTGACTGAAGGGTCCATAGCAGCCACATGCAGCTGATCATTACATCCAGACAGGAGGCAACCTAGCCTTCCCAGGCACCTGCAGCAAGAACAACTCTGCCACAACAAAAGGACTCAAGTAGCCCACACAGGGGACACTCCTGGAAGATTTGGACCTTGTGATGAGAGGGAAGCACACTGATGGGCCTCATAAAGGATCTCTTACAAAAGGCCACCTCTCCAAGATTGTGAAATGTAGCTGACTTACCTAATACATAGATATAAGCACAGAGAAAGGGACAAAATGAGGAGATAAGGGAATAAATTCTAAGTAAGGGAATAGGACAAAACCCCAGAAAAACAACTAAATGTAACAGAAATAAGCAATCTACCTGACAAAGAATTCAAATGAAAAATTACAGCAATGCTCACTGATCTTGGGAGAAGAAGGGATGAACTCAGTGAGAACTTCAACAAAGAATTGGAACATACAGAAAAGAGCCAATCAGAAAAGAAGAACACAATACTGGAAAAGAAAAATTCACTAGAGGGACTCAATAGCAGAGTGGATAATATAGAAGAATGGATCAGCAAGCTAGACAAAGGAATAGAGGAAATCACCCAAGCTGAACAGATAAGAGAAAATAGAATTAAAAAGAACAAGAACAGCCTAAGGGACTTCTGGGACAACATCAAGCACACTAATACTTGTATTATAGGTGTCCTGGAAAGAGAAGAGAGAGACAAAGGGGCAGAGACTCCATTTGAAGAAATAATAGCTGAAAACTTTCCTAACCTAAAGAAAGAAACAGACAGCCAGGTACAGGAAGCACAGAGAGCACCAAACAAGATAAACTCAAAGAGACCCATAGCAAGACACGTTATGATTAAAAAGTCAAGAAATAAGAAAAAGAGAATCCTAAAACCTTCAAGAGAAAGGCAACAAGTTACATTCAAAGGAAATCCCATGAGGCTATCAGCTGACTTCTCAGCAGAAACCTTACAGGCTAGAAGAGAGTGACATGATATATTTAAAGTGCTGAAAGGAAAAAAGTACAGCCAAGAATACTCTACCTAGCAATGTTATTATTCAGAATGGAAGGAGAGAGAGAGTTTCCCAGACAAGCAAAAATAAAGGAATTTATCACCAAGAAACCAGTCTTGCAAGAAATACTAAGGGACATATTTAAGTGGGAAAGAGAAAACCACAAATAGGAATAAGAGAATTATCAGGAAAAAAAGGCAATAAAATAATTGGTTAAGGCAAAAGTACAGTTGGGGTAGCAGATCAACCACCCATGAAGATAATATGAAGGTCAAAAGATAAAAGTAGTAAAATCACCTATTTCCATGATAAGAGGGTAACAGATACACACACACACAAAAGGAGGTTAGATATGATATCCAAAACATAAAATGTGGGAGGAGGGGAGTAAAACAGTAGAGTTTTTAGCAAGAGCTCAAACTAAAGAGACCATCAACTTAATATAGATTGCTATATATGTAGGTTAGTATATATGAACCTCATGGTAATCATAACCAGAAACTTATAATAAATACACAAAAAATTAAGAGAAAGGAACCCAGACATTATACTAAAGAAAGCCATCAAACCACAAGGGAAGAGAGCAAGAGAAAGAGAAAGGAACAGAGAAGAACTACTAAAACACCCAGAAAAAAGGTAATAAAATGGCAATACGTACATACTTATCAATAGCTATTTTAAATGTCAATGAACTAAATGCTGCAATCAAAAGGCATAGGGTGGCTGATTGGATAAGAAAAACAAGACCTGTATGTATGCTGCATAAAAGAGACACACTTTAGACCTATAGGTACTCACATGACACGAAAGTGAGGGGATGGAAAAAGATACTCCATGCAAATGGCAATGAAAAGAAAGCTGGGGTAGCAATACTTATATCAGACAAAATAGACTTTAAAACAAAAATGGTGACAAGAGACAAAGAAGGGCACTACATAATGATAAAGGGAACAGTCCAACAAGAGGACATAACACTTGTAAATATCTATGCATCCAAGAGAGGAGCACCTAAATATATAAAGCAATTATTAACAGACATAAAAGGAGAAATAGTAACACAATAATGGTAGGGGACTTTAAGACTCCACTTACACCAATCCAAACAGAACTTAGAACATCCAAACAGAAGATCAGAGGAAAACATCAGCCTTTAATGACACATTAGACCAGACGGACTTAGTAGATACACACAGAACATTCTATCCAAAAACCGCGGAATACGTGTTCTTTTCAAATGCACATGGAACATTCTCCAGGATTGATCACATATTAGGCCACAAAACAAGACCTGATAAATTTAAGAAGACTTAAATTGTACCAAGCATCTTTTCTGACCACTAAGATATGAAACTAGAAATCAACTACAGGAAGAAAATCAGGAAAGCCACAAATATGTGGAGATTAAACAAAATGCTACTGAACAATGATTGGGTCAATGAAGAAATCAAGGAGAAATCAAAAAATACCTGGAGACAAATGAAAATGAAAATATGACATGCCAAAATTTAAGGGATACAGCAAAAATGGTTCTAAGAGGGAAGTTTATAGCAATACAGGCCTACTTCAACTGACAAGAAAAATCTCAAATAAACAATCTAACAGTGCACCTTGAGGAACTAGAACAAGAAAAACGAATGAAGCCCAAAGGAAGGAAATAATAGAAATCAGAGGAAAAACAAATACAATAGAGACTAAGAGAACAATAGGAAAAATATCATGAAACAAAGAGCTGGTTCTTTGAAAAGGTAAACAAAATTGACAAACCTTTAGCTAGACTCACCAGGGAAAAAGAGAGAAGTCTCAAATAAATAAAATCAAAAATGAAAGAGGAGAAGTTACAACAGACACCTCAGAAATACAATTATAAGAGAATACTACAAAAAGCTATATGCCAACAAACTGGACAATCTAGAAGAAATGGATAAATTCTTAGAATCATACAACCTTCCAAAAACAAATCAAGAAAAAATAGAGAATTTGAACAGACCAATCACCAGTAAGGAGATTGAAATCGTAATCAAAAACCTCCCAAAAAATAAAAGTTCAGGACCAGACGGCTTCCCTCGTGAATTCTACCAAACATTCAAATAAGACTTAATACCTCCTACTCAAACCCTTCCAAAAAAATTAAAGAGCAAAGGAAGCTTCCTAACTCATTCTGTGAAGCCAACATTACTCTGATACCAAAACAAGACAAGGACAACTCGAAAAAAGAAAATTACAGGCCAATATCACTGATGAACATCAATGCAAGTATCCTCAACAAAATACTAGCAAATAAAATACAACAATACATTAAAAGATCATATAACATAATCAAGTGGGATTTATTCCAGGGATGCAGGGATGGTTCAATATCCACAAATCAATCAATGTGATACACCACATTAACAAAATGAAGAATAAAAATCACATGATCATCTCAATAGATTCAGAGAAAGCATTTGACAAGATACAGCATCCATTTATGATAAAAACTCTGAATAAAATGGGTATAGAAGGAAAGAACCTAAATGTAATAAAGGCCATGTGTGACAAACCCACAGCCAATATCATTCTCAAGGGAGAAAAACTGAAAGCTATCCCTCTAGGAACAGGAACTAAACAAAGATGTCCACTGTCACCACTCTTATTTAACACAGTATTGGAAATCTTAGCCAGAACGATCAGGCAAGAGAAAGAAATAAAAGGGATCCAAATTGGAAGGTAAGAAGTGAAACTGTCACTAGTTGCAGATGATGTGATTTTATATATACAAAACCCTAAGCAATCCACCAAACAACTTTTAGAAATAATAAATGAATATGGTCGACTTGCAGGATACAAAGTCAACATACAAAAATTAGTTGCATTTCTATACACTAACAAAGAAGTAGCAGAAGGAGAAATTAAGAATACAATCCCATTTACAATTGCAACAAAAAGAATAAAATACCTAGGAATAAACCTAACCAAAGAGGTGAAAGATCTGTACACCAAAAACTATAAAACATTGCTGAAAAAAATTGAAGAAGACGCAAAGAAATGGGAAGATATCCCATGCTCTTTGATTGGAAGAATTAACATCGTTAAAATGTCCATACTTCCTAAAGCAATCCACAGATTCAATGCAATCTCCGTCAAAGTTCCAACAACATTTTTCGCAGAAATAGAACAAAGAATCCTAAAATGTATACGGAACAACAAAAGACCCCAAACAGCCAATGCAATCTTGAGAAAAAAGAACAAAGCTGGAGGAATCACACTCCCTGATTTCAAAGTATACGTCAAAGCTATACTAACCAAAACAATATGGTACTGGCACAAAACAGACACACAGTTCAATGGAGCAGAATCGAGAGCCCAGAAACAAACCTACACATCTATGGACAGTTAATTTTTGACAAGGGATCCAAGAACATATATTGGAGAAAGGAAAGTCTCTTCAATAAATGGTGTTGGGAAAACTGGACAGCCACTTGCAAAAGAATGAAAGTAGACCAATATCTTACACCATGCACGAAAATTAACTCAAGATGAATTAAAGACTTGAGTGTAAGACCTGAAACTGTAAAACTTCTAGAACAAAACATAGGTAGTACCTCTCTTTGATGTTGGTCTTAGCAGCATATTTTCAAGTACCATGTCTGACTGGGCAAGGGAAACAATAAAAAAAATAAACAAATAGGACTACATCAAATTAAAAAGTTTCTGCACAGCAAAGGAAGCCATCAACAAAATGAAAAGACAACTTGACAATTGGGAGAAGATATTTGCAAACCATATATATGATAAGGGGTTAATATCCAAAATATATAAAGAACTCATACATCTCAACAACAAAAAAACTAACAACCACCCCCAACTAGAAAAATGGGCAAAGGATCTGAACAGACATTTCTCCAAAGAAGATATACAGATGGCCATAGGCACATGAAAAGATGTTCAACATCACTAACTATCAGGGAAATGCAAATCAAAACTACAATGAGATATCACCTCACGGCAGTCAGAATGGCTATAATTAACAAGACGGGAAACAAGTGTTGGAGAGGATATGGAGAGAAGGGAACTTTCATATACAGCTGATGGGAGTGCAAACTGGTGCAGCCACTATGGAAAACAGTATGAAGAGTCCTAAAAAAATTAAGAATAGAACTACTGTATGATCCAGCTATTCTGCCGCTGGGTACTTATCCAAAGAACATGAAAACACGAATGAGTAAAGATACATGCACCCCTATGTGTACTGCAGCATTATTCACAATAGCTAAGACTTGGAAGCAACCTAGGTGCCCATCAAGGGACAAATGGATAAAGAAGACGTAGTATATATACACAATAGAATACTACTCGGCCATGAGAAATGACGAAATACGGCCATTTGTGACAACATGCATGGACCTTGAGCCTATGATGCTAAGGGAAATAAGTCAGAGGGAGACAGTCAAATACCATATGATCTCACTCGTAAGTAGAAGATAAAAACTCATAGAAATAATCAGACAGAGATAGAGACTGGATTCCTGGTTACCATAGGGGAAGGGAGGAGTGGGGAGGGCGAAAGGGGTCATTAGGCACACGCTTGTGGTGTCAGACTGTAATTGATCTTTGGGTGGTATACATGATGTAATCTACACAGGAATTGAAATATAATGATGTACACCTGAAACTTCTATAATGTTATAAACTAATGTTACCATAATAATTAATTAATTAATTAATTAAAAATTTGAATTTCAGGTAAATAGTGAATAATTTTTTAGTTATTAAACATTCTTATAGTAAACTTTATTTGTTATTTATTCAAAACTAAAATTTAATAGGATATCCTGGCTACCTAAATCCCAATGTTAAGAGTAGATTCTTTTATCTTTCCATCTTGTTATAGTTTTTGAATCCTCTACAAAGTGTTATGTACAAGATGTTATGCACTGAATGTTTGCATACCCCACAAAAATTCATGTGTTGAAGCTCTAACACTCAATGAGGTGGAATTTGGAGATGAGGCCTTGGGAGGTGATTAGTGTTAGGTGAGGTCATGAGAGTGAGGCTCCGCCGTGGGATTAGTGCTCTTTTAAGAAGAGTCACCAGAGAGTCTGCTTTTTTACTCTCTCTCCCTCTTCCTCCCAGTGCACGCACAAAGAAAAGGTCATGTGAGCGCACAACAAGCCAAGAGAAGAGGTCTCAGAATAGAAACCAGCCATGCTTGGACTTCCAGCCTCCAGAACTGTGAGGATATAAATTTCTGTCATTTCAGCCCCACAGTCTACCGTATTTTGTTATGGCAGCCTGAGCTGACTAAAACACCAGGCAGGGTGTTAGATGTAGGGAAAGGATTCAAAAGTGGTGGGACATGGACTCTGCCCTCAGGGACCTTCCTTTCTAGAGAAGATGGAGGTGTGCACAATTGTGGTTGGTCTACTCTGCCACCAAATCTCTCCTGCATCTGTTCCCTCCTGTTCCAGCCCATGGGCTCTACTCCAGGATGGAGCCCACGTGATCCTCCTGAACTGTAGTAATGCCCACCCATCGTATCCTTCTTCCCCATGCTTCCCCATGGTCCAATTCATTCTCAACATGGTCAGCTGAGGTAATTTCTAAAACACGGATCTGATCAAACTGCTCCTCTGCGTAAAAGCCATTAGTGTTTCTTTATTTTCTATAAAATCAAGTGCAAGCCCCACAGCATCACAGAGTTCTATTCTAGCCTCACTGACTGCCTCTGCCTGCTTGCTACCCGTTCCTCTTTCTCTATGAATCCTACACTCAAGCAATACCACCTGTTGTGGGTTGAATTGTGTCTCCTGAAAAAGATATGCTAGAGTCCTAACCCCTGAACCTCAGAATGTGACCTTATTTGAAAATGAGGTCTATTAGGATGGGCCCTAATCCAATATAACTGATGTCCTTATAAAGAGGGGAAATTTGAACACAGAGACAGATATGTGCAGAAAGAAGATGATGTGAAGAGGTACAGGGAGAACATCATGAGAAGACGTCAGATTGGAGTGAATCATCTACAAGCCAAGGAATGCGGAAGACTGCCAGCAAACCACTGGGAGCTGGAAAGAGGCGAGGTGGGATTCCCCCCCAGATCTCAGAGGGAGCCCGGCCCTCCTGCTGACACCTTGATTTTGGACTTCTAGCCTCCAGAATTGTACGAAAATAAATTTCTTTTGTTCTAAGCCACCCAGTTTGTGGTACTTTGTTCTGGCTGCCTTAGGAAATTAATGCATCACTTGACTTGTTTTTTTCTTAAATGTGTCGTGCCATTTCACGTCATCTGATTTTGCTCATGCCATTATCTTGACCTGCCAAGTTCTACCCCCTACTCTTTCTATTGACTGTTACTCCAAGTTCTAGCAAAAACTCTGGGAAACCTCTGAGCGTGTATCCTCCACGCAGAATAAATTGGTCCTTTATATGTGCTCACATAGAAATTTGTTTGTACCTCTACTCTAGTATGATCATGTGCTATTATTTTCAGTCGTTTAACACCTAATGAACATTGCAAATATTTTAGAGGCCTGTAAAGTGTGTAGCACAGTGCTAAGTGTTTGTAAACTATAACTTTCATGTAAACTCTGTGTGAAGCAGGTTTTATTAGTAGTCCTGTTTACAAATGGGGAAAGTTAATGTTAGAAGACGTAGGTAAATTGTGCAAGATCATGTATCTAGTAAATATCAAAGCCAGAACTCAAATTCTGGCTGTCTGATTCCACAGTCTGTGCTCTCAACCACTTTGGCACACTACTTTCCATTTATGTCTCTTTCTCCCCCTTTTCAGAGATTAGATGCTGTGATTTCAACTTCTTCCCTTAGCACCTCATCTATAGCAGAGCTCAGTGAAGCATTTGTGGAATTGCAGGGTATTACATTGCACTCAGTTGCAATGACTATAATACAGGTAGTGTGTCTTGGGTGAAAGGAGAGAACAAATTGCAAATGAAAGCAAGCAAGTTTCCTAGAGAATTGACAAAGGTCTTAGTTAATATGTGATTGCAATATTTATCCCATAATCACTCCTCAGGTACTGAAGAACACTATCAAATTGTCACCAAGATAAATAATATATCTCTTCAACATTTACTACACTTTCTCCAAACTTTTAATTGATTTTTGCTTCATTCCAGATACTTTTTGCAATATCTTCACTGACCTAAATTGGGAAAAAGCTATAAAGAGTAGTATTTCTTTGTGAGAGATGAATATTGAATGTCTTCAGGATTTCAGAAGTATTTTACAGTAGAGTATTTATTTAAAGTTTACTATGTGCAAGGTACTGTTCTAGAAGTAGTGATTAAGAATATGGTTGATATAATAAACACCACAAGGAAGATTACATCACCTTTCTTTAAGAGTGTTGAGATTTACAAATATTTATTTTGATCTGTTTGAGATCATAATGATGTTCATTTTGCTTGTGTCCTTACAAGACATGTTATTTCGTAGCTAAAATCCAAGGATGTCTCATGGAAGAGAGTAATGTTCTTAATGAAGTATTTTCCAAGTGCTGAAGGTTCATAAGTGTTACCAGGAAAAAAGTACTCAAGTAGAGGAAATAAAAACAAAGTCAGTTTTATAGATTTGTTTTAACTGCAGGGTTTCTCAAAGCCTTAATTTGTTCCTTGTCATTTTGAATGCCAAAGACAAAAAATTGTAGAGTTTTGCATATTTACTTGTCAGGATTTTTTCTCCTTTACCTTCTCAAAGAGCTGATCCAAGGAAATCATTTTAAGAATTTTTAGTTTAATATCACTTTGCTAGAGATTAGAAGGAAACTTTTTTTTGCCATTGTTTTAAAATCAGTTCATCCGTTTTGAGTAATATTTGCCTTGGAATAACCATTTAGATGACAAATTTATCAATAATTTAAGACTTATGCACTATACCATCTTATTCACAAATCCTGCACCAAATGGACACGTTTCAATGTTTCTCTTTCTCAGTGAGGTAATGGCAACTGAGCATCGGCCCTTTTGCTTATTATCGTATTTTCTTCCCCTTGAATTTAGATCAAGTATCTTCATCCATCATATTCTATCATATTCTTATAAGTGGATTAATGAGTAATGAGTTTAAAAAAATAGCACGCTTGCTATATGTTGGAAATTTAGGAAGGTATTTGTATAATTATTTGTACTATTACTGATCTCCCATTACAAAGTAAATGAATTCAGCATTAATGAATGAAATCACACAAATTGAAGAACTGAGAAGGAATAAAGAGTTCAAAATAATAGGTACATTTTTGTTCAGGCATGTGAAGAGCTCTAAAGAACTAAATCTTAAGGCTATGCAGTTAGCTTACTAATCAGTAATATGTAGCAAAATTAAGACTTGGCTGATAGAAATTGGAAAAGTTTCAAATTGGGAACTGTTGCTATTCCTAAAAGTGGCTCTAGAACATCCTGGGAGCAGTGCTAAGTCAGCAACTACTGGACCCGGAAGCTTCATTCTTCATTGAGGTTAGTGCATTTTGTTGGGGGTTATAAAAATCTATAAAAACCTGACATTAAAGAGAGAGAAGAAAGCAATGGTGGAACTATGTTTTGTATATTTCACCAACAGAGATTCCTATACAAGGGTTAGATATATTCGCCTGTAACAATGGTAATGAACCTACTAAATTATAAATAATTCAACCCACACACCCTTCCTCCCTCCTTTCTTCTATTTCTCCCTCCTCTTCCTCTCACTTCCAGTTTATGGCAGGTGACAGCTATTTAGAAAAACTGAATAAACATTTGTTTAGGAAACTAAGGTATGGAGAAGGAGAGCATGTTTGACAGCAGTTTGTCATGAGAATTAGTGGACATTCTTCTGCTATTGGAAAAATTCTGAATAAAAGATCAAGAGCCTTTAGGATCTGATCAGATAATATTATATCTGAAACTTATAATCAGGTTGAATGTTCCAAAGCTGGTAAAAAACAATTCCATTCTTGGGGGAAATTCTTATGGAGAAACAGACTAATGCTTGTTAAACACCTACTGTAGTTGCCTTATATGTAGGTTATTTTCTATAATCCTCCCAATAACACTGTGAGGTAGATATTATCTCCATTTTATTGATAAAGACACTAAAAAATGCAGAGAAATTGTGTAACGATCAGCTTTGTACAGGAGGCAAAAAAGCAGATTTGAACTTGGATCTTTTGACACACACTGGATACTTTTTGATGCTTATTCCATCCTAACCACAGGCTTCCCTCTCTTCTTGACTTTCCTACCACTTTAGCACTGGAGTCATGTTTGTGTGTGATCAAAACATAGGGATGCAGACCTAGATTGGGGAAAAGATTTGTCTGTTACATCTCTTTGTGGATCATCATCAATCAGGTTGCTTCTGGAGATATCAAAGTGGTTTTATTTTCGTTAAATATAAGATGTGCCGCAGAAGTATAACGGTATAGAATATCAGAGTCTACTCCAGGATAGTTAAATTCATGCATCATTCCTTGCATGCCCTTCCCATTCCCAATATAGTCTTACATCCTTTTCTCTATGAATAACTAAGAACTGGGTATAAGAATAGGTTTTTTCCTACTTTCCTTCCCTTCCTCATACCCTCCTTTTCTCTTTCTATCTCTATTTCCTTCCTTCCCTCCTTCCTTCGTTGCTTCCTTGCTTCCTTCCTTCCTACCCTACTTTCTACCTTCTGTAGAATTTTTTGGAGGCCTCCTCAGTATCTGTGCTCAATTTTCAACTTCCACAAATTTCCCTATTGGTTGTTATGTTGGGGTTGATGCCACCTCTTGATCTAGACATGGATCTTGATTAGCTTAGGCCAGTCAGTATAATCTAATTCCCCTTTTCCCAGCTCTTGTTCAAAATAGGGGCTAACCCTCCACTCCTAAATGGCCTTTCCTCTTCCCCTGGATGATGAGGTTATGCAAATAGAATATCTGACACTGAGGAAGCAATTTTTCCACCAAAGGGAAAGCCAGTCCAGAGATAAATCTACTGTGGAGGAAGGCAGAGTCAAGAGAATCCCAGAGATGTGGAGGCAGAACTGATCAAACCCTCCAAAGTCCATACCTTCTGGATTTTTCATTCATATGGTCCAATAAATTACTTTACCAGCTAAGCCAATTTAATGTGGATTTTCAGTTACTTGCTATGGAAAGTATTCTAAATGATACATCGTCCCTTCCTCCTCTTAATAAGAATCTATTGAGTACCAACTATGTTTCAAAGTTTTATATTAAGTGTAACAGGTAATACAAAGAAGTAAAATCTCTCATAGAAAGAGACTATTCCTCCATTTTGTAGTCTAGATAGTCCATTTATCTCACTTCCATAGCTCTTTTACTATAGAAAATTTGTTCCATATTTGGCCCAGTCCTTGCCTGGGTGCTGAGATCTTCAGGCTACCCTGACCTCTTGTATTAGGCCTCATGCATTTGAGGAGAGGAATTACACACCATTTGAATTAAAAGATCTCTAGGACTAGTAACAAGTCCACTCCTTGAGGCCTCTTTTGACTCACTGATCTCTAGGAGAGTGATAATATTTTATCTTGTCAGAGTAGAGAGATTTGATGTGGATCATTCTCTTCTATTAATACTGTCTCTTTGTATCAGTGAGGCCCAACTGTCATAGTCAAAAGTGGGGGAAGGTAGGAATAAAAAATGAAACCTGGCTGTGAGAAGAGTTGGACCTAGAGGCAAAGTTCATCCAATGATGATAACGGCTGTAGACCCAGGAGAGTGGAGTCCACCTTGTTACACCTGGTCTTAAGTAGATGAATGTAGTTGCCTTGAGGCAATGCTCAGATCCATCCAGTTTCTGTCAACAAAGATGTCTCAGAGAGGCACAGCTAAGCCTCCAGCTCCATCTGTGGTCCACTGGCTCAACAGCCTCTTAAGCAGCCCTACTACCCTTGCCCATCTCCAGTCGTTGGCCTCTCAGATAGAGCCACAAGAATCACTGAGCTCATCTTCTATGCTTGCCTAGGGTGCTTGGTGGCATTTTATCTCAAAAGGAACCTACAGGATTTTAATTTATAGTGTTAACTAAGTGACTGAGTGACAACACAGAGAAGTCAATATCATGGAAAGAAGAATTTATTACTTATATTTCCTGAGAGAAATAGTCACACCATGCCATGCAGGGCCACGTGGGGAAGTTCCAGGTTTTGGTCAGGAGGCAGAAGCAGGAATGAGAGGAAAGCCTAGGCCAGAACTTTTATTGAGGTCTCTGTCGGAAAGACAAGGCAGGGTGGGGTAAACAGATTAGGATTGGCAAGTTTGAATATCGTTGGTGGACCCTGGGCTATAGGGGTGGTCTCCAGTCATTTGATACTTGGCCTTGGGTTGATTTAGAGCAGGGGAAATACTGGCATAGTGTGGGAGAGTTAGATAAAGAAAGTGGCTAGGGAATTTGGGCTTGGGATTGGTTGGTTTACACATGAGAAGCGTGCACCCAGTCGCTTGCTATCTAAGAAGTGGCTAGACTCAGCAGGGGCTCTCCCTAGCCAGCAAGATTTTTTAAGATGTCAAAACATCATAAAATATAGAAAATAAAAACACAATTAATACTCAGGCCCTCTATGACCTTCCAGCCAGCCCTTCCAAATGTCTGGACCAGAAAGGACACTGTTTCTACATCCGAATACATCTTCTGCACTTCAGAAGTCCTGTCAGATTCTCTTCAGAACCCCTCACCATTCCCCTCTCAGGAAGCAACATGAGGAGAGTGGGTAGCTTGCGGGTTCTATGCCCCAGGTGGACTCCAGCCAGGGAAGACAAAAGCTGTTTCCCCTTTTTGAAATCACCTTCAATATTTCTGAACAATTGAGCAATGTGTTTTGACCCCTCACTCCTCAGGAGGAACAAAGAAGAAATCATCACCTAATGCTATAGACTGAATTGTGTCCCCCCAAATCCCTATGTTGAAGCCCTAAGTCCCAATGTGGCTGCATTTGGAGATGGGCTTATAAGGAAGTGATTAAGTTTAAATGAGGTCATAACAGCTGGGTCCAGAGATGATAGAGCCTTCCTATAAGAAGAGACACCAGAGAGCTCTCTCTCCTTCCCTCCTTCCCCCAGTGCACACAGAGAAAGGCCATGTGAGGACACAGTGAGATAGCAGCTGCCTACAATCCACAGGAAGAGGCCTCAGAATGAAACTTACCTTGCCAGCACCTTGATCTTAGACTTAGCCTGCAGACTGTGAGAAATAAATTCCTGTTGTTTACCAGCCATTTTGTATATTTCGCTATGGCAAATCTAGCAGACTAAAACACCTAGGAACACCTGATTCCCAAGGGTTGATGGTGACTATTTCGAATTCCTCTTCTCTATTCTCTTTTATCCTCTGCTCATACAGGCTCAGGTGACGCTGGTGGTGGTGATATCATTGTCAATGATAGGGCGCATCTCATGAATTCTAGGGAAATTTGCTCCAACTGATAGTGGTTAACTGGTGGCTTTACCTTGGGCCTTGACTGCAGTTTTAAGATAGATTCCACTCGACACCCTGTTGTGTTTCCCATCTGTCCACACAGAAGTAGAAACACAACACAGCTTGCTTCATGTGGGTTATTTTTCCCTGTAGATATAAGTCTTGCCTCTCTACTCTCATTGTAAATTCCTTGACGACAACACCCTAAGGAGCCTAGCCCCCGTGCTTGCTGGCAGGAAGAAAGTGCTTTGCTGTTTTGCTTATCTGGGAAGTGGTTTTTCCTGTTAGTTCCTTAGCCTTAGGCTGCATTTGTCACCTGCTGATATCACCATAGAGAATCCTGCCTTCACACCCAGAAATATTTAAAACACAGTAACTTCCTGCAAAAGGGAAGGACTCATTAGTTACATGAAATTTGCTTGCCAGTAAATTCTAACTTGCCCAATAAACCTGGCTGTTTATTACGTAAAAGCCATCTGAAGAAATGGCAGTTGAATTGAACTTAGAGCTTCGCTTTTTCTTGTTTTAATCCCACTGTCTGGTTGCCCTGTTTCTTTTACAGCAGACGCTGCCTGGAAGCTACAATTGCTGCAAAGTGGTAACGAGGGGGCCTCCATAGGCCACAGATTCCGGAATCAAGAACAGGTGCAGTCACACTCCCTCCGCAAACAAAGATATTTTGTTTGAATGGGCACAACATGGAAGAATGGGATGTATTAATAGCTAAATAGTGTCTTTATTAACAGTAGAACAGCTGGCAGTTCTATATGACAGCGCTCATTCCAATCCATTTTATCCAATTGCAGAACTATAAGAACGCTCCACCAGGGAACTAAGGGGACCACACACAAGCAATCAGCCATTCAACAGCACTCTAATTGCTTCACAGTTGGAAGTGTGTTCTCCTCAGCCACTGTTATTCTTTTAGAAGGAATTGTTGGTGCACTAGCCTATCTAGAATCAAGTGCTGCTAATGCAGATAAGCTACTTGAAGAAACTTCCTTTGTTTTACAAGGCCTTGCGAGCCATCCTCCATGGGGGCACTCCCTGGTCAGCCGATCATAAATAGCTGGTGCTGGGTGCCAGGAGGGATGCTGATGCTGGGAGTCGCAGCGTCTCTGTCATCTCCTAGCAAAGCGGTTGCCCTAAAGAGGGAAAAATAAACTCCCAACTCATAAAGACCCTGTTAGACCCTGCTTGAGAACCTTTCTTCAGGGCGTCCTACTGAGCCGAAGAATAGATTCAGTGAGTCAGTGCAGATGGATAAATGCCTGCGCTGTACTGCAAGTCTCTGAGCAGTGGGCAAGCTGTGCGGAGAAGAATCCGTGTCAGGGTATAATCAGGTTACACAGGTAAGAGGGAGGAAAGAGGGGAAGGCGTTGCAGGCTGGGTGAAAGCACAAGCGAGGAAGCAAATTTAGAACGAGACCTGGAACGTCTAGGCAGACATAAAACAAATTCATTCCCTCAGCGTATTTCTCAAAGCAGGATCTGGCGAAGCACTATTTAAATAATCATGCACAATGTCAAATCAAGGAGGCTGGGTTCCTTTCTTATTCTTTTCAACTAGTGTTTAATTTTCTTTGTGTGTTTGTTTTATTTGCAGTTTGCCCAGTCTAAGAAAATGTTGTTTGCGGAGCATTGTATTTCTGCCTTTTTACAGGGTAATTCCTGTTTGGTGAGTTTTCAAAGTATCCTTTGGGGAGAGTATTAAAAAGCACTTGGCTGTATTTAGCCCAGACAAATATAGGCAGATATGAAATTATAAAATCCTCCTGATTTACAGCGCTTTCTTTGTTCTCTCTGGTCATTTGGGGATTAAATGACTCAGAGGAATAAGAGTTCTTGTTTAGGATTTGCCACTCAGGCCACTGACCCATCTCTGGCTCATCCAAGTTATTGTTGGGACTTCCTTGTTAGCTTGTAGCTCCAGGTAATAAAATTATAGGTTACTCCAATTTATCTACTCCCGTTTTGTTAAATTGGCCCCAAATGGCTTTCAAACAATTTATTTTTTTCATCCCTACTGATGGTATTTTCTGAATAAAGAAGCACATCTTTGGTTATGAAATAGATTCAGATGAAATGGAAATCATTGTTGAAAATAAAATAGACCCTAGGGAGCTCAGGACAGTGAAAATCACCCTTGCACAAAGAAAGTCGCCAAAGCTCTAATGAAAGGCAACGAAGACACAGGAGGCCAAGCAGCAGACTCCAAAAGCAAGCAAAAGATCATGTCTTTTATTGGAACTCTTTTATGCTGCTTCCATGATGGGTTAAGTTTTCAGAGCAGCATAAATTCCCCAGAAGAATCCTTAAATTCTCAGCCCTCCTGCCAAGAAAGTGAAGATGCGTATGCATCTGTTTGGAAATCTCCCAAATGCGTGTGCGAAATGGGCCAACCAGCCTTCACTGCCAAACGGTCGGTGGAGCCGGTCACAGCCTCGTGCAGAGGACTTCATTTTCAGGGTGAAGACACCTGCAGACAATGCTGGGAAGGGAGGAGGGGGAGGCGAGGATATTTTTGGCAATAGGATTTCAGGGTCTGCTTAGAGTGGAATAAACAAATCAGATTCCGCTCTACTCAATGTGGATATTTAAAGAGACACACCCAAACATATCCGTTTTTTTTAAAACTGACATTATCTGCATGCAGGACAGAATTACTTCACCTCCCCACCCCATTCCTTACTCAACATTATTTTCTCGCTGTCTAGTTGTGTGCACAGTTAGGGAAAGATGGTATCCTTGGCCCTTAAGATTCAAGGTTTCTTGATCACTTAAATCGGCATCTTCCATTTCCCAGGACATGTGAAACAGTTCAAAGATTTACCTCTGCTCAGACAGGCATGTTCAAGGGAGTCTCTGACTCCTGGACCTTTATTGAAGTGCACACCTGTGTGTGATCTTGAGCAAGTTCCTTCTTGTAGTTAGTAGTGGCTGCCATATTTGCCCCATGTCTCCCCTGGGTGATGTGAACACTGACCTCGATGTCTGTCATATAGGAGTAGGATAAAATGTGCATTTTTTTTATATTTGTTTAACCCTTTCAATGTTTGAATAGCGTTCACAATAGTCTTATGAGATAGGGCAGCTGTTCTTATGTCAGTCTACATACAGAGATACTAATGGCTCAAGGCACTCACCCGAATCAATGGTACCAGAAGCCTCCCTACTAAGCTGGACTGCCCTTCATCATAGCACTAATTAATTTTTAGTGGAAGCAAGAGTTCAAAAGGAGGCATCAACTAAAATTGCGTTGCTACTGGGAGTGCCAAAAGCCATGTGTCTCATCAGGATTTCCTAAAAGTAAGATGATAACTGTCATCTTTTCAACTTTTATTCTTTTTTTAAATCAGTCCACTTATCCACCCAGTCAGACTCTATACAAGTTTTAGATCTTTTCTTCATGAAGATTTGGTGTTCTTATCTAGTCTTACTTCTAGGGCACATTCTGTGTAGCTGTGTGTCCTAGTTTCTTCATCTGTAAAGCTGGGATCCTAGAAAACCTTTTTCCACATAAAGAATACTGATTACATAGCAATGATAAATCCTCCAACTTCTAGATTGTTCTAACTCTCCATGCCAACACGTGACATTCTTGCCAATTCTGGAATAGCTGTTTTCCACTTTGGCTATGTGTAGGGATAGAAAGTGCCATCTGGGAAGAGTGACTGCCCTTCCCCATGTGCCAGACTTGCCAGGGAACAACTGAGCATGTGTTTCTGAGGACAGACTCCTCTCTCCTTTGTGGCAGCAAGTAGAGCCTTCAGCCCACAGCCTGGTTGTTTAGCTGGAGCTCCTGTTCCCACCAGATGGGGAGGAGGGGAGTGGTGTCCAGATTACAACGAGTCTACAGGAGGAGCTTATTTCTCGATGAATGTCTTTGTGATGTGATTCTTTTAAGCTTCCTCTGCTGATTTGGTTTCATTTTTAACATGTGGACTCTTGGTGTCTCAGAGTCTGACCCAGTAAGGGACTCCAGGGCTAATGTTGACATTGTCTGGTGTGAAGCAACCAGGATTTCCTCAGAGGCTGCTGAGGCAGCATCACACTATACTGCCAGATGTATTCAGCTTCTGAATGTGTATTTTTTTTAATTGAGGTATAATTGACATATAACATTATATTACTTTCAGGTGTACAATATAATGATTCAAGATATGTACATATTGTGAAGTGATCACCACAATAAGTCTACTTAACGTCCATCACCACACACAGTTACAGGAAAATTTTTTTCTTGTGATGAGCTCTTTTAAGATCTACTCTCTTAGCAACTTTCAAATACATGATACAGTATTATTAACTATAGTCACCATGCTGTATATCATGTCCCCTTAACTTATTAATTTTATAACTGGAAGTTTGTACCTTTTGATCCTTTCACCCATTTTGCCCACCTGCCATCCCCTGCCCCTGGCAACCACCAATCTGTTTTTTGTATCTATGAGCTTGGGTTTTTCTGAAAGTGTATTTTTAATAACAACAGATGAATTGGCTAAATAAATTATGGTACCTCTATTCAATGGAATACGAAGAGCCCATTGGAAAGGATGATGCAGCGCTATATTATTGACCTGGAAAGATGTTCATGATACAATAATGTATAAAATTATTCCACTTATGTAAAATTGCAGATATTTATATCCATATATATTTATATGTATAGAGAGATGTCTAGTGGGCTGTTTCTAAATTAACTCTGGTCATCTCAGGGTGGTATATTTTGATATGACTTGCAAAATTTTTTTCTTATTGTAGCTATGTGAGGTGATGGATGTGCTAACTAACCCTATTGTGGTAATCATTTTGTAATATGTACATATATCTGATCATTACGCTACACACCTTAAACTTACACAATGTTATATGTCAAGTGTATCTCAATAAATCTGGAAAACATTTTTTTCCTAATAGTTGTGTGTGTGTTTAGTGTAATTTTAAAATTTCTTAGAGTGAGGAAATCTCATTTTTAGCAGCAGTAAGAAAGTAAGAAAGTAAAGCTAACTTGTCTTGATAAAAGATGTCTTCTACTGGTTTTTCATTGAGCAGCTTTGCAATTCCATCCTCTTTGGCAGCATCAGAAAGTATTTTACAAAGTGGATCCTTGTGGCTGAGGCATTTTCAGATACCAGGCAGAGAGCCATCTGGATGAGACTTCACCCTGCCCTTCCATGGTAAGATGAAGCAGGAACATAAAAGACATACTGACTACCGAATAAAAACGAAACTCTCAAATTCAACAAACAGGAAAAGTCAATCTTTCCTTAAATCCTATTACCTATTTCATTCTAAAGTCTGTGAATACATCAGTCAGAACCAATTTACATTCAGAATCTGGATATGAAATTTTCGGTTGCTCACATACAATTATTACGGGGATCTTAGAATTCCAGAGGTGGGCAAGACCTGTAAGGTCATTTAATTCAGCAGTCCACCTGGTCCACGATTCCCTTCCTGCATGTAGCTCTTAGGTCTAATGAGAAATGAGCGAGTTTCTGATAATTTACAGTCTGCCAAGAGCTCTCAAGAGAAAAGAACAGGCTTTTGAATCTCCCTCAGAAGATGTTCAGAAAGCAGTAAATGGTGTTTTCTGGGGGTTCTCAGGTGAATTCTCAGAGCTATATGGTCAGGTACATTGGTGAGATGGAGGTGGGAAGCATGGGGAAGGGAGTCTTCAAAAGTTCTCATCATTTGAGCAAGAAGTATAATGTGACTATTAGATGAATAATGGGGATCAATGATTTTCTTGGCAATTAATAATACATAAATGATGTTAGAATTAGGGAGGAAGGAAAAGTCAGACAGGAGAGGACTAGAAGTCTTTATGGACAAAGAAGGACACAAAGAAGTAATCATTACATCTAAAAGCTGGAATGAGGGGGAGAAGAGAAGATGGAGTAAACGTAACATTAGGTAGGGAAGAGAAACTCAGAAGACTTTTGAAAGGCCAACACTGTCATGCTTAAACAGCAGCACACGGATTTCCTTTGACAGAGAAAGTTCAAGATCCAGGAATCCAGAAGCACATTATCTTCCATATTCATGCACGATGTTTGCTTATACTACGACTGTAAGATTTTTTTTCCATCTTGTTCAGAGATTTAATTGTCTAAAAGGAAAAACAGAACAAAAATAGGGATCTCAACCTGAGACTCCTAAAGGATCTGTGGATGGAATTCAGAGGCCCGTGAACCTGGATGGGAAAGAAACCCTTTATTTTTACTAATCTCTAACTAAAGCCGATGTTTCCTTCCATTATGAAGGTAGGCTAAGCTTCACAGTAGTGTTAAAAGCACCTGTGACTTTGTCACCAATGGAACCCACAGATGCTTTTATATCACATTAGAGTTTCTGCAGAAATGTTGTCTATACTCAGCACTTACCTTAAAATGATAATGGATATTCGATCCTCTGCCTGATTCTGTTATTTAATTGGTTAATAAATAAGCACATACATTACTATATCACAAATGTATTTGTTTAAACATTTCGATAGGTATATTTCAATATAACTGATTTCCTTTGTTTTCTTCTGTATTTTATTTTATGCATGTTAGCACATTGTTCTGAGAAGAGGTCCATACACTTCACCAGCTAAGTTCCTCTACCTTAGATTTAGAAAGAACATTCTAAGACCACATACTTGCTCTGAGGGCACATGAGCCTAACCCATCCGAGGACACTGGTAAAGCTACCTGCATTTTTTCTTTGATGTGACTCAGGCAAGTGTCCTACAGGCAGCCTGGGGCCCAAATCCTGCAAGCAATGCAGGAGTGTTGTAAGGGAGGAGCTGTCTTCCTTCAAAGGGGGTATCCTCCTTTGTTTTATTAATAAGTTTGGGTGGTAACACAAATTGATTATATTCTTCTGGAAAAATTAAGCATATTAATATAAAATACTGTTTTGTTTATAATTATGTTCATAAAGGAAATGGCTGTATAGAAATGACACTTAGGACACCTGCTCTGGGTCAGGCATGAGCTAACTGCTGGCCGAGTTGACAAACGCTCATTTCAAGGCTCATGTTCTGAATGTTTCCATCTTTTCAGTAGGTGTAATGATCCTAAACCCAGTTGAAATCAGGAAAGCTTAAGCTCGAAGGTGCAAACATCCGTTTGCTTTAAACAATTGTATTTTGCCCACATTGTCTGTACCATCTTGTGCATATAACACTCTGGCAACAATTCCGTTCAAACGGACAGACGGCAATGAAGGGAAAAAAATAGGAAAGCTCCATAGCTATGGTGTTTGTGCATTTCCAACAAAGGGTGCACCTACCCAACTCTGCCTCTTTCAAGCAGCTACAGCGTGGAGCTTCTAGCAGATGGTTCTGCCACGTCAGGCCCACAGCTGTGTGTTTCTGGCACAAGAACAGTGTTTGAATTCTGTACAGAAATTTTCTAAGATGTGTTTCTTGTTGCCTTTTCATGAATTTTATTTGGTAATTTTTTTAAAACATAAAGAGTCTGGAGACCATATTGAGAAAATGCTGGCAAGGGAAAGCTATTTGTTAGCTAGCCAGATTTATTTAAAGAGGATCAATCACATATAATTCCTGGAAGAGAGGCAGCCCATTGGCACCAGTCGTGCATCCCAACAAAGTCAGAGCTTGAACTGCAGCCACTCAGTGTTTCCTCTCCGGCTCTCTGACAATTAAATTCCTTACCAAGCCAGGTAGGAAAGAGCATTTTTGTAGAAAACAAATACGAGGCTAGAATTTTTCAGTGTCTAGAAAACTGACTTACTCTCTGAGTATCTCCATCACGTATTTCAAACTGAGGGGGAAAGAAGTAGAAAGCATTCAGGATTTTATAAACTAATGGGTACAATGTTACCTAATTTCATGGAAGTGGGGCCAGGTCATTTCTGGGTCTACTGTGAAGGACTTCTACCATCCTTATTTTCAGGACACTGGATAAAATTATGGAACAGTTTCTATGTCCCCTGTACGCCAGCTCCCTGCAGGGAAGTTTTAACCTTGCACATGGGGTGGGTGTGTGTGTATGTGCATGTTTGAGGAGACCTCAGTTCCGTTTTAGCTGTGGTTATGACTTTTCTGAGATAACCCAGCAAGTCAGAGTAAACCCAGACATAGGACACAGGCCTCTCTAATTCCAACCACATGTATAATTCAGCAGGACCCACTGATGTATTTAAAGAATACTCAACTGGCCACTTTCTTTCAAGCAGAGATGTGAGCGCTGTGTGGGTTGTAAAACATTTTTTTGTTTTTAAAGAAAATGTACACTTTCCCTCTCGAAACCCTGTCATTTTCTCTGGTTCCCTTAATCCTAAACTTGGTGTCTGAAATAAATTTAGGGTAGTTTCCACCACGCTGTTGAAAGGCCTGAGGGACTGCTACTGTTATGAGGGAGAGGGGTCCAGTGCCATTCAGGGTGTTAGTCAAAAGTGTGTCTGGCTGTCTGCAGCTGGCAGCCAGCACTCACTCCGGGCGTCTTAGGAGCTGTTCCTCTGATTGACAGTACCCTGTGACCAGGGTCAGAGCCTCAGCAGCTGCGCGGGGGCAGATTCCTCTGCCTCACATTTGATGGATAAACCAGAAGAATCTGGCAGTGAGATCCATATTAATGGCTGGGGCCAGCTTTCCCTTTCATGATTTTCTTGCTTTTTCATTTTGTTTGAGATTGAATTTGAAAGTGAACTTTGTTCCACACTGTAGCCTATGGCAGTGGGCAAATGAGATGAGACGGCACGGAGGAATAGCATGCATACTGCACACACCAAAAGTAGATGTATGAAAAATGGAAATGACAAGGGTGGTTGGGGCTGACTTGCCTTTTACAGGAACTGAGCTTCCGCTGAGGAGTTTTTGAGGGAGGCTGTGCAGAGGAGAATGTGCTGGAGTTTTAGCAATCTTCGTATAACTGATTTTCCTAGAGAAAAATGAAAGCAAGTCAAAGTACCCAAGCAGACTGAAGAGCAAGGAAGTAACAACCATGTCAGCAACCACGACTCAAACGCCCACAATCCACCCATATGCTGGGTGCCATATTTTGTTTTGTTAGGAATCAAGAGGATTTGCAGACTCGGTATCAGAAAAGAGCACCAGAATGATTAGTGATGACAATAACGAGACAATACCATCGCCAAAGAACAGAAGCCCCTCAGTCCCAGGGCCATCCCTGTGTCATCCTACCCAGACTCCACTACCAGGGAGGCAACTTTGGGAGGCGGTACATTGTATTTGTGATAAAAGTCACTGTAAAATATTCCCATGCTTCTCAGAATCTTGCATTCCTGCTACTTCTTTTGCAATGTTTTCTTCCAGTCTGTGGCTTGTCTTCTAATTCTCTTGACATTGTCTTTTGCAGAGCAGAAGTTTTTAATTAACCAAGTCCAGTTTATCAGTTATTTCTTTCACGGATTGTGCCTTTGGTGTTGTATCTAAAAAGTCATCACCAAACTCAAGATCATCTAGGTTTCCCCTATGTTATCTTCTAGAAGTTTTATAATTTTGTGTTTTACATTTAGGTCTATAATCCATTTTGAGTTAATTTTTGTTAGAAGTGTAAGGTCCGTGTCTAGATCCATTTTTTTGTGTGCGGCTGTCCAGTTGTCCTAGCGCCATTTATTGAAAAGACTATCTTTTCTCCATTCTATTACCTTTGCTCCTTTGTCAAAGACTAGGTAACTGTGTTTATGTGGGTCTATTTCTGGGTTTTCTATTATGTTCCATTGATCTGTCCATTGTTTAGTCAATACCACACTGTCTTGATTACTGTAGCTTCATAGTAAGTTTAAAGTTGCATAGTGTCAGTCCTCCAACTTTGTTGTTCTTCTTCTATATTGTGTTGGCTATTATAGGTCTCTTGCCTCTCCTGATGAACTTTAGAATCATTTTGTCAATATCCACAAATAACTTGCTGGGAACATTCCTGCTACTTCTTTAACCTGGAATTTCTCACAATGTCTCACCTTGGAGAATTTTTGATAAATTCTAATGTCCAGTCCACCTCACAAAGACTCTTCCACAATTAGACTGAGATGGGTGGACTCGCCAGGAGTGTTTAAAGCTTCCCACGGCATTCTAATCTATCAGCTGGCATGAAAACCACTGCACTTGTTTTCATCAATATTTTAACAACTGCAAAACCAATACATTTTTAAAAAATTTGTTTGAGGGGCTGGCCTGGTGGTGTAATGGTTAAGTTCATGTGCTCTGCTTTGGCGGCCCAGGGTTTGCAGGTTCAGATCCAGGGTTCAGACCTACACACTGCTCATCAAGCCATGCTGTGGTGGCGACCCACATACAAAGTAGAGGAAAATTGGCACAGATGTTAGCTCAGGGCCAATCTTCCTCACACACACACACACAAATTTGTTTGAAAAGGCATGGCTCTGGTAGGATGTTCTCAGAGGTGTGCCTTCTGCCTCCAGCTGCATTGCTACACACTTTCTAGATTTTTCTTATTTCTATGACTTTCACTCTGCAGTGAGAAGGCTGGCCTGCCTCAGACAAAATCTCAGACCAGGAAAATTTTTTCTTCTGATGTGGATTCCACACACTCCCCCTTTAGCTTTAGCAACATTTTTGTTTTTCGGGGGTTTTTTGTTTGGTGAGGAAGATTGGCCTTGAGCTAACATCTGTACCAATCTTCCTCTATTTCGTATGTGGGATGCCAGTCACAGCATGGCTTGATGAGCAGTGTGTAGGTCCACACCCAGGACCCAAACCTGTGAATCTCAGGCTGCCAAAGTGGAGCTCGTGAACTTAACCACTAGGCCACTGGGCTGCCCTTTAGCAACAATTTTTAAAGGAAAAATTCTTATGAAAATCTTCATTTATGACCTTACTTTAGGATTTGAATCATTCATTAGATATAAAATATGCAGAACCCTTGCTGGTTTCCACATTTTCCCCACTCCCACTGGGCCAGCCCTCTTTTCTTCCTCTCCCCTTCTCCCTTCCCCTCTAGTCTGTTCCTTCCTGTCTCCTTCTTCCCCTTGTCCTTCTCTCTTCCATTGTTCTGTCCTCTCTCTCTAAGGCTCACCTTCCTGCTTTCATCCCCTCCCTTAGATTTCTTTCTTCATCTGTTTCACTGCTGTTACTTCCCACCTTCTCTCAGTCTGTGTTTCCCGGTCCAAGATCCCTGTTCTCAGTGAGGCTTCCTTCAGTAGGCAGTTAACTTGCTGATTTACTCTAATTGGGAAAGGAGGGGCCAATTTGAATGAACAAATCTCTGAATAATCAGAGACTGATTTAATCAAAGAAAAAGGCCATGTGTGCAGTGTGAAGACTGGGGTTGGCCACCTACTGGTGTGGTGACCTTGGAGACATTATTCAGCCACTTTGTGCCTCAGTTTCCTCATTTGTAAAATAGGGATCTGCTAGCATCTGCTTCAATAGACTTGTTGTGAGTATTGATTAAGTTAATATATGTTTAATTCTACTGTACTTAGTACTCAGTAAGTGCTCATTAAATGTTAGAGATGAGCATTATTGCTACCTTTAAGGTTAGGGAGTAACTTTCCTGACAGGCGAAGGAAAAAGATTGCTTTAAAAAATAAATGAGAACAATCTAATTTACACACATGTTGTTTAGATGCAAATGTTACTCTATTGTGTAAGCTAGCAGTTCCCTTGCTAACACTATTAATTTCCTCATAAATTCGTGTGTTCATAACCCAGGTAAGTCTCCATTTGATCAGTTTTTAAAAAATAAAGCTATAACCATGTGTCCACCATGCAATAAGCGGGTGAAATTGGTTAATCTGGATGTGACTAGTCTCCGCATCATATAACCCTGAGCAATAAATGATCTATCTAGTTCTCTCCTGCTCGCATGACAGTTCCACAAAAAATACATGTGGTTACATGCTATTTTAGTTACTGACAAGGCAGGAAAAAGACAGGGTGGGGTTGCAGCTGAATCTTTGGTTCTTTGGTCTATTTTAAGGTGAGAATACACCTCATCATCTTTTCCAGACTTAAAATTATTTTGTTAAGTAAACAAATAACACCCCTTACAAGCACCCTAATCACAAAACAAAGCAGATAATAACCAAAGGGCAGATGGGAGGAAAATTGATTCAGATTATTCTCCTTCTGCATTCAGTTAAGAGAGTTCTTGCAAAGTGCTACGGAGATTCTCCTAGAATTCTCCTTCCCACTCCCAAGGCAACTTCTTGCCTCCCAGTAACCATCATCACTATCTACCTGCATCTCTAGATTCTGTGAAACCTTAAGGGGCTGAGGGCCTGGGAGCAGTGACATCTTCCTCCTGTCCCACCCCATTCTTCCCCGAGTGAAGGACTTGGCAGTCATATGGTAAGACACAGAGAAGTTTAGAGTAATGTGGTGAGAAAGGGACTGTTTAGAATGCCTCTCTTTTCCTCTAAAAACACACATATTCACACAAAAACCTTTATTAGGAATCCTCATCTTTGTCTACAGGACCAACTCAGGCGAGATATGGGTAATCATCTAATCTAAGACATAAGCATTTTGGTTGGCCCGGGACTGAGGGATTTCCCTGGACATGGGAGCTTCATTGCTAAAACAGGGACAGTCCCGGGCTGACTGGGGTGGCTGGTCATACTAGAAATAAGAACTGCATGTTGGATAGAATTCTTTTCCTTAGCTCTGAAAAAAGAGATCCACATGTTAATCGATATGTAAAGGTGAAATATATTCTAAGGTATATAAAAGGTTTGCTAATTTTCACTGAAGCCTATGCTCATGTGGATCTCGTCTAAAACCTCGTTTGACTTTCCATCTCTATAAATACATGTACTCAGCTTAGCAAGTGAAACTTCCGCTTCTATATTGAAGGACGTTGTGCTGCATAACGAATTACCGGAAAACGCAGTGGCTTAAAACAGCAATAATCATTTATTACCTCATGGTTTCCATTGGGCTGGAAATTCAGACAGGGCACAAAAGGGACAGCCTTTCCCTGCTTCACATGTTTGGGGCCCCATCAGCAAGACTCAAAGCCTGGAGGGCTGAAATCATCTGAAGGCTAGGCAGAGGCTGAATGGTCTTCTTCCAGGGTGGCTCTGTGCCGTGACCTCTCTGGAGGGCTGCTTGAGTGTCCTCACAGCATGGCAGCTAGCTTCCCGCCAGAGCTAGTGATCTAAGAGAGAGCACAGCAGGAATGGAAGTGCCTTTTATGACCTAGCCTTGGAAGTCACGCACCGTCACTGCCCTTACGTTCTGAACATTAGAAGTGAGTCACTAGGTACGGCCCACATTCAAGAAGATTGAGTTCCACTTTTTCAAGGGAGAAGTTTCAAAGAATTTGTGGACATATTTAAAGACCACTCAAGGAATTATGAACAAATTTCTCTGAGCATGAAACACTGGTGGTGGTACGATGACACTGAAAACGTCCCGAAATGCTGGTTTTCATTCTAAAAGTAATAATAATACAATAGCTTACATTACTAGAGTATTTCTTATATTCCAGATATTGTTTTAAACACCTGACGTGCATTCTCTTGCTTAAAATGCACAGCAAGCTTATGGGCTGGTACTATTATCATCCCGGTTTAGCAGATGAAACTGAAGCCACAGAGACGTTACGTAAATTCCTCTAGGTCACACGGTAAGGGCTAGAGCTGGGATTCAAACAGGGGCAAGCCAGCTTCAGAACCCCTTTACTGCATGTGATCACATTACAGTGATTTTTCTTTAAAATCTAAGAAAACTAGGTTTACGATTTTGTTTTATCATTGGTTTCTGGCCACCAGTCTAGTGGTATTTATAAAAATCTGATCCTGCTCACTAACTTCACAGCTTTTATGTCAGACAACTTTGGTCATCGTAACAAATTACATTTTGGAAGGAAAAGTCAGGAGTTTGCAAGTTATCCCAAACCTCCTGGGGATAGGTAAGACTGCCCTGTCCATCACAAACGACAGTTTTGACATCACAAGGAAATCTTGAAGGAAAGCGTTATGAAATCTGCAAAACTCTCTAGAGTTAATATCTGCTCCCCACAGAAGGTGGCATCTTGATTTTCTCTTCTGTGTTTCTGCCTCACGACCTGGAGCAAAATATTAAATGACATTAATGTAATTTGGAGAATCATTATTAATTTGGATTTAGCCCATGAAGACTCTTGGGGTTTTCTCCACTGCGTGTTTTTCCAGAGTAATTTTTTTTTCACCTGCTTCCCAGTGCTCTATGAACTTGCCAGGTCAATGTCAGCAAGACTGGGAAAGTCCAAAGGTGCTTATTGTTTACAAGTGAGTGAGCCCCCATCAGGGGGCTCACTGCCACCTTCGCCAAGGCGTGTTATTGTACACAATTGGCCTTGGCTGGGAGCTGCGATGGCTGATGAGGTGTGGTACAGCCATCTGAAACCTAAAGACGAACATGGGCGTGAGGAAGTTAATTAAGTGCAAAGGAAAATGACAGCCTGGTGGAGGAAACAGCAGAACAAACCAACCATGCAAATTGTGTATTTTATTTATTTAACAAACGCATAGCACTTACTGTGTGCCAGAAACTATTCTAAGTGCTTTTCAAATATTAACTCATTTATCCTAATAACAACCTATAAGGTCACAACTATTTATGGGTCTCATTTTATAGATGAAAATTTGTTCAGAAGCAGAGAACAGTTAAGTCACTTGCCCAAGGTCATAGGACTCATGAGCACTGGTGCTGGGATTCCAGACTGGGCAGTCTGACCCTCGAGTCCTGGTGTCTGTCCATTCTGCAATGTTGCCTTGTGGTTTTGCCTCAGAGATGGGTCTACTCCAGAAGGATCACATCATTGCTGATCTCAGAATAAAAGCTGGGTTCTCGTCTGAATCCGCCGGGAGGCATTTCCCATAGGGAGAAGCAGGGGGAAATAGTCTTCAGCTAAGCAAATGTCAGTAGCTAAAGTCTCTAGCCCGAATTGATATATATTGCAGCATGCTGTCTGATATTTCCCAGATGTGTGGATATAATATTAGAAGAGCATTTAATGTAATAGTCCTTTTGGCATTTAAATATGGGTGACAGGAACTCTTTTAAGGCTGCATAAACAGAGCACACAGGTGTTAGAAAAACAGCTGTGAATAAAGGCCAGGTCTTTTCAAACAGAGAGAGAAATGGTGCAATAAAAAGGCTATAACCTTATGTTTTTAGGCTTATGACCTTTGTTTCATTAGGTGCACCTTTAACTGTGATAAACATCCACTTAAATGAATATCATTTCCTTACAATTACAGAAGGGTCATACATAATACACTAAGTTCCCCTGGCAGCCTATGTGTTAGTCATGCATATTTCATGAGCAGTTTTATTCCCCAAGTCACTTTCAAGTAATGCTCAATCCCATGGCTTTGGTGCCTAGGAAATAAAGGTCTTGTCCGTAAAGAGATCTCAGAGCAATTATTGTAGCCCTGCACTTTATCAAGGAGAGCAACCGAATGACCTGCTTGCAACATCTGACCAGCACTATTATCAATTTTCTTCTTAATATACATGATTCCTCTTATTTATCAGTGTATATGGGAAACCTGTTCCTCTGCTTTTATTTGCCTGATGTAAATTGTTTGAATGATGCTGAGTGATATAAGGCGATCGGCCCTAAAGAGAATATTTGTAGTAAACTAATGAATGTAAAAAGAAAAAAAAAAGTCATGTCCTCATGCTTACAACATGCTTAATACTTGTGGGGCAGCAAAAACTAGATCACGGTCTGTGGAGCATGGTCAGGCAATCTAAGCAAGTCGACATCTGTTTGTGCAATGTGAGGTTTTTCCCAGCTGCATCAGCTGGTGGGAAATAAAGTGTTGGAATGATAATAAGCAGAAAGGAAGTTTGCAGTAACAGTGAAATATAAGCCTCTTTATTGTCTCAATATCTTTTGTGGGCAATTTCCCTTTTTCTCTTTTCAAGACTATTGAGTTCATCAAGACAGCTTCATCTTTTTGAGATCTCACACTGCACTTGGAATGCGATTGAAGAAATGTGAATCCCATCTGCCAGCTTTTGCAGGTCGACTTTCTGAGTTGGATAAAACTGAAAACAATTTACTTTTTTAGAAATTCAGGCCTTAGAAACATTACCCATGCAGAAAGTAGCTTCACTGTCTTTTGCCCCTGAAAACTGCCCCAGTCTGCCATATTTGATTTACTTTAAAATGATAAAAGCTGGGCCAGGTTGTAGTTGTAGGGGTGGAAGACATTTCCTCTACCCACTGTGGGTTCTTCTGGCCAGAGAATGAATTAAATTCACATGAGACAGAATAACAGGAGAAAATTAAACAAAGCTTTATAACATGTACACATGGGAGAGGCTCAGGCAAGCTGAGCAACCGCCAAAATGACTGCAGCCACCACCTTAAATATCATCTTCAGCTAAAGACAAAGGAGGATGTTGGGGGTGGAGGGGGAGTCTACCACACAAGTAGAGTAAACAAACGCAAATTTAGGTCCTTGCCGTTGGCATTGATAAGAGTTTCTAGAGATAAGGTCATCTGCCCCAATTCTTCCTGGTACAGAGAGGGGGACACCTTTACAGATGGAGATTTCCTTTACAATGTAAATATCTCTTAAAAAAGCATAAGTAAATTCTAGTCCTCAGAGCCTCCTTCCCATCTGCAGTTTTTAAAAGTAACCAGCCTAAAATAATCCTCATGCCAAAGAGACATATCTTGAGGTGGCCAATTCCCGTCCCCCACATAGTCAAGGTGTTTTAATCATATCTGTTGGATTGAAATATCCCTTCCCACTCCATCCTGCCCCAAACAGACTTGGGGTGGAAGCCCTTGTTCTGCTTTTTCTATGGTGGGGGCTGGGGTAAGGGTAAGAGAGAAAGAGATGTTTCCTCTTAAACCAGCTAAATTAATATTTATGTTGTTAAAATATTAGCGAAGCCACAGAAAATTATTAATCTAAAAAGGTTATAATTATCTTTAAAATGGTGGCAGCCATTGAAATGTAAATCCTGATGCGGAGGGAGAGGGCTCCTGTTCTCAGTGCCTGGGGCCGCCTGCCTGGCTGCCACAGCTGCAATTGATCATTCCAAATCAAAGGGAGAGGGAGACATCTCTGGTGGCACAACCAGGGGGGGAAGCTAGCAGAGAAAGATGCTCTGTTCTTTGGGTCTGTTATCAAAAAAACGAGCCGGAGTGTGTTTCAAATCTCTCTTCTGTTGAATTTGCAGCTCTTCAAAGCTTACCCACAATAAATAAAGTTTTCAAAACCCATAGACTCTAAAAGATTCATTGAAAATTCCTCTGAATTAAGCAGCCTCTCTCTCTCCTCTCTTCCCTCCCTCCTCCCTCTCTCTCTCTCTCATTACCAAGGCCCACACAGTTTGAAGCAAATGTGAATTAGATGATTAAATATGAGGCATATTTAAACTGCTTTCATGGATAGTAGAGTTATTTTTTGGCCCACACTTCTGGTAAGTGAATGTGTTGGTTACATTGCTAAAGAAACCCCCTGGTCTAAAGAAGAGAATAAGAGAGCAAGGAAGGGAAACTGATAATAAGGCAAGGACTAGAAGTGAGAATTCCTGGTGTCAAGCAGAGTCCCAAGGCCAAGGCTTCAGGAGTTCACCAACAAATGACAGGAGACAACTGGAATCTTCCCCAGTCCCTGCATATTACTGACTGTGTAGACATTTCTCAAGGTCCATTAAATTCTATTTGACGTACATTAAAAAAGATTTAATCACAGATGCCAGTCAGCTAACCAACCCATTAATCTAGCTGTTTTTCCTAAGAAAATTGTATTTAAAAAGGGTCTTTTTTTCTCAATTTAATTTAGTCATCCTTTTAAATTTCATGTATTTATCATGTAAATGTGCCTTATTTGCAAAAGAAAAGCTCAGGATTCAATGAAATAAATAGTTATTTCATTAAAATGGATACAAAAAACCCTGTGATTAGGGTAATTAATTTGCACACTAAAAGCTATATTCCTGGTTCAGATCATTAATATTGATGGTCTTCGATTTTGTTCTCAGTAATGTTCCTTGAAATATACTGAGAACTGGCACCCGAGCTGAAAGAGCAGCCATCGGAACACAGTAAAAACGAGGCTTCAGTGAGCTTCTGGGGCCACCGCCCTTCCCTCTTCTTCAGCCAATAAGTAGTACACAACGTAGAGACCTGTGTCCCCGAATCAACTGGGCTGGTTCTGTCTGAATGAACTGGTGCAGTTTATCTTATCTCAAACGTCAGTTATTGAGATGCCTGGCTCTTATTGACGTGTGTCTTCTTTTGGAGGAGGAAGAAACATTTAAATTGCAAAACAACATTACAGGAGATTATGTCTAGGTACCACATACTGTTATGCACAGCATTGCCAGATAACAAGGCAATGTCTGTCAATATACCATTCTCATTAGATTTTCATCTGCATATTATGCAAATAGATTGGAGCAGGTTTCCACTTTGATAGCTCCCTGCCATAAGTTTGAGTCAAGGCACATATTTTGTTTCTGTTCTGTTCAGCAGATGTATTCCACCAAAGACCTTGTAGAAAAGGTGTCATATCAATGTGGTGCACTATCGAATGCAGCTGTAGGCTGCATTCACATGAAAATCAAATCCTGGAACAATTTTAGATTGCTTCGCCTAGCTGTTTCAGCATGCTCAATATTCCTGGTGATGGAAAAGGAATTAGCATTCTGCACTAGATATATGTGCATGCAAACAGAATCCTATGGCAACACTGGAGCCGATTGGTATTTTAACTTGCATTTCAGGGCTTGCTGACAGGGATGTTGCTAATGTTTTTTAATTACAGATAGGAATGTGATTTGTAAGACTGGTTTTCATTTTCCCAACTCCTCTTTTTTTTGACACATTGCACTTGAAGTTCCCTTTGCAAGACAATATCAAGTTGTCCAAAGTTAACAGAATTACTCTCTTGCCTCTGCTACCTTGACACTGTGGCCCACTACATCTCTTCCCAGTATAAGGACTCTGGAGCAGAGGTCTTTAACCAGCTTCATTGTTGTTTTGGTGTGGAAGTGCTGGTGTTAGCATTTTCGCATTGTTTTATTGAGTGCAGTTTATGTGGAGGCTTGGTCCCACCTCTGATCTTGATGGCGTGAGCTCCATCTCTGGCCTGGCCCTCTCCCTGCCTTTTAAAATGCTTTTAGGTTTGTAGTTCTATAGCTTGAACAGCAAAGAAATAATTCAGAGATCATCAAAGGATGACAGCTTCATGGATTTCTACAGTGTTTTTTATGCAAAAAATCCCCCCAAACCTAACCAGAACCTCTTTAGACACTAATGAGTATTTTATCTCAAAAAAAAAAAAGCAACCAAAACCCTAAAAACAAAACAACAAAAACAAAAAGGAAGGTGGAGTTTTCTAAATATACTTGCAGGCTCCTCGCTGGGGCTTCTTTGCCCATCCTGTTTGTGTAGTGCTTCAAGTGGGCTCTCTAGGAGCTCTGTATAAGGCAGGGTGCTGCTGCAGAAGGCGACGTGCTAATTAAAAAGAGGAACACACCACAGATCTGCTCGTTATTATTCATGGCAAGCGTGCAGCAAATCACTTAGCTGTTTGCATTTACAATAAAAGCTTTTTTTCCACCCCCTTTTTTTCCTTTCTTTCCTTTCCTTTTTGTTTTTCTTTTCTTTTTTGTTTCTTTTCTTTTCTTTTTCTTTTTTTTCCCCTGGTCTGCCTTGTTTAAAAAGACACACATGGTCTCAAAGAGTTTTTCTAAAGAATGACATTGAAAAGACCTTGCCCCGAGGTTTGGGAGAGCAAAAGCCTGCATCATTTGTACTATTTAATGTCGTGCCTTTTTTTCCCCCTGATGCTTTTTTTAAACAGCTATTCACCCTTTACAATATGCTTTCCACAATCTGCTTCCTGTAACTGATTCCAGACTAACAAGTAGGTGAGATGAGTAGGGAGTATTATTCCAGGGATGTTTTTCTTTTTTTCTTTTTTTTCAGCATTATGAAGGAAAGGTAGTAAGAAAAGTAGTTTTCTATAACTCAGATCCCCCAAATGCTGACATTAGAGGGGATTTGCTGCCTGACTGTTAACCATGTTCGCATTTATTAAGATGCCAGCCCACTGCATAAAGAAGAAATATGATTTTAGAAACAATCATCAATCAACATCCTCCTCCCCCAAACACAAGCTAAATTTAAACCCTATAAACTTGAACTTCAGGATTCCAGCACCTTACAGGAGGCAAACATAACATAACAGACAATGGTTTTTGTTAACACCAACCTTCTGCAGTTGCCTTTCTGAAACATATCACCATTTAAAGAAAGCTGTGATAGCTATTATTTCGAATCTATATAATCCTTTTCTTCTGAGGCATCTAAGAAGTTTATAAATAAGCCATCCACCCACACACTTCATCATTGTCCCTCATGTCGGGATTCTTATTTTCCAAGTGTGGCGGCTCAAGAATATAAAGGTTACACGGCTTCTTCAAGAAGAATAGAGCAATAAGACTCCTTAAGTAGCTACTTGTTCTGTTTGTTTTCGGGGACTTGGGAAGCAAGTTCAATATTGTTCTATTTTTTATTTTCCTGGCAATACTGCTTCAATAAGATATGCAAATTCTTTTTGTGGTAATTCACTTTGCTAGATGAAATGTCCACTGGTATTTCTGATGCTACCTCTTAGACTCACAAAAAGTATCAAACTTTTACTCAAAAAGAATATTTTTAAATAGAAAGACAGAGCTGAACTTTATGCACTGGAATTCCCCAGCCATTTCCAGACAGGCTGCGTTACCCCAGGTTGTGGTTCCGTTCATGCTGGGATTACTTCTCTCCAGCTGCTGGGGTGTCCTGCTGACCTCCGCCTTTTACAGTGGAGCTGTGGAGTTGTAAGTAACTCTGCACTATTTGGTAGACTGGCTAGATTGTATGAACTTGTCTTTGATGATCTTGTCCTACTTCTTGATCCTATTCAATAGGGTTCATGGGCTACTCAAGGAACTGGGTAAGATAGTAGCGGTAGCTCCAAAGGACTTTAGAGCTTTCACGGCTTATATCTATTCATTTTGAACCAGAGCATGCTGCTGTGTTAGTACCATCCTGATACGTTGAAAAATTGAGGAAATCTCTATTTCAGAGCAAGGTCTGGCTTCCTCTCTCAGCCCTTGATTAGTTGCCTAGGGCTAAAATCTCCATTCTGGCAAATGTCTTATTTCTCCCTTATTATGGGCTGAATGTGCCCTGCCCCTGATTCATATGTTGAAGCCCTAACCCCGAGTGCCTCCTAATGTGACTGTATTTGGAGATAATGCCTTTAAAGAGGTGATTCAATTAAAAGGAGGCTCTTAGGATGGACTTAATCCAGTGTGACCGGTGGCTTTATAAGAAGAGGAAATTCTGGGGGCCGGTCCCACAGCCTAATGGTTAAGTTTGGTGTGCTCCACTTTGGCAGCTTGGGTTTTGTTCCCACGTGTGGACCTACACCACTTGTTGGCGGCCATGCTGTGGCGGTGACCAACATACAAAACAGAAACAGATTCGCACAGATGTTAGCTCGGGGCAAATTTTCCTCAGCAAAAAAAGAGAAGATGAAATTTGGACACACAGAGAGACACTAAAGATGTGCCTGCACAGAGGAAAGATCATATGAAGAGGCAGCAAGAGGGCAGCCAAGGAAGGAGGCCTCAGAGGAAAACCAACCCTGTGGGTACCTTGATCTTGCATTTTCAGCCTCTTGAGCTGTGAGAGAATACATTTCTATTGTTTAAGACACCCAGTCTGTGGTATTTTGTTATGGCAGTCTGAGCAAACCATACAGCTCTCTTGGTACCAGCTACCTTGTGCCTGATTGTAGTAACTCTCCATCCAATCATAATCTTAATAGGATACTGATGAGTAATCCATACAGTTCACCAAGTTTTACAAATGGCTGTCAATGTTAATTTCAAGTTGATAAATGAGGAAACTGTTTCTGTGATGCTAATCTTTAAATGTATCCTAATTTTATTGGCTAAAAATCTGTTCTAATTTTCTCTTTGGCAGTCTTATATTCAAGAGCATTCATAAAGCTATTTCATTGGGAGTTTTTAAAATGAGGTGTGTGAGTGAATGTTATTTTTCCTTAATTGACTCTGGGTAAAAAATGTCAAAAGCACTCAGTATAAAGATGAGATTTATTAGATTAAACTGGAAAGCCTGTAATCAATAGAGATGTGATAATAGTACTGATCCTGTCTTTATTTGTAACTTTGATATTTTGCTTATGGAGTTTTGCATTAATTTTACTTTAAAAAATATTTGATTAACGTATTATTTTTCTTGACTACTGAGCTTTTTGTGTCCCTTAAATTTTGCTCCTGAGTGCCTCACTTGCCTCACCCTGGTCCCAGTCCTGAATATGTAGACAAGAGGATGTTTCCAGTCATACCTGGACACTCTTTTTCTGCTTCCACAGCCCATGGATTCATTCCCCTAGACTTTCCTCCAGAGTTTAGCCAAAGAATGGCTTAGAGCCTGACTCTGATGGTTGAGAAACATGTAGACGTTAGGTCACCACCTAGAAAATTCCAAGAGGTCTTTAAGTCATTTCACTTTACAGCTCCTGTAAAGAAGGAAGTTATCGGCTGAGCTTCTGACAGTTTCACAAGGGGGGAAAAAAAGCCAAGATTAGTGTCATGATGAAGTTGTCATCAAAAAGGGATAAGGGGAATCTTCAGGGTTAGGTTGTAGGTGAGGCACAGAGGAGATAAAAGAAAAAGAGAAAATGCAAAAGCACTAGGAGACAATCACTGTAAACTTGTGGATTGAGCAGACACAGAATCTCTTCTTGTTCCAAATGCTGAGAAGTGCTACCTAAATTATGAGAACAGCAATTATTCTCAAGGGTGTAGAGTAACAGGAACCGTCACATTCTGCTAGTGGGAGTATAAGTGGGGAAACACCTCTTTGAGGAGAATTTTGGCAACATTAATTAAGTTTTGAATTATACGTGCTCTGTGATCCAAAAATTCTACTCCTAGGCCAGAGAAACTCTTACATCTGTGAACAGGGACATACATAGAAATGTTCAACGTGGTGTTGATTGTAATACCAACAAGACAGGAAACAACCTACCCTTAGGTTGCTAGCCTTAGGGGATGGATAATAAGTTATGGTATATTCATAGAAGGAAATAGTGTACGATAGGTAAAATTGAGTGAATTAGATCTACCTTATTGGTATAGATAAACCTCAGAAATAAAGCTGAAAATATTGCCGAGGATGTGAAGAAATTGGAATCCTTGTGCATTGCTGGCAGGGTGTAAAATGGTACAGCTACTTTGGAAAACAGTATAGTGGTTCCTTAAAAAATTAAATGTGATGGTTAATTTGATGTGTCGACTTGACTAGATTAAAGAATGCCCAGATAACTGGTAAAAACATTATTTCCGGATGTGTTTGTGAGTGCGTTTCTGGAAGAGGTTAGCATCTGAATTGGTAGACTGAGTAAAGAACATCACTCTCACCAATGTGGTGGGCATTATCCAATCTGTTGAGGGCTGAACAGAAGAAAAAGGGGGAGGAAGAGTGAATCTGCTTTCTTTATTTGAGCTGGGACATCCATCTCTTCCTTCCTTCCATCGTCAGTGCTCCTAGTTCCTGGACTCCTAGTTCACTTCCCCTTTGGACTCAGACTGGGACTCACACCATTGGCCCCCTGAGTCTTGGGCCTTTGGACTCAAACTGGGGCTTCCATCATTGGCTTTCCTGGTTCTCTTTGGACTCGGACTGAATTACATCATCAACTTTCCTGGTTTTCTAGCTTGCAGATGGCAAATTGTGGGACTTCTTGGCTTCAAGTGTCCGTCAACAGATTAATGAATAAACAAATTGTAGTATATACATATAATGGAACATTATTCAGCCTTAAAAAGGAAGGCATTCTGACACATGCTACAGTATGAGTGAACTTTGAAGACATTGTGCTAAGTGAAATAAACCGGTCACAAAACAACAAATACTGTATAATTCTACTTGCATGAGGTTGCTAGAGTAATCAAAATCATAGGGACAGAAAGTAGAACGTATAGCCAGGGGCTGTGGGAAAGGCAGGAATGGAGAGTTATTGTTTACTGGGTACAGAGAATCAGTTTGGGAAGATGAAAAAATTCTGGAGATGGATGGTGGTGACGATATAGCAATGTGAATGTACTTAATGTCACTGATGGTTAAAATGAGGGGCTGGCCTGGAGATGTAGTGATTAAGTTCATGCGCTCCAGTTGGCAGCCCAGGGTTTCCCAGTTAGGATCTTGGGTGCAGACCTGCACACCGCTTATTGAGCCATGCTGTGGCAGGTTTTCCACATATAAAATAGAGGAAATGGGCACAGATGTTAGCTCCGGGCCAATCTTCCTCAAAAAAAAAAAAAAAGATTAAAATGGTAAATTTTATGTTATGTATATTTTGCCACAATAAAAGAAAAACTAAGTAAACAATGCAGGTTACAGAAGGATAAGTTAGAGACAATTTATGTAAACTTTATGTATACACAAACAATACTACATATTGTTTATGGATACCTACAGATGTAGCAAAAATGTGAAAACATCACTGTGAAAAATGCATGCCACTTTCAGGATAGGGGCTCTTTTGGGAAAGGGAGGGAGCGGGGAGGGATGATGGAGGCAAGGACTTTCACTTTAGTAGTAACGTTTCATTTCTAAGAGAAAAGTTTAAAGTACTGGATGGCAAAATGAATATACTTGTTAAATAAGAATGGTGGTTACATGACATAGATGTAGTTCTTTAATTTATTATACTATTTGTTTGAAATATTTCATTATTGAAAGCAAAAAGAAAGTACTCAATGTCAACAATGGCGTGTCATCCTTGGCTATCCCATCCTCTCACACGTGGGGGAGAAGACAGGACCTTCTTCAGGTCAGATGGATAGCAGGCCACTTGGTGGGTTTTAGATGGATAGTGGGCCTCAGTAAACTCCTATCTTTGGTGTGGAGAAATGGCGTTTCCTTGACATGAAGGTCCTCTTGCTAAGACCAGGAGCGAGTAGTTCGTGCTACAGAGATCATATGAAGGAGAACGGTCAGATGGCAGCTTTCCTCACCCTCACCAAGGGTCCCAAGGGCCATTTTGACTTGGTTAATTTTTGTTGATTAGTGTATCATTGAATATTGTGCTCCCTATACAGGACTAGACAGTATCAACAATGATTTCTGCATTTCCAATGATAATATTAAGCTTTGTTTACTATGCAGGCATTCATTCATATAATACTAATGCCTGTTATGTAAAAAGCATTTTCATAAAAATGATGTGGGCTTCCCAATGATGAGTGGAAGTTAATACTCCAGTGTCAGGCTCTTAAGTGAAATTCTGGATTTACTCTATCAGGATTGACAGAATGTTTAATTTATTTAGTACTCAGTTTCTTTTCTGTAAAATGGGAATAATAGTAGCACCTATTTCACAGTGAAGATTAAATGGATGTGTATGTAAAACACCATGATTGCCAAATTGTAAGCACTCGGTAAATGTTACCTATTATGGTTTTAGTCCTTTAGGTTTACTCTGCCTATGGCAAACTATGATTAAAATGAAGTTTTCCTGCTTTAAGAAATTTTTTAAAGACTGTCCTGATGATTTTTTGTTATGCATATAGCTTGTTGGGTTGGGAACATTTCTTTGTTTGTTTTCTTTTATTGAGGTCACAACAGTTTATAACATTGCGAAATTTCAGGTGTACATTATTATCTGCCAGTCACCATATATATGTGCCCCTTTACCCCTTATGCCTACCCCCCATCTCCCTTCCCCCTGGTACTCACTAATCTGTTCTCTTTGCCCATGCATCTGTTTATGTTCCACATATGAGTGAAATCAAGTGATGTTTGTCTTTCTCTGTCTGGCTTATTTCACTTAACATGATACTCTTAAGCTTCATCCATGTTGCTGCAGACGGGATGATTTTGTTTTTTTTTCCACGGCTGAGTGGTATCCATTGTGTATATATACTACATCTTTATCCAATCATCAGTTGATGGGCACTTGGGTTGCTTCCATGTCTTGGCTAATGTGAATAATGCTGCAGTGAACATAGGGGTGCATGAATCTCTTTGCACTGTTGATTTCAAATTCTTTGGGTTAATACCCAGTAGTGGGATAGCTGGATCAGATAGTGTTTCTATTTTTAATTTTTTTTTTAAAGATTTTATTTTTCCTTTTTCTCTCCAAAGCCCCCCGGTACATAGTTGTATATTTTTAGTTGTGGGTCCTTCTAGTTGTGGCATGTGGAATGCCGCCTCAGTATGGCCTGATGAGTGGTGCCATGTGCATGCACAGGATCTGAACCTGCAAAACCCTGGGCCACCGAAGCAGAGCACGCGAACTTAACCACTCGGCCACAAGGCTGGCCCCTATTTTTAATTTTTTGAGAAATCTCCATACTGTTTTCCATAGTGGCCGCACCAGTTTGCATTCCCATTGGCAGTGTATGAGAGTTCCCTTCTCTCCAGATCCTCTCCAATGTGTTATTTTTTGTCTTGGTAATTACAGCCATTGTAACAGGTATAAGGTGCTATCTAACTGTAGTTTTCATTTGCATTTCCCTAGTGATTAGTGATGTTGAACATCTTTTCATGTGACTGTTGGCCATCTGTATATCTTCTTTGGAAAAATGTCTGTTCATATTCTCTGCTTATTTTTTGATTGAGTTGTTTGCTTTTTTATCGTTGAGTTGTATGAGTTCTTTATATATTTTGGATATTAACCCCTTGTCAGATATATGATTTGCAAATATTTTCTCCCAGTTGGTGGGTTGTCTTTTGGTTTTCTTCCTAGTTTTCTTTGCCTTGCAGAAGCTCTTTAGTCTGATGCAGTCCCATTTATTTATTTTTTCTTTTGTTTCCCTTGCCTGAGTAGACATGCTGTTTGAAAAGATGGTTCTAAGACAATGTCAAAGAGTGTACTGCCTATATTTTCTTCTAGGACTTTTATGGTTTCATGTCTTACCTTCAAGTCTTTAAACTATTTCAAGTTAATTTCTGTGCGTAGTGTAAGACAATGGTCTGCTTTCATTCTTTTGCATGTGGCTGTCCAGTTTTCCCAACACCATTTATTGAAGAGACTTTTCTTTATCCATTGTATGTCCTTGGCTCTTTTGTAGAAGATTAACTGTCCGTGTATGTGTGGTTTTATTTCTGGGCTTTCAGTTCTGTTCCATTGATCTGTGTGTCTGTTTTTGTGCCAGAACCATGCTGTTTCCTTTTTTTTTTTTTAAGATTTTATTTTTCCTTTTTTCTCCCCAAAGTCCTGTGGTACATAGTTGTGTATTTTTAGTTGTGGGTCCCTCCAGCTGTGGCATGTGGCACACTGCCTCAGTATGGCCTGATGAGCAGTGCCATGTCTGCGCCCAGGATTCAAACCAGTGAAACCCTAGACTGCAGAAGTAGAGCACACGAACTTAACCACTCAGCTATGGGGCCGGCCCCTGTTTCTTTTTGTTTGTTTGTTTGCTTTGAGGAAGATTAGCCCTGAGCTAATATCTATCACCAATCCTCCTCTTTTTGCTGAGGCAGATTGGCCCTGAGCTAACATCTCTGCCCATCTTCCTCTACTTTATATGTGAGATGCCTGCCACAGCATGGCTTGATAAGCGGTGTGCAGGTTTGCACCTGGGATCTGAACTGGCAAACCCCAGCCTGCCAAACAGAGCGAGTGAACTTAATTGCTACACCACTGGGCCAGCCTCAGTACCATACTGTTTTGATTACTATAGCTTTGTAGTATATTTTTGAAGGCAGGGATTGTGATGCCTCTAGCTGTGTTCTTTTTTCTCAGGATTGCTTCAGCTATTTTGGGTCTTTTGTTGATCCATATGAATTTTAGGATTCTTTATTCTATTTCTGTGAAGCATGTCATTAGGATTCTGTTTGAGATTGCATTGCACCTCTAGATTTCTCTAGCTAATATGGACATTTTAACTATGTTTGTTCTTCCAATCCACGTGCATGGAATATCTTTCCATTTCTTTATGTCATCATCGATTTCTTTCAGTGATGTCTTACAGTTTTCATTGTATAGGTCTTTTACCTCCTTTGTTAAATTTTTTTTTTAAAGATTTTATTTTTTTTTCCTTTTTCTCCCCAAAGACCCCGGTACACAGTTTTATTTTCTTCGTTGTTGGTCCTTCTAGTTGTGGCATGTGGGATGCTGCCTCAGCATGGTTTGATGAGCAGTGCCATGTCTGCGCCCAGGATTTGAACCAATGAAACACTGGGCCGCCTGCAGCGGAGTGCGTGAACTTAACCACTAGGCCACGGGGCCAGCCCCTGGATTCTAGATTTTTAAAATCTTATTCATTGTGTTCTTCATTTCCAACATTTCTGTTTGGTTTCTTTTTGGAGTTTCAATCTCTTTTATGAAGAAGTCCCTCTGGTCATTAATTTTATTCCTGAGTTCATTGAACTTCTTTCTGAGTTTTCTTATAACTCATTAAGTTTCTTTATGATAACTATTTTGAATTCTCTGTAATTTAGATTGTAAACTTCTGTGACTTAGAATTGGTTTCTGGATACTTGTCATTTTCCTTCTGGTCTGGAGTGTTAATGTAGTTCTTCATGCTGTTTGATGGGGTGGACCTTTGCCAGCGCATAGTGGTAGTATCCACTTGCAGATTCTACCTTCCACCACTGGGGGAGTGCAGGAGCTTTTTTTTTTGAGCCCGCAGTGACCCCTGGCAGTTGTCCCTGTCTGTTGGATGTTGTACCAATAGGGTTCTTTGTGTCTGGCTGCTGCTGCTTCATACACGCAGGTACAGGTGCCCTGGGGGGGATCCCCTAGCCTGGCTGACTGGCAAGCAGGTGTGCCAGGTGGGATGGGGATAGTGCGAGCCTCCTTTCCTGCCAGTGCCTCTACTCTGCACTCACTGGCGGCCCACCTGGGCTGCCTGGCTTGGTGGGGGCACCTCTGTGGTGACTTAGCTGCCTTAGTGTAGACCATTCCCATGGGCTGGGAAGCAACTCTGAGAGGGAAAGTGTTTCAGTGGAGGGCTGCCTTTTCCCCATCTCCTCTCAGAGTCCCACATCAGCTGCCACATGAGGTCCTGCACCCTATATTGCTGCTGCTGGGAAGGGGGAGGAGATCTACTTACCTCCTTCCACTGCCTCCCAGGGGATCCAGCACCACCACCCTCAGACGTATGCCTGTGTGGATCTCTCAGATGTCTATTGTGTTGTTTGGATGTCCTCTGTTTGTTAATGAATGTCCTTTTTGTTGTATCTTAAGGTGGTGAGCCTAAGGGAACATCTCACTCTGCTATGATGCTGATGTCACTCCTTCTGCCGATACCTAGTCCACAGTGACCTGCTATCACCCAATGCCAAAGACCCTTCCAATATAGCCACTGCCTAGGCCCAAGGTGCTGACCACTCCTCTGCTGAAGCCAGAGCCAGCAACATTTTTGTAGATATTTACAAATGTGCTTCCTTAATATAGTCTGAGTGACTGTCACATTTTCATATGGATCTGTGTGGTCACGGTAAACTTTGGACCCTGTCTTTCTTCATCAGTGACAAGTAATCAGTTTGAAAAAGTTCCCATTTTTCCTGATTTTACTAACAGTATCACCTTAGTGTAGAATTTTCTTAATGGTAGGCTTTTCTAGGCAGCTAAATTATGTTCCATGGTCTAGGTTTGCAAATACCATTGAAAGATTTTCAACATCAAAGACTACTGCTTAACAGCATTCCTTAGATTTTTCTGTAAGTAACATAAAGCATAAGCTCTGGTGGTTACATCATGCTATAGTGAGCTGGCTCTCTGATTCTAGGATTATACTGTTCAAAACCACAAAAGCAGCAGCAGTAACTATTACTATTATTTGTAGTGGTTGTGTGGTGTTGGCTAAAAGCACAAGTAAGAGAAGCAGAAACAATGTGGTTAAAAACTCAGCTTCCCCCATTTATTTAACTGCATTAAGCCTCAATTTCCTCACCAGTAAAATAAAGATAATATCAGCTTCACAGGGTTTCAATGACATAATGCATCTAAATGCCTCTCATGTAGCGATTACTCAATATATAATATTACTGACGTGCCATTGCTTGCATCTTCTTGAAAATACTTATTACTCTCACTTTTGTGATCTTGAAGCTGTTTCTTCTATTTCTAATATGGAAAAGAAGCACATTCAGATGCCAAGAAGAAACTCCTTTACTGGCTTCACAATGTCAGTAAAAATGCTGTCTAGTTCTAGAATTTAATCATTCTGCATGACTCTGACAGTAGTGATAACCTCTTGAAAAGTAAAGTCAAATCCGCTAAGTCTTCGTACTTGAATTTATGGGATTTTTTTAAAAGCCTCCATAGAGGAAGCTGTATTAAAAGATTTATACTGTGCATTCCAATGAATATGTGTGTGACCTGAAACAAGAGGTTTCTAGGGGAAAGCACAAAGTACAAGAAGGAAGAAGTTCTGGATTATATTTCTGTGCTATTTCTCAGGTTACTGTTTGACCTTGAGAAAGTAACTCTTCTCTGGATTTCAGTTTTCCCATGAGTCGCATGGAGATGGCAGTACCCATTAGCTGTTACTCATTTCTACCTTATAAGAAAAGGGGTTGCTATCAAGACTAATGAGATGATGTTTGTAAACAGCTTTGAGATCTTTGGGAGGCAGATGTTCTATAAATACAAATTATTAATAAAGTATTTATACTGATGATTGCAGGGAATGTTAACAGTTCTGGAGTAAAGAAGTCATCAATTATTTGGCACTTCAGTGGAAGGAAAGTATGGCTAAGGAATAGAGCCACTCAACAGGCTCATATCACTTTTGGAAAATGTACTATGAAATTAGAATGGCACCAATTGTAATGATACCAATAATTTGTTTTAGTTAGGCTCTTTCAGGTTACAAGGATTTGAAAATAGCTCAGGATATCTCAATATTAGTGATTTATTGTAAAGGATGCCTGAAAAACAGAGAACATGAGATGATATTCTACAATTGAAAAGTCAGACCCCAAAGGAAGTATAATCTCACTCATTCTGTCCAAGGAAAAGAAGAGCTCTTGATGTCTCAGAGGATGTCTGTGCCCCTCTACTTTATCTATTCTGCTGTACTCATTCCTGAGTTTCTCTCTCTCTCTTCTTCTAATGTAATAGCATTATGTTTTCTTCTTTCTATCATTTCTGTTTCTACTCGCCTTTTTACCTCATAGTTTCTTTTGATTTATGGCTTCTACATCCTAATTTTTTCTGCTTACCGACTTCTCTTTATGTGGCTCTTGTCTTTTGCTTCTGTCTCTTTTTGGTGGCCCTCTCTCATATGTCATGTTTTAACATCCCAAGAGGGAGAATTTGAGCAGTCTGGTCAGGCTGAGTAGTCAGTAATGGGTATAAGAAGTGTTTACTGGAAGAATTTCTCCTGTTAGGCTGCTTCACAGGCCTACTTGTGCTTATTTTAATTTTTAATTTTTTGTTTTCTGTTTTGGTTCCCTTTGCATTAGATGCCAGTCGTTATCACAATGAGCTGTGAAGAGAGTTGCAGGGGACCTTAGACAAAGAATGGAAGCCAATGGAAAGAGATAACCTTTGACCACCCAGCCCATAAGTGGTTTAAGGGATTGGCAATCTCAGTTCTGCTTAAACTGTCTACTCAGAAATGTGAATGAAGGGATGAGGAATAAAGTTTAGTGTGCTGAATATTTATTTCTACAAACGCTTTAAGTTCTTTGTATGTTACTCTTTCTGAATATTCAAAAAAGAAGAGAGAATATATCAACTTGGGAATATTACTTTATTTGTTGCAAATGTTGGCTATTTTTGAAAACTTTATTTATGGTGTTTTTCATCATAAAAGTTTTGAAAATTCAGGGGCTGGCCCCGTGGCCGAGTGGTTAAGTTCGCGCGCTCCGCTGCAGGTGGCCCAGTGTTTCGTTGGTTCGAATCCTGGGCGCGGACATGGCACTGCTCATCAAACCACGCTGAGGCAGCGTCCCACATACCACAACTAGAAGGACCCACAACGAAGAATATACAGCTATGTACCGGGGGGCTTTGGGGAGAAAAAGGAAAAAAAAAAAAATCTTTAACAAAAACAAAAAGTTTTGAAAATTCTGTATTTAAATATGTTAGTCTATTTTTTAATGGCCTCTGGACTGTGTTTCTTGATTATAAAACATTTCCTTCACCAAAATTATAAAAATATTTTCCAGTAATACTTTATAGTACTTTATATTTCTCTCTGTTGTTGTTTTTACTTTTAGATCTTTTGTTCCTCTTATTAAAGTGAGAGCAGCATATGAGATAACTTCAATATATTACTCTAAGTCTTGGAGAGACCAAAAAAAAAAAAAAATGATATAGAGGCTTTAAATGGTATAAGAAATGATGTTATTGATTTTTCAGCAATATTTAAAACTTTATATCAAGAAAATAAAGAATGTAATTTTTTCTTCCAATTTTCATGAAGCAGTTATAAAAACTGATCACACATTAGACCACAAGGAAACTCCCATTATATTTTCCAGGAGGTTAAACTCCCTCCTTCATTACAGTCCAGCTGCTTTCCTAAGCAACTTTTGGGTGAAAGAGCTGATCAGAATTGAAAATGAAGACCATTCACAAATAAAGAAATATGAATTACCACTCATACAAAATTCTGGCATACAACCAAATCTCTATTTAGAAGAAAATTCATACCATTAAGGGCTTTTATTATTAAACAAGAATAAAAATAAATAAACTAGACAATGTTTCAAGAAATAAGAAAAATAACAACACCCAATTAAAACCAAGAACAGTAGGAAAGAAGAATAAAGGTAAGAGAAATAGTAAATAGTCAACAGAAATACTTAAAAAGAAGATTAAAATAATTAAGTAGAAGAGAAGAAAAAGGTAGATTTAAGAAGTAAATCTAGGGGTCAGCCCTGTGGCTGAGTGGTTGAGTTCACATGCTCCGCTTTGGTGGCCCGGCGTTTCACTGGTTCGGATCCTGGGCACAGACATGGCACCGCTCATCAATCCATATTGAGGTGGTGCCATACGTAGCACAGCCAGAAGGACCTACAACTAGAATATACAATGATGTACCCATGGGCTTTGCAGAGAAGAAGAAGAAAAAAAAAAAAATAAATGAATAAATAAAGATTGGCAACAGATGTTAGCTCAGGGGCCAATCCTCAAAAAAAGAAGTAAATCTAAGAATTTTGAAAAGCCTAATAGTAGAACCAAGCTATTGGCTGGGCTAATTAAGAGGAGAAGAAGAGAGAAATACGTGATATAAGGAAAACCATAGACATAAAGGAAATGGCATGATTATTCTTCGATGGACAATAAACTTAAAATTGTTGAATTAAATGAATGATTTCCTGAGAAAATATGAATGACCAAAACTGACCCAAGGGGAGCTGAAAATGTGAATAGATAAATCATGAGAACATAGTAATTAGAAGAGAGTGTCAGTGGCACAGGACATAGTAGGATAGGTCAAAGGAACAAAATAAAAAATCCAGAAACAGACCTAATTACATATGGAACCGTAACAAATAATAAGGGGGGAGGGTGCTTCAAATAAGTTGAGGGAAAAAGGATTATTCAATGAAGTGTGCTGGGGAATGCAGTCATCACTGGAAATCAATCAATCAATATCTTTATAATACTAAATAATTTTCTATTAGATTAAAATTTTAAATGTTAAAAAAAAAGAATTGTAGAAAAATGCAGGCGAATCTTTGTTTAATCTTGAGAGGAAAGGGCTGTCTAATCTCAGCCCAAGGACGAAAGCCATAAAGGAAAATACTGTTGGAGTCAACCAGGTATATATTCAAAAGTTTTGTTTTCAAAATTACTCAAAACCATCAACTTATTTTTAAAAGAACTTGGGAGAATGTTTACAATATACGTCCTAGAAAAAATGTTGATATTCTTAACATAAACAAGTTCCCACAGATTAGTAAGAAAAAAATGAATGCCCTAAAGGAAAAATGGGGTAAAACTATTTTTTGTTTTTTTCAGATTGACACCTGAGCTAACATTGTTGCCAATCTGTTTTTTCTTTTTCTTCTTCTGCCCAAAGCCCCCAGTACATAGTTGTATATTCTAGTTGCAGGTCCTTCTGGTCGTGCTATGTGAGACACTGCCTCAGCATGGCTTGATGAGTGGTGCCAGGTCTGTGCCCAGGATCCGAACCAGTGAAATTCTGGGCTGCTGAAGCAGAGCACATCAACTTAACCACTCAGCCACAGGGTCAGCCCTGAAAACTATTTTTTGTTTTTTTCAAAGATTGGCACCTGAGCTAACAACTGTTGCCAATCTTCATTTTTTTCTCCCCAAATTCCCCAGTACATAGATGTGTAGTTTAGTTGTGGGTTCTTCTAATTGTGGCCTTTTATTTTGTAAAACTATTTTTAAAAAGGCAAATTTCTAGAGAAGCTATTCAGTTGGCTTATGAAATAAATGATTAGCCTCACTGCTAATCAAGAAATGCAAAGTCGAAAATATTCACATTTTATACTTTGCAATTGGAAAGATGAAAAAAGAGTGGAAAAAGTGAACTCCCACGACTTGTTGGTAATTATTACTATAAAAGTACGAACTTTTTGAGAAGCAATATGGCAAAATTTACTAGTAATTAATTCTTAAAATATTGTTAGGAAAAAGTATTACAAACAGCACAAACGTATTACGTATCATGATATTTATTGCTCCCCGCAGATTTTTTATAGTAGTGAAAGACAGGTGACAGACTAAATGTTCTAAAATAGGGTATTGATGAAATCAGTTACAATATCCTTACAACAAAATTCTACAGAGCTGTTAAAATGATGCAGATGCGTGTTTATTTTTATGGAATATGTTCCAAATATATTAAACAATAGAAAACAAAAGCATCCAAGAGTAAAATCTCACTTTGATTAAAACGTATCTATTTAAAAAAATCTGGAGTGTTACAACCAAAATACTGATGGTCTATTTGGATTAAATTATATTTGGGATAAATAATTATTTTCCAGTTATTTATATTGTTTATACAGTATTTTGTAATTTTTTACCGAAAAAATGCCTTATATTTGTAATAAAATAGTAAATTATTGACAAAGAAGTATTGATTCTTTGTCATTATTTTCAGATGCATTGTCATCAACAAATATTTTTCTAAGTTTTTACCTTGAAAACATTCAAACCTGTAGAAAAGTGGAAAAAATAGTACATTGACAACTCAGAAACTCTTTATACAACTTTAGATTTTGCCACAATTACCTTATTTTGTTCTCCTATTCTCTCTATGTACACACAATGTATACACACAATATGTATTGCATTTAACTATTTGTACATTACAGACGTCACAATACTCCATCACTAAATACTTCAGTACGCACTTCCCAAGGAAAAGGACTTTCCTCTACGCAGCAACCATACCATGACCAGGCCCAAGAAAGTCACTGAAACCCCTTCTCATCCCAGATCTGAAACCACAGTTGCCTAGTCTTTTACTCCTCTGGGGTAACAGCACCTAGAGGTGGGGAAGCTGATGATTTTACTTTCTTTGAAGGCCTTAAAAACAAATGTACTTTTCCATACTTGGTAGGTATGTTCCCCAACATTGTGTGCACATAGAATGATATGTTCCCTTGGAATTCTGTTTTACTTAGACATCCAACATGTCTGTAATTTTCCTAATTGTTCTTCCATTAATAATGTTCCGTAATAGTTCACTTTTTAATTTGCCACTTTCTTGTAGCTGTTTTGGATTTGACTTTAAAAGAACTTTCAGGAATACCTTGCAGAATGCCTCCTGGCTTATTTCCTGGTACAATGCCTCATTGTTTTTAATATCCAAACTTCGCAGAAATTATGTATTTTTTAACAAAATATTTTTCAGTCCGTGTTTGTATAAAAAAATATTTATGAACCTAACACTTAGTACAACATTTTTGACTAAATGATATACTGGAAAGGTCTCAAATTATACCCAAGCAATTTTAGGACATCACAATTTTGTGTAGAGCATTCGGAAAGCATGATGAATTACTGCCCACCAACAACTCCATGAATTGTTTGGTGATCAGGAAGTGATATTTTAAGCATGTAATATCCTAACATGAGTATTTATTACTTATGTATACAGGCACTTTGCTGTATTTTAGTTACTTTTAGGAAGTCAGTAGGGGCTTTGGATTAAATGATAGTGGTTTACAATTTTTTCCATTTAAAATAAAAGGAAATAGGCCCCTGATCAGCATTTTTAATAAAAATGTCTTTTGTTTTCTAGGCATGAGTTACTTGTGTTAAGCAAGAGATGCTTATATTACTTAATTTTAGTTTTTCCACTGGCTCAATGTGTATGTAGACTTTAACACTCAGGGGATATTTATTCTCTTTGCTTCATTTGTAGAATGATGATAACATCAACCTCTTCCCAGCATAGATCACATCACAGTTATCAGTAAATCCCTCAGTGAGAAGGCGTGGAAAGCATTTCTGGTTTTATTTCATTGGATGTGTTCTGTTGGTAGACTCCATTCATGATTGAAATACCTTAGGAACAGGAACATTACAGCAAGAAAATGGAATAACAAGAAAATAATAACAAAACACCACTTATTCATCAAAGACCAAATGCCACCAATATTTTTACAGAGGGTTATTATTCACAATGTGGAAAGGTTAGAATATGAAAATCTTGAATGAGCCCATTACTATTCCAGATAAAATACATATATAAAAGGTATATTATAGGTGGAGCGTAGGGAATTTTTAGCGCAGAGAAACTACTCTGTATGATACTGTGATGATGTGTACATGTCATTATACATTTGTTAAAACCCATAGAGCGTATAACACTAAGAGTGAACCCTAATGTAAACTAAGAACTTTGGTTGATAATGTTGTGTCAGCGTAGGTTCACTGACTGTAACAACTGGACTTTGGTGTGGGATGTTGATAGTAGAGTGAGGGGTGTCTGTGTGTGTGTAAGGGGAGGGGTATATGGGAAGTTTCTGTACTTTTCACTCAATTTTGCTGTGAATCTAAAAACTGCTTTAAAAAATAAAATTTATATATTTTTTAAAAGGCATATTGAAAAGGCCAACTCTTTGAGCCATATAATACAAAATGGTTTTCTTTTTCTTCATTTGCTATTTTCAACTACTTTACCAAATCTCCCTTGTCCAACTCTAGGTCAGATTCCATAACTTATCATGAGTAAGTCTGGACCAGTCGAAAGTTTACTTCAATCTCTTCTCTTCCCCTTAGAATGGGCATAACCTGGGACCCTGTCAGCTTGAGTGGGTGGGATTGAGGGGAGAAAGTGGATGACCTTGCCTGGAGACAGCTTCCTGCCTCTTCAAGGCCCAGCCCTTCTTGTGGGTTGGGGCAAAGAGCACGGAGAGAAAGGAGACAGCTGCCTCTATACTCAAAGGCTGATAGCGCAGCCCTCTGCTTGCTGTGTCTGCCTCTCTTCATGTTAGGCTTTCAAATGCTGGCTGGCTCTCTCATGGGGTGCATGTATGAATCCTATGCTGGGCCCTGCAGCACCTCCTCATCTCATTGTTCCCTGACCGTGGAAATCCAGCTCAGGCAATCTCTTCCTTTGTCCATCAGTTCCACCCCATAGTCTATTGCTGTTGGGGTCCCCTTGCTCAGTGGGCAGGTCTCATATGGAGTCCTGGCTGGAAGACAAAATATGAGGCACCTTCTGCTGAGTCCAGTTGACCTCCAGAAAATAGGTGAATTCTTGCCATTTTAGCAAAAGGCATGTGTATAGGAAAATTGCCATTCTCTGTCATTTCTTTCTAATGCTTACCTTCTCTGATCACACAAACTCAAGGCTAGATTAGCAAGTCCACTGACTACACAGGTGTCACTCAAGAGTAGAATGCCTTTTCCTCCTTCCTTTTATCAATCTCAGCAATGAGTAACTCTTTGGAGTCTCCTCCTCACTTTCTTGGCATCAAGTGTGGCAATAGTGGCATATCATGATGAACACATGCTCCCCATAAGACCTATGATTCTTGGCTGATTCCTCTTTCTCTCTTTTCTCCAATCTTTTTTTTTTTCTTCCTGAGGAAGATTAGCCCTGAGCTAACAACTCTTGCCAATCTTCCTCTATTTTATATGTGGGTTGCCACCACAGCTTGACTGACAAGTGGTGTAGGTCTGTACCCGGGATCCGAATCCATGAACCTGGGCCACTGAAGCAGAGCAGGCTGAACTTAACCACTAGGTTGTGGGGATGGCCCCCTCTTCTCTCCAGTGTTATAAAGATTGGGGAGGGAGTACAGGTGGGAAATTGGAGTACAGGCTGAGAGCCAGGCCCAAGGTCCACACTTTAAAAAGCATTAGGTAAAGTATCTAGCCTCCTATGTAGACGTCTCTCTTTAGAATATGTTATCTGTAGAATGTGCCTGTTTGGAAAACACATTAGCCTAATACATTCTAAGGAGAGCCAATTCCAGGGCAGCAGCAAAAGTCCCTCTCAGCATCCTGTTTGGTTATATTTTGCTTTGGTTTTGTTCTAACTCTGCTGGTGAGTGAGTCTATATGATGTGTTTGTTCACCTTGGAAGGGCAGCTTTATATCTAATCCCATCCATTATCAAGGACTCACAGAGAGAGGCAGCATATATTGCTTTAGCCCTGTTAAGTTGTCCAAACCCCAAACTGCGTCTCCAAGCAAGACTTTGTCTCCCTTTACCTGAAAACCACCTCGTCAGCTCGTGGCAGCTTACTTCGCCTAGACCACCTAGGAGCCTTTCCAGAATCTCTGGAGTCATTTATGGCACCCTCCAAGAGTTGTGAGACCTTACAGTGGTAGTATCTTCCATCAGTTTCTTCTTAGGCACATGGTAGTGTGATCTCTACTCCAGCTCTGGCTCAGACTGATGTGGCAAACCTCCTGCTTTTGAGAAATTTCTAAGTAGGAAGCAGACAACTGTGTCTCTGCCTTTAGATGCTTCCTTCAAATTCCGGAGATATGTGTCGGGTGCCTCCATGGACTTCTTCACTACTTGTTGCTCAGGTCATGGGCAAGTCTGTATGTATTGCATTTGTTCAAGGATCCACCTGGGAATAAGACACTGGTTTCCCTTTCTCACTGGCATCCCTGATCTTTTTGAGTAAGTTTCTTGAAACCAATCCCCCGCTACCAAGTCCAGCCCCCTCCCCCAACTCTTCACTTTTGGAGGAAAGAGGGAAGTAAGATATTAACATCAACCCCTCTCTCTGAAGACTCCAGTGATTCTCTTCCCATCCCATACTTCAGCTTACGAGGAAGAGGAAGGGTGAGGTGAGGGGACTGGGGTAGTGGCTGCTAGGACTAACATGAATTTTACTGCCTTCTTTTTAAGCCTCAGAAAAATTGTCATGCTGCAATTTTGTGGGTCCTCTCTCTAAAATCTGTGTTTCTTAATTCTTTCTTGACCTCAGCTCTGGTCTCAGGTTGCTGATTCTGAGGCAACAGAAAAAGTTCCTCCCAACATCCTCTTACCTACATTTAGAATTAGATAGGCTTGATTCTTTTGATGACGTCCCATTTTTTTCACATTTTTCTTCACGGTTTGGTATTTGACTATGTGAAGAATAATTTTGATGAGAAGATGGTGAATGAATAAATATATTATCATAGTGTTACCACCTTCCCCACCATTGCTGCAGGGTAATTCATATTTCATGTCTTCAAAATCCCATAGGCAAATATGTCCTGAATAGATGTAAAAGAGAGACATTGTGAGTGATTAAGGAAGATATATCTGACAATACTATAAAAATAAAACAAGTGTTATCATGAAGTTTTTAGTAATTTAATCTTAATCCTTTCAGGTAATACAAAACCAAGCATCAAAAACTCACCAAATCCTTTCATGGATTCACCATTCACTTGCTCATCACTTAATCATCTGACTCTGTTTGACTTCATGTAACTAACTTCCTTGTCTGAGCATGAATTATCCCCAGGAGGCTGCTTTGACTGGTCCTCACCCTCATCAGTATGATGGCAGCAGAATGGGTACAGTGCTTACCTCTATGCCAGAGATAAACAGAAATGGCCTAGTGGAAAGAACTTGCCTGGTCAAGGAAATGCAAGGCCTGACTTCCTTACCATTGTCTAGCTGAGTGGTTGTTGAGACATCAGTTAATCACACCAGTCCTCATTTCCTCCTTTGTAAAATTAGTTAGTGGATTACATTAAAAAGCCTAAAAGTTCCTTCCTACTAAACAATTCTGTGGCCATTACATCTTTAAAAAATGTAATTCTTGCCAAATAATATAAAAGGCCTAACCACAGACCCTCTTCTCATAAATAAGAAAGTTAATTATTTGATTACAGTATCATGAAATTACATGATTAGCTGGGAAATACCTGCTCTCATGGATGAGAGTAAGGTTATAAGTTAGTCACAGCACAAATTATCCTGAAATAATAGGGCAACATTTAACTTTAGATTAGTTACCTTCCTAATTTTGCTCTTCTTAATATGAAAAGAGTTAATAATTCTATGAAGGAATATCAGTTGGAAATAAATTTTTATGACTAATAAATCTAAACTATTGATAACCTATGCATTGATAATTTATAGATAATTGATATGTATTTGAAACTTTTTATGTATCAGATATTATTCCAAATGATTTTGTACAGTATCTTCTTCAAATTGAGTGGTTAGGAAATTTGCCCAAGGACAAATGGCTATTAAAGGACTGGGATTCCAACTCAGGTCTGCCTTACTCCACAACTTGAACTTCTAACCACAGCCTTGCATTTCTCGCCATTCCCTCATGGGCTTGATGCTGTATTATCTACTGTAATAAACCTGTGTATTCATAATCTGGGCAACCTGTATGCAAATGTTCATCTCCTGATCAGTGCTCATTTCAGCATCTGAATACTCAAGATGTTATATCCTTGAATTTGTGTTTTCATTATATTTTTACTTATGTTAAAGTATTTATTTATTTTTTACTTAATAGGGGAAATACCAGTTAAAAAATATGAAAAACAGAACAACTCAAAAAAAATATAACCAGCAATCTCACTACCTGGAAATATTCGCTGTTACTATTTCAGTTCCTTTATTTTCCAATCCTCACTACTGTCAAGCTAATTTTTGTTTTAAACTTTTTTTCTAGGTGATACTAAATTGAATACACTATTTTTAGCTCACTTTTTCCCCTTTCACTTAACAATATACAAGAAGTTCCATACTTTTCTAAGTGACATATTCCTGAAAAATGTGTTTCAAAGCCAAATGGTAACTCCAGTAGTAAAGTCATATTATCAGAGTGGGGATGGAAGAATGAGGGTCCTTTACAGAGAACAAAAAGGTCTTACAGAATCTGTAATTACGGTTTCTGCATGTGTGGCTTTTCTTACGCATAAGCAAGTGGAGAGAGTCTTCCCTGGCCCTGACAAGGGCTCAAGGTCCCTGCCAGTCTGGACACTAATGTGGGGGCACCAGCCATTGCACAGTGAGCCTAGGAACCGCAAGAGACAATTCAGGAATTTCCCCTTCATTGTTGCTCCCTTTCCACTCCAAGACCTCTGTAAGTTCTGGAGGAAGGGAGGGATATTGCACTCCTCAGTTACTGCAAGGAGGGCCTGGGTTTATCTGATTATGACATTCGATTTTACTACCCTTATTTTTGAGGAGCTGACAATTCCTTCTCTCGGCTTGCAATCACTGACTGAGGAGCAACCTAGCCCTGAATTACTTAATCAAATGAATAACTATTTAAATGAATATATACTGAATGCCATCTTGTATTAGTTTCCCAGGGCTGTCCTAACAAATTACCTTAAATTGGATGGTTTACAACAGAAATTTATTCTCTCACAGCTCTGGAGGCCAGAGTTCAGAAATGAAGATGTTGGCAGAGCCACATCTGAAGGCTGTAAGAGAAAAACCTTTCTTGTAACTTCTAGTGGCTGTTGGCATTTCTCTCTCTGCCTCTGTCCTCACACAGCCTTCTCCTCTGTCTTCTCTTCTTCCATCACTTTTAAGGACACATCATTGGATTTAGGGCCCACTTGAATAATCCAGGATGAGCACAACTAGAGATCCTTAACTTAATTACATCTTCAAAGACCCGTTTTCCAAAGAAGATCACATTCACTGATTCTGGGTGGATATATCTTTTTTTGAGGCAGGGGTTGGGGGAGACATCACTCAATCCTCTACACTCCTATATTCCAGATGCTTTGAACATGAGCTGGTATGAGAGACTTTTAAGTAAGTAACTATAATACAGTATAGTAAATGCTAGAAAACAAATGCAGTAAAATTGCTTTTGGAACACAGAGGAGGAGTGGAAAATTGAGATGAGGGGATGTGGATGCCTAGAAAGGCTCAAGGAGAATGACATTTCAGGATGAAATAGAATGATTCATTCTGGGCCTTGACAAAGGACTTAAAAAAACCAGGCTAAATCACCATATTTAAAAACAATATGATTATTTTAAACCTAGATGATGAGTGAAATGGATTGGTATTGGACATTACAGAATGGTGAGGACTGAGGTGAACTGGAGAGCAAGTGTGGTAAGTGGGGGGTATGATCAGGTCTAAAGGGCCTAAAGGACTGCACTTGCACCCTCTCCATGCAAATTTGACCAGAGTTCCCCTGTGGGATCTCTTCTGAACTGACCTTTCTTGTGAACAATGAGCTCCTGAGTGCTTATTGTTAAATACATCAAGCCTTCCTTCCATTCCTAAATCTTGTTCTAGTCTAGTTCAGCCTCTCTTAATTTGGTCTCTGGAGTATTCCCGTAGGTTTGCCCCATCCCCCTCTTCCTGCATCCAGCCTCCAGTATCCAGTTTACCTTCTCTACCCCACCTATCTTTCCTCCAAGTCAGTCATATGATGTCCATCGGCCCCAAATTACGTTTAATTGTTTTCATGTCGGTTTTCTCCACTAGTATGAAAGCTCCACAAGGGCAGAAACCATGTCATTTCTTCTATTCCTACTCTGTCCCAAAATCTATTACCTAAGGGTACTCAGTACGTAAACGAACTGGGAAGAAAATGCTCCTTCAGTGTTCAGTGCTATCGGAGTCCAGTTTTATGGAAGGAAGCACATAACCCTCAGTCTAAGATTTATCTTCTACTGTCAATGGTGAAGTGTTTTAGCTAATGATCATCCATGTTGGCGTTAGGCAAACGTGTGAGACTCTAGGAAAGACCAATTCATTTGTCAATACTTCCCTAGTCTCTCTTGCTACGGCTGTGTAGGTACTGCTCCTTATTTCCTGGGCTGCCAATCTAGCCAGATTTGGAGGGGGAGATGCTCACCTCAACAGAACACCTCCTAAACTGTAGTTTATGGCAATCCGGTTCATAAGGCAGTATTAGGTAGATAGATGAACCAAGTTCCAACATTTGAAGAACATGGCTGCTTTTGTAATCCTTCTTGGTTTCTGGACCAGGCATGACAAACTCAATGCAGGTAGCATGAACGAGTGAAGTGGGCTGGTGTTAGACATAAGAGAATGGTGGGGACTGTGGTATGCTGGAGAGAAGGTGTGCTAATAGGGGCAGCTATCCCTCAGCTCCAGCCAGTTTTGCCACTTGAGAACTTGGGCCTAGTGTTGGCAGATGTTCACGTGTTTCAAAGGAAGATAAAAACCTGGATTTTTTTGGTGCCACTTACAGGTTTTAAAAACACAGTGGGGAAGGAAAATAAAGTACACGACTATTTTGTAACTTCCGAATAAAAAACAATGTGCTAAGCAGCTGATAACATACTTCGATCTTATTTAGTATTCTTAGAACTTTGAAAAGGCATGGGAGATTTTTCAACCTGACTTGGAACTTTTCCTGAAACATTTTTTCTCTTTCAAAATGGCAGTTTTATAGTACGGCCATTTGGAAGGGAGTGAGAAAATGAAGCTTAATGGGCAATCAGAATCTTATCAATTGAGCCTCAATATCATACCCAGGAAATATAAAGAATCATTTCTGAAGGTGATTTTTCTTTAATTTTTTAACTGAAGTGGTCTGGTTCTCAGTTGGAGAAATTGACTAATGGTTGCTCTGTTAGGGTTTTTCTTTGTGTTACAGGAGTTTTAAAGTGACCTAAGTGTCTCTTTAACTGTCATGGGCTTCCTGAAGGGTAGATGCCCTTCTCCCCTCAATGAAATCTTTGCACACATTTCCCTGGGGGAGGGTTCTTATTTTCTCAGTCATCAACCTGTCCCCGACGCCCCGGCTATCTAATCCAACCTGGACTATAAACTCGCATATTTGTGCATCTACACAATTTAACTCTTTCAACTTCAGGGGTTTTCCAGTCACCCTGAAACTCATCCATGGACCCAGATCAGAAACCCCCGGCCGAGCATGAAACCATAATTAAGCAAGTGGGAGGTGGGTATCATTCCAATGTGCCAGGTACTATGCTAAGTATTTCACTTGCATTTTCTCATTTAATCCTCAGAGTAACAATCCCAAGGGGGAGGCATTACTATTTCTACCTTCTAGATGAGTAAACTCGGTGTACATATAATGGAGAAGGAAGAGACAACTTGTCTAAGGGCACATAGCTAATGCATGCTAGTAACGAGGTTGTCATATTGTAGTATCGAAATGAGGAGCAGAAGCTTTAGCTTCAGACAGCACTGGACTTGGAGTCTGGCTCTGCCAAGTTTTGTTACTTCTCTGAGTCCCAGTTTTTTCATCATGGGGCCTAGTAAGGGTCTGGCACACAATGATATGAGTATAATGAGTGTGAATTTAGAAATATTATGCTCAAGTACAGGAAATACCCAATTACTTATTTTTTTTTCCCTAAGATCAACCTAAATCTGATTCTAGCCCATATTTTGATGACATGGCAGAAAATTCACTACCAGTCATCATTGGGCTTTCCTTCTACAAACCTTTGCTCCAGGTTTGTAGAGATAGCAAGGCTATTCTACAGGAGAAAACATGAGTTAATGTCACTTTTTTCAAAAGGTGGCAATGCACACTCTTACTGGAATGTAGCTTCACTGGAAAAATCATGTGATCCACTTATGAAGAAACTACCTCCCTTATAGCACCTCTGAAAGTAGCTGCAGCTTTTAAAGGAGTTTACAGTTGTGAATTTGAGGGTAGAAAGTCCTGGCTTCCCCACTGTGATTTTCTTAACATTGGTTGCAGCTTCTGAGTGAGCAATGGTTATGATCTAGCATCTCCATGGCTATTTATTCCTCAGCAACTCAGACGCTTTATATTCTCCAATTTCCCAAGAAAGTGCCGTGATTTGTCATCATGAAGTCATACCGCACAGACAGTTCCATTTTCCTATGTTTCTGTCGGTGTTCGGCTCCTTCTTGGCTCTTATGAGCTCATCTTGCTTTCGTGTTGCTGTTAAGTTGTTCTGTTTCTGAAGTATTTAAAAATATATGCCTATTTTTCTGCCTTTTTAATTTGAAGGGTTGGTCTTACCAGCTCACTTTCACAACTAGTACAGCATCAAATATTCATTTGAACCTAACTGCTTGGTATTGCTTTGCAAGACTCTCACCCCAACACTTCTCAGGGAGTTCAGGAGATTGATTACACCTGCTGTATGTCATCGTTGTTCTATTGCTGTCACCAGGGTGAAGCACGCCCATACTCTGAGGAACCCATGCCAACAGTTACCCTCCAGGGTGATTCATCTGCCCATAGCCCCCTGGATTTGACATCCATGGGGAATGGCCTTATTTAGATTACCGGTGGACTACAAACACTGCTCTTCTAAAGTTGCTTGTGCTACAACGTGTTTAAGACGCAATGTGGCAGTAGTCAAAATACGCAGTAGAATGATATGTTGTGTTAATCTCTTCGTAAAAATAGATTAGTAATCAAAGTCCTGTGGGATTATAATACTTGTTTTGTTTTGATAGTAAGCCAGAGAATGTGGTCAATACAGAAGTTGTTTTTGCTGATCATCGCCAAGCTTTAGGGAGCTAGTGCCATAATACTGATATGTATGAGAGCATGTGGGAGGGTGTGTGTTTCTCCTGTCTGTGAATAATAAAATGAAAAGAAGCTGACCCACGATTCTCATTTCCCTTATTTAAATATTGTTGTTTTAAAAAAACCATGATAAGAAATCTTGTAGATAAGAGGATTCTATTTACCTTAAATTACCTTGATTTCAGACAAGAGAAGAGAACAAAATTAAGATTACATACTGCAATCTTCTGCGTCAATTAATGTAAACAAATCAAAGGCTTGTTTCATAAATATAAATACAGCCTTATTAAACAGTGAAACTGTTTAAAACAAGCTGCCCTTAATTTCTAGATATAAAATAGGTAATAATATCCATAATTTCTAATATGTCAGCAATTTATTCTTATTGAAGGAAATTTAGATTTGGATTTTAAATTTAATGTAATGGCATAATGAGAGAGTGAGGGACAGCGATGATTCAACTCTGCCTTATCATGATCTCATGCAGAGACTACACGCTGAACCGGAAAAAGAAATTCCAAATTTGTACCAGTGAATTATAAAAGCACAACAAAAAGATTCAAGATATATACCAAAAAAATAGGGTGGTTGTGAATTATTTCATGTGTCCTTGAAAACATACTCTTTATATTTAAGAAGCAATCACTACTCAAGAATTTGATTGGTGTCATAGCCACACTACATACTTGCTTACACCCCACCTGCACTAACATACACATACGCATACGCACATACACACGTGTGTAAAACTCTTACGGCACACTGGATAAGTAGGTCATAGTATTTGTCTTCCAACTTTAAGACTTCTCATGGCAGCAGACTGATGCTTTGGGAAAAATTGAGCCAGTTTTTGTATAAGTTGTATGTTTCCTCATTACCTCCTCCCCTCAACTAGAAGCACTGTGGATACTAGAAAATTGTCAGCAAAATTTCCCCGAAGCTAAACAATTTAAGTTAAAACTCCATGCCTTCCAATTTGTTCAGATTTCTTGTCTTCCGTAGTTAAACTGAAGGGGAGAAAGTGTTCAGTGAAATGTCTACTCAGTGATTCTATCAATTTGGGAGCAGGATCAAACAAGTGAATGAATCATGCAATAAGCCTCATGCCCTGGAAAATGGGTCATCTTTCTATGAGTAGTAAGACATCTGGAGCCAAACCAGGTTTAGGTGGTTGAAAACGTCATTTAAGTAGATTCTTTTAACTTGTTCCTGAAAAGAAAAAAATCACTGACAACTATTTGTCTTCGCAAAGACACTACTTTCAAATATCTTATCCCGCAAGCTGAAGAATATATTTAATTCCAGAGAAAAGCCTTTCAGCGCCCTGAGAAATTCTTTTTGTTCAAAACTAATCAATTTTTGCTTTGTGCACAAAAGTAAAATACTTTGTCAAACTCTCTGCAGAAATCCTTTTAGCTATCTTAAAAAATACATTTGGTGCAGCCCTGGCTGATTTCTGTTATATGGGCAAAAATTTACTTTGTCAAATTATATTCTTCAGAAAGCCTTTCAGCTGACTTAAAAATCCATTTTGTGCAAAACAATGACCATGCATCAGCTCAGAGTGATTGCACAGTAGTTACTTAGTCTGGCAAATGGCAGCAAAATGTCAGCTGAAATGAAAGACACACAGCCCAGGGCTTATCAGGGAAAGAGCAGCTGATTCATGTAACATCATAAATAAATAACGCCGACTGTGTGTTGAGGTAGGTTTAACAGCAGAGGGTCCTTTACCAACCACGGTATGTTTCAAAGCAATAGTAAGGGGGGGCCTTACCTGGTGACAGTGACATGCGCTAAGATAAGGTATGATATCTTTAATGCTCATATTTCAAGGTCACTAACCATTATATTTGTGGGTGAAGAGGAAAGAAAGATCCTCTGCCCAATGACAGGGTGGAACTTAAAGTATCATCAAAATAATGATAGTCGTGAAGGGAATGAAATCTCCCACCCGAGGCCCAGAACAGCCACATCCTTCTTCAGCACCCTTGTCCTCTTACTGGCCAGCTCTGGTGGCAGGAGTTGCATAGAGGAAGAAAGGGATTGGAAATGCAGAAAGACAGGGTAAAGATAGAGACGAAGACCCTGGTCTTAGCTCATGAAATACCAGTTCCTAACAATATAGTAGTGCCCTCAGCCAGCTAACAAGGGCAGTTGCACAGGATCCCATGCTCTGAGGGTCTGATGCTTGGTTTAATGCTCTGATGTCACCACCTTGAAATCCATAATATTTTGAACAAGGGGCCCTGCAGTTTTTATTTTGCATAAGGGCCCTGCGAAGTGTGTAGCTGGCCATGATCAAGGATAACTAGGTCTGCCTTGTGACCATCACAGGTCCTAGGGACTTTTACTTTTAGGGGCCCCTTCTCCCATAAGAGCACAAAGAATTCATAGTTTACAATGGCATTAGTATAAAGATAAACATATTAAAATTTTCTTTGACCTAAAATTTCTTTTTTTTCCCTGATTTTAAAAGACATTAAAGCGTTTTCATGGACCCTAAAACTATTGCAGCCCCTGGACTCTGTCTACTGTGCCCAGTGGAGAAGTCAGCCTTGGGTCACAGTGGGTGGAGACTGGACATCAGTGAGCCATTGCTGACACTGCCATCAAGCTGACATGTGCTGGTGGGGAACAAATGCTCCTGGACATCAGTTTCGTCACTGAAAGATGTGGCCACATTCTCTGAGCACATGTGCTATATAATAGAGAACACATGTGACCCTTGCTGCAGCTAACCACTAATAAAGAGAAGCTTTGTTCATTACAGAGAAGCTTCCAGAATCCTCAGTCTTTTCCTTACGAGCCTGAAATGTTCTAAAAGTTCAAATCAGAATCATATTTCCTCAGAGCTGATTCAGTTTGTGGCAGCCATATCACACACTTTAGCCTTACTCTGCTGTCGTTTTAGTCTTAGATGGTGATGCAGGCATTCAACAAATGGCTGAGTGTTCAGAATTAATCTGCAGATGACTCATCTACCTCTAGACCCATTTATCTTGATGCATTTTGTAACCTCATCCAAGGCAGCTGATAACTTCCTCTGACCCCTCTGGAAGCCCAGAGAACCCTACTGTAGAGTCCCATGGGGACTCCAGCTGCTCTGGGGTCAAATTCCATGTTTTATATCTTTCACTTTCCTTCTTCACTGCCCCCCATCAAAACTTTTGTGTCCAGATGGCTCTGATATCTGCACACACATAGCATAGAACTATGAATGATGAGTTTCAAAGGAGCTTAAGAATTCTCCTAGCTCGGTGTTTCTCAACCCTGGCTGTACACCAATATTACTAGAGAATAGGAAAAATCAGATATCCTGGCCTCACCCTTAAATCTATTTAGTCCAGATCTCCAGAGAAGGTATCTAGCCATTTGTGCTTTTACAAAGCTGCCCAGGTAACGCTAATGTTTAGGTTGATAACCTATACACTCTTCCAGCTGGTCAATTGATGCAGGACGACTCACTTTTATAACATTCCTGACCTTACTTTGTTCTGCATTTGGAAGAAAGACATGATGAATAGATGTCAAACATGATCACCCTTATGGGAGATACCCATATAATAAAATATTATCTTCTGTCTCTTCATCTCATACTATATAACACTTGGAACCATGACATGGATTTATACTGAATTTGGAAGATATGTTCGGGATGGTCAATTAAATTATAGGCTCGTGGCACGTGCACAACTTATTTGGAAAGCCTCTGGGAACACCTCAAATAGATCGGCACATTTGCAGAGTGGCTGAACTGAGGTGCACAATGAGAGACCTGTGTGACTGCCTTAGGGAGGACATGGAACACATATTAAGATGCTGTGGACAGAGAAGACCAGAAATGAATTCAAATATGAGCCTTAAATCAAAAGCCAGGAGGGAGAAACTCTCGAATGTAGTCATTGATTTGCGATTGAGCTGTTTCTCACAATGGCAGTGTTACATAGTTTTGCTTCAGGTGTAATGTTAGATGCTCAATAAACGTTTACAGTAGGTGCTTAATAAATGCTTTTTGCTTGAATGAATCATGTAGGTGGGCTTCTTAAGTCATCTACAATTACATCTTTGTCAAATAATTGCCTTTTTTGATTTGCTCTCAAAGTTAAGAAAGATTATGCAACTTTTTTTGCAAATTTAAATTCATCATTTTCAAAATATAAATTAGAAATTTGCTTTTCATTTTTACAGTATTTTCCAGATACTCCATGTGGACATTTTTGAATTTAAGATATTTCTAGGAGCCTCTTATCTTAGCTAGAGTTCGCTGCATAGCCTGGGTTCGTTCTTGCCATATTCTTGAGAATGCTCTGTTAGGCTCAAACAGTGAAAGAGTTTTAATGATATAAAACATGTTAAACATCACTTAAAATGCCAAGATTATTGGCTGAAAGCTGGCGGCCCTGAGAACAGCCTTTGTTTTGAATTGTGAAGGCCAGCCCACGGTGAAAGTCCACAGAGGGGAATCTACAGCCAGGGTGCTCGGGACCTCGGTCTCTTTTGTATGGTTTGCAGGGATGAGAGAGTAGGAATCGAGAACCTAATTTATCAAGTTAACATTCCAAGAGTAGCTCACTTGACAGACCTCTATCTCTTAGGTCAAGGTCTTAAATTCCTAACCCTGTTGTCTACGATACCCTTGTAAGTACAACCATCATTCCTGGTGTGGTTGTTCTTAATAATTACCAATCTCTCAGGGGTCTTCAGCGACCTCAGTACTGCCCTGAACTTTGCTTTCCCCACTCTTCTGCTGTTCCTTAACTATTGTATCTCCGTAGGGATGTCCTATTGCATTTTTTAATTCTCACTTTAAAAGTGGCTCTGATTTTGCAGCTCCCTCAAAATAACAGGAAAACTAGCTGCAGTCATCAAAACATCTCAGATTTTCACAATTATCTTATACAAGGTATAAAAAAACCTCATTATTTATGCCCATTTCACATTCAAGTTTAAAGACTTTTCTGCCTGACTCGAGATCCCCATTTGCAGTACATTATCCAGAGTCAGGTAGTTAAGACAAGAGAGGATCATGTATTTATAACACAAGACCTTATATGATATGTGAATTACATGCTCACTCTTCTTAGAGTTCAAAAGGCTATACTAGGAATTTTTCTAACAGTTCACATGCTTGATGCTTCTCCATTAGCAGATAATAGAAAGAACATATTTTGGAAGCAAGAAAAAGTTTCTAAATGTGTGCTTTTCTGAAAGTGGTTTGGAATAGGGTATTAGATTTTCCAGTTTTACTGGGCTTCATCAGAACTAAATCACACCTTTAGTCCTGGTCTGTGTCTCTACATAGTTTCATATATTTAAATGTGAGTGAATTTGATTTATTTTTCCTGTGTCCACTCAAATTATTCTATCCCATTAGTATTTATGTCAGCTAGGTCAGAGAGTGTTTTATACCTGGGCCCTACACTCCTTTCAGATTCCAGTTTTATTGTGAGTCTGTTAAAAGGTCACTTTAACCTCCCTGCAAAATGAAGAGCATAAAGACGTATAGCTTTTCTGTCACTTTACCAATACACATCAGTAAAGATTCAGCTGGGCTTGTGCCGTAGAAAAGCTGTCTAGATACAAAGGATGACAGGATGAATAATCAAAATAATTCTGAGCTTCAAATCTAATCCTATAGGAAGTGTTATGATGGAGAATCCTGGGTAAAAATTATATGATAATTTCTATGTAGAAAACAATTGATGCTGGCTTTGCCTCCTTCCCCATGATACCATGCTGAGTAATGTTCTCTAGCTTTGGAGGCCCTCAAGTTACAGCCAGACATTGATTATTTGTCAGATAATGCTATCAGACTTACAAAGACATTCACAGTGCTCCTGCAAAGGAAATAAATGACTCCAGCATCATTTTTGGTGAAAAAAAGAAAGAAAACACAATGAGACTCACAGCAATAAGCACTCTAAGAGTCTACAATGGGTTGAATGTGGACTATATTTTGATAAAATTCCAAGTCCATTGCCAATATTATTAAAATGCATTTTCTTTGTATAATGAGACATGGTTTTTACATTTCAGCATGGGGATAGTAGGGACTTGAAATTTGTTAAGTGTGTACCTTCTGCCACGTGCTTTGGTTACATCAGCTCATTCTGTTCTCTCTGAACCATACAAGAATGGATATTGTCCCATAATCTAGAGAAAGAAAGTGAGATCCAGAAAGCTTTAAGGACCTGTTCAAGGTCATCTGTAAGTACCAAGTTTGTTGTCTGAAAAATCTATGGTTAGTTAGCAAAAACTATGGTTGTATGCTTATAGAAAATTTTTTCTTATTTGTGCTCGTTTCAGAATATTTGGTGCCAAGTGGAATTTAGACCAAGTGAATATTTTTGTCTGTAGCAAGATCTGGTGGCACATATGACTTTGGGAACTTGGTTTTCTGGAAAGTACCGTCTCAGGCATTTGGTCTTTGGTTTCGTGGGGCACCCACATCCTTGGGGCATTTTTCTGTGCTTACTCTTGATGACAAAGCACTTGGGGCTGGTCCTTTGCTGTTTTGAGCTTCTCCCTTTCTTTGAGGGATTTACTGTTACATGACAAGTGTGAGTCGTGAGGATTTTTTCTGTAACTGGTCACAGCTGAGGAAGGTTATATTCCACACTTACATAGGATTAAAGAAATCTTGTAATGCCCTGTTAAAAAAAGTTCTTGTAAAAATAGATAATAAATAAATAAACGGCAAGTAGGAGTGTCTGTTTACGGTAGAGTCTTTTCTCTCTTTAGAAGGTAGAGCATTGTCATCAATATGCAGTAAGGTAAAGTGAGCATTCTGGCTTCGCCCCTGATGTTGATGCAAGAGCAGAGTAAGGACACTTATTTCCCTCCAAGCGTTAACAGGCTGCCTTTTCGGCTGTGCACTTCATGTTCACTTGCTTTAACAGGATTTACGCAGTCCTCACTCACTTATTAAATGCTTCAAAAGCGTTTTAAGGCAGAGATCTTCAAAAGCAAATGCATGTCTCAGCCCTCAGTCTGAAGCCTACTGCACAGAGTTCACTGATTTAAATATGGGTACTGGAGTTAAAAGGAAACAATGCCATGGCTCTAATTTTTCTACTTCTGATTTCTGCTCTATTGCTTTCATTCCGTTTATTGAATCTCCCCTCAATTCTATTAAAATAACGACTTTTAAAATTTCTACTGAACTAAATTTGAGAATTAATGGCTGTTGGCTTTTTCAGTCCACGGTAGGGAGGAGAAAGAGCATGACGCGGGTGTGGTCATAAACAAATCGAGAAAGAGATGACCAGGAACTTGTGCAGACTTTAAAGCAGAGAGTTAAATCTTGCTGGTAGCCCTGTAAAAATGTGTTTAGAGGAGTCAGAAATTAATTCCTGTGAACAGTAATCTGGAAATAAGAAACTCTGAAGTGTAAGGGTAATGAAGCAAGCCAAAAACATTTCTCTAAAGAAAAACACTCACTAAGCTCATTGGACCACTTAGCTCTCACAATCAGCACTTTAGAAAACCCTGCACCGAGCTCTATTTGTTTTTCCACCAGAGAAATAGATGAGAGAATTATATGAACTAAAAGATTTTTAAAATACTGATTGGAAGAAATATAGGGTAATAAAAAGAATGAGCCACAGAAAAGGAGGATTGCCTTTTTCTTGGCAACTCACACTTCCACACTTCTGAGTCGCATCACTGTTATAAGAAATGTTTTCCGGAGATGAAATATTATGTAGACAGTGGGAAGGCAAGGACCGAGGACATGGACAATTTGCGTACATTTAGCCCTATTAATACGATTAGGTGGGAGACCCAGTGACACTGAAGCTAAAAGCTGGAGATGAACTAAGCAGCGCTTTATCTCCTGTTGCCAAGGACTGCATGATGAACTCTGCAGTGACCCAAATTTATTACAGAATAGTGCTCATTGCTGCTGTACCAAGCGCTCTGCTGCAATTACAGCACATTAGGCAGAGGAACAAATCTCAAGGGGAAACGTCTAGTCTTTTAATCAAGTAGTAGAAAAGTCAGGGTGCATAAAAATCACTCTGAGAGAGAGATATATATGTATCTCCCATCTGTCCATGTGCATCTATATCTGATAACAGTTCTAATTTTGCCCAGAAAATGCTTTTATTATATACAGGAGTCACGAATGTACAGTGCCCTCACTTAATCTTTTCTCTACTGCAGGCCAGTTTTTTCTTATATTATATTCTCAGACTTCAAGAACCTAGAAGCTTAGGAAAGTTACACGAAATAAAATAAGCACTTAGAAGAATAATTTATGATGTGATGTTTTCGCCTTTCTTCATTTTTCCAAGAAGTATTCCTTTATTTTCCTTCCCTATTTTTTTCTTTTTTTTGAACAATAAGAGCTTCTCTGGTTTTTGCAATTTGATTGCTTCGGGGCAGACCAGATGATGTCATTCTAAAGGATGTATTTTAGTATTTAAGGAAACAGAAAAGCCCTTGCTACAAGCATGCTGACTCTGGTAAGTCATTGATTAGTTGTAATGGGTGAGAGGGAAGCTTGTATAAACATAGAATTATAAGACACTATTAACGTGTTTTTATTTAAAAAATTTTTTTTGAGGAAGATTAGCCCTGAGCTAACATCTGCTGCCAATCCTCCTCTTTTTGCTGAGGAAGACTGGCCCTGAGCTAACATCCATGCCCATCTTCCTCTACTTTATATATGGGACGCCTACCACAGCACAGCTTGCTTAGCGGTGCCGTGTCCGCACCCGGCATCTGAGCCAGCATACCCCGGGCCGCCGAAGCAGAATGTGGGAACTTAACTGCTGTGCCACTGGGTTGGCCCCTGACATGTTTTATAGGAGAAACAAGCAATGATTTTACACAATTCCCTGACATACGTTCCAGGAAAGATTTAGGAATTATAAATTTGGATCACAAATAAATTGAGCCAGTGTAGTTAAAGTTTATCAAGAAACTGAGTGTAAAATAGTGGAGGAGGAAAAGAAATAAAAAGGAAGCAGTAAGGAGAAAAGGAAAGACTGGCAGAAAGATCTGGGTTAGGTCTGTACTCGCAAGCCATTGTAAAAGTTTATTTTTGTTGACATGCGTATGTTTTAAATAATCTGTAGCTTACAAAGTCATTTAAAATGGTGAAACTGATTTGTGTGGGTAATCACAGCCTAAAAAAAGAACATTCAGCTATTTTAAAGTTACAGCTGTGGTAATTTTCCTGATCATAACATTTCAGAACTCCTTGTTGATATCTTTGTTGTAGTAAAGGTATTCACTATCTCAAAAAGCCAGCTAAAATATGTTTTATGTGAAAGACCTATATTTCCATCTTGAGAAGGACACGCATAAATAAGGGACATCCAGTACATCCATGGCAATTGTATTCTGAGCAACTCCTGTGGAAAACACCTATGTCTTCTTGGTAAATACTCCTTTTCAGGAGGCAGTGCTGTATCATGGTAAGTTGGGATACATTTGGTTTATATTGTCCTTGTGAATGTCTGTGTATCTCTCCTACACTCACGTAACACACAGTAGACACTCACGAAGACAAGCACATATGCAGGAGTGTTTAAAGGTTTCATTTCTTGTTAAACCACACTGCTAAGTCCTCCAAAATGCACCTGGGGAGTTGAGACCCAACTCTTTCATGAAATGCCAGTAATATGATTTTAAGCCCTTAAGCAAATGCAGCTCCGTCAATATTTCTTTACTCCAGTATATAGATTTCTGCTTCTTGGACCCACAATCAGAGGGAATTTACATCTCCCAATCTGGTCAATTTTTACTACCAATTGTGCATGTCTGATTTTGTGAGGCGCTAAACAATCTATTGACAAATTAGATCAGTAGAACACTGTTTTAGTAGCAGAGAGATTGGTTCTTTCTATAATTTATAAGCTCACCTTTTCCTGTTTTATCCTTTCTGGAGTATTAAATAAAGGCAGAGTGAGGTACGTTGGAGAGCAGTGAAAGAAAATGAGATGTCAGAGGGGTGGACAAGTCAGGGTTGAGGAGAGAACCTAAAAAGCACAATAGATTTTTCAAAGTAAGATCTATGACAGAATAAGGGCAGGTCTGTAGAGAGCATGAAATTAAATAAGATGGACTAACAGAGATGGAGAGACCTGTAGAAAGGAAGCTGCGGACCCAGCAGCAGGGAGACATTTTTCTGATATCAGTGGAAGTGAGAACTGGAGACAGGGCTATTACAGTAAAAAGAGAAAGACAAATGGAGCAATAGAAAAAGACACATATATACAAGTCTCTGTGAATAGTCTCCCAAGAAAGATAACAAAGTCAAAAAAGCATTCACCAATATATACAAGCAGGAGAGGACATTATCATTATTTAGTCTTTACAGAGTACTCTCTGTTTGGAAAGAGCTTTTATTTTATTTTTTTCAAGTGTAAACCCATGGGGGAGCAATAGATATTATTATCCGACCAGGGGCCCTAAACTTCAGGGGATCCCCTGCAGCATAACTTCACACCGGATATGATGGGAATGATGCCTCCAGGGTCATGCGAAACTTGGAGTCACCCTGCTTTTCCTGAGCCTTCTCTATTGTTCCCCTGCTTTTCAACGTCTGTCGAGGCCTTTGCTCTTGAAGGCTCTTCAGCCCACCCTCTCCTGTCCTTGTGAAAATCTAACAGAGCCATAAAGTACTTCAGGTCCTTTTTCCTCACGGGGGCTTTCTACGTTCTCCTCATGTCCTTTCTTCCAAAATTGGACTGATTTTCCTTCCTTTGTTATACAGCAAAGGATCCATTGGAGGGTTTAGTCTTTCTACAAGGAGGGCCTTAAAGGTAGCAAACTGAAGAGAGGACAAAGGAATTAAGAATGTATTTCCATAGTAAGCATACTGTTGTGACTTACATTGTGAGTTTTCAGGGCAGGTTTTGGGGTCGCCGAGATTATGTAGAGGTTAAAGCTGCCCAGGGACCCTTTGGCAGCACCAAATATGTTTTATACTATAGGATTTATACCCTATAAAACATAAATAAAGGACCTTTTCAGAACTGGAATGAGCTTTATCTTTATCTTTCACAAAATGTAACAGAATGTAATGCCTTTCATTTAGTAAGTGTTAAAAATAGAAAATAAACTTTGAGCAAGTATTGAAAATACATACTAATGCTCTAAAACATTAACGCTTGGTGTAAAGCATTAAGCTCAATCAAGTTTTTGGTCAAGTGAATTTTAGATCTATTTTCTGTTTTATTCTATAATTTAACCCCAAATAGCTTGTCTTTCTCTCTCTTTTAGGACGTTGATAAAAACTGACCCTTAAAAGAATTTCTTAGGCAGGACACCCAAACTTTTCAGAACATTTTGTTACATGGCCAGAGAAACAAATGGATTTTGAAATTTTTTTTTCCGTTGTAATTCACTCCAAAGTAAAGATGGGAGGAGACGTACCACAAACAGATTTTAAATCCTGTTTAATCAATTGTTTAATTTATTTTTGCTATTGTTTACTTGGGCTGTTTACAGATGAGCCCAAGGGGTTGAAATGTAGAATCCCTCAGAAGTTAATTTACCTTCCTGCCTCACTCTCTAGTCTGAGTTTTTGGATTCAAATAATATTCCCAAGTTAATTTTAATATTCTATATTTTTATTTAAATATTCTTGAAAATACAATCTCTCTGAATATTGTCTCTCACTAGTTAGGAAATTTAGAATTTTCCAAAACCTTTATATGTAGAAAATTTATTTACTTTTTTTCTGAGGAAGATTAGCCCTGAGGTAACATCTGCTGCCAATCCTCCTCTTTTTGTGCTGAGGAAGATTGGCACTGAGCTAGCATCTGGGTCCATCTTCCTCCACTTCATATGCGGGATGCCTCCTATAGCATGGCTTGATAAACAGTGCATAGGTCAGCACCTGTGATCTGAACTGGTGAACCCTGGGCCGCTGAAGCAGAGAATGTGAACTGAACTGCTCCACCACTGGGCCAGCCCCTAGAAAATTTCTTTTTGACCATCTGTTTTTCACAGGAGATATAAAGTCTAGAGCCCATATACAAATATATTACTAATAACTGCTCACTTAATGAGATTGAAAGATAAGGTTTTTTGCGTCAAAAGAAAATGCATGTTCTGTCAAACATCTGCCCAGCCAACGTGTCATATTTGGTATTCTCCCTGCAGCTGATGCAGGGAATTCCCATTTCTTATACCATCTGTATTAGTCAGAATTTTCCAGAGAAACAGAACCAATAGGATATATATAGAGAGATATACAGAAAGAGATTTATTATGAGGCATGGGTCACATTGGAAGTCGAGAAGTCCTACAATCTGCTGTCTGCAAGCTGGAGAACCGGGAAAGCTGGTGGTGTAGTTCCCGTTCCAGCCTGATGGCCTAAGAACCAGAGGAGCTGATGGTGTAAGGCCCAGTCTGAGTCCAAAGTCCTGGGAACCAGGAATCCCAGGTTCTGATGTCCGAGGTCAGAGGATAGGAGATGGTGGATGTCCCATCTCAAGCAGAAAGCAAATTCGCTTTTTCTCGGCCTTTTTGTTCTATTCGGGTCCTCGATGGACTGGATAATGCCCACCCAGGTTGGTAAGGGTATGTCTTCTTTACTCAGGCTACCGACTCAAATGTTAATTTCTTTCAGAAATACCCTCATAGACACCCAGAAATAATGTTTTACCAGCTATCTGGGCATCCCTTAGCCCAGTCAAGTTGAAATTAACCATCATGTAAGCTCAGGAAATGAATCAAATATGTGATGCCAGAATTAAATTTGCAGTTAGAAAATCCAGCTGAGTTCTGGGTGCTATCACCATAAGCAAATGAAGTGGGACTCTTTTATATCTGAATCCTCAGGATTTAATCACTTGATCTGATAGTTGCACTCTTCACTCATCTCCCCCAGTAGTGGGAATATCTTTACCCCCAATCCCAGATCTACCTTAAATGGGGCAGAAAACCAAACAGCAGCCCTTTGGAGTAAGAATTTTAGTTGGCTCACTCTGCATGCTCTTTAAATGGCATTTGTTGCCCCAACATTGACTTGTAAATTTTTCAGTCGCAATTAGACTCATCACATGCTCAGCGATGATCAAAGAGCAGCAACTAAATTGCACCCTTTCTTACCCCTATTCTAAGTGCTCTTCTTGTGCCTGACTTCCTGAGTCCCTTACTCATTAGTAGTCATATATTTAAGATTCTACCTGTATTCCTACCTTTGTCCCAATCTCTCACTAGATGTCTCAGCTTTCTTTTAGGACCCTGCCTTGTATTTGTCATTCTTATCTCTGGGATACTGGAATCCTCTCTTTGAATATTGGTCCAATGGACCCATCACCGTATTTCATGAGACTTGGGTATATTTTCTTTATTGTACTTAAGCGTTGATCAATACTTCCTTGTTTATTTGATTGTTGACTGTCTTCCCCCAACTAAAATGTAAGTATCGTGAATGTTTAGGCCTTATTTATCTATCTTATTCTATCTCCAGTACCTATAACAACATGGCTCTAGAAGTATTTGTGAATGAATAAACCCTGTAATGGAAAAATAGTCAAGATGCTCACTGCCTTTCTGCATGGACTTTTGAGTACTGACTTTCTGGATATCTTGGGTAATTGTTACTTCATGGTCTTGTGGTTCTGAGAGCTTGTGTTAATACTGCCTGGAGAATGTAGTACCCTTGGATGCCAAGACAAACCTCAAAGCATCCACTGTCAACTGAGCCTCAGCCAACTGGGTGACTTTTATGCCAGGTGCCTTTCTAGTAGGAAACATCTAATCCAGGGTCAGCAATTAAATGACATTGATGCCATCACCCCCTTCCTGTTCCCGAGAATGACATGGCTAGTCATTCAGTACTCTGTCCCACTGAGCCAAGCACAGCTTCACATTCACAAGACTTCAGTTTAGCCAATACTGATCAGTTTAGCCAACTGCTCTGAAGGGACATCTTTGTCATTCCAGAGCTAATCCACCCTCAAACTGAATGCAGAAACCATAACAGATCATTTAGCACCTATGTGAGTAATATTCATGAGAAGGATGCACCACTTCACTCTGAACATTTAGAAGAATACTAAATTTTAGGAAGTTCTCCTAAAGTGGACCCCAAATCTGTCCACCCTCTGGATGGGCAAAAAATACAAAGAATTCTTAATTTATCAAAGTTCTTTTGATACTTTTTAATATGAAGAATCTTAACTAATCATAAGAGCTGATATTTATTAAGCTCTTGTGATATGACAGGCATTGTTATAGGTATTTGCAATTATCTCACTTAATTCCCAGAGCAGGTATCATGATTACCATTTTACTGAGAAAGAAACTGAGACACAGAGTGGTCTTCCCATTACTCTTTCCTTTTTCCTGTCCTTGGATCATTGTCCTGCTTCTGTTATGAACTTCATCTCATTGCATTATGATCAGTTATGAACATGTTTCTCTCCTGTATTAGAGTGTAGTTCTTCAATGATACATGTGACATCATTATCTTGATGCCTAGTACAGTATCTGGGACACAGGCGGTGCTTTGTAAAGATTTGCTCTTTAGTGAAAGGATCTAACAGTTTAAGAAAAGAATTTCAGCTCAGTTTAGTTGAGGAGGTAATCACTAATTGAATTAAATCATTCTGGATCAGATGAACACGGGTTGAGGATATGGAAGAATCACGTGGATCTGAACCTAGTGGCAAAAAATCTTTGAAAAGGCATACAGAATTGGAGAGGTACTTGAAACCGAAAAAGAGATATATGAAGTCCCAATTAAAAATTTTTTAAAAAGTGAGTAAAGAAATTACAGAATAGTGAACTTGATATCGTGTAGCTCCTCTATTCGATGCTGAGTATCACATTTGCTGTTTTGGGTGCCAAACTTAAGAGTGCTGTTGACAGTCAGGGTAACAGCTGAAATAGGGTATCCAGAATTGTGAGGGGTCTGACGCTCTGCCGTACTACGAATGGAGATACTGTGCTTGTAGAAAAAAGATGAAATGAGATGTGATATTTTTTTTTTCTGTAATGCTCCTGTGGGCATAGTAAATTTTGAATGAGAGCTGGTGAATGGGAGATATAGGGAAATTATTAGAAGGCTATTCTGGGGAAATTTCTATCATGTGATGCTTAAGGGCTACTATGTGAAAAGAGGATTATACACTATGAGGCATGCTGCTGTCTTCTGAGTTGGACACTTAGAAGACTGAATATGGAAGTCATGGTAACTCTGTTACTAGATGACTCATGGAGTTGCTCAGATATGAGGAACTTGAGAAACAAGTGCCTCAGAGACCTCTAGGTCTGGTTCAAAATGCTAATTTCGGGTTTCCAAGCCCTCAATACATCGGGCTGGGTCACTGTCAGGTATGACTATCTATAGCATATGGGCTCAGATGCCTATAAATACCTTTATTAGTCCTCCAAACATTGCTCTCACTGCTTGTCTAAAATATCTGAGTAAGAATTACATTTTTTCACATCAAGTTTCTATTCTGTTACATGCAAACATACAGGTGAAAGAGAACACTCAAGCTATTATCAAACATTTTTACCTTATTTTATGGAGAATCAGATCAACATATGCTAGAAAAGAGCATGAAGTGGCTAAGATAATAAGTGAGAAGGAAGGTTGTCTATTATGGAAGAAAGATGGGGCTGACAGGGACTTAGGGGCCGCATGGAATAACCAACCAGACTTTTTGACCTTTGGGCCTAGGACTATGTCTAGGTTGTACATTAGTTAACTTAGATTTGGGTTCCCCAAAGTGTATTCCAAAGGAACACTAGTCCTGCAAGATTCACCTCAGAAACGAGGACTCTGAGGTCAAATAAGTTTGGGAAACCTGGATTCTAGGAAAACAGACAATTTTGTAAACTGGGTTTAAATCCATGTTTCCTAAATCAATTTACCTTGGTAGAAAAGGAGAACAGTTGGCTTAACACTTATTAACATTCCATGGTTTTTGTGTTCCCTGGGATACACTATGGGAAACACTGCTTTTTCAGCGTCATAGAAAAACAAATTAGCTGGAAGGCTCCAGCTAACAGTTACCACATTTCATCCATAAAGAACTCAAGAAGAAATTAGGTTTCTCTGGAAGGCCCTTGTTTGTGGGATTCTTTGTTCCCCATAGTTTGGTTGAATACTTGTCTAATGACCTACCACAAGCAGAACTGTAAAGAACTGAAAGATACATCTCCATACATTGACATCTTATTTCTTTTAATATGTGCCAGTCGTTGCTCTACTTTTGATGCATTCTGATTGTTATCCCTTTGAACTTTTGTCCTGAGGCAATTTAATCACGATTGGTTCAACTGTGTAAATCCAATAAACGAATTTTGGCCAAGGTCCCTTGGAGGTATTATCCCGACTTTTTCTTTTTTTTTTTTTTTAGTGAGGAAGATTAGCCCTGAGCTAACATCTGTGCCAACCTTCCTCTATTTTGTATGTGGGTCGCCACTACAGGATGGCTGACGAGTGGTTTAGGTCTGTGCCTGGATCCAAACCCGTGAATGTGGGCTGCTGAAGCAGAGTGCCCAGACTTAACCACTACACCACGGGGAGGCTCCTATCCTCATGTTTTTCTGAGTGTGTTTACAGAGCTCTTTTAGCCAGTCTCAGAACCATAGACTTTGTATGTGTTCTTGAATTCACAGAAACTCAGAGCCTTACAGAAAAAGCATCTTACATCACTTAAAGATCCTTCATTCCTAAAAACAAAAAATTTTTTGACTGATTTTAAGTCTCTAATTTCCTTCATATTTTTACCTTAAAAACAGTCTTGGCAAAGGCATAATCACAAGGAGTCAATTGCTGCAACCGCATCCAGCCCTTAAATGGAAAGACGAATAGCAAACTTGATGTTTTTGTGTCTCTTTTTCCAAAGGATAATTTCTAGGTCTTTTACAAGGTCTAAGTGTAGCCTAGGACAGAAGGGCATTTTCTACTACTTTTAAATAGTTATTCAGTTAAATGTGAAGATGTGCTGTTTTCTTTTGGTTGATGCTACCTCTGACCAAATGCTAAGTACTGCTCAGAACGGGTCTTCCACAATAAATATACAAACTAGACGGCAATGGAGTTATTATGCCTCGCCCCAGATCAATATAAAAGCACAATTTGGGAGCTATCTCTAAGACATGACTTTCTCCCAATCTTTCCTAGGATTGGTAAATATAGTTGGGAGATTTTATATTATTAATTAAGAAACTTGAGGAAATTATCATTTTAATAGCATTTGTCTTCCTTTTGAAAGGGAGAAAAATGGACCACTTATGTGAACATAATTTCATTTCTCCAAGCTGTTTAAGACAGTTATTTTCATGTGGATCATTCACATCAGCTTGTAAACTGATATATAAGAACTTAAGTTAAAACGTTTCCACTCCGTACACTAATGTTTAGTTCTGGTATTCATCCAAGAATTCGGTCCCTCACAATTACAGCATCTGTTTTTGTTTGGTTAATTTTATAATCTCAGATGTTTCCATAAATCCTGAATTAAAGAGAAAACTGCTGGGACCAATTTGTGTGGGTAGGCTAAATGTAATGGTATACCATCACTGTGTAAGGATGTTTTGCTTTTTTTTTTTCATCCCTGTGGCTTGTTATTACAGATATCACATTTCGGCAATGCTTCCACGTCTCAAAAGAAAAAAAAAAAGCAATCCTGCACAGAAAATGGTCCATTTCATCTTGTTCCAGTTAGGTTATGAGAGTTGGGATTTAAGCCATTTGTGCCATTGAGAAGATGGTAACAAATGGGTTGGTCACTTTTAGTTCCATCATAAAATTTTCTACAGAGTTCATAGGTGTTTCTAGTTCCTTAAATTAGTTCAATGCACACTGACAAATGCTTTTTTTGGTAGTGAAAAAACAGAGTCAATGAACAGGATGAACAGCAACACAGAAATACCTTGTTGTTTTCTTCCTTATATGGGCTGCAAAGAAAAATAGTGACAATGAAAATGCGGAACACAGTAAAAAGGCCGAAATTCTGTGTCTTTGTGTATTGCTGGTCAGATTCTCACATACTGAGTGATGAAGAACCCACACAGTATCTTTATAGATCTCTTGCCAACAATATAGCAGTGAAGGGAGCAGTTCTTTTTATTGTTTATTCACTTTATGAAGAATTGGGCAGGCAGAGACTTTTCAAGCTGCTATAAGGTTGCGCTGAAATCTGGCTAAGCCTCAAGTACGAGGAAAATAGGTTCATTGTTTTAAGGTTCCATCACTGTAGGGTACAACTTACAAGATAGTACTTGGAGCTTCTAAGAACTTAAATACTTATTTGATGGTTGTTAGGATATTTTTTAAGACCCTCATTATCACTAAAGACAATAGAATCACACATAGAAAGAAGCATCTGTGTCAACTACTGGTCCTTTGCTCTCGAGGTGAAGTCCTCTTTGAGTTCTGCTCTTTTGTGGATGAATGATGTGGGGGGCTGCACTGGAGGATTGATATTTTTAATTGAAGGCTCAAAAGCCTGCTAGTTCTATCTCAGATCATAATAATTTTTCCCAATAAAATGAAGTTATTTATCTAATTTTCATTTAGAAGACAATTGAACTTTTTCAAAATGGTTCTAGTTCTTTTATAAAAATTAATTGATGGCATTCATTTAAGTCTAACTTCTGAATTTTTAATTTTGGAACTAATTTTATGTGCTTTGGAGGACATAGTTCCCTCTTTATTGAGAAATGTAATATAATTTCATTTATCATTATAGCTCTGAGGGATGCCCTTAAGATAATAAGTTATCCTTTATTAAACTTTCCTGTACAAGTTATTTGAATTTTGGTTATTTTAGATAAGAACTTGCCATTTATTTAGGGCAAACTTTGTAGACGGTGTGGTTATTAGACATAGGTTTGGTTATTAGAAAAAAGGTATAAAATATTCTGCAGGAGAAAGTAGCAAGTCTGACTACTAAACACTGTAAGAAAGGGAAGGAGTGGTCCAGGATTATAGCTCTGGAGTATGATGGATAAAGCTCCTCAGGCCGAAGACCTTACATGGGACACCTAGTGTCTCTGGGCTCAATTAGGAATATGATAATTATGTTGAAGGGGTGCCATGAGCATTAAGTGGAAAACCAATGTAACATGCCTAGCTCAGTATCTGGGATAAGTTTTAAACATATATGTATATATTTAGCACTTAGTGAAAAAATATACATTATTGAAAAAATATTTAATATTGAAATGAGTGATTTTTAAGTATGACATAGATAATGCCAAAAACTCACAATTTTTCAAAGCTTTCTTTGGTAAGACTTGTACAAGTTAGACATGACTAAACAGAAAAAATGCCAAAGAAAATAAAATCCTTCTTGCTTTATATTGTAATATGTGAAGTGAATACATGCTTATCTAAGCAATTATAGAAAGAAAATTTTAAAAATCAATAATAGTCCAATTAACATTTATAGTTCATCTAATGTAAAATCCAAGAATATAAAAGACCTAAACCAGTGTTAGGAAAGAATTTATTATTAACAAGTTGGAAATTCACAAGAAGCTATATTCAAAATTTTTTTTCCTGAAGGATACAAAATAATTTGTGTTATTAAAATGAGCACGTATTTTATCAGAACAAAACATGTTAAATGTTTCCTTTCAGCTTTTCTTTTTTTCTGTATTTTTAAATTTAACTTTCAGATTTCACCAAACAAGAGCCTATAAAACAATTTAGAAAGCTTAGTATTTTGAAACTTTTCATAATTTATATTTTTACTATGCAAACAATGTATTTTAATTAGAGAAAAGCATGACAAATAAACTAAAAATGATCTCTGGTCCCAGTACCTGTGGAACTATGCAACATTTTATTTATGTCTCACTGAGGTCTGGTTCCCTGGAAGCCAAGCCTGCAACAGGGACTCAGGTGTGCGTGATTAATTGCATGAATGCTCCCAGGACAAGGGAAGTAATAGGAGAAGGCAGGGGAGGGAGCTGCGGAAGGTTATGGAGTCAGCTCAAGTCTCTGATTGCTGGTCTCATGGGGAACTCAGAGCATGGCCTGCACCCCAGTGAGGCTCACGATTTGAGGCAATGGGACCAGGCAACTGTACTCTGTGTAATTCTGTCATTGATGGCGAGACACCTTGGGAGAAGGATGGTGTAACTCTGGGCAAGGCAGTTTCTATTTGGCGAAGGACAATTCTTCAGGAAAGGCGGGCGGCGGGCAATGCTCTTAGTAGTGGCCGCATGTCCAGGAAGTGGTCCAGTAAAAGTGATAGATAAAGAAGGGACACTTCCAACCTACTCTACACTGTCCTTTCAGACTTATATTATTTTACTTACATAGATGGAATTGCACAGTATACTTTATTTTTAATTGCTTTTTAAAACTTTAACAATACTTGATGAATGTCTTTCCATGTTAACAAATAAATTTCTACAGTAGATGTATAATACTGTATTATAAGTACAAATATATCATATCTATCACTTAGATTATTTCCAGATCTCTTTTTTTTGATGGAAAATTTTTAAAATAAAAAATTTCTAAAATTTATACTTTTGTGTGATAATTTCACAACGGATAACCATGTGCTCCAGAAATTTTGTGTCTACAGTAATAAAACATGTCAGGGCTGACATACATTTAAAGGTTCTCAAATTTTCCTTTGATTTCTATATTCTTCATGTTTAATATAACTAAATCACATAATTTATTTTCATAATTTTTATATAGACTTTGAAAAGCTTTTCACTTTCTGCCTATCTCATTTTGGTTCTTATTATGCACAATCAGCCAAAATTTATTAAGCATCTGTGTGTAAGTCACTGGACCAGAAGTTGTAGGAAATTGAAAACCACTCATGGTCCATGACCTCAAGGAGCTTAAAATCTACGTGTGGGGAAAGTTAACAACATAGGAGCCACTAAGCACATAGGGTTGAGGTGGTAAGACAGTCTATCAATTGCCAAAAGAGTTCTGAGAGGGTATTTTTTATAATTTCACATGAGAAGTCAGCATGATTTACAAAAAGTTTCACTAAACAAGTGAAACTTGAACAGCTTTGGAAAGATATGCAGAATTTGGCACCACAGGAGAGGAAAGAAGCATTCTAGAAAGAGGGTAAGAGTTTGAACCAAGGTGCGGGGTACAAAACTCAAGCAGAGATTTGAGTAATTTTTTAGGAGGTTGATATGATTCATTAAATCAAATCAAATCAAGTAATTTGGAACAAAGAAAGAAGGAGAAAGGAAAGAAGGAAGGAAGGAAAGGAGGAAGGAAGGAAGATAAGGAAAAGACAGAGGAAAGGAGAGTGATGAAGGGAGGGAGGAAGAAAACTCCTGACTGGCTCTGGTGACTTTTAGAGAAAATTTTCACAGTTTTTATACCGAATTGTGGAATACAGCAGTTTCACATATTATCCACGTTACTTGTCTAAAGACATGGCCAAATAAGTCACTCTCAATTTAAGAAGATGCAAATTGTGTAGTGTTTTTACAGTTTATTCCAACTGAAAGGATTTTAATTACCATGAATGAGGGATAAGCCATACCTTTTATTTTTTAATATATAATCTGAATGAGACTTGGAAATTTTGTTATTCTTCACAAATCACATTATTTTTAAACTATAGCATTCAGAAATGGAAATTCAGGAAAAAAGATTGTAAAGGATTTTCAGCTTCACCTTCGTGTATGAAAATGTTTAAAAAAATAGAATGATTAAAAACATGGAGGAAACGCCATAATTTTATCTTAATAAAAATAAAAATATTGCCTCAACTCTTAGCTCAAACTATGAAGAACAGCTGCTGAATATGGTATTTGTATCAAATCAAAAGAAGATATTAAGGGAGATCTCATAGCATTACAGATTTTGGGCAGCATATGGACTATATCCAGAAGGAGGTGGCATGGCTTTGAGAAGCTCAAATAGCAATCCCTTATTTGGGATTGCAGTTGTGGGCCAAGTTTGTTACCAGGAACATCCTCAGTCGCGCTTGACCCAGCGGTACAGGGTAGGGTGGGCGAGCTAGCTTGGAGGAGAATGTGTTCATCCTCACCCAAAGCTCCTTTCGGGAAGGGTGGAGTAGTGTGTATGCATCAGCTGTGCAGCTGCTGATCATGATGGCTGAAGAGAAAGAAAGAAATGCCAAATGATCACACAAAACTCTGTGTGTCATAACTGAGGCTTTGCTGCTCAGTGGAAAGGGAGGAACTACGATGGCCAAAGCCCTTATGAAGTGTACCCTCATGATAAAGTGTGTGACAGACTTGCTGACAAGGAATTTTAGGCAACGTATCTGAATTGGCATTCTATGTGGCTCAGCTCACTTTCCTAGCACCTTACTATTCTGTTCCATAACAAGTAGCTTACCTGGAGGAAAAAGCCCCTGTTAAAATATGAGTAATAATAAGAAGGGAGCCATCAGCAACATGACCAGCAAAAAAAGGAAGCAAGAAATACAAAAAAGTGGCAAATGAAACTACACATGAGAAGAAAAATTATGGCAGAAAGTTGAACACATGAATCAAATGTTTCCTTATTATTATGTCAGATATTAAAATATAAACTTTTTGAAACAACAGTTAAAAGAATAGATACAGTGTATCCTATTCAAAAGGAAGACATGGAAAGGGAGCTGGAAAAGAATGAAAGAGACATATAACACATTCACAGGGAAAAGACATAGTAGAAGCAATGAACGTGAAATGGCTACATCACAAACACAATCATAGGGATATAGAAAGATTGAAAAGTATAGCAAAATAAAATGTCAAAGAACAAATATTAATAATTAGAGAGAAAAATAATACACAAAAGACAGATAAAGAAAAGCCAATAAATGTACAACTGGAATTCCTGAGCAAAGTGGGGGAAAAAATTCAAAAACAGAAGAAACTCTATAATAAAGGAAAAACTTAATCTTTATCATACTTGTATTAAAGTGTTGCCTCTGAAAATGACCCCAGTTTATGTAAGAAAAATGTCTAAGTAATAAATAAATCGCTGGGGGAGAAATTGGAGCCCTATTCAGCAGTTGACAAGCAGTTCACACAGGTCCGCTGCATGGGCACCCAGCAACATTTTAGATATGCACCAGAGTTTCTCCGATTCTGGATTTCTCACCTAAAACTTACATGAAAAAGTTTCCAAGAAGTGTTGGAGAGCTGGAGAACTGAAGAATTCTTAGTTTTATTCTCAAAGGGTGCTAGGCTGTGTCCAAGGGGAAAGTTTCACTCCTCTCTACTGTAGATATCCAAGAGATAGAGACAGAGTTGTGGTAAATACTTCTTGTTTCTTTTTTCTTCTTTTGACTCGCTTCTGGAAGTCAATGACACCTAGCTCCCCTTCTGCCTCTGGATAAAGCCATTTCCTCCTTCCCTCTCCAGAGCAGAGTAAAAGAGGAGATTAAAGAGACATTAAAATAAAATTGCATTTCTTGAGTCACAAGAAATATTTCTTCACAGCTTAATTGCATTAGAAGACAGCTAAATTTAGTACATAAATTATATAGATTATTCATGTATTCATTATATAATTATAGTGATGAGTTTGTACAAATGACTTAAGCATTTCCACATACACAGTTGAATATATTTATACAAATGGAGAGATTACACACCTCATTTTGAACTTTTAATAAGTCCTGGTCAGCTAGTCATGAGAGTGCATTGTTAGAAACCAAAAATGGTACATTAATTTTGAAATGGTGGCTATTTCTTATTTGTGTTGAGAGCAAGTGATAACTCAGAGGGCAGAGCCAAGAGCCCAGTACACAAGCCAGGAACCAAGAGAACAATGAATCTGTAACTTATCCCCAGAGGGCAGAGCTGGTTCCCTGCCAAGTAACATTCTCTATTTCCAGAGTATGGGCTCCTGAAAATATGTACCTGACTAGATTTCAGAATTGCTACGGGTCAGTGGTTCTGTGCACCTTCCATTCCCCTTTCCCCTAGAACAGGAGTGTCTATTATAGTTATCCTATCCCTGTCTCACTATTATATTTTGGATGGACGTGTGGGGGTGAGGTGGGGAGGCAAGATAACATCATTTTAGTTCACACATTAAGAAGAGCCATCCCTGAGTGGCTGCATCTGAGTAACTGAACCTCAGGAGACTTGTCCGTATCTGATTTAATGATGAAATGTTGGACTTTGAGCTAACACTGTAATTTAGTAAGACTTTTGGGATCTTGGGAGGGGGACAGTGTATTTTCTATGTGCAAGGGATATGTATTGCTATGGTCAGAGGCTGAACTGTAGTTGTTTGTCTTCAAAGATAAGCCTCCAACAATTCCTATCAACTCTCTATTCACATGCCTCTTCCATCAAGGAGTACAGTCCATTTCTTCTTGAATCTGGGCTGGCCTTGTGACTTACTTTGGTCAACAGAATGCTATGGAAATGGTCCCGTGCATTTGAGAACCTGGGCTTTAAGAGGCCTGGCAGCTTCTATCTTTATTTGGTATACTCTTGCTGCTATTAAAAGGATCCTAGTCTAGAGAGACTGTGTGGAAAGAGGTGCCCAGCCGTCCCCATGTCCTAGCTGAGCCCAGCCCCCAGTCAAGTCAGCTGAATTCAGCTACATGAGTAAGCTCTGGAAGACCAGCAAAAGAACCACCCAGCCAACCTACAAGAACTGTGAAAAACAAAACATCATTATCGTTTTAGGTCACCAAATTTTGGAGCCATGTGTTACATAGCAATTAGTAACCGGAACACTAAGTGTTCCCGACTGGATTTCAGACATTTCTAGGCAAGGCTGGGAAACTGGTGAAATATGCTTGACAGGATGCAGTTTTAAAAATACTTTTCAGTTAGAAGAAAATGAGACAAAGGGTTGGCACGTACAAGGAGAGAGCAAAGGGAGAGGCTGAGAAGAATAGAAAAAACAGCACAGTCTGCCCCACACTTTGGGCTGTAAACCTGGACTCCTGACAGGATCCTGTGGACAGAGAGGGCTGCAGGAGGAAACAGGGGGTGCTTAGAAATACAGCTTGTTGCCAGTGTAATGAGGAGTGCCTTGGCGACTGTGCCCGTGGGACAGGCCTTCTCTCACTTTGTGTGCAGAACAGGAAGAGCCGCGCTCTGGCTCTGTGGACTGTGACCACTCAGCGGGCGTTGGAGGACGGCACCTGGATGCAGATGCCCCTCTTGCCATGGGTGAGTGGGCTGGGGAGTGGTGGCACAGACACCTTGGTTGGCTTCATGGAAGTATTAGTGAGCAGGAGGACAGGGAACATGAGAGGATCCTTCACGAGCTCCAAAATTCCACCCCCTTCACCCTCCTAGAACAAGCTGGGTCAGATTTTGAGGTGGCTTCATCAGCATGAGGGAACAGAATGGTAAAATTCAATTATTATTGTTAACGTGACCTTGTTTGGACCCATAGATTGGTGACCCCTAGAAAAATTCAGGCCATATCATAATACTTGTATTTATATTCATAATTATATTTAATATATATTCATTATATAATAATATGCAATTATATACCTAACTGTAATATCTTTTTGCAATGTCAAGTTTCTTTCATACACAATATCTCTTTTAAAGGCCTCCTGACCACTCTGTGAAGTATGTAGGGCAATATTATTTTCCCCATTTTAACTGAGAAGTAAAATCATCTTAATAAGAGATTAAGGGGATTTCCCAAGATTACAAAATAAAAGTGGATAGAACCAGGACTTGAACTTAGCTCTCCTAATTCCAGTAATCAGTGGAGGATCAGTGCTTACATTCCAAATTGGATGTATTTATATGACATATAAGTACTGACTTTGGAATTTTATCTCTATGCATATCAGTATATACATATACATGTTTGTGCATTCATCTATACATGTAAATTTATTCTGAAGACACATTCTTATAACTTATCACAGGCTTAAAGAAAGAACACAAAAAACAAAATATTAATTACTATTTTGTAAAAAATATATCCCCCACAAAATTTTCCATAATATATATGCTAACATAATATATTAAAAATATTTTTGCTTATTCTTATGTACTAATTTCTCAAAAATTATTCTTGTGAACACATTTCTAGCATCTAGTATAGTTTTTGAGGTATAGTCACTACTGATATAACATTGTCTATCAAAGAGGTTATGCATCCAAACTTTCTACTGAAATAAGCTGTCATCAGCACATTTCCTTATGAAATAATATTCATTAAAAATAAGATATTCTCTTAGCCAACGTGACGGCTCATCACCTAGTCAGTTTTCTATAATAATATACACTTTACAATATGGTGCTAACGAGACACAAGGGAGCGTTTCAGTCATCTATTACAGTGTCAAAATGGAGACTAAATATACCGCATTCAAAGAAAAGATGCCAATTAAACGTATCCTCCCTACAGTCAGTGCTCCAGTACCACACAATAGTGTGAGCTGCACCCTTGTTATCCAATATGAGAGTCTCGTGTTCTACCACATTCAGTTTCTCTCTCTCCTTTTTCAGTGTTAACCCCGAGCATATTGTCATAACTACTACAAGCCTTGGCAGGGGGATTGCCAGATCATGGAATGCTGAGACCTAGAGCCCAGGCACAGGCACAGGAACAGAGGAAAAAGCAGAACACTTATAACACAAGAGGAAGCATAACATGTCAGATGAATATGTTTGGAGTCTGTCACAATTAAATTGAAATCTTTACTCATTAGCTGTCTGACTTCATGCAAATAATTAATTTTTCCAAGCCTGGATTTCCTGTTATTAAAATGGGGATATTAATCCTACCTCATTGGGAGGATGTGAGGATTAAACGGGATAATGTTTGTAAAGGGTTTGGCCCAGAGCCTGACACATAATAGGAGCCGAATAAATGTTAATTCTATCCCTGGGCCTCACGTTAAAGATGTCCTATTGAGAAGTCAGTTTTCAGTCTTCTTGCTCCTCTGAATGCTTTAAGAGTTTTTGTCTTTGTTTTCAACAGTTTAGCTAGAGGTACCTGGTTGTGTTTTCCTTTGTGTTCAAAGGAAGTGCCTTCAGGTCCCTGAATTAACTGAATATGTGGCTTGAAGTCTTTCATCTGCCCTGAAAAATTCTCAGCTGTTATCTATTTAAAGATTGCTTCTAGCCCATTCTCTTTCTCTTTTGCCTCTAGAATTCCAATTATACCTATGTTAGTCTTCATTGCTGAGCCCAGTATCACTATGTCTCTTTCTATATTTTCAATTCTTTTTTTAATTCTACGCTTCAGCCTGACTAAATCCCTCTTCAGCTGTATCAAATTTTCTGATAAACTCCTATATTACATTCTTTCTTCTAATACACAGAAAAGTTGAAAGAATTTTCCATGGGACATCTACATATCCACCAACTGGATTCTACCATTACTATCATATTATTCTTGCATTATCACATATCTACCTATCTATCTCTCTATCCATTCATCAATCCATCTTACTCTTTAATGCACTTCAGATTAAAATTTAGACATCAGTACACTTTCTTCTAAATATCTCAGCATGCATACCATTAGCTAGAGCTCAGTATTTATTTATAGTTTATATTTTGTTTAAGGTAGAATTTAAATACAATGAAACGCACAAATTATAAACATTCATTTGCTGAGTTTTGATAAATGCAAACAGTCATGTAACCCAACCCCCATCAAGATGTAGAACATTATCATCATCCCAAAAAGCTTCCTGATGCCCCTTCCCAGTCAGTCCCAATTTGCATACCATAAGCAAGCACTATTCTGAGCTTTTTCCCACCATAGATAGTTTTGCCTGTTTTAGAACTTCATATAAAGTGAATCATATAGTATGTATCTTTCATGTAAGGCTTTTTAACTCAGTTTTTGAGATTCACCTATCTATTTATCTGTATCATCTTTCTTTTATTATTACTATTTTTTTTGAGGAAGATTAGCTCTGTGCTAACATCTGTTGCCAATCCTCCTCTTTTTTTTTTTTTTTTTTTTGCTGAGGAAGATTGGCCCTGAGCTAACATCCATGCCCATCTTCCTCTAATATATGTGGGATGCTGGCCACAGTATGGCTTGATAAGTGGCACATAGGTCTGCACCTTGGATCCAAACTGGTGAAC